>NC_134082.1:44194743-45619743 GCF_000715075.1 Nicotiana tabacum | reverse complement strand
TCGGAACGGAGGGAGCACATTACTAAGGGAAAAAGGGAGAACAAAAGAATACAAACCTGCGTTTGGTTTTCTCAACGGTGGCTTGGATAGCAAGGGCAGGAGCACTGTCAGGTGCATACAACTTCAATGAACTCTCAAGCTTCTTGATCTGTTGTTTCTCACGCTTAGCAAATTGCTTAGACTCCTTGCATGGGGTGAGCCCAGAGATATCAGCAGAAGCTGGTAGCACTGGAACTGACAACAGAACTGAAGACAAAGCAAGTGCAGCAGAAAATGCCTTTAAATTACAAGATGATTGCTCATCACATGATGAAGAAGAAGAGCAAACAATGGTCGCAAATCTTGGTTTCTTTGTAAACTGAGAGTTAAGTGTAGAAATGGGCTTTGACAGATTTGTGGGAATTGTGAGAGACATTTTTTTTTCGCCCTTTTCTTGAAACTAGTCTGTTCTTGAAGATGGCAGAAGAACAGAGTACAGAGAATGTGGAGCGAGTGTTTTCAGATTTTGTTGGGACGAATGAATGGTGGGTAGAAGATTAAGAGGATAAGGTGTGGGGCAGGGGGAAGATGGGAAGCTGAGTTGGAGACTTGTGATTTGGCATTTGAATTTGATTTGTGAGTTTTCAGGATTCTGATCTGTACTTTTGTCTATCTGAATGTGGCGAGCACATACAATGGAATAACAGATACACACGCCCTTTTTCCTGCTGCTTCCACACGTACTAAGTATTTTTATATGGTATATATATCTTTCATACACAAATTTATTACTAATCATGATTAATTAATATATATTATAATATTACCTCAATGTATCAGTTAGCTGCATATTAAGCTAATGTAGTTTGATATAAACATTAAAATTTGAATAAGCTAATATGATGTAGTGTAAATGTCATGTTCAATTTGTTAATCTATGAGACTATCTATGTGGTTTTTTTGGTCTCGTAAGGAAAATAATCCTGGCATAAGCAAATTTTGCAATGTTTAGTTTGCAACATAAAATTCTGTATCCATAATGTACTTTTTTTTATTTAGGATAATACAATTTTGATTTTCCGTATAAATTCAACATAACCTTACATAGTTTTTAATTTTTGATGTTAAACTCTGCATTATTAACACCGCATAACTTATGCAGAAATACATGTATAAAATAACGCGAGATAAAATATGAAAAGTGATATGTATATTAACAAACAATAGCCGGATAAGAGTATCTAAAGACAAAAATGTCCAAAAGGAGGCAAAAATTGCCATCCACACTAGAACAATTCTTATACGATAATCCTACCTATCTAGTTCGGTAGCACAGCCACATTTACCGATGGGTTCCCTTTAGTGAATCTGTAATGACCCGGTCGGTCATTTTATACATTTAAGTCTCGTTTCCTTATTTGATACTTTCTATATGCCTCTTTATTATTTTGTGACTTTACGGGGATGAATGGTTTGGTTTTGGGAAAGTTTTGGAGTGAATTGAAATACTTAGTTCCATAGTTGGAAGCTTAAGTTATAAGAATTGACCAAATTTTGACTTTTATGTAAACGATCTCGGGTCAGTGTTTTGATGGTATCAATAGGGTCGTATGGTAATTTTGGACTTAGACATATATCCGAATTTGGATTTGAAGGTTCCTAAGTTGATTTGGCTCTAATTGGCAAAAGTTGGAAAGCTGAAGGTTTGGAAGGTTCATATGTTTGACCGGGAGTTGACTTTGATGATATCGGGTTCATATTATTGTCCCGGGACTTGAAATAGGCTTGTCATGTTATTTCGGATTTGGGTGCAAAATTTAAGGTTATTCCAAGTTGGTTAGATATGGTTCGGCATGAGTTTGGAAATTGGGAGTTTGATTAGTTCATTAAGCTTGAATTGAAGTGCAATTTGTGGTTTGATGTTATTTTGTATGATTTGAGTCCTCGAGTAGGTCCGTTTTATGTTTTGGGACTGGTTGGTGTAATTGGAGGGGGCCTCGAAAGGCTTGGGTGTGTTTCAGATGGATTCAGGATCATTTTGGAGCTAGTTGGCAGTTCTGATTTGGTGTTTTCACACATGCAAGGTTTGGTACGTAAGTGCGAGTCCGCAGGTGCGGACTGGTGAGCGTAGATGCAAAGGATGGCTGGGACAAGAGAGGTTCATAAAATCAGAGCTTAGTGCGCATCTGCGAGAACGCACATGCGGAGCGCTGGGCGCAGAAGCGGAGCATGGTTGCTTGGGAAGTTCCGTAAATGCGGATATTTGTTGTACCTGCGTGATCGCAGAAGCGAGGTTCATGAGATCTGTAGGTGCGAGGTGACATAACTTAAGTGAAGCTCGTAGAAGCTAGACGTGGGTCACAAATGCGACCTCGTAAAAGCAGAAGTTTGGACCGACTGATGCGAGATCACTGGGCAGGATATATTTTGATCGAGGGTTTGTCATCATTTATCATATTTGGGGTGATGCACGTACGGGGTAACGAGCGAATATGCATACATCGTGGTTATTCATGATTCAGATAGACTTTAGGCTTTTTTATACCTTGTTTTGCTATCATGCTTATGTGTTACAGTGTTTTCTCTACTTATATTACTACTTGAGCTATTATTCATGCTAGGAATCATGTTTAGGCTATAGGCTTACCCGTTTCAGACATGATAGAGTTATTTTGCTATGTTGAGTTGTTTGCCTCAATCGTAGTCATACTTTTTAGTCATGGTATTATATCCGCATGTTATATTATCATCTCTGTATACTTCTTACATGTTATCTCGTGTCCTTATTTGTGCGACACGAGTTTGCGTGGATTTGTAGCACGCTGGTATAATTGTGGAGTATATTGATTTATGATGTTGTCTGATGTTGGCATAATGTGATTTGAGCGGATTAATGACTGAACTGGGGCCATAAAATCGTGTTAATATTGATATTGAGGTGACGCTTACGCCAAGCCCCCTATTGGGCTGAGTGGTATTGATACTGAGATGGCGCGTTCACTAGGCCATTTGGGCTAAGTTATAATGATCTTTGACTTTGGATTGGGATAGGATCTGCCCTTCCAGAGTAAGGTGATAACCCATGTTACTTTGGGCCCAATGAATACATGCACTTGGTATGTTCTTAGTGAGGGGCTTTATGCTAGGCACCTGTACAGTGCTGAGATTGTGCTTACTTGATGATTTAATTGTAAATTTGTTGATTTTGGCACTGTTATTTGTCATGCAGGCATAGATATGTATCTTCCTCGTGGTAATTGATACTCTATATCTTAAAATTGATGCTTTAACTGATTTGTTTGGAAAGCAGTATTAGGTGCCGTCACAACTTTAGTGGAATTTGGGGTCGTGATAGAATCCTCAGCTAGAAAATTGTACTATACACATAGACAAAAAATCTTTTTTTTGTGTGTATAAAAATTGTTGAATTCTCTATGCATAAAGTAGTTTTTTTAGAATACCCTTGATTAAATATTTGCCTCTACAGTTAGCCAAATGAGCATCCAATATGTGTCCGTCTACTGTTCTTGGAGGAGGGGGAGTTGAGGCAGGATCAGAGGAGGCCACCACGGGGGGGGGGGGGGGTGGAGGATACAACAGCATGTCTGGAAGATTTGGCAAAAACCTTTTGGCTGAAGTTATAATAACTCTCATGCTTGGAAAACAAAACAAAATTAAATAGAAAAAGATACTTAATAAAGAAAGCAGTTTAGCAGAAAATAGCGGAATATATATATAAAGTTGTAAACACTAAATGTTTCATTCCAATCTATTGAGAAGTCAAATGATAAGAATCTAATTTGCTAATGACCAACAGGTCAGGGACAGGGAAAAGGCGGCATTACTAGAGTTAAATTCCACAGAATTTTGTCACTAAACATGTTCTATTTTACCGATCACCCTGAGAACTAATAGAGTTAGCAATCTTTATCCAGAACTTGTTCAAAGAGGATTACTAATAGTTAAGCTCTGTGACTTTGAGACCATGCTTAACATACTTGGAGTTTCATAGCCAACAGCACCTGTATTGTTTGAGCTCTCCCCTAGTAGTATTAGCTGTGTAGTTGTATCACCCCTAGTTGTGGATCTCTGCCAAAAATGTGAGCTTAAACCCGAGAGCATATAAGCTCGTCCCATTTGCTCGTAGAGTTCCTCGCTTGCCATCCTCTCTGTGATTTCAGTCAGTTCAGTGTCAAGCCTGTTACACAGGCCATCACCTGCTTGGGCAGATGCTGAAGACAAAAGGCAAGACCTTCTGTTATTTAGCAGAGCCTGTGCGCTGTCAAGATTTCCCCTCTCTGCCATCTCTTGTGCCTCTGCTATCGTTTCCGCTACTGCTAGGCGGTTTATCTGCCTATCGACCTCCAGGCTTACTACTACATCTATAGGAGACAGCACTTGAGGTCGACGTATCTTAACTGTCTCACCCTCCACTCTAACCATTTCGTTGGACACAGTATTTTTGTAAGAACAAACAATTTGCAAGAGTGATGTTTCCACCCTGTCCTCAACTTGAGCACTTTTAACTGAGGGAATAGACACGTATACGAGAAACTCTTTCTCCTCATCTGCATACAAGTCCCCGATGTTAATTACGCCTTGCTGTCCTTGTTCGGAAATTTCACTTGCATATCTTCCTGAAGGAATGGACACAATCTTCACTCCAGGTGATGCTGCTGTGCAGCTAAGTTGAAGCTCCTGGACCACAACACTGAGGAGACCACCAATACACATTGCAAATGCATCTTGAACAGTAACAACCGATTCAATGAATGAAAATGTGCCCCCTGATGCATCGGATATAGCATGCATAGCAGAAGAATCGTGGTCTGGACCAAACCCGAACGTATGAACAGGGAAAGTTGACAAATCCTCTGCCTCTTGCACTTCGCTATTGCAAGCACGAATGGAAGAAGGCAATAGACTCAAATAATCAGGGATCAATGTTGGATTTGAGGATCTATGGTTTCTATTGCTATTGCGTCGATTCGCGTTATCACTGTTATAGGTGTCTCTCCCATCAGACAAGAGAATGATACTCGCAACTGGATTCTTTTCACGCCTTTCTTCAAGAACACAAGCCCCAATCTTGAGTCCTTCCACAATATTTGTCCCACCATTTGCTGAAATACCATTGATAGCTAGTGCAGCTTCTTGACGCCCTTGTTCAGTCATCCTACGCAAGGGAAAGTTTCTTTGAGCTCTTGATGAGAAAGTAACAATAGCTAGCCGGTCGGAAGGCCCCAAGTTATCTATCACAAAGCACACTGCTTGCTTCAAGAGAGTCAACTTTGATCCATTCATGCTCCCACTAACATCTAGCACCGCAACCAGGTCAATCGGCGCACGCTCTAGGTCCTGAGCACCATCTAAGAGTGGTGGTGCCCTTAATCCAACAAGAACTGCAAATCTTGGCACATCTTCAGCAGCACCAACTGCAGGAAATTCTGCAAAAGATTTCATGAGGATATTCCCCGAGTGAAGTGCGGAAGGAGAGGAGGTATGATCCACGATGATGTTGAGAAGGGGCTCATCATCCGAGAATGGAATGTGCTGGGGACGAGGTGGAGATATTGTTGGTAGGGGACGAGAGAAGTTAACAGGATCTTCAAGTGATACATGGTAAGGAGACACGCGAGATCCTCCAGCATTGATACCGTTTACATCAGTACTGAAGGTGGGAAATTGGAGAGGGATTTCCTTCCATTTGCATCTGCAGATAGGGCAAAGGCGGTTTCCATGCTTAACACTATTGCCAATGCAGCTGAAGTGGAAAGCATGGCTGCATTCAGCAGTGAAGATGGCCTGACCATTCCCAGCTTTCATACTCCCAAGGCAAATGGCACATGTTCTCTGTAACAACAATTAAATAGACAAAGCAGAATATTAATATCATTACAGTTTTGCATTTAATGTTTGAAGAAATAGTCCATTGTCACATTCCATGTTCATAGTTGAAGATGCATATGTTAACCACTCAACCAAGTAATAGACAGCAACAGTTTAGTCTACTTCAAAAATGGCACTGGGTTATTACTATACTGCAAGTTGTTCTCATAAACACAAAGATATGAATCTATGAAATGTTTTACATGGGAGCAAGGGCCAAGAATAAAAGGAAAATTTAAAAAGTAGTGTCTGATAAAAGAACTAAACAAGCAGCTTCAGACAAAGGTACAAAAATTTTCATGATGTCTAGTACTTTATCTGCAACTTTTGCCACCATGAATCAAGGTTAATCAGTAACTTCTTCATATCAAAGATGTAAGACAACCTTAGGTAAAAAAAAAAAAGAAAAAAAAAAAGAAAAAAGAACAGCCTGGTGCACTAAGCTCCCGCTACGTGCGGGGTCCGGGGAAGGGTCGGACTACAAGAATTTATTATACGCAGCCTTACCCTGCATTTCTGCAAGAGGTCGTTTCCACAACTTGAACCCGTGACCTCCTGGTCACATGGCAGCAACTTTACCAGCTACTCCAAGGCTCCCCTTCTAAGACAACCTCAGGTGTTTGGGGAATAGATATGATATAATATGATATTCAATTATTCACAGGCAATTACCCAATACACAGATCAGTTTAGGTCATATAGTTGACACGAGATTGTAAATACGGTCTGTCGGAACAGGATATACCATGTGTCATTATTTGACTACATTTTGAGAAACTTAATAAAACAATATTAACAATTTAAGTGAAGAGAATGTAACAATAAAATATAGATGATGACATGATGTGAAATGTCTAACAAGTACTAATGATAAGAGGCTTCATATGTTTATGTTTTTAGCAAGAAAACTATCTCAAATTCTAGTCTAGAACATATGTTTTTATTCTTGAAAAGAATAATCAAACTGCTGGTGTATCGTGGCCAGTTCGCGATTAGCTAAGGGACCAGTGATTATAGGTTGGTGATCATGGACATGCATACTCTAAAAAAATGTAGAAGTTCAAATCTTTGAGATCAGGTCCTAATCTCATTCTTTAACTAAGAGCTCGTTTACCATGTCCAGCTTCTTTTAAAATCTATTTTACGACAATGATGTCCGCACATCCACCAGATGTTTTCTGCCTCCCACTGCCACAAATATTAGGTAACTCTACCCTTCGTTAGGTAAATAGGAAGCAGCTTAATAAAACCAACTCATTTTTGCTATGGTTAAGTACTAAAAGCTAACGCATGTGCAGAAACGAAATACTAGTATAAGTAGTAAAGTCAAGCTGTTGTTTAAAAAAAAAAAACTGTTGTTATGTCTTAAACAATGGCAAACGCAATCCAATTTTCGAAATGGTTCAAGTCCAACTCCATCCTTACAAAAGACACACAGATAGCTCTGGCATAAGAAATTCTCAAAGGATCTTAACCAAGAATAGACATTACCCATTCGTCTAAACACAAAGGGAAAAGCAACAGTTAACCGGTACAGAGTTATCAGGTAGAATATTCGTAGTACACAAATCGGTCAGTAGTATACTGGTACAACAACAATATCCAATGTAATCCTACCGGTCGGGTCGGGCGGTCACGATACTAATGTTATCTAGAAAAGTTCTTCACGCTCGTGTCAATATTTGGTAATAAGGGAATGTGTCTCACATGACACATGGAAAGGACAATACCATTTCATCATACCATGCTAAGATTGTACCTTATGCATGAGTTGTATTCGAACCACATTTGTTTTATTTTTTTCGCTAGAAAAGTTTTCGGAGTAACAAAAGATGTTTTTTACTGATTACAAAAGGTCAATTTAAAACGTCTTTATGGAAAAGTCCAAGAAAGGTCAACTTTTAATTTTCACTTCAAATGACCTTTTTACCCTTCGGACTTTGATGGACGTTAAAACCAGGGAGGAGGACGATTTTGTCATTACGTCCCGTCTCCGTCAGCATAATCCTGGCTTTAGTATCTCGTAAAGCTGGATTTCATTAGTTCATTTATTACCGAAATCAATGCCCAAAAAAACAAATGTGACAAAGTTTAATCCCAAAATTGTCCTCACTTATATGTCCAAACTATAACACTAGCCAAAAATAACTTAAGGGTATTTTAGTAAAAGAAAAAGTTATGAATTTCAGTTAGAGAAAAAGCACAGAATGTTGCTGGTCTTGCGCCAGCTTGCCACTCCCGGTGATGACGCATTTTAGCGGCAAATTAGGGGCTGCCGGGAAGTAAGAAAAAGATGAAAACTTTCCGGAAAGAAAAAAGAGGGAAGAAAGTGGAAAACAGCAAAAAAAAAAAAAAAAGACAGGAGAAATGAAAAATACGGACCTTTGATGATCGTGTGGTGGTGGTGAAGCTCCTGGAGAAGGAGGAAGACGGCGGAATTGCGGGTGATTTGGAATGGGAGTTATCAACAGAGGGCACAGGCTTAGGCTGCTGCTTCAATGATGATAGCGCCTTTTTCAGTTTGCGCCACGCCTCTGCCATTCTTCTTCTTCTTCAAGCCTTCTTCACACACACACAGAGGGAGAGAGATGAGAAGCAAAGAGGAAAGAATTAAGTGTATGAGTTTTGTGTGAAATTGAATGTTGATGGTTTCTGCATATATATACGGAGAAATGGAGGTTGGGTGATCAGAGGGTAGGAGGGGGATGAAGAAAGAGATATGAACGCAGTAATTTTATAGAAGAGTTTAAATTTAATGTTAGTATATTAATTGTGCAGAGATTATATAAACTATAAAGATTATATGTTAAGATGGTATTTGGTTTAAAATTTTGAAGGACTTTTTAAAAAACATTGAAATGTGGTATTTGGTTCACATTTTAAAAATAGCACGATCAATGCGCGTAAATAAACATGACTCTGAAAAGGATTTAAGTTATATATATATATATATATATATATATATATATATATATATATATATATATATATATATATATATATATATATATATATATATATCGAACTTTTTACACTGTCACAGTCTAGCTCATTATTATATAAATTTTATGAAAGAAATTTATTTTAATTAAATAATAAATAATAAATAATAAGTCTTGACGAATAATCTTATTATGGTATACACGAGTTTTAATTTAATCCAAAAATTAAATGAGTTTTTTCGAGTTAAAAGTGCAGATCTGGTGAATATATGGAGTAATATACTTGTGATCTCATTAACGATGAATTTCATGTCTTGCAAGTTGACGAAATTAAAGGGCTTGTTTGTCAAGTTGATCTAAATGTCACTTTTAGATTTCATTCACTAGATAGATTAATATAAGGGTTTTCCGTTGGATAGTATGAGGTCAAATCAGAATATCATCTAACTAGAGAATTTGAGAAAAGTGCAACTATTGTAAAGAGTAGTCTAATTATCAATCATTTTTAAATTTTCTTTATATATGAGTTTAACTTTATTATTGTGCATTAGTAGAGATTTTTTAAAAATATTAAGAAGATCTTTCTTAAAAATATTAAGGTGGCATTTGATTCAAATTTTTGAAAAGGATCTTTCTTAAAAAAGAGTGACTTTTTTCTTTAAAAAAAAAAAATCAAATTATCAAGGTGGTATTTGATTCGCACTTTTTGCACGACCAGTGCATGTAATTAAACAAGACTTAAAAAATAATTTAAGTTATCTATATCAATAATGTGTCAAACTTTTTACACTATCGTCATCTAGATCTTGCGTTTAGAAGACAGTATTTTAAAGAAGAGATTTATTTCAGTTAAGAATTAAATAATGAGTTTCAACAGAAAAACTGATTATGGTATGGAGTGAATGTCAATGAATTCAAAAACTAAATTAGATATGAACGCAGTAATTTTATAGAAGAGTTTTAATTTAATGTTGTATATTAATAGTGCAAAGATTATGTAAACTATAAAAATTTTATGTTAAGATGGCACTTGGTTTAAAATTTTGAAGGACTTTTAAAAAATTATTGAATGGTGGTATTTCGTTCACATTTATAGCATGATCAATGCAGGTAAATAAACATGACTTTAAAAAGGAATTAAGTTATATATATATATATATATATATATATATATATATATATATATATATATATATATATATATATATTGACGATTTATCGAACTTTTTACACTATCGCAGTCTAGCTCTTTTTTGAAAGATTATATTTTATGAAAGAGATTTATTATAATTAAATAATAAATAATAAGTCTCGACAAATAATCTGATTATTTATAGAGGGAACATCTATGAATCCAAAAATTAAATGAGTTTTTTCGAGTTAAAAGTGCATATCAGGTGAATATAGGGAGTAATGTACTTGTGATCTCATTAACGATGAATCTCATGTCTTGCGAGTTGACGAACTTAAAGGGCTTGTTTGTCAAGTTGATATAAATGCCACTTTTAAATTTCATTCACTAGATAGATTAATATAGGGATTTCCTGTTGGATAGTATGAGGTCAAATCAGAATATCATCTAACTAGAGAATTTGAGAGAAGTGCGACTAAAAACCTTGTAAAGAGTAGTCTAATTATCAATCCTTTTTAAATTTTCTTTATAGATGAGTTTAATTTTATTATTGTGCATTAGTAGCGATTTTCTAAAAATATTAAGAAGATCTTTTTAAAAAATATTAAGGTGGTATTTGATTCAAATTTTTGAAGAAGGCCTTTCTTAAAAAAGAGTGACTTTTTTCTTTAAAAAAAAATAAAACTATCAAGGTGGTATTTGATTCGCACTTTTTGCACGACCAGTGCACGTAAATAAAAAAGATTTAAAAAATAATTTAAGTTATCTATATTAATAATGTGTCAAACTTTTTACACTATCTTTATCTAGCTCTTGCATTTGGAAGACAATATTTTAAAGAAGAGATTTATTTCAATTAAGAATTAAATAATGAGTTTCAACGAAAAAATTGATTATGGTATGGAGTGAACATCTATGAATTTAAAAACTAAATGAGATACGAACGCGATAATTTTATAGAAGAGTTTAAATTTAATGTTGTATATTAATAGTGCAAAAATTATATAAACTATAAAGAATTTATGTTAAGATGACACTTGGTTTAAAATTTTGACGGACTTTTTAAAAAAATATTGAATGGTGGTATTTCGTTCACATTTATAGTATGATCAATGTAGGTAAATAAACATGACTTTAAAAAGGAATTAAGTTATATATATATACTGACGATTTATCGAACTTTTTACACTATCGCAGTCTAGCTCTTTTTTGAAAGATTATATTTTATGAAAGAGATTTATTATAATTAAATAATAAATAATAAGTCTCAACAAATAATCTGATTATTTATACAGGGAACATCTATGAATCCAAAAATTAAATGAGTTTTTTTGAGTTAAAAGTGCATATCAGGTGAATATATGGAGTAATGTACATGTGATCTCATTAACGATGAATCTCATGTTTTGCGAGTTGACGAACTTAAAGGATTTGTTTGTCAAGTTGATATAAATGCCACTTTTAGATTTCATTCACTAGATAGATTAATATAGGGGTTTCCTGTTGGATAGTATAAGGTCAAATAAAAATATCATCTAACTAGAGAATTTGAGAGAAGTGCGACTAAAAAACCTTGTAAAGAGTAGTCTAATTATCAATCCTTTTTAAATTTTCTTTATAGATGAGTTTAACTTTATTATTGTGCATTAGTAGAGATTTTTTAAAAATATTAAGAAGATCTTTCTTAAAAATATTAAGGTGGCATTTGATTCAAAATTTTGAAAAGGATCTTTCTTAAAAAAGAATGACTTTTTTCTTTAAAAAAAAAATCAAATTATCAAGGTGTTATTTGATTCGCACTTTTTGCACGACCAGTGCATGTAAATAAACAAGACTTAAAAAATAATTTAAGTTATCTATATTAATAATGTGTTTACACTATCGTCATCTAGATCTTGCGTTTAGAAGACAGTATTTTAAAGAAGAGATTTATTTCAGTTAAGAATTAAATAATGAGTTTCAACGGAAAAACTGATTTTGGTATGGAGTGAACGTCAATGAATTCAAAAACTAAATTAGATATGAACGCAATAATTTTATGGAAGAGTTTAAATTTAATGTTGTATATTAATAGTGCAAAGATTATATAAACTATAAAAAATTTATGTTAAGATGGCACTTGGTTTAAAATTTTGAAGGACTTTTAAAAAAATATTGAATGGTGGTATTTTGTTCACATTTATAGCATGATCAATGCAGGTAAATAAACATGATTTTAAAAAGGAATTGAGTTATATATATAAATTGATGATTTATCGAACTTTTTACACTATCGCAGTCTAGCTCTTTTTTAAAAGATTATATTTTATGAAAGAGATTTATTTTAATTAAATAATAAATAATAAGTCTAGACAAATAATCTGATTATTTATATAAATAATAAGTCTCGACAAATAATCTGATTATTTATAGAGGGAACATCTATGAATCCAAAAATTAAATGAGTTTTTTCGAGTTAAAAGTGCAGATCAGGTGAATATATGGAGTAATGTACTTGTGATCTCATTAACGATGAATCTCATGTCTTGCGAGTTGACGAACTTTAAGGGCTTGTTTGTCAAGTTGATATAAATGACACTTTTAGATTTCATTCACTAGATAGATTAATATAGGGGTTTCCTATTGAATAGTATGAGATCAAATCAAAATATCATTTAATTAGAAAATTTGAGAGAAGTGCGACTAAAAAACCTTGTAAAGAGTAGTCTAATTATCAATCCTTTTTAAATTTTCGTTATAGATGAGCTTAACTTTATTATTGTGTATTAGTAGAGATTTTTTAAAAATATTAAGAATATCTTTCTTAAAAATATTAAGGTGGCATTTGATTCAAATTTGTGAAGAAGATCTTTCTTAAAAAAGAGTGACTTTTTTCTTTAAAAAAAAAAAATCAAACTATCAATGTGGTATTGGATTCGCACTTTTTGCACGACCAATGCACGCAATAAATAAGATATAAAAAATAATTTAAGTTATCTATATTAATAATGTGTCAAACATTTTACACTATCGCCATCTAGCTCTTGCGTTTGGAAGACAGTATTTTAAAGAAGAGATTTATTTCAGTTAAGAATTAAATAATGAGTTTCAACAGAAAAACTGATTATGGTATGGTGTGAACATCTATGAATTCAAAAACTAAATGAGATGGAACGCAGTAATTTTATAGAAGAGTTTAAATTTAATGTTGTATATTAATAGTGCAAAGATTATATAAACTATAAAGATTTTATGTTAAGATGACACTTGGTTTAAAATTTTGAAGGACTTTTTGAAAAATATTGAATGGTTATTTCGTTCACATTTATAGCATGATCAATGCGGGTAAATAAACATGACTTTAAAAAGAAATTAACTTATATATATATATATATATATAGAGAGAGAGAGAGAGAGAGAGAGACTATCGAACTTTTTATACTATCGCAATCTAGCTGTTTTTTGAAAGATTATATTTTATGAAAGAGATTTATTTCAATTAAATAATAAATAATAAGTCTCGACAAATAATCTGATTATTTATAGAGTGAACATCTATGAATCCAAAAATTAAATGAGTTTTTTCGAGTTAAAAGTGCAGATCAGGTGAATATATGGAGTAATGTACTTGTGATCTCATTAACGATGAATCTCATGTCTTGCTAGTTGATGAACTTAAAGGGCTTGTTTGTCAAGTTGATCTAAATGCCACTTTTAGATTTCATTCACTAGATAGATTATTATAAGGGTTTCCCTTGGATAGTATGAGGTCAAATCAGAATATCATCTAACTAGAGAATTTGAGAGAAGTGCGACTAAAAAACCTTGTAAAGAGTAGTTTAATTATCAATCCTTTTTAAATTTTCTATATAGATGAGTTTAACTTTATTATTGTGCATTAATAGAGATTTTTTTAATATATTAAGGTGGAATTTGATTGAAGAAGATCTTTCTTAAAAAAGACTGACCTTTTTTTTTTTAAAAAGAAGATCAAACTATCAAGGTGGTATTCGATTCGCACTTTTTGCATGACCAGTGCACGTAAATAAACAAGATTTAAAAAATAATTTAAGTTATCTATATTAATAATGTGTCAAAATTTTACACTATCGCCATCTAGCTCTTGCGTTTGGAATACTATATTTTAGGGAAGAGTTTTATTTTAGTTAAGAATTAAATAATGAGCTTCACGGATAAACTAATTATGGTATGGAGTGAACATTTATCAATAAGATATGAACGCAGTAATTTTATAGAAGAGTTTAAATTTAATATTGTATATTAATAGTGCAAAAATTATATAAATTATGAAGACTTTATTTTAAGATGACACTTGGTTTAAAATTTTGAAGGACTTTTTAAAAAATATTAAAATGTGGTATTTGGTTCACAATTTTAGCACGATCAATGCATGTAACTAAACATGACTTTGAAAAGGATTTATGTTATATATATATATATATTGACGGTTTATCGAACTTTTTACATTATCGCAGTCTATCTCTCTTTTTAAAGATTATACTTTATGAAAGTGATTTATTTTAATTAAATAATAAATAATCGAGAAAATGCATAAGTACCCCTAACCTATGACCGAAGTTTCAATTACACACCTTTTCTTTTCGGGAGTCCTATTACCTCCTGAACTATTTTAAAATAGAATAAGTACATCATTAGGTGCTGAGATGGCACAAAGAGTGTGCTCACTCTCTTGGAGGCATGTGAAAAGCAAAACATAAGTAAAACCTGATTAATATTGCCACATGTTATATTTTAATTGGACAAGCACTTATAATTAATTAATATTATAACTTAAACTAATATATCTTTTTAGTTTTTTTTTTAATAGAGTCATTTTTTTTTGTTTTTTTTTTACAAACAAATCCTCCGGTGAAAACTTACCGGCAACCACCAGAAATACCATCAACACAAACATTATTTAGAACCTCCATAAAACCCCTCTCCTCTCCATGCTTCTAACACCTTCTCCACAATCCACTATGGCTAATTTATTACAAAACCCATTGAAGCACCTTAATATTTGACCTTAGATTTTACTGATTTTGGTCAGATGCAATCTGGTTAATTTTGAAGAAAAGAGTTTTCATTGTCCACCCCAATCAGATCTCCATTAATCGATTTATGCGGTGGCTGGCCTTCCCTTTTTCTTCACTGACGAATCTACCGCTCCGTTGTTAGTGTGCCGGATATTTGGACGACGCAAAACCATCCATAAAGAAAAAAGAGAAAATAAAATAAAACAAGAAAATAAAATAAAGAAGAATAGAATATGGAATACAAAAAACAAAAAGGCAAGGCACTGGCATTTGATTTCGTCGGACAAACGACTCGAAGAACGAAATGAAGAAGAAAGTAAGGTGGAAAAGAAAGAAATTGAGAAAGAATAAGAAAATTAAAAAATTGAAATTTACACTTGGCAGACGCGTGTTTTTCACTACTTTGATACAAACATGAATATGATCATGTATTCTATTTTAAAATAGTTAAGGAAGGTAATAGGACCGCCGAAAAGGAAAAATGTATAGTTTGAACATCGGTCATCGATTGGGGGTACTTGGCACGACCCAAATTCCATAGTAGGCTGTGATGGAGCCAAACACCATTGTTAGGCAAGCCAACACTAATCAACTAGTAAGTCCTCATTTAAACAATTAGTACGTGAAAACTTTTCCTTATTGATAAAGAAATTAGGAGTTTGAAACTTAAGCATAATTAGAGGAAATGTAATAATTTCGAACTTAAATCATGATAGTAATTCAAAAATCATATGTCTACCAATGTGTGTGCCAAGATCTGGTGTCACAAGTATGTGGGCAATTTAGTAGAATATACAAAACCATACTATCCTACTGGCTAAAAAGGAAATAGACAGGAAAGTAAAGATATAGAAAGACTCCAGCTACTGTAGAACGGCTCAAAAGGGCAGCTCACCGGAAGTCTGAAGCTAAGGAGTCCACTCTACGCGCCGGACTGATGGCCAGATGCATCTGCCTCAAAGCCTGCACAATCAAGTACAAAAGTGTAGCGTGAGTACATAAAAATATGTACCCAGTAAGTATCTCACCTAACCTCGCAGAAGTAGTGACGAGGGGTCGACTCCGACACTTACTAGGGCCAACAATATAATAATGTGAAGTTCTAATTCTTAAAGCATAATGTATGTAGATAACAGTCAAGCTGAAACTAGAACAATAACCGAGAAATTTCCTCCATCATATTTAAAAAGGCAAGATACTTTCTTTATTTAAAACAAGTAGCATATCAAGGAATGAAGCATACAACCACAAAGAGTTCCCATTCTATTATCATAGACAATTACCACCGAGGACGTTTGACCCGATCCAACATAAAAGTAAAATGTGCACTGCCAAGGGTCGAACGACAAGAACTATAGATGCATCTATTCACCCTGCTCGCGAATCATACATTCGACGCGGTAAAAGCATAACCCCACTTGCGAATCATCCACGCGGTCAAACATAATTTTTATCATTTAAAACACAAATACTTCTTTGATTCTTTTTCAAAATATGTAGACAATTCTCTTGAAGCCTTTAAATCTTTAAATTTTCTTCAACTTAATTACTTTCTTACAATTAGCACATATATCAAATAGTAGTGTCCACAAAGCATGGTGTAACCCAAGGATTACCCGGACAATAATAAAAAGTAGCTACGTACGGACTCTCATCACTTCGTGTGTACGTTGCCCCCACAATTAATCACATATTAATTAAGTTCACCTACGGGAAAATTTTCCTCGTACAAGGTTAGAAAAGAGACTTACCTCATTTCGAGCCTACTTCTAACTCAAGAATGTGCTCAAACCCTCAACCGGAGCCGTACAATCTGAAACTATTCAAATAGCGTAAAAACCAATCATTATGGGCTTACAAGTTCATATTCTAGCTATTAAAGTGATTATCCAACCCCAAAGGCAAGATTCCTAAAATTCGCCCCAGGCCTACGTGCCCGGATTCCGAAAATATTTGAAGGAAGTTGTTACTCAGAACCTAAGGATCAAGAATATATAATTTTTACTTCATTCCACAACCAATTTCGTCATAAAATCTCATTTTTATCAAAACCCTAGGTTTTGGTTTAAACCCATAATTTCTACTAATTTACATGTTGAAATCTACCCATATAAAATATGTATTAAACTCATATTAGGTAGAAATAACTTACCTCACAAAGTTAGGTTGAAATCTCCCCTTTTGAAGCTCCCAAATCGCCCAAGTATGGAGTAGAATGTGTCAAAAAAATGACACAACTACCGTATTAAATTAAGGCCACTACACTTAGTGATTTTCGCATCTTCGGTGAGGGGACCGCATCTGCGGGCAATTGTCCGCTTCTGCGCAAAGGGGCTGGGCTAACTGGGACCGCTTCTGCAGAAGGCCCACCGTATCTGCGGTTTCGCTTTTGTAGAGAAGGGGCCACATCTGCGGTTTCTATGATAATTTCGGACTTAGGGGTGTGTGTTCGGGTTGAGTATCGGGTGGTCCAGGAGTATTTCAGCGCTTATTATGAAAAGTTAGCATTTTAGAAGTTTTAGAATTTCATAAGTTTGGTTTCAAGTGAATTTTGATGTTATCGATGTCCGTTTGAGTTTTCGAAACTTAGAATAGGTTCCTATCATGATTTGTGACTTACACGTAAAGTTTGGCATCATTCTGGAATGTTTAAGTGTAACTCGGACGCGTTCGTCAAAGTTTGAATGTTTGAAAGTTTAAAGAAAGGTTTCGATCATCGATTCGTATTTTTGATATGGTCTGGTATGATTTGAGGCCTCGAGTAAGTTTGTGTTATGCTTTGGGACTTGTTGGTGTGATTAGACAGGGTCCCGAGGGCCTCGGGTATGTTTCGGATGAAGCTCAGACTAATTTTGACTTTCTTGAATTGTTGGTTTCTGGGCATCTGGTTTCCTCTTCCGTGATCGTGAGGAGAGGGCCGCGCGCAAGGGGTCAAGTTTGGCGGGTGACCATTTGCTCTATGCATTTGCGAAATTAACGTTGCGTTCGCGAAGCTTCGAAGGGTTGTGCTATGTGAATGCGTGAGAGGAGACACGTTCACGAAGAAGGAAGTGAAGGCCTGGGAATTTCCATGCGATTTTCATCGCAATCCCGTGAGGGTGTGTAATGACCCGATCGGTCGTTTTTAGAGTTATAGCCCCGATCCCCTATTTACTGCCTTCCCCAGTTGTTTTCTGCTTATGTGACTTTCCAGGAGGTTTCGTGTTGTTTTTTGATGTGTTTTGGGATACTTAGTCCCTAAACAGAGGCTTAAGTCTTATGATTTAGACTGTAGTTGGAACTGTGTGAAGACGACTCCGGAATGGAGTTCCATCGGTTCTGTTAGCTCCGTTTGGTGATTTTGGGCTTAGAGGCGTGTCCGAATTGTATTTTGGAAGTCTGTAGCTTAATTAGGCTTTTGAAATGGTGAAAGTCGAATTTTTAAAGATTTTGACCGGTAGTGGACTTTTTGATAGCAGGGTCGGATTCTGATTCCAGAAGTTGGAACAGGTATGCAATGTTGAATATGACTTGTGTGCAAAATTTGAGGTCATTCGGATGTGGTTTGATAGGTTTCAGCATCAGTTATAGAAATTTGAAGTTTCAAGTTCTTTAAGTTTGAATTGGAGGGCGATTCATGATTTTAGCATTGTTTGATGTGATTTGAGGGCTCGACTAAGTTTGTATGATGTTTTAGGATTGGTTGGTATATTTGGTTGAGGTCCTGGGGGCCTCGGGTGAGTTTCAGATGCTTAACGGATCATTTTTGGACTTAAGGAGATGGCAGATTTTTTGGTGTTTATTGCAGATATTTCCTTCTTCGCATTCGCGAGAGAGGTCTCACGTTCATGTAAGTCATCTGGGGAGGATAGTTGAGTTTCTCTTTGCATTCGCGATGTGGTTCCCGCATTCGCGAAGATGTGGAACCTTAAGGCTACGCGTTCGCGATATGGACCTCGTGTTCGCGTAGAGCAACAGTCAGATGGAGCTTCAGGCATTAAGCCTATGCGTTTGCGAAAAGGGTCCCACGTTCCCGTAGGGTCAGCCAGTGGAAGGTACACATTCATGAGAGGTCCCTCGCGTTTGCGAAAGAGGAATTTTGGTCAGTAAGATTTTGTTCTACGTGAACGTGAGGGTATGGCTGCGTTCGTGAAGAAGGTTTACCTGGGCAGAATATAACATTTCAAAAACGAGGGTTTGGCTATTTTTATCAAAACTCGAGTTTGGGAGCTCGGATTTGGACGATATTTTGAGGGATTTTCAGAGATATCAATTGGGTAATGATTCTTTTACCTCGAAAATGATAATTACAATTAGATTTGATTTTGTGGTTCTAAAAATACGTGATCTATTTTTGTGCTAGTTGTTAGGCAATAGATGCTAAGTGTGAGACTAGAAAATAAGATAAGAACTTGAAAATAGAACGCTATGCAAATCTAGTAGTCGAGGATCGGGGCCTCGAGCTGGCCTATACTGGGCCTCGGGGTTAAGCTAATGAGCTCGACTAGAGGTGGCCGCTAAAGGACTAACAGTTCTAAGAGCTTTGATGAGGGCTCTTTTTGATCAATGATGAGCAATAAATGAAAAACAATAAATGAAACCCAACAAATGTAAGTAATAAATCCGAGGAAAGACAATAGAGAGTGTTTACGTTAGAGATCAGAGAATGTTCTTGTATTCAATATCATGTGTGCAAAAAATAACAAGGGTCCCCTTTATATAGGAAGGGGAATCCCAACATAGTACATATGCATTTATTACAAAGGTATGCGGCTGGTACAACCATTTAATGCCACGATACGAGCTTGTACTATTATTATGGACTTGGTCAGCTCTAACCACTCGCCTTGGGAATCTCCCACTTGTTCATCATAACCACCGATTTGTACTGCCTCGAGGTTGAGCTGTGCCTCGAGCCTTTTGGTTCATCAAGCCTCGAGTTGTGCCTCGAGCCTTCTAGTTCATCAAACCTCGAGCTGTGCCTCGAGCCTTCTGGAAACGAGCTATGGGATGCCATAATGACCCCAAAATCGGACTCTCCGATTTTAGCCGTATAAAGATAGTCCCTACATTTCTTAGAATAGAATGATATGAAATGATTTTGACATCGATCTCCTCGAGCCTCTCATAATGACATCATATTTATGACGTAAGCTTTTGTGATAACTGAAACGTCCCATCGGTTCATCTTTCTAGAAGCATTCAATGTATTGCCGGTTTATTTTCCCAAAAGTGATAATATCGATGCCGATCCGTTTCCCAAAAAGCATTGATTGCGCCTGTCGATACGTTTTCCAAAGGTGTTGATTGCGCCGTCAGTTTCGGGATTGCCTTTCTATAAATGGAAGGTTACTTGAACCAAAATTCCACCCAGCCATTCTTCTACAGCCTTTAACCCCTTTCTTCTCTTCATCCTCATCTAAACTCTAACTTCCATGGTTCAAGCCCGTGATTGTAAGGTCACACAGTAGCGATTTCGCCAGTTATGCCATGGCTCCTTTTCAGAGCTTTTTCCCATTGAGGGGGATCGTACTGTTTTGTTGTTGTTGTTGTTGTTGGCTCAAAATAATGTGAGGGGGGCTTCGAATTATCCCCGTATTAGAGGATATGTGGACCATGAGTTGCTGTTCATCTCTCTTAGCTTTAACCTGGTGTGGCACTTCACTCCCTTTTCTTTCCATGCAGTGAGGTGGTGCCATCTACTAACTTTTGCATCCCACATCGGTGCAATATCTCAAGAAGTGGCTTCCCAATAGTAGTGCTGGCGAGACCCATACTCGCCAAATTTTTCACCAAGCCATGATTTTTCCTGCCTGTTTAAAGCTTTTGCTCTTTCATAGGCTACAACCTCTTCCTCATCTTTTGCTGCTTCGGAGGAGATTCACGAAGATGTCATTTGGAAGGTCGAAATGGAGTCCTCGAGGAAACAATTCTCGCATATGTCGCTCCCGAGGAAGTACCTCCGAAAGTAGATTAGGCTTTTAGACTCTTGTTTTCTGCTTCTTTATTTCTGTGTAAGAACCCCTCGTGGGCTTTTGCAATCGTCTTTTATCAATATAAAAGTTGCTTCGATTTGCCTTTGACTTGTGCTGAGCTTTTATTTTGCTTTTGATTAGCCCAAACACTGGAACCGGACATCATAATCCCTCTGGTTCTTGATTAATTACTATGATATTTCTTGAGATTCTTTGTCACCCCTCGAACTAAGTCTGGATTGATCTAGTACATACTTAGGCCGTCGGGACTTCTGAGTTCGAGTTAAGCGAGAGCAGGGTCCCGATTCTCTTTAGAATAAGGCTTTGCCTTGTTAGGCCTCGCTGTTAGTCCTCGAGCGAGAGCTTTCTTGATCACATGAAAATAAAGAGTACCCTTAGGCCTTTACAAATAGTCCCCGAGTAAGAGTTTGTTTGCACTCAGGTGGCCTCCAACTGAGCGAAAATTGGCCTCGAGTTTAAAATGAAGATAGCCTTAAGGCGTTATAGATAGTTCCTGAGCCCGAATGCATTTGAGCTTGGGTGGCCCTCTAGTGGGAATTGGCTCAAAGTCGGGAAGCCCTTGGGCTTAATAGTCGAGCATGCGTCGGTTCGAGCTCGAAGTAGAGATAGCCTTGAGGCTTTATGAATAGTTCTCGAGTGAGAAATGACTTTGACTTAGGTAGCCTGGGGGACGAAGGATCGAGCGAATTACCCGCACTTGTAATAGCAGAGATCCTCGAAATAGGGTACCATCTTGAGGTTAGGTTTACACAGGAATCTTTGACCCCTCGAACATTGTACGATAGCGTCATTCGTATGACATGGTCATGAGATGACCGGGATGGTCCTGCCGGTATACTTCCCCGAAGGTGATAATGGCCTAGTTAAAATTAATTGGTCTTTAGAGTAGGTGGACAGTCACCACTCGCTCTATATATGGGTTTGCTCTCCCCTTATTTGGGGGTTCCGTTACTTTGAGCAGCTATCCCTTTTATAGAGTTCTCCTTCCCCGCGTCATCTCTTTCATCATTCTTATTCAATTTTTTTGCATAAGCTTTCATTTCCCTTCTCTTGTTCCATCATAGTTATTGCCACTTCGCCAAAATCCGCTCACCAAGAAGAGGAGAGTTCCACCTCTACTTCCTGCTCGGTCAGTGGTACACCACCGGCGTTCGGTGAGCTAACCTCGAGATGTTTTGTCTCGAAGAGGGCCCTTTCGTCAGAGAGACCTCCTAATGTTGAGGGCCATTGGGAGCATGCATCGAGGTTCACTTTATCAATAGGAGAGGGACACCTCAAGGCGGTGAGGAGAGACTGCGAAAGGGGAGAAAGAGTGGTACTGCAGGTACCTTCCCTGGAAGAGAGCATCATGGCTCATGTGGAGGGGTTTTTGAACGTGTACACGTACCCCTTCGCGTTGGGCCCTCTTGATAGAGTCGTGCTTGACTTCTGTCAAAGATATCGGGCTACCCTGGTACAGGTTCACCCGACATTCTGGAGGATAGTATTGATGATGAGGTTCTTTGCAGAGGAAGCCAGGCTCGAGTTCACCTTTAGCCATCTCATCAGATTGTACTGGCCCTTTCATTACTAAGGCCTGATAGCTTTACGAGGCCGATCCACCAGGACCTTTGTTGACGACGATGAACAAAATGGGGACCGAGGGTGGTTGAATAGATTTTTCCGAGTGCGGACCGTCGATATTATCCCTGAGGAGTTCCTTCCATTTCCTGAGAAATGGAATTTCACACGTAAGTGGTACACTTGTGTTTTTATCATTTTTGATCATGGTGGAGGCAGACTCCGTAAAGATGTTTTCCTTTTCCCTTGTGCAGCAATCCCCTGGATGCCATATAAGGTCCCCGACCTGGCGGATTGGACTTGGAATCTGGCAGCTCGCTCAACCTACGATGGGTGTAAGTGGCGATACCTGTCGAAGGGTAGATGGGAGGTAAAACACCACAGTACGTGCTGTGTGGTTTATTCCCTTTGAAAGGTACTTCCTCTTATATGTATTAACTCTGTCACTACAGGCATTGGAGAATCTCCGGAGATGAAAACGTGCCCCCTCGAAGAGGAAGAAGGATCGTCGACTTCGGGGCCGAGGAATAATAACAAGCGGAAGGAATCCTTGAAGGGAGAATGTGATCATAGCGAGGCAAGCCTTGCCTAGAGGCTTAAAAAGGATGCATCAGCTGGGCCGGCAGCACCGAGGCTCCTAACCTTGGGAAAATGGTTCCTCCTTTGCCGCCATCTTCTTTTCCTGTCAAAGGTACTTCGAGGGATAAGGATTTTTTGCCACCGTCTTCTTCTCCCGTTGAAGGCACTTCGAGGGGTTTGCGAGGCCAGGGGCCACCTAAATTAAGAAGGGTCTCGATGTGATCACGTGATTTTTGCTTCACGGAAACTACTCCAAAAGAAATCGGAAAAGAAATGAAACCAGTTACCTTCGGGTACAATTTTGAGGATTTGTGTGACGTTTTGATAATTATTTTGTCCGTAAATGCTCGCCTTGCTATATTTAAAAAATACAAAAAAATATATATGTTGCATGCATTTAGGGAAAATGGTACATCTGGGAATTAACTAACCATTATTTGGTTTTCAAAAGCGAAAGTCACAAAAATAGGCATTTTATTTTTATTGTTGTCCTGGTAATTTTATTAATTGTTTAATTCGTGTGATAACTATTGTTAGGTGTTAATTAATATTCGTGTAGTTTAATTTTGGTTTTTAGGAATTTTTTTGTTTAATTATAAGGAAAGTATCGGATTTGGGCCAAAAAATCCAACTACAATCAGGCCCATACCAATACCACAACCCAGTCCAAAACCAGGCCTTCCAGGCACGCCCCAAAACGACGCCGCATAGGGCGTTTGATATGAGCCATTCATTCATACTCATCCAACGGTCCACGCTCACGCCCGTAACCCGACCTGTTTACCCGAGTCAACCCAGCCTTTCATTAAAACCAAACGACCCCATTTCTATACCAAACGACCCCGTCCTGTACCTCACCAGTTAATCCAAGCCGTTGAGATCATTTGATCTAACAGCTCAAATCAATTGCCGCGTTCCGTATATAAGCTTCCCATCATACCCCACGCCCCCAAACCAAACCCCCCTTCACGCACTGTGCACTATCGTCTCAAGAGACTAACCTAACACCCCTTGCCAAACCTAGCCACCCCCATACACTCTCACCGTGAAGCCGGCGGCAATGATGCCGGTGACCACCAAAGTAACACCCCTGATGCACCCAACCACCCTGAACACGGATCCGTTACCCCCTTGCCTCGAATCATCCCCCATCGTCTCGAATCTTAGTTTGAAGATTCGAGCCCAACCCTGATCTACACCAACCCACCCCAGTTTCACACCAGTCACTACCCTGGCCTCACTCGTGACCAAACCAAGCTTGGTTTGGTCCGAATCTACCCACAAATCCTCAAGCCCCAAAAATCGAACTGTTCAAAACCTAGAACACAAGAACTTTTGGAATCCGGCCAGTTTTAACAGAGGGTTGGTTTCTAATAGACCTTAATTGAAGTGTTCTCGGTTGAGAACACCTCGATTAAAGTCTGTTCGACCTCAAAATGGGCAAATCCAGTCAAAGCTGGGGTCGTTTGTTGTTGAGCCTCCACAGTGAGTTTTCCTTTTTCTTTTCTGTCTTTGCTTGAGTGTTGTTTGAATTTAATAACATGTTTAGTCAGTTTGTTTGGTATTTCTGATATTTTCTTTCAATTGTTCTCCATCTTCGTAAGACCTTTTTATTTGGTCGATTGTTCTTCTGTTCATGGTTGAATACGTATGGTGATTATACATGCTTGGTTTGATCAATGTCGTCAAGTGTTCCATTTATGTTGTTCCTCTGTTTTGTTCAAAGTTGTCTGAAGCCATTTGGGACCCTGTTCGTATTGTTTGTTTAATCGACTGATCGTTCTATGTTATAATTAGTATAGTCGATTAGATAAACATCGTCGATTAGTTTTATAGGATTGAATGTTCAAATATTCTGATTCGGATAACTTCATATGATTGATCGAATCATTGTCATTTAGCTGGTTGATTGACATTATCTGTGAATGGTTTGTAGCTGCAATGCAATAGCTAGAACTCAGTTTAGGGCAGCTTGAATTTGAACTTTCAGAAGTTCAAAATTTCATGTTGTTGAAGCAGGGTAAGGCAGTAATAACCAGGGGCTAACAAGGGTAGTTTGGGGGTTTGAAAAGACCAGAAATGTCTAGTTTAAGTTGGGCTGACAGTAGGGTACTAAAATAGGATTAAACTAATGCAATAGTGGGGAACAAAACTTGATAGCATTGGGGGGGGGGGGGGTAGGGGTAATTGAATATTATAGACTGCCCATACCTTTGGGCAGAAAACACATGCCAGGGGGCTGTCAGGAGGATGGGCATTGGGATTAGTTTAAGGAGGTATGGGCAAAGTTTGAAGAGACATCCTGGTGCTTACCATTTTGACTTATAAATAGGTTGACTTTAGAAAAAAGGAGGAGGGGTTTTTTTGGTTTAGACACCAGAAATTGGGAGAGACATCAGAGGTTAAAAGGTGAGAACATCAGAAATTAAGGTTGACGACTAAGACTTCAGAATTTAAAAAGAAAAGAACAAGAGTGTTAAGGCTGTTTGATCCTCATTCTAGGTTGAGCTTTACATCAAAGAGCTTCAACTTGTCTTTGCCTTTGAGTGTGTAACAAAAATCAAAAATCACTGCTTCTTGCACCTGTCTGTGTGCTGTTTGTACTGCTGGATTTTCAGCTTGGTAGTCTCCAGTTTTCTATTGGTTGAATACTGTTCCATTAGGCAACTCTTGGGATTCCGCTTTGGTTTTAAGAATCTGTCGCTAGATCTTTTTGCTGTCTCCTACTGGTTATTATTGTTGGTTTCTTTGGGTTGTTGCTGTTTGGGTTTTCTGAAATTGCTGTTGGGTTTCTTTTAAGCTGCTGCTGAGTCTTGGTCTGTCTCTTTTGCTGTTACTGGTTTGGGGATGCTCGACTGATTGAGTTGCTGTTTGTTGTTGCTGTGTGTTGCTACTGCTGCACTGATCTTCTTCTTCTTTTGCTTTCCTATACCAGGTACACGACTGATACACTGTCAATGTAAGCTGAAATTTGAAGCATGAATACAAAGAAAATTGGAAGAGTTGAAATTATTTCAAATTAGCTTTAGAAATGTATTGAAAATAGGTTGTCTGCATGATAGTTTACTTTTCCCTAATAGAACTATGTGGTCAGCTGTGATGTAATTGAACTCTTATACATGTCTTTTAATTGGAAAACTCTATGTGTATGCTTATAATTGAAAGGGATTAATGTTGTAGTAGCCATGTTCTATTAATTCATTATTGTTTTGTCAAGAAGCATGTTAGGTATCCAATAGTTACTTCCTTAAATAAATAGTTTTTTTTTATTGGTAGGGATATTGCTTAATCAAACAAGCAGTACTTTACATTTCAGCTCCCTTATAAATGTTGAACATGTACAAAATGGGTTAACTAGGCCAAATTGGAATAAGGATGGCCCAGGTCGAGTTTCACGTTACGTACATTGGGCCTGTGCCAGTAATATCTAAACAACTGCCCACATGCGCGTTCATGTTTCGGATTTTGCAAATCATATTCGGAACCTGACTATAACTAACCTGTAAGCATGTAAATAAAGTTGGATTGTTCTTTTTCTTTCATTATTAGAGACAAACTCAATAGAAAACATAGCCACTATAGGACGACCTTTTAAATAAAACGAGACGAGCCACGCCAAATAAACATGCAAGTTGCGGGGCCCTCAATAATTGGTCATAATAAATACTTAGAAATTGGGATGGACTGTTTAGCGAATTCCACTGTCTTCCCTAAAGATAATAATGCGTCAAACTCTTTAGGCGCGATTTAATTAACCTTACCTTCTTAAACTCGGGTGCGCATTTCATGCGATCCAAATTCAAATCCCAAAACATTGAATAAAAATGTGTTTCGGATTGCGGGTGCATTTCATGTGACGCAATCCAAAGACATGTTTTTAAACGATGTTCACATTCTTTTAAAAATATAATAATAAAAGCGGTAAAGAGTTAAAACTTGCACATGAGCGCATAATTGTATAAAAATCAGATAAACAAGCTGAATATGACAGTTGAGCGACCGTGCTAGAACCACGGAACTCGGGAATGCCTAACACCTTCTCCTGGGTTAACAAAATTCCTTATCCGGATTTCTGGTACGTAGACTGTAATACAGAGTCATTCTTTTCCTCGATTCGGGATTAAATTGGTGACTTGGGACACCCTAAATCTCCCAAGTGGCGACTCTGAAATAAATAAACAAATCCCGTGTTGATTGTCCTTTAATTGGAAAAACTCCTTCACCCCTTGCGGGGGCGGAAAAAGGAGGCGTGACAGCTCTGGCAACTCCGCTGGGGACCATTGACCCAGAACCACTGGTTCAGGGTTAGAAATTCGAGCTTATATAAATTGTTATATTTGGTTTTATCTGTTTTTGTTACATGTGTTGGCTCAATGTGCTAATTGGTTTCCTTTTACCGCTTTGATATTACGTGAAATATATATAAACTATGCCGAAACCCATCTCCTCTCTGAATCTTTTGAATCATAAAGAAGGGTGTACTTCGTACGACTTCTTTTCTGTATAGTGTCAAATCCCAATTTAGAACGAGGTTCGGACAAGTTGCTAAGCCGGTGAAGCTTCTGTATTCCCGGTACGCTGCCCTCCCCGGCTCGAGCTGTCCGCTCGGGTAAGCCAGGTCTAGAACAAACACCCAGGTTCTGAACCTAGAATAACTCAACTTCATGCCGGATCCCTAGTAGGAACGCTTATCTGCATCATGTGCATTTTTGACTTAGGGGACTCAACACAGGGGTTGGGTCCGTCTAGGAATAGCAACCTGAAACAGAAAAGACCATCCTGATGCATCCTACTCACTGCTTGTGCATTTATTTGCTTTGGACTTGCATGATGACCGGTTTTGAATATTGGGAAAAAAAAAGCAGTGTATAGGGTTAATCTTCTGTTTTTTTAAAAAATAACAATGTCTAAATAGTGTCGAAACTCTGACGAAATTTTGAGAAAAATATTTATTTTTAATATAGTTGTTTTATTCAGAAAAAAGAGTCTATCATTTTAATTTGTCTAGTCTGCAAAAATGGAAAATGAAAAATAGTTTGTTCTGTTATAGGAAAAGAGTCTTGATTGTTGTTTCAAAATAGTGTATTTGCCCACAGAAGCGAAACTAGGTTGTGTTTAAAAGTAATTTTTTTATTTTATTTTTCACTTATTTTGCTTGGAATGTTTCAAGATAGTTTATTTAATTGGGCGAACTACGTCGGTTTGATTCTCACCGGATGTGAGATACGTAGGCAGCCCTAATCGGGTCCAACTTCTCCTTTTGCTAAAAATAACCAAAATATGTCAAGTGTTAATTTCATCAGAAAATAAATCAAGTCAGGCGGTTTTGCCATAAATAGCCAAGTACTCCCGAAAGGGACGCCGGAAGGCTGAACTTGCACAAACGGCCATTTTTGTAATTTTTGACCGGTATACCCACACAGCCTTAAAGTCTTCGTCCCTGAAGTGCTGAGAGGCGTATCTGAAAACCGAGTCCTTCATCTTTGAAATTCAAAAAAAAAAATCGAACATAGATAGTTCTGTTTTGAGTCTAATAAAAGTTTTCTTTCTTTAATTACCTTAATAAATGTGCAGGATGAGCACAAATCGCAATGAACCGTTCTCAGTCTTTAGCGAGGTCCCTCTACAACTCCACATGTGGTGGAATGATCTGGAAGCCGATAGTAAAGAGATAGTGGGAAGAGTTTTGGGAGGTTTTGTCAATCTGCTGAATATCAAGCCAAGGACAGATATCCTCGAGGCTCTAATACCGTTCCGAGACCCAACCCGCAATGTATTCCGTTTTGTTGACTTTGAACTTTCACCTACACTAGAGGAAGTCGCCGGATATGCGGGATTGAATGGAAAATTAAGAGGACAGTATTTACTTTCACCAAGACCAGTATCGCCGCACGCGTTTTTGGATTTTCTAAGCATTAGTCGGAAGGTGCAAAATGATGATTTGTCGAGAGGATGTTGTGCTCTCCAATTCTTATATCAACGGTATGGTACTCCTCAGGGTTTTGAAGAACCAAACCTCGGACTAATTCATGCTGGGAACAGAAACAAGTGGGAAGCGAGACGTACTTTGGCATTCATAACAGCATTCCTGGGAATCGTGGTCTGTCCCTGTAAAGATAAGAAAGTAGAGATAAGCCTTGTAGGGATGGCTGATGTTGTAATCAAAAGAACTGACAGTACTGTGGTTCCTTTGATTTTGTCCGAAATCTACCGAGCTTTAACTATATGCCGAGAAGGAGGCAAGTTCTTCCAGGGATGCAATTTGTTACTCCAGCTGTGGATGCAAGAACACCTTTATCACCGAGCATGATACATGAACCACGGGTTAACCGAGAGAAACTGTATCAGCGGTTTTGAGAAACGAATGATAGGCGTCGTATTCGCCGAAGGTGTCGAAGCATGGCTTACACGATTGAGGTCAACAACAGCTGACCAAATTGAATGGGCATTTGGGTGGTTGACTGATACTGAGGTAATATACATGGCGGCCGAGAAATGTCATATTCTTTTGATGGGACTTCGCAGCATCCAACCATATGCTCCTCATCGGGTATTGCGCCAGCTAGGAAGATTTCAAGTAATTCCCACTGATGAGGATCTAAGCAAGCACGACATTGAGCTGAGCCCGGGAGTCGTATTTCCCGAAGGAATAATTAGAAAGTTGTGGCACGAATGTAGATTCTTGGAGCCCAAGACTATGGTTCGAGAACTGGCTAAGGGCGAGGTAGACCCAAAGTACGAGGTTTGGTTCGGGAGAAGGTTCCAGATTTGTCAGAGACCTGCTAAAAGAGCTCACGTCCAACAATTTATGGATGATTCGCAGGAACAGTGGGGCTGGTTAAAGAGAGAGGAAGGCTACCGGGCTGTAATCGGGAGACTGAAGCGACAAGTTGAAAGGCTTATGTTTGAGAACAACGTGCAAGTTGCCTCGGAACAGGGTGAAAAGAACAAATTAGCCAAAGAAAACCAGGCACTGAAAGCCCGAATTCGCCAAGTCAGTAAGAGTAACAGCGACCGACAGAAACGTCGCTCCGATGAAAGGTTGATAGCAGAGCTGAGGAGTCAGGTCAGCAAAAGCCGAGAGGACTTGGAGAGATCTGAAGCCTGCATAGCAAGAATGAGGGTCAGATGGGCAAAAGGTACAATGGCCCGGAGGAAGCATCTGCAACAAGTCATAAGGGATTATGAAATGAGCATCAGGATATTAAGGAAAACGAACTCCACTCTTCAGGAGCGGATCTTCAAACAAGCCCAAGATGCCCAAGCTGACAGAAAGCGCTGTTATGATGTGATGACTAGAATGGAAAGACAAATGGAAAGGATCCAGGATCGACTCGCCGACAATGCTCAAGCACTGGGACTAAAGAACCGGTGAATAGAGCAATTGTTCGTTGAAAGGGACAACATCCAAGGAAGGATTGATGAGATTGGGCACTACATCTACATGAGATGCCTAGCATGAGAGCAAATACCTCATGATACCCTTATTGCCTCCATCATGGTCTACGTCCACCGGATCATGAATAAGTTGAAGAGCTTGCAGAGAGGTCTTACACCAAAGTCCGCGGAAAGGCCGAACAATGCCTCGCGAGCACCTAAGTTGGAATCTTTAATGTATCCCTAGTTCGAGTCTTGTTTGTTGGCCTTATGAGTCCATTGTCTTCCCATATGTTGTTTTTTCTTTTCATCGAGTCAGGTTAAGAATTTTGGAATCTGTACTATTGCTGTTCTTTGTTTGAAATAAGTAGTTTGTAATAGCAAATTTTGGTGATAAATTGAATGATTCCAAAAGAATTTTGTGTCTTTACTTTGTGGCAGAACTATGCCCGGTCTGATTCACGCGGGGACGTGATATGTAGGCAATCCACATAAGATTTGATCGCCACTAAAAGAAAAGAAAAAAAAAGAAGAAAGAAAGAAAAAGAAAAAAAAGAGAAGGAAGAAAGAAAGAATAATAGAGAGAAAAATGGGGGTTCCCAAAACACTTTAAAGGCACAAATAAAGCAAGCCGGGATGACGCATGCGTTTGAAGCAAAACATGTTAGAAATAGTTAACTGCCTAGGAGCATTGCATCCCCAATGTGCTATTATCAAAATCTGTTAAACTCTAACGCTAAAAAGTTTGTTGTTTTCCACAAATACCAGACAGTTAGTTGTTAAAACGTTCTAGCAACACATCCTTATCAAACCAGATCCAAAGGACCGGTACCGACAAGCATGACTACTTCAGAAAATAGTGTCGAGGAAGAAAGGCTAGTAAGCCAGTTGTTTAAAGAGGCAATGGAGAAGATAGAGAGGATGTGATTGGAGATGAATGCGATGCAGTTAGCCTTGGCTAAAGTACAAAAGAGCCCTGGACCACTAGGGCATGCGCCGGACTACCCTTACTCTGGCCCTTCAACAAGCCTCCCGAATCCCTGCTATTATCAGGAGAGAAACACCTATGATTCCCAAGCTCCACCACCCCATCAACCTTTCCCAACACCAAATGTTCCCACCTTTATGGGACCCACACCAGCCACACTGCAAAGATCAACTACTGAGCCGTTGTTTCAGGCTCACGATGCACAATACTATCCCCCTGAACCCTCATTCAATGCACCAGAACCCCATACCTATAATCCACACTTGGAGGTCCCGGCGGAGATTGAAAAGCCGGCTAAGGTGCCAGAGCAGGATGAGGCAATGAGGAAGTTCAAAAGCCTGGAGCAATCCTTCAGAAGCATGCATGGATTGGGCAACCAGACCAGCGTGGCCTACAAGGATCTATGCCCTTTCCCGGACGTCCAACTCCCGGCAGGATTCAAGATGCCTAAGTTTGACTTATATGAAGGGCACGGTGATCCTATGGAACATTTGCGGGGTTTTTACAGCAAAATGAGAGGCGCAGGCGGCAAAGATGAGCTACTGATAGCTTATTTTGGTCAAAGCTTGAGCGGATCGGCATTGGAATGGTATACTAGGCAAGATCCCAGCAGATGGTACACTTGGGATGATCTAGCGCAGGCTTTCGCAGGTCACTTTCAATACAATCTCGAGATAGTCCCTGACCGTCTCACATTATTGAGGACCGGAAAGAAGCCTGGGGAAAGCTTCCGCGAGTTTGGTTTCCGATGGAGAGAACAGGCAGCCAGGGTTGATCCTCCCATGAGAGAGGGAGAAATGGTGGATTACTTCCTGCAAACGCTGGATCCAACTTACTTTGGTCACTTGGTGACGACGTTTGGAAAATCCTTCAATGAAGTAGTAAAGATTGGGGTCATGATAGAGGAGGGACTGAGGTCTGATAAAATCCTGAATTACTCAGCGCTCAAGGCAACGACCCAGGCTATTCAGAGTGGCACGGGAGGTGCGCTGGGAAGGAAGAAGAAATATGAAGTTTCCACGGTTGAGGCAGGCAGTTGGTCCAGGTCCAGCAAACCATACTACAACCAACCCAGACCCCACAGGCCAAATTATCCATACAGCCCGCCACAACACTACTATCCACCTCAGGAACCAAACTTCTCCTTACACCAAGCCCAAACATACACTCAGCCTCTGGTTCGCCCGCAATGGCGCGCGCCGGCTCCCCAAAACACATATGCACCACCACAAAACACATACCCTCCACCACAAAAAGCCTATCCTCCACCAAGAGCATACAGGAACCCTCCAGGGGCGGGCTTTCGAGGAAATCACGCTACTAGGAATGACAGGCTACAGAGATAGAGAGCTTTTACTGAGTTGGGAGAGACCTATACCGCCGTGTTCCACAAATTGAGGCGGCTAGGTTTGGTGAGTCCTGTTGAGCCTAGAGAGCCAAACCCCCCACCCCAAAATTTGGACCGATCAATAAGCTGCGAGTACTGCTCAGGAATGCTAGGGCATGATACTGAAAAATGTTGGAGGTTGAGGCAGGCCATACAAGATCTTATTGATACCAACAAGATCGAGGTCCAGGCGCCGGAGGCACCCAACATCAACCAGAACCCATTGCTAGCATACCACGAAGCTCACATGATCGAGTTGGTGTATAAGGGAGTAGAGCCGAGGAAACCCTCACAGACAGTGATGATGATCCAAGCCGCTCCGAAAGAAGAATCAAGCGGTGGGGAAGCAGGGGTGCAGTTGAAGAGGGAAGATGTTAAGCTAGTGGTGATACTAGGGAAGAATCCGTCCACCGCAACAAAGAAACCAGAGCCAGCCAAATTGGTAGTATCAGGGACATCATCCACACCCGTAGTTGTATTGAAAGGGGTCTGCAGGGAACTGGTCACTATAAAGACGGTAGTCCAATTACCAGTGATTGATAGCAAGGCCGTGCCTTGGAAGTATGAAAAGGCAGTGGTAATGTACAAGGGAAAGCAAGTGGAGGAGGATATTTGTGAGGCGCAGGGACTGACTTGATCAGGACGGTGTTTTGCTCCAGTAGAATTGAGAAGATCCAACCCAGCTGTAACAAAGAAACCTGTGCCAGAAGAAGAGGCGGAGGAATTCTTGAAAAAGATGAAAGTGTAGGATTATTCTGTTGTCGAACAGTTGAAGAAAACACCGGCCTAGATCTCGTTGTTATCATTACTGATCCATTCGGATGAACATCGCCGGGCCCTGATGAAGATACTGAATGAAGCTCATGTGCCCAATGAAATTTCAGTAAACCACCTTGAAACGATTGCCAACAAAATTTTTGAGGTGAACAGGGTAACATTCTCTGATGATGATCTGCCAGTGGAAGGCACTAAACATAATAAAGCTCTCTACTTGACTGTCAAATGTGAAGATTCGGCAATTACTCGGGCATTGGTGGATAACGGCTCAAGTGCCAATATTTGTCCATTATCCACCCTGAACCAGTTGAAGATTGACCATGGTAGAATCCGCAAGAACAACATTTGTGTCTGAGGATTTGATGGAAGTGGAACAGACACCGTGGGGGATATTATACTCGAGTTGACCATCGGCCCGGTCCAGTTTACCATGGAGTTCCAGGTATTGGATGCCGCGGTATCTTATAACCTTTTGTTGGGATGACCATGGATCCACGCGGTCAAAGCGGTGCCATCCACCTTGCATCAAATGGTCAAGTTCGAATGGGACAGATAAGATGTCGTGCTGCATGGGGAGGACACTGCGTGCACCATGGGAGGCGCCATTGTGCCTTTCATAGAAACCAATGATGACAAAGGTCCCTGGGTTTACCATATTTTCAATGCAGTGTTAGCAAACAAGATTCCCGAGGGTGAAATCATTCCACACCCCATGGTAGCTTCCGCAACGGTCATGATGGTTTCAGAGATGCTGGGTAATGGGTTTGTGTCAGGAAAAGGCCTGGGGGATGAGCTTCAGGGGATTGTTCAACCTGTCTCCTTGCCCAAGAATTTAGAGACCTTTGGATTGGGGTTCAAACCGACTGCGGCAGATGAAAAACAAGCGTGGAAAATGAAGAAGAGAGTTTGGTTTCTTCCCAAACCCGTTCCGCGTCTCTCAAAATCCTTTATTAGAGCAAGTGCCAAGGGGTCACCGGTCCCGAAAATTCTCGGACCATTGATTGGGATGGACGGGGATTTGAATCAGAGCTTCGAAAGGCTGTTTGCTGATGTCCATGTGATAGAAGCTGGAGAGGGTTCCGGCGGAGCAGACATACAGTTTGTGGGCCCTGAGGCCAAAACCAACAATTGGACGGTTACTCCTCTTCCTATATGAGGGGAGTCCTGGTAGTAGGCTTTGATTTTTCTTTCTTGTTTTTCGGGTTATTCCAGGGTGTAATCCAAATCTCATTTTATTTTGTACAAGTGTGAACCCTGTTATCCCGCATTTTTAATAAAATTCTCTTTTCTTGTCTCATTTTAATTTTGTTTTGTTCTTTCCTCTTTCTGAACAGTTTTCTTTTTACTGGTTCTAATGACATGGCATGCACAACGGATCTTCGACCTAGTATAATAAATCAATCTGACTCCGACTTGATTACACAAGAGATCTGTTATGATGATGAGTCTGAATATGACGAGGATGAAGCCTTCGAAGAAATAAACCGAGAACTGTGCCAATTTGAAGAGAAATCTAAGCCTAATCTGAATGACACCGAGGCTGTAAATCTAGGGGATGCAGATAATGTCAGAGAAACCAAAATCAGCATCCACATTGAGCCAAACATCAGGGAGGAATTAATCAAGACCCTCATTGAGTTCAAAGATGTTTTTGCATGGTCATATGATGATATACCGGGATTAAGCACCGATCTAGTGGTTCACAAATTGCCCACTGACCCGGCATACCCTCCGGTCGAGCAAAAACTGAGGAAGTTTAAGACGGATATGAGTGTGAAGATCAAAGAAGAAGTGACCAAGCAGTTGCAGGCAAAAGTTATTCGGGTCACTCGATATCCCGATTGGTTGGCCAATGTGGTACCAATGCCGAAGAAGGATGGAAAAATCAGGGTATGCGTTGACTACCGCAATCTCAACAAAGCAAGTCCTAAGGATAATTTTCCATTGCCCAATATCCATATCCTAATCGATAATTGCGCTGGGCGCGAGATTAGATCCTTTGTAGATTACTCTGCAGGATATCATCAGATCTTAATGGACGAAGAAGATGCGGAAAAAACGGCTTTCATTACACCATGGGGAACTTACTGCTACCGGGTAATGCCATTCGGATTGAAGAATGCTGGGGCAATGTACATGCAAGCAATGACTACTGTGTTTCACGACATGATACACAAAGAAATCGAAATGTACGTAGATGATGTGATCATAAAGTCTTGGCGTCAGGAAGACCATGTAGCAGACCTAAGGAGGTTATTTCAAAGAATTCAAAGGTATGATATTAAGCTCAACCCGGCCAAATGCGCCTTCGGGGTTCCATCAGGAAAGCTGTTAGGATTCATCGTCAGTCGACGGGGTATTGAGCTGGACCCATCCAAGATCAAATCCATCCAAGATTTGCCACCACCAAAGAACAAAACGGAGGTAATGAGTCTGTTGGGAAGACTAAACTATATCAGCAGGTTCATCGCTCAACTCACGACAACTTGTGAACCCATATTTTGGCTGCTGAAGAAAGGTGCTGCGATAGACTGGACGACAGAGTGTCAAAAGGCTTTCGACCAGATCAAAGGGTATCTGTCCAATCCACCTGTGTTGGTCCCACCTGAGCCGGGGAGACCATTAATTCTTTATCTGACGGTCCTGAAGAATTTGTTTGGCTGCGTGTTAGGGCAACACGACATTACAGGAAGGAAGGAGCAGGCCATTTATTATCTTAGCAAGAAGTTTACAGTATATAAGGTCAAGTACACTCAACTCGAGAGGACATGTTGCGCCCTAACTTGGGTGGCTCAAAAGTTGAAGCACTATTTGTCCTCGTCTACTACTTATCTCATATCCCGTTTGGATCCATTAAAGTACATTTTCTAGAAACCTATGCCTATAGGGAGGTTAGCAGAGTGGCAAATTTTGCTCACAGAGTTTGATATCGTCTATGTGACGAGGACGACCATGAAAGCCCAAGCGCTGGCCGACCACTTGGCTGAGAATCCCGTTGATGAAGAATACGAGCCTTTGAGGACGTATTTTCCAGACGAGGAAATAATGCATACAGGTGAGCTGGAATTACCCGAGGCACCAAGCTGGAAGCTTTTCTTTGATGGAGCCGCAAACGCGAAAGGGGTTGGAATAGGAGCGATACTCATTTCTGAAACGGGGCGTCACTATCCTGTTACAGCTCAGCTATGCTTCTATTGTACCAATAACATGGCCGAGTATGAAGCATGCATTCTGGGTCTGCGACTAGCTGCAGACATGGATGTCCAGGACGTTTTGGTCTTGGGAGACTCGGACCTCCTGGTGCATCAGATTCAGGGTGAGTGGGAAACACGGGATTTGAAGCTCATACCATATCGACAATGTTTGCATGATCTGAGCAAGCGATTTCGATCAGTGGAATTCAGACACATCCCGAGAGTTCATAATGAGGTTGCCGATGTATTGGCCACTTTAGCATCAATGTTACACCACCCCGACAGAATGTATGTTGACCCGTTGCATATTCAGGTTCGTGATCAGCACGCTTATTGCAGCATAGTAGAAGAGGAAGCGGATGGCAAGCCATAGTTTTATGATATCAAGGAATACCTCAGAATGGGGATATATCCGGAACAGGCCACTGGAGACCAAAAAAGAGCCCTTCGGCATTTGTCAAATGGTTTCTTCCTCAGCGCAGGAGTGCTATACAAAAGAACCCCAGACTTGGGATTGCTGAGATGTATAGACGACGGTCAAGCCACGACAGTTATGGCAGAGGTACATGCTGGAGTCTGTGGGCCACATATGAGCGGATATGTATTGGCAAAGAAGATTCTTCAAGCAGGGTACTATTGGCTCACTATGGAGCATGATTGCATCAATTTCGTGAGGAAATGCCATCAATGTCAGATACACGGAGATCTGATTCATTCTCCGCCGACAGAATTGCATACAATGTCAGCGCCATGGCCATTTGTTGCATGGGGCATGGATGTTATTGGGCCTACTGAGCCGGCAGCGACCAACGGCCATAGGTTCATTCTGGTGACCATCGACTACTTCACCAAGTAGGTTGAAGCTAAAACTTTCAAGTCGGTAACCAAGAAGGCAGTGGTGGATTTTGTTCACTCCCATATCATCTGCAGATTTGGGGTCCCAAAAGTGATCATCACGGATAATGGTGCAAATCTTAACAGCAATTTGATGAGAGAGGTATGCCAACGGTTTAAGATTACACACCGCAATTCCACCCCATATCGTCCCAAGGCGAATGGAGCAGTTGAAGCAGCCAATAAGAACATCAAGAAGATACTGAGGAAGATGGTAGAAGGATCTAGACAATGGCATGAGAAATTACCCTTTGCCTTGTTGGGTTATCGCACTACAGTCCGGACTTCCATAGGTGCAACTCCTTATTTGTTGGTATACGCAACTGAAGCAGTAATACCAGCAGAGGTCGAAATTCCATCCCTCCAAATTTTCGCTGAAGCCGAGATTGACGACGATGAATGGGTCAAAGCTCGGCTGGAGCAGTTGAGCTTAATAGATGAAAAAAGATTGGCAGCAATGTGTCATGGCCAGTTGTATCAGAAGAGAATGGCAAGAGAATACAATAAGAAAGTGCGCCCCAGAAAATTTGAAGTAGGGCAGCAAGTATTGAAACGGATCCTCCCACATCAGATCGAAGCAAAAGGCAAATTCGCCCCAAATTGACAAGGGCCTTATGTCGTGACCAAAGTGTTGTCCAACGACGCTTTATGTCTAATAGATATCGAAGGAAGATGCGTCGACATGGCTATCAATTCTGATGCAGTCAAAAGATATTATGCGTGATTTCTTTGATTATGATAGTTATTGGTTCGTTTGTTTGTACTTGGTACTTATTGGATAATGAAATGACGGAGGCAATTCTTTCTTCTATCCAAACACTTTTAACCTTTGCTTCCCCCTTTGAGCCTTATTTATTCTTTCATACCCCTCTTTTGGAATCACTAATGAGAAAAAATATATGAAAAAAGAAGAGAAAAAGAAATTAAAAGAAAAATGAAAACAAGATAAAGGTCATAAGAAAATAGAGGAACCGTAGGAACTACGTTTGACCTGATTCCTCAAAGAGGATACGTAGGCACGTCAAGACTCGGTCATAGTGCACCGTAGTGTGCATAGTGTGCGTAGCTCCACATAGTGTAAATATAAAAATCCCCAAGCAAGAAAAACTGGGGCAGGAGTTATGCTTTTGAAGTTTCAAAAAGGGATTGATTCCAAGAGTTGTAGCGTTTCACCCGTCGAAGTTATTTTTGGATTTTGCTAGCCTTTCTTTAAGACCACACAAAGCCAACATCGATGTCCAAAAAAGACCTCCCGATCAATATCCGGCAAATGAAAGCCGAGAATAACACACTGATCCCCAGCAAAGAAGAGGGTTATAAACTGGAAATGAATTGATAGCCGAAAAGAATCTCCGGAAGAAAGAGTCATATCTGCAGCACCCCAATCCCCCGCTGAAAAATAAAATGAGAGAGTCTTATCAGTGAAAACCTTCATAGGCACCATAAAGCGACGAAAGATGAGAGAAATAAAATGAGAGAGTCTTATCGGTGAAAACCTTCACAGGCACCATAAGGCGACGGGAGATGAGAGAAAGGAGAGAGTCTTATTAGTGAAAACCCCTCGAAGGGCACTATAAGGCGACAAGATAGATTGGCAAAAGGCTCCGCGTTTGCGAATAGGTGGACACCTATTTATCCCCAGCAAGTGAGGCTTCCAGGAATATTAATTGATACAAATAGACTGGGTCGATTAATCCATAATGCACGACATGATCGTTGGGACCAGTCATACCGTCCAGATAAGTTCTTTCTTTTTCTTCTCTCCCAACACTTGTTCAGAAAGATTTTTCTCTTTTTCTATTGTTTTCATTTCTTTGTCTAAAAGACTTTTTCCAGAAATTAGTTTTGAGAAGGTTGTTTCAAAGTTCACTACCAGGGGCCAAAATGGTACAAAGCAAAATGCGAAGGGGACAGGCCAAAGCCAAGGCAATAAGACAAAAGGCGGTTGTTGCAAAACCAAATGACAAACTGGCCTAGAAAGTTAAGGGAAACGTGAAGAAAAGTGGAAAATGATGCTTGAAGGACTTGTGGACCAAGTTCCAAGAAGATCCCCAACAAGAACTTCGATAGATCACGGACCAAGGTCCAAGGGGGTCAGACAACAAAGAGCGGGGAAATGGTAAATAGAAAACCATCCCCAGCAGAAATACCATCCCCAGCAGACATATCATCCCCAACAAGCAACTTTATCCCCAACCAAATTTGAGAGCACAGAGCAAGGGAAAGGGAAAGGGAAATCATCCCCCAGTAGGAGTGATACGATCACTCACCATGTTAAAACTAACAAAACTCTCTTTGATTTCTCCAGGAAAATAAAGGTTGATGATGGCAGAAAGACACGCCACAAGGAAGGTCACCAAAACCGGGGCAGAAATTTTCTGCCGTTGTCAAAAATTTTCTCAGAAGAACGAGGAAACAAATTCAAATATTTTTATGTCTTAGTTGAACAGGCGCCCACCTGTATAATGAGAGGAATACTTTGCAGTCTTTACATTTCATGTCCTAGGTCGCCCACCAATATAATGAGGGTATACATTTCTGTTTTTCATTTCATGTCCTAGGTTGCCCACCGGTATAATGAGGGTATGCATTTCTGTTTTTCATTTCATGTCCTAGGTCGCCCACCAGTATAATGAGGGTATACATTTCTGTTTTTCATTTCATGTCCTAGGTCGCCCACCAGTATAATGAGGGTATGCATTTCTGTTTTTCATTTCATGTCCTAGGTCGCCCACCAGTATAATGAGGGTATGCATTTCTGTTTTTCATTTCATGTCCTAGGTCGCCCACCAGTATAATGAAGGTATGCATTTCTGTTTTTCATTTCATGTCCTAGGTCACCCACCAGTATAATGAGGGTATGCGTTTCTGTTTTTCATTTCGTGTCCTAGGTCGCCCACCAGTATAATGAGGGTATACATTTCAGTCTTTACATTTCGCGTCCTAGGTCGCCCACCAGTATAACGAGGGTATGCGTTTCTGTTTTTCATTTCATGTCCTAGGTCGCCCACCAGTATAATGAGGGTATACATTTTGCGTCCTAGGTTGCCCACCAGTATAATGAGGGTCGCCCACCAGTATAATGAGGGTAGGTCGCCCACCAGTACAATGAGGGTATGCGTTTCTGTTTTTCATTTCGTGTCCTAGGTCGCCCACCAGTATAATGAGGGTATACATTTCTGTTTTCATTTCGTGTCCTAGGTCGCCCACCAGTATAACGAGGGTATACATTTCTATTTTTCATTTCATGTCCTAGGTCGCCCACCAGTATAACGAGGGTATGCGTTTCTGTTTTTCATTTCATGTCCTAGGTCGCCCACCAGTATAATGAGGGTATGCATTTCTGTTTTTCATTTCATGTCCTAGGTTGCCCACCAGTATAATGAGGGTATACATTTCTCTTTTTCATTCCATGTCCTAGGTCGCCCACCAGTATAATAAGGGTATACATTTCAGTTTTTACATTTCATGTCCTAGGTCACCCACCAGTATAACGAGGGAATACATTTCATATTTTTGTGTTTAGGCGCCCACCTGTATAACGAGAGGAATACTTTTCAGTCTTATACTGCAGATCTTGAAATCAACAACCCACCGGAAGGTAGAAGGTTACAACAGGAATCCCCAGCAGGAAACAATAAAAATCCCCAGCACCGGAAAGCAAAAGGTTGCAACAAGAGGTCCCAGCACAAATTCAAGCGCATGAGTCAAAAGGAAAAAAAGACGTGTCTTGAAAGAAGCGGCCTGTGAACATTAAATTATGCCCAGCATAACAAATCTGATGAAGAAAGCCGTATCACCAGAGGAACCGCCGAAAAGCTTAATGAAGGAAGCCATATCCCCAGCGGACCGAACAAAATGATGAAAACTGGTATTCAGAAAAGCAAAAGTCCAGTGTCATCCCCAAATTCTCGGAAGAAAAGCACCGAAAGAAACACAAGCCGACAAGAAAGCAAGGCAACAAGAACAAGTTGAAGATAAATGAGATCTTATGATCAGTAGTCTAGCCTAGCTTCTTGTTTTCTTTTAAGCACGGTGTAACAAGGAGATCGGTAAGCAGTGATAACAGCATGCAACAGCAGTAACATCGCAGTCCCATGGTAGTCCCAGCTACCAAAACTTCCCGAACTACATTAACCTGATTCCCTTCTAGCCAGGGATATGTAGGAAACCTTTGAAGCAAAGGTTCAGTTAAATCTTTTTCAAAAAATGCTTCACACGAAGTATTCCAACGGGCAAAAATCGCTCGTATCCGCTCACCTTATCTTTGCACGAAAACTCTTTGTGTTTTCGGCCAAAGAGGGGCAGCTGTGAGCACGTGATTTTTGCTTCACGGAAACTAATCCAAAAGAAATCGGAAAAGAAATGAAACCAGTTACCTTCGGGTACAATTTTTAGGATTTGTGTGACGTTTTGATAATTGTTTTGTCCGTAAATGCTCGCCTTGCTATATTTAAAAAATACAAAAAAATATATGTTGCATGCATTTAGGGAAAATGGTACATTTGGGAATTAACTAACCATTATTTGGTTTTCAAAAGCGAAAGTCACAAAAATAGGCATTTTATTTTTATTGTTGTCCTGGTAATTTTATTAAATGTTTAATTCGTGTGATAACTATTGTTAGGTGTTAATTAATATTTGTGTAGTTTAATTTTGGTTTTTAGGAATTGTTTTGTTTAATTATAAGGAAAGTATCGGATTTGGGCCAAAAAATCCAACTAAAATCAGGCCCAAACCAATACCACAACCCAGTCCAAAACCAGGCCTTCCAGGCACGCCCCAAAACGACGCCGCATAGGGCGTTTGATCTGAGCCATTCATCCATACTCATCCAACGGTCCACGCTCACGCCCGTAACCCGACCTGTTTACCCGGGTCAACCCAACCCTTCATTAAAATCAAACTACCACGTTTCTATACCAAACGACCCCGTCCTGTCCCTCACCAGTTAATCCAAGCCGTTGAGATCATTTGATCTAACGAATCAAATCAATTGCCGCGTTTCGTATATAAGCTTCCCATCATACCCCACGCCCCCAAACCAAACCCCCCCTTTACGCACTGTGCACCATCGTCCCAAACACAAACCCAAATCCCCCGTTCCAAACCCTAGCCGCCCCCATATACTCTCATCGTGAACCCGGCGGCAACGATGCCGGTAACCACCAAAGTAACACCCCTGATGCACCCAACCACCCTGAACACGGATCTGTTACCCCCTTGCCTCGAATCATCACCCATCATCTCGAATCTTAGTTTAAAGATTCGAGCCCAACCCTGATCTACACCAACCCACCCCAGTTTCACACCAGTCACTACCCTGGCCTCACTCGTGACCAAACCAAGCTTGGTTTGGTCCGAATCTACCCACAAATCCTCAAACCCCAAAAATCGGACAGTTTCAAACCCTAGAACACAAGAACTTTTGGAATACGGCCAGTTTCGACCTCAAAATGGGCAAATCCAGTCAAATCTGGGGTCGTTTGTTGTTGAGCCTCCACAGTGAGTTTTCCTTTTTCTTTTCTTTCTTTGTTTGAGTTTTGTTTGGATTTGATAACATGTTTAGTCAGTTTGTTTGGTATTTCTGATATTTTCTTTCAATTGTTCTCCATCTTCGTAAGACCTTTTTATTTGGTCGATTGTTCTTCTGTTCATGGTTGAATACGTATGGTGATTATACATGCTTGGTTTGATCAATGTCATCAAGTGTTCCATTTATGTTGTTCCTCTATTTTGTGCAAAGTTGTTTGAAGCCATTTGGGACCCTGTTCGTATTGTTTGTTTAATCGACTGATCGTTCTATGTTATAATTAGTATAGTCGAATAGATAAACATCGTCGATTAGTTTTATAGGATTGAATGTTCAAATATTCTGATTATAACTTCATATGATTGATCGAATCATTGTTGTTTAGCTGGTTGATTGACATTATCTGTGAATGGTTTGTAGCTGTAATGCAATAGCTAGAACTCAGTTTAGGGCAGCTTGAATTTGAACTTTCAGAAGTTTAAAATTTCCTGCTGTTGAAGCAGGGTAAGGCAGTAATAACCAGGGGCTAACAAGGGTAGTTTGGGGGTTTGAAAATACCAGAAATGTTTAGTTTAAGTTGGGCTGACAGTAGGGTACTAAAATAGGATTAAACTAATGCAATAGTGGGGAACAAAACTTGATAGCATGGGGGGGGGGGGGGTAATTGAATATTATAGACTGCCCATACCTTTGGGCAAAAAACACATGCCAGGGGGCTGTCAGGAGGATGGGCATTGGGGATTAGTTTAAGGAGGTATGGGCAAAGTTTGAAGAGGCAGCCTGGTGCTTGCCCTTTTGGCTTATAAATAGGTTGGCTTTAGAAAAAAGGAGGAGGGGTTTTTTTGGTTTAGACACCGGAAATTGGGAGAGACATCAGAGGTTAAGAGGTGAGAACATCAGAAATTAAGGTTGAAGACTAAGACTTCAGAATTTAAAAAGAAAAGAACAAGAGTGTTAAGGCTGTTTGATCCTCATTCTAGGTTGAGCTTTACATCAAAGAGCTTCAACTTGTCTTTACCTTTGAGTGTGTAACAAAAATCAGAAATCACTGCTTCTTGCACCTGTCTGTGTGCTGTTTGTACTGCTGGATTTTCAGCTTGGTAGTCTCCAGTTTTCTATTGGCTGAATACTGTTCCATTAGGCTACTCCTAGGATTCTGCTTTGGTTTTAAGAATCTGTTGCTAGATCTTTTTGCTGTCTCCTACTGGTTATTATTGTTGGTTTCTTTGGGTTGTTGCTGTTTGGGTTTTCTGAAATTGCTACTGGGTTTCTTTTAAGTTGCTGTTGAGTCTTGGTCTGTCTTTGGGCTGTCTCTTTTGCTTTTACTGGTTTGGGGCTGCTCGGCTGATTGTGTTGCTGTTTGTTGTTGCTGTGTGTTGCTACTGCTGCACTGATCTTCTTCTTCTTTTGCTTTCCTATACTAGGTACACGACTGATACACTGTCAATGTAAGCTGAAATTTGAAGCATGAATACAAAGAAAATTGGAAGAGTTGAAATTATTTCAAATTAGCTTTAGAAATGTATTGAAAATAGGTTGTCTGCATGATAGTTTACTTTTCCCTAATAGAACTATGTGGTCAGCTGTGACGTAATTGAACTCTTATACATGTCTTTTAATTGGAAAACTCTATGTGTATGCTTATAATTGAAAGGGATTAATGTTGTAGTAGCCATGTTTTATTAATTCATTATTATTTTGTCAAGAAGCATGTTAGGTATCCAATAGTTACTTCCTTAAACAAATAGTTTTTTTTATTGGTAGGGATATTGCTTAATCAAACAAGCAGTACTTTACATTTCAGCTCCCTTATAAATGTTGAACATGTACAAAATGGGTTAACTAGGCCAAATTGGAATAAGGATGGCCCAGGTCGAGTTTCACGTTACGCACATTGGGCCTGGGCCTGTAATATCTAAACAACTGCCCACATGCGCGTTCATGTTTCGGATTTTGCAAATCATATTCGGAACCTGACTATAACTAACCTGTAAGCATGTAAATAAAGTTGGATTGTTCTTTTTCTTTCATTATTAGAGATAAACTCAATAGAAAACATAGCCACTATAGGACGACCTTTTAAATAAAACGAGACGAGCCTCGCCAAATAAACATGCAAGTTGCGGGGCCCTCAATAATTGGTCATAATAAATACTTAGAAATTGGGATGGACTGTTTAGCGAATTCCACTGTCTTCCCCAAAGATAATAACGCGTCAGACTCTTTAGGCGCGATTTAATTAACCTTACCTTCTTAAACTCGGGTGCGCATTTCATGCGACCCAAATCCAAATCCCAAAACATTGAATAAAAATGTGTTTCAGATTGCAGGTGCATTTCATGTGACGCAATCCAAAGACATATTTTTAAACGATGTTCACATTCTTTTAAAAATATAATAATAAAAGCGGTAAAGAGTTAAAACTTGCACATGAGCGCATAATTGTATAAAAATCAGATAAACAAGCCGAATATGACAGTTGAGCGACCGTGATAGAACCACGGAACTCGGAAATGCCTAACACCTTCTCCTGGGTTAACAGAATTCCTTATCCGGATTTCTGGTACGTAGACTGTAATACAGAGTCATTTTTTTACTCAATTCGGGATTAAATTGATGACTTGGGACACCCTAAATCTCCCAAGTGGCGACTCTGAAATAAATAAACAAATCCCGTTTTGATTGTCCTTTAATTGGAAAAACTCCTTCACCCCTTGCGGGGGCGGAAAAAGGAGGCTTGACACTCGAGCGATCATATCTTTACCGGGAGAGGCTCGACTGTGGCTGATGAGACCAATCCAGTGGAGGTACACGTTCAATCTTTAAGGAGGCTCAGCGGCTTTGCTCTATGGTGAGTTTTGGTTGACTTTGTTGGTTTTTGCATTTTCATGCTCTCGTTTTCTCATTGAGCTTCTTTTTAATAGGCCTTTGACAAGCTTAAGTCCGAGCTGCTCCGCTGGGAAGCCAGGTTGCGGAAGGTCTTGGACAAGAGAAATCCCTCAGGCTCCTCTGCAATAAAAGGGCAAAGGAGTTGATACATCTTCGGTACGAGATGGATCAAAGCCTGAACTACAAAGGCCACCTTGAGAGACAGGTAACCTTTGTTTCGAGAGGATGCATGTTTCTTATTCTGCCCTCGGAGATTAATATTTTGATACTTCAGTTGTAGAGTAAGACAGAGGACTTGGAACACCTTTGCGGAAAAGTTATCCAGGCCGAGCACGAGTGTAATAAGCTAAGGGCTCAGATAGATGCCCTAGTTGCGGCCAAGAAGGATGCTTTGGCCAAGGCTTATGCCCTCGAGGTGCAACTCCGGAATGCTCGTGAAAACAGCTTGGTCCAGACGAGCAGGATTGCAAGTCTCAAATCTGACCTTTTGAAGATGAAGGCCGAGGTTGTGGATTCCCGGGCCGAAGCTGAAGAGATTCGAGATAAGGCCGATAAAAGAGTGGCCGTCTATTTAAAAGATGCTAATGATTCCCGAACTAAGTTGAGAGGGGCTTCCGATCGGGAGAGCAGAAGCAGTAAATATGCCCGATGCAAATCTCGGAGGGAAACCCTCGAGGAAATCCATGTTAGGGGCTTCGATCTCTCGGAAGAGATTGAGTAGGCCAAGGCGGATGAATACGATGCCATGATCCTCGTATATGATGTCGAAGACAATGAGGGAGAGGCTGGCGAGGCTGCAGTCCCCGAGGAGAAAGTAGAATAGGCTATTCTTTTCTGATTCTGTGTATAGGGCTCTCAGACAGTATTGCAAATGTAGCCTTGCATTATTTCACATATACATGTATAAGGAAGTCTTTCGGTTTCATTTTTCATGCATTTTCGTTTGCTTGTGTGTGTCTTTCTTTGTCTTATATTTCGACTTTTGTTAATGATTTGCCATATGAATTGACCTTCGAGTAAAAACCCTTAGGTTTACAAATCGGCCCTGAGGCTTGTTTATGCTGGCCCGTAGGATTTTGCACATTTGGTCGGTATGACCTTTAATCTAAGCTGGTGACAATGACTCTTACGCACTGGGTTGGTACGACCTTTTGATTTAAGCTGGCGACAGTGGCTCTTACGCATTGGGTCGGTACGACCTTTTGGTTTAAGCTGGCGATAGTGGTGTATACGGTAAAAATCAGAGGGTCCTTGCTATGGTCACTAAACACGTATCCAAAGGCTCGAGGCAAGGGTTGAGGTTCAACCCCAAAGGGTTCTCAAGGTTCGACTTCGGGGCAGTGCAAAACGGTAGTTATGATGGAAAAGCGGGAAGTTCCCAAGGCACGTGATTAAGGCTGACCTAGTCTATTAGGCTAGGACAAGCCCGTACCATGGCATTGAATGGCTATACCAACCATATATCTTTGTAATAAATGCATTTTTACAATGTTGGTATTCTCTTTAATATATAAAGGGGACCTTTGTCATTTTGTAAAGACACACACAATATTCAATACAAGAACATTCTCTACTCTCTAACTTAAACATATTCTCCCTTGATTCTATTACTTACATTTATTGCTTACATTTATTGTGTTTCATTAATTTTTCTTCATTTATTTTCTCATTATTGATCATAAAGACCTCAGATCAAAGCTCTTAGAATTGTCATCCTTCATCGGCCGTTCACTGTATAACGCTTAACTCGACCTCGAGGCCCCGTATAAGCCAGCTCGAGGCCCCGAATCCCAGCCACTCGATTTGCTCGACACACTGCCTTCAAGCTCTTATCATATTTTCTAGTCTCACACTTAGCATCCACTGCATAACAACCGACATAAAAATAAATCACGTATTTTTAGAACCACAAAATCAAATCTAATTATAATAACCATTTTCACGGTAAATAGTTTGGCGCCCACCATGGGGCTAAAAATAATAGTGATTGTTTTACTTGATGGTTTACTACATAACACAAGTTATCTTTCACACTTTTTCTTGTCCAAGAATCTTTGATTTCAAGTCAAAATGTCTAACTCAGTGAACGCACATGAAAACAACGGTCTTGAGGACCGTGGGGAGAATGGTGTAGCTGTTCCAAGTATTGGTGTGCCACCACAAAACCCTGAGGATGCACCAGAACCAATTCCCGTGGATGTGGTATCACGCAAATCCCGATACGTTGACGTAAGCTCCCATACTAACAGGAGTATACGCCAAAAAAACTAACAAGAAGTCAAGAAATCCCAACTCGAGAGGAACAAGAGGTTAGCTTTCACGTTATTTTTGAGATGTTACAGGCACAACAGCTGGCGATTGCTCAACTGCAAAGCCACCAAAAAACTCCAAGCACAGCAGCACCAAAAACGGCTCCTCGAGCTGAACAGGTACCACAAAGATCGAGTAACAACGGGTTAGCAGCCGACCCTGCTATTATGAAGATGCTCGAGGACCTCACAAAGAGGATTGAATCGGGCGAAAAAATGATAGAAGCTAACGACAAAAAGGTGGAGACCTACAATTCAAGGGTCGACCAGATCCCGGGTGCACCCCCGATCCTGAAGGGTGTTGATTAAAAGAAATTCGTACAAAAGCCATTCCCGTCAAGTGCGGCTCAGAAGCCCATCCCGAAGAAATTTAGAATGCCTGATCTCCCGAAGTACAATGGGACCTTGGACCCCAACGAGCACGTCATAGCTTATACTTGTGCCATAAAGGGAAATGACCTGAAGGACGATGAGATCGAATCCGTCCTATTGAAAAAATTTGGGGAAACACTTTCAAAAGGGGCCATGATGTGGTATCACAACCTATCCCAGAATTCGATAGACTCATTTGCCATGCTGGCAGATTCTTTTATAAATGCACATGCCGGTGCCATCAAGGTTGCTACAAGGAAGTACAACGTCTTCAAAATCAAACAAAGAGAAAATGAGATGTTGCGGAAGTTCGTATCTCGCTTTCAAATGGAGAGAATGAAATTACCACCAGTCTCCGATGACTGGGCAGTGTAGGCCTTCACCCAAGGTTTGAACGAATGAAGCTCGGTAGCTTCAAAGCAACTAAACCAGAACTTGGTTGAATATCCCGCTGTGACTTGGTCGGACGTCCATAACCGATATCAGTCGAATATTAGGGTCAAGGACGACCAAATGGGAGCCCTCTCGGCTAAGGTATATCCAAGCAGACTCCTGGCAAAGGAGCCAAAGCCAAACAAGGAAAGGTACTGTCACACCTCCTTTTTTACCTACACCCCTGGAAGGGTATAAACAAAGGAGTTTTTCCAATTAAAGGACAATCGAAATGAGATTAATTGTTAAAAGATTCAGAGTTGCTACTTGGGAGATTTATGGTGTCCCAAGTCACCAGTTGAATCCCGAATCGAGGAAAGGGTTGACTCTGTTTAACAGTCCGCAAACCAGAAATCCGAGTAAGGAATTCTGTTAACCTGGGAGAAGGTGTTAGGCATTCCCGAGTTCCGTGGTTCTAGCACGGTCGCTCAACTGTTATATTCGGCTTAATAATCTGATTTTAGAACATTTTGAACCTATGTGCAAATTTAACCTTTTAACCGCTTTTAACTTATTTAAAGAATTAATTCAAGGTTATTTAAAATATATCGCAAGCCACACCACGTGAAATGCACCCGTGGTTCACGACACACTCTATTTAACCTTGTTGGAAATTAGAACCGGGTCACATGAAATGCACTCCCGGATTTTAACATGCTTATTTCAATATTATTATCCAAAATTATGGCAGGGTCACATGAAATGCACACCCGAGCCCATTTAATCTAATTGACATAGTTCAACAATCCAGTTTCGACACTGTGACAAAATCATGTTCAGCTATAACCAATTCAAGTAAACACGAGCAAATAACCGAGCGAACAAATTAAAAACCACGGAGATCAACTGCACAAACAACAGAATCATATCACCGGGCAAACAATTAATATTAAGCTAGAGTAAGATTAACAATAGTCTCAAATTCCAAAAAAAAAATTCACGTGAATGTGAGATATTAGGCTAAGGTATATGAACAAATCAATTCACACACATGCACAGCCTTAAATATCTCACAAATAAACGAAATTCCAACTCAGTTCAACATTTGCCAAATTGTCGATCAAAATGCATACAAAGGAATACTTGAATTATGAACCCCACTCTAACCAAAATGGGATGAACAGTCGTTAGCATTCTCAATCATAAGAGGTAAAAACACAAACAAAAACTTAAAAAACAAAGTAAAAGACGGACCTTAAAATGATGTCCTCTCCGATTGTAGTAATAATGTGTGAATAAGAGCTAAAGCCGGAACTTGGCCGGAAAACCTCATCGACACCCTCGAACCTAAATGACGCCACTACCACAGCAATGGAGACACTGGAGCAACAGTCGACACAACACACACGAAGAACTGCCAGAGAACTAACTCCGGCCAAACTCGACACAAGACGTCACAAAATCCAGGTCTTGAAAGATCTACACCCATTCGACATGGAAGTAAAACTCACGGGAACAATGGTGATGAAACAGTGGGCTATTTTCTATTTGTTCATCGTCGACGATGCGACTCCGACGATACAAAGGCAGTAGAGGGCGGAACGGTAGCAGTGTGTGTGTGTGTGCTCGCCGGTTTCAATGGTAGTCGCTAGCGGAAGGTCTGGCGATGGGCTGGTGCGGGGGTGTGCTGCTATGGTGGTGGTGGAGCTCGGCGACAGTTTTTGGTGCTGGGTTATGGGTGGTTGGCTGTTGTTGAAGAAGAAGAGAATAGGTGGGGGTCGTCGGAGAAGATGGAGTCGGGCGGGGGTGGGGTCGTATGAGGGTGACGAAGTCAGGGGGTGGGTTGTCTAAAGAAAACGACGCGCAGGGGCGTGGCTTGAAGAAGATAGACGCGAGGGGGGTCGTGAAGAAGACAACGCAGGGGGGTGGGGTCGTTTGTGTATGGCTGTGCTACTTTTTCGTTTTTTTTCCAGCCTTTGGTTGTTAGCCTTCGTCGTTTTCAGCCCCTCCTTTGTTATCCCCCTTTTTCCGTTATTTTTCGTTCAACTTTTTTTCTTTTTGTTTTCAACGTTTCGTTTTCCATGCGCAGCCTTTGTTTCAGACCCCCCTCCTCGTTAGGTGTTAGCTTGTTTATATATACATAGGTCTAAGTTTGTTTTTATAGGGTTTTTAGGTTAGTGGGTATGAGCCTAGGAATTATGGGTTTGGCAATTGTGGGCTAGGTCCAAATTAGGCCTAAAAATGGGTTGCTCGAGCCCGAGCCCTATTCTTTCGCTGCAAACGAGATTAAAAATACGGGCCCATTTGTTAATTATTCATACTATTCAAATAATTATTAAAATAAAACTAACCATTAAAACAAATCTATTTTTGGTATTTTCAAATATCATATTAAAATAAAAATACGATACTATTGTTGTATATATATTTTTTTAAGATTTTTTTTAGATTGAAAATGACTATAAAACATTAATGAACCTATTTTTGTGATTTTTTTTCTTGTAATAAAATAAAGTAAAAGAGTCAAAATTTCTTAAAATATCTATATTATGCCTAAATTAAATATTTTACGCTAATATATAAAAAATCTTAGGGAGGGTCAAAAATCACATGTCTACAGCTGCCCCTCTTTGACTGGAAACGTACAGAGTTTTCAGACAAAAACTAACTAGACAGGTTTTTGACCCGACCCTTATTTGGAGAGACTAAAGCTAAGAGAGAAGGGAGTGTGACCGAGCCCTGGTATCTGGGCTGCCTACATATCCTTGGCTATAAAGGAATCAGGCCACGTGTAGTTCAGAGACGAGTGAGGTGATGGAGTATGCCGAGGTGGAGAGCCAGTCGAGGTGCCGTTCTGCCGAGGTTCCGTTCCGCAGTCCTGCTATTACATCAAAATCAAAACATGAAAAAGACTAGCTAAGCCTATTAACTACGAGTTACAAGATTCCTATCTATAAGTCTTCTGAAGCTTGATCTTGAGTCTTGAATGGTTCTTCATGCAGACTTTAGATTTGAACCTTGGCGCTTGTTAGCTGCAGGTTCTAGCTCATTCTTCTACAACTTTTGGGTCAGGACCGGACATGTAGTGCTTGTGACTTCCACCATGTCTTAAGCACTTCACATGTTTCATCAACTTCTGCATTTGGATTCACTTCTTGCCTTTCTCTCTTTTCTTTATTGTGACTAACTTCTGTTGATCACCTCGGACTGTTGAGTCGCATTCTTGCCGCGAGATTCTTTGGTTACTGACTTGAATTGCAATCTGAGATGCTTTTCCTTTTCTTCAGGTGGACGCCTGACTGCTGAACTCGAACCGTCTTCTCTTGTTACTTGACATTGTTTTCCTTTGCACCTTGAACCATTTTCCCTTGAAACTTGAACTGTCTTTCTTCGAAACTACTTTCCCTTGAAACTCGAGTTGTCTTCCTTCGACACTGCTTTCCCTAGAAACTTGAGTTGTTTCCCTTTGTTCTCCAGGTGGGCGCCTGATTACAACAAAATAGACAAAACAAAGAAATTTTCTGCCCCAGTTTGCACTAGGAAGATTTGTGGGTTGTTAGCAAAATTGTAAACCGCTTGTACTATTGATGCAGTGATGAAATTAAACTAAAGAATAGACTAGGAAAACTATAAACTAAGCTTGACTAAAGTAAAAACTGACCCTATTCTCCAGGCGGGGCTCCCTGATTGCTAACTTGAAATGTATTCCCTGCTCTCCAGGCGGGCTCTTGACTGCTGACGTAAAATGTATTCCCTGCTCTCCAAGCGGGCTCCTGACTGCTAAACTTGAATGTATTCCTTACTCTCCAGGCGGGCTCCTGACTTCAAAATAGACAAAACAAAGAATTTGAAAGCTAAATTTAAATTGTACTCCCTTGTTCTCCAGGTGGGCTCCTGACTGCTATGCTTGAAAGTATTCCCTGCTTTCCAGGCGGGCTCCAGACTGCTAAACTTGAATGTATTCCTTGCTCTCCAGGCGGGCTCCTGACTTCAAAATAGACAAAACAAAGAATTTGAAAGCTAAAATTTAAATTGTACTCCCTTGTTCTCCAGGTGGGCTCCTGACTGCTGCGCTTGAAAGTATTCCCTGCTCTCCAGGCGGGCTCCTGACTTCAGCTTGAAATGTATTCCCTGCTCTCCAGGCAGGCTCCTGACTTCATAATAGAAAAAACAAGGAATTTGAAAGCTAAAATTTGAATTGTACTCCCTTGTTCTCCAGGCGGGCTCCTGACTGCTGCGCTTGAAAGTATTCCCTGCTCTCCAGGCGGGCTCCTGACTTCAACAAAACAGACAAAAACAAAGAAAATTTTCTGCCCCAGTTTGGTGGCTGGGAACAAATGTGAGTGTAAAACTAAATCGTATTTACCAAGTATTACTAAGAATTGAAAGTTAGGTCCCATTATTCAGGGGGGGTCCTGACAACTCTTAACTAAACGACAATTTAGAATCTAAGTTATATCTTCTACAGGTGTGACTTCTGCTAAATCTTGCTATCTAAGAGGATCTTTAAACTACTCCCCATTATCCAGGAGGATCCTGAAAATTAAAGGTCAAATTTTATCTTAAGGGTGACAACTTTTATGGCTGAATTATACTACCCTACAGAAGACTTTACGCTAAATGTTGTTATCTAATCGAAATCTTAAAGCTAAGTTCCATTATTCAGAAGGGTCCTGAAAACTCCTAATTGAATCCTATCTCGAACATGCAAACTTCTAAACCAACTTATATTCCTTTGGGATACATTTATGCTAGATTATGCTATTTCTGAAATTTAAACTAGGTCCCATTTTCCAGGAGGGTCCTGAAAATCAAAAATCAAACCTGTTTGGTTACTGCCTTTCTCCACGGAGGGTTTCTCCGAAACAACTGAAATCTCCTTCCCCTGTTTTAATCAAAGAAAAATTTTGTTAGTTTAAAATGTGGTGGTTGGTTTGTGGCCTTGACTTTGAGGGCGACTGCTCCTTCACTTCCCATGGTAACTGATTTCCACTCGAGGACCTTGCTTGCTTATGTACTACCCACTTTCTCTGTCATCTTTATCACAGAAAATACCCCTTCTCCGTTCAGATGCAATTCCCTTTATCTGTTGCATTGCTCATGTACTGACATTTACCAACCTTTGTGTTTTACCGAAAATACCTTTGATCCGTCCACCCAACACCCCCCATCTGTTGCATCGTGCTCTTGTGTTGACGTGTACTGCACCTTTGTGTTTCTCATGAATTCCAAAGCACGTTAATTGCCATCCACTTAGTGCGCATGCTGTTCTTTCCTGACTTAAATCACTGGCCCTGGCCTTGAGGTCTGTTGCTCCTTCACTTGCCACGATAACTTTGATTTCTGCTCGGAGGACCTTGCTTGTCATTTATTAAACACCTTTTGTCGATCTTACCACAGAAAATACCTTTGATCCGTTCACCAAACCCCTCCATCTTGTTGCATTATTTATGAATTGATATGTACCAAACCGTCGTGTTTCACCAAAAATACCATTGATCTATTCACCTTACACCCTCCATCTGTTTCATTGTTCCTGAATTAATGTGTACCAAACCTTTGTATTTCATAAGGATCCCAAAGCATGTTGATTATTACCAACTCAATGCGCTTGTTGTTCTTTCCTAACTTATGCCACTTTGATGTACTGGCCAGATCCCGTTTTATGCAATTGAAAAGTTGGTGGCAAATTTTGAATTCATTTCTTACTTATTTTGACTAAACAAACTCAGGAAGAGGAAGTAAAGGGCAAAGGAAAGAGATGATTCCTAACAAGAAGACTACAAAGTAGAAACCTATCAGTTGTGGATACCAACTCTAATGACCATGACATCCACCTGTAGCCTATTCTGTGGAGCAAGTTTGATGTTCAACCCCTGTATACCTTTGAACCGTGAAACTGGGCTTCAATGCTCCGATCATCCAATCTGATTCATAATCCTTATTCGACTTGTAGTGCCCGAAGGGTTTTCACCATCAAGCCTCTCTCAACTTACCGTCGCCTTACGGTTCCCGCGAGGGATTTCCCCAATAAGACTCTCTCATTTTTGGATTTCTCTCAGCTCCCGTTTCCCTACGGTGCCCATGAGGGTTTTCACCAATAAGACTCTCTCATTTTCATTATTTTTCTGCTTAGGCCAGAGTATTGCCCCTGATATGAATTACCTCTTCTTTCTTGACTTGGCATCTCTCGAAGACTGATCGGAAGGTCTTTCTTTGGATTGTAACGTAGGCTTTAGGACAGGGTTAAAAAGAAAGGATGTCGAAGGCTCAAAAACAATTCTCATGGGTTCAAAATTACAACTTTCGGAATCAGATTTCTTATAACAACCACAACTTCTGCCCCAGTTTCTTGCTTGGGGACTTTTGGATTTTTATTTTGATGAGACCGAACCGTGAGGCTGCCTACGTATCCTTAAAAGGACTCAGGTCGAACGTAGTTCATGACATAAGAACTGCTCTGTTGTTGTGATTTTCTTTTCCTCTTTCTCTTTTCTTTTCTTTTCTTTCTTCCTTTTCTCTTTTTGTTGTTTTGTTGTTTTTTCTTTCTTCTTTTTCCTTTTTTTTTCTTTTTTTTTTCAATTTTCATCTTTTCTTTTCTCTCTTTTCGTTCTTTTCTTTTCTCTTTTTCCTTTACTTATCTTTCACGCTTGTGTTTCTGATCTTTGCTACTGATTCCGAAAGAGGGGTAGTATGAAAGAAAATAAACAAGGCTCAAAGGGGTAACGAAGGATAAGGTGTTTAGATAGCAGAATAAAATGCTTTCGTCATTCCAATCTTCAAAACATGTTAAGTACAAACAACACAATTAAACAAACCAAGGAAAACATTCGTAACATCTTTTGATTGCGCCAGACTTGATGACCATATCCACACATTCGCATTCTACATGTGTTACGTACAAAGCACCATTAGACAACACTCTCACTCTCATTACCACGAACGCCCCCCCTACAAATTTGGGGCAAACTTGCTTTTATCTTCAAATTGATGCGGCAGGATGCATTTCAATAGGGGTTCTTTATGTTCTATCTGCCCCAGTTTCACACAATTAGGGCTTGAAGTGATCTCAACATACCTTTACTTGTTTCCCTCAAATGTCCCTATCATCTTCAAAATTGTTTCATTCATTGCTTCATGACTAAACTGAATTTTGAAGACCAGGCCTAGAATTACGCATACATGTCATGTTACTAGAGTCAATAGGAAAAGAACTATAAAAAAAGAGAACTAAACGAAAATGACTCGAAATCACAGAAAATAGAAAATTGCATTAGACAGATGGTGACAGGGTTTGGACAGCAAAACGAACAAACTAAACTAGGGCTACAAACCTAGAACAAACTTGGACAACACTAAACAGGCTACTAGACTAAACAAACTAGGCAAAATAAGAGGATAGAAGGGTTTGAGTCACAAGACAATATCTAGATTACAACCCTGAAATAACCCGAACAACAGAAATAACAACAAAATAAACCATCAAAACTCCTCCCTGGCTAACCAAGACATGAGCGTCTTTCCAATTGCCAAGCTCGGCATCTTAGCCACTGAATTCTGCATCAATATTACTAGGACCTTCACAAACTTCCATCACATGGTTCTTAACAAATTGCTTTTGGGTTCCCTTTGCTGGCTCATTCTTAAGATCAACCTCTGATAGCACTGAAAACTTTGCAGCGCGTGGGCCTTCGAGGATCTCAGAAGAATTTTCATATTCCTTTTCAAAACAAATCATACTCACCATATGCGTCTCAAGCGATGGACTTTGGCTAGTGTCTGCTGCATCGGGATTTTACACGACAATGTCACCTGCATCAATAAGCTTCTGAATTGCTTTCTTCAAATTCCAACACTTCTCTATGTCATGCCCCGGGGCATCTGAGCAATATGCGCACCTTTGAGAAAAATCAAACTTCTTTGGAAGAGGGTTTGGCATTTTTATCTGGATCGGCTTCAACATGTCCAATTGCTTCAACTTTTGGAACAAACTGGCGTATGACACTCCCAATGGGGTGAAAGCCTTTTCTTTTTTCAGAAATCTCTCATTCTTAAATGCTTGATTGGGTCGAAAACCTGATCCAGGGGGTTTCTGGTAAGCTCATGGGGGGGGGGGTAGATAGGCATTTTGTGGAGCTGGGTACTGAGAGAGTGATGTACGATTTTGGAAGTTCCGTGGAGAGAAGTGGCATTGGGGAGGATCATCCGGTGCATAAGAATATCCATGGGGACGATGTCGAGGCTGGAAGTGTTGATCGGGAAAGCCCATCGGATCATCTTTTCTGTTTCTCTTTCTTCCACCCAAGCTTACTGGGATGTTTTGAATGTCTTTCAAACAACTCATGATTCTGCCTGACTTGATTCCCTCTTCTACTAGCTCCCCTATTTTTAACACATCTTTGAAAGGCCTTCCCAAGGACGGGATCAAATGACTGAAGTAGGTGGGCCCCTGGGCTTGTAGGAAAAGCTCAACCATTTCTTCTTCACCAATCGGGGTATTGACTCGAGCAGCTTGCTCCCTCCACCTGAGCCCAAACTCCCTAAAGCTTTCCTTCGGCTTCTTTTCCATTTTAGATAGGGAGGAGTGGTCTGGGGTAACACCCGATCTATATTGAAAGTATCGAACAAAGTCTTGAGCCATGTCACCCAATGTAGGCCAATTACCAACATCTTGACGATTATGCCATTCCAAAGCTGCCCTAGTCAGGCTCTCACTGAAGTACACCATCAACAAATCATCTTTCTCACCAACACTTCTCATTTCACTACAATAATCCCTCAAATGGGCTACCAGATCTCCACACCCATCATACAAGTTAAACTTTGTCACTTTAAACCCCGCGGGCAGGCGAACGTCAGGGGACACAGACAGTTCTTTGTAAGCCATGCTACCCTGGTCCCCCCTTTCTTGTTTGTTCTTTAAGGATTGTTCTATGCCTTTCAGCCTCCTGGGTATCCCATCTTTCCCTTCTCTTCTTGTGAACCTTTCATTTTCAACATGCAACTTATCCCGAGGGCTCTGTTTGTATGAGTTGGGAACTTTGTGGGCAGCCTCTGAGGGGTAATATTGGGCATCGTGAGCTTTGAGTGGGTGTTCATTATTGGGGATGGTGGAAAAGACAGGAGGGTAATTTTTGGGAAAGGTAATTGGAAGATGAGTGACGAAGCTACTAAGGTGGTTGGGAAAGCTGTGATAAGCGGGTAGATCTGGAGAGTATGGAGGATCATCTGGCATTGTGTCCGGAGTTTGGGTAAGGGCAATATCTAGGAAGCTAGGTGGTGGCGGGGGTGGTGCCTTCCCAGTCATCCAAGCCTGATACATGTCAGCCATGTGTTGTTTTAACATCTTTACCTCTTCAACCAACCTATTGTCCTGTTCAACCAACTGCTTTTGAGCGCCGGTGTTAACCAACTCAGTTCTGTTGTTGTCTTCCATTGCCTTTTGACTTTATGTTGCAGAGAAGAGTTACCACTTTAAAACCACAAACCAACCACCCTTCTGCTATGAATATAACAAAATGAAGCCATCACGTTAGCGTTAGGGCATTTAACATAAGATAATCTCATTTTATGTGCAATGCACCTAGCCATAGTTATCAGTTCTAAAATGACTTCGAGGGTACAAAGGTCAGTTGGCATCATCCCAATTCGTTCATTTCAACCTCTCTTTTCTTTGCTTTTCTAGCACTTGCTGGCTTGCCTATTTTCCTTCATTTCTTTTTTTTTTAATCATCACCCTTTCTTTCTCTCATGTCTCACATCCCATAATTTCACCATCTTTTTTTCCTTCCTTTTTTATTTTAATAATAAAAAAATGATTCGATCGAACTCTATGTAGGTTGCCTACGTATCATGATGCCGCATGATTCAAATTTGCGTAGTTCGGGAAGATCGGAAATAAAGGAAACAAACTGACGTTCTCTGTTTTTACCTTAACGACTCTGACGAGAAAAGGAAAATAAAAGAAAAAAATGTCTTTTTTGTTTTTAAAAATTCTAGACTTAATGTTCTATAACATATTCTAAACTCAAGCCTAACGAGCATATATTTTGCTCTTTTTTTGTTGAAACAAATACTCTATTAAGGAAAATCCTAGAAGAGAAAATCCACTTTTTTTTCTTAACTCATTTTTTTCTGAAGAAAATCTAAAGAATAAACCACAGAAAAATATTTTGAATTTTCATTTGATATCTTGGCGCAAGATTTCGAAACAAGCAATAAACAAAATAAAACAAAATATTTTTGGATTTCAATTTTGATTGCCTAAAGGAAAAATTCTAATGATAGACAAAAGACAAAGTATATTTTTTTTATGTACAATATCCTAAAGTTCTAATGAGAATAAAAAGAAATTATTTTCCCCCATTTTTCACTAATTTCCCAAAGAAACGCCTCAAAAGAAAATCTTTTTGGATTTTGGAATTAACACCTTAAAGAAAACTTTTAAAGAGGTGCTAAAAGAAAATTCTCTTTTCTTTGTTTTGAATTTTGGTCCTAATATACTAAAGAAAACATAAAATAATTCATTTTAAGTCCTAGATATTAATTGCCTAAAGAAGAAACAACCTCAAATTTTCAATTCTAGAATTAGTATTCTAAAGAAAACTTATAACGGAAATATAAAAATGCAACATCTCTTTTTTTTTTTGGATTTTTGAGTTACAACACATTTTTTCAAATATAAAACAGAAAATAACAATAATAAAATAGACTTGATATTACTGTACAAAAGTAGAAAATAAAAGACGACATAAAATGAGGAATAGACTCAAAACATAAAAATAAAATAAAATCTCCTTAAGCAACTCCTGAATGCGGTGGTCCTGGGGTATCTGTCATGCTCAAACTCCAGTAAGTGGATCCACACCTGTATGAGAAAACTTAAACAAGCACTATGTGAGACAATAACACTCCCAATTAGACACATGCAAGACATAATTGGGACTATTTTTGCAAAATGACTTATTTGGCCAAAAGGCGGCTAGAAGTGCAAAATTTGGCTAAGACCCCGCAAAGCCAAGAACATAAGATTTACTAGGAAGACCGGACCCTATATGGGTTGCCTACGTATCACGTCCCGAAAGACGAGAATCAAGTATGCATAGTTCGGGCAGATAGGATACGAGCGAGAAATAAAAATAACAACTAATTTAGATAAAGTATGTTTTTTTTCTTTTTTTGAAAAATGATGAAACATGTAAACTCTTTTTTTTATTTTCTTTTTCCCCTTTTGATTTTTGATTTTTAAAAAATGATGAAAAAGTACAAAAATCTTTTGAATTTTCCAAGCTCTTTTGTTTTTCCCTTAACAAAATATAACAGAAATGTAAACTCTTTTGAATTTCTTTTTCATTGTTTTTTTCCTTTCTTCATTTACCCTCAGCTATCATTGGTCCGCCAAATGCCCTTTTACCCTTGAATAAATGCAACATGTAGCACATAAGATGCATCAGGATGGTCTTTTATTTTTTTTGGGGTATACCTATCCTAGACGGACCTAACCCCTGTGTTGAGTCCCTAAAATCAAATGCACACGATGCAAACAAACGTGCCTACTAGGGATCCGGCATGAGGCTGAGTTATTCTAGGTTCAAAACTTGGGTATTTGTTCTAGACTATGTACCCGAGCGGACAAATCGAGCCGAGGAGGGGGCTACGTACCGGGAACCAAAAGGCCATCTGGCTTAGTAACTTGTCCGAGCCTCTTTCCTATTTCAAGGTATGACACTAATAGAAGGGTATAAATAAAGGAGTTTTTCCAATTAAAGGACAATAGAAACGGGATTTATTGTTAAAAGATTCAGAGTCGCCACTTGGGAGATTTATGGTGTCCCAAGTCACCGGTTCTAGCACAGTCGCTCAACTGTTATATTCGGCTTAATAATATGATTTTAGAACATTTTGAACCTATGTGCAAATTTAACCTTTTAACCGCTTTTAACTTATTTAAAGAATTAATTCAAGGTCATTTAAAACATATCGCAAGCCACACCACATGAAATGCACCCGTGGTTCATGACACGCTATATTTAACCTTGTTGGAAATTAGAACCGGGTCACATGAAATGCACTCCCGGATTTTAAAATGCTTATTTCATTACTATTATCCAAAATTATGGCAGGGTCACATGAAATGCACACCCGAGCCCATTTAATCTAATTGACATAGTTCAGCAATCCAGTTTCTATACTGTGACAAAATCATGTTCAGCTATAACCAATTCAAGTAAACATGAGCAGATAACCGAACGAACAAATTCAAAACCATGGAGATCAACTGCACAAACAATAGAATCATATCACCGGGCAAACAATTAACATTAAGCTAGAGTACGGTGAACAATAGTCTCATATTCCAAAAAAAAAAAAAGATTTCACGTGAATGTGAGATATTAGGCTAAGGTATATGAACAAATCAATTCACACACATGCACAACCTTAAATATCTCACAAATAAACGAAATTCCAACTCAGTTCAACATTTTCCAAATTGTCGATCGAAATGCATACAAAGGAACACTTGAATTATGAACCCCACTCTAACCAAAACGGGATGAACAATCGTCAGCATTCTCAATCATAAGAGGTAAAAATACAAACTGAAACTTAAAAAAACAAAGTAAAAGACGGACCTTAAAATGATGTCCTCTCTGATTGTAGTAATAATGTGTGAATAAGAGCTAAAGCCGGAACTTGGCCGGAAAACCTCGTCGGCACCCTCGAACCTAAATGACGCCACTACCACAACAATGGAGACACTGGAGCAACAGTCAACGCGACACATACGAAGAACTGCCAGAGAACTAACTCCAGCCAAACTTGACACAAGACGTCACAAAATCCAGGTCTTGAAAGATCTACACCCATCCGACATAAAAGTAAAACTCACGGGAACAATGGTGATGAAACAGTGGGCTGTTTTCTATTCGTTCATCGTCGATGATGCGACTCCGACGATACAAAGGCAGTAGAGGGCGGAACAATAGCAGTGTGTGTGCATGTGCTTGCCGGTTTCAATGGTAGTCGCTAGCGGAAGGTCCGGCGATGGGCTGGTGCGGGGGTGGGCTGCTATGGTGGTGGTGGAGCTTGGCGACAATTTTTGGTGTTGGGTTATGGGTGGTTGGCTATTGTTGAAGAAGAAGAGAATGAGAAAAGAACGGGCGGGGGTCGTCGGAGAAGATAAAGTCGGGGGTGGGGTCGTATGAGGGTGACGAAGTCAGGGGGTGGGTTGTCTAAAGAAAACGACGCGCAGGGGCGTGGCTTGAAGAAGATAGACGCGAGGGGGGTCGTGAAGAAGACAACGCAGGGGGGTGGGGTCGTTTGTGTATGGCTGTGCTACTTTTTCGTTTTTTTCCCAGCCTTTCGTTGTTAGCCTTCATTGTTTTCAGCCCCTCCTTTGTTATCTCCCTTTTTCCGTTCTTTTTCGTTCAACTTTTTTTCTTTTTGTTTTCAGCGTTTTGTTTTTCATGTGCAACCTTTGTTTTAGACCCCCCTCCTCGTTAGGTGTTAGCTTGTTTATATATACATAGGTCTAGGTTAGTTTTTATAGGGTTTTTAGGTTAGTGGGTATGAGCCTAGGAATTATGGGCTTGGCAATTGTGGGCTAGGTCCAAAATTAGGCTTAAAAATGGGTTGCTCGAGCCCGAGCCCTATTCTTTCGCTGCGAATGAGATTAAAAATACGGGCCCATTTGTTAATTATTCCTACTATTCAAATAATTATTAAAATAAAACTAACCATTAAAACAAATCTATTTTTGGTATTTTCAAATATCATATTAAAATAAAAATTTGATACTATTGTTGTATATATATTTTTTTAAGATTTTTTTTAGATTGAAAATGACTACAAAACATTAATGAACCTATTTTTCTGATTTTTTGTTTTCTTGTATTAAAATGAAGTAAAAGAGTCAAAATTACTTAAAATATCTATATTATGCCTAAATTAAATATTTTACGCTAATATATAAAAATTTTTGGGGAGGGTCAAAAATCACATGTCTACAGGTACCAACCATACACTGAAGATCGAAGAAACTCCCCAAGGCGTAACATACCCTAAAATGATCGAAGGGCAGGTCGAGGTCAGAATCCTCGGGGACTCGTAAGCAGGGCCGGATTCGATAGGCACACAGGACCAACGGAAGCACCCCGCTTGTCTGAATACAACTTCAATGTTGATGTGTCGCACATCGTATCTGCCATCAGTATAATTAGAGACACCATGTGGCCGAGACCTGTACTATCAGACCTGTCGCAGAGGAACCCTAACTTAGTGTGCGAGTTTCACGGTACACACAGTTATAGGACTAAAGATTGCAGACAGATCCGAGAAGAAGTGGCCCGGCTACTCAGCAAAGGACACCTCCAAGAGTTCATTTTCAGGTCTTGTGAATACATTTCAAATTAAGCGTGTGCTTGTGTATCCAGGTAGCTCGGCCAACATTATCAGGTCGAGGGTGGTGGAGCAGCTCGTACTGCTCGACCAGATCGTGCCCGCCTCTCAAGTCCTCAATGTATTCAACATGGCGAGCAAAACAATAAAATGGGAAATCACCCTCCCTGTCAACGTGGCTGGCACGACCCAAAATGCCAAATTTCATGTCATCGAAGGAGACATGAGGTACAACGTGTTTCTCAGAAGGCCATGGATACACTACATGAGAGTAGTGCCATCAACCCTTCATCAAATGATGAAGTTTCCAACGAAGGACGGAATAAAAACCATGTATGGGGAACAACATGCAGTGAGGGAGTGTTTGCGGTGCACGATGTGGCACCGACATCGACACCTTCAACATCAAAGGAGCCAAAGGATAAGCATATAGTGAAGTATCGATCACGAGACACATTCTCGGTTACACCCGAATAAAATAAGCAAAGGACCGTGCCGCGTCCCCGGAGCAAATGTTTGAAGCATATCGAGGATCAAAGCGCCATCACCACTAAGGTATAACTGTATCCCTTTTTATTTACATCTTACACTAACCTTTGTACAGGTGTCCGATCAGAACAGTCGAAGCGCTGTCCAGCTCGAAGACCTTAGGTTTTAAAGCACGTGTTGCACTCTTTTCCTTCGATCGGATTTTATCCCAAGAAGAGTTTTACCAGCAAGGTTTTTAACGAGGAAACACCTATATGCTACCTAAGGAGACCTCAACAAGTATTCAAGGCTTCTCTTCAATCAACCTCAAATATTGGGGGGCATCCCTCGGGAGATAACCTCCTCGGGGAAGTCAAGAATGTGCCAAAAAAGGTCTCGATAGGAAAACAATGTATCGGGTCAAACGATCGAACGAACCGTGTCCGCATAGAACAACCGAACCCTTGACAACAAAAACATGTATACTTGTGCCAAGTAATCAAAGAATATTTTTTCCTCCATCAAAATGCTTTACGCTTCAAAGAAGTCAGCTATTTTTTAAGAAACAGCTCCAGAGCCAGAAATTTCCCGAACACTCGGGGACTAACGTTAAAAACTCGAAGTCATATGACCTTCGGATCGGAATCTTCGAACTCGTAAGCCCTCAATGAGGCAATACAAAGTTTACAATGAATGACTCTAGAGCCAAGAAACTTTCGATACCTCGGGGACTGCCAAAAACATGAGGTTATAAGACCCCATACAGGCAACCTCGAGCTCATAAGACCTTCATAAGGCAATACCAAATCTGTAAGACCTCAAGCAAGGCGTGAATTATACTTGTACCAAGTAACCAAATTTGTAAGACCTCAAGCAAGGCGTGAATTATACTTATACCAAGTAACAAAATCTATAAGACCTCAAGCAAGGCATGGGTTATACTTGTACCAAGTAACCAAATCTGTAAGACCTCAAGCAAGGCGTGAATTGTACTTGTACCAAGTAACCAAATCTGTAAGACCTCAAGCAAGGCGTGAGTTATACTTGTACCAAGTAACCAATTCTGTAAGACTTTAAGCAAGGCGTGAATTATACTTATACCAAGTAACCAAATCTGTAAGACCTCAAGCAAGACATGAGTTATACTTGTACCAAGTAAAAAAATTTGTAAGACCTTACAAAAGGCGTAATCTCGATATTAAAGTTAAGGCTATACATTCGAACTTGTAAGACCCCTAAAAAGGCATACCCTCGATGTAAACGCCAAAACTACTTCACTCGGGGACTGAAATGCTACGACCAAATGCAATGACTACAGCCACAAGGCTCCGGCCAAACTCACGCGACTTGAGGACTCCCGACCGTCGCTATAAAATCATAGGCCTTCAATTACTTCGAAAATACTTCGAAAAGAACCGGTTAATCAGGCTACCATCGGCATAAGCAAAAAGAGCTTCGATCATATCAGCTCCAAACAACAGGCTTCAAAAAGATTCAACCATCGAGTGAAACCTCCCGAGGTGCTCATTTATCGCTACATAACGACTTACAATCAAGGTTCTTATCAAGCCGTTGAAGAGCAAAGAGAACACAAAACTTCAAAAAATCTTTAACGAGGGAAAAATAAAGCCTACATAAGAGGTCTTACCGACCCAACGTGTATGAGCCCAAACGCCAGCCTATATTACGAGGTCGTACTGACCTAACACGTAAGAGCCTATACGCCAGCCTATATTAAGAGGTCGTACCGACCCAATGCGTAATAGCCCAGACGCAAGCCTATATTAAGAGGTTGTACCAACCCAATGCGTAAGAGCATAAGAGCCAACTTAAAATTCAAAAAATTAAGGGTCAATGAGCTCGTGTCGAAATCCGACTCGAAGACTGAGCCCGAAATAGTTAACTAAAAATGCCTAAGGGCAAATGCGTAAGAGCCTATGAGCCATCCCAACAAGCCTCAGGGACGATTTGCAAACCTAAAGGTTTTACCTTGAAGTCCAGTTCACCTAGCCAATCATCGATGAACGTATAAATTCAAAACAAAGAAAGACATACTCGAGAAAATGGAAATTCATGGAAGGAGAAAACCGAAAGGTTTCTTTGTACTTGCATACGTGAAAAAATACAAAAGGTCCATTTGCAAAGTTCTCTAAGAACACTGTACAAAGAATCAAAAACAAAAAAGCCTAGTCTATTTTTCCCCTCGGGGACTGTGGCCCCATTGGCCTCTTCTCCATTATCTTCGGCATCAGATACAAGGAATTTGGCATCGTATTCACCCGCCTTGTCCTGCGCTATCTCTTCCGAGAGATTGAAGACTCTAGTGTGAATCTCTTCGAGGGGTTCCCTCCGAGATTTGCACCGGGCATATTCATTGCTTCTGCTCTCTCGATTAGAAGCACCTCTCAACTCAGCCCGAGCTTTGGTAGCATCTTTTAAATAGACGACCACTTTCTTGTTGGCCTTAGCCCGAATCTCTTTAGCTTCAGCCCGGGCGTCCATGACCTCGGCCTTCATTTCCAAAAGGTTGGACTCGAGCCTTGTAATCCTTCTCATCTGAACCGAGCTGTTTTTACGGGCATTCCGGAGCTGCACCTCGAGGGTAGAAACCTTGGCCAAAACATTCTTCTTGGCCGCAACATGGGCATCTATCTGAGCCCTTAGCCCGTTACACTCATACTTGGCCTGGCCAACCTCTCCCCAAAGGTTTTCTAGATCCTCTGTCTTGCTCCATAACTAAAGTGTTAAAATATTAATATTTGAGGATAGGGGAGGAAGCATTAATTCACTCTTAGCAAAGGTTACCTATTTCTCAAGGTGGCTTTTGTAGTTAAGGCTTCGATTCGCCTCGTATCGTAGGTATACCAACTCCTCTGCCCTTTTGTCACAAAGAAGCCTAAAGGATTTCTCCTCGTCCAAGGCTTTTCATAACCTGGCTTTACGGCAAAGCAGCTCAGACTTAAGCTTGTCGAAGGCCTACGAAAAGGGAGCTCAATAAGGAAATGAACATGCAAAACTGGAAAACCAATACAATCGGCCAAAACTCACCACAGAATAGAGCCGCTGAGCCTCCTCAAAAGTCTAACGCACATCTACCGGCCTGGTCTCATCGGCCCAGCAGAATCGCTCCCAATAGGAATGTGATTGTTTAAGACCTCGCTTGAGTTAGGTGGCCCCTATCCTCAAACATCCCTTGAAGTACCTTTGACGGAAAAAGAAGACGGCGGCAAAAAATCCTTGTCCCTCGAAGTATCTTCGACGGGAAAAGAAGACGGCGGCAAAGGAGGAACCATTTTTCTAAGGCCAAAAGCCTCGGGTGCTGCAGGCTCAGCCGAGACATCTTCTCTGGGCCTCCGGGCAGGACTTGTCTTGCTATGAGGACCTTTGCCCTGTGAAGGTTCCTTCCGTTTGTTATTATTACTCGGTCTCGAAGTCGATGATCCTTCCTCCTCTCCGAGGGGGCACAGTCTCATCTCAGAAAATTTTCCAATGTCTGCGATGATGGAGTTAGTACACATAAAAGAAAGTACCTTTCAAAAAAAAGCAAACCACACAGCACATATCATGGTGTTTTGCCTCCCATCTTCCCTTGGACAGATCTTGCCACTTATGATCATCATAGGTCGAGCGGCCTGCCAGCTTCCAAGCCCAATCCGTTAGGTCAGCGACCTCGTATGACATCCACGGGACTGCTGCAAAAAATAAAGGGAAAGCATCTTTACAGAATCCGTCTCCACCGTGGGCAGAAACGATAAAAACACAAGTGTACCACTTATGTGTGGCATTCTATTTCTCAGTAAATGGCAGGAACCCCACGGGGATAATATCGACAATCCTTACTTGGACAAATCGATTCATCCACCCTCAATTCCAATCTTCTTCATCATCGACAACAAAGGGCCTGGTGGATCGACATCGCAAAGTTATCAGGCATCGGTGATGAAAGGGCCGACACAGCCTAATGAGATGGCTAAGGGTGAACTCAAGCCCGGTTTCCTCCACAAAGAACCTCATCATCAATACTACCCTCCAGAATGATGGGTGAACCTGTGCCAGGGTACCGATATCTTCGATAGAAGTTGAGCACCACTCTATCAAGATGGCCCAACGTAAAGGGGTACGTGTATACGTTCAGAAACCCCTCTACATGAGCCATGATACTTTCTTCCAGGGAAGGCACCTGCAATACCACCTCTTCTCCCCATTCGGAGTCTCTCCTCACTGCCTCAAGGTGTTCCTCTCCTATTGATTAAATGAACCTCGATGCATACTCCCAATGGCCCTGAACATTAGGAGGCCTCTCTAACATAAAATACCTCTTCGAGATAAAGCCTCTCGGGGTTAGCTCACCGAACGCCGGCGGCGTACCACTAACCAAGCGGGAGGCAAAGGTGGAACTCTCCTCTTCTGGGTGAACGTATTTGGGTGTAGCAGACATAGCTATGGTAAAGCAAGGGAAGGGAAATGAAAACTCAGGTGAAAAAATTGAATTAAAATGATGAAAAGGCCGACGCAAGGAAGGAGAGCTCTATAAAAGGGATAGTTGCTCAAAGTAGCGAAACCCTCAAATAAGGGGAAAGAAAACTCATATATAGAGCAAGCGGTGACTGCCCACCTACTCTAAAGGCCAATTAATTCTGACTAGGCCATTATCACTTTCGGGGAGATGTACCGGCGACATCACCTCGATCATTTCATGACCGTTTCATACGATAAATGCTATCGTACAATGTTCGAGGGATCAAAGACCCCTGCACAACCTAGCCTCGAGATGGTACCGGATCTTGAGGATCTCTACTACCATGACTATAGGCTCTAAAAATCCATCAATATCTCTCAAGGCCTCGAGATGGTGCCCGACCTCGAGGATCTCTATCAAAGTGAATATAAGCTCTAAGTATCTGTTGATACCAATTTAGCCTTGAGATGGTGCCCGATCTCGAGGACCTTTGATACTATAGAATGGGCTCCAAAAAGGGGGTCAACCTAGCCTCGAAATGGTGCTCGATATTGAGGATCTCCATTACTATAAGTATAAGCTCTAAGGAGATACCCATATAAACCTAAGCCTCTGATGGTACCCGATCTTGAGGATCTCTGCTATTACAAATACAGGTCATTCACCGGATTCCTTAGCCCTTGGGCTACCTGAGCCCAAGCCAGTTCTCACTCGAGAATTATTAATAAAGCCTCAGGGCTATCTTTGCCTTTAGGTCAATTTAAATGCTCTTTCGTTTACTTTAGCCCAGGGGTCATCCAAGTTCAAGTGTATTCTCATTCAAGATCTATCTATGACGCCTTAGGGCTATCTTCATTTTTCAAAGCAAGTTTTCGAGGCCGCCCAAGTTCAGGTAAACTTTCACTCAAGGACTATTTGAAAAGGCCCGAAGGCTATCTTTATTTTCAGCTGACCAAGCAACTCCGTCTCTCGAGGACTATCAACGGGGCCTAAAAGGCTAAGTTTTGTTCTAAAATTCGAGGCCCCACTCTCACTCAATTCGAAGTCAGAGGTTTCGATGGCCTAAGTTTGTATCAAGCCAATCCGGACATAGTCTGAGGAACATCAAAGGGTTTTAGGGAATATCATATTAACCAATCAAGAACCAAAGGAATACCTATGCCCGGGTCCGGTATTGGGACCGATCGGTAAAGTGACATGCTCAGATCTTTTACAAACGCAGACAAAAGGAAATCCAGCACAAATCAAAGACAAATTGAAGAAACATTTTTGTATTAATAAACAATGATTACAAAAGCCCACGAGGGGTCCTTACACAGAAATAAAGAAGCAAAAAATAATAGCTAAAAGTCTAATCTACTCTCGGAGGTACATCCTCGGAAGCAATATCTGCAAAAAAAATTGACTCAAGGACCCCATTTCGATCTTCCAAATGACGTCTTCATGAATCTCCTCCGAAGAAGAAAAAGATGAGGAATAGGTTGTAGCCTATCAAAGAGCAAAAACTTTTAACAGGCAGGGATAATTGTGGCTTGGTGAAAAATTTGGCGAGTATGGGTCTCGCCAGCACTACTATTGGGAAGACACTTCTTGAGACATTGCACCGGTGTGGGATGCAAAAGTTAGTAGATGGCACCACCTCACTCCATGGAAAACAAAAGGAGTGAAGCGCCGCACCAGGTTGAAGTTAAGGGAGATGAGCAGCAGTTCATGGTCCACATATCCTCTAATATGGGGATAGTTCGAAGCCTCCCTCTCATTACTTTAGACCAACAACAACAACAATAACAACAACAACAAACCAGTATGATCCCATTCAGTGGAGAAACATTCTTAAAAGGGGCCATGGCATAACTGGCAAAACCGCTGCCTTGTGACCTTACAGTCACGGACTCGAACCATTGAAGTTAGAGTTTGGATGAGGATGAAGAGAAGAAAAGGGTTAAAGGATATTGAAGAATGGTTGGGTTCAAGTAACCTTCCATTTATAGAAAGGCAGTACTGTAACCGACGGCGCAATCAGTGCCTTTGGGAAATGTACCGACAGGCGCAATCAATGCATTTTGGGAAACGGATCGGCGACGATATTATCGCTTTTGGGAAAATAAACTGGCGATACATTGCATACTTCTGGAAATATGAACCGATGGGATATTTCAGTTATCACAAAAGCTTACGTCATAAGCATGATGTCATCATGAGAGGCTCCAACCGTACGACCTCGGCCTAATCTTGCGTTATATCGCTAGTAGTCCGAATATTCATGAGATTATTCTTCCACAGTTGGTTGGCATTTTATATGGTATTCCTTATTCGTTTGATACTGGCACTTGATACATCTGTACTTTTGAGATAGAATATGAGACTGAGATATTTATTGTCACGACCCAAAATCCACTATAGGTCGTGATGGCACCTAACGCCGCCGTCAAGCAAGCCAACGATGATTGATCAACTTAATTACTCATTTTTATTACTTTTGAAATTATAACTTCCATTAATGAAATAGAATTTACAGGGTGAAATGATAATAATTACGTGAACTGCCGTACTAAACATCCAATAAGAACCCCAAAAACTCGGTGTCACAAGCATCAACTAGGAAATATAATAAAATCCAACATCTGCCTAGAATACAAGTTAGACAGAAGAATATTAATAACATTGATGGAGACTCTGTATGCTGCGGATCGTAACATAGAATGCAACTCACTGCAAAGTCTCTGCAATAGCTGCGCCTTTGCACCCAAAAGACCACCAGAATTGTAAACCTGCACAATAAGTGCAGAAGTGTAGTATGAGTACGTAAATCAACGCGTACCTAGTAAGTATCTAGCCTAATTTTGAAGAAGTAGTAACGAGGGGTCGACATCGATACTTAGTAGTGGTCCAATAAATCATGTGCAGTAAGAAGTAAAAAAGTATGAGGAAGAGTAAATAAACGGTATAAACCAATATAAATATGAGGTACAATCCTCCTCGATGGTAAACGCATGCTCTCAATTATCAGATACCTCCTCAATCGGAGTTTATATATAATAGAACTCACCAGATAGGTCGTCACAACTCAAATCAAGAAAAACACACGGATACGCAGGTTTCTTGTCAAATATTATGCACGACGCTGCCGAGGAGAACGACCCGATCCACAAGAGTGCTTTATAGAAATGCCGCAGTGAATGGCCTAATCCCATCATAATGTGTGCACTGCCGAGAGTCGAATGACACTAACCACAGATCCATATATTATACTGCCGAGGCTAACGACCCGCTCCCATAAAAGTGTGGAACATAATCCTGTAGAGGCAAACGACCTGATCCCATTAAATAAGAAGTTTTAATGTGTCCTTGACACCACTCATGAATAATCGTGTGAGTTATGAATTTTTAAGGAGAAGGTTTCAATGAAAACGCATAGTGCGGGAGAAATTTGTAAGAGGAGCAAAATAATTCCGCAGCTAATTGATCGGTTCCAAACTTGCACTACTATTAAGTAGCAAGGAGCGTTGCAGTTTTACCCAACAAAGGTCGGGATCGAATCCACAGGGAGTTAATTAGTTTGGAGTTTTTTTATATCCGAGTAGAGATGCGGGTTTTGCTCTTAATTGAACTTCCACAAATGGTTGGTTTGTTTTCTACTTCCACTTCTATTCTATAACATACATTATTTGAAACTAAGTACAATATTTTTGTTGGCTGTTTCAAAGATTTAAAGGGACTAGGGTAGTGACTTCCGCCTAGGTGGATATCTAACGGGTAGCAAGAATCTAGGGCAATCATGTGATTAATTGGGGTCGTAATATAGCTATCACCCTCGGGTACTCACTCTATACCTCTAGGTAGTTTGAGTGATTTTGTCCAATTTGGCTTTCTCAAGTCAAAATGGATATTCATGCAATTCAAGTGATTTTAGCTCAAGTCGGGTATTACTATCTCTAGGTTTAACCCTTTAACTAGGGCTATCAATTTCTTGATTTCACCTCAATTCCTTGTTAGCCTAGTTTTCCTAGACTTAGTCCCTCTTTCTCAAGTAGAGACTAAGTCTTAAAGGCATAAATAAGTGTTTACAACCACTAATTCAATTGTTTTAGCAAGAACTATCTTAAAAATCACTAACCCATACACATTCAAGCCCTACAATTCAAGACCCATCAAATACCTACACTAGGGTTGGGTCACAACCATAGCTTTGGGTTTAGCTACTCATGAAAATAGCAGAAATCAAAGATAAAGAGAAGATAAAATCCATAATGCTAAATTAAAAGATGAAAACCTACAGTTATAAGGTAAATCTTGTACAAAATTGCCCAAATAGGAAAACCTAGCCATCTCACGTACTCAGCAAAACATAACATAACCTAAAAATGAGATCTATTTATACTAGGCTAAAATTTCTGGCAAAAATGCCCCCGCGGAGGTTTCGCGGTCACGTAATTCTAACCACGGCCGCACTCATGCTTTAGCGGATGCGTAATATTGAGTGCGGTCCGCATTTATTTACATCTGAGACTAGGCTGGAACTTGTTTCGCGGACTGATAGTATTCATCGCATCCGCATGGGTGATTTTTTGCTGTCGCATAATCTTCTTGCGGATCACTTTCTTCATTTTTCTATGACTTGCAAAGTCTCTGAACCTTAGCACACGCTGTCAGCAAAATTCCAAATGCAGCCGCGCCTATGTCTGTGCCCAAAACCACTTCTCTGAATCTCCACTTCGCGGATGCGGGACACTTTCGTTGCTGCACTTTTCTGTCGCGGTCCGCATTCGACAGTCTTGGCCCAGTCTTGGTCTTTGTTAATGTTTTGACTCCTTTATGAGTTGATCATGGCCACTTTGGCTCATTGTGAACAATTCCTGCAAGCAAGCATATTATGTTAGTTTTCATGAATACCTTTACGCATTTTAAGCCCAAAACACAAGTAAAAAGAGAGAAAATAATGATTAAAATCCCCACTTATCAGCTCCCCCAAACTTAAGCATTTGCTTGTCCTCAAGCAAATAAGGTAATTCGCACCCCCACTTCAACAAAACAGAAGGATATTTTAGCTGCCCTGATGTGAATCAAATATGCATCAATTGGGACTAACAATTACCGTTAACACAAATGAATTATCAACAACACACAACCTTTTGAGTACCATAGTTCTAGTGCGACGCAAGAGCATCAAGACTTGACTTAACTCACCAAGGAGGTCTCTCTATTACATAGTTCATTGTGGAACCCAAACTCTTCATCCTCTACTCTCCATAAGCAAATCTCAGTTTTCGATTGTAGCACTCAAAATAGGGATTGTGGAGAAGTACGCTCATCTCTCTCAAGGGAATGTCACAAGTCCAGATCTAAGTATCATAAGCTTACCCCTTATGTAAATCACCATTAATGTAAGCTCACTCAAGTCAAAATCATATAGGGCTTTTGCGGGAATGTAATGAAGGCTTTTGGATCAAGGTAGGACTTATTGACATATGATGGTTTCATCTTTCTTTAAGCACTCCATTTTCACATTTTGGCTCATATTTTCTTGACCCTTTGAGTCATTTTCTTCTTCTTTAGGGGGACTAGAGAGACACACTGTCACTCTTTCTTGATCATTACGATCATTTTTCTCCTTTACTAATCATTCCAAGCCTTTCATCATTGCTTTCATCGAATCCCTTCACTTTTCTATCTTATTCACTTTCTTTTTGACATACTTCTTTTTTTTTGCTTTTCTTTCTTTTCTTTTGCCTTCCTCTTCTTCATTTTGTACCTTTTATCACTTTCACATTCCTTGTATCTCCCCCAAACTTATGCTTTTGCCAATTGTGAATGCTAAGGAAAGATCGAGTGCAAAGACATGGTCATTATAGAACGGATAAAGGCTTGTATCATGGTTATTAAAAGAAAAAGGGCTTCAGCTCAACAGGGTTGACTAGGGATATCATATTTGGAAGTCTATAGATGCTTTCAAGTTTCAAATTGGATCAAGAAGAGCCCATAATCATTTCCCAAGTCGAGCTACACTTAGAATTTCACCTAGACAAACATTCAGGGCAAGTTCTAGATATTTGGCATGGGACTTGGACTTGCAACTCGATACCTCACCTCACAAGCTGCAGGATTTTTAAAGAGAACAGAGTGGAGGGCCCAACACAACCCTAGCTAAGTTGAGCATCACAAATGGCTCCAAGAATCCACTCGATGATTATTTAGTCAACACAAGATTCTAAGGTCACAACTAGAACTATTCTTTGCAAATTAACTTGTTTCTAACCATAAGGTCGAAAGTAAATGTGTTAGACCCAAGTGAAGCTTGCCTGAGATACTTTTATTCATTACTACTATTTACACAACAATATAAATAAAACAGACTCAATCCCTTAAGAAAGTTGTCATGCCATCCATTACCGAAAAAAGCCACCCGGTTCACACAACATCCACCTTTGGAAAGAATCGTGGAATTAAGAAAACCAAAGGCTTATTGTCCACATAAAATGTAAAAAAGAGGCTAACAACTTAACAAGAAACTACTAAAGGAAATAAGAAACTATGACGTAAATTACAGAAATCAACTGATTATATACAAAATGGAAGTAAACCGAATATTTACATAAATAAAAATGAATATATACGTCAAATGGTAAAAATATATACATACCAAATATGAAAGTAACGAATATACACATATAAAAAGTGAAATAAAGAGAAGTAAAGATAAAGAAAAATAGTGTCATAGTTATTACATACCAAAGTTATCCAAATATCACCAAATCAAAATACACTAGCCCCCCAAATAAAAGATAGCATTGTCCTCAATGCTAATATCAAAATAAGATTAGGGAAAGGGTTAGAGAGTAAAAAAAACTCCCAATATGTTCTGCATTGGGTCCCGTACATGAGTGGGGTCCTCGGACTGCATATGATCAGCAGCTCCCTCCGGGTCCTCTAACTGGGTCTCCAAATCTAACTGGGGGACCATGCGGTTACAGAGCATCTGGATCAACTCCGTATCACTATGTGTAGCTGTAGCTGGCTCCTCAGACCAGCTAGTTGCTGGTGCATATTTCTCTATTGTATGTGCTGCTGGGACTTGCTCCTCCATGAGCAAATCCAGTATGATATCACCAGCAGATGTGAACCTCTCCACATCTTTCTTCAGCTGCTCCACTAACTCCTTTGAGGCCCTAGTCTTCTTCATCTTCTTGACTTGCTTGCCCAGATCATTTATTGCCTTTCCATGAATATTCAAAGTGTCCATGATCCTCTTCTAGTTGTTCAGGAGCTTCTTCTAGTTATCTAGAAGCTCCTTTAACAACTCCTCTACTGATGAAGGTACCTGAGGCTGTGCCGGGGCTGATTGTGCTGCTACTACACTGGATAAGATAGACAACTTTGATGTAGCTGCCTGAATCCAGTTGTTGATGCTGGATAAAGTCTGAGAAACCTGCAGTGCAATATGAGGGTAAGTGGAAGAAGGGGGCACAGACAATGTCATGGTGATGGATGAAGGAGGAGGTACGGCAACTGAAGATCCCCCTACTATGGAAGGCTCTGACCCGGCGGCTACTACCCTTGGCTCTTCAGACTGGCCAATGGAGATAAAGGCTTTACCCTTTGCTTTAGGGTTGTCCGGTCCTTTTGTGCCATACCAGGAGAAGGGCTTCTTTGGCTTTGTCTTAGTGTCATAGATCTTCTTCTTAACTCCTTGGTCCTCAAAATACATGGTTAGGAAGTTGGGGTAGGGTAGGATCTTTCTTTCTTTCCAACCGCCTTTATGATGTGATAGTACTTGAGGTTCCCAACATTGATAGGATACCCTGCCATAATGGAGGCTATCAAGAAACACCGGGTGAGTGGGAGGACATTGTCATGCTGACACGGATCCAACCGGCTGCACACAAAGGTGGACCACCCCTTGGCTTCAAAACTTAGGGTGTTTCTGTATATAGGGACTCCAGTTGTGAGCCATGCCGGTGTCGTTCCTGTAGCTAATATCTCTGCCAACCATGGACGACTGCTTCATCAAGTGCCAACTTCTCCAAGTATTGCACTGCTTCCACATCCTCAAATCCAGCATACTCATTCAACATGTGGCCATCAAACCAGATCTTCAAGTTCCGGACCTTTGTCACAGTGGTGCCCTTTTTGATGTGGGCAACGTTTGCATAGAATTCCTTGACAAGATATTCATTGGCATCCGGAACCTTGCTGGTGAAGAACTTCCACCCTATTCTCTACTTGAACTGCCTTTTTACATTTGGATTGTGGGGAAGGAGGTCTCTCTCTATGAATTGTCTCTCAAGGGTGAGTAACCTTTGGGGCCACCATTCTCGGAAGTTTTGGTAGTCTAATTCACTCACAAATTTGTTAGCCCACATCTCGGCTTTTCTGGATCTAGCCAACCCCCAATATTGGTGTCACGCCCTCTCCAGTCATCCGGGACCTCATCATCATCATCCACAGAAATAGGGGCTGATAGTGAAGCCGAAGCTATAGCAGGCGGGAAAGATGGTGCCGAAGCCTCACTACCTTCTTCTGAGCCATCAGACGACTCAGAAGAGGATGTAGGTTCATCTCGTAACTAGTATTTCCCTAGGAACTGTGTGGGGACATGAGTTGGCATAGAGTCTCCTTTCGAAACTTCCCGGGAAGGGACATACTCACTAGTATCTGAGTGGTCCTCTGCTCTATCCGCATCTTTTCTGACAACTTTCATCTTGCCAATTGATTTTTGGACTGCTAGGGGTATCTTGGTCTTTCCTTTACCCCTGCCTTGGGAGGGTTCTGCCCTCCCTTTAGATGTATGTCCTCTACCTCTGGATCGGACCATTGTCTGTAGCAAACAAGCAACGAAAAACATTCAGAACAAAGCTTCAAGGATATGTTAAAATAGTGTAGTTGAAATGCAGAAACTGCTTCTCAGACCCAAGTACCGCAGACCGCGAAAAAGAGAACGCGGCCGAAAAGTGCCCATCATGCACCGCAAAAAAGTAACCACGGCCACGAACATACATCCACACTCAATTCCCACAAATTAGGGAACGCGGATCGCGAAAAAATGGACTGCGGGCTGCGAAATTCAAACAAAACGGGCACTGACGAAGATTTGTAACCTAGGGTTTTCACTAAGTGTAAGAATTAGTGCAATTAATCTGCATAGTAAATAACCCTATCCCCCATTAGGCATGTAAAAATTACCTATATGAATTTAAGCATCGATTTGAGATTATGGCAAGTATTCAAACCCTAACTAAAAAGAAAAAATTAAAACTAAGAGAAAAGAAAAGCAAAAGATAAAATCAATGCGATGATTTGAGCATACCAGTTGTGAAATTAAGTGGAAATTGGACTCTTGATTTGTGTGAAATGAGATTGATAGCCAAACAAATTAAGGTGAACAGTGATATAGTGTGGTGAAATTTTGAGGTTCGAAAAGTGTAACAGTGCTAAGGACCTTTTATTTATAGCAAACAAATGGGGACCCACCGCCTTACTTGAGCGCGGCCCATGGAATTTTACCGCGGTCCACGCTTTTTACCTTTATGCAGGGCTGCTGCAAAAACCTTGATGCAGTCTGCGGAAAAATAAGCGCGGCCTTGAACTCAACTTTAGAGAGCTAATATTTTGAGCTCTTCAAGTACGCACTGGCAAACACAAAGTGCCCCCGCGTATTGCTAATGCGGACCGTGAGATTTTGGGCGCGGTCCGCAAAATTCCCCACACTTAGGCAAATTTTTCCAGCCAAAGTTCTGCACTGCACAAACAATTCCTACACAAACTTCACAACCAGATAGTCCAAAACAAAGCCTAAACTAAGAAAAAATCAAAAAGAAAGAAAAACACATGGGTTGCCTCTCAAGAAGCGCCTGATTTAACGTCGCGGTACGATGCATGTTACCATCATCATTTAAAATTGATCAAGGCCACCACGTGACTGTCATCAAACTTGCCAAGATAATGCTTCACTTGATGTCCATTAACTCTGAAGATTTCACAATTTTTCTTTTTCAAATAAAGAGCACCAAACGGAGTTACATGTACCACTTCAAAAGGGCCACTTCATTTTGATTTAAGCTTTCCCGGAAATAGTCGTAACCGAGAGTTGAATAGAAGTACCAAGTCACCCTCCTTGAATTCCTTGTTCTGGGAATATTTGTCATGTAAGTACTTCATCTTGTCCTTATACAAGGACGAGATGGTATAAGCATGAAACCAAAACTCATCAAGTTCATTTAGTTGCTCTACCCGAAGATTTGCAGCTATATCCCATTCAAGGTTTAACTTCTTCAGCGCCCACATGGCCTTATGCGCATGCTTTCCCAAATACCAACTGGTACGGAGACATACCAATTGGAGTCTTGTACGTATATTTGTAAGCCCACAAAGCATAATCAAGTTTCCTTGACCAATCAGTCCGGTTTGTATTGACAGTTTTTGATAATATGCTCTTTATCTCCTTGTTGGAGACCTCAACTTGTCCACTAGCCTGGGGATGATAAGGGCTTTACACCTTATGATTGACACCATACTTGGAAAGTAAAGCATCGAAGGCCTTGTTGCAAAAATGATACCCCCCATCATTGAAGATCGCCCTTGGAGTGCCAAACCTTGTGAAGATATTTTTCTTCAAGAATGTCACCACACTCCGTGCCTCATTGTTGGGCATAGCCACAACTTCAACCCACTTGGAAATATAATCAACAACAACCAAAATGTAAGTATTACTACATGAACTCACAAATGGACCCATGAAGTCGATGCCCCACACGTCAAAAATATCAATCTCAAGAATAGTGGTGAGAGGAATTTATCCTTCTTGGAAATTCCATCAGCTCTCTGACACTCATCACATCTCTTAACAAGATCACTAGCATCTTTATGCAGGGTAGGCCAATAAAATCCACAACAGAGAACCTTTGAAGCAGTTCTTGCCCCACCATGATGACCACCATAGGGCAAGGAATGGCAAGCATCAAGAATACTCATTTTCTCCTCTTCCGGAACACCTCTCCGGATCACACCATCATAACAAATCTTGAAAAGATATGGCTCGTCCCAATAATAATCCAAGATGCCCTATTTAAGCTTTTTCCTTTGCTTAGAAGAGAGCTCACTCAGGACAATGTCAGTCACAAGAAAGTTAGCCACATCGGCAAACCAAGGCATACTATTTAAAGACACGGAGAGGAGTTGTTCATCCGAAAACAAATCATAATTTCGAGGTCATCATGGGGTCTTCCCTCATCTTCTAATGGGACAAGCGGTCTGCCACTTGATTTTCATTCCCTTTTTGATCAATAATTTCAAGGTCAAACTCTTGAAGTAGAAGAACCCATCTCATCAACTTAGCCTTAGAGTCTTTTTTTGTCATCAAGTAACGAAGTGCCACGTGATCGGTGTGCACAATCACTTTGGTACCCATGAGATATGGCCTGAACTTTTCCATGGCAAAGATAATGGCTAATAACTCTTTATCGGTCACCGTATAATTGACTTGGGCATCATTCATCATTTTGCTTGCATAATCGACAGGATGAATATCTTTTTGATCCTTTGCCCCAAAATTGCTCATACCGCAACGTCACTAGCGTCGCGCATGAGTTCAAATGGTAAGCTCCAATTGGGTGCGGTAATGATGGGAGCGGTAGTCAATATATACTTGAGAAGCTCAAAAGCTTTCATGCAATCATCATTGAACACAAACTTTGCATCTTTTTCCAACAACTTGCACAAAAGATTCACCTCTTGAGAAATCCTTGATGAACCTTCGGTAAAACCCTGCGTGCCCAAGAAAGCTCCTAACTCACTTGATGGAAGTAGGAAGAAGGAGTTTTGAAATCACTTCAATCTTCGCTTTGTCCACTTTGATACCGTTCTTTGAGATCTTATGGACGAGGACAATGCCCTCCTCGACCATAAAGTGGCACTTTTTCCAATTAAGCACTAGGTTGGTCTCTTCACATCGGGCCAACACTTTGTCAAGATTATCCAAGCATTATTCAAAGGAGTCACCCGCAACACTAAAATCATCCATGAACACTTTGAGGAAGTCCTCCACCATGTCCGTAAATATTGCCATCATACACTACTGGAAGGTAGCCGGTGCATTACACAAACCAAACGGCATCCGTGAGAATGCAAAGGTGCCATACAGACATGTGAAGGTGGTTTTCTCTTGGTCTTCTGGTGCAATCAGAATCTGGTTGTATCCTGAGTACCCATACAAAAAGCAATAGTAGGCACGCCCGACAAGTCTATCCAACATTTGATCAAGAAAGGGCAATGAAAAATGGTCTTTGCGGGTCACTTTGTTCAACTTTCGGTAATCCATGCATACCCTCCATCCGGTGACAGTCCTAGTGGGGATCAACTCATTTTTCTCATTTGTGACCATAGTCATACCCCCTTTCTTTGATACACATTGTACCGGTGAAGTCCATGAACTATCCGAAATGGGGTACACAACCCCTGCATCTAATCACTTGATAATTTCCTTCTTGACGACCTCTTCCATGGCCTAATTCAACCTCCTTTGATGTTCCACGGAGGGTTTGGAATCATCCTCTTGTATAATTTTGTACATGCAAAAGGCAGGGCTTATACCCCGAATGTTAGCCAAAGTCCATCCAATCGCCTTCTTCCTTCTTTGGAGCACCTCAAGGGTGGCATCTACCTGCAGGTTAGTTAGGCAAGCAGAAAGAATAACAGGTAATATGGAAGAAGGGCCTAAGAATTCATACCTGAGGTGTGAAGGCAAAGGCTTCAACTCCAATTTTGGTGGCTCCTCGATTGAGGGCTTTGTTGGTGGAGTCTTCCGATTTTTCAAGTCCAAGGAACGTTTACGGGGCCCATATGAGTAGGAAACCATAAAATCTACTAGTATGTGTTTCAAGACTTGGTGTCACAAGTGTATGAGCAATAAGTAGAATATATAAAAACTCTAACTACTCTCTGGAATGAAATAGACAGAAAAAATATGCAAAAGAGAGACTCTGGGTGCTGCAGAATGGCTCGAGAAGCAGCTCACCACTAGGCCTCAAGGTATCGGTGGTACGCTCCGGTATGACTGCCAGATGCACCTGCCTTAGATCCTGCACGATTAGTGTAGAAGTGTAGCGTGAGTACATAAATAACATGTACCCAGTAAGTATCTAGTCTAACCTCGAAGAAGTAGTGACGAGGGGTCGACATCGACACTTGCTATAGGCTAACAATAAATTATAGAAATTCTAAAATAAGCATTGGTTATGTTAATAATAATAATAACTCGATAACATGTAGTGAATAAATAATTCTTTCCCAAATTGTAAATTCCAAGTCAATTTCAGTCATTTAATAATTTCAACCTCGCAAGACATAAAATGATATCAAGTATAATTAGGCTTCGAGTGTTATTAAGCACGATTTATGCCGAGGTCGTACGGACCGGTCCAAAATAATATGTACACTGCCGAAGGTCGAGCGGCATGAACCATAGATGCATCTATTCTACTACCGAGGCATTCAGCCTGCTCCACAAGAAGAGAGAATACTTTGTGAACATCCGATTTAAAAGCTATTACAAGGCTAATACACAAAGAAGCACAATTTCTATTAGCGGTCAAGTAACCCACCAAAACTCAAGTAAGGGAAATTCGTTCCCTTACAAATCTTTTATCAAGTTTAAATATAAATTAGGCACTTTAATTAACAAGTAGGGAACACACATCACAAGTATTTCATGATTTGGGTCCTAAGCTACCCGGACATTAGCATAATTAGTAGTTACGCACGGACTCTCGTCACCTCGTGCGTATGTAGCCCCCACAATTAGAAGCAAATGGTAATTTAAATCACCTATGGCGTAAATTCCCTCATGCAAGGTTAGGCAAGAGACTTATTCATCTCAAAGCTCACTTCCCGGTTAAATTTTTTCTAAGGCCTCAACTCGGTGCCGAAAAATCCGAAACTAGTCAAATGATACATATACATGTTCAAAAGTTTATAATTCAACTATTAGAGTAATTACCCAACCCAAATGGGAAGATTCCTAAAATTCACACCCGGGCCCACGTGCCCGAATTCCAAATATTTTCGAAGATAAATGTTACCCATAACCTCGCAAGCTCAAATATAGAATTTTCACCCAATTCCATAATAATTTTAGTGGTTAAATCCCAATTTTATCAAAACCTAGGTTTTTCAACTAAACCCATAATTTCCACAATTTGCATGTTAAAATCTACCCATTATCTATGTATTAAACTCATATTATATAAAAATTACTTACCTCAAAGTGCTAGGTGAAAACCCCTCTTCAAGAGCTCCAAAATCACCCAAGAGATGAAATAAATGAGCCAAAATAGCATAAGTCCCGTTTTTTAAAAGATGTTCTGCCTAGTGGTCCTTAATCGCGATCGCGATAAAGCTTCTGCGATTGTGAAAGAAAAAAAGCCAAGCCCAGAGAAAATTGCCCTTCTCGAACGCCAGAGCGACCACGCAAACACGAATGCTTAGCTGGCCTTCCCTACGCGAACGCGATGGCTCCTTCCCGAACGCGAAGATTAGTAGTGTGCCACCCCTAGCTCCCCTTCCCTTACGCGAATGCGAAGGCCACAGGTCCCAGACCTTCGCAAACGTGGGCTGGCTGTTGCAAACGCATAGCACAAGTTTCAGTCCCCCATATTCTCATTCTTCGTGAATGCCCCCCCCCCCCCCCCGCAAACGTGAAGAAGGAAACCAGAACCAGAAAATCTTGTGTTTTCAACTTAACTCTGGGCAATCCGAAATACACCCGAGCCACTCGGGACCCCATCTAAATGCACCAACAAGTCCATAAACATAATACGGATCTGCTCAAACTCTTGAAATGCGTAAAACAACAACGAAACTAAGAATCGCACCCCAAAGCCAAATTGAATCAAAATATGAACTTCAAGTTTTCAATTTTCTCCAAACGCGCCGAATCATACTTTAACTACTCGGAATGACACCAAATTTTGCGTGCAAGTCTTAAATAACCATACAGAACTATTTTAGATCTCAAAATCCCAATTGGACCTCGATAACACCAAATCCTACTTCAAACCAAATTTAAAGAACTTTAAAACCTTCAATGTGCCAACTTTCAATATTAAGCACCGAAACGCTCCCGAGTCATCCAAAACCTGATCCGAACATACGCCCAAGTCCAAAATCATCATACGAACCTATTGGAACCATCAAATTATGATTCTGAGGTCGTTTACTAGAAATGTTAACCCAAGTCAAACTTGACCTTTTAAAACCAATATTAAGGAACTAAGTGATCGGTCAGGTCATTACACGAGGCCCCTACGACCCCGTCCATCATACCAACAAGTCCAAAAACATGACATGAACCTGCTCGAGGCCTCAAATCACACCAAACAATATCAAAACTATGAATCAACAATCAAAATCCTTCTTTAAAGTTTCAAATTTCCAAACCTCAACGAATGCATCCGAACCATGCTTAAATATCCCGTAATGATGCCAAACTTTTCGTACAAGTCATAAATCATGAAACGAACCTTTTCCAAGGCTCAAAATCCAAAACAGACATTGATGACACCAAAGTACAGTTCAAACCAAACATAAAAATTCTTAAACTTTCACAATGTTAACTTCCTACAATAAGCACTGAAATGCTTCCGGACCACCCGATACTCAATCCGAACACACACCCAAGTACGAAATCATCATAAAAACCTATTGAAACATTCAAATTCTGCTTTTGAGGTCGTTTACTCAAAAGTCAAACCTTAGTCAACTCTTCCAACTTAAAGCTTCCACATTTATAATTTTCCATTCGAATCAACTCCGTACTTCCTGAAATTCAATTCCGACCACACGTACAAGCCAAAAAACGTGAAGTGAAGCTACTCAAGGCCTCAAAATGCTGAACAATGTGTTAGAGCTCAAAATGGCCGGTTTGGCCTTTATATTTGTATCTTTTAAAGAAATATTTAGAGGATTATGTAACCTACAGTTTTAACCCCCTTTATCACAGTTGTGCTTCATATCTGCTTATGATTCATCATATTGCTTTATTGGACCTCTAGTAAGTGTCAATGTCGACCTCTCGTCAACTTCTCCGGGGTTAGGCTAGATAATTGCTAGGTACGCGTTGATTTATGTACTCATGCTACACTTGTGCACTAAATGTGCAGGGATAGTTGTTGACTAGAATTTATGGTGAGCTACATTCCAGGATACGCATCACAGCCCATAGAGTCTTCATCGTACAATTTATTTATCCTGTCTTATTTACATTCCAAACAGAGGTTGTATTATTATCATACTCCTTAGTAAATGCTCATGCACTTATGACACCGGATTTTGGGATATGCTTGTTGATGCTTATAGATTTAAATATTATTATCGCCTTTCATTTCTTTTAGAAACTACTAATTATGTACATTTCCGTGGATTTAAAGGTTTAAATTTTCCTTCCTTAATAAACTTTATGATTTCGAAAGTAATAAATGGACAATTAATATGGCAGTTCACTATTGGCTTATCTAACGGTAATGTTGAGCACCATCACGGTCTGTAGCGGGTTTTTGGGTCGTGAAAGTACTTGTGATCTCATTAATGATGAATCTCTTGTCTTGCGAGTTGACGAACTTAATGGGCCTGTTTATCAAGTTGATATAAATGCTGCTTTTAGATTTCATTTACTAGATAGAATAATACAGGAATTTTCTATTGGATAGTATGAGGTCAAATCAGAATATCATCTAACTAGAGAACTTGGGAGAAGTGCAACTGCTGACACCCAATTTTTCCCTCATATTGTAAATATATATATATATATATATATATATATATATACTTTCAACATAATGCATATGCTTCATCATTTGATTTATAAACATACACAAGTATTTTTTTCATAATATTTAAGGGCTTTGAACCAATTTATTTCTGCATTTTATTATATAAATATCCAATAATTATCATCCAAATTATATTTATGATTATTTAATCATCTAAACTTATCATTTATACCAACTGAGGTTTTAAATATTTTTCATTGCATTTCTTATAATTATATTTGTATTTTAAGACTGATTGCACATTTTGCAATAATAGCACATACGCATGTATACGTAAATTATTTATGCGAAAAATAACTTTTTATATTTTTATAACGTTAAGTAATTATTTTTAATCATTTTAGTGCAAAAATGATATTTTTGATATTTATTAATTATTTTTAAAAATTATTTACTTATTAAATATTTGATATTTAAAATCTGGCCAAAACCTTACCTTAATTTCGGACCTAAACTACCCAGTTCCAGCCCAATAACATCTGATCCCAAACAAAATAACTCCCAACCCAACCAATTAAACCAACCCGACCCAAGACCCCCAACTAATCATGGCCGTTGATCTCTAAGATCAACAACCCATATTACTCCTACCCTTTTAATTACCCTAACACTCCCCTAACCCTAATCACTATTCATCACCCGCCGTCTTTGAATTCTCTCAAACCTCCCATTCTCTATACCCAAACCCTAGCCATCTTCCCCCCAAATCCCTCTCCTAATCCCACCGGACATGGGATTATACGACTTTTTCTTGCCATATGTGACCCCCCGGTACTGGATCCTTCTCTATAACGCTTGCCTAAATATGGCAAGCGTATCTCACAAGAATCGAACCAAAATTTGTTCAAATTCTTGACCTTTTCACTATTCCGTGTATGTTCATTCTTATTCTATTATGGGCATGGATCTTTGTGTATCTCTGTTGATTCTTACTTACCCTAAAAATTGGGATTTTAGATCTCTTTTAGATCGAACCAAAATTGGTTCGATTCTTTGATCTTAAGCGATATTTCTGTCTGTATTCATCTTATTCTATGCAATGCTTGTTTTTTTTATTTTTTGAATCGAAGTTACATACTAACAAATCAATGTTACATACTCTTTGCTCTTTAATATTCTTATTTTGCATTCTACTTCTTGGCCGGCTGAAAGCCAAGGCCAGAAATTCTGGGTTTTCCCTCTGTGTTGATATTCATAACATTGTGGACCTCCACTCTTTATTTTTTTCACTTAACTGGTGAGCTACCAAACCTTTGTCATTCCATTCCTATTTGCCAGCCATTAGTATGTTTTTTAACTTCTGAAGATTGTGGTTTAATGTGTTTCTGGGTTGTTCTCGTATGCAATTACGACTGTCTTACTTCAATTTTAGGCCTTTCTAATCTAAACTCCATTATGTGTGCAGTTTGAGATATGCTTAAACCTGAGTTAATTAAGTTCTCTTTAAGTCAGCCTAGCCTATGTGTTACTAATGTTTAGAACACTTTCACTTTAGCCATCTCTTTAGTGTTTAAATGTGCTATTAACCCTGTTACTTGAACATGCTTTCATATCCCCTTTTATGGATTAGTTAACTAAGCATAAATGTATTCACTAAGTATCTAGCATAAGTTTCTGAACTTGTTGTGATGATATGCAACATGTTTGATCCTGTATGCTTCTACCATGTCTTCCCAGTAGTTGCCTTAATTTGTTCTCATTCTGTTAAGTTCTGTTGCCAATTGATATGATCCTTTCTTGTGACACTAGCATCTACACTTAACATAATCATAACCTTTTTCTTACTATGAGTCTGTTTACATCAATCTTGCAAACCTGTCTTGTTAATATATGCATTATGTGTTGAACTTGTTTTTCTAAAACTTTGTTAAGTCTGTTCTTAACACCTAAAGCCTGTTCGATTATCTGCTCTGTATGCTCAACTTGACTATGTTTGCATCGTTCAGTAATGTCCCTCCCTCAACCTTAGTTTACTCTCTTTCACTTGTCACTTGGGCTATTTTGAGTTCTCATTCTTATCCAGTTGAAAGCCAAGGCTACCTAGGTTCTATCATTAACCTCCCTAGTGTGAGCATTGCTCGGGGTTCAATTGAGACCCTTGTGAACTCTGACACACTAGGACTTGGTCCCTAGTCATTCTCTGAATTACTTCTGTCAGCCTCCCTAGTGTGAGCATTGCCCAGGGTTCTTGAAGCCCTTGGGAACTCTGACACACTGGGGTCTTAGTTCTATATGCTCAACTTTGTTTTCTACCTATTGGGTGAATCAATTGGTTTATGGCTGCCTTATGTCTATGAAGATGTAATTTCTGGGTTGTTGTGAACCATGGGAATGAAGGCCTGTCCTGGCTAGGTGTATCTTTGGGCCTGTTGTTGGCTCACTATGGTTATTTATTTCTGTAATTTATGCCATTAATTTTGGTTTGTAATAATGTTGTAATAACAACTGGGGTATTAGTAAATTGGGAAAATGGTGCTTATCTTATTTAAAATGAGTAGAGATCCTGCCTATAGATGCTCTACTTTGCTCAAATATGTTATTATGCTCAAATGTGTTTAGTTACTATGAATTAGAAATCCTACCTGTAGGTTCTCTACTTTGCTCAAATATGTTCAGCTTTTACCTGTTAGAAACCATGCGTACAGGATATTAAATGATGAATATCTCAATGTGCACATGCATTAGGCTGTGTAGAATTCTGTTAATTTACATGTTGCATAATATGTAATTTAGATACCATGCCTATATGATCTAAAATCAGTCCCAATCATGACTACAACAATCCTGCCTATAGGGTCTAAAATCAGTCTTCATTATTATCCTGATTGCTTCTTTCAAGTGCTAATGTCGAATTTTCAACATTGTGCTAATTATCATTATTAGAAACCATGCTTATAGGACTCGACTAAGCAGTTCTGAACATATTCCTGTGATTACCATTGTTAGTTACTGCGTGAATCACCTAGATATCATGCCTATAGGCTTAATATCTTATACGTATAATCAGTACGCAACTGCGTAGTCTTTTAGAAATAGTATTAAGAAATCGACTTCTATATATGAAACTATCTGCCCATCAAAATCCAAAATCACATAGAGATCATGTCTATAGGATCAATAACTTATAACATGTGGTCTCAATAATAAGCATGCAATATCAGATTCCCTTACTATGCACCTGTTTAGGAATCACGTCTATAAGATTGCATTTGGTGCATATTTGAAATCCATGGTCACATAGAAATCATGTCTATAGGGCTTAATGGTTTTAACTCATCGAAATTCTGAAAATGTGAAATGCTCAATGTGTCTTCGTGCATTCATTGTCAAAGTGTAGAGGCTAACTTGAGCCCTTAACTGCTTTTTATATGAAGTCCAACTTGTTTTTCATGTTGATTAGTTTTATCATTTTGAGCAGCCTAAGTGAAGTCTAGAACTACCTAAATAGAGGTCTAAAGCCTCCTGGACCATAGGCATGGGACGGGTAGTGCACGCATAAGGCATAGTTTAGAATCAACTAATGCGCTTTAGGTAACAACCTAAAGATAGTAATCAGGTAGCAGGAGATGATGGTCTGTGCCCGTTGAATATGAGTAACACCCAATCTTGAGGAAGTTATGAAGTATTATTTATGTTGCACGGGATGATCCTTTAGGCTAAAAAATTTAGGACCCCCACCTTGTCTTTCGATCAGTTATGTGTTTAATAACGAACTTCCCAAATTCCTTGTTTTCTTATCTTTGATCACATATACTAATTCATATAATTGAGTTCGACCGAAACCCACATTTATGGACCTCGAAGAGTGCCTAACACCTTCTCTTCGAGGTAATTGCGAGCCCTTACTCGATCTTTGGTGACGTAAACTAGTCAAATAGAGTTATCTAAAAAATAGGTTCCCTAACGCACTTCAAACCCGTTATGTGGCGACCCTCTCTTTAAACACCCTTCCTTAAAATAGTTGTCACGTATCGAAACCAGATTTCGCTAGAAAAAGGGGCGCGACAGCATGGCGATTCTATTGGGGATTTTTAGGCTCTTACCATAAGTGAACTTGGTCTATATGAATTAGTCTTCTCTGATAAGTGCGTCTTCATTATCCTTGCTGTTACATGAATATCCCACTCTCGTTTCCCTTTTATTGCTACATGTACACCCTTTTCCCTTTATTTGAACTCACATGCAAATCTCTGCTTAATTTGGTCATAACATGCGCTTTCCTTTAGACATTTTTAAACTGCTACATCATGTCTCTCCCCACCCTCACTCCCTTATCTACTTTATTACAATTTCGACATTGCGCGAACTAACTTTTTCCTTGTTTTTCTTTCTTTGTATTTATGTTTCATTCAATACTGCATTTACTGCTTTCAACATGCAAAAATACTTGACAACTTGTTGTTTTATATTTGCATAAAGCATGCTCCAAATCATATTTCACTCGTGCGTAATTAATACCATATCGGTACTTGATGAGTGTCCGTGCTCTTCCTAAATCACCCTTTAAATTTGGAAAGGCTTATTTACGATAAAACTAGTCGATCAGCGGTACAGCCGATGGTTTCGTGCCTTTTCCTCTCAAGTTTTCCGCTTGAGGGTAACAGTCTAGGCTTTTCTAGAAACCCCACTCTAATATCAACTGTGCATGTATCATGTCCAAACCTAGTATGAGTTAAAAGTTGTCTGCGTAATAACTCGCTAAGACAAACCTTGTCCAAAGACTGTCGGGATTTCCATAGTCCCAATGGGTAGAATCACGATCTGTTCATTATTTGGAGAAAACATGCCAATATGTTGATCATTAACGTGTAAATAGCCAAATCTGGAGGAGGAAAGGGCTAATTCTACTTGTTTTGTAGAAATGAGGCACGAAGTCCCAAGGTTCGGCATGGTTTGAAATATCCCACCTTTGCTGCTGGATTGGTGGGAAAATCTCACACCAAGTGACAAAAACCATGTGAAAAGAGTCCTCGGGAATTTACCCTCTATGTTAGACATCCAGCCAAACAATGCATTAATTGAAGTTGCCACCATGTTTTGGGATGAGAAAAGAGTCGTTTTCTGCTTTGGTGACATAGAAATGACTCCCCTTTTAGAAGAAATATGAGGTTTCACTGGGCTCCCATGGGATAGCCCTGGTTTGTTGGTACCGGAAAATCGCACTCATCGAGGTTTCTTGAAAATGATGGGTTTCAGGAAAAATGATGATTTAGTCTTTCTGAAGAAGTCCTACATACCACTCGATTTCATCTATGAGTGTTATGGGCACAACAAGTAATACCGCCTTTATCATGATGAGTTTGCCATCACTACTTTGGGTTGGACTCACCGCCGAGTTTTTGTGTTCATTATCTGTTTTCCGGGGATGCTGGTATTTCCAATACAAGGAGAAGGATCCACACTTGTCTAGCTATGGTCACTAAGGCTTTAATGGAGGGGATTTGTGGGGGGGGGGAACTTACACTAATGTCCCTATGATTCTGGGTGATATGTAACGGGTTGTAGACCGCTGAAGAAGGGATATAGGCACTTCGAGGGCTGTAATCTGTTGTTGCAAGTATGGTTGTTGGAACACATTCAGAGGGGAGAATACCGTCAAGAATTTCCACGACAACCATGGAATAACCACATAGCCTATCACCATCCGAAGAGAATGACTTTTATCCCAAACAGGTTTGCACAACCAGAAAATGTTATGAGTTGGGCGCACTTCTTCAGCAATCTGTCTAATGACAAAGTACATTGGATGTTCGAGTGGTTCCCTAGAAGTGAATTCATCATCAGGTCGCGAGATACTCCTCATCTAGTACTAATCGGACTTAGGGGGGATATATCCTTATGCACTTATTAGGGTTATGAGATAAACCGGGAGATAGCAGGTTATACCACGAGTTTCCAAAATGGTTCAATACCAGGTAGACTTCCAGGGGAAATCCAGTCCATTCAAATTCAAGGCACAACACATGTGACATCAGAAGGTCATTGTGGAGAAAGATACCATCGAACCAGATTGATACCATGTCGGTCATGTGCACTTCTATCCATCATGGTTGATATATGATATAGCGGGGGATATCAAGCCAGGGATCAATCTAAAGAATAGGGTTATGGACAACGCTGCTGAAGTACAAGTTAAGCACAGGATGCTACATAAAAGGTCTTTGAGTCTGAAGCCAGGCATGTGGAACAACATAAAGTGGACATGGAAGCAATCAACGAGTGGAGACAAATCGCTACTAAGTCAACGGAGAGGTTGGAATATCTAGAGCAGGGGTTGATGGAGCTTGAAAGGAAGATGAGAAACAGTGTTGCAGGCTGTCAAAACATGGATGGAAATGAAGGAGGGCTCTTAGCAAGGGCATATCTGCTGTTGGACATACGCGACCTGGGGAATCTAATCGATGGAATGAAGAAAGCTAATCATGGAGAAGGTCCCTCTGGTACCAAATAGATTAGGAAGTATGTTTTACTTGCTTTTTAGACTTGTTTTAGGCTTTGGTTGTAATAAGGAAAATGTCATTAGTGACTCTTTATAATTATTGTTATTTTAGTAGAGATTTGGTTCATTTATCATATTAATGAAATGACGTAGTTATTGGCATCAGTTTTTTCCAAGTTTATATGTTGCTTAGGCCAACCTCAGGCACAAAGAAGTCCCCAAATTAGTACACGAATTTATAATTCCGCAATATGTGTTTAAATACCAAAAACATCCTTTTAATACTCTTCACTGACTTGTTTACCTTTTCATTTTCTTCTTTTCTTTATTTGCTTATTCCTATCCTCTAAGATTGGTTCGTGCATACTGACATCATCAGCATATCATACTAGATCTAGAGGTCCTCCACCGCCTCCTCCTCCAAGTGATCCTAAAAGTAAAGGAAAAGCCAGAATGGATGATACAAGCAATATCAGGAAAGACAACACAATGCATAAGGAGAACGTCGAGACTTCAGATGGTCGGAGTACTCCGGCACAGAATGACTTGGTTTTATGGTTGGAATAGAAGATATTGGAGTTACAAGGGGAACTTGAGCAGTTATAGAATTTGGCAAACCTTTCCCTTACCCTAAACGTCCCCGATGTCAACCAACAAAACATCAAAAACCCAACATCTCCCCAGAACACACAAAACCAACAAAATCCTCCCACACCTCACCAATATGCCACACCTCCTCAAAATCCCTATCCGCCACCAGTACCAAATCCTTCACAACATCATCATCATCCAACCTAGTATCCATAAACCACCACCTACCACACTCCTCAAAACGCACCACCACCTACCCCCGATCCTCAAAACTCAACCAACGACCACCACTATGCCCAAATTCCTAGAGTTCATCAAAGCAACCCCATATACGTATAAACCTTACCCCACACTCCATAACAAACCTTATACATACCTGAATCCGCCGAGAAGGACCTACTCATCAAGAACATGGCGGAGGAGCTCAAAAAACTTACAAGCCGAGTCCAAGGTGTTGAAGGTGGTAAAGGTATCGAAGGTTTGAATTATGAAAATTTGTGTATCCAGCCGGACGTAAAACTACCAGAGGGTTACAAACCTCCTAAGTTCGAAAAGTTCGACGGGACAGGTGATGCAAAGGTACACTTGAGGACATATTGTGACAAGCTCGTAGGGGTTGGAAAAGACTAAAGGATCCCCATGAGGCTGTTCATGAGGAGCGTCACTGGAGACGCCCTGTCTCAGTACATCAGTCAAAACCCGAAAAAATAGGTTAACTGGGTGAGCATGCCGTCAGATTTTTTGGGTCGGTTCAGGTTCAATAAAGAAAATGCGCCAGACGTCTTCTACATTCAGAATCTTAAGAAGAAGACAACAGAAACTTTCTGCGAGTATGCTACTAAATGGAGGTCGGAAGCTGCAAAGGTAAGGCCAGCACTGGAAGAAGAGCAGATGAACAAGTTCTTCGTCCGAGCTCAAGATCCACAGTACTATGAGAGGTTGATGGTCATTAAAAACCATAAGTTTTCTGATATCATCAAACTGGGAGAAAGAATAGTGGAAGGAATTAAAAGTAGAATGATGACAAATTTTGAGGCACTCCAAGCTACAAACAAAGCCTTGCAGTCGGGAGGTATTTCTAAGAAGAAAGAAGTTGGTGCAGTAATGGTAGCCCAAGGTCTGAAGTCTCCCCTTACATACCAAACACCACCATCCACATATCAGCCTTCACCTCCCAGATACCAGCAACCCGCCGCCACTTACCATACTTATAACACCCAACCTGCATATTACAACTCACCACCACCATCCCGCCAAAACTACCAAAAACCTAGACCAAATTTCGACCGTAGAACACCTAGACAATACACTCCTATTGCTGGAACCATCGATCAGTTGTATGAAAGACTGAAGGATGCCGGTTATGTCACTCTTATTCCTGCCGTTGCCAAGGAAAATTCCTCTTTGTGGGTCAATCCAAACATGACATGTGCCTACCACTCGGGCATGAAGGGTCATAATATTGATGAATGCCGCACTTTGAAGGATAATATCTAGACATTGATTGACACCAAGGTTATACAAGCAAAAGAGGCTGCACCAAATGCTTACAACAACTCCTCCCGGATCATAGAGTCGAAGGGGTAAATGTGATAGAAACTGATGAAGAATGGGATCCGAAAGGATCGATCGGGCTCATTCATGAAGGGGATGAACCTAAAATACCTCCAGTCACTCTCACACCTATTATAGTGCAGATTCAGTCACCAATTGAGGTCGAACTAGCCGCACCAACTCTATTTGAGGTTGAAGTAACATTACCCTCAGCCACACCAACTCCATTTGAGGTGGAAGTGACCGCGCCCTTCACCGTGACGGTACCACCCACACTGTCCTTTAATTCCAATGATATACCACGGGACTATGCTACAGAGGCGAGAAGGAAAGGAAAAGGGAAAATGAAAGAAACAGGTGCCGCACAAGGCATGACCAGTACCGGTAGGGTTTATACACCCGAGCATTTGGAAGGAACAAGCAAAGAAGCTGCCTTTAAGTCGCCCTTCATTAAGACTGGCCTAGATGACCTTTGGAGAAAGGTGAAAGCAAGAAAATATTCTGTGGTTGATCATCTGAACAAAACCCCTAGTCAAATATCCATTTTATCACTACTGCAAAACTTCTGAGGCACATAGGAATGCATTTATGAAGGTGTTGAACGAAGCTTATATACCTAGCAACATCACTAGCGGAGAAATGGCCAACATGGTGGTTCAAGTGTTGGAAAGCCAAAATATCACCTTTCACGAAGACGAACTGCCACCCAAAGGATTGAGTCACAACAGGGAACTGCATATCACAGTACAATTTGAGGACAAATTCATTGCCAAAGTCCTAATAGATGGGGGTTCGAGTATCAACATTTGCCCGTTGACTACTTTGAAGAGGTTGGGTAAAGGTTTGCATGAGATACAAGCAGGAACTATGAATGTGAAAGCATTTGATGAGTCCCAAAGGGCCACAATCGGGGAAATCAACCTCTATTTGCAGATGGGCCTGACCTGGTTTGATGTTGAATTTCAAGTATTGAACATATCCGCCACATACAATCTTCTATTAGAACACCTTGGATACATGCTGTTGGGGCCGCTTCCACTCTACACCATGCCGTAAAATTTGAGTGGAACCATCAGGAAGTAATCATCTATGGGGATGAAAGTAACCTCATCTAAACTAATCAAAATGTTCTGGTTGTCGAAAATAGAAGGAAGTTGGGTGGAGAAACATAACGTCGTATCAAGCATGTCAATGCAATTGATAAAGATAAATGGTGGAGTAATAAGATTGAAAGTATATTGTTGTGGACAGTGTACGAATCCGGCAATGGTCTCGGCAAGAATCTCCAAGGAATCACCAAACAAATACAGCTAAAGCGTCATGGCACAACTTTTGGGCTTGGGTATGAATACACCTGGCACGAGTATCAGAATTGGTCGCCACCATGGCGTGGTCCTTATTACCCAATTGAGCAGCTAATACCGCATCTGCATTAGACATTTCAACAGACTGATGTGATATGGGGATCTGAAGACGATAAGGCTTTAGATGACCTAAGGAATCTGTTTCTGGATGATGAAGACATGGACTGCAATGCAATAGTTGAAGAGGATCAGGAGGAGGAAGACCTTACAATTTAGACCGGGGGAAAGGGAGTTGTTCTGAAGATTTGGACTACTGTGGTGGTATTGTACTGATATTGAAATCAGAAAGTGAGAATGAAATTGTGATTGAGGCAACGTCTTGGTAAGACGCCATGCTACAAACATGGTGGTAATGTGTTGATATTGAACCCGAAAAGTGACAATGAAATAATGAATGAGGTATATGTCTCAAATGAGGTAGCTTAGCCGATCGGGCTGTGATCGGACGCCATGATATATATACATGGTGGTAATGGATTGATGATTGAAACTGGTAAGTGTGAATGAAATAATGGTAACGTCTCTGGGAGACGGCTTAGCCGATCGGGCCGTGATCGGACTCCGTTCAAAGAAGCGGTGTCAAAGTGGATAATGATGCAACAGTGTGGGATGCTCTAATATAAAATTTCGGAAACTATGTGAAAATCATGTGAATCTCCTTATATTGTTGACATGGTGCTTATTTGAAACTTTGTTGTCTTTATGATTTCCTCTTTATTCTTGTATGAAAGTTCTTTCTAACTAGATGGTGTTTAGTTATACATACTAGTGCTATTCGATGACACTAACGTCCCTTTTGCAGGGAGCGCTACGTCTTTAAATGGATGTAAGTGTTTCTATAGCAGGCAGTGTTGGTCGCAGGTAGTGTCGCATCATCCTTTCAGCTGACTTGGTGAGCCCACTTCGTTTCGGGGTCCTGTTTCATCCGTTCATCATGTACTTTGTATTTGAGGTATAGTCGGAGCCTTGTTACCAGCATTTTCATATTACATTACTCTTCAGTTGTGTTTAGAGCCTCCATAGACAGGTTGTGGGTAGTGTCGGGTATTGGAATTAAAGTATAAATATTGATGTTTGACAAAGATTTATAAAAATTTTAATATTTTGACAATTATGATTTAAGATGCTAATGGAAATGAAATGGAAGTTGTTAATGAAATACTTACTAATTATGCTTAATGCAGTCCATCTCCTATTTATTCATGAATTAGTTTGGGTAGAATGAAACCTAACAGGCTTGCTCAGTCGTGTTTACTCGGTTGAGTGCCGGTCGCGCTCCTTGGATTTTGGGGCGTGACAAACTTGGTATTAGAGCCTAAGGTTTTAAAGTGTCCTAGGATGTCTCAGTGCCATGTCTAGTAGAGTCCTTCTTATCAGTGTATTGTCGAGCACATCTATAAGTTGGAGGCTATTCGGACATTTGGGAATTTCACCCTTCTTTGATACTCCAAATCGTGCGGTAGAACCCAAGATAGGGAGCTAATTTCCTCACTATGTATTCTTCAGATGAGTAATCTTGATACCTTAATCCACGAGTTTGAACCATTAAGGAGGGAATTACCCCACAATTGAATCTGAGGGAGATTGCCCAAGCGTTAGTTAGGAGAATGTATCGAGCCACGGAGGGATTGGTAGAACTTGTTGCTAAGGGGAGTACCCTTGTTCCAATTAATGTCTCTTCACCACCAGATCATATAGTATATCAGTATGTTACCTACGTACGTTAGGGATGTGGTGTCGAGGGGTATCGATTAAGCTATTGCCCTACCAACCTAAAGTCATTAAGTGAGTCAAATTAAAATTTCTACTCATTGTATATGTGCATCCATATTGAAGAATTCCCATAAACATGGTCTTAACAAGGTGTTGAATAACAAAACATTGCATGTATCGACTTTTTGAATGAGATGCATTATTCGTGAATCCACTCTATTACAAATCTTCTTATTTACATTCTTGTGGAATTAAGTTCTATAATTGTGTTCTTGAATGGAGTTATGATTCTAGAATTAATACTTCCCGCTTGCTTTTCCTAAATTCTTAACAAGGGACTATACCTGATGAATTTCTTACAAAATATTTTATCTAAATGGACAACATCTGCTCACTTGTGCCTATGCATGCACTATCATAAAGTTTACCTATGTGGTGTCAAGTTCCATGTAAAGCATCCTAGTGTTGCGATCCTTCTCGAGTCACTCTTTTTCTTATTGGTGTATATGGCTTCTATGGTCTGAACAATCAGTCTACTCTCTTTCGAGTATCATCACAAAACCTTCTCACTGTCAAGTAACGTGAGAGCATGCATCATCACCTATCATATGAGTGCATCTCAATCGAAATGGTCACCGTGTGCATAAAGTCTCTCTGAAAATTGAGATCCTCACATCTCCAACATAGGAAGATCATGTGTCGCCATCGTGGTATAACTTTCGTGTCCACTTGGGACATCCCGTAGCAAGTAGCTCACTTAGTTCCTAGTATTGTGGTCGCCCATGATGTGGTCTTGTATTGCAGATTGGGAGTTAATATAGCAGAAGCATGTCCAGCTCATAACAAATGATTATTTTCTCTTTATACCTCCACAATGTGTTAATTGTATTCCTTAGTTAGTGAATTCATTATGCTAGTTTCCTAACACTTGTTCGATAACCACGAGAGAACATGCCCTTCTGTGTGTCACTATGACACTTCCTCTCTCAAGTCAAAATCCATGGAGAATTCATCATGAACATCTTCAAACCTTCCATGATTATTTTGTACTGTCTCATTGAGTTTGGTTGTCTTTACACCCTCGACTTCTAGAATCATTCACTATGTCAATGTCATGTGCGGGGAGTTTTGCTACCCTTGGTATTCCACCTCCCCGGGTGGGTAGGAGTGTTATTTGTCTTTCTCCCCGGAGCATCATGTTAACCATTAGAACCCATCTAACCAATACATGATTTCGTCCCAATATTAAGATGTCCTAGCTATATGGTTTCACTCATGAAAGATTGAGATTAGATGCCTTCAGATTTTTTTCGCACATATCATGAGCATATTGATTTGGAAGATAAGTTGTCATATCTTCAGTTCTCTCGTATAGGATCAACTATTAGGAAGGGTTAAGCTGTTTGAAATATGATAATCTCATAAGTGTTCAACTTCTTTTCATCCTCATGGGCTTGTGGCATAGATTCTGTATGTCAGTTAGTGTTAAGAGTATAATTCAACATCATGTATTTTGAAACCCATATTGCATTCAAGGTGCCAGGGTATTCTTATTCTTGATAAATGGATTTTCCCTACACTCTAGAAGACGACTGGTTCATGTACTTGAATATTCCTCCTTAATGGTTCCTATTGCCAATGTACGAGTTACCCATATGCCTTATTTGTCTAATAATTGATGTCGTCACAATGATTAACCATGTCAGTATTGTTAGTAGTAATCTTTGTGTCTCTTAGCATATAACCTTATGAAATACTCTGCTCAGCGCATAAATGGATTCCTGAATAATTCCAGCTTGATCTCAAACTCTGTTGTTCCTCATTGTATTAAATCCATTGGGTATTGAAGGTTCAAAAAAAAGTCAAAGAGGAAGCTTCATAGTGTGATCACATATATTCGATAGGTAATTTTATGGTCAATTTATGATAGCACATCTTAAACTAATTGTTGAAGGTCATCAACGGTCTAGCGTGGGTGCTCGCGTGGAGATTTATATTTTAGGAATGTGAATGGGTTATTCTCAATATTTTCCCTCTAAAGATGTTATGTGAATTGATGATGAAAGTGGAATAAGTGTAGTTCACATTAGGCCGTTCTATGAGTATGATGTTTCACCGTCATTGCTCTCCATGTATTCAGTGTTTTCATATGTCTATGTCTAAGAAGGTAGTTGGAAATCCCTTGTGCATCATTTTGGTGGAAATTACTTAAGGTGGAGGTAATGGATAGTTGGCCTATGAAAAGTATCTACTTGTCATCCTTGTTAGGTAAGTTTAGGAGCTGGTGAATGCTTCCGTGAATGTGTTCTGGTGGAGTCTGTAGGTATAAGAGGCCACATTGAAGGCTGAGAGTGTTGTGGAAATAAAATATATTCTCTTGATTGTATAGTAGTTGGTTTCGATTTGAAAGGTGCCTTATAGGTGTTATGATCAAAAAATGTGCAGTCCATGTTCAGGTGTCACTATGATAATATAGTTCTTGTGATTCTGAGAATTAGTGTTATGAGTATATAAATTGTGGTGCTTTGTCGAGTTATGAATGAGTTTTTAGGATGGTTTTGGGTGATTCTCTGACAGGTGTGTAGGCCTAGTTACAAAGAAGATGTTGCCAAAATTTCTGAAGAATTTGGGAGTTAGTCAATATTTAGGGGATTAGGGTAATATTGAAAAGAGATATGTTATGTTAGATATATGGGTCAGGATCTACCTCTCATTCGAGGACGAATGATCCTAAGCGGGGGAGAATGTAAGGCCCCGGAAAATTTTTCTAAGTAATTTAGGATCGCAAGGTGCCACATAGGCTATTATAATATTTTATGTGCTATTAACATTGTGGGCATCAATTGGATTTGGTAAATAAGTGTACAAGTCTTATGTTAAGTAATTTGGGGTCCAAGGAAGGGCCTAAGTCTAAGTCAAACGGGAAAATGTCGTAATAGGCTAAGATTCCAAATGAGTTTGCACTACTCCATACTTTGAACGAGCATATCTAAATATGTATAAGGTATTATGTTATTAATAACCTATCAAATGAAAGGTCTTTGAGTCTAGTTTCCAACGCTTCAAACCGTTTATCATTCGAATAATCCTACTGGAAGTTATGACCAAATTACCAAAGCAGCACAGAATTTTGTACTACCGCGTCAGCCCAAGCGGCGGACGGCACGCTGCGCCTGTAGGAATTCCATAGTGGTCCGAAATTTCAATTTCAGACATATTTTGAATAGACGCCCTGCACCCCGCGGTGCCCCATGTGCCACGGCTCTACAAAAATAGGTTTTAAAGACCCAAACCCCATTTCATTTAACTCGATTGAGGTTCATTTTTGGGGAAATTTCTGGTGTTCTAGAGAGAAGGGAGAGCGATTCTAGAGCGAGGAAAGGGGAAAACTAAAGATTTCACTACTCTTCCTTGCATCACACCTTGAAATCGCATCAAAAGGTTGCTAAGGCTTCAAAGAGGTAAGAATTTCTTTCCCCAATTCTTCAATTTCGAAATCTAACTAGAAATGGGTAATTAGTAAGATGATTCTTGGATGTGAGAGTATTAGTTATTCATGCATGTACAAATTAGGTTTGTGGGAAGATTTTTGAACATAAACAAGTAAAGATTGGGTTGGGGAATGAAGGAAATCTTGTAAAAGAGATTTGAAATCAAGATGCTAAACTAGTATTTGATAAAATGCTCAAATGAGCTGAAACCATGAATACCTTCCTAATTTGTGTTCAATTTTGCTATGTCTCAAAATAGATTGGGATTGCTAGAATTTCCGGAACGTCGTAGTAACTTAAGGAAAGCTTAAAAAAGGTATGTATGGCTAAAACCCCCTCTTCTTAGAAATTGAGCTCCCATGGTGTCCCCGCATATGTTGTAAGTCCGGAATTTGATTTATGTAGTATTCATTATTTCAAAGGATTTGGTGTTGCAAGAATATATGTGAAAGATGTACCTCAATGTGTTCAATATGCTATTCTTGGTAAATTGGGGGATATGTGAAGAATGTGAAGTATATGCTAAATTGCCTAGATTTCAAGTCAAGTTTAAATTGAGATTGTTATGCCAAACTATGTGAAATCCTCTATGGGTAAAGATGTTTGAAATAAATCAAATGAATTTGGAAAATAGAGTATGGCCAACGTGCCGAGAACTTGAATTATAATTGCCTAGTGATGCCTATGACATGAGAAAATATGAAATAGATTATGAAATGAGCCTTGACTCTACTTTCCCTAAATGACTTCAATAATAAAATGCCATAAAGGCTTTGTACACAATTTATGCCCATAAGTGGCTGTTCGAGATAATGTTTTTGTCTTATAAGTACATCCAATGTGATCCGAGTTGTTACATACTTCGATGTTGAAATTGTATATTGTTGTGATTGGAAAAGAGTAATTCAAGAATAATTGGTGTAATTGCTTGTTTATGCCTTTGATGTGTGTTTGTGGTTTGGTGTGTCCCCTTCTTTCTGGAAATCTTTTGTGTTTAAAGTTCCATTGCTAATGAACTTGAGGTGTATAATTTCTGAAATATTGTATATCCCCATGATTCATGATTCCTCTCATGTGTACTTGACATCTTGGAGTGAATGGCTTGTTGTTGAAATTGATATTGATGTGAAGTGTAGGGGAAAATAGCTCGAATTATGAAATGTGGCCTATTGCCAAGCATGATGTGATAATTGTGGCTCCAAGTGCCGATGAACTAATATATATGAAACAAAAATTGAAGTGAGATGATTAATGAAAAAGGGTAACATCTTGGTAAGACGGCTTAGCCGATCGGTCTGTGATCGGACGCCATGCTACACACATGGTAGTATTGTACTGATATTGAAATCGAAAAGTGAGAATGAAATTGTGATTAAGGTACCGTCTTGGTAAGACGTCATGCTACACACATGGTGGTAATGTGTTGATATTGAACCCGGAAAGTGACAATGAAATAATGAATGAGGTATATGTCTCAAATGAGGCAGCTTAGCCGATCGGGCCGTGATCGGACGCCATGATATATGTACATAGTGGTAATGGATTGATGATTGAAACTGGAAAGTGTGAATGAAATAATGGTAACGTCTCTGGGAGACGGCTTAGCCGATCGGGACGTGATCGGACTCCGTTCAAAGAAGCGGTGGCAAAGTGGATAATGATGCAACAGTGTGGGATGCTCTAATATAAAATTTCAGAAACTATGTGAAAATCATGTGAACCTCCTTATATTGTTGACATGGTGCTTATTTGAAACTTTGTTGTCTTTATGATTTCCTCTTTATTCTTGTATGAAAGTTCTTTCTAACTAGATGGTGTTTAGTTATACATACTAGTGCTATTTGATGGCACTAACGTCTCTTTTGCCGGGGGCGCTACGTCTTTAAATGGATATAGGTATTTCTATAGCAGACAGTGTTGGTCGCACCTAGTGCCGCATCATCCTTTCAGCTGACTTGGTGAGCCCCACTTCGTTTCGGGGTCCTGTTTCATCTGCTCATCATGTACTTTGTATTTGAGATATAGCCGGAGCCTTGTTACCAGCATTTTCATAATACATTACTCTTCAGTTGTGTTTAGAGGCTCCGTAGATAGGTTGTGGGTAGTGTCGGGTATTGGAATTAAAGTAGAAATATTGATGTTTGACAAATATTTATAAAACTTGTAATATTTTGATAGTTATGATTGAAGCTGCTAATGGAAATGAAATGGAAGTTGTTAATGAAATACTTACTAAGTATGATTAATGCAGTCCATCTCCTATTTATTCATGATTTAGTTTGGGTAGAATGAAACCTAACAGGCTTGCTTAGTTGGATTTACTCGGTTGAGCGCCGGTCGCGCTCCTCGGATTTTGGGGCGTGACAAACTCCCTACATGATGGTTTATGGTACTAAAGCTGTCATTCCCCCCAAAGTTGAAATTCCTTCTCTGAGAATTTTACAAGAAGCAGAACTCAGTGAAGCATAATGGATAGGAAGTCGTTACGAACAATTAGCACTTATTGATGGAAAAAGAATGAATGTGGTATTCTATGGTCAACTTTATCAAAACAGAATGTCCAGAGTTTTCATCAAAAGGGTCAAACCCAGAGAGTTCGCACTGGGGCAGCTAGTGTTGAAGCGGATCTTCCCGCATCAAGATGTGGCCAAAGGAAAATTCTCACCTAATTGGCCAGGACCCTACATGGTTCATAGGGTACTAACAGGAGGAGCACTCATACTTGCAGAAATGGACAGAGAAATTTGGCCAAAGCCTATCAGTTCATATGCACTCAAAAGATACTATATTTAGGATTGTTTGCATTTCTTCATTTGATGTAACTGAACTATGCTTGACTTGATTCCCGTTTAAGAGGGGATACATAGGCAGCCCTACGGGTTCGGTCATATCTTAATAAAAACTTCATTTTCCCCACAGTTAGAAACTGGGGCAGAATTTTGAGGAGGTCCCTCAAAATTCCGGTGCAAGTCTAGCAAAATTCGCCATATGCAGAATGGTTAAAGAAGCGTTTATTACACTAGGGTAGAATTTTAAGGAGGACCCTCAAAATTCTAATTTAAGGAAGTCGTAATGTCTCTAAAAGTGTCACAGTCATTGATTCATCTAATTTGCTTGATCTCGTAAACTGCTATGTTTTAAAATAACTATATTTTTCAAATGCATGTATATTTTTCAAAAACTTTATCTCAATAGCAGCCAGGTATTACTCAGGGTAACTCGAATAGGATCTCGAGAGCAAAGCAAGCAGGCGAAGGCATGAACCAACCTCCCCCGCAAAACTCACGATTTTCTTTAGATGTAGGCACAACGAACATAATAGGAGCATTCGCATGCATACACATATCCAAATCATTATCTTCCTAACAACAAGGTTGCCAAACACAAACATGTCTCTAGATAAGAAAATACTCTGTTGTCACTCACTGCCTTCCTTTGCATCGAGACTAAGAATTGTCTCCATTTTGCATGAGGCTAAGTCCTGCCTCTCTAATTGCATAAGGCTAAGCACTGTCTTCCCTTGTATCGAGACTAAGCATTGTCTCAATTTTGCATGAGGCTAAACCCTACCTCAGTAATTTCATAAGGCTAAGCACTGCATTCCCCTGCATGAGACTAAGCATTGTCTCCATTTTGTATGAGGCTAAGCCCTGCCTCCCCAAATTGCATAAGGCTAAGCACTGCCTTCCATTGCATGAGACTAAGCCTTGTCTCCTCTTCTTGCATGAGGCTAAGCCCTGCCTCCTCAACTGCATAAGGCTAAGCAATGCCTTCCATTGCATGAGACTAAGCCCTGTCTACTCTTCTTGCATAAGACTAAGCCATGTCTCCTCTTCTTGCATGAGGCTAAGCCTGGCCTCCTCAACTGCATAAGGCTAAGCACTGGCTTCCATTGCATGAGACTAAGCCTTGTTTCCTCTTCCTGCATGAGGCTAAGCATTGCCTTCCTAAATTGCATAAGGCTAAGCATTGCCTTTCATTGTATGAGACTAAGTACTGTCTCCCTTTCTTGCATGAGGCTAAGCATTGCCTCCCCAATTGCATAAGGCTAAGCTCTGTATTTCCTTTCTTAATACCGAATGCTACGCTACTTGAAATCTAGCACTATTTTGCCTTCTCGGGGGCTAAGCTCTGTCCCAATCTTATGCAAGACTAAGCTCTGTCTAGTTTCGCTTATATGACCCATCATCATGTCTCTGCATTTCATGGGCTGAAACATCGCCATATTATCCAAAGGCGTCATAGTCCGAAGGCATCATCCTCATAGCCTAAAGATACCATGTCATGGCCTGAGGATCTCTCAATACTACAAATCATTATTCAAAGGTGTCATGGTTCAAAGGAACCATTCTCATTGCCCGAGAACATCATTTCATGGCCTGCGATCCCTTGTCACATGATTTATGGCCCGGGACATCATGGTCTAAGGACATCATCCTCACTGTCCGAAGACAATCTTCATGGTCCAAAGTGAATTTGCATCATGTTTAAATTCTCGCAATAACCCATATATGTTTTGCATGCATCATATTTTAAGTTTTACAGGTAATCCAGGAGGTAACCGTTCTTCAAACGAGATTAATCTTTGCTCCGGTTTCCATTCACAATGTTCATATTCCGCAAATGTTTTAAATGTAACTGACTCCCATCAATTACTCTCTTTTATCTATGGCTATTCAGATACTTGCTCTATAACACATTAGTTATGTTTTAAATTCACATTCATAACGATGCAACCGATATTATCCTTCCCAAAAAGAACCCTTTCTGAAACACACGATCATTCCTATAACAATTCCATCAGTTTCATTCATCGTTTGGCCCAGAATTACACATGGCCTGATTCTTGTAAAACCAGGGATATGTAGGAAACTCAGAAACCGGAGTCCGGCCTCTATATTTAAATCACCCCATTTGGTCAAAATCGGTTATTATTTCTTTACTCGACAATTCTTTCATCATTCTAGGTAAATAATTAGATAACAATAAAGACTATCTTTAGAGGGTAAAAAAGAACACGACATTTCGCTAAGGGTCTTCATGCCTTTAATATTGTATAAATAGATACAAATAAATAAATAACATAGAAGTATTTTATCATAAATTTTTTCAAACAAAACAAATTAAAAATTCGAATCTTTTGAACTTACAGGAATGAAAAGGTTGGCCTCCAAATTATTGTTATGATGATTTAATCATCTAAACTTATCAGTTATACCAACACAAGGTTTAAATATTTTTTCAGTGCATTTCTTATAATTATATTTGCATTTTAAGGCTAATTGCACATTTTGCGATAATAGCCCATACGCATGTATAATTACATTATTTATGCAGAAAATGAATTTTTATATTTTTATAATGTTAAGATATTATTTTTAATCATTGTAGTGCACAAATGATATTTTTGATATTTATTAATTCATTTTATAAATTATTTATTTATTACATATTGAGTATTTAAAATCTGGCCCAAACCTTACCTTAATTTCGGACCTAAACTACCAAGTACCGGCCCAATAACATCTGAGCCCAAACCAAATAACCCCCAAATCAACCAATTAAACCAACACAACCCAAGACCCCCAACTAATTGTGGTTGTTGATCTCTGAGATCAACTGCCCATATTACTCCTACCCTTTTAATTACCCTAACACTCCCCATCTGAGATCATACTCCCCTAACCATAACCACTCTTCACCACCCGCCACCTTTGAATGCACTCAAACCTCCCCCTTCTCTCTGCACAAACCCTAGTCGTCTCCCTCCAAATTTCTCTCATAATCCCACTGGACATGGGATTATACGGCTGTTTCTTGCCATATGTGACCCCCTCCCCCCGGTACTGGATCCTTTTCTATAACGCTTGTCTAAACATGGCAAGTGTATCTCACAAGAATCGAACCAAAATCGGTTCAAATTCTTGACCTTTTCACTGTTCCGTCTATGTTCGTTCTTATTCTATTATGGGCATGAATCTTTGTGTATCTCTGTTGATTCTTACTTACCCTAAAAATTAGGATTTCAGATCTCTTTTAGATCGAACCAAAATTGGTTCAATTCTTTGATTTTAAGCGATATCTCTGTCTATATTCATCTTATTCTATGCAACGCTTGTTTTTTTGTTTTTTGAATCTGCCGATTTGTGTACTTTTTCCAAAATTAGGGTTTTGAAATTTCTCTCTTTTCCTTACTGATTTCGATTGCATGTGAATTTGTTTTTTGAATCTGTCGATTTGGGTACTTTTTCCTTCTAGTGTTTGACTGATGATTTTCCTTGTTTGGATGTTTGATTTCCACTACTATATAAACCCTTCCCCATCCCCCATTGAACCAGACTGGAAACCTTAAGAAATTTGAAAAAAAATCAAAGTTACATACTCTTTGCATTTTAGTATTCTTATTCTTCTTCTGGTTCTTGGACGACTAAATGCCAAGGCCAGAAATTCTAGGTTTTTACTCTGTATTGATATTCATAACATTGTGGACCTCCGTTCTTTCTTTTTTTGCTTAACTGGTGAGTTACCAAATCTTTGTCATTCCATTCCTATTTCCCTGTCATTAGTATGTGTTTTCACTTCTGAAGATTGTGGTTTAATATGTTTTTGGGTTGTTCTCGTATGCAATTATGACCGTCTTACTTCAATTTTGGGTCTTTCTAATCTAAATTTCATTACGTTTGTAGTTTAAGACATGCTTAGACCTGAGTTAATTAAGTTCTCTTTAAGTCTGCCTAGCCTATGTATTACTAATGTTTAGAACCTTTGCACTTTAGCCATCTCTTTTGTGTTTAAATTGGATATTAACCATATTACTTCAACATGCTTTCCTATCCCCTTTTATGGATTAGTTAACTAATCATAAATGTATTCACTAAGTATCAAACATATGTTTCTAAACTTGATGCGATGATATGCATCACGTTTGATCATATATGCTTCTACCATGTCTTCCTAGTAGTTGCCTTAATTTATTCTCATTTTGTTAAGTTCTGTTGCCAATTGATATGATTCTTTCTTGTGACACTAGCATCTACACTTAACATAATCTGAACCTTTTTCTTACAATGAGTTTATGTACATCAATCTTGCAAACCTGTCTTGTTAATATATATGTATTATGAGTTGAACTTGTTTTTCTAAAACTTTGTTAAGTGTGTTATTAAACCCTAAGCATGTTCTATTACATGTTCTATATGCTTAACTTGAATCTGTTTGTATCCCTCAGTGTTGTCCCTTAAGTAGTCTACTCCCTTACTGCTTGGTCTCTTTGAGTTCTTATTCTTAGCCGGCTCAAAGCCACGACTACTTTGATTCTATCCTTTGACCTCCCTAGTGTGAGCACTGCTCGAGGTTCAATTGACACCCTTGTGAACTCTGACACACTAGGACTTGGTCCATAGTCTTTCTCTAAATTAGTTCGGTCAGCTTCTCTAGTGTGAGCACTACCCAGAGTTCTTGAAGCCCTTAGGAACTCTGACACACTAAGGTCTTGGTTCTATATGCTCAACTTTGTTTTCTACCTACTGGTGAATCAATTTGTTTCTGGCTACCTTATGTCAATGAAGATGTAATTTCTCGGTTGTTGTGAACCATGGGAATGAAGGCCTGACCTGGCTAGGTGTATCTTTAGGCCTGCTGTAGGCTCACTATAGTTATTTATTTCTGTAATTTGTGCCAATCATTTGGGTCTGTAATAATTTGTAATAACAACTGGGGTATTAGTAAATTGGGAAATGGGGGCTTATCTAAATTAAAATGGGTAGAGATCCTGCCTATAGGTACTCTACTTTGCTCAAATGTGTTTAGTTACTATGCGTTAGAAATCCTGCCTATAGGTTCTCTACTTTGCTCAAATATGTTGTGCTTTTACCTTTTAGAAACCATGCGTATAGGATATTAAATGACTAATATCTCAATGTGCACATGCATTATGCTGTGTAGGATTCTGTTAATTTACATATTGCATAATCTGTAATTTAGATACCATGCCTATATGATCTAAAATCAGTCTCAATCATGACTATAGATATCCTGCCTATAGGATCTAAAATCAGTCTCCGTTATTATCCTGCTCGTTTCTTTCAAGTGCAAATGTCGAATTTTCAACACTCTACTAATTACTATTATTAGAAACCATGCCTATAGGACTCGACTAAGCAGTTCTGAACATATTCCCGTGATTACCATTGTTAGTTACTGCGTGAATCACATAGATATCATGCCTGTAGGCTTAATCTCTTATACGTATAATCAGTAGGCAACTACGTAGTCTTTTAGAAATCATATTAAGAAATTGGCTTCTATATATGAAATTGTCTGCCCATCAAAATCTAGAATTACATAGAGATCATGTCTATAGGATCAATAACTTATAACTTGTGGTCTCAATAATGATCATGCAATATCAGATTCCCTAAACTAGGCACCTGTTTAGAAATCACGTCTATAAGATTGCATTTGCTGCATATTTGAAATCCAAGGTCACATAGAAATCATGTATATAGGGCTTAATGGTTTTAACTCATCGCAATTCTGAAACTGTGAAATGCTTAATGTGTCTGCGTGCATTCGTTGTCAAAGTGTTGAGGCTAACTTGAGCTCTTAACTACTTTTTATATGAGGTCCAACTTGTTTTGCATGTCGATTAGTTTTATCATTTTGAGCAGCCTAAGTGAAGTCTAGAACTATCTAAATAGAGGTCCAAAGTCTCCTGGACCATAGGCATGGGGCGGGTAGTGCACGCATAAGGCACGGTTTAGAATCAACTAGTGCGCTTTAGGTAACAACCTAAAGATAGTAATCGGGTAGCAGGAGATGATAGTCTGTGTCCGTTGAATAATATGAGTAATACCTAATCTTGAGGGAGTTATGAAGTATTATTTATGTTGCACGAGATGATCCTTTAGGCTAAAAAATTTAGGACCCCCACCTTGTCTTTCGATCAATTATTTGTGTTTAATAATGAACTTCCCAGATTCCTTGTTTTCTTATCTTTGATCACATAGACTAATTCATATAATTGAGTTCGGCCGAGACCCACATTTATGGACCTCGAAGAGTTCCTAACACCTTCTCTTCGAGGTAATTTCGAGCCCTTACCCGATCTTTGGTGAGGAAAACTAGTCAAACAGAGTTATCTGAAAAATAGGTGCCCTAACACACCTCGAACCCGTTATGTGGCGACTCTCTCTTTTAACACCCTTCCTTAAATTATTTTTAACGTATTGAAACCTGATTTTGCGAGAGTTTAACTTTATTATTGTGCATTAGTAGAGATTATTTTAAAATATTAAGGTGGCATTTGATTCAAATTTTTGAAGAAGATCTTTCTTAAAAAAGACTGACCTTTTTAAAAAAAAATCAAACTATCAAGCTGCTATTTGATTCACACTTTTTGCACGACTAGTGCACGCAAATAAACATGATTTAAAAAATAATTTAAGTTATTTATATTAATAATGTGTCAAACGTTTTACACTATCGCCATCTAGCTATTGCGTTTGGAAGACCATAGTTTAGGGAAGACATTTATTTTAGTTAAAAATTAAATAATGAGTTTCAATGGATAATGTCACGACCCAAAACCCGGTGTCACAAGTGCATGAGCATTTACTAAGGAGTACAATAATAACACAATATCTGTAAGGAATGTAAAGTAGACAAGATAAGGTAAATAATACGATGGAGACTCTATGGACTGCGATACGTGGCCTAGAATGCAGCTCACCATAAAGTCTCCTCAGCCAGTTGTGCATATGCGTCAAGATGACCACCAAATTTACCTGTCAGATCCTGCACATTTAGTGCAGAAGTACAACATGAGTACATAAATCAACGCATACCCAGTAAATATCTAGCCTAACCCCGGAGAAGTAGTAATGAGGGGACGACATCGATACTTACTAGTTGTCCAACAAAATAATATAATAGATTATAAATAGGTATGAAACACAACAGTAACCATGAGAAAAAAATTGTAACTCACATGATTACCCAACTTTTCTTTTGACAATATAAATATCTCGAGTGTCATATTCTATCTCAACAGATCAGAAATATCAAATGTAATTTCAAATGAATAAGGAATACCATATAAATGTCAGGTCTCAATAAAAAGGGTATCTCACGAATATTCAGAATCCTAGAGGTATTACGCACGATTATGCCGAGGTCGTACGACCCGATCTAGAGTGGTGTGTACACTACCGAGTGTTGACCGGTGCGAACCAGAGATGCATCTCGATATACTGCCGAGGCGTTCGGCCCGATTCACAGGAAAGGAAGAAACTTATTGAATTATGAGCCACTTGTTTGCAACATAGGTACAAAAGCATAACGTAAAGATGATTTTTACCCTCTATGAAATATCTCACTAAGCGATTCAAGGTGATAAGCTCGTCCTAATACCTCCCCGAATCAATTCAATTATAAATTCATGTTATTAAACTAGAAAATTGAGTTCAAATAATTCAAATATAACATGATAAAGTCCTAAGTCTACGCGGACATAACATGCATTTTAGCTGCGCATGGACTCTCGTCACCTCGTGTGTATGTTTTACTCACAATTAGTAGGACATAACAATTCAAATACCTATTGGGTAGTTTTCACCCTCACAAAGTTAGACAGGGAACTTACCTCGCTTTGAAGTTCCATAATCAACTTGAACGCTCTCTAACACCTCAACACATTGACCATCACTCCGAAACTAGCCAAACAACATGCAAATCAATCAAAATATACTCTAATGCTTATAACTTAACAATTCATAAAAATTCCCAACTCCACTCGAAAAGTCAACAAAGTCAACCCTCGGGCTCATGTACCTGGATTCCGAATTTTTTTGAAGATAAACATTACCCATAATGCCTTGAACTCAAATATATAATTTATTCACAATTCCATATCTAATTTTGTGGCTAAAATCCCAAAATACCAGTTCTAGATCTTCTACCAAAAATCCCACATTCTTCACTTAAATTCTTGGATTAATCAACCTAAATTCGTGTATTTAACTCACAACGCTGATAAATCACTTACCTCATGATTGATGATTAAAATGGTGCTCCAAAATCGCTTCAAAGTCTGCTCCATAGAAGAAATGAAGTGAAAATAAGAGAATCCCTCGATTTAAAACCACGCTGCCCAGCCCGACCTTCTTTGCGGACGCGGCCTTACCCTCGCATTCGTGTAGATCAACCTGCTCCAGCTCCAAAACTCCTCTACAAGAACGCGAGACAGGGGTCGTGAACGTGATGCTTCCCCAGGCCATTTCTTCGCGGACGTGACCACTCCACTACGAACGCGAAAGCCAAGCTTCTAGGTCCAGCCTTTTCCCCTACGCGAACGCGATGGCCTCTCGCGAACGCAGTGCACATACACCCTCACCTTCGCGAATGGGGAACCCAATCGCGAATGCGATGAACAAAGAGATCCTACAGCTCAAATCCTTCTTCGCGAACGCGTCTCTCCCTCTTTGTTCACGAAGAACAAAACCCGCACCAGCAAACCAGCAATAGCAAATCATCCAAACAAGGTCTGAAACCACCCCGAAACACATTTGATTCCCTCGAAACCCCGTCTAATTACACCAACAAGTTCTTAAACATAACACAAGCCTTCTCGAAGCCTAAAATCACACCAAACAACCTCAAAGTTACAAATCGGTGATCGAAACCTTTATTTTAACTCTCAAACCTTCAAACTTTGATAAATGCATCCGAATCACACTTAAACATTCCAGAATCATGCCAAACTTTATGTGCAAGTCACAAATCACTATATGTTACACCCTATATTTTCGTACGTGAGAGCAAGTCGTAAGTTAATCATGTTACCGTGGAGATTACAAATATTTAAGATCATGAATAACAAGTACCAAGAGGATTGGAAGGCTTAGAAGCTAAACAAATTGAAGAAAATAAGTTTCGTCGAATGTCTACAAGTTGGGAATATTATAACATGTACTTTTGGTGTGAGACTAGGGTACTTAACATTATAATGAGGTTATATTATGAGTTATTTTAGTCGTATGATAATAGTTTGTTATGTTTTAAAGTCAAGCGAGTTGTGGAACAAAGGTTGGCAAAGGTCATCACAAGTTATATTTATAAATATGTTGAAAATTAGGTCAAATGTGGTTGAGCCTTTCTCCAAATATACTTTGAATTACAGGGTGATCTACCTATCAAATTGAAGATCTGCGAATCTAGTGTTTATCTCATTAAATCGTTCATCGATACGACATTAGACTAGAGAAATACTCACGTTTTCACAAGACCGCACAAACAGCTCCCAATAGGACCCACTTAGGCGGTGGCCGACCTACTTCACTTTATAAATGATTTGGACTCCTATTTTATGCTCATTTTGGAGTTAAATTCGTCTCCAAACTTTTCCTAACCCTCCTAAACAGATAACATAAGGTTTTGAAGTGACTCTAAGTGATTACACCATATTTCAACATCAAAAGTTAGGTCAAGTGAAGAACAACACCTCTTTGAGATAGTGTTGTCATTGATGATAGTTGTGGGTTGTGTTTGGCTGAAATTGCAAGTTGTAGCTAATGTATAAGTTGAGTATAACAACCTACTAATTGTTCTTAAACTTTCTTGTATGTTTGGTAAGTTGTTAGTATGATAAATTACGAGATAATACTTGGATTAGCTTAAGCCACTTATATGGTGTTGTATTGCCATTGAGGGCTGTTGTAAGCTATATATAACTTGGATTTAGACTTGAACTACTTTAGGACGTATGTGTATTGTATTCTTTAATGTGCTTAAGGTTATCTTAATGTTGATTAAGTTAAATGGATGAACTAGTGATTAAAATTGCTAATTGAGGATAATTGGATTTGTGGATTGTTTACTTTGTTATAAATATATAGTATATGGATGGAATCATTGATGAGTGACTTCATTATCATTTTAATGATATTTTAAAGTTAATGTAAGAAGTTCATCAGGGTTGATATGGGTTATACAAATCAATCGGAGCTTTCCGCTCGCCTTGAAGTAGTTGTGACTTGTTGTTATTATATGGTGTCTTGTTATTGGTATTTATATGTTTTTGGATTTCTATGGTTGTTGTTGTTGGTATATGATATTGGAGGAGGCCCTTATTATAGGGGAGATGCTTCTCAAATTTACATAAACTAGCTACTAGTTTAAGTTGTAGACTTAGCCTTTATCCAACACTAATTTTGAATCTCATTATGTAGATTGAGTTGAGTTGTTTGAAGAATTGCTTGAAAGGTATTAAGGACTCAACGAAGTTAAGGTATGTTAAGGATATCCCTTCTTTTCTTTTGGCATGATCCATATGATACAACACGAGCAAACACGCAACTTTCACAAGTGACTATATTCTTAGAAGTACTAGGGTTGCCTATGTTCTTTGATTCCCCATGTGTCCTATTATTATATCGTCTGTTCATGTCAGAAAATACGTAAGTTGATAAAGTTTATCCAAAGGCATAATGATCTTACGACATTCCGAGAGATCATATTGACTTACTTCATTATGCATTGCATTCATTTATACATGTACATTGACTCATTACCATACGGCGTTATATACGCGTATAATATATATATATATATATATATATATATATATATATATATATATATATATATATATATATATATATATATATATATATATATATATATATAGAGAGAGAGAGAGAGAGAGAGAGAGAGAGAGAGAGAGAGAGAGAGAGAGAGAGAGGATGTTTTCGCCCATAGAGGCCGGGATAATATGATGGGATGCCTTCATAGGCTTGATGTTGTTATGTACGCATATACCTCTGCATGGTATGACATTTATACATATATGCATGACATTATAAATGTCTCATGATTTACAGAGCTAATCAGACTTACAGGTTGAGTCTTTTACTCAATTCTTCTTTCATGTCTATTATATACTGTTTTTCATGCCTTACATATTCGGTACTTTATTTGTACTGACATCCCTTTTGCATGGGCACGCTGTATTTTATGCTTGCAAGTCCCGATAGACAGGTTGAGAGTCCTCCTAGTAGGCTATCATCTCCGCAAAAGGTGTTGGTGCACCCCACTTGCTCCGGAGTTGCCTGTTTGGTTGGTATGATTTGGATATGTATTGATTGGTATGGCGGGGCTCTGTCTCGACCTTCATGATGTTTATGTACTCTTAGAGGCTTGTAAACAGATATCTTGTGTATGGATACTTGTATGGCCTTGTCAGCCGATGTTTTGAGTCTACAAATGATCATGTCGGCCATACAGGCCCGTATGTCACATGTATAAGTTTCTATATCATGTTTGGTTGTCCTATGTATAGTATTCACATATGTTTTATTCTAGTTATCTCATGACGGCCCTTCTGGCCCACTTGCCCATGATGGTATAATAAGAAAGATATGTTACATTTGTACTGGATTGAGTAAGGCACAAGGCGCCTGTCGCGGCCTTGCGGTTTGGGACGTGACAAATTTTTTATTAGAGCAGTTCTTTCCTAGGGAGTGTATAAGTCGTGTCTAGTAGAGTATTGTTTATGGGTGTGTTGGGCACTACACTTATAAGCATTCAGGATACATGGCATTTAAGACTGTCACTCTTTCTTCTTACTCTAGATCGTGTGGTGGAGTTTAGTTGTAAGAATTCAAACTCCTAAATTCTATTTTATTCATAATAAAATGATACCTACATTCAGAAAGATAGTTGGTAAGAGATTGAATATGATTGTGGAAGAGTTGAGTTAGATGAACTCGATTGTGCATCATGCTTATGATGACTAAATGTGAGGTCTTCAACAGATCATGTGTGTACTAAGACATGTATACTCATTGATAAGGATCCCTAAGGCATGAATATCTATCCACCCATATGGTAAAATGCAAAAAGAGAATCAAAAGGTAGATACAAGTTTCAATAAGTAAAAGAAGCAAAGTGAATAAGGGTACGAGGTACCCAGTTATTGAAGATTATTAGTATTTACAATTCATGCAGAGAAATATAAGCATTCTGAGTTACTTTCAATAGAAACAGAGATATGTATAATTGGCCACACATATCTCAATTATGCCCTATGGTGGCTAATAGATATAGTGTAAGAGAAGGATGAGATATCAGAATCCAGCTGGGGTTAGAGTAACCCAAAATGGTTGATGGATTGTTATCATTATCTAACATTTCCGAAGGATAGTGCAAACGTGGTAATAGATCTTCTTTTGAGACATCCAGATGGTGCACTCTAGAATAGTACAGTCAGGTAGGATTACTAGAATGTTCAGAAATTTTAGGAGATAAGTAGTGAAATCCTAGAAGGGATAAATATTTAACTTAGTATGACTCCCGCCCCTTGTAAAAAACTTAGAGAATGTTAGGCATCCCGCATAGCCATTGAGATGAAGCAAGGGGAGCGAAAAGTGAAAGAACGTTTTGTTGAAGTTTTCAGAATAAAGTGATAGACATAAATATTAGCCGGAGAATAAGAAGAAAGTTAATGAAACATTATGAGTAAGATGTGATAAATGGGTAATAACTATAAATCAAAATATGACAGAATGACAGAGTCTTTAGTCAAGTGAAGGAAAAGACAAGAGGTGACATGCCTTGAGATAATAAAATTGTATAAGCCATAAAGTCGTACCCTAATTTCGAGAAATAAGTTGGTCACTACAACATGATTACCAGAAGGCTAAGTTGTCCCGGAGTAAGAGAAATCAGTTTGGGCTAGTGAACAAGATAAACTGAACATGAATTAGTGATCAGAATATCTGATAATAGTCGACATTGTGAGAATTTTATAGATAGTGTTCCCGCAATAATAGAATGGACAACTAAAGAATAAACTTTAAAGTTCATTTATGAAAACGCTTCCCTAAAGCAAGCACTGTGAGCAGAGCTAAGCTTAAAGGACTAAATGTGTCAGTTACACTATGTGTCACCCTTTTGCATAACTAATTCAGTTATCCCTAATATAGAAGGGTTATCGTAAGGCGACTAAGGGCCATGTATGATGTGAAGAAACACCACATATGAAGAGATAAAATATCTATAGGTGGATCATTGTAGCACTATGTCTTAGTACTCCCCTAAAGTGTCACGACCCAAAATCAACTATCGTGATGGGGCCTATCGTGGAACTAGGTCAGCCTCAACTCAACAACCCAACATAGTGAAAATAACTTTAAAATAATGACAGAATTAGTTAACATTAAGGAAACTCTTTTGAAAACATAATAAATCCCAAAGTGTGATACAATCCAGCCCAAAACCGGGGTGTCACTGAGTACATGAGCATCTACTTGGAATACAATCCACTACAATGTCTAAAGAAAACAACTGAAAAATACATCAAATGATAAAGAAGGAGAGTCAAGGCCTGTGAACGCGGTACAACTACCTTGGTAGTCTCCAAACTCTGGGATCCACAATCAGCAACCGCCGCCATGAACAGAGTCACCTGGATCTGCACACGAGGAGTAGGGATAACGTGAGTACACCAACTCAGTAAGTAATAAGTCCAAACTTTGGACTAAAAGGTAGTGACGGACTCAACCTCAGCAGATATAATAGAAATAAATATGCAGAAACATAGGCATACTTTCAAGTTAAATAGATAGCTCAAAGCAATACAGTAAATACATATCTAAATAGTGTAAGGTATATAACTCAACTATCTCTACATGCCAATGTACATACTGTGTGAAATGCACCATATGCTCCCACTCTCAAGTGCTCAACCACTCGGTACTTATATGGCCATCTGGCCCAGGGAAGATCCATCCCGAACATATACAGCACTGCCTATAATTCATCCAGTACCGAGGAAAAGGGCAATCCAACCCTGTGGAGAAATCCATATCCAAGTATCAAGTACTTCGGACAAATCCATGTCTAGGGAAATCCATCCTTCAATAATCTCATCCGCGCTCACTAGGGGTGTGTTACAGACTCCAGAGGGGATCCTACAGCCCAAGCGCTATCATAATCATCAATATAACTGCTGCGGCGTGCAACCCGATCCCATAACTGTCACTCATAATCAGGCTCTCGGCCTCACTCAGTCATCAATCTCTCTAGTCTCACCCACGAACTCACAATGTCATGAAAACAAACCCTGGACAATAATATGATGAATCAATAAATAACTAAGACTGAGATATGACATAAAAATGCATGAACATGATTGAGTATGGAATATAAATTAAAATAGTGAGATGACAGCAAGAAACGACCACTAAGGGTCCCAACAATATCGACATAAGGTCTAAACATGATATCTAGCATGATTTACAGCTCAATTACTTTATCACATGATGAAAACATGGATATCAATAAGGTAGATTCACTAAACGGTGCCATGGAATCACCCAGGTCAAAATTCTCACGGTGCACGCCCTCACACCAGTCACTTGGCATGTGCGTCACCTCAATACTAATCACATACCACATAGTTTTGGGTTTCGAACCCTCAGAACCAAGTTTGAAAGCATTCCTTACATCAAACCAAGCAAAATCCTACTCCGCAATGCCTTTGCCTCTCAAATCGGCCTCCAAACATCCCGAATCTAGCCACAAGAAATACAATACGATCAATAGGCTAAAGGAATCAATTCCACAAGAAAACTACCAAATTAGAGTAAAAATCTAAAATCGACTCAAACCCAGCCTCAGGGCCCACATCTCGAAATCTGACGAAAGTCACAAAACCCGAAAGCCTATTCACTCACGAGTCTAACCATACCAAATTTATAAAAATCCGACCTCATTTGGTCACCCAAATCCCCAAAATCCACTCTCCAAATTCTGAAGCCCTAACCCCCATATTTCTAGCTCAAATTCTTAATTAGATGATGAAGAAAGCCATAGATTCGCAAAATTTAGACCAATCCGGGTTAGAATCACTTACCCAAAGTTCTCCTTGAAAATCATCGAAAAATCGCCTCTCTCCCGAGCTTCAAGTGGAAAAAAATAAATGAAAGTCCAAAAGTCAAGCTGGGGTTTTTCAACCCAGGAATACCGCACCTGCACCCCTTTTATTAGAGCAGTTCTTTCCTAGGGAGTGTATAAGTCGTGTCTAGTAGAGTATTGTTTATGGGTGTGTTGTGCACTACACTTATAAGACTGTCACTCTTTCTTCTTACTCTAGATCATGTGGTGGAGCTTAGTTGTAAGAATTCAAACTCCTAAATTCTATTTTATTCATAATAAAATGATACCTACATTCAGAAAGATAGTTGGTAAGAGATTGAATATGATTGTGGAAGAGTTGAGTTAGATGAACTCGATTGTGCATCATGCTTATGATGACTAAATGTGAGGTCTTCAACAGATCATGTGTGTACTAAGACATGTATACTCATTGATAAGGATCCCTAAGGCATGAATATCTATCCACCCATATGGTAAAATGCAAAAAGAGAATCAAAAGGTAGATACAAGTTTCAATATGTAAAAGAAGCAAAGTGAATAAGGGTACGAGGTACCCAGTTATTGAAGATTATTAGTATTTACAATTCATGCAGAGAAATATAAGCATTCTGAGTTACTTTCAATAGAAACAGAGATATGTATAATTGGTCACACACATCTCAATTATGCCCTATGGGGGCTAATAGATATAGTGTAAGAGAAGGATGAGATATCAGAATCCAGCTGGGGTTAGAGTAACCCAAAATGGTTGATGGATTGTTATCATTATCTAACATTTCCGAAGGATAGTGCAAACGTGGTAATAGATCTTCTTTTGAGACATCCAGATGGTGCACTCTAGAATAGTACAGTCAGGTAGGATTACTAGAATGTTCAGAAATTTTAGGAGATAAGCAGTGAAATCCTAGAAGGGATAAATATTTAACTTAGTATGACTCCCGCCCCTTGTAAAAAACTTAGAGAATGTTAGGCATCCCGCATAGCCATTGAGATGAAGCAAGGGGAGCGAAAAGTGAAAGAACGTTTTGTTGAAGTTTTCAGAATAAAGTGATAGACATAAATATTAGCCGGAGAATAAGAAGAAAGTTAATGAAACATTATGAGTAAGATGTGATAAATGGGTAATAACTATAAATCAAAATATGACAGAATGACAGAGTCTTTAGTCAAGTGAAGGAAAAGACAAGAGGTGACATGCCTTGAGATAATAAAATTGTATAAGCCATAAAGTCGTACCCTAATTTCGAGAAATAAGTTGGTCACTACAACATGATTACCAGAAGGCTAAGTTGTCCCGGAGTAAGAGAAATCAGTTTGGGCTAGTGAACAAGATAAACTGAACATGAATTAGTGATCAGAATATCTGATAATAGTCGACATTGTGAGAATTTTATAGATAGTGTTCCCGCAATAATAGAATGGACAACTAAAGAATAAACTTTAAAGTTCATTTATGAAAACGCTTCCCTAAAGCAAGCACTGTGAGCAGAGCTAAGCTTAAAGGACTAAATGTGTCAGTTACACTATGTGTCACCCTTTTGCATAACTAATTCAGTTATCCCTAATATAGAAGGGTTATCGTAAGGCGACTAAGGGCCATGTATGATGTGAAGAAACACCACATATGAAGAGATAAAATATCTATAGGTGGATCATTGTAGCACTATGTCTTAGTACTCCCCTAAAGTGTCACGACCCAAAATCAACTATCGTGATGGGGCCTATCGTGGAACTAGGTCAGCTTCAACTCAACAACCCAACATAGTGAAAATAACTTTAAAATAATGACAGAATTAGTTAACATTAAGGAAACTCTTTTGAAAACATAATAAATCCCAAAGTGTGATACAATCCAGCCCAAAACCGGGGTGTCACTGAGTACATGAGCGTCTACTTGGAATACAATCCACTACAATGTCTAAAGAAAACAACTGAAAAATACATCAAATGATAAAGAAGGAGAGTCAAGGCCTGTGAACGCGGTGCAACTACCTTGGTAGTCTCCAAACTCTGGGATCCTCAATCAGCAACCGCCGCCATGAACAGAGTCACCTGGATCTGCACACGAGGAGTAGGGATAACGTGAGTACACCAACTCAGTAAGTAATAAGTCCAAACTTTGGACTAAAAGGTAGTGACGGACTCAACCTCAGCAGATATAATAGAAATAAATATGCAGAAACATAGGCATACTTTCAAGTTAAATAGATAGCTCAAAGCAATACAGTAAATACATATCTAAATAGTGTAAGGTATATAACTCAACTATCTCTACATGCCAATGTACATACTGTGTGAAATGCACCATATGCTCCCACTCTCAAGTGCTCAACCACTCGGTACTTATATGGCCATCTGGCCCAGGGAAGATCCATCCCGAACATATACAGCACTGCCTATAATTCATCCAGTACCGAGGAAAAGGGCAATCCAACCCTGTGGAGAAATCCATATCCAAGTATCAAGTACTTCGGACAAATCCATGTCTAGGGAAATCCATCCTTCAATAATCTCATCCGCGCTCACTAGGGGTGTGTTACAGACTCCAGAGGGGATCCTACAGCCCAAGCGCTATCATAATCATCAATATAACTGCTGCGGCGTGCAACCCGATCCCATAACTGTCACTCATAATCAGGCTCTCGGCCTCACTCAGTCATCAATCTCTCTAGTCTCACCCACGACCTCACAATGTCATGAAAACAAACCCTGGACAATAATATGATGAATCAATAAATAACTGAGACTGAGATATGACATAAAAATGCATGAACATGATTGAGTATGGAATATAAATTAAAATAGTGAGATGACAGCAAGAAACGACCACTAAGGGTCCCAACAATATCGACATAAGGTCTAAACATGATATCTAGCATGATTTACAGCTCAATTACTTTATCACATGATGAAAACATGGATATCAATAAGGTAGATTCACTAAACGGTGCCATGGAATCACCCAGGTCAAAATTCTCACGGTGCACGCCCTCACACCAGTCACTTGGCATGTGCGTCACCTCAATACTAATCACATACCACATAGTTTTGGGTTTCGAACCCTCAGAACCAAGTTTGAAAGCATTCCTTACATCAAACCAAGCAAAATCCTACTCCGCAATGCCTTTGCCTCTCAAATCGGCCTCCAAACATCCCGAATCTAGCCACAAGAAATACAATACGATCAATAGGCTAAAGGAATCAATTCCACAAGAAAACTACCAAATTAGAGTAAAAATCTAAAATCGACTCAAACCCAGCCTCAGGGCCCACATCTCGAAATCTGACGAAAGTCACAAAACACGAAAGCCTATTCACTCACGAGTCTAACCATACCAAATTTATAAAAATCCGACCTCATTTGGTCACCCAAATCCCCAAAATCCACTCTCCAAATTCTGAAGCCCTAACCCCCATATTTCTAGCTCAAATTCTTAATTAGATGATGAAGAAAGCCATAGATTCGCAAAATTTAGACCAATCCGGGTTAGAATCACTTACCCAAAGTTCTCCTTGAAAATCATCGAAAAATCGCCTCTCTCCCGAGCTTCAAGTGGAAAATAAGAAATGAAAGTCCAAAAGTCAAGCTGGGGGTTTTCAACCCAGGAATATCGCACCTGCACCCCTTTCAATGCTTTGCGATGCCGCACCTGCGGAAAATCCATTGCAGGTACGGATTTCATTTAAAATCCAAGACTCCGCTCCTGCGGCCTCACGACCGGATCTGTGCCTACCGCAGGTGATAATCTCCATCGCATCTGTAGATCCCTTTTGCACCTACGCCCAACTACCCACATCTACGACTCTCGCAGGTGCCGGAAAATCTTTGCACATGCGGGTCCTGCCCAGCTCCTTCTTGGCCTCATCTGTGGCACATCCTTCGCTTCTGCGGACACGCACCTACGGTTCCCACTCCGCACGTGCGATTACACCAGCAATAGCAGCACTTCAACTGCTCCTCCTCAACTCAAATCAAGCCGTCAGCCACCCGAAATCACCCCGAGGCCTTTGAGACCACAACCAAACATACCAACAGATCCTATAACATCCTACAAACTTAGTCGAACCTTCGAATCACTCAAAACAACATCAAAACACCAAATTACACTAGGATTCAAGCCTAAAGAACTTCTAAACTTTCAAATTCCTCAAACGATGTCGAAACCTAACAAATCACGTCCAAATGACCTCAAATTTTGCACACTAGTGGGAAATGACATCACGAACCTACTCCAACTTCCAAAAATCCAATCCGACCTATATATCCAAATTTCCACTGTCATCCAAAATCACCAAAATTCTAACTTTCGCCAATTCAAGCCTAACTCTGTTATAGACCTCCAAATCATATTCTGGTCGCGCTCCTAAGTCCGAAATCACCTAATGGAGCAAACAGAACCATCAAAATTCAAATCCGAGATCGTTTACACATAAGTCAATATTTGGTCAACTTTTTCAACTTAAGCTTTCAGTTAAGAGACTATGTGTCTCCATTCACTCCAAAACCACTCTGAACCCAAACCAACTAATCTGGTATATCACTATATAGCTGAAGAACACAAAAGAAGAAGAAAATGGGGGAACGAGGTTATGATCTCTCGAAATGACCGGTCGGGTCGTGACATAAAGGGGGAAGATAGTGTGATGTGGTATTAAGTGGGAGTTAAGTGGTTCAGGTAACTATGGAATGGTAAAGAAAGAATATGGTAAAAAGGCAAAAGGGACGAGGTTAAATTTATATATATATATGTTGTGACTCTAGAACATCATGCAAGCACGACACTAAGGAGAGGCAGTAAGAGTTCTCAGCCAGTATGTTATCGATAAATAAGTGTGAATGGACATTTGACATATTAGGAGCCAATACGAGAGGTAAGTTAAGACAAAAGACATATCCCAAGAGAGATTACGTGGAATATAGATATGAGAATGTACCAACGAGTAGTTAGTAGTTGATTCAGGAAGAGCCTAGTTATAGCTAGACAAGATGATACAGACAAATCAACAGATCATGCAAGATAAATGTAGTGAACCCCAACATAGTGAATTCAGTCTTTCAGATATGACATCATAATCCTTTAGAAATATTCAGATTGGAGTTGAGGTAGTTAAAGGTACTGTATGAGTGTTACGGAAATAAAAAAGAGTGTCACTAGGGAGACAATTTGAATTTTAGTTCTGAAGCTACCCTACGAGCACAATGGTGTCGAGGTAAGTAACTAGGGATAATTATCGGCGAGCAAGAACATCAAAAATTCCGTCAGGTATATGATGTAATAAGCTCGCAGCTTTACAAGAGTCAGGGGGTCTCCCTAAGTACTACAACGAAAGACTAGCTGAGGAAATAAGGAAGACGGCTTGAACTTAAGCATAGCAACTTGAAGAAGAAATGGTCTTGTAACAATTGTCTCACTACAATAATGTATACACTCCATAAGAAAGTGGAACCTATTGTGGCTAATGAATGGGAAAAAATGAGTTATTTTAGCCGTATGATAATCAAGTCTAATGTTTTGTAATACAACATAAAAACTGGATTTCCAACAATTAGCCCATGTACACACTCGTCAACTCGCATACATGACACTCACATATCAGAAATAGTTACAACAGTGCCAAATCCTAAGGGGATTTCCCCTACATAAGGTTAGGCAAGTTACTTACCTCGAACCAAGCTCAATCAGTCAATAAGAATGCCTTTTCCTCGACTTTCTAACTCTGAATGACTGAAATCTAGTCAGACGCAATTTCATACTATAAATACAACTGTAAGAAACTAGTCTAATTAATAAAATCAAAACTTTAACAAGAAATTTAAAAATCGGCCCAAAAGGTCGACCCGGGCCCACGTCTCGGAATCGGGTAAAATCACAAAGTCTGAACACCCATTCAACCACAAGTCCACCAATACCAAAATTACTCAAATCCGATACCCAAATCTCGATCAAAACCTCAAAATTCAACCTAAGAACGCTTCCTCAATTTTCCACCTCATATCACTAATTTAATGATGAGATCAAAGGCATAATCATGGAATTAACCAAAACTAGGTAAAAATCACTTACCCAAAACACCCACGTGAAAATTTCTCCAAAAATTGCCTCTCATCTAGTTCTCAAATCAATTTTTGTGTTATGAACTCAAACCCTTGTTTTTTAATATTTAAGCTATGCCTAGGTGTTTACACTACGCGATCGCGAAAGTTCCCATGTGATCGCGTAGAACAAAATTCCATCAACTTAAAAACACTCTATGCGAATGTGTCTCCACAAGTGCAATCGCGTATCACTTATTCCTTGGACCTACGCGATCGCATCCTTCCTCACGTGACCGCAAAGGACAGAAGCGTGAACTCCACTACCGTTTCACCTCCTCTTCACGAACACGGCATAGCCCTCGCATTCGCGATGCACTCATTTCCCCTACCTATACGATCATGTACCATAGCTGGCAATCGCACAGAACAAACATCATAGCTGCTCCAACTAGTCTACGCAATCGCGGACCTTCCCACGCGATCACATATAAGGAAACTAGAACTGGACACTAGAATTTCTTCAGCAGTCTCCCAAGTCCAAAATTGATCCGTTAACCATCCGAAACTCACCTGAGGCCTCCAGGACCTCAACCAAACCTACCAACAAGTCCTAAATCATCATATGAACTTAGTTGAGCCTTCAAATCACATTAAACAACGCTAAAAATATGAATCGCATCCCAATTCAAGGTTAATGAACTTAGGAAATTCCAACTTCTACAAATGATGTTGAAACCTATCAAAACACGTCCGATTGACCTCAAATATTGCACACAAGTCACATTTGACATTACGGACCTACTCCAACTTCCGAAATTGGAATCCGATCCCGATATCAAAAAGTCCACTCCTGGTCAAACTTTTCAAAAATCCTCAAATTTCCAACTTTCGCCAAATAATGTAGAAATGTCCTACGGACCTCCAAATCTACATCCGGACACGCTCCTAAGACCAAAATCACTATACAAAGCTAATTGAACTGACAAAACTCCATTCCAGAGTCGTCTTCACATCGGTCAAACTAAGGTCAACTCTTACAACTCAAATTTCACACTTAGGGACTATGTGTCTCATTTTATTCCAAAACTCTCCCGAACCCGACACCAAACACCCCAAAAATTCATGCAAGCATAAGATGAAGAAAAGTGGACGATAAAAAGGGGATCGGGGCTCATACTCTCTAAACGACTGGCCTGGTTGTTATATCTTCCCCCTCTTAAAACAATCCTTCATCCTCGAACGAGTATAGAGACATACATGAAGTGGTGAAAAGATGAGGATAATAGTTGCGCATATCATGCTCGGTCTCCCAAATCGCCTCCTCAACTAGCTGACCCCTCCATTGAACATTCACCGAAGCAATGTTCTTTGACCTCAAATTTCGAACCTGCCTGTCCGAAATGGCCACCGGCTCCTCAACATAAGACAAATCCTTGTACAATTGGACTGAGCTGAATTCTAACACATAAGACGGATCGCTGTGATAATTCCGGAGCATAGAAAGATGGAACACTGGATGAACTCTTGTTAGACTGGGAGGCAAGGCAAGCTCATAAGCAACTTCCCCAACTTTCTGCAACACCTCCAACGGGCCAATAAACCTTAGGTTCAGCTTGCTCTTCTTCCCAAACCTGATAACACCCTTTATGGGCAACACCCGAAACAAGCCCTGCTCCCGTTATGAGAGCTCGATTTAGAAGACTTGATCATACCCTGAGCTCGAGTTTGGAAGCTCGAAGTAAGAATCGACCCTAGTCGGGATATGCGCACCTCGAGAAGCAAATCAGAGACCCGTTATGATCTGCCTCGAGGACAGTACAATTTCTATGACACTCAAGAAAGAGCAGGAATTTCTCAAAGACACATGGATCAGGGCATAAATTAAGGGATAAGATTTGTCTGAAATAGTATGAGTCCGTACTATGTTATTATACAACTGTACCAATAGAATTCTTTACCATAATTGGGAATGTACCATATTAGGGTTTTCTCCTCCTATATAAAGGGGGCCCTAATCATTTGGAAACATCATCTCATTCACTGCAATAGAACATTCTACTATGCTTTTCTCGTTTACTGTGCTCCACAATTGTTCTTCAGCTTTATTGTTTTTACTTTATTGTTCATACTTTATTTGCTCTTAGCTTACCTCGAAGTCCCCGAGATAATCGAGATCGAGGTCCTCGTCACTCTAACAATACTGGTTTGGTTCATCAATTCTTCTTACCTAAACCTAATATTATTTGTGTATTCACCAGTATTTGAATAAATAACATATATTTAAAACCACAAATCACCTTTAATTGTTACTCACATTTTTTCGAGGTAAATAGTTTGTCACCTTTAAATATAATAGTGATGGTTTTAGTGCTAGTTTTCTGATAATACACGTTATTCTTCACACTTTTCTTGTCAAAAATTCTTTGATTTCAGGCTAATATATGTCTAGCTCAACAAACACGCCCGTGCATGGAAACAACGGTCTCGGATCCCACGGAAAAAACAGAAGAATAGGGGTCGATGTACCACCAATCATCCCTAAGGAAGTGTCAAATATGGAGCCAGTTGATATCAATTCAAATAATGCTCTAAACGCGGACTCGAGCACAGATCCTGTAGAGAATGAATGCAGGGAAGCTCGATCTGGTGACCAAAGAGCACAAGGAATGGGGCGTGGGGGGATTAGCCTCCAAGTGATATTTGAGCTGCTGCAGGCTCAATAAATCGCCATCGCTCAACTTCAGAGTCAAAATAGGACCCCGAGCGCAGTGGAACACGAGAATAATCGACCTGCTGAACCAGAACCGGAGAGATCAAACGGAATTAACTTAGGGACTGACCCCACAATCATGAGGATGCTCGAAGAGCTCACCAAAAGGATCGAGATCGGAGAAAAGAAGATTGAAGAAATGATAAAAAGGTGGAGACATACAACTCAAGGGTCGACCAGATACCGGGAGAACCTCCAATTTTGAAAGGACTGGACTCGAAGAAGTTAGTACAAAAACTGTTCCCCCAGAGTGCAGCTCCGTAGCCCATCCTAAAGAAGTTTCGGATGCCAGACATCCCAAAAATACAACGGGACCACTGATCCCAACGAGCACATCACCACATATACTTGTGGCATAAAAGGAAATGATTTGGAAGATGATGAGATTGAGTCTATTTTGCTAAAAAGGTTTTGGGAAACTCTGTCTAAGGGTGCCATGATGTGGTACCATAACTTACCCTCTAACTCTATTGATTCATTTGCCATGTTGGCAGAAAATTTGTAAAAGCACATGTCGATGCCATAAAATTTGCAACAAGGAAGTCCGATGTATTCAAAATAAAGCAAAGGGAGAACGAGATGCTGAGGAAGTTTGTATCCTATTTACAGTCAGAACGAATGGATTTACCACCAATCTCCGACTAATGGATCGTACAAGCCTTCACTCAAGGGCTATATGAACGAAGTTTGATAGCTTTGAAGCAGCGGAAGTAGAACTTGATCGAGTATCCCGCTGTGACTTGGGTGGATGTGCATAACAGGTACCAATAAAAAATTAGGGTCGAGGATGACCAGTTGGGAGCCCCCTCGGGCTCAGTTTATCCAAGTAGGTTACTAGAAAAGGAGTCAGGAAATGCAAATAGAGGATCAAGGTCAAATAAGGAAAGATATCAGCTATACGTCGAGGATCAAAGGAACATTTCAAGACGTAACATACCTCGGAATGATTGAAGATCGAGCAGATCGAGGTCAAAGTTCCCGGGGACTCATGAGCAAAACCGGGTTTGATAGGCACTTGGGACTGGCGGAGGCACCCTAATTATCGGAGTACAACTTTTGCATCGATGCCTTAGGTATCGTCTCATCCATTGGAAAAATTAGATATACTAGATGCCCCAAGCCTATAATGACCGATCCTTCTCAGAGAAACCCCAAATTGATGTGCAAGTATCATGGTACTCATGGGCATAGGACCGAGGATTGAATGCAGCTTAGAGAGGAGGTAACCTGGTTGTTCAACGAGGGGCAGCTTCGTGAATTTCCCAGTGACCGAGCCAAGAACCATTTCCGAGAAAAAGATGCAAATAGGAAGAGTGAACCTGAAGAACCTCAACGTGTCATTCACATGATTATTGGTGGAGTCGACGTCCCACAAGGACCCATATTCAAATATACCAAAGTATCTATCACAAGGAAGAAGCGAACTCGGGGCTACATGCTCGAGGAAACCCTCACATTTAGCAAGGAAGACATCGAGGACTTATCTCAGCCTCACAACGATGCATTGGTAATTTCTATCCTTTAAATAAAGTTCAAGTTAAACGTGTTCTCATGGATCCAGGTTGCTCAACAAATATAATTAGATCAAGGGTCGTGGAGCAGCTCGGGCTGCTTGACCAAATCATACCCGCCTCTCGAGTCTTGAATGGATTCAACATGGCAAGTGAAATGATGAAGGAGGAAATCATCCTCTCAGTCAACGTGGCAGGAACCATACAGGACACAAAGTTTTGTGTCATCCAAGGAGATATGAGGTATAATGCTTTACTTGGAAGGTCATGGATCCATAGCATGAGGGCAGTGCCATCAACCCTTCATCAAATGATGAAGTTCCCAACAACGTTTGGCGTGAAAACAATATATGGAGAGTAGCATGTAGCTAAGGAGATGTTTGCAGTATACGATTTGTCACCGGTATCGACACTATCCACGTCGGAAAAGTCACAGGACAAACAGGAGGCCAAATAGCAATCACAACCCATACCCTCGGTTGAGCCTGAGGGACAGGTGATCGATGAACAGGTGGTCAAATACGAAGAAGAATATTTTCTAACCCCCGAGCCTTCATTGTCCATGAGGAATCCGATGCGACGAAGTCCACAGTCGAAGAACTCGAGCAGGCCATATTAATCGAGCATCTTCCAGAACGAAAGGTATACTTGGGGACGGGGTTAACCCCCGAACTCAGGAAAAAATTCATTCAATTTCTTATCGATAACATTGATTGCTTTACCTGGTCCCACTTAGATATGACAGGGATCCTACCGGAGATAACTACCTATCGACTAAGTGTCGATCCTAGATTTAAGTCGGTAAAGCAAAAGAGGAGACCTCAGTCCGAGGTAAAGCATGCATTCATCAAAGAAGAGGTAACCAAACTTCTCCAGATAGGATCCATTAGGGAAATAAAATATCCCAAATGGCTAGCTAACGTAGTGGTAGTCCCTAAAAAGGGAAATAAACTTAGAATGTGTGTAGACTATGAAGATTTGAACAAAGCATGGACTAAAGATTCTTTCCCATTGCCCAACATCGATCGTTTGATCGATCCTACGGCCGGCCATGAGATCCTTACTTTTCTCGATGCCTACTCTAGGTACAACCAAATTCAAATGAACCCGGAGGACCTGGAAAAGACTTTGTTCATCACGAAGTATGGTACGTATTGTTATAATGTAATGCCCTTCGGGCTAAAAAATGCAGGAGCCACATATCAACGCCAAGTTAATAAGATGTTTGAACATCAAATAGATGATGACGTCCAAATCCACTACTAAAAAGTAAATGGACACGGTCACATGCATTATAATTTACCCAACTATGAGTCGGGGTCGAATCTCGTAGAGAACAATATGTAGGCAATTAGGAATGTAAGAGAATTATCACTGATCACGCAATGCCAAACACTTAGAATTGGTTTAGAAAATATTTTCTATCTAAATGCGGAAATGTAAACTAACCTAGAAAGCAAGTAAAATGATCAATGGCTACAAGTATGGATGCATCGGGAATTACACTCAAGTAACGATCCAATGTATTTCACGATTTTACAAATATGAGCGAGTTTATGTTAATTAGCCACGGATAATAATTCTTAATTAGCTTCTTCCGAAGACTAACAAGACTTCCTAATTGAATTATCCCTAAAACAATTAGAGATTAAGTACACCCGGAATGGCTACACGTAGTTCAATCCTATCCCTAGGTAGAAACTATAAAATAAGGGTTAAAACCTCAAGTTATTGTTAATTAATATTTCCCAACCCCAAATTATCTTTTCCAAAATCAATTCGGAGTTAATGGGCGAGTCCTAGGGTTAGCTAATTCCTTTGGAAACATTAAAGAATAAGAATAATTAAAGTAACAATAACTCACTTCATAAGATGATAAAAATCATTCAATACATAAGCACAACAAGGTATTTAATCCACACTTTAAGCAAGAATATTTCTATAAATAAGATTCAAGTGTTGGATAAAATACTACACACTTAGATATACAATACAAAGCAAGGAAATGAAGAAATAAACATAAATGGGTAAGAAATCTTTAACCACAAGCTTGAAATCTTCAAAACCCAAGTGTGTGTGCAAACCCTAGCTTTCAAAACTTGTTCTTCTCTAGTCTGGAACTGAAAATAAGACAAAGATTCTTTACAAAAGAGCTGGTTTGGGTATTAAAGGGTTTGGGGTCAAAAATGTGAAATTCCATAACTGCCCATTTTCTTCATCGCGTTCGCGATCACACCTTCACGTTCGTGGAGGTTTTCTTTCCTCAGGCATCGCGTTCGCGTTTGGTCCTTCGCGTTCGCGAAGGTTTGGTTTATGATTCTCCATGTTCGCTATGTGTACTTCGCGTTCGCAAAGGTTTTGCTTCCGGCTTCTTCGCGTTCGCGAAGAGTAATTCACTGGCAGGTTCCACTTGTCCATTTTAGCTCCTTTTTGACTTGTTTTCACTTGGTTTCTTCACCATTACTTCTAAATCACATACAACCTGTAAAATAGAAGTAAATGACATCAAATATACGATTTTATCACTCAAACATATCAAAAGTATAGGTTTAAAGACAAGATAAGTTGGTAAAATACCAACTTATCAATAGGCAAATCCATGGAAGTTTATATTGATGACATGCTAGTTAAGAAAGTACAACATGAAACTCAACCCCGACAAATGCGCTTTTAGAGTCGGCTTGGGCAAGTTCTTGGGCTTCATGGTGACGAAGAGGGGTATCAAGATCAACCCCAATAAAATCAAATCCATCGAGGAAACCACCGTAGTAAAATATGTGAAAGTCGTACAATGGTTGACCGGGCGGATAGCTACGCTAGGCCGATTTATCTCGAGGTCATCAGATCGGAGCCATCATTTCTTTTCCCTACTCAAGAAGAAGAACAACTTCGCATGGACTCCGGAGTGCCAACAAGCCTTGGAAGAATTAAAATGGTATCTCTCGAGCCTACCCCTGCTCCATACTCCGAAGGAGGTTGAAACACTCTGCTTGTATTTAGCCGTGTCCGAGGTGGCGGTAAGTGGAGTGTTGGTTCGAGAAGAGCAAGGTATGCAATTTCCTATCTATTATGTGAGTCGGACCCTAGGAGATGCTGAAACCAGGTATCCACATTTGGAAAAGTTAGCTCTTGCATTAATAAGCGCAAATAGGAAATTAAAACCATATTTTCAATGCCATCCTATATGTGTATTGACTATATACCCACTTCGAAGTGTCTTGAATAATCCCGAATTATCGGCCAGATTGGCCAAAGAGGCCATCGAACTTGGAGGGTATGATATCAAATATCAGCCTCGAACGACTATCAAGTCTCAAATTTTGGCAAACTTCGTGGCCGATTTCGTGCCTTCCCTCGTACCCAAAGTAGAAAAGGAACTCTTGCTAAAAACGGGTACATCATCGGGGGTATGGACCCTCTTCACAGACGGTGCCTCAAATGTGAAAGGATCTAGGCTCGGCATCATTTTAAAACTGCCTACGGGTAGTGTCATTAGTCAAACTATCAAAACTTCTAAATTGACTAACAATGAGGCTGAGTATGAGGCCATGATTGCAGGTCTCGAACTAGCCAAGGGCCTTAGAGCAGAGGTCATCGAGGCAAAGTGTGACTCCTTATTGGTAGTGAATCAAGTAAATGGGAGCTTCAAGGTTCGAGACGATCAAATGCAGAGGTACTTAGACAAACTTCAAGTGACATTGCACCGCTTCAAGGAATGGACACTGCACCATGTACCTCGAGAACAGAATATCGAGGCCGATGCACTTGCAAACTTGGGGTCATCGGTTGAAGAAGATGATATCGTCCCAGGGACTGTCGACCAACTATCGAGGTCGATGGTCGAAGAAGGCCATGTAGAAATTAATTCAACAAGTTTAACGTAGGATTGGAGGAATAAGTACATCGGCTACTTGAAGCATGGGAAGCTCCCCACTGACCCAAAAGAGTCGAGAACACTTCGAGCTAAAGCAGATCGATTCTCACTCGATGAAAATAGAATGTTGTATAGAAGAACCTTCGATGGACCACTGGCAGTGTGCTTGGGACTCGGGGACACCGATTATGTATTACGAGAAATCCATGAGGGCACTTGTGGGAACCATTCTGGTGCCGACTCTTTGATTCGCAAGGTGATTAAAGCGTGGTATTATTGGGATATCATGGAAAAGGATACCAAGGAGTTTGTTCGAAGGTGTGATAAATGTCAAAGATTTGCACCGATGATCCATGAACCCGATGAACAACCCCATTCGGTCCTATCCCCGTGGCCATTCATGAAATGGGGGATGGATATCGTCGGTCTCCTACCAATGGTGCCAGGTAAAGGTAAATTTATTTTGTTTATGACTGACTACTTCTCAAAATGGGTAGAAGCACAGGCCTTCGAGAAGATAAGAGAAAAAGAAGTCATCGACTTCATATGGGACCACATCATATGTCGGTTCAGGATACCTGCCGAAATAGCATGTGACAATGGGAAACAATTCATCGGCAGCAAAGTAACAAAATTTCTCGAGGACCATAAAATCAAAAGGAGTCTATCAACGCCTTACCACCCAAGTGCAAATGGTCAGGCCGAGTCCACAAACAAAACCATCATTCAAAATGTAAAGAAAAGGTTAGATGATGCATAGGAGAAATGGAGTTAAGTATGCCCGAGGTGCTATGGGCATATCGAACGACATCAAAGTCGAGCACGGGGGAGACCTAATGTTCTTTGGTATAAGGGTCCGAAGCATTGATCCCAGTAGAAGTCAAGGAACCTAGCGTCAGGTTTCAGCATGCCACCAAGGACTCAAATCACGAAGCTATGAACACTTCTCTCGAACTAGTAGATGAAAAATGTGAGGCCACATTAATTTGAATGGCCACGCAAAAACAAAGGATCGAAAGGTATTACAATAGAAGGACGAACCTTCGATATTTCGGAGTCGGGGACTTAGTCCTAAGGAAAGTAACTCTCAACATACAAGACCCAAATGAAGGGAAACTAGGCCCCAATTGGGAAGGACCGTACCATGTCCTCGGAGTCATAGGGAAAGGATCCTACAAACTTAGCACAATAGAAGGCGAGCAACTACCAAACAATTGAAATGTATCGCTGCTCAAACACTATTACTGTTGAGGTATGACCTTCTCCCCTTTTCAACTTGTATTTAAAACTAACTCCTGGCAAATGTTCGATTAGAAACATCGAGTCACCTTTCAGCTCGAAGACCTTGGGTTTTAAAGCATGCGTTGCACTCTTTTTCCCTTAGATCGGGTTTTATCCCAAATAGGTTTTACCCGCAAGGCTTTTAACAAGGCAACACCTATATTCTACCTAAGGAATATTCAACAAGTATTCCAAGTCTTCTTTTCAATCAACCTCAAACACTAGGGGGCATCACCTTCGGAGGACGCATCCTCAAAGAATGAAATTCATGCCAAGGAGGGCCTCGATAGGGGAATGTTGTAATGGGCCAAAAGGCCAAATGAACCGTGTCCATGTAGAATAATCGAGTCCCCAGCGGCAAAACATGTACGCATGTATCAATTATTTGAAGAAGCATTCTTATTATATCAAAACACTTTGTGCTTCAAAGAAGTCTACTATTTTAACATTTAACGGCTCAAGGGCCAAAACCCCAAATGCACCTGAATACTCGGGGACTGTCATCGACAATCGACACATCGAATCATCGAACACTCTAACTTATAAGACCGCAAAGAGGCACACTCGAACTTATAAGACCTCAAAGAGGCACACTCGAGCTCACAAGACCTCAAAGAGGCATCCCCTCGATATTAAGGCCAAGACCATCACACTCGGGGACTAAAGGATATGGCCATATTAAAGGCTACGGCCGAAATAGTGCACCTAGGAGACGTCTGACTTCTGCCATAAAACTAAAAGGCCTTCAAATACTTTGAGAAAAATGGGTTAAATCAGGCTACCCTCGGCAAAAGCAAATTATAAGGGGCTTCGATAAAATCATCCCTCGAATAATGTGAAGGCTTCGATAACATCAGCCTTCAAAAAAACCTCAAGAGGTATTCGATTAATGTTGCATATCAAATTACAAACGAGGTTCCAATCAATCGAACCTTCGAAAAAATTGAACGAACATGAATATAAAAAATACATGCTAAGGCAAACCAAAATTTTCACAAAGTCTTTAGCCAGAAAGAGGGAAAAATTTATAGCAATTTTACAGGACGAATTTGCCCTACCTAAAGAGCCTAAGGGCCAGTATTTAAAGAGCTTAAAGGTCGAAGCACACCATGCTCGAGACCTTACCCAGCTCGGACTCAAAAGTCCCGATCTAAAACTTAGCTCGAAGATCAAACCTTAAGTGGTAACCTATTACCGATCATTGATCAAAATACAAAACTTGAGGGTATACTCTACCCAGAATTGGAATCAACTCTCAGAGATTATAGTATCAAAAATCAAGCAAACTTTGAAGAAAAATTGAAGGCAAATGATCAAGGAAACTCCTTTCCTTTTTATATACAAAAAAATATTACATAGGAGTCCTACAAAGCAAAAATTTACAAAAAGATAGAAAACATTCTACCTACACCAGAGGGGCATCCCCCCCCCTTCCTGGACCTGTCACTCCCCCGGGACCAGCCTCATCCCCGGGGGTAGCTTCTTCGGCAACCTCCTCCTCTTCATCATCTTCGACGTCATCATCATCATCGGAGGAAAGGAAAATTTTGGCATTTGGCATTTGCCATAGCTTGCCTTATCTCCTTGAAAAGATCGAAGCCCTTAGCATGGACCTCTTCGAGGGTCTCCCTCTGGGATCGGCGTCGGACATAGTCATTGCTTTTTTTCTCTTGGTCGGAAGCCCCCCTCAACTCCATCTGAGCATCGGTAGCATCCTTCAAATAGATGGCCACAGTCCTGTCGGCCTTGGCTTGTATTTCTCTAGCTTTGGCCAGTACATCCACAACTTTGGCCTTGTCCTTTGCAAGACCAGCCTCGAGCTCAACTATTCTGCCAGCCTGAACCAAGTTTCTCCCTTGAGCATTCCGAAGTTGAACCCCGAGGGCCGATACCTTTGCCAGTGCATCATTTTTAGTCACAACGAGGGTGTCCATCTTTGCCTTCCATTCGTTGCACTCGGCCCAAACTTGATCTACCTCGCCCTGGTGCTGCCCAATCATATCCAGCTTTTGCTGCAATTGAGACATTGAAGTATTATCCTCCGAAGACGAGAGAGGTAGCCCATATTTTTCAGAACAGATCTTACTTGCTTTTCTAACTCATTCTCATATTCACGAGCTTTGGTCAACTCCGATCGAAGATGCTTCAGTTCTACCTCCTTTTTGTCAAGGAGAGGCCTAAGGGTTTTCTCCTCATTCTAAGCTCTCCGCAACTCGGCTTCACAATAATGCAATTCGGTCTTCAATTTATCGAAAGCCTACAGAAAGGAAAGGAAAGATCGATTAGATAAAAGAAGAAAAGTATGACATTGGAGAAATTGCAGCACCAATAAAAAACTTACAATTGAGCAAAGACATTGAGCCTCCTCGAAGATTGAGCTCGCATCCGCTGGGTCGGCCTCATCGACCCCTGCAAAACAACCCTGGAAGGGGCCATTTTCACTCGGGACTCCGCTTAGCTTGGACGTCTTCAAGTTCTGAGCATCCCTAATGGCATTCTCAGAGAAGGCCAAAAATAATGGGGAATGACCTGTTGTCATGGCCTTGGGGAGATCACTCGAGGTGCTCTGTCCAGGCAAAGGCCTCCATCCCTTTTTTCTTTTAAAATTCCTTCCTCGAGGCTAGAGGACCCAATCTCAGCAGGCTTGATAGCCTCAGAAGATTTCCTAGTTCGAGTCACCAACGTCGAACCCTCCATCTTGTCACCGTCATCGTCCATCAACTGGTGGACTGATGAAGAAAGACATTCTTAATAAGGAAAGAAACATTATGACGTGTACCGTGGTGTTTTGCTTCCCACTTGCCCTTCGACAAGTCCCGCCACTTGCGTTTGTGGTATGATGAAGTAGCAGCTAGTTTGCGAACCCAGTCCTCGAGATTGAGGACCGCATTAGGCATCCTCGGAACCGCTGTGGAAAAGGGAAAGGAATAATTATACGAAGATTAGCAAAATTTATGGAAAATATCTCAAGCAAAGAATTCCACTCACATTCGAAGTTCCATTTCTCGGGGAACGGCAAGAACTCCACGGGAATAACATCGACGGTCCTCACCCAGATGAACTGGCTCATCCAACCTCTATCCTTGTCTTCTTCGTTACTACCAAAGAAGGACTTGGTTGATTGGCATTGGAGTTTGATTAAACCTCTGAAATGTTGAGGTCGATATAATCGGATGAGGTGGTTGAGGGTGAACTCGAGCCCAACCTTTTCGATGAAGAACCTCATCATTATTACGATCCGCCAAAAGGACGGATGAATCTGGCCCAGGGTAAATTGATATCTTTGGCAGAATTGAAGCACGAGCGGGTCGAGAGGACCTAACGTAAAGGGGGATGTATACACACTCAGGAACCCTTCTACGTAAGTTGTGATGTCCTCCTCACGAGAAGGTATTTGCAGAACTACCTTATCTTACCAATTACACTCTCTCCTCACAGCATCGAGGTGTTCTTTCTCAATTGACCTTATGTATCTTGATACATGCTCTCGATGGTCGGGGACGTCGGGAGAGTTCTCGACTATAAATCCTTGTTTAGGAAAAATTGCTCGGTATGATCTCGTGAAGCGCCGGCGGTTTACCACCTGGCGGGCGGGAAGTTGAAGTGGAGGTTCCTTCTTTCTGAGGAATGGACTTGGAAGCTTTTTCCATCGGTTCTTTAGAAAAAGAAGGATGAAATGAATAAACCGGCGAGGTTTTGAGCTAATACGGCGGAGGAACTGGTGGTGAAAAGGAAATGTATAGAGGAAAATAGGTGTTGCAAGGTGGAAAAGTTCTTAATGAGAAGAGAAAACAAGTATAAAGAGGAAGGCGACGATGGTTCATTAATATTGATGGTCGACCGGCTCTGACGTGCATTTAATGCTTTTGGGGAAGAGAACCGGCGGGACACTTCAGTCATTTCAACGCTTACGTCATAAGAGTGATGCCATCATAAAGGACTTTAGGAATTCAAATCGTTTCATATTATTTTATTCTAAGAAATGTGGGGACTATCTGTATACTGTCTAAATCAAAGAGCTTGATTTAGAAGACTTGATCATAGCCCGAGCTCGAGTTCGGAAGCTCGAAGTAAGAATCGAGCCTGGTCGGGATATGCGCACCTCGAGAAGCAAATCGGAGACCCGTCATGATCTGCCTTGAGGACAGTACAATTTTGATGACACTCAAGAAAGAGAGAAAATGTCACGACCTAATTCCCGAACCCGGTCGTGATGGCGCCTCTCGTGAAGACAAGGCCAGCCAGACTAAACAGAACACCTCTTTTATACAGTTAAATATCATAAATAGTTCTAAAGTATGATATAATATCCATAATTTACGAAATTAACGATAACCTCAGTAATAACCATTCCGACACAACCCAAATCGGGGTGTTACAAGTCATGAGCAACTAAGAGAAATCCTGATACAGTCTACTAATCACTGAACCCGATACATTAGTTCTAAGAACAATAAAATGATAAGACAAGGGAGGCATGGGGCTGCGGACGCGAACAGCTACCTCATGATCTCCGAACACTACCTGGACGGGAAGATCAGCACTCAGGAGCGGACTCAGCGATGCCTGAATCTGCACACACGGTGCAAGGAGTAATGTGAGTACTCCGACCCAGTGAGTAATAATTATAAATAATGGTTGAAAGCATAAAAACACGTAAGGCACAAAGCAATTCTATATCAAAGCAGTAAAAATCACGTAAAGTAGTAAATCAGTGAAGAAGTCAAGTGAAATCTCTTTAAATCAGGTAAAACAGGTAATTTAGCAGGTAAATAACGAGTAGAAATGCCCCTCGAGCACAGTATCAATCACTCATAACAGTATCATCTCCTCGGGATCACTCTCATCACTAGTGCTCATTCTCAGCTATCGACCCATATATCTCTCTATATAGATAGCCGATTGCGCTCACTGGGGGTGTGCATACTCCGGAGGGGCTCCTACAGCCCAAGCGCTATATCGCTGCGGCGTGCAGCTCGATCCATATAAGTATCAGTGCGGCATGTAGCCCGATCCATAACATATATAATATCCTCACCATTGGTTTCTCAACCCCTCTCAGTCATTAACCTCACAGCCTCTCGGGCACAATAACAGAAGATAGGGATCTCAGCCCACAAATTCCTCTTATTTAGGAATAGTATGATAAAACCAGCTCGGATCGTCTAAAACAGATAGAAACATGACTGAGGATATGATTTTTAACAAGTGTAGTGAGGAAAATCAGTCAAAATCCCTGAAGGGTTCAAATAGTGTGCACGAAGCCCAAATATGGCAATTAGCCCAAATCATGAAGATAACAAATAAGTTTCAGTCAAATATGCGGTAAAATCATCAGTCGAGACGGACCAAGTCTCAATCCCCAGTAGTAAAAGACTTCATGCTCATCATCCAGCGCGTGTCTCACCTCAATATAGCACTACGATGTGCAAATCCAGGGTTTCAAACCCTCAAGACATCATTTACAATCATTGCTCACCTCGAACCGACTAATTCTCTAACTTGCGACGCCTTTGCCCCTCGAATTGGCCTCCACGCGTGTCAAATCTATCCAAAATCAGAGCGAATACGTCACATTATGCTAAGGGAACAAATCTCAAGCGAAAACAATCGAATTACCACAAAATTCCAGATATTGGTCAAACGCAACCCCTCGGTCCCACATCTCGAAATTTGACAAAATTCACAAGAATCCTTATACTCTCACGAGTCTAACCATACAAAAATTATCCAATTCCGATACCATTTGGTCCTTCAGATCATCATTTTACATTTTTGAAAGATTTCACAATTTTCTTCCCAAATTCCATCCCAAATCACGAATTAAATGATGAATTCAATGATAGATTCATGTACTCTAGCCAAATCTGAGTTAGATCACTTACCCTGATGAATTTCTTGAAAAAACCTTCGAAAAATCGCCAAAATCCGAGCTCTCTAGGTCAAAATATTAAATAAAACCCAAAACCTCGTATTTATAGAGTACCCCACAGATTTCCACCTCTGCGGACCGCACAGAACCACCGCGGTCCACACAAAACCACCGCGTCCCGCACAAAACCACTACGGCCGCACTTTATTTTGTGAGGTCTGCACATCACATACCGCGGCCGCACTTCTTTTTGTGCGGTCCGCGCGGGTGGGTTCCGAGGCCTGTAACCCTTCTGGTCCTGCTACAGCTATGATTTTGGCCTAAAACATCCCGGAACCTACCCGAAACTCCTGGAAATTTCAAACCAATTGTACCAACACATCTCATGACATCGTTCAAACTTGTTCAAAACCTCGGGACGCTCATAATAACATCAAATCACCAATTTAACATGGGATTCAAGCCTAAGAACTCCAAGAACTCTTAAATTATGCTTTCGATCAAATGTCTATCAAATCTCACCCAAATGACCTGAAATTTTGTACACATATCCCAAATGACACAACGAAGCTACTGCAACTCTTGGAATTCCTTTCCGACCCCTATATCAAAATCTCGCCTATCAACCGGAAATCGTCAAACTATCAACTTCGCCAATTCAAGCCTAAATCTTCTCTACAACTCCAAAACCCATTCTGATCGCGCTCCTAAGTCACAAATCACCTCCCGAAGCTAACCGAACCATCGGAACTCACATCCGAGCCCTCTAACACATAAGTCAACATCCGGTTGACTTTTCCAACTTAAGCCTTCTTAAAAGAGACTAAGTGTCTCATTTCCTACCAAAATCCTCTCCGAGCTCAAACTAATCAACCCGATCACATAAAATACGGATAACGGAGCGTAAAGAAGTTGAAATGGGAAAAAATAGAGCGGTAACTCATGAGACGACTGGCTGGGTCGTCATAGAAAATTTCTCAAGGACACGTGGATCAAGATATAAAATTAAGGGATAAGATTTGTACGAAATAGTACGAGTCTGTACTAGGTTGTTATATAGCTGTACCAATAGAATTCTTTACCATAATTGGGAATGTACCATATTAGGGTTTTCTCCCTCCTATATAAAGCGAACTCCAATCATTTGTATACATCATCTCATTCTCTGCAATAGAACATTCTACTCTACTTTTCTCGTTTACTTTGCTCCACAATTGTTCTTCAGCTTTATTTTTTTTACTTTATTTGCTCTTGACTCACCTCGAGGCCCCCGAGATAATCAAGTTTGAGGTCCCCGTTGCTCTAACAACACTGGTTTGGTTCATCAATTCTTCTTACTTAAATCTAATATTACTTATATATTCACTAGTATTGGAATAAATCACATATCTTTAAAATCACAAATCACCTTTAATGATTACTTACACTTTTCGAGATAAACATACATGGAGTAATGTGATTGTGATCTCATTGATGACGAATCACATGTCTGGCGAGTTGACGAACTTAATGGGCTGATTTTTCCAGTTGGTACAAATGCTATTTTTTAATTTTTGTCATCAGATAAATTAATACGGGTTACCGTTAGATAGTTATGAGGTCAAATCAAGTTATTATCTAACTAGAAGAATTAGAGAGATATGCATCTAGAACACATTGTAAAAAGTAGTCTAATTGTCAATCCTTTCTAAGATCTCTTTGCAGACGAGTTTAAATTTAATGTTGTGCATAAGTAGAACAATATTTTTTTAAAAATATTAAGGTGGTATTTGGTTCAGATTTTTGAAAAAGAACATTTTTAAAAGAAAGTTGAAAGTCCATTTTTTTTTTTTTTGAAATCAAACTATTAAGGTAGTATTTGGTTCGATTTTTTTGCACGATCAGTGCACGTAAATAAACATGACTTAAGAAAATCTAAATTATATACCGACGGTGTGTCAAAGTTTATATTTTAGGAAAATATTTATTTCAACAAAGTACCAAAATAAAGGGCCTTAACTTTTGAAATAAAAATGTGGATCAGGTGGATAGATGGAGTTATGTGTTTGTATATCATTTATGACAAGACTCATATATGGTGAGTTGTCGAATTTAATAGGTTATTTGTCTAGTTGATATAAATTTGTTTTCAATTTCATTCACAAGAATACGAGATAGATTAATATGAATTTTGCTGAATTAAATAATATGAGTCCAAATCAAATTATTATCTAACTACACAATTGAAGGGCGTGACTAGCGCACCTCATAAAGAGTAGTCTACTTGTTAATCCCTTTTAAGATCTCTTTTTGAATATTTTTGTGGGCTTAAAGGTTTATAAATTAACTTTTAGTAAAATGTGCTATGTCCTTCCAAAATCCTTAGGCATCAGTTGATTCATGGTATATTCGAAATAAAATTTAAAATTATTGAATCTAGTGTTTTATCGAATTCTTATTTTTGGTATGAGCAATTTCAGAAATTAATTATATTATAATTATGGTATTACTTTTATACACATCTAAAGTGAGATAACAAACATGAGAAAGCCAATTCCGGGTAAAAAATCCGAGAGAATTATACCCTTCTCCAAAAACGTTTTTCCAAATTTATCTATTATAAAACCTAGCACGTAATTTATTGTATACGGTAAAATCGGAGGGTCCAATTTTACGTCATTATGATGCCTCGTCAGCACGTTTTCAAAGGCTCAAGGCTATAGTCGAGATTCACCTCCGAGGGGCTATGGACGCCCGACCTCTGGGCAGTATAGATCAGCGGGTAGTGGGAAGTTCCAAAGGCACGTAGCTAGAGCCGACAAAGTATGTCAAGCTAGTCTAAGCCCGCATCATGGCATTAACTAGTTGTACCATCTCCATATCTTTATAATAAATGGATTTGTACTATGTTGGGATTCCCCCTCATATAAAAAAAGGGATACTTGTCATTTTGTAAAGGACCTGTTGCTCAATACAAAATACACAAGAACATTCTCTCTGCTCTCTAACATATTCTCTTGATTTCATTACTTCCATTTATTGCTTATATTTATTGTGTTCTATCTATTGTTCTTCATTTATTGCTTATCATTAATCATAAAGAGCCATCATTTTAGATCTCATAACTATTAAGCCTCCCTCGACTGCCCTAAGCCGACCCCAAGACTAGACCTCGAGGCCACCTATACGCTGGCTCGAGGCCCAGATCTCCAGCCGTTTGGTTCGACTATCATATCGTTTTTAAGCTACAATCTTGCCTTCTAATCTTTTCACCTAGCATCCATTGTCTAACAACTAGCATAAAAATAGATCACGTATTTTTAGAACCACAAAATCAAATTTAACTGTTATTACCATTTTCGCGGTAAACAGTTTGGCGCCCACCATGGGGCTAAAAATAATAGTGATTATTTTCTTGCTGGTTTAACTACATAACACAAGTTACCTTTCACGCTTTTTCTTGTCCAAGATCTTTGATTTCAGATCAAAATGTCTAACTCAGTAAACAACAATCTTGAGGACCATGAAGAGAATGGTATGGATGTCCCAGGTGTTGGTGCACCACCACGAAACCCTAAAAATGCACCAGAACCAATTTTCGTGGACACGGTCTCACGCGATGCCCAATATGTCTATATAAACTCCCACACTAACAGGAGCATACATCAAGGAGACCAACAAGAAGCTCAGAAAATCCCAACTAGGGAAGAACGGTAGGTTAGCCTTTACGTTATTTTTGAAATGTTACAGGCACAACAGCTGGCGATTGCTCAGCTACAAAGTCACTAGAAAACCCCCAGCACGGTAGCACCGGGGACGGTTCCCCCAGCCGAGCAGGTACCAGAGAGATCAAGCAATGACGGGTCGGCAGCCGACCCCGCCATCGTAAAGATGCTCAAGGACCTCAGAAAGAGGATTGAGTCAGGCGAGAAAAAGATAGAAGCCAACGACAAGAAGGTAGAAACCTACAATTCCAGGGTCGATCAAATTTCGGGCGCACCCCCAATTCTGAAAGGTGTAGATTCGAAGAAGTTTGTGCAAAAGTCGTTCCCGCAAGAAGCGGCCCCAAAACTCATTCCAAAGAAGTTCAGAATGCCAGACTTTCCGAAGTATAACGGAACCTCGGACCCCAACGAGCATGTCACTGCCTACACTTGTGCAGTGAAGGGCAACGACCTAAGGGACGACGAGATCGAGTCTGTCCTGCTAAAGAAATTCATGGAAACACTCTCGAAAGGGGTCATGATGTGGTATCATAACCTAGCTCCTAACTTTATAGACTCATTTGCCATGCTGGCAGATTCTTTCATAAAGGCATATGTCGGTGCCATCAAAGTAACTACAAGGAAATCTGGCGTCTTCAAAATCAAGCAAAGGGAGAACGAGATGCTGCGAGAATTCGTATCTCACTTTCAAATGGAACGAATGGAACTACCACCGGTCTCCGACAACTGGGAAGTGCAGGCCTTCACTCAAGGTTTGAATGAGCAAAGCTCGGTAGCTTCGAAGCAGCAGAAGTGAACTTAGTCGAATATCCCGTCGTGACCTGGTCGGACGTCCACAACCGATACCAATCAAAGATCAGGGTCGAAGACGACCAACTAGGAGCCCCCTCGGGCTCGGTATAACATAGCAGGCTCCCGGTTAAGGAGTTAAAGCTGTATAAAGAGAGATACCAACCATATCTTGAAGATAAAGAAACTCCCCGAGACGCAACATACCCCGCAATGACCGAAGAATGGACCGAGGCCAAAACCCTCGGGGACTTGTCAGCAGAGCTGGATTCGATAGGCACACAGGGCCAACGGAGGCACCTTGCTCGTCAGAATACAACTTCAATGTCGATAATTTAGATATCGTGTTCGCCATTAGTAAGATCAGAGATGCCAGGTGGTCGAGACATGTACAATCTGATCCTTCACAAAGGAACCATAACATAGTGTGTGAATTTCACAACACACACGGCCACAAGATCGAGGATTGCCACCAGCTCTGAGAAGAAGTAGCCGGACTACTCAGCAAAGGTCATCTCCGAGAATTCCTCAGTGACCGGGCCAAAAATCTATTCCAGGAAAGAGAGGCGACCAAGAAGAACGAAACAAATGAGCCACAACATGTCATCCACATGATCTTGGGAGGCATTGATGCCCCGCAAGAACCCATGATCAGAAGAACAAAAATATCCATCACTAGAGAAAAGCGAACTCTAGGTTACATACCCGAGGATACTCTCATATTCAACGACGAAGACATCGAGACCTTGTCTCGGCCTCACAAAGATGCACTGGTAATCTCTTTCCTTGTAAATACATTTCAAATTAAACGTGTACTTGTGGATCCAGGTAGCTCGGCCAACATTATCAGGTCGATGGTGGTAGAGCAGCTCGGATTGCTCGACCAAATCATGCCAGCCTCTCGATTCCTCAACGGATTCAACATGGCGAGTGAAACAATGAAAGGGGAAATCACTCTCCCAGTCAACGTGGTCGGCACAACCCAAAATGCCAAATTCTATGTCATTGAAGGAGACATGAGATACAACGCCTTGCTCGGAAGGCCATGGATACACTGTATGACAGCAGTACCATCCACCCTCTAACAAATGATGAAATTCCCCACAAAGGATGTGATAAAAATTGTCTACGGGGAGCAGCATGTGACGACGACACCAGCACCTACACCTTTGAAGGAGCCAAAGGATAAGAAAATAGTAAAATAGCGATAACAGGCTACACTCTCGGCTACCCCTAACCGAACAGAACAAAGGACCGTACCGAATCCTCAAAACGAGCAATTGGATCACATCGAGATCCGAGGCACTGCCAACACTAAGGTATGGCCACCTCCCTTTTTTCAGTTACATTTTATACTGACCTGAATGCAGGTATCCGATCAAAATGGCTGAAGCGCTTCCCAACTCAAAGGCCTTAGGTTTCAAAAGCATGTGTTGCACTCTTTTCCTTCGACCAGGTTTTTATCCCAAGAAGGGTTTTACCATCAAGGTTTTTAACGAGGCAACATCTATATGCTACCTAAGGAAGACCCAACAAGTATTCAAGGCTTCTTTTCCAATCAATCTCAAATACTGGGGGGGCATTCCCCTGGAAGGTCACCTACTCGGAGAAGCCAAGATGAGCCATGTTGGGTCTCGATAGAAAAATAATGTATCAGGCCAAACGGTCGAACGAACCATGTCCGCATAGAACAACCGAGCCCGTAACAGCAAAAACGTGTATACTTGTATCAAGTAATCAAAGAACACCTTCCCCTTCATCAAAGAATTTCGCATTTCAAGGAAGCTCGGTATCTTTTGCAAAAACGACCCTAGAGCCAAAAAAAATCCCAAATACTCGGGGACTCAAAGCCGATTGACCCCCCGGTCGAAGCTTCAAACTCACAAGCCCTCAATAAGGCAACATCAAGATCACAAAATAGCTCCAGAGCCAAAAACATTCCAAACACTTGGGAATGGCATTGAAAACTCAAGGCCACATGACCTCCGGGTCGGAAACCCCGAAATCGTAAGCCCTCAATGAGGAAATATCAAGTTCACAAGTAATGGCTCCCGAACCAAGAAACCCTCGATGACTCAAGGACTACCGCCAATCGCCACCCCCATTGACTTATCAAAACCCGAGGCCATAAAACCACATGCGGGTAGCCTCGGTCTCGTAAGACCTATATTGTAATGCCCCGAAAAATTCGGCTAAGTAATTTAGGATTTCGTGGTGCTAGGTAGGCTAATTATAATATTTTACGTTCTATTAATATGATGGACATCAACTGGATTTGGAAAATAAGTGTATAAGTCATATAATAAGTAATTTGGGATCCAAGAAAAGGCCTAAGTCTAAGTCAAATTGGAAACATTCATAATAGGCTTAAATTCCAAATGAGTTCGCAAAAGTCCTTACTTTTAACGAGTATATCTAAATATATATAAGGTTTCATGTGATGAAAAACCTATCAAATGAAAGGTCTTCGAGTCTAGTTTCTAACGCTTCAAACCGTTTGTCATTTGGATATTTCTACACAAAGTTATGAACAAATTACCAAAGGCTGGATTTGCTATCGATTTCGTGATCGCAAAACGACTCTGCGGACCGCATACGCGTCGCATAGTGAAGCAGAGTCGGTCAAAAATTATGCTGTCACATAATTGATTATGCTGTCAATTATGCTATCGCATAATGATTATGCTGCAAGTTTGCTGCCTAAATATCGATTATGCTATAGCATAATTGCACCACATATTTGACTTCGGGGGTCATTTTCGGAAATTTTCATATCCGAACCCACTTTGATAAATAAGATTTGGGGCTTTATTTGGGGCTATTTTATACTAAATCTAGAGAGAGGGGAGAGCATTTTATAGAGAGAAGGAGAAAGCCTAGCATTATAACCATTCAATCTTTCATCAATCTTCAAGAATCAAGGAAACCGATCACACAATCTTCATCTAAGAGGTAAAGTTCTATACACTAGACTTTAATTTCGAGTTTGGGGTATAAGATGGGTTATTGTGGAATGATTCTTGGGTGTAATAGTATTATGTATATGTGCATGTATAAATTAGGTTTGTGGGAAGATTATTGAACACAAATAAGTAAATATTGGGTTGGGGAATGAAGGAAATCTTGTAGAAGAGCTTTGAAATCTGCGTAATTAGTGTTTGATAAAATGCTCAAATGAGTTGAAACCATGAATATCTTCCTAATTTGTGTTTGATTTTGTTATGTCTCGAAGTATATTGGGATTGCTAGAATCTCCGAAACGTTGTAGTAACTTAAGGAAAGCTTAAACCAGGTATGTTGGCTAAACTTTCTCTATTGGAATCAAATTCCATAAATGTTTTCATAAGTTCAAGCATGGTTGGCTCAAAGTTCATAAATCTTATATTCCGGGTTATTACCCATAAACATGACTATTCCAAAATGAGCCTTATGAATAAAGATATATATATTCTAAGTATGAGTTGCATATTAAAATATTACGGCTTTGAGTCGTGTTTCAAATAAAGGTGCATTTTTAAACGTTACGGCTTTGAGTCATGTTTCAAATAAAGGCTAGTATGCCAAATTGTGTGAGAAAACTTGATATTGTTGATACTCCTAAATGCTCTCATGTGTACTAAATGTATTTGATTGATTGTGTCTAGTTGTTGGTAATCTGTAAAGATGTTTGAAATGAATTAAATGAATTCGGGAAATAGAGTGTGGCCAACGTGCCAAGAACTTGAGTTATAATTTTAATTGTGCCTGGTGATGCCTATGACATGAGGAAATGTGAATAGATTATGAAATGAGCCTCGACTCAACGGTTTTAAGACGACTTCAAAAAGTAGAATTTGCTTAAAAGCTCTATTGAGGTATGTATGGCTAACCCTCTTCTTCTTATAATTGAACTCTTGGTGTCCGAATAATTGGTGTAAGTTTTGACTTGATCATGCTAGAATTGATTGCCTTAATGTGTTGGGTTAAAAGATTTATGTTCCTAATTGTTCTAAATGTTTACTATGTAATCATGCTATTTGAGAACGTGGTTATGATTTCCAAGCTCTTTTCATTATGTGATAGAACTTATTGATATGAATGATACTGTTACTAAAACAAATAAAAAGGGAAAGACTAGAATTATAAAATGTGTCCAAGTGCCAAGAACTACTTATTAAATAGGGTTGTTTGTTCCATGTAATAGAAGATGGAAAGAAATGTGAATTAAATGGATAATTGAAAGAGGTTATGTCCCAAGTTAGATGGCTTAGCCGGTCGGGCTGAGACCGGACTCCGTGTAAGAACACAGTGGCATTGTTGATGAAATTGTGAATATGGTTACGTCTCACTTGAAACGGCTTAGCCGATCGGACCGAGATCGGATGCCATGTTGTACACATGGTGGCATTTATGTTGGATTTCTGATTATCATTATGAATTTGGATATGTCTCACTTGGGATGGCTTAGCGGGTCGGCCGAGACCGGACTCCGTGTAAAAACACGGTGGCATTATGGGTTGTGGCACTTGGCACTAAAGATTATTTAACCTAAAGAGATGAAACGATTGAATCAGAACGATGTGGTCCTTATTTAGTGTTTCCTTGAAATCCCGTGAAGTACTTATTGATTATTTTAACTGCCTTTTATTTGTTTTCACTATTCATTCTATTAAGATTTGTGTTTGCCTTACATACTAGTACTATTCGACAGTACTAACGTCCCTTTTGCCAGGGACGCTACATCTTTAAATGGATGTAGGTGGTTCCATAGCATACAGTGTTGGTCACAGCTAGTGGCGCATCCTCTTTTCAGCCGACTTGGTGAGCCCCACTTCACTTCGGGGTCATGTATCATTGTTTATCATGTACTTTGTATTTTGAGGTATGGCCGGAGCCTTGTTGCCAACATTTTCATATTACTCTTCAGTTGTATTTAAAGGCTCCGTAGACAGGTTGTAGGTGGTGTTTGGTATTGGAGATTAAATTAAAATATTGGTATTTGACAAATATTTTTTCTCCATTTCTATAAAATTGTAATATTTTGGATATTATGGTTGAAAGTGCTAACGGAAACAAAATGGAAGTTGTTAGTGAAATATTTACAAAGTATGATAGATGGAGTTTATCTCCTCTTTATTCATGAATTAGTTTGGGGTAGAATGAAATCTAACAAGCTTGATCAGTGGGGTTTACTCGGTTGAGCCGGTCGCGCCCCTCGATTTTGGGGCATGACAAACTTAGTATCATCTCTTAAGGTTTTAAAGTTTCCTAGGATATCTCGGAGTCGTATCTAACAGAGTCCTTCTTATCGGTGTGTTGTCGACCACATCTATAAGTTGGAGGCTACTCGGACATTTAGGAATTTCACCCTTCTTTGATACTTCAGATCGTGCGGTAGAACCCAAGATAGGGAGCTAATTTCTATGCTATGTCTTATTCTCAAAATGAGAAATCATGAAACTATAATCCACGAGTTTGAAGCGGTAAAGAGGGAATGACCCCACCATTGAATCTGGGGGAGATTGCCCAAGAGTTTGTTAGAAGAATGTATCGAGCCATTGAGGGATTAGTAGAACTTGTTGCTAAGGGGAGTACCCTTATTCCTATTAATGTCTTTGCACCACCAGATCATGTAGTATATCAGTATGTTACCAACGTATGTTAGGGATGTGGAGTCGAGGGGTATCGATTAAGTTATTGCCCTATCAACCTAAAGTCACCAGGTAAGTCACTCCTTAGTACATCAATATGAACAACACAAAATTTCTACTTGTTGTATATGTACATCCATAGTGAAGAGTTCTCATAAACGTGTTCTTAACAAGATGTTGAATCACAAAACATTGCATGCACCTACTCTTTGAACGAGACGCATTATTCGTGAATCCCCTCTATTACAAATTCTCTTATTGACATCCTCTTGTGGAATTGAGTTATATAGTTATGTCCTTTAATTGAGTTATAACTCTAGGATTAATACTTCCTACTTGCATTCCTAAATTCTTAACAAGCGACTATACCCGATGAATTTTTTACATAATCTTTTTCTTTAAATGGACAACATCTGCTCACTTGTGCCTATGCATGCACCGTCGTTAAGTTTACCTATGTGGTGTCGAGTTCCATGTAAAGCATCCCAGTGTTGTGATTATTCTCGAGTCACTCTTTTTCTCACTGGTGTATATGTCTTCTATGGTTTGAATAGTGACTCTACTCTCTTGCGAGTATCATGAAACCTTTTCACTGTCTAGTAACATAAGAGCATACCTTATCACCTATCATATGGGTGTATGTCAATCGAAATGGTCACCATGTGCATAAAGTCTCTCTGAAAATTGAGTTCCTCACAACTCCATCATAGGAAGATCTTGTGTCGCTATCTTAGTATAACTTTCATGCCCACTTGGACATCCCACAGTAAGTAGCTCACTTTGTTCCTAGTATTGACGTGGTCTTGTATTGCAGTTTGGGAGTTAATATAGCAGAAGCATGTCCAGCTCATGACAAATGTTTATTTTCTCTTTATACCTCCACAACATGTGTTAATTGTGTTCCTTAGTTAGCAAATTCACAGTGCTAGTTTCCCAACACTTGTTCGAAATCTATGAGAGAATGTGTCCTTCTATGTGTCACTATAACACTTCCTTTCTCATAAGGACCCTCAATAGGCTCTCCTTCAAGACCAAATGCACATTTGGGAGCTATCATAGCACAACGCCTACTTCTCATGTTTTCTTGTCTTTCATTAGCATCTGGGTGCTTCTCAACTCAAAATTCATGGATAACTCATCATGAACATCTGCAGACCTTCCATGATTAATTTATACTATCTCATTGGGTTCGGTTGTCTTTATACACTCAACTTCTAGAATCATTGACTATGTCATTGTCATGTGCGGGGAGTTTTGCTACCCTTGATATTCCACCTCCCTGGGTGGATAGAAGTGTTATTTGTCTTTCTCCCCGGAGCATCATGTTAACCATTAGAACCCCTTTAACCAATACATGATTTCATCCTAATATTAAAATGTCCTAGTGTTGCTCCCAAATGCACACGCAAGTATACAAGGTCGACAAGTAATATAGGATTGTAAGTCCAGATATCGTACCCACAGGGACTTGTGATTAACTATCAACTAAATTAAATCAAACAATTAATCTATTCAAGCGAATCTTAAAGTATGAATATTTAACTAAAATTAATCTAAAGTAACAAATTAAAAGATTAAAGAAAATAAGTTGGTGAATTATAGAAACGAATTTGATATGAGTGAATATTCTAGAGCTATGGGTTAGCTAACAATCCCGTTGAGTTTTCCACTTAAATCATCTAATTAATTTATCTGGTTTATTGGTTAACAGGGTTAATATTGCTCGTAGCCTTCTCCCGAAGTACAACTCGCCTATTCAAGTTAACCTAACGCCTATATTCCTATGAAATTAGAATTAACAAGAACGCATTAATAATTCTTGTATAGTAACCAAGCAAGGCGATTAGGTATATTCCTATCCTAACCGCAAATCCACCCTGCCTAATAGTTAAGATCTTGCTCTACTCAATCTTATATGCAATCTAGAATTCCCTCTCCCGAGTTCAATCCTAGATTCGTAGATAGTATTCAATTGGTGATCAAGCAATCAAATAATTAAGCGCAAGATTGAATAAATAAACCAATATGATAAAATAATAAGAACAATCTAAGCTTCAAACTACAACGTTCATGTAGCACCCAAAACTCTAGAACTAATAAACTATGAAACTAATAGAATGGAAGAGAAGAAAAACTAGTTAGAAGCCTCCTCCAAGCGTGGTTTGTCTTCCTCCACGTCTAAAGTGTATCCCTAGGTCTAAGATGTGTCAAAAGTCTGTTAGATATCTTTAAAGTAACGTTTTTCCATGTATATATACCAAGTAGGGTCGGGCCCAAATGAAAACACCTCCTCCTGTACGAAATAGGACTCTGTCTCTATAAATTTTGTACATCCACGCCGCACCATGCGCCGCACCACGCGGCGCACTAATGGAGTTTATCAGCAGCCTCAACTTTTCACATCAGGCAGCATTTTACACTGTTGCGCCGCGCCTTGCGGCGTCCCATGCGGTGCGGCAGTGTAATTTTCTCAGAGTCAACTTATTTCATCCTCTTTTAACATCCGGACTTGGTATACGACCTCCGAACACGATCCCGGCTTAATGTTTTGGGCTTTTACTCAGACTTCAAAGCTCCAAATCACATGAATTCATTCTATACCACCTACATAGATCGGAATCACTCCTACAAGGCATAAAACACATATTTAGTGCAAAACACTAGCGATTAAAGCTCAGACTCAATTAAAGTGCAGTAAATTAGAGTGTAATAAGCGACTAAAATACACAATTATATCCTATCATCAACACCCCACACTTAAACCATTGCTCTTCTTCGAGCAATCAAACTACACTTTATATAGACACGACATTTTTAAACAATTCTCCTAACTCATTACACCAAGAATGTTTAAAATAGACTAAGCACAAGAGTGTAACATCTTCACCTTAAGATTTGACTCACAAGTACCACGCATTATTCGCAACTCACCCACTTACTCTAACATAGAGGTCACTGATATTACCTTTCCTTCATGAATCAAGTGCCCTCACACAACAAACGAGAGTAGGTTCACACACTAAAATTTAAGAACAATTAGGAACTCAAGATAGAAAGAATTCACTCACTCTCAGAAATAACATTCATATGCCACAAAAGATGCACCATAGGCTTGCTCATAGTGTATTACTCTACTAATCGAGCTCATTCAGTTTAGGATCAAGTAGGACTTTATTTGACTGTAATGTAGGCTGCGGGACGGGTATGATACATTTAGATATAAGAGTGACTATACCTCCATAAGCACTTTAATACATACACTTTGACGTTGAAAACCCCACATTTATGTCAAACCATAACTCCACCTTCACATTAATGTACATTAACTCCATACTTCTTTAAGCACAATTACATCAAGAGTCACCACTATCATAGAATATTTTCACAGCAATACAACTATTTATTTATCTATTTATTCTCTTTTCAAGTGGCTTTTACTTCTTTTTTTTCAAAACACTACACCTTTCTCTTTATTTCATTAGTTTCACGCAAAAGCCAAACCAACCACCTCACACTTTAACTTTACAACGTTCACAACAATTCAAGTGCTCATGAGAGGTGAAGAGTTGAAAAGGTTCAAATAGATGGTTAATTCAAATAAATGAGTAAGGCTTGTAATATGGTTGCCAAAGAAACAGGATTACAGATTCAAAGGGGCTAACTATAATACATAACAATTAGGCGGGTAATATATATATGGCTCAACAAAGAAACACCTATATCACTTCCAAGACTGAACAAAACTACTATTTCGCTTTGCAAACATACAGGGCAAGTTCTAGACATCAAATGCAATGCACAGAATAACACAAAACCTTACACACACATGGCACATAACTCACTCACGATTGGACTCATCAAGACACTCTAGTCAAAGAAGTTAAGCAAAGTTAAGATCATACAATTTAAGGTACTTATATAAGAGTCAAAAACTGAGCCTAAGCATCACAACTAAAGTATTCACTATTGTCAAGGCATGACAAGGTTAAAAGAGATTGCTTCAATTCAAAACATAGCACAAGACTTCCTATTTCTAAAAAATAAAAACTAACTATACCCGGTTCAAACAAAACCCTTGGAAAAGAACCGCGGCACTAAGAAAAACCAAGGGGGAATTGCTACACTACCTACTAAGAAAATCTTTTTGTCTTTTTTCTTTAGACTTAAATCCCTCAAGAAAACTGTCTAGGAAATCCATTTTCGGGAAAAGTCCAATTTATTTTTTTTGACAAAAACTCCTACTACAAATAAGCTAAAATAGCACAGAAAATCACCCAAACAATCTCCTCACCCCACACTTAAAATTGTGCAATGTCCTCAATGAACACTATAAATAACAAGAGGGTAAAAGAGACTCCCTGGTAGGCCAAAGGCCGAAGAATTAGTAGCACACGGGATACTCAGACTTCTCCCAGGTATGATCCCTTGTGCGGGTACCGCACACTTAGATTCAACCACCTGCTTGCTTTTGCACATGCCTATTGGCTATGACTCCATGCTCCTACTCCTACAAATGCAAAAATAATACTACAAAAAAAATAACACAATAAAAAAAATGTAACACGATAAAATATAAAAAAAAGTAAACAAAAGAAAAAAAAATTGGAATTGGGTTGCCTCCCAACAAGCGCTTGATTTAACGTCGCGGCACGACGCCATCACTTTCACCACTTTTCCTTCCACTTTGAGGATATAAATTGCGCCCCCAATTTTGCATCAATTTTTCTGTCACGTTCATGAGGCGGTGGTGTGAAAATAAAGAAACCAAGTAATAGATATCGCATCTTGCACTTCTAGGCCCTTAAGTGAGGAATATCATTTTGCGTCCTTGATATGGCAAATTTCAGAATATAAACATTTTGTTCCTCATCTATTGACTCCTGCATATGCTCGAATGGATCAATTTCCATGTCACCAACCAAACACAATGTTGAAAAGTGTTTAGAATGAGGTCCACTACGCTCCAACTCCAAAATTGCATTATTTTTGACATCCTCAATTTTGCACTCTTCGTTAACCTTGGCATCATTAATAATATTTTGGTCGAATAATTGGAGTTCCTCTTTCCACTCCTCAAGCTGGACAATATGCACAAAAATTGGTTGTAAGGCATCAGACGCCTCAACCTTTTTATTCAATTGATCATGAATGTCATGGATATCTAAGCCAAATTGGTCTATTTCTTGCCTGAGCTCAGTTCTTCCTTCTATCAGTTGTTCTGTCATATTTGAAAGACCATCACGGAGAAACTCATGAGATTTTATCAGTTGAGCTTGTTCCTCAAACCAAGATTGGCTCACTATATCTGCTTCTTCAATATAATCTTCTTGTGGGAACTCGCTCTCTTCATCGAATTGAGGTTCTTCTTGGAAATTGGCCATTAATTCATCCATTCTAGCCTGGAGTCTTTTGATCGTTAAGGCATCAAGACTTTGTTGCTCGACTATTTGCCTCATCATGCCCATAATACGAGCCATGCTTTCCATATCCTCCACTTCATTACTCCTATCAAACTCATAAACATTATTAGAAACATTATAATAAGAACTCTGATAATGATAATAAGAATTAGGATAACCATCCCATTGGCCACCTTGACAACCATACACATTACAAAAATTCCACACATCAGATTAAGCTGCACAATTTTTCCCTAAGTGTGTTCCTCCATAATATGGACAAGGATCACCATAATAAGAATAATCAATATTCGACCAACTATCATTCCAAGATGCCATATCAACAAAGATAGTAAATATTAAATTAAGATAAAAATAAAAATAAAACTTCAGTAGACAAAAAGTAAAAATCTAATCTACTAGACTAGTTAATTTCTAAGTCCCCGGCAACGACGCCAAAAACTTGTTGCTCCCAAACACACACGCAAGTATACATGGTCGACAGTAATATAGGATTGTAAGTCCAGATATCGTACCCACAAGGACTTGTGATTAACTATCAACTAAATTAACCAAACAATTAATCTATTCAAGCAAATCCTAAAGTATGAATATTTAACTAAAATTAATCTAAAGTAACAAATTAAGAGATTAAAGAAAATCAGTTGGCGAATTATAGAAACGAATTTGATGTGAGTGAATATTCTAGAGCTATGGGTTAGCTAACAATCCCGTTGAGTTTTCCACTTAAATTATCTAATTAATTTATTTGGCTTATTGGTTGACAGGGTTAATATTGCTCGTAGCCTTCTCCAGAAGTACAACTCACCTATTCAAGCTAACCTAACGCCTATATTCCTATGGAATTAGAATTAACAAGAACGCATTAATAATTCTTGTATAGTAACCAAGCAAAGCGATTAGGTATATTCATATCCTAACTGCAAATTCGCCCTCCCTAAGAGTTAAGATATTGCTCTACTCAATCTTATATGCAATCTAGAATTCCCTTTCCCGAGTTCAATCCTAGATTCGTAGATAGTATTCAATTGGTGATCAAACAATCAAATAATTAAGCGCAAGATTGAATAAATAAACCAATATGATAAAATAATAAGAACAATAAAGCTCCAAACTACAACGTTCATGTAGCACCCAAAACTCTAGAACTAATAAGCTATGAAACTAAAAGAAGAGAAGAGAAGAAAAACTAGTTAGAAGCCTCTTCCAAGCGTGGTTTGTCTTCCTCCACGTCTAAAGTGTCCCTAGGTCTAAGATGTGTCAAAAGTCTATTAGATATCTTCAAAGTAATGTTTTTCCATGTATATATTCCAAGTAGGGTCGAGCCTAGACAAAAACACCTTCTCCTACGCGAAATAGGACTCTGGCTCTATAAATTTTGTACAGTCGCGCCGCACCATGCGCCGCGCTAATGGAGTTTATCAGCAGCCTCAACTTTTCGCATTAGGAAGCATTTTACACTGTTGTGCCGCACCTTGCGGCGTCCCATGCGGCGCGGCAGTGTAATTTTCTCAGAGTGAACTTATTTTGTCCTCTTTTAACATCCAGACTTGGTACACGACCTCCGAACATGATCCCGGCTTAATGTCTTGGGCTTTTACTCAGACTTCAAAGCTCCAAATCACTTGAATTCATTCCATAATGCCTACATAGATCAGAATCACTCCTAAAAGGCATAAAACACATATTAAGTGTAAAACACTAGCGATTAAAGTTCAAACTCAATTAAAGTGCAGTAAATTAGAGTATAATAAGCGACTAAAATACACAATTATAGCCTATCATCACCTAGCTATGTGGTTTCACTCGTGAAAGGTTTAGATTAGATGGCTTTAGAGTTTTGCACATATCATGAGCATATTGATTGGGAAGACAAGTTGTCGTATCTTTAGTTCTATCATATAGGATCAATTATCAGGAAGGGTTAAGCTGTCTGAAATATGATAATCTCATAAGTGTTCAACTTCTTTTCATCGTCATGGGCTTGTGGCATAATTCCTTGTGTCAGTTAATATTAGGAGTGTAATTCAACTTCATGTATTTTGAAACCCATGTCGCATTCAAGGTGCCAGAGTATTCTCATTCTTGATAAACTAATTTTCCCTACACTCTAGGAGACGACTTGGTCACGTACTTGAATATTCCTCCTTAATGATTCCTATTGTCGATGTCCTAGTTACCCCTATGCCTTATTTGTATAATAATTGATGTCGTCACAATGATTAACTATGTCAGTATTGTTAGTAGTAATCTTCGTGTCTCTTAGCATATAACCTCATGAAATACTCTGCTCAGCACATTAATGAATTCCTGGATAATTCTAGCCCAATCTTGAACCATGTTGTTCCTCATTGCATTAAATCTATTAGGTATTGAAGGTCCAAACATGTCAAATTGGAAGCATCACCGTGTGGTCACATATATTCTATAGGTAATTTTATGGTCAATTCATGATAGCACATCTTAGTGTAATCGTTGAAGGTCATCAAAGGTTTAGTGTGGGTGTTCGCGTAGAGATTTAGAATTTAGGAGGGTGAACAGGTTATTCTCAATATTTTCCCTTGAAGATGTTATGTGAGTTGATAATAAAGGTTGCATAAGTGTATTTCGATTATGCTATAAAATAATTGCACCACATATTTGACTTCGGGGGTCATTTTTGAAAATTTTCATATCCAAACCCACTTTGATAAAAAAGCTTTTGGGATTTATTTTGGGGATATTTTATACTAAATCTAGAGAGAGGTGAGAGAATTTTAGAGAGAGAAGGAGGAATCCTAGCATTATAACCATTCAATCTTTCATCAATCTTCAAGAATCAAGGAAACCAATCCCAAGATCTTCATCTAAGAGGTAAGGTTCTATACACTAGACTTTAATTTCGAGTTTGGGGTATAAGATGAGTTATTGAGGTATGATTCTTGGGTGTAATAGTATTATGTATATGTGCATGTACAAATTAGATTTGTGGGAAGATTGTTGAACACAAATAAGTAAAGATTGCTTTGAGTCGTGTTTCAAATAAAGGCTAGTATGCCAAATTGTGTGAGAAAACTTGATATTGTTGATACTCCTAAATGCTCTCATGTGTACTAAATGTATTTGATTGATTGTGTCTAGTTGTTGGTAATCTGTAAAGATGTTTGAAATGAATTAAATGAATTCGGGAAATAGAGTGTGGCCAATGTGCCGAGAACTTGAGTTATAATTTTAATTGCGCCTGGTGATGCCTATGACATGAGAAAATGTGAATAGATTATGAAATGAGCATCGACACAACCGTTTTAAGAGACTTCAAAAAGTAAAATTTGGTTAAAAGTTCTATTGAGGTGTGTATGGTTAACCCTCCTCTTCTTATAATTGAACTCTTGGTGTCCGAATAATTGGTGTAAGTTTTGACTTGATCATGCTAGAACTGATTGCCTTAATGTGTTGGGTTGAAAGATTTATGTTGTGTAATTGTTCTAAATGTTTACCATGTAATCATGCTATTTGAGAACGTGGTTATGATTTCCAAGCTCTTTTTCTTATGTGATAGAACTTATTGATATGAATGATACTGTTATTCAAACAAATAAAAAGGGAAAGACTAGAATATTAAAATGTGTCCAAGTGCCAAGAACTACTTAATAAATGTGGTTGTTTGTGCCATGTAATAGAAGATGGAAAGAAATGTAAATTAAGTGGATAATTGAAAGAGGTTATGTCCCAAGTGAGATGGCTTAGCCGGTCGGACGGAGATCAAACTCGGTGCAAGAACACGGTGGCATTGTGGACGAAATTGTTAATATGGTTACGTCTCACTTGAGACGGCTTAGCCAATCAGGCCGAGATCGGACGCCATGTTGTACACATTGTGGCATTTATGTTGGATTTTTGATTATCATTGTGAATTTGGATATGTCTCACTTGGGATGGCTAAGCCGGTCGGGCCGAGACCGGACTCCGTGTAAAAACACGGTGGCATTATGGGTTGTGGCATATGGCATTAAAGATTATTTAACCTAAAGAGATGAAAAGATTGAATCGGAACGATGTGGTCCTTATTTAGTGTTTCCTTGTAATTATGTGAAGTACTTATTGATTATTTTAACTACCTTCTATTTGTTTTCACTATTTATTCTATTAAGATTTGTGTTCGCCTTACATACTAATACTATTCGACAGCACTAACGTCCCTTTTTCTGGGAGGCACTACATCTTTAAATGGATGTAAGTGGTTCCATAGCATACAGTGTTGGTCGCAGCTAGTGGCGCATCCTCTTTTCAGCCGACTTAGTGAGCCCCACTTCACTTCGGGGTCATGTATCATTGTTTATCATGTATTTTGTATTTTGAGGTATAGTCGGAGCCTTGTTGCCGACATTTCCATATTACTCTTCAGTTGTATTTTGAGGCTCCATAGACATGTTGTGAGTGGTGTTTGGTATTGGAGATTAAATTAAAAATATTGGTATTTGATAAATATTTTTTTCTTCATTTCTATAAAAATTGTAATATTTTGGATATTATGGTTGAATGTGCTAAGGGAAACAAAATGGAAGTTGTTAGTGAAATATTTACAAAGTATGATAGATGGAGTTCATCTCCTCTTTATTCATGAATTAGTTTGGGGTAGAATGAAAGCTAACAGGCTTGCTCAGTCGGGTTTACTCGATTGAGCGCCGGTCGCGCCCTCGATTTTTGGGCGAGACATATATAAGGCAACAAAAATATCTGTAAGACCTCAAGCAAGGCATGAACCACACTTGTACCAAGTGACAATATCTGTAAGACCTCAAGCAAGGCATGAACCATACTTGTACCAAGTAGCAAAAACTGTAAGACCTGAAAGGCATGTAAAACTTGTAAGACCTTACTAAAGGCATAAACCCGATCTTAAATCTAAGGCTCTATATTGAACTTGTAAGACCCCTAAAAAGGCATACCCTCGATATAGACGCCGAAACTACTTCAATCGGGGACTGAAAGGCTCCGGCCAAACACAAATGATTACGGTCACAAGACTGTACTAGCCAAACTAACGTGACTCAGGGACGGCCGACCGTTGCTAAAAAATTATAGCCCTTGAATTACTTCGAAATACTTTGAAAAGAACCGGTTAAACATGCTACTCTCGACATATGCAAAAGCCATTCGACCATGTTAGCTCCAAACTATAAGGCTTCGAGATACTCAGCCACCGAGCCAAACCTCCCGAGGTGCTCGATCATCACCATATAACGACTCACAATCGAGGTTTTTATCAAACCGTCAAAGAGTCAGGCAAACACAATTTCAACAAGTCCTTAATGATGGAAAAATAAAGCCTATATAAGAGTTCATACCGACCCAACACGTAAGAGCCACTGTCACTAGCCCATATAAGAGGTCGTACCAACCCAATGTGTAAGAGCCACTATCGTCAGCCCATAGAAAAGGTCGTACTGACCCAACGTATAAGAGCCTAAAGGCCAGCCTTAAATTCAAAAACTTGAGGGTCGAATGAGCTCGAGTTGATAACCGGCTTGAAGATAGAACCCAAAATAGTTAACTAAATATGCTTAAGAGCAAAAGCATAAGAGCTCAAACACCGACTTACATTAAAAGGTCGTACCGACCTAGCGCGTAAGAGCCTACGGGCCAGCCCAATGAGCCCCAGGGCCATACCATGACTCTGAGGATTTCTTTCAACTTGACGACCAGTTCATCTAACTAAAGGCAAGGAAAAGGGAAATGCATGAAAAATGAATACGCGAGGCTTCCTTTTATACATATATGCTAGAGAATACAAGATTCATTTACAAAAATCTTTGAAAGCACTCTATGCAAAATAATAAAGGAAAGGCCTAATCTAATCTAGGCCCCCCTCGGGGACTATGGTCCGTTGGCCTCTTCCTCGCTATCTTCAGCATCAGACAGAAGGAACTTAGCATCATATTCTTCCACCTTCGCCTGTTTTATTTCTTTCGAGAGATCGAACCCCTGGCATGAATTTTCTTAAGGGTTTCCTCTGTGATTTACACCTCACGTACTCTTTATTCCTACTCTCCTGGTCGAGAGCACTCCTTAGCTCAGCACGAGTATCGGCAGCATCCTTCAAATAGACATCCACCTTTTTATCAGCCTTAGTTCGGATTGATACGGCTTTAGCCCATGCATCTATGACTTCAGCCTTCATCTTCAGGAGCTCATACTCGATCCAAGGAAATATGTCCGTTTAGACCAAGATGTCCTTGTGAGCGTTGCGAAGTTTCACTTTGAGGGCGGAAGCCTTGGCTAAAGCAACTTTCTTAGCTGATATCTTGGTGTCCACCCGAGACTTTAGCCCATCACACTCTACTTGGCTTGACCAACTTTGTTCCTAAGGCGTTCCAGGTCTTCTGTCCTGCAGCTGAAGTAAAAGAAACATTAGCCTCGGAAGATAAAAGAAGAAATGTGCACTCCCTTTAAGTAGAAGTTACCTGCTCCTCGAGGTAGCTTTCATAGTTTAAACTGCGACTCGCCTCATACTGCAAGTGTGCCAACTCGTCTTCCCTTTCATCGCAAAGAAGCCAGAGGGATTTCTCCCCGTCTATGGCTTTCTGTAGCCTGGCCTCATAGCAAAGCAACTCAGATTTGAGCTTGTTAAAACCCTGTGGAAGAGAAACGTGATAAGAAAGTGAAAATTACAAAGCTATTAAACTAGTATGAACAGCCAAAGCCTACCTCCGAGTAAAGCCGTTGAGCTTCCTCAAGAGTTGAGCATACATCTACTGGTATGGCTCCATCTACCCCGGTAGAACTGCCCCAGTTTGGGAAACAGTCGCCCGATATATGTGCCCCTTGGCGTAGAACATCCCTCGAAGTTCCTTAGACGTGAGAACAAGCCAGCGGCAGAGAACCCTCGCTCCTCGAAGTACCTTCGATGGTAAAGGAAGATGGAAGCAGAGGAGGGACCTTATTTCTAAAGCCAGAGACCTCGGGTGCTGCAGGTTCAGCTGATACGCCCTCTTTGAGCCTCCAGAACGGACTCGTCTTGCTACAATCACTATCGTCCTACAAAGGTTTTTTCTGCTTATTACTATTGTTATCATCCCTCGGTCCTGAGGCCGGCGGTCTTTCTCCCTCTCTCAGAGGGCATGACCTTGCTTTAAAGGAATCCCCAATGCCTACGATGACAGAGTTAGTACGTAGAAAGAAAAAGTGCCCTTCCAAGAAAAAGGGGAGGGGAAGCAAATCACATAGCACGTACCGTGGTGTTTTGCCTCACACCTATCCTTAGATAAAGCTCGCCACTTACGCTCATTGTAGGTCGAGTGGGTCACCAGCTTCCGAACCCAACCCGGCAGATCGGTAACCTCACACGGTATTAATGAAATCTCTATAGAAAAGGAAAGGAAGGCACATTTACATAGCATGCCTTTGCCATAAACAAAACTACGAAGGCACGAAGTGTACCACTTACGTGTAAAATTCCTCTCCTTAGGAAACGGCAGAAACTCCACAGGGATAATATCGACAGTCCGATCTCCGTCTTCTTCATCAAGGCGTGGTGGATCGGCATCGCAAGGTCAGTAGATCTCGATGATGAAAAGGTCGGTACAGCCTGATGAGATGACTAAGAGTGAATTCAAGACCTGCTTCTTCCGCAAAGAACCTCATCATCAATACTATCTGCCAAAATGATGGGTGAATCTACTCCAGGGTAACCTGGTACTTTCGACAGAAGTCGAGCACAACCCTATCAAGGGGGCCTAGCATAAAAAGGTACGTGTACATGTTCAAAAACCCCTCGGCATGGTCCATGATGCTCTTTTCCGGGGAAGGTACCCGCAGTACTACCTTTCCCACATCCATAATCCTTCCTCGCTGACTCAAGAAGATCCCCCCTCAAAACAAAAGGCCCAGCAACGGAACTCCCTTCTCCTTGCCGAGCGGACCCTGAAGTAGCAGCCATGACTATGGTAACTAGGGAATTTGAGAGAGAATTTGAGCAAGGGCATCAAAATTGAAATGATAAAGAACCTAATGCAGGGAAGGAGAACTCTACAAAAGAGGATAACTACTCAGAATGGCGGAATCTTCAAAAGGTTGAAGACAAACCTATATATGGAAAAAGCAGCGACTACCCGCCTGCCTTAAAGTCCGATTAAAAATACTAGCTAGAGCTTTTATCGCTTTAGGAAGATGTGTTGGCGAGATCGCCTCGGTCGTTTCGTAATTGTGTCATACACTTGATGCTGCCATATGACGTTTTGAGGTCAGAGACCCCCGCATCAACCAAGCCTCGAGATAGTACCCGATCTCAAAGGCCTCCGCCAAAAGGAAGAAAGGCTCTAAGGTGCCATCAATATCATTGAAGTCCTCGAGATGGTACCAACTCTCGAGGACCTTCGCCAAAAAAGAAAAAAGGCTCTAAGGAGCCATCAATATCATTGCAGGCCTCAGGATGGTACCCGATCTCGAGGACCTTCGCCAAAAAAGAAGAAAGGCTCTAATGAGCCATCAATATCATTGTAGGCCTCGGGATGGTACCCGATCTCGTAGACCTTCGCCAAAAAAGAAAAAAGTCTCTAAGGATCCATCAATATCATTACAGGCCTCGAGATGGTACCCAATCTCAAGGACCTTCGCTAAAAAGAAGATAGGCTCCAGGAAGCCATTGGCATCATTACAAGTCCCGAGATAGTACCCGATCTCGAGGACCTCCACCAAGAAGAAGACAGGCTCCAGGAAGCCAATGACATCACTACAAGTCCCGATATGGTACCCGATCTCGAGGACCTCCACCAAGAAAAAGACAGGCTCCAGGAAACTAATGACATCACTACACGTCCTGAGATGGTACCCAATCTCGAGGACCTATACCAAGAAGAAGATAGGCTTTATGAAGCCAATGACATCACTACACGTACCGGGATGGTACCCGATCTTGAGGACCTCCGCCAAGAAGAAGATATGCTCTAAGGGTCCATTAATATCATTGCGATACTTGAGATGGTACCTGATCTCGAAGGCCCCTCTCAAAAAGAAGATAAGCTCTAAAATCTACTCATACGGGATTGGCCTCGAAGTACCATCTAAACCCGGGTAATCCCTCATCCGGGATCTATCTGCAACACCTTAAGGCTACCTACACTAAGTTCAAAACAAGTCTCTAGGTAGCCCGAGCTTGAGCAAACCCCGACTCGGGGACTGCTCCTGAAAGCCTAAAGTCTATCCTTATTCTCAGGCATCCGAGCAAATCCCCCCATCGAGGACTACCGCGAGGTCTAAAGGGCTAAGTTCGTACTGAAAGTTTGAAAGCCCACTCTCATTCAGCAAAAAGTCAGGGATCCCGATGACCCGAGTTTATCAATCCAATCTTGGCTCGGTCTAAGGAACGGCAAAGTGTTCTACGGGGAATCTGTTAATCAATCAAGAGCCAGGAAAACACTTGCACCCGGGTTCGATATTCGTACCAACTGTTGGAGTCATGCATTCAGATTATTCACAAATGCAGATAAAAGGAGATATAGCGTAAATTAGAGACAAGTTGAAGAAACATCTTTGTATTTATAAGCGCATTTTACAAAAGCCCACGAAGGTTCCTTATATATGATTACAAAAGCCCACGAGTGTTCCTTACAAAGAAAAAAAAAAGAAGCAAAAAAGTATGCATATAGTAAAAGCCAAGAGCCTAATCTATTTTTGGAGGTGCATCCTCGGTGGTAGTATCTTCGAGCACCATCTCCTCGGGAGTCTCATCTCGATCTTCCAAAATGGCATCTTCAAGGGAGAAGATGAAGAAGAGGAAAGTGATGAAGAAGAAGCAGAAAAAGATGAAGGAAAAGCCATAGCCCGCCAAAGAGCAAAGGTTTTTACCAGGCCAAGAAGATCACGGCACGATAGAAGACTTGGCGAGCGTCGGGCTTACCTGCATGGCTACTTTGAGTCCACTTCTTGGTACATAGTGCCATGCAAGTTATCGGCCAGTAGTGCCACTTCACCCCATGGAAAGCAAAAGGGATGAAGTGCCACACCAGGCCGGACTAGGGAGGTGAGCAGCAGTGTAAAGTCCGAACATCCTCATGAGCAGCGGTGTAGAGTCCAAATATCTTCCTGAGTCGGAAGAAATCGGTGCCCTTATCTCGTCACCTCGAGCCAACAAGAACAAAAACAAGAAGAAGTTAGTGCAATCCCTCTCGGAGAAAAATAGCTTTGAGAAAGGGCCATTACAAAGCCGATGAAAGCGGTGTTGCATGACCCTACGGCCGTAGGCGTTAAACATGAGGAATAAAATTGGATGGGGGAGATGAGAAGAAAGGGATTGAAAAATGGTGAAGAATAATTGAGCAAAGTTTGATTTGAGAAAGCCTCCATTTATAGAGAAAGGGTAGCGCAACCAACATGCGCAATCAATACTCTTTGGAAAAAGTAACCCATGGCGCCATCAATGTCTTTGAAAGACGTATTAGCAGGCATAATCAATGCGTTTCTGGAAAGATGAACCAACAGGACACCTCAGTTATCACAAAGGCTCACGTCATAAGTGTGACATCATCACGGGAAGATCGAAGAGATGGATATCGAAGTCGTTTCTTATCGTATCACTCTAAGAAACGCGGGGACTATCTGTATATGGCAAAATCAAAGTGTCCAATTTTCCGTCATTATGATGCCTCGTCAGCACGGTTTCAAAGGCTCGAGGCTATGGTCAAGATTCACCCCCGAGAGGCTATAAACACCCAACCTCGGAGCAGTATAGATCAACGGTTATAGTGAAAAAGTGGGAAGTTCCCAAGGCACGTAGCTAGAGCCGACAAAGTCTGTCAGGCTAGTCTAAGCCCGCATCATGGCATTAACTAGCTGTACCATCTCCATATCTTTATAATAAATGTATTTGTACTATGTTGGGATTCCTCCTCATATAAAAAGGTGATCCTTCTCATTTTGATATCGGGGTCGGAATCCAATTCTGGAAGTTGCAGTAGGTCTGTAATGTCAAATATGACTTGTGTGCAAAATTTGAGGTTAATCGGACGTGATGTGACGAATTTAAACATCGGGAGTAGAAGTTGAAGTCTTAAAGTTCATTAAGCTTGAATTGGAGTGCGATTCATGGTTTTAGCGTTGCTTGATGTGATTTGAGGCTTCGAACAAGTCCGTGTTATGTTTTTAGACTTGTGCGGGTGTTTGGTTTGGAGCCCCGGGGGATCGAGTATGATCCGGGAAAGCTTTGGAGTGGTTTGCTAAGAAATAAGATTGTTGGTACTGGTATGATCACAATTGCGATGCGTTGGTCGCAAATGCAACCTCGCATTTGCGAGTTTCTGTTCGCATTTGCGAGCCAGGGCTTCTAGGGGAAAGTTCGCATTTGCGAACGAAGGATCGATTTTATGAAGTTGTCACCTTTGCATTTACGAAGAATCTTATCGCAAATGTGACCAGGGCAGGGTGGGCTAGGCTTTGCATTTGCAATGCAATTGTCACAAATGCGACATCGCATTTACGAGCCGGATGTCGCAAATGCGACATCTGCGACTGGAACTGAGGGATTTTTATCCCGAGACTTAGCCCATTTCCTTCATTTCCCACTTAGCCTTAGGCGATTTTTGAGAGCATTTGAGGAGGGATTCCATCATCATCAAAGAGGTAAGTAATTTCTACACATCATAAGTTAAATACATAGATTATGGGTAGATTAACATGTGAAAATTAGGGAAAATCAAGGGTTGTAGATGAAAAACCTAGAATTTGGTAAAAACAAGATTTAACCAATAAATTTGTTAGCTAATGGAGTAAAAATCATATATTTTTATCCTTGGTTATGGGTAACAATTTTCTTCAAAAATTTTCGAAATCCGGTCACGTGGGCCCGGGATGAATTTTAGGATTGCATTTAGGGTTGGGAAATTGGTTTGATAATTAGAATATGAACTTTTCGGCATGTATTGACTAATTCTTACCCTATTTGAATAGTTTTGGATCGTTCAGATCTGAATTTGGAGATTTGAGCGCATTTTTGAATCAGAGTAAAGGTTTCGGAGCGAGGTGAGTCTCCTTTCTAACCTTGTAAGAGGGAATTGTCCCCATAGGTGAAATAATTGGTTATGTGCTCCTATTTGTGGGAGCTACGTACGCACGAGGTGATGAGAGTCCGTACGTAGCTACTATTATGTGTAAGTCAGGGTAGTCTAGGACCCAAAAGCATGCTATACTTGGAATATCTATAATCTTGCTGGCAGTTGAATTGCTTAAATCCTATCGAATTGGTAAATGAATTTCTAAAAGGAATAAACTTTATTTTATAAAATTGTTAAAAGAGAATTGGCTTTTCTTTGGATAATTGTTCCATGTTGACTTCTTGATTGCTTGTTTGTATGTGTTTAATTTTGGAACGGGCCAAACGCCTCGGTAGATGCATCTATGGTTCACGCCATTCGGCCCTCTGGCAGTGCACAGTTTAAATATTGTTGGATCAGACCGTACGACCTCGGCATGATTTGCGCATGCTTGTATTACTTGCCTTGAGATTTATTGATATTGATATATCCTCTCCCCGGCTTGAGATAATTGAAAATTTATAAATTATGAATCCGGAAACTTTTAATATAATGAGGAACTTTTACCTGTTCATGACTTATTTGAAATTACTGTCGTTCTTAATAAATCCATGATTATTCGCATTATTAATATATTACTAATGGACCACTAGTAAGTGTCAGAGTCGACATCTCGTCTCTACTTCTTCGAGATTAGACGGGATACTTATTGGGTACAGGTTGTTTTCGTACTCATACTATACTTGCTGTGCATTTTGTTGCACAGGTTCATATGTGGCTAGTGGCTTAGTGGCATAGTGGCAGGGGTGACACGGAGACTTAGGCGAGCTGCATTTATCGGGACGACCCGCAGCCAGCAGAGTCCCCTTCAGAGTATTTTACAGTGTTTTCATTTCTGTCCACTCTGTATTCCAGACAGTTACTATATTTTATTTCATTCCCTAGTAAATGCTCATGCACTTGTGACACTGGTTTCTAGGATGGTTATGGGGTATCTTGTATTAATTTCTTAACATTCATATTTGATTTGAAATGATTATCTTTTACTAGTGAAATTGAAGGAAAATCATAGTTTTCAAAATTATTAAAACAAGAATTTAATTAATTATTTTGGTTGGCTTGCCTGATAGCGGTGTCCGGCGCCATCATGACCCTTAGTGGATTTTGGGCCGTGACAATATGGTATCAGAGCACTAGGTTCAATTAGGTCTCACGAGTCATGAGCAAGTCTAGTAGAGTCTCGCGGATCGGTACGGAGATGTCTATACTTATCTTCGGGAGGCTACAGGACTATAGGAGTACTTCCCTTCTTGATTCCTCATCGTGTGATTTGATTCCTTGAGGCTTATGCCCTTGTTTCCTTCCTACTCAATCTTACGCGACGCAAACTGCTTGTTATAAATCGAGAATTGAAGAATTGTAATGGTACTACATATGTGGTGCGGGATGTTTCTCCCGGTATAGTTGGTTGGGCTATTGTCTTCACCTTGCGAAAGGATTTTTCTATCGTTTTGGCTCAGTAGTTGTGATTCTAAGAGCTTGGAGGATATGCATAGGTTGTTATGATGCTCACGATTGGTTATTGCACAGTATTGACTTGATGGTAGGATATTTACCTATGTGTTGGGGCTGCGAATGATTTGAAAGGAAATCTACTCATTGCATAATTCAGATATCTAATATTTCATTTCTGATAGAGAAAAAGCAATTGGCCTATGAATGTCCAGATTTGGGGTGATAGAGTAACGAGATTTGGTATTTTCGAGCGTGGTGGAATTTTTCATCTGCAATGTAGTGTCGTCGTCCTCGATTGTATGTGTTACGTTTGCCGGAGTTATGGTCTTCTGCAATTCTACTTTGGGGTAAGATATCGTGAAATAATATGCGAGAAACGATTGTTAGATATCGCGGGGTGCGTTGGTTTAGGATTGAATCAGTGTTTTTAATGTTGACGGCTCAAGAAAAATGATCTTCAGAGAGGTTTAAAGTTAGTAGCGATTTGTGGATTCGAGTGTTACAAAGATAGATTTCATTTAAGGCAACAAATGAGCGGCAAAGGATGAGGAAGGACATGTGGGGAGTGTCAGGCGGTGGTTAAAATTTCTAGAAGGCCAAGTATAAGAAGCAAAGATCGAGTAGTCGATTAAAAGGGTGAGTTCCGCCAAAGTGGGAGAGTGGCGGAGTTGCATATGGGATTTGTGGTAGGATGACTGCACACGTTAAGGAAAGTTTGGAATGATTTGGGAATTCTAGCGATTGGAGATCGGGGTCTACGGATTAAAATTGAAGTATGGGATATTATGCGGCAGGAGATTTGATATAAAGGAAAGGAGCTGCTTGAAATGAAAAAGGATACAACATAACTTTGAATTGGAAGGATGTTGCCGCACATTTAATTGATGTCCACGAAGGGTGAATGGACTTGTGCAGCTAGAGAGTGAGCTCGGACTCAGGATGGGTTATTGATGTTGTAGTGATTATATCCCGTGCAGCAGCATTGGAAGATGTCGGAAGGTGATTTCCACATGTGGGTTATTCCCTATGAGCAGGTTAGCGGTCGTGTGGTTGGCGAAGCTTCTGCGGAGGATTTTACTGGCCATTCCGGTAAGGGGTCAAATATGTGAATGTTGAGGGAAATTCAGGGTGTTCATGAAGTGCTAATGGAAGGATTTCAAGCAATCTGGCGGTTTAATTGCGCGAGGTCATGTCAATAAGAGATAAAGAATCTTGGTGGATTCTAGAGGTGTGTAATAGTGGCTTCAAGCTAAGTAAGAGAGTCCCACCGCCTATGATTGGGTTGCATAGTTAACTACTTGCGAGGTTTCTGGTTATTAGCATATTGATGGGTTATTTCAGCTACGGGAAAAGGACATGAGTGGTAATTTGAGCAAAAGGATTGTTAACGGTGCGCTAGGTTGGCCTTATTGGCTCATGTTCAGACTTGGGGAAGGATTCAGGATTTATGCCTTGTATAGATGCGGATTTCAAGGAAAGTGATTCTGTCGGGTGCTTCGCCGAGAAGGTATTTATGTACTAGATGATTCATGGAGCTAATTATATTTGGGGCCAAGTCAAAGCGGGTGGCTCTCAACAACGGTCCTAGTGGATTCAAAGGGGTAAAGTGTGGTGCCAAATGATTCGAGCCTATAGGTACGGTTAAGAATCAAGCTTTTGTAGCAGCTTATGAGAAAAGGCACGGGATCTTCTATGATGTTTTGACTTGCAGTGTAGCATTTGGGAGGAAAATGAGAAAAGACTTCGGATCCGTAGTGGGATTATCAGAATGGGCATACTAGTTGAGGATGCGAATGCGCGCACAAGGGAGGTATGAAATGGTTCGTGGGATTTGAGACATCATGGTCTCATGATTCAAGGTCACGCAGGATAAGTGTGGATTAAGTTCGCTATGTGTTGAATGGAACTATTATTATTCCTAAGGCAATTGAGGTTAAGTTATAAGAAGTAGATTGGTTAACCATGATTGAATTGGCATGATGATGGCAGTGACTAGTTCCCTTAGAGTGATTAAGTTATGCAAGTGATTTGCGACGGTATGGGTGAGGCCTGTCGGTCGCCGTAATTGACGTTATTCAGAAGTATTCCACTGTTATGGCCTGTTATGTGTAGGTACATTCTGGAAGGGCTATGGTGTCTTAGACCACTACTTGAAGATTTGCATATTCTACGGTTACGAGAATTCACCTGTGTGTTGCTATGGTTCTCCTGAAGTGAGTTAAGTGAAAAGTTTTATATGATGAAGTGTTAATCTATTAGTGGTTCCGGAGTTATGATGAAAATCGTGTTCTATCGTATATTGGCATGTTGGGAGCAGTGAGTGGTATGGAATTTGAAGTGAGGGTCCAGGTTGCAGTTCGGTGTTGACAAGGATGTTACGATGTCGGATGAGAAGTAAAGGAGTTTCGATGTTTAAAGTAAGTGGGTATCGTCTTCAGCATCACCTGAGATCGGTGTTTTATAAAAAAAAAGCCTTGCATCCTGGTTATGGATTCTTGAACGCTTTCTCAGCATTAGTGCGGCTGGTGGTATGGATACGCATACTTGTTGTCTGTTACGGAAGGCTGTGAGAGTGTGCCCCACAGGAAGATTGTATAAGTATGGCATGTAGTCACTTGATTGATTGAATATTTAAACCAAGTATGAAGACGGTGGTGATATCATTAATTTGAGAATTTATGCTTGGAGGGCACTCGACTTATTGGGTTGTGGATCGTGGAGGATTGCCCCGGTTATGATGGTAGTTTTCCTGTGTTATGAGAAAAGGGGAGTTATTATGGACCTTCGAAAGGTTATTAGCCTAGTTTAGTGTGATCAGAATCAGCTTGAGGTCTGTGGATGGATCTAAATGTGAATATGGGCTCTATATCAGGCCAGATATGTTCATTGCAGCAATACACTCCTTATGGGAGAGTAGTCGGGGTAATTAGATTTCCTTTTCAGAGTTCGTTTTCCTTTTGTATCGTGTTCAAATTGGTAGCCTATTGGCACATTGTGGCATCATATGAGACTTTTGATCATGTCCGGGGTGGCTTATTGCCTGAGCAGTTCGCTCTGGGTGAGGCGAGATCATTGGATTTAGGATCATTGCAATCTGAGTATATGAAGTATATAAAGGAGCAAAGACCATTATTTGGTTCAGAATGAGGTGATGATTTCGTGTCAGGAGTATAGACCCAATGAATTGTTGATTCGGCAGTTAGTTATGGATTTCTACACATTTCTTCCATTGTGGAGGTATTTTAAGAGTTAGAGCAAGACCTATGTATGTCATGAGGTGCAATGGGAGCATCAAATTCATGGAACTTCGACTAAACTGATCAAAAAATGTTATTGTGGTCCTGTGAGTAAAGTGGTGCAAGGTGTGAATTCAGCTAAGGTATGCAGTCATGTTTTGGTACTGCGTGTAGTTATTGATTCGGTGAGAGTATGTTAGAACAGGCCTGGCAAAGAATTCTGGATGTTGGAGTTGGGCTCTAAGGCTTATTTGCCTAAGTGAAAAAGGGTATCTTCAGATTGATCGAGCTAGGGTGCCCAGCTGAGTTGTGGTAGCACGGGTAGGTGCTCAAGATGTTAAACAATGATTTCGGGCAACTCCAGTGTAGTTCTTAGCACGTTCGAGGACGAACGTATGTTTAAGTGGGAGAGAATGTAACGACCCGACCAGTCGTTTTAAGCTCTAGCATGTCATTCAGCAGTTTGAGGTCATAAGCAGCTTCACTTCAGGTATTATGACTTGTACGCATGGTCAGAATTGAATTTCGAGAAGTTCGGAGTTGATTTGGAAAGAAAAATCCTCACTTCGGAAGCTCTAAGTTGAAAGAATTGACTAAAATTGGATTTTTGAGTAAACAACCTCGGAATCAGGATTCGAAGGTTCTAGTAGGTTCGTATAATGATTTCACTTGGGCATCTGTCCAGATCGGGTTTTGGAAGACCCGGGAATGTTTCGGCACCTATTGTAGAAGTTAGCATTTTTGGAAGAATTTCATAAGTTTGGGTTGAAGTGCATTTCAGTGTTATCAATATCTATTTGGGATTCCGAGTCTGGGAATAGCTCTGTATGGTGATTCTAGTATTGGGAGAGCAATCGGAAGTGAATTCGAAGGTTCGTGGGTTATTTTGGAGTCATTTCGCTAAAAATAGAAATTTGAAGGTTTTTGAGAAGTTTGACCGGAAGTGGACTTTTTGATATCGGGGTCGGAATCCAATTCCGAAAGTTGGAGCATGTACATAATGTCAAATATGACTTGTGTGCAAAATTTGAGTTCAATCAGACGTGATTTGACGAGTTTAAACATCGGGAGTAGAAATTGAAATCTTAAAGTTCATTAAGCTTGAATTGGAGTACGATTCATGGTTTTAGCGTTGTTTGATGTGATTTGAGGCTTCGAGCAAGTCCGTGTTATGTTTTTAGACTTGTGCGGGTGTTTGGTTTGGAGCCTTGGGGGCTCGGGTGTGATCCGGGATAGCTTCGGAGTGATTTGCTAAGAAATAGGATTGCTGGTACTGGTATGATCGCAATTGCGATGCGTTGGTCGCAAATGCGAGGTGTTCGCATTTTCAAGCCTGGGCTTCTAGGGAAAAATTCGCATTTTCGAACGAAGGATCGCTTTTGCGTAGCTGTCACCATCGCATTTGCGAAGAATCTTGTCGCAAATGTGACCAAGGCAGGGCGGGCTAGGCTTCGCATTTGCGATGCAATTGTCGCAAATGCGACATCGCATTTGCGAGCCGGATGTCGCAAATGCAACATCTGCGACTGGAACTCAGGGCTTTTTATCCCGAGACTTAACCCATTTCCTTCATTTCCCACTTGGCCTTAGGCGATATTTGAGAGCAATTGAGGAGGGATTCCATCATCATCAAAGAGGTAAGTAATTTCTTCACATCATAAGTTAAATACATAGATTATATGTAGATTAACATGTGAAAATTAGGGAAAATCAAGGGTTTTAGATGAAAAGCCTAGAATTTGGTAAAAACAAGATTTAACCACGAAATCTGTTAGGGAATGGAATAAAAATCATATATTCTTGATCCTTAGGTTATGGGTAACAATTTTCTTCAAAAATTTCCGGAATCCGGGCACGTAGGCTCGGGGATGAATTTTAGGAACCTTGCATTTAGGGTTGGAAAATTGGTTTGATAATTAGAATATGAACTTTTGGGCATGTATTGACTAGTTCTTACCCTATTTGAATAGTTTTGGATCGTTCGGCTCCGAATTTGGAGATTTAAGCGCGTTCTTGAATCGGAGTAAAGGCTTCGAAGCGAGGTGAGTCTCCTTTCTAACCTTGTAAGAGGGAATTGTCCCCATAGGTGAAATAATTGGTTATGTGCTCCTATTTGTGGAGGCTAAGTACGCACGAGGTGACGAGAGTCCGTGCGTAGCTACTATTATGTGTAAGTCCGGGTAGTCTAGGACCCAAAACCATGCTATACTTGGAATATCTATAATCTTGTTGGCAGTTGAATTGCTTAAATCCTATCGAATTGGTAAATGAATTTCTCAAAGGAATAAACTTTATTTTATAAAATTGTTAAAAGAGAATTGGTGTTTCTTTGGATAATTGTTCCTTGTTGACTTCTTGATTGCTTGTCTGTATGTGTTTAATTTTGGAACAGGCTGAATGCCTCGGTAGATTAAATAAATGCATCTATGGTTCGCGCCATTCGACCCTCTGGCAGTGCACAGTTTAAATATTGTTGGATCGGGCCATACGATCTCGGCATGATTTGCACATGCTTTTATTGCTTGCCTTGAGATTTATTGATATTAATATATGCTCTCCTTGGCTTGAGATAATTGAAAATTTATAAATTATGAATCCAGAGACTTTTAATATAAAGAGGAACTTTTACCTGTTCGTGACTTATTTGAAATTACTGTCGTTCTTAATAAATCCATGATTATTCTCATTAATAATATATTACTATTGGACCACTAGTAAGTGTCTGAGTCGACCTCTCATCTCTACTTCTTCGAGATTAGACGGGATACTCATTGGGTACACGTTGTTTTCGTACTCATACTACACTTGCTGTGCATTTTTGTTGCACTGGTTCATATATGGCTAGTGGCTTAGTGGCATAGCGGCAGAGTTGACACGGAGACTTAGGCGAGCTGCATTTATCGGGACGACCCGTATCCAGCAGAATCCCCTTCAGAGTATTTTACTGTGTTTTCTTTTCTGTCCACTCTATATTCCGGACAGTTATTGTATTTTATTTCATTCCCTAGTAAATGCTCATGCACTTGTGACACCGGTTTCTGGGATGGTTATGGGGTATCTTGTATTAATTTCTTAACATTCATATTTGATTTGAAATGATTATCTTTTACTAGTGAAATTGAAGGAAAATCATAGTTTTCAAAATTATTAAAACGAGAATTTAATTAAGCATTTTGGTTGGCTTGCCTGACAGCGGTGTCCGGCGCCATCACGACCCTTAGTGGATTTTGGGTCATTACACTTGCCTTCTGATCTTTTTACTTAGCATCCATTGCCTAACAACTAGCATAAAAATAGATCACGTATTTTTAGAACCACAAAATCAAATTTAATTGTTATTACCATTTTCGCGATAAACATTTATATTATATTTCATATATCCATTTTCTAATCCAATGAATCAAACATCTACGAGAAAGATATATTCGCTAAATAGCACCATTATTATTTATTTTTATATTATAATGTCATGACCCAAAACCAACCTGTCGTGATGGCGCTATTGTAGTACTAGGAAAGCCGATTACTCTGACATTCTCAATACTTTAAATCTTTGAAATATATGGAAACAATTAATTAAAGGAAAAATATGTTTGAAAACAGGATAGGAAGTCATAATTCAATACATAATCTCTCCCAAAATCGGGGTGTCACCTAGTACATGAGCGTCTACATAAAGATATAGTCTGGTACACCGTCTAAACAAAAAACTAAATAATAAAATGAAAGATAAAGGAGTAGAGTCAAGGTCTGCAAACGCCAAGAAGCTACGTCGATGATCTCCGAAGATCCGGACTCGCAATTCAGCGACCATCGTGACCGGAAGTACCTGGATATGCACACGAGGTGCAGGGTGTAGCGTGAGTACAACAAACTCAATATGTAACAAATCTAACTTTTGGGCTTAAAGTAGTGACGCTCTCAGCAGTTACAGTTCAATATAGAAGTAACAGTATAGAAATGTAGCCATGGTTTCAAGTTCATCAGATAAAACTCAATACAAGAGAAATAGATCAACTGTGGATGATATGAGGGATATGACATTTCTATATCTACATGCCACTGTGCATGTTGTATATGATACACTACAATGAAAGTCTCGTGTACTCACACTCTTAGAGTACTGTAGATGGCCAATTCTAGTGAGGGAAAATCCATCCCAAATATATATATCAACTGACAGTCAGTCACTCTGTACTGTATAAGGACAATCAAGCCCAGGAAAAATCCATTCCCAAATATAAATAATTCAGGCAATATCCATGCCTAGGAAATATTCATCCCTCAATATAAATCAACTGCGCTCACTATGGGTGTGCAGACTCCGGAGGGGCTCCTTCAGTCCAAGCGCTATAATAAGCCAGATCCAGGCATAAATAAATAAAACATGATGCGGCGTGCAACCCGATCCCATAAATATCACTCACAATCAGGACCTCGGCCTTACTCAGTCATCAATCTCTCCAGTCTCACGGGCTCACAACGCTCATACTAAGAAGCCCTAAATAATGATACGAGATGTGACAATGCACAATAATAGAGACTGAGATATGATATAAATGATGCATACGACTGAGTACATGACTGCAATTAAATAATTAATTCAACAGCAAGGAGCGACTACTGTGGGTCCCAACAGTACCAGTATATAGCCTAAACATGATTTCTAGCATGATTAGTAGCTCAATTACTTTATCACATGATGAAAATATAGATAACAACAAGAAAAATCAACTATACAGTTCCATGGAATCGACCAAGTAATAGTTCTTACGGTACACGCCCACATGCCCGTCACCTAGCATGTGCATCACCTCAACACCAATCATATAACACATAATTCGGGGTTTTGTACCCTCAGGACCAAGTGTAGAAGTGTTACTTATCTCAGACATCGCTAATCTCTACTCCAACACGGCCTTGCCTCGTGGAACAGCCTCTGAATGCCTCAAATCTAGTCATAAACAGTTCAATACAATCAACACGAGCTAAAGGAACCAATTCCATAAGAAAATACTAAGCTCTTAATCAAAAGTCAAAAAGTCAACTTAAAAGCCGGTCCGGGTCCATGTCTCAGAATCGGATAAATGTCAGAAAATCTGAACCATTCAACCATGAGTCCAACCATACTAAAATTACTCGAATTTGATACCAAAATCTCGATCAAAACCACAAAATTCAGCCAAAGAATTTTTCTCCATTTTCCCTCAATTTTCCACCCCAAATAACTGATTTAATGATGAAATCAAAGGCATAACCATGGAAATTAACCAAAACTAGGTAAGAATCACTTACCCTAATCACCCCACTTGAAAATCTTACCAAGAATCGCCTCCCACCGAGCTCCCAAAATCAATTTTGTGTTATGAACTCAAACCCTCATTTTTGAAATTTAATACTACTGCCCAGTTATCCTTCATTGTGAACAAGACTGTCCTCCCGCATTCGCATAACACAACAGCCTGGACCACTAAATTACCTTACGCGAACGCAAAGACCTCCACGCAAACCACAACTTCCTCCAACCTATGCGATCGTGTCTCACTTCACACGATCACGAAGCCCAAATGCATTAGAACCAGTTGCCTCCTCACCTCTTTGCGAATGCGGCAATGCCCAAGCGTTTGCGATGCACTGCATAGCCAAACCTATGGGATCGCGTACCATAAATCCCAAATGCACAGAACAAAAATGTCCACTGCCCCAAACAAGCCTACGCGATCTCGGGGTTGTCCTCGCAATCGAGTATAAGGGAACCAAATACAGACACTAGAAAATCTTCAGCCATAACACCAAGTCCAAAAATGATCTGTTAACCATCCGAAACTTACCCGAGGCCCTAGGACCTCAACCAAACATACCATCAAGTCCCAAAATGTCATACAAACTTAGTCGAGACCTCAAATCACATCAAACAACGCTAAATCTACAAATCATACATAGATTCAAGCCTAATGAACTCCAAAACCTATCAAATCTCGTCTAATTGACCTCAAATTTTACACACAAGTCACAAATGACATCACTGACCTACTCCAACTCCCGGAACCCCAATCCGAGCCCGATAATGCCAAAGTCCACTCTCGTCAAACTTCTAAATTTCCGACTTTCGCCATTTCAAGCCTAATTCAACTACAGACATCCAAATTACAATCAAGACACACTCCTAAGTTCAAAATCACCCGTCGGAGCTAGCAGAACTATCAAAACTCCATTCCAGAGTTGTTTACACATAAGTCAATATCTGGTCAACTATTTCAACTTAAGCTTTCAACCCTTAAGATTAAGTGTCTCAATTCATTCCGAAACCTCTCCAGAGCCAAACCAACTCCCTGAAAAGTCACATAACACAGTAAAGTATAAAATAAATAGCAAATAGGGGAACAAGGCCACAACTTTTGAAATGACCAGTCGAGTCATTACATCCTCACCCTCTTAAATAAACGTTCATTCTTGAAAGGGTCTAGAAACATACCTGGAGTCCCAAATAGGTTTGGATATCTGCTCTGCAACTACCGCTTGGTCTCCTAAGTAGCCTCCTCAACTTCCTGACCTCTCTACTGCACCTTCACTGAAGCTATATCCTTTGACCTCAACTTTCGGCCTGCCGACCCATTATGGCCACCGGCTCCACATCATAAGTAATATCACCATCCAACTGAACTGTACTAAAATCCAAAACATGAGATGGAACACCGACATACTTTTGGAGCATAGAATCATGAAATACTGGATGAAGACTCAACAAACTAGGTGGCAAGCCAAGCTTGTAAGCCACCTTTCCAATTCTCTGAAGCAACTCAAACGGCCCAATATACCAAGGGCTCAATTGTCCTTATTCCCGAACCTCATAATACCCTTCATGGGTGAAACCTTAAGCAGAACCTTCTCCCCGATCATGTAAGCAACATCACAAAACTTCTGATTGGTGTAACTATTCTATCTAACCTACACCGTGTGAAGAGATCCTGAATCAATTTAACCTTGTCAAAAGCATCCTGAACCAAGTCAGTACTCAATAGCCTAGCCTCACTTGGGTCAAACCAACCCACTAGAGATTGACATTGTCTCCCATATGTAGCCTCATGCGGAGCCATCTGAATGCTTTACTGGTAGTTGTTGTTATAAGCAAACTCTGTGAGCGGAAGAAACTAATCCCATGAACCCCCGAAATTAAAGACACAAACGCATAGCATGTCCTCTAATATCTAAATAATGTGCTCAGACTGCTCGTCCATCTAAGGGAGAAATACTATACTCAACTCAACCTGGGTGCCCAACTCTCACTGTACTGCTCTCCAAAACTGCGATATAAACTACGTGCCCTGATTTGAAATAATTGACACTGGCACATCGCGAAGGTGAACAATCTCGCGAATGTAAATCTCACCCAACTACTCCAAAGAATGTGTAGTCCCAACTGGAATGAAGTGTGCGGACTTGGTTAACCAATCCACAATCACCCAAATAGCATCGAACTTCCTCGAAGTCCGTGGGAGCCCAACTACAAAATCCATGGTGATCCGCTCCCATTTCCACTCTAGAATCTCTAGCCTCTAAAGCAATCCAACCGGTCTCTAATCCTCATACTTTATGTGTTGACAGTTAAGGCACCAAGCTACAAACCCCACTATATCCTTCTTTATTCTTTTCCACCAAAAGTGCTGCCTCAAGTCCTGGTACATCTTTGCGGCACCCGAATTAATGGAATACCGCAAACTGTGGGCCTCCTCAAGAATCAACTTACATAGCCCATCTACATTGGGCACACAAATCGGACCATGCATCCTCAACACCCCATCATCTCGAATAGTAAAATCCCTAGCATCACCATGTTGAACCATGTCCTTAAGGACAAGCAAATAGGGATCATCATACTGGCACTCTCTAATGCGATCAAATAAGGAAGACCGAGAAACCACACAAGCCAAAACCCGACTAGGATCCAAAGTATCTAATCTCACGAACTGGTTGGCCAAGGCCTGAACATCAACTACAAGCAGTCTCTCACCAACATGAATGAATGCAAGGCTACCCATACTCACTGCCTTTGTACTAAAGGAATCAGCCACCACATTGGCCTTCCCAAGATGGTACAGAATAGTAATATCATAGTCCTTTAGTAGCTCCAACCATCTCCGCTGCCTCAAATTTAGATCCTTTTGTTTGAACAAGTGTTGGATACTCCGGTGATATGTGAATACCTCACAAGACACGCCACAAATATAGTGCCTCCAAACCTTCAATGCATAAACAATGGCAGCCAAATCTAAATCATGAACAGGGTAGTTTTTCTCACGGGGAATCAACTGATGTGAAGCATAAGAAATTACTCTACATCCTGCATCATGACATACCCAATACCAATTCGAGAAGAATCACAATACATTATATAAGAACCAGAAGCTTAAGAAAGAACTAGAACTGGAGTTGTGGTCAAGGCAGTCTTGAGCTTCTGAAAGCTCTCCTCACACTCATCCAACCACCTAAAAGGGGAACCCTTTTGGGTCAATTTGGTCAATGGCGATGTAATAGATGAGAAACCCTGCACGAAGCGATGATAACAACCGTCCATGCCGAGAAAGCTCTGAATCTCTATAGCTGAGGATGGTCTGGTCCAACTCTGAACCGCCTCTATCTTATTCGGATCCACCTCAATCCCCTCACTGGACACCAGTGCCCCAATAACACCACTAAACTAAGACAAAACTCACACTTGGAGAACATGGCATAGAGCTTCTCCTCCCTCAACTACTGCAACACAATCCTCAAATATGGGGCATGCTCCTCCTAGCTACGAGAGTACACTAGGATATTATCAATGAATACTATGACAAACGAGTCAAGATAAGGCTGAAATACATTGTTCATCATATGCATGAATGTTGCTAGGGCATTGGTCAGCACAAAAGACATCAGAAGGAACTCATAATGACTATAACGGGTCCTGAATGATGTCTTTAGAATATCTGTGTCCCAATCTTCAACTAGTGATACCCAAGCCTCAAATCGATCTTGGAGAACACCCTCGCTCCCTGAAGCTGGGTGACAAAAGATACTTGTTCTTGATTGTAACTTTGTTAAACTGCCTATAATCGATGCACATACGTATGGTACCATCCTTATTCTTTACTAACAGAACCGGTGCTTCCCAAGGCAACATGCTAGGTCTAATAAACCCCTTATCAAGAAGTTCTTAAAAATGCTCTTTCAATTCCTTCAACTCAGTTGGCGCCATACGGTACAGAGGAATAGAAATGGGTGGCATGCCTGACAGGTCTACAGGAAACACATTCGGAAAATCTCGCACCATCGGAACAGAATTAATAGTAGGAGCATCAGCACCAACATCCCTCACAAAGGCCAAATAATACAGACACCCCTTCCTAACCATCTGTTGGGCCTTCAAATATGAAATCACTCTGCTGGGAACATAATCTAAAGAACCACTCCACTTGATCCTTGGCAACCCCGGCATCTCTAATGTCACGGCCTTAGCGTGACAATCTAGAATAGCATGATACGGAGACAACCAATCCATACCTAAGATCACGTCGAAATCAACCATATTAAGCAACAAGAGATCAACTCTCATCTCCAATTCCCCAATTGTCACTACACACGATCGGTATACATGGTCCACAACAATAATATAGTCTACCAGCATAGATACGTAAACAGATGAAACTAAGGACTCACGGGGCATATTCAGATAACGGGCGAAATATGATGATACAAACGAATAAGTGGAACCATGATCAAAATAATACAGAAGCATCTTTGTGGCATACTGAGACAATACCTGTGATCACTATGTCTGAAGCAATGGCATCTGGTCTGGCAAGAACAGCATAGAATCAGGCCTGGCTACCACCTGATCAGCCTCCCCCTCTAGGGCGACCCCTAACTGCCTGAGCCCCACCCTGAGCTGGTTGGGCGGGTGCTAAAGTCGTAGTCTGACTCCTTTGCTTAGTTGGACCTCCCGAAAGGTGGGGACAATGTCTCTTCATATGACCCAAATCTCCACACTCAAAACAACCCTTCTCTGAAAATGGCGGCAAGTACTAAGGCAGACTCCGAGAAGTAGAATACCTGCTAGAAGAACCCGGTGAAGATGAAACCTAAACTAAAGAAGCACGGGATAAACTCTAAGCTGGGAGGGCATTGAAAGATGACTGACCCAGACGGGGAATGTATGAAATATGGCCAAATGATGCACCACGATAAACTGGACGAGTCATCTAAGCAGGCCTATAAGGATGACCCCTACCGTGGTAGGACTTTCCCCCAGAAGGAACACCACAAAGACCACCCAAACATCAAGGCTTCTTGGCCTCCCTTTTCTCACGCTCCTGACTATGGACCATCTCTATATATCGAGCAATATCCACCACCTCATCGAACATAGCACAGATACCCTCTCCCTAATCATAATTAACTACAACTGATATGTGAGGCCATCAATGAACCTCATCATCCTCTCCCTATCTATGGGAACCAACTAATCTGTGTGACGAGCCAACTCAGAAAATCTCATCTCATACTGGGTCACAGACATCCTATCCTGACATACTTGCTCAAACTACACGCGTAGCTCCTCCCTGCGAGACTATGACATGAACTTCTGCAAGAAGAGAACTGAGAACTCATGCCATGTAAGTGGTGCTGCACCGACCGGCCTGCGCCTCTCATAAGACACCCACAATCTACAGGTAGCCCCGGTAAACTGAAAAGTAGTAAATGAGACCCCACTAGTCTCCAGAATACCCGTTGTACGAAGAATCTACTGGCACCTGTCCAAGAACTCATAGGTATCCTCTGACTCTGCCCCACTGAAAGATGGAGGATGAAGCCTCCCAAACCTCTCTAGTCTACTCTACTCATCATAAGTCATAACGGGACCCACCTGGACCTGAGCAGCTGCAATCGGCGAGGCTGGTAGTGTTACACCCCGAACCTGGGAGGCGAGACCGGCACCTTATGCCTCACCTAACCAAGCATACCAACTTGAAACTAAGGGACTCTAAACATATAATTTGGTGCACAACACATCTATAAACAAGACCCTACTAGACGGCTTGTAGACTCTCTAGGACAAAACTACTCTAATACCAAGTTTATCATGCCTCGAACCTAGGGGGCGAGACCGGCACCCGGTGCCTCACCTAACCTAGCGTACCAACATGCGACTGGGGGACTCTGAACATATAATGTCATACTTTGGCCATGGGGCCACATTGCAAAACAATTTGCAAAGAAAAATATAAAACTTAACGGAAACTAGCACTGACTAAACATCAATATAAAGCTGGACCAACAAGGCCGTCATAACTACTACAGTTGACAAACTAACAAAATATACATACAAGGCCTAAAAGCCCAACATACTGCACTAACTGACAGGATATATCTAAAAGCCTCTACTGGTGGATGTACTGTGATCGGAATAGGACCCCGACCAACCCATAACATATATACATATATACACAAGATGTACACAAAACTCTAGACCCGACAACTCCGAAGGACGTGGAGCTTACCGATCAAGCTAAACTCAGGCAACACCTACTGAGAAGGTCTACCCATCTATCTGTCTGAACCTGCACGCATGAAATGCATCATCCTCAGAAAAGGGACGTCAGTATGAAATAATATATCGAGAATGTAAGACAATAAAATAACTGAAAGCTAAAACTAAACTGATAATATAATAATTGAAAGTAATTGGGAGTCAAAGATAATCTAGAGATATACTTACCTGCTGATACTGACTCAACTCTCTCAATATAGTAAATAGAATAGATGCCCAGCCCTATGAGGCTCGGAACGTGTAACTGCTCCGCCGTAGTAGGCTCGCTGATAGGTGCTCGGCCATACTAGGCTCTATATCTCGACCATTCTGGGCTCGCTTATAGGCGCTCGGCCATAGTAGGCTTGGTATATAACTTACCATCTGATCAGAGGTTGCCCAATAGATCCCTGCCCACCGATTATAGCTTGATGATGGTGAAAATACTATAATGTGTGAGGGTGCGTATGTATATATATACATATATATACATAGACCCTCTGCTCTCTTGACTGGAAGAAGACAATACTCAATTGAATATAAAGTCCCCATAAGGGAGAATACTGTAGCTTATGAGACTAGGATATTGTACATAAATTCAAGAATAAGAACTTCTCTTTATGCCTCATTATCAAATGCACGTAGTTACGGGATCATGCCAAAATGAAGAAAGGTTTAGCCTTAACATACCATATCATAATATTTCCAATCACCAAGTTGAACTCGCCACTTCGAACCTTAATCTACAACAACAATAATAATAATACTATCATTAAGTTACGAAAGGTACAATTATCGCACAACGAACGACAAGCTTATTCTGTATTAAAATGGGCAACATCTCCCCTATAATCCTTACTTTCTCCAAATTAAAGATAACATCAACAACACAAGAACACAACAATAACAACATATATACATTATTTTCCAACCTTATATACACCACAAAGTACTATAAAATAGCCCAACACACCTCAATATCTTCATACACAAAACAACCAACCCACCACCATGCATTTATGTTGTGTTTCTCCACAACCTTCCTCCTCCAAAACTCCACAAAATAGTAGTAAAACACGCAGCCCAACATTAACACAAAATAGTCCATAAAACAATCCGCTACAAGTGAATAGCCCGAACTCACGGCTTCTGATCACCGTCCCGTGAGTTCTTACAAATATAGAACGACTTACCATGCATTTACAGCAGAAAAAATAGATGAAAGAGAGCAGTAAACTTAACTTATTTTTTGGATAACTCAGCTCCTATCTTAGTTCTTCAAACTCTAAATTTACCTCCAATTAGAACTTGAAAGGGAGAGAAAATCAATTAGGGTTTGTGGGAAATTCTTTAGAGGATGTTTGCAGGGGTTTAGGTTTGGTAATTATGGTATATTATGAGTTTTATATTGCAGGAGATAAGACTTTAATTAGTCTCTTTGGCCCACCCGAAATAGCCTCTTTTTGGACTCTCATTTAAGCAAGTAGGTGACACACATACTTGTCACCTAGCAGACTATGCAGTCTTGCAAAAATGCATATATCTCTCTATTCTGATGTCGTATTGACAAATGGTTTAATGTATTAGAAAACAGACTCATAGAGCTTGAATTTTATGGGTGTAACATCCCACAACTCTAAGTATAATGGGAGAAAATCGCAGTTACGTTTGACCCTAATTTTCAGTAAAACTTATAAACGTAACTTGTGATGACTTTCATCAACTTTTGTTTCACAACTCGCTTGACTTAAAAACATAACACACAACTATCATATGACTAACATACATCATAACATAACTTCCTTATTATGTTAAGCACCCTGCTCTCACCCCAAAAGTACATGTTATAACATTCCTAACTTGTCGACTTTCGACGAAACATTATTTTCTTCAATTCCATTTGCTTTTGAACCTTCCAACCCTCTTTGTACTTGTTGTTCATCATCTTCAATATTTGTAACCTCCGAGGTCACATGATTAACTTACTTTATATACTTTCAAATATTATCTCATTTTCTATCCTATATTAGTTTGCTTACGACACACTTTTATGTACGAAAAATATAGGGTGTAACATCGCATGCTCATCCTATGAATGTGAATAAACCAGAATATCATCAATAAATACTATCACGAAGAGATCTAAAAATGGCCAGAATAGGCTATTCATCAAGTCCATAAATATGGTGGGTGCATTCGCCAACCCGAAGGACATGACAAGGAATTTGAAGTGGCCATATCGGGTGCTGAAGCCTGTCTTCGAAATATCTTTCTCCCAAACTCTGACCTTGTGGTACCCCGACCTCAAATATATCTTTGGTAAGCATTTAGCCCCCTACAACTGAACAAAATAGTCATCGATCCTTGGAAGTGGATACTTATTCTTAATAGTCGTGTTTACCTCGTTCTCATCGTATGTTCAATTCTATATGGGTGATAGTCGATAAGCTCACGTACAAAACCAACTCATTTTCTACCAATTATATCTACATATACAGTAGAAGATTATACAAAGTTATATATTAAGGAGATAGTGTGGCTACACGGAGTACCAGTATCTATTATATCTGACTGTGGGGCCCAGTTTACAGCATATTTTTGGAGGTCATTTTAGAGAGGCCTAGGGACTCAGATGAATCTCAGCATAGTTTTTCATCCACAAACTGATAGACAAGCCGAGCGTACAATTCAGACGCTTGCAGATATGTTACGAGCATGTGTGTTGGATTTTAAAAGAAGTTGGGATGAACATCTACCTATTATCAAGTTTGCAAATAATAACAGTTACCACTCCAGTATCCAAATGGATCTATACGAGGGTGTAATTATAGATCTCCTATAGGGTGTTTTGATGTTGGAGAATCTGGGTTACATGGGCCAGACCGTGTTCAACAGGCCGTAGAGAAAGTAAAGTTTATCCGAGAGCGACTGTTAACAGCTTAGAGTTGTCAGAAGTCATATTCTAACGTGCGGCAACGAGACTTAGAATTCGGGGTTAATGACTGGGTATTCTTAAAGGTGCCACCTATGAAGGGTGTGATGAGGTTTGACAATAAAGGCAAGCTTAGCCCCTGGTATATTGGGCCTTATAGGATCATTTGGAGAGTGGGCCAAGTAGGTTATGAGTTAGAATTGCCTTTAAAATTGGAGTTTGTCTATCTAGTATGTCACGTATCTATGCTACGAAAGTACATTGGCGATCCTACCTGAGTGATGCCCACAGATGATGTACAGATTATGGAGGACTTGTCATACGAGGAAATTCTAGGTTCAATCCTAGACCGATATATCCGCAAACTACGAAATAAGGAGGTAGCCTCCGTGAAGGTTTTATGGAGAAGATAAAATGTGGAACAGATAATGTAGGAAACGAAGGAAGAAATGAAGTCTAAATACCCCCACCTATTTCAAAATGAAGATATGGCTTCGAGACGGGATACTACAGCACAACTCTATTCAGGCTAGTAGGTCATTAGGTTAAGCTCTTATTTTTGACTTTCAGTATTTATGATTTACGGCTGTGTGAGGCAAAGTGTTGCTAATTATAGACATTGTCCATGTGTGGCATGCATAGTATGTTTTCTAGCTACGTGCAGGTTGGTTTTAGTCTATTGTACGAAGGAGACTCTGGCAAAATTTTCCAAAGTCTCTAAGAGTAAACATTCAAGGACGAATGTTCCCATGGGGGAATGATATTACACCCTATATTTTTCGTAGGTAAAAGTGCGTCGTAAGAAAACTAATGTAGGACCAAAAATGAGATAATATATAAAAGTATATAAAGTAAGTTATTCATATGACCTCGGAGGTTACAAATATTAAAGATCATGAACAACAAGTACAAAAAGGGTTGGAAGGTTCAGAAGCTAAAGGAATTGAAGAAAACAATGTTTCATCGAAAGTCGACAAGTTGGGAATGTTATAACATGTACTTTTGGGGTAAGACTAGGGTGCTTAACATGATAAGGAAGTTATATTATGATGTATGTTAGTCGTATGATAGTCGTTTGTTATGTTTTGAAGTCAAGCGAGTTGTGGAACAAAAGTCGATGAAAGTCATCACAAGTTACGTTCATAAGTTTTACTGAAAATTAGGGTCAAATGTAACTCCAATTTTCTCACAATATACTCAGAGTTATGGGGTGTTCAACCCATCAAATTGAATCTCTATAAGTCTATTTTCTAATTTATTAAACCTTTTGTCAATACGACATCGGAATACAAAGATATATGCATTTTTATGAGACTGCACAACATGCTAGGTGACAAGTAGGTGCGTCACCTACTTGCTTATATGAGAGTCCAAAAAGAGGTTATTTTGGGTCAGCCAAAGAGCCCATCTAAGGGATTATCTCCTGAAATATAACACTCATAATATACCATAATTAACCATACCTAAAACCCTGCAAACATCCTCCCAAAAACTTTCCACAAACCCTAATTGATTTTCTCTCCCTTTCAAGTTCTAATTGGAGGTAAAACCTAGAGTTTGAAGAACCAAGATAGGAGCTGAGTTATCCAACAAATAATGTAATTTTACTGCTCTCTTTTATCCGTTTTTTCTGCTGTAAATTCATGGGAAGTCGTTCTATATTTGTAAGAACTCACAGGACGGTGATCGGAAGCAGTGAGTTCGAGTTATTCACTTGTAGCGGACTGTTTTGTGGACTGTTTTTTGTTGTTGTTGGGCTGCGTGTTTAACTATTGTTTTGTGGAGTTTTGGAGGAGGAATAGTGTGGAAAAACACCACATAAATGGAGGGTGGTGGGTTGGTCGTTTTGTATATGAAGATATTGAGATGTGTTAGGCAGTTTTGTAGTACTTTATGGTGTATATAAGGTTGGAAAATAATGTATATATATTGTTATTGTTATGTTCTTGTGTTGTTGATGTTATCATGAATTTGGAGGAAGTAAGGATTAAAGGGGAGATGCTGCCCATTTTAATACAAAATAAGTTTGTCGTTCGTTGTGTGATAGTTGTACCTTTCGTAACTTAATGATAATATTATTACCGTTGTTGTAGATTAAGGTTCGAAGTGACGAGTTCAACTTGGTGATTGAAAATATTGTGATAAGGCATGTTAAGGATAAACCTTTCTTCATTTTGGCATGATCCCGTAACTACGTGCGTTTCATAAGGAGGCATAAAGAGAAGTTCATATTCTTGAATTTATATAAATTATCCTAGTCTCATAAGTTACAGTATTCTCCCTATTGGGACTTTATATTCAATTGAATATTGTCTTCTTCCTGTCAAGAGAGCAAAGGGTGTGTGTGTGTATATATATATATATATATTAACCACCATCGAGCTATGATCGGTGGGCAGGCCCCTATTGGGCAACCTCAGATCGGATGGTAAGTTATATACCGAGCCTTCTGTGGCCGAGTGCCTACGAGCGAGCCCAGAATGGCCGAGATACAAAGCCTAGTAGGGCTGAGCACCTATGAGCGAGCCTACTATGGCAGAGAAGTTACACGTTCTGAGACTTATAAGGCCGGACATTTATTTTACTTACTAAATTGAGAGAGTTGAGTCAATATCAGCAGGTAAGTATATCTCCACATCATCTTTGTCTCCTAGATACTTTCAGCTATTATATTATCAATTCAGTTTCAACTAATAGTTATTTAATTGCCTTACATACTCGGTACATTAATGTCCCTTTTCTGGGTCGTTGCATTTCATGCGTGCAGGTTTAGACAGATAGACGGGTAGACCTCCTCAGTAGGTGTTGCCTGAATTCAGCTTGAACGGTAAGCTCTACATCTTTCGGAGTTGCCGGGTGTAGAGTTTTGTGTACATCTTGTGTATATAGGTATATATGTTATGGGTAGGTCGGGGCTTTATTTCTATCACAGTACATCCATCAATAGACACTTGTAGACATATCATATCAGTTAGTGCAGTATGTTGTGCTTGTAGGCCTTGTATGTATATTTTGTTGGTTTGTCAGCTGTAGTAGTTATGACGGCCTTGTCAGCCCAGGTTTATATTGATGTTTAGTCAGTGCTAGTTTCCATTTAGATTTATATTTTGCCTTGCAATGTGTCCCCATGAACAAAGTATGACATTATATGTTCAGAGTTCCTCAGTCGCAAGTTGGTACGCTAGGTTAGGTGAGGCACCGGGTGCCGGTATCGCCCCCCAGGTTCGGGGCATGACAGGTAGTACCCCCGGCGTCTAAAGTCCCTGCATCACCTACTCTAGAGTACGTGTGGCTGGAGTCTGAGTTCCTGCCCCGGCCTGAGAAGTGGTTGCTGCGACCGAAACTGAGATCGCCTGAGCAAGTCTAGTGCATACAGTCAAAATCTGAGCCAAAGCCTCCTGAAGGCCTGGAATCACAATGGGAATAGCTGGTGCCTGAGCTGGTCCCACTGGCTCATCCACATCTGGAACTTGCTCCTGGACTAGGGGCAACTGGCGGATCTGCAAGTGCTTCTCTAGCATCTGTACGAGTTACACCATTGCCCCTACCGCAACCTCGGTCTCTCACGGCCCTAGCCTGTAGTACTGGTGGATGTCCGTCCGGTAGAATATTAGAAGTTTAGTTACCGGAATCAACAAATCCACACAACAAGAATTCAAAAATATGAAGTTTCCTTAGGGTTCGACAACCTCTTGAAGATAAGTATTGATGTCTCTGTACCGATCTGCAAGACGTTACTAACCTACTCATGACTCGCGAGACCGATGTAACATATGATCTAATACCAATTTGTCACGACCCAAAATAAACTCGATGTGATGGAGCCTATCATAGTACTAGGCAAGCCGCCTACTCAGAAATATCCTACACTTTAAATCTTATAAACATACATAAACAGTTAATTAAAGGAAAAATCTTTTTGAAAGTAGGATAGGATGTCATAATTCAATACATAATCTCTCCCAAAATAGGGGTGTCACCTAGTACATGAGCATCTACATAAAGATATAGTCTGGTACACCGTCTACACAACAAAACTAAACAATAAAATGAAAGATAAGGAGGAAGAGTCAAGGTCTGCGAACGCCAAGCAGCTATCTCGATAGTCTCCGAAAATTCGGACTCCAAAACTAGCAACTACAGTGACCGGAAGCACCTGGATCTGCACACGAGGTGCAGGATATAGCGTGAGTACAACCAACTCAATAAGTAACAAATCTAACCTTTGGACTGAAAGGTAATGACGAACTCAACAAGTACAGTTCAATATAAAAATAACAATACAGAAATGTAGGCATGTTTTCAAGTTCATCGAATAAAACTCAATAAAAGAAAAATAGATCAACTCTGGATAATATGACATTTCTATATCTACATGCCACTGTGCATGCAGTATGTGATGCACTACAATGAAAGCCTCGTGTACTCACACTGTCAGAGTACTCAATCACTCAGTATTGTATATGGCCAATTCAGCCCAGGGAAAATCCATCCCAAATATATATATATATCAACTAACAGTCAGTCACTCAGTACTGTATAAGGCCAATCCAGCCCAGGGAAAATCCATCTGCAAATATAAATGATTCGGGCAAGATCAATGCCCAAGGAAGATCCATGGCATGAATAAATAAAATATATTGCGGCGTGCAGCCCAATTCCATAAATATCACTTACAATCAAGCCCTCGGTCTCACTCAGTCATCAATGTCTCTAGTCTCTCAGGCTCACAACGCTCATACTAAGCAGGCCTAAACAATGATACGAGATGTGGCAACGTACAATAACAGAGACTGAGATATGATATGAATGATGCATACGACTGAGTACATGACTGCAATTAAATAATTAATTCAACAGCAAGAAGCAACCATTGTGGGTCCTAACAGTACTAGCATATAGCCTAAACATTATTTCTAGCATTATTGGCAGCTCAATTACTTTATCACATGATGAAAATACGGATAACAACAAGATAAATCAACTATACAATTCCATGGAATTGAGCAAGTCACAGTTCTTACGATACACACCCATACCTGTCACCTAGCATGTGCGTCGCCTCATCACCAATCACATAACACATAATTCGAAGTTTCGTACACTCAGGACTAAGTTTAGAAGTGTTACTTGCCTCAGACTACGCAAATCTTCACTCCAACATGCCACTTACCTCGCGAAACGGCCACTGAATGCCTCAAATCTAGTCATAAATAGTTCGATACAATCAACACGAGCTAGAGGAACCAATTCCCAAAGAAAATACTAAGCTCTTAATCAAAAGTCAAAAAGTTAACTCAAAAGTCGGCCCCCTAGCCCACATCTCAGAATCGGGTAAAAGTCACAAAATTCGAACAACCATTCAACACGAGTCCAACCATACCAAAATTACTCGAATTCGATACCAAAATCTCAATCAAAACCTCAAAATTCAGCCTAAGGACTTTCCTCCATTTTCCACCCCAAATAACTAATTTAATGATGAAATCAAATACATAATCATGGAAATTAACCAAAACTAGGTAAGATTCACTTACCCCAATCACTCACTTGAAAATCGCACCAATAATCGCCTCCCACCGAGCTCTTATGAACTCAAACCCTCATTTTTGAAATTTAATACTGCTACCCAGTTATCCTTCATCGCGAACGCAACCATCCTCGCACGTTCGCATAGCACAAAATACTATGTCCCACTAACTTACCTTACGCGAACGCAGAAACCTACACCCAAACGCGAATCACGGCTTCCTCCAACCTACGCGATCGCGCCTCCCCTCACGTGATCACAAAGCACAAACGCGTGAGAACCAGTTGCCACCTCAACTCTCACGAACGCGGCAATGCCCACACGTTCGCGATGCACTACGTAGCCAAACCTACGCGATCACGTACTACAACTCGCAAACGCATAGAGCAAAAACACCACTTCACTAAACAATCCTATGCGATCACAGACTTGTCCACGCGATCACGTATAAGGAAACCGGATACATACACCAGAAAATCTTTAGCCATAACACCAAGTCCAAAATTGATCCTTAACCATTCGAAACTCACCCGAAGCTCCCTGGACCTCAACAAAACATACCATCATGTCCTAAATATCATACGAACTTAGTCGAGCCCTCAAATCACATCAAACAACGCTAAAACCACAAACCACGCATAGATTCAAGCCTAATAAACTTTGAACTTCAAATTTCTACATTCGATGTCGAACCTATCAAATCTCGTCCGATTAAATTCAAATTTTGCACACAAGTCACAAAGTACACCACGAACCTATTCCAATTCCCAAAACCCCAATCCGAGCCTAGTAACCCCAATGTCCACACTTGGTCAAACTTCTAAATTTCCAACTTTCGGCATTTCAAGCCTAATTCAACTACAGACCTCTAAATCACAATCCGGACACACTTCTAAGTCCAAAATCATTTTTCGGGGCTAACAGAACCATCAAAACACCATTCGGGAATCGTTTACACATAAGTCAACATCCGGTCAACCATTTCAATTTAAGCTTTCAACCTTGAGACTAAGAGTCTCAATTCATTTTGAAACCTCTCCAGACCTGAACCAACTACCCAGAAATGTCACATAACACCTTTAGAGCATAAAATGAACAATAAATGGAGGAACAGGGCTACAACTCTCGAAACAACCGTTCGGGTCGCTACATATCCCTACAACATAATCTATGTATAACTTGTTTGCAACATAAATGATCCTTTGAAAAATTCAATTGTATTTTGATATTCGTGATATTTATGGGTTAAAAAGAGATAGCGTTATATATATATATATATATATATATATATATATATATATATATATATATATATATATATATATATTATTTAAAATAATTTATTTTTAAGTATATAATATATGAATATTTTGTAGTGTCACGACTTAAAACCACCAATTGGGTGTGATGGCACCTAATGCACTTGCTAGGCAAGCCGAACATAACAAGTTTGTAACGACCCGGCTGGTTTTTTTGATAGTAATAGCTCCGATCCCCTGTTGGCTGCTTCCCCCGTACATTTTTCGGCTTATGTGTCTTGTTGGGAGGTTTTGTTGTTTGTTTCAGAGTGTATTGGGACACTTAGTCGCTAATCGAAAGCTTAAGTTTTAGAATTTTGACTGTAGTCGGAACTATGTGAAGACAACTCCGAAATGGACTTTCATCGGTTCCGTTAGCTCCATTGGGTAATCTTGTACTTAGGGGCGTGTCCGGACACTGAATTGGAGGTCTGTAGCTAATTTAGGCTTGAAATGGCGAAAGTCAAATTTTTGGAGATTTTGACCGGAAGTGGACTTTTTGATATCGGGGTTGGATTTTGATTCTGGAAGTTATAGTAGGTCCATAATGTTGAATATGACTTGTGTACAAAATTTGGGGTCAATCAAACGTGATTTGATAGGTACGACATCGGTTGTAGAAGTTTGAAGATTCAAGCTCATTAAGCTTGAATTGGTGTTCGATTCGTGTTTTTGTTGTTGTTTGATGTGACTAGAGGGTTCGACCAAATTCGTATGGTATTTTAGGACTTGATGGTATCTTTGGATGAGGTCTCCAATGGCTCGGGTAAGTTTCAAGATGAGTTTTGAGCGAGTACGGGCTTTTCGGCACTCTAATATTGTTCTAGGGGTTTTTGGAAGTGCGGACCGCACATTTTGGGAATGCTGAGGCAAAAGGAAAGTGCAGACCTCAGGGGAATTGTTCGGACCGTAAAATTTTGTGTGCAAACGCACTTCAGTCCGCAGAGGATTGCCGCACTCAGAAACTCTCAGATTCGCTGGTCCGACTTCGGAAGCTTATATCTTTTAATCTACAAGGAATTTTGAGATGATTCAAAAACGAAAGTTGTAGCCCTTTGTGTATAATTACCAAAAATATAAGGAAGCCATAATTTGGGAATCTATAGAAAATTTTATGGCCAAAATACTAAATCCTGGCAGTGCGGTCACAAAGAGAGTGAGGCCGCACTTGAAATTATGCGGACCGCACATGGTGAGTTCAGATAATGTACTATATAACCGAGGCTTAGGTTCTTATTTCATTTTTGGACCTTGGGAGCTCGGTTTGAGACGATTGTTTCGTGGGTTTTTCAAGAAATTCATCGGGGTAAGTGATTCTAACTCGGATTTGATTAATATACATGAATATATCACTGATTTCATCATTTAATTAGTATGTTGAGATGGAAACTTGGAAAAATTGTAGAATCTTCATAAACCACAAATTAAGGATTTGAAGGTCGAGCTGTGATCGGAATTGGCTAATTTTGGTATGGTTGGACTCATGAGTGAATGCGTGTTCATATTTTGTGACTTTTACCCAATTTCGAGACGTGGGCCCGGGGAGGCTTTTTGGTCGTTTTTCTTATTTCTTGCTTTAGCTTTGATTTCATTCGCTAGATTAGTTTCTTATAGCTATTTACTTTATGTAATTGATTTGGCTAGATTTGGGCCACTCGGAGCCGGATATCCGTGGGAAAGGCATTGTGACTGATTGATTGAGCTTGGTTCGAGGTAAGTGACTTGTCTAACCTTGTATAGGGGGACTCCCCTTAGGATTTGGTACTGTTTTGATATGTGAGCGTCGTGTACGTGAGGTGACTAGTACGTACATGGGATAATTGTTGTAAAAACCTGATTTTCACTGAGTAATAGCCTGTCCTTCTTCTTATTTGAGTTATATCAGCATGTGTAGTATCCTGTTAGCTTAGAATAGCCTGTTTACTTGCCTAAAATCCTTATCTGAACTTTCTGCAGCATGTTTAGTGAAATTTCTTTTTTTCCTTGACTGGTACTTAGTCGAAATTGAAGGTTTTCTTGTTGTAGTTGTTATTTCCGTTGTTTGAGTTGCATATTTACTTTGGGACTACGAAATGGTATTCCGATAGATCCCTCTATTCTGCATATTTACTTTGGAACTACGGAATGGTATTTCGAAAGATCCCCTTATTCTGTATATTTACTTTGGGACTACGGAACGGTATTCAGGTAGATTCCCCCTGCACATTTACGTTTGGGACTACGGGACGGTATCCCGGGAGATCTTTTGTTGTTATCTCTGGGTACTGGGCTGTTGTTTTTTGTGATTTCATTCTTGTTAAATTTTAGTATTTATCTTTACTGCGATATTTCATGTTGTCTTATTTTATTATATATATACCAGTAGGGCCCTAATCTGATCTGGTCACTACTCGGCCGAGGTTAGGCTGGCCAAAGTTTTGAATAAAAAATGAGATAAAAAGATCAACTCTCTGAAGAATTGGCCTAGCACGCCGTAAGTATTGGCGTGACAAGTCACAGGGACAAGCCACTTTTTGGCATTGGATGGAAAAAGCAACGCAGCAAAATATTTATACTAACACGTCGTGCATAACGTGTGGCACGGTGTCTTGGTGAAGATTTTTCCCAACATAATTTTATTCTACCCCATTACATTTATTTCGGTCCAAAAGTATTTTTATACGGTATACATATACTTTTTAAAAGCATTTTTAAGGGAAATTCGATTTAGGAGAATTTTGAAGAGCTACCACGGCTTGAAAACACAAGATTTCATTAATTTAACGATCGGTGCAAAACGGGAGTTTGTATCATAATATTATTTTTAATGTTTCTAATTCTTCGAACCTGTTTGTGATGACTTTCTCCATCGTATGGAATAGTTTACCTTAAGTTTGATGGATATGTTATTTTCAGTGTTGTTGTGGATTAACTTTAGTTTAATTGCATGAATTCGTTTATGGAGCTTTGAATTGATTGCAAAAAAAATTCTCCAATTTATTTAAGTAAAAGAGAAATATTTTGGTGATTATCTTTATATTATTTTATTTGATCTAATTTATTGATTCTTCTAAGTAATCGAGAGAGCTTTTTGAATTGTTGATTAAACCAAGTTAGTAGAATATTCGATAGACGCTTTCCTAGAGACTAGTCCATTAACGTATTTTTGCATATGTGTACGGGTAAAATCGGGGATAAAGATACCCCCGATTTCCCGATGAAGAAACGAGAGACAACATGGTGTGACGCATGCTCGATTAATCCGAGGGCTCCCATAGATAAGAGCCCGGGGGGATGAATGACACACCAAGAATCGGACATGGCCAAACATGGGAAGAATCGCGCTCAAGCAAAACAAAGAATCGAGGATAAAGGGAATACGGTTAGAGAAAACGAACGAGGGGATGAAATATCTGCCATTAACCATATATTACGACGCAAATTTTTCCTGATATCAACTGCAGATAATTGTTTACTAGAAGAAAGGGATTTCTAGTTTTTTTAGACTTGTACTAGGATTGAAACTCCCCTACTATAAAGGGGAGAACCTTTTTCATTTTTAAAATCACTAAGGGCACGCATATCAAATAAATAAAGTTTAATTTTGTCTTCTAACTATTGTTCGAAGTGTTCTTCGATTGTTCATTACTTTAGTTGCAACTGAGCTGTTTCAAGGGCTTGTTTGGAACCGGTTTCAGCATTCGAACTTAAAGCCAAGCTTAATCATTTCATCATATTTGGATTGATCGCCTTATTTTCCTTCAATTTAATTATTTGTTGTCCTTAGATCATTTGTATTAAAATAAATCACATATTAAATCGTGTACAAATTTAATTGTTACTCGCATTAGGGGTAAACAATTTGGAGCTCGCCGTGGGGAAAAGGATAATAGTTTTGATTTAATACGAATCTCTATAACACACCCCATTTTACACTTGCTCTTTGGAGTTTGATTTCAGGTCTATTTAAAATGTCAATTTCGCAGTCTACTCACTTGAACGTTGATGTTGAATCAGGCCACCACGGGAAAATAATAATGTGGTACCAAGAAATGGTGTTCCCCCGTCGAGCCTAATGGCATTCAATCGCTTACCCAGTCGACGCCAATTCACAAGTTGCTATTAATATCAACCTACCAACTGATCCCGAAAACAGCATTCACGGGGTACCCCGACCATCGGCTAGAGAAGCGCTAGAAGGGTGAGATGATAGAGTTAGCTTACGTTTGATTTTTGAAATGTTACAAGCCCAGAATGTGGCAATAGCACAATTGCATAGTCAAAATCACGCATAGAACGTGGATAAACCCGAGCTGGTTTGAGAAGATACTCCAAGAGAATAACGAATTATCACACAACTAGATGGGTTTGGACTAGGGCAAACGTCCAAGGTGATGAAAATGCTTGAAGCATGGACAAAACAGGTGGAATCTAACAAAAAGAAGAGAGAGGTAAATGACAAGAAGGTGGAGACTTACAATTCTTGAGTCGATTAGATCTCGGAAGTGCCTCCGATATAGAAGGGTTCGGATTTCAAAAAGTTTATTCAAAAGCCTTTTCCCCCGAGTGTGGCACCGAAACCAATTCTGAAAAGGTTCTGAATCCCCGATATTCCTAAGTATAATAGAACCACAGATCCAAACGAGCATGTGGACTCCTACACGTGTGCAATAAAAGAAAATGATTTCGAGGATGACGAGATCGAGTCAGTGTTTCTGAAGAAATTTGGAGAAAGCCTATCCAAGGGAGCGATAATATGGTACTATAACTTACCCCCAAATTCTATTGATTCGTTTGTTGTGCTTACAGATGCCTTTGTTAAAGCCCACGTCAGCACTATCAAAGTTGAGACAAGGAAATCAGACATGTTTAAAGTCAATCAAAGGGACAACGAGATGCTCAGGGAGTTCGTATCGAGGTTCCAGACGGAACGGATGAACCTACCATCGATGGCAGGTGATTGAGTCGTTCAGGCATTACTCAAGGACTCAAACCCGAAGTTTGGTTGCTTCTCAACAATTGAAGAAAAACTTGGTAGAGTACCTTGCGGTTACTTGGGCCGATGTTCACAATAGGTACAAGTCAAAGATCAGAGTCGAGGACGACTAGTTGGGAGCTCCCTCGGGTTCTGTTTACTCTAATAGAGCAAATGATAGGTCTAAAAGAATTATGTATCAACAGCCGAGGCCACCCTAAGATCGCTATCAGCCATACAGCTCGGATAAAAGGGGAAACAGACCCAATCGCCACCCGGCTAGGAATGATAGGAGGAGCGACCAGAGTCCAAGAAATTGATTTTTGGTGAGTAGAAACAATTTCAACAGATCACTCAGGGGAAGAGAAGCCCCGAGACTATCAGAATATAACTTTAATATGGATGTGGCGAGTATAGTATCAACCATTGGTCGCATCAAGGAGACCAAATGACCAAGGCCACTTCAGTCTGATCCTGCACAAAGGGATCACAACTTGGTATGTAAATATCACGGTACGCACGGTCACAGGACCGAGGATTGTAGACAGTTAAGGGAAGAAGTGGCTAATCTATTCAATAATGGGAATCTTCGGGAATTCCTAAGTGAGAGGACCAAACATTATTTCAAAAATAGGGATGCCAACAAACAAATTGAGCAGGAAGAGCCTCAACATGTGATCAACATGATTATCGGAGGAGCAGATGTTCCACAAGGGCCAATGATAAAATGCACCAAAGTTTCTATCACAAGAGAAAAATGCACTCGAGACTATGTTCCGGAGGGGTCCATATCATTCAGAGATGAGGACGCCAAAGGCATCATTCAACCTCATAAAGATGCACTGGTAATATCCGTACTTATCAATAAATCTCGATTTAAGCGCGTGTTAATTGATCCAGGTAGCTCGGCCAACATCATCCGATAGAGAGTCATGGAACAACTGGGTTGGTGAATCAAATATTACCGGCAGTTTGGGTATTGAATGGGTTTAACATGGCATGTGTGACAATGAAGGGTGAGATCACCCTACCGATCAATACAGTCGTGACCACCCAGGAAATAAAGTTTTATGTAATCGAGGGGGACATGAGATATAACGCCTTGTTCGGGAGACCATGGATCCACAGCATAAGCTATGCCGAGCATGGGATTAACCCCCAAGCTCAGGAAAAAACTTATTGATTTCCTTAAAGTTAATGTCGGTTATTTTGTCTAGTCCTACTTAGATATAACAGGGATCCCACTGGAGGTAACAACTCACAAATTAAGCTTGGATCTGAAGTTCCACCCGGTCAAATAGAAGATGAGGCCACAATCTGAAATCAAGCATGCATTCATCAAAGACAAGGTATCTAAACTCTCCAAAAAAGGTTTCATTCAAGAGGTAAAATACCCATATTGGCTTGCTAACGTAGTAGTTGTACCTTAAAAGGGAAACAAGCTTAGAATGTGTGTAGATTATAAGGACTTGAATAAGTCATGCCCGAAAGATTCATTTCTTTTGCCTAACATCTATCGAATGATCGACGTAACGGTTAGGCATGAGATGTTGAATTTTCTTGACGCCTATTCTGAGTACAACCAAATACGGAAGGACCTAGGAAACCAAGAGATGGCTTCTTTCATAACTAAATTTGGCACATATTGTTATAACGTGATGTTGTTCGGGTAAAAAACTACTTATGCCACGTATCAACACCAAGTTAACTGAATGTTCGAGGAACAGATAGGGAAATCAATAGAGGTTTATATTGATGATATGTTAGTTAAGTCCCTACAAGCAGAAGACCATTTGAAACATTTGCAGGAAACCTTCAATATACTAAGGAAATATAACATGAAGCTGAACCCGGAGAAGTATGCCTTCGAAGTCGACTCGGCAAATTCCCCGGTTTCATGGAATCTAACCGAGGGATAGAGATCACCTCGAATAAAATAAAGTCCATAGTAGATATCATCATGATTGACAACGTCAAAGCGGTATAGAGACTGACCAAGCACATAGCTGCATTGGGCCGATTTATTTTTAGGTCATCGGATAAGAGCCACCGATTCTTCTCATTATTAAAGAAAAAGAATAACTTCTCTTGGACCCCTGAATGTCAACAGGATTTAGAGGAACTAAACAATACTTATCAAGTCCTCATTTGCTGTACACCCCGAAGGCGAACGAGTAGTTATACCTCTACTTGCCAGTCTCCGACGAGGCGATAAGTGGTGTCCTGGTTTGGGAAGAAGAATGTATGTAGTTTCCTATCTATTATGTTAGTAGAACCCTAGGTGATGCCGAAACGAGGTATCCACACTTTGAGAAATTAGCACTTTCCTTATTAAGCGCATCTAGGAAACTAAAATCATACTTTCAGTGTCACCCTATATGTGTCGTAACCTCATATCCGCTAAGGAATGTTACAAATAAACCCGAGCTTTCAGGTCATCTAGCAAAATGGGTCGTAAAGGTTAGCAAGTAATATATTGAGTACAAGCTCTGAATGGCTATAAGGTCTTAGATTTTGGAAGACTTCGTGGCCAACTTCACACCAGCCTTGATCTTTGAGGTCGAGAAAGAATTATTACTTACCTCGGGGACTAGCTCGAAGGTCTGGACCCTATTCACAGACGGTGCTTCCAATGCGAAAGGATACGAGTTATGAATCGTACTAAAACCACCCACGGGTAATGTAATAAGGCAGTCTATTAGAACTGTGAAATTTACTAACAAAGAAGCCGAATATGAGGATATGATTGCAGGTCTTGAACTGGCTAAGAGCCTGGGGGCTGCGGTGATCAAAGCCAATTGAGATTCCCTCCTCATTGTTAACCAAGTTATTGGGACATTTGAAGTAAAAGAAGGCCGGATGCAGAGATACTTGGACAAGTTACAATTGACGTTACATCAGCTCAAGGAATGAACACTACAACATGTGCCCCGAATCAGAATAATAAGGCCAATGCAATGGCTAATTTAGGGTCGTCAGTCGACTCCGATGAATTCAATTAGGGAACGGTGGTGAAATTGATGATATCAATGATAGAATAAGGTCATGTAAAAGTAAACTCAACAAGACTGACTTGGGATTGGAGGAACAAATACATAGACTATCTTCAAAAGGGGAAATTACCTTCGGATCCCAAAGAATCAAGGACCCTTCAAACTAAGGCTGCCTGGTTTAGCTTGGTCGGAGGAAAAGTATATTGAAGATCATTCTTCAGACCATTAGCGAGGTTCTTGGGACCTGGGGAGACCGATTACGTTATGAGGGAAGTCCACTAGGGTACTTGCGGGAACCATTTAGGAGCGGAATCGTTGGTTCGAAAATTGATCAGGGCCGGCTATTACTGGAACAAGATGGAAAAGGATGTGGAAGACTTCATTCAAAGGTGTAATGAATGTTAAAGGCACACCCTAATGATATACCAACTAGGGGAGATGCTTCACCCGGTCCTTTCCCCTTGGCCATTCATGAAATGAGGAATGGACATCGTGGGTCCTTTGCCGTGGGCACAAGTCCTAGTACATCTTACTTATGACTGGTTACTTCTCAAAGTGGGTTGAAGCACATGCTTTTGAGAAAGATAGGGAAAAGGTGGTCATCAACTTCATCTGGGATCATATAGTATGCTAATTCGGGATACCGGCCGAGATCACGTATGACAATGGGAGATAGTTCAACAGTGGCAAGGTCAATAAGTTCTTCGAAGACCACAAAATCAAAAAGATTTTATCGACCCCTTACCACCCTAGTGAGAACAGTCAAGCAGAGTCAACAAACAAAATATAGTGTAGAAGCTGAAGAAGAGATTAACCAACTCAAAATGAAACTGGAAAGACCGACCGGAGATTTCGGATCATCCGTATCAGATCAATAGTATTTGGGCCCTCGAAATTCAGTCTTGAATACTATAGAGACATCACACCCTGAGTTAAGAACCGAAGTCCTAAGTTTGGAAATTTAGAAGGCATTCCTATTCAATATTGAAAGCCAAGGCTTGAATATTAGGATTAATTGTAAGGGTCAAATGGTTAAAGGAACCATGCCTGCATAGCTCATTCTCGCCATGGCAAATAGCTTTTGTACCTTCAATTACTTACACTACATTCGAAGTAATAAGAGAAATTTACCTTCTATGTTTAATCGGTTCACATTTGCATAAGAAATATTATCGTTAAGTTACTTAGAATAAATACTGGGTTCAAAACTCTCTAAGTGCATGGGCCACTCCGAACCGAGAACTGCTACCCGACAGTAAGATCAGGAAATTTGGGCTACTAAATCCCGAAGGCACCGAGCCTATAAGGCAAGTCCCAAAAACGAAAAGCCATGGCCAACTTAAGGGACGAAGCCTTTAGAGCTTCAGTCATAACATACAAAAAGCTCGGAGACGTCTGAGTTTGTGCATAAAAAAGTAAGGTTCTAAGATATTTTTAATACATGAAAGATTACTTCGGAACCTATTGTGAGCACGTGATTTTTGCCTTACGAAAATTACTCCAAAATAAAATCAAAAAATAAAATAAATTTCTTTTACTGTGTAATTTTTGAATTTGCGTGGTGTTAAATATTTGTGTTATGACCATAAATGTTTACTTTGTCATAAATAAAATGAAAAATAAAATAAAATACATGTTGCATGCATATAGGATTTAATTATGCATTTAAAAGATAATTTAAATAAAATCACAAAAATATGCAATAGTTCTATTTGAAATATTCCACTGTGTGATTGATGTTTTGTCTATGTGTTAAATAATTGTTATAGAATAATTAATATATTTTTTGCGAAGTTAGATTTATTTTATAATTAAAAATTTAAATTAGAAAAAATGAAAAAAAACAATAATACATATACACAAAATCGGACCTGGATTAAAATCCAGGCCCAAATCGAATTAATTCCCCCCCCCCCCCCCACAGCCCAATCCAAACAACCCAGGCATCCGGTCCAAATCAAACGAGTCAAAACGACATCGTTTGATTGTGGTGCATCAGGGATCGTTGGATCAAAGCCCAACCAACGGCTGAGATCCCACGAACTTTAACCCATGTCCATTACCCAACCCAGTGCCCCGATTCAGTCCGACCCCAACGTTAAACCAAACGACGTTGTTTGGTTAAGTGAGTTGATCCTGGCCCTTCATTCTATCTAATCCAACGGACAATATCAATCCACCCCACCCCTATATAAGTCCTGAGCCCTACCCCAGCCCCAAACTAAGCACCCCTCCCCCTCCTACACTGTTCATCATCGTCCCCCAAACCCCCACTCCTAACCCTAGCCGCCCTAGGATCCCACCGCCTGAAACCCGGCGGCATCAACGTCGTCGGTCACCAAAATAACACCCTAGAACCCCCTGAACATCCTCTACACGAATCTGACCTTAGTTTCCTTCGAATCAGGCCCCAACTCTTCGAATCTTAAATCGAAGGTTGGCCTAAAAACCTGATCTTCTCCGATGGCTTCCAAAATAACACCACAACTTCCCCTAGATACCCTCATCACGGATCTGTTAGTTGCATGGTTCGAATCATACTGAAACTACTCGAATCTTCATTTGAGGATTCGAGTACAACCTGACCTTATCCCAACCTACTTCAAACTCACATCAGTTACCCCCTGACCTCCCTCGTGCCTAGAACATCTTTGGTTTCCCTCGAATCTAACCAGAAATGAGTAAATCCCAAATCGAACTTTCAAGAACCCTAAAAATACTAGACTTTTGGATTCTGTCCAGATTGAATAAGGATTGAGGTTTAATCGACCTTAGTCGAAGTATTTTCAGTGGAAAATACTTCGACTAAGGTCTGTTTGATTTCAAACAAAATCCGAAGCCGAGTTGAGTTCGAGTCTGATTAAAATTCAGAGGTACTTTTCTATTTCTGTTTGTATATTCTGTATGTATTTTTGTTTGTCTTAATAGCTTGTTAATTTTTCATGATTTTATTTGATTAATTCTGTCATCTTTGTCTCATGCCTGTCTATATGATCAAATATGAAATTATTTCTGTTGGTTGTGATTATTTACAATGTAAGTAATCGACTCGATTAAGTACGTTGATTAGTTATATTGTGAATTCTTATTTATGATAATGCTAATAGAAACAGTCTGCTTCTATTGTTTTAGACTGATTATGGACAAATGTTGTAAATAGTTCACTGATTAATACTTGTCAATTAAATCATGTTTGTTTGCAAACCAGTAATTTCAAATGTATGATGTGTATATATTGTTTTCTGAACAGGGCATTGTCAGTATATTGACAATGCTCCTGTGTTTGTTTGACTTATTGTTCAAAGTTAAAGCTCAGTTTACTGAACTCAGTGTAATATGTTGTTATGATGATTAGTTCTGAATTCAGTATGATTCTACAAATGTTTGATTGGATGTAATTGTGTTAGGAGGTTACATTCTTAGTCAGGATTCAGTCCAAACTTTAGGATTGGTTGTAGCTGTCTTAAATCAGATTAATAATCAGGCTTATACAGATTTTAAAATCTGTATTGTTAAGATGCTGAATTTAAGGCAGTAATACCAGTATAAAACAGTAGGTCAGGGACATTTCTGGGATAGAACAATGAGGATAATATGTTAATAGTAATGGGCTGAAAGTGAAAAGTTAGTGGCTATTATTTAAAGTGATAATGGGAAACAAAGGGTAATGGGGCTGCTTAAAATCATGTTAGGATCATATAAAGAATTCAAAAGTAGTTTTAATGGAACTTTTCTGATTTTTTTAAAAAAAAAAAGAAAGGGTCCAGGCAGCACTAAAAGAAAGGGGGCATACCTGTATAAATACAGGGACAGATTTAAAAGGAAGGGATCAGTTTCAGAAAAAGAGAGTTAGGAGAGATTTTGAAAGAAAAAATCTGATTTATCAGTGAGACAGAAAACAGAATTTAGGAGACTTTAAGAGTTTTCAGAGAGAGAGAGAGACATACAGAGAAGAAATATAAAATTTGAGAAAGGAAAATCAAGCAGAAACAGAAATCTGAAAAAGGAAGATAGAAAGAAAGGAAAACAGAAATATTAAACAGAATTCTACATCGGAAGTTAGTATTGAAGCTGATTCTGTGTTTTGAAATTGAAAGCTTTTTCAGTCTACTTTGTTTTAAGTCTCAAAAATCAGAAATATTACTCTTTGTATTAAATCTGTCCGGATTTGTTCGATATCATTGTTCAGTTAAAAATCTGAAATTTCTTAAAAGTACTGTCACTGTGCATTTGGGTTCCTCGGGTCTTATTATTGCTCAAATCTGTGGGAATACTGGTATTTTGCTGTTTTGTTACTGCTGAAACTTACTTCTTCTACCTCCATTTCCAGGTACATATCCTTTTAAATTCTATGTTGGAAAGAGATTCAGTATGACGGATAAATGAAGCTTGAATTGTAATAATATCTTTATTCATTTGAGCTCTTTAATTAAAAATTCAGTTTTGTTTCTGGATCAAATAAGTAGTATATGTTGATAGGATGACTGTAAGTTAAATATCCTTTATTGAAGACTGTATAAGTGTTGTAACAAGGTTAATTTTCTAAATTTTCATTAAAGTATAGTTGTGATTAAGATTGTCAAGGTAGGAAACATGGCATAAAGTGGGCCATTATTTAAATTTTGTGGTGTTGTTAGCTAAGTAAAAGAGTAATGTAGAAATATCAAGAAAACTACATTACTAACTCTTGTTGTTAAATAAGGTTAAGATGGTATTGATGGTATTTTTTATAAAGATAATAGATGTGTGTATAAACGTTGGTGAAAGGTGATATGATATAGCTTGTTACGATGTTAAAACGTTATGAATGTTTACGATATACAGTTAGGTTGCATGTAAGGTAATTTTATTGAATTAACTTGTATAATAATTCCTTTCCTATAAACTCGATGCCTATCTACCTTCATAAAACAAATTGACCAAATAATTAGGCTTATTAGATTAAAAGCGAGTATATGAGAATGAAACGAGATGTATAAGCACCAATTGCAACACTTTATATCAATGGTAATTAGAAATAGAATTTGTTAGTTTCATATACAATTTATTCTTTGGCATACATATATATGTTGTATTTGCTAAAAATCAAATTTTTATCCTTTCACTGAGAATTTGAATAGTCTTGGGATGAACATAATTAATACTCGGAAATTATAGTCAACGGGCAATATTTAAAAAATTGTGAATTTCTTTTAAAAGAATTTAAAGACATCCCTTGAATATGAATTTCTCAGTATTTTTATATAAAATGTGTATATACAACAAACAATTTGTGGAAAAATCCCTAATATCATTACGAATATTTTGCGCAATTAGGGATACGTTCGCGTACCCTGATTATATTTTTAAAAGCAAAATTCGGATTATGCGTACGCGCAATTTCGAGCGAATATTTAATAAAAGGATTTTTTCAAAGGCGTTAAATTAATTTCATAAAAACCCGCGATGTGCGGTTCAATATTTAAGAAAAACAAATATTCTTGATTCAACACAATCTCGGAAAATGATTGCTTAATAAATATATTATCAAAAGTTATTGTGTACACGTACGCGTGACACAATTCCGCATTTTTTTTAATTTATAACACGAATATACGTACGCGTAATTCGATTCAAAGAAGGGTCCTTAATAACAATAAGTAAAAGCGATAGAAAAATCACGTAACAAAAAGTATTTAATAAAAATCAAGATAATTAAGCCAATAATAAAAACAGTTAAGCGACCGTGCTAGAACCACGGAATTCGGAAATGCCTAACACCTTCTTCCGGATTAACAGAATTCCTTACTTAGGATTTCTGGTTCGCAGAATAATAAACAAAGTCATATTCTCCTCGATTCAGGGATTAAAATTGGTGACTTGGGACGCCTTAAAATTCCCGGGTGGCGACTCTGAAATAATTAAATAAATCCCGTTTCGACTGTCCTTCAATTGGAGAAAACTCCCCACGCGCCCCCGCGGGCGCGGTAAAAAGGAGGTGCGACAGCTCTGGTGACTCTACTGGGGACTTTTGGATATTGTAACCCAGAACCATTGGTTCAGGGTTTAAAGAATTCGAGCTTAAAATATCTGTGTTAATTGGCTTTATTTACTATATGATTTTCAACTGTTTAAATGCTAACATGCTAAATGTTTTTTTTACTGCTTTAATATTATTTGAATTGTGAATATATACAACTGCTACGAAACCCCTTTCTTTCTGAGTCTTCTGAATTTATAGTGTACACGTGCGCGTGACCCACCTTTCTGTTAAAGTCATACCAAATAAGACGGAGTTGGGACAAGTAACTAGGTCGGGCAGACTTTCGTGCTCCCGGTACGTTGCCCCGGCTTCAGCTCAAACTGTCCGTTTGGGTAAGCCAGGTTTAGAACAATCAACCTAAGGTTTTACACTTAGAATAACTCAGCCATGTACCGGATCCCTAGTAGGAACGAATATTTGCATCATATGCATTTGGCCTTGGAGACTCAACACAGGGGTTGGGTCTGTCTAGGACAGGTGAACCCAAAATTAAAAGACCATCATGATGCATCCTACTTGCTACTTGTGCATTCATTTGCCTCGAACATGCTTGTTGACCAGCTTAAATAAAATCATGGTAAGAAGAAAGGAATAAAATGGGTTGTTTTAAAAATTTCGAAAAAAAATATAGTTTTAAATTTTGAAATAAAGGTATTTAATAAATAAAAAAAAAAATCGAAAATGATTTTTTTTAGTATAAATTTTCAAAATGAATTTTGACTTTATCAAAATTAAATTTCAGATACAAAATGAGCACTACACAAAGCCCCTCATCCACAAGTACGGAAGAATTTCTATGTCAGCTTCAAATGTGGTGGTATGATTTAGGCGAAGACGGTCAAAAATGGGTCGTCAAGCATTTGGGAAATCTCACGGACATTATGAAAGTTAAACCTCGTGATGATCTGATTATGGCGTTAGTAACTTTCTGGGATCCTGTTCACAATGTTTTTCGTTTCTCTGACTTCGAGCTTACTCCTACATTAGAGGAGATAGCTGGCTATGTTGGTTTTGACGGAAGTTTAAGAAATCAAAGCTTGATATTCAGAAAGGCTCCTTCGGTACATCGATTCTTCGGTCTTCTGAACATAAGCAGTCAAATCAGAAAAAGCAATGTCATCAATGGATGTTGTTCCTTCAACTTTTTGTATTCAAGGTTCGGAAAGTCAGATGGGTTCGAAATCCATGAGAAAGGCCTTACTAATAAGCAAAACAAAGACACTTGGCAGATGCACCGTCGATTTGCTTTCATGGTGGCTTTTCTAGGAGTCATGGTCTTCCCAAATAAAGAGCGAACAATTGATATTCGCACCGTAAAAGTTGTGCAAATCCTCACCACTAAAGAAAATCACACCCTTGTCCCCATCATTCTATCAGATATTTATCGGGCTTTGACTTTATGCAAATCAGGAGCAAAAGTCTTCGAAGGATGCAAAATTTTGTTGCAAATGTGGGTGATTGAACATCTCCAACAACAGCCCAAGATCATACAGTATGGGTCAAACAATGATAATTGCATCGAAAGCTATGAGGAAAGAACAAAAAATTATCAGGTTCCAGAAGGGATAGAAGCATGGGTATCTCATCTAAAGGCTTTAACGGCAAATCAAATTGAATGGACCCTGGGATGGCTCCCGATGAGGGAAGCAATACATATGTCAACCTCAAATAGTTATCTACTACTATTGGGATTGAGAAGCATTCAGCCGTATGCACCACTAAGAGTCCTAAGGCAATTAGGGAGATATCAAATAGTTCCTGATGATGAAGATTTGAGTATGCAAGTAATCGAATTACACCCAGAAGCCACTATTCCCGAAGCTCTACTTCAACAGATGTGGAATGGGTGTCGATACTTGAAAAGTGATACTCAAGTCCTAGACGCTACAAAGGGTGAGATAAATCCTAGATATGCAAGGTGGTTTGAAAAACGGTCTCGCGTGGATGATGTACCAGAACCTGAGCTAAAAAGGCCAACAAAAAGACCCCATGTTCAAAATTTCAATGATAAAATCCAAGAGCGGTTGATCTGGGGAGAAAAAGAAAAAGGGTACAAAGCAACTATCCATGCCCTAAAAGAAAATCTAAGAAGCCTCAGTTTGGAGAAAGATTTGCAAGAACAAGAAGCCGAAGGCGAGAAAAAGAGTCTAGCTTGTGAGAATGAAAATCTTCATGCTCGATTTCAAAAAATGAAAAGAGTTTCTGAAACGCCAAAGAGGAGCTGGAAGGATCAAAAAACCATCGCCAATCTCTTTGAAAAAATGCAAGATTATGATTCCATTCTTGCGGAAAACGAAAGGGCATTGAGCAAAGCAAAAGAAAGGATCCAACAATTAAACGAAGAAGCCAGATCTAACAAAGAACGCCAGGATAGGCAATCCAAAAAAGACAAGGCACAATTCAAGAAGGAAAAGGACTATTGGATGCGATCAGAAGACCAGCTTCGTGCACAACTAGAAGAGGCAAGAAGATGCAACAGAGAACACCAACAAGCAGACCTCGACAGGGAAAGAGCGCAAGCAAGATTAGAGCAGGCCAGACTCCGAGCTCTGTTAGAATCAGCTCTAGATCGTGAGAACCGTGTCAGAGATATAGCCACCACTCGTCAGCAGCAATTGCAAGACCAAGACCAACGTCTCCAAGGTTTCAGGGCACAAATCCACGACCTGGCAGTCTTCACATCTCAAAGTTATGTAAATTGCCAAGGAATGGATTATGAAAGGTTTACAGAGCATGCGCCCACTTTTGCTCGTCATCTAGCAATGGAGTTGGAAAGGATGTATCGGACGCTGGGAGGCCATCCGGGTCAAGCCCCACATTGAGCAGATAATCCAATATTTGACAACAAAAGTGGAAAGTGGGGCACGTTGTGAGATGTTAAGAATTGTATCTTTTATTTTGATTTAAGTGTGTGTGTTTTCAAGCCATTTTCTTAAAAGTTTTCAAATATAATTCCATCTTTGTGTAATGAATAAAAGTGATTGCCTTTGGTCCGAACTACGCAAGGTCTGATTCATGTGAGGCATGATACGTAGGCAATCTCTAAGATTCGACCACCACGATAAAAGATATATATAATAAATAAAAGTGAACAACAATAAAAATTTCAAGAAAGCTGGGACGACACAAGCAGCCGAGCAAATGCATAATAGAAAGGGATTATTTGTCTAGGAGCATTGCATCTCAACGTGTGATTATATATGTGTTAAACTCTCAAAACTAACAAGTTTGTTCATTTTCAGAATTCAAGCAGTTAGTTTCTCTAAAGAGTATACTGGCATATTATCACTATCACACAAGATCAAAAGGACCAATACCCGAAAGTATGTCTATCCCAGATGTTGACACAGGTATGGAGATAGAGGAGATGGATGTCGGGAAAATGAAAGAAGAGATGTTTAAGCTCAAGCAGCAAATGGCTGAGATGTACCAAGCTTGGTCTACAGGACAGTTACCCCCATCTTACCCAAATAACCCTGCTCCATCAATGACCCAAACTCAGGATAATATCACCACTGAATTATCCCCAAACTTCCCCATTTACCAGCACTACCGAGGCACCACCTCTCAGACACCGCAGTCTCCACCTCCAAAACCCGTTCCATATTTTCCTCCACCTATGACTCCTGTTTTCGTAGCACCTCCCCCTGCTACATTTCATAAATCTCTAAGTGAGCCTACATTCTAGGCCCAAGATAACCAATATTACCCCCCGGAACCCACCTTCAAAGCCTCCGAAATCAATTCAACTGCTCCTCGGTTTGATCTCCCAACCGAAATTGACAAGCCAGCCAAAAATGCTGAACAAGAAGAGATGTTCAGGAAGGTCAAAAGTCTAGAACAATCGTTCCGAGACATGCGGGGATTAGGTGGGCAAGTCAGTGTAGCATACAAAGATTTATGCTTATTCCCCAATTTACAATTGCCAGTTGGCTTCAAGATGCCCAAATTTGACCTATACAGCAGGCACGGCGACCCAGTAGCCCACTTAAGGGGTTTCTGTAGCAAGATGCGAGGAGCTGGGGGAAAGGATGAATTATTGATGGCTTACTTCAGTCAAAGTCTAAGCGGATCAGCTTTGGAGTGGTATACACGCCAGGACCATGGAAGATGGTACACCTGGGATGACCTGGCACAGGCATTCGCATACCATTTCCAATACAATCTAGAAATCATCCCAGATCGATTATCTTTGACAAAATTTGAGAAGAAGCACAATGAAAGCTTCAGAGAGTATGGTTTTCGGTGGAGAGAACAGGCAGCAAGAGTGGATCCTCCTAGGAAGGAGAGTGAAATGGTAGACTACTTCCTCCAAGCCTTGGAACCGACTTACTATGCCTACTTGGTTTCAGCGGTTGTGAAATCATTCAACGAAGTAGTGAAGATGGGAGGTATGGTGGAAGAAGGCCTCAAGACAAATAAAATCATGAGTTATTCAGCAATTAAGGCAACTACTCAAGCTATTCAAGGCGGGGTAGGAGGAATCGGAAGAAAGAAGAGGGAGGAAGCAACAGTAGTTGATTCAGGAATTTGGTCGGGACCCAGAGGTTCACCGCTTTACTATAATCAACCACGACCTCGCCAATCAGCTTACCACCATGATTCATCCCAACACTACTATCACCCTTCAGAGCCTCATTTTTCCATTAACCATGCTCAAGCATACAATCAGCCACCTGTTCACACCAATTGGCGTGCTCCTGTCACACCAAATACTTACCCACGAGCCTATCCCGGACCAGGTTTCAGGCCTAGGCCAGCATTCAGGGGAGAAAGGGAACAGAAAAAGAAAACTTACACTCCATTGGGAGAGTCTTACACCAGTCTGTTCCACAGGCTGAGACAGCTAGACATGCTGAGACCAATACAATCCAAGCTACCCAATCCTCCTCCAAAGAATCTGGATTACACCATTAGCTGTGAATATTGCTCCGGTGCACCAGGCCATGATACGGAGAAATGTTGGCATTTGAAAAATGCAATACAAGAGCTGATTGATACTAATAAAATCGAGGTTCAAACCCCCGAAGCCCCAAATATCAATAGAAATCCAATGCCAACCCATCAAGAGGCTAATATGATAGAAAGCATACAAGCTAATGGGGAGACAAAAAAGCCGTCACAAACTGTCATGATGATCAAATCTCATGAAACCAAGCCAGATAAGCAGTTAACAGAGGAGAAGCCCGTATCTAAGCAGAACAGAAATGGTGATGGACCATCTATGATAATCAAGGAGGGATCATCGAGCATAGTTGCCGCAAAACAAGAAAGGCCGAAAGTGATAGTACCAGGGGTTGCTAACAAACCCATTATATTTGTGGAAGGAGCCCGTACAGATCAGGTTATTATTGCACCTGCAATCCAGCTGCCGGTCATCAACAACAAAGCCATCCCATGGAACTATGAATGGGTGACTGTAATGTACAAGGGCAAAGAAATCAAGGAAGAAGTGTGTGAGGTGCAAGGCTTGACACGTTCGGGAAGATGTTTTACTCCCGAAGAGTTGAGAAAAACTAAAAACAATCCAACGCCAACAAAGAGAGCTGTGACGGAAGAAGAGACGGAGGAGTTTCTAAGAAAAATGAAACTCCATGATTATTCTGTCGTGGATCAATTAAAAAAGACCCCCGCTCAAATTTCATTGTTGTCATTACTGATCCATTCAGAGGAGCACCGTCTGGCTTTGATGAAAATCCTGAATGAGGCTCATGTTCCTGAAAAGATCTCTGTAAATCATTTGGGAAAAATAGCCAACAGAATCTTTGAGACAAACAGAATTACATTTGCTGATGATGAATTACCTGTGGAAGGTACCGAGCACAACAGAGCTCTTTACCTCACCGTGAAATGTGAAAACTCCATAGTAACCCGGGTAGTGGTTGACAATGGGTCCAGTGCAAACATATGCCCTCTCTCCACTTTAAACAAATTAAAAATTAAAGAGGAGAGGATCCAGAAGAATAGTATCTGCGTACGAGGATTTGACGGTGGAAGCAGAGATTCATTTGGCGACATAGTGTTGGAACTAACTATAGGGCCAGTTGAATTCACAATGGAATTCCAAGTGTTGGACATGACTGTTTCTTACAACTTGTTGTTGGGTCGACCATGGATCCATGCTGCTAAAGCAGTCCCGTCAACACTACATCAGGCTATCAAGTTTGAATGGGATCATCAAGAAATAGTCGTGCATGGAGAAGAAAGTTTAAATGCTCACAACAGTACCATTGTACCGGTCGAGGGAACAGAAATTGACCAAGGACCATGGGTATACCAAGTGTCCGACACGGTGTCAATAGAGAAAATTACCAGAAGGGAAATACCTTCCGAATCCAAAGATATCCTCTGCATCAGTCATGGTAGCTTATGAAATGTTAAAGAATGACTTTATACCCGGCAAATGTCTGGTCTTATCTCTGCAAGGAATTGTACAACCAGTATCTCTCCCCGAGAACTGGGGAACATTCGGTTTAGGGTACATACCCACCGCCAATGACGTGATAAGGGCCAGGAAGTTGAAACACCGAGCATGGGTTCTTCCAAAACCAGTACCACATCTGTCAAAGTCTTTTGTCAAGACCAGTGCTAAAAATCGCCCGATAACAACAATTCCTAAATCCCGGGTCAATCCTGAAGAGGAATTAATTGAAAGGTTCGAGAAATTGTTTAGTGATGTGAATATGTTGGAAAGCAGAGAAGGGTGTAGCAACGCAGAAGTTCAATTCGTTGGGCCAGAAACAAAGCTCAATAATTGGAAAGCCATTCCTCTCCCAATTCGAAAGGAGTCTTGGTAGTTTATTTTGATTTTCTTTCAGTTTGTTTGGGTTACTTCAGGGTTGTAATCCCAAAGCTTATCTTACAGTTTGTTTGAAGTGTGCAAACCTTGTTATCTTTCATCATCCAATAAAAAGCAGTTTCCTTTTTATTATCATTCCTGATAGTTTTCTTTTCTTTTTCTTCTTTCCTGTACAGTTCCTTTTACGCTGGCTCTAGTGATATGGCATGCATGAGGAATCCTCAGTCCAGTCTTAAAAATCAATCTGGTTCCGAAATAATAATTCAAGAAATATATAGTGATTATGAATCAGAATATGATGAAGATGAGGTTTTTGAAGAGATTAGTAAAGAGTTAATTCACTTTGAGGAAAAAATCAAACCTAACTTGAGTGATACCGAGGACGTCAATATAGGGGACACGAGTAATGTCCGGGAAACTAAAATAAGTGTCCATCTCGAACCAAAGATCCGAGAGGAGTTAATTAAAGCACTCATAGAATTCAAAGATGTTTTTGCATGGTCGTATGACGACATGCCGGGCTTGAGCACTGATTTAGTGGTCCACAAATTGCCCACCGATCCAACGGTGCCTCCTGTCAAGCAGAGGCTGAGAAAATTCAAGCCTGATATGAGTGTGAGAATTAAGGAAGAAATCACCAAACAATTGGAAGCAAAGGTCATTCGAGTCACTCGATATCCTGTTTGGTTAGCTAATGTCGTTCCTGTGCCAAAGAAAGACGGCAAAATTAGAGTATGCGTCGACTATCGCAATCTCAACAAAGCAAGTCCAAAGGATAATTTCCCATTACCCAATATCCATATTTTGATCGACAATTGTGCCAAGCATGATATAGGGTCTTTCGTGGATTGTTATGCCGGGTATCATCAAATTCTAATGGATGAAGAAGATGCAGAAAAGACGGCATTCATCACACCATGGGGAACTTATTGCTACCGGGTAATGCCATTCGGTTTAAAGAACGCCGGAGCAACCTATATGAGAGCAATGACCACAGTGTTTCATGATATGATACACAAGGAGATTGAGGTATACGTGGACGATGTGATCATAAAATCAAAGCATCAGGCCGACCACGTTCGAGATTTGAGGAAGTTCTTCTTAAGACTTCGCAGGTACAACCTCAAGCTTAACCCTGCCAAGTGCGCATTTGGAGTTCCATCTGGAAAGTTGTTGGGATTCATAGTCAGTCGACGAGGCATCGAGCTAGACCCATCAAAGATCAAAGCCATCCAAGAACTGCCACCTCCAAGAAACAAAACGGAAGTAATGAGTTTGTTGGGAAGGTTAAATTACATCAGCAGGTTTATTGCTCAGCTCACAACAACCTGTGAGCCCATTTTCAAATTGTTGAAAAAGGATGTTGCGGTCAAATGGACCGATGAGTGTCAAGAAGCGTTCGACAAGATAAAAGGATACTTGTCAAACCCACCCGTGTTGGTCCCGCCAGAGCCAGGAAGACCTTTGATTCTTTACTTGACGGCTTTGGAAAATTCATTTGGTTGCGTATTGGGGCAACATGACCTCACTGGCAGGAAAGAACATGCCATCTACTACCTTAGCAAGAAGTTCACAGCTTATGAGGTTAAGTATACTCATCTGGAAAAGGCATGTTGCGCCCTAACATGGGTAGCTCAAAAATTGAAACACTATTTGTCATCCTACACTACTTACCTCATTTCTCGGTTGGATCCATTGAAATACATTTTTCAAAAGCCTATGCCAACGGGAAGACTTGCAAAGTGGCAGATATTGCTCACAGAATTTGACATCATCTATGTGACTCGAACTGCAATGAAGGCTCAAGCGCTGGCCGATCATTTGGCCGAAAACCCGGTCGATGAGGAATATGAGCCGTTGAAAACTTATTTTCCTGACGAAGAAACAATGCATATCGACGAGGTGGAGCGAATTGAAAAGCCTGGCTGGAAACTTTTCTTTGATGGAGCCGCTAACATGAAAGGAGTCGGAATAGGAGCTGTAATCATTTCTGAAACAGGGCATCACTATCCTGTTACGGCTCAATTACGATTTTATTGCACCAATAATATGGCTGAATATGAAGCTTGCATTTTGGGGTTAAGGCTAGCCGCAGACATGGGTATCCGAGAAATCTTAGTCATGGGAGATTCGGATCTTTTGGTACATCAAATTCAAGGAAAATGGGAAACCCGAGACTTGAAGCTCATACCATACCGACAATGTCTACATGATCTTTGTCAGTGGTTTCAATCAGTGGAATTCCAACATATTCCAAGAATCCATAATGAAGTTGCCGATGCATTGGCTACCCTGGCATCAATGTTGCACCATCCGGACAAAGCTTATGTAGATCCAATACATATTCAAGTCCACAATCAACACGCTTATTGCAATATGGTTGAAGAAGAATTTGATGGTGAACCATGGTTCCACGACATCAAGGAGTATATCAGGATGGGGATATATCCCGCACAAGCCATAGGAGATCAAAAGAGGACCATTAGGCGATTAGTAAATGGATTCTTCTTAAGCGGGGGAGTTTTGTATAAAAGAACACCAGATCTTGGATTATTAAGATGCATAGATGCCAGACAAGCTACAGCTGTCATGTCTGAAGTACATTCAGGAGTTTGCGGACCCCACATGAGTGGATATTTGTTGGCGAAGAAAATCCTCCGAGCTGGTTACTATTGGCTTACCATGGAGCGAGATTGTATCAGTTTTGTGCAAGTGTCATCAATGCCAAATACACGGAGATTTGATTCATTCTCCACCATCCGAGTTGCACACAATGTCGGCACCATGGCCCTTCGTTGCCTGGGGCATGGATGTGATTGGACCAATTGAGCCGGCAGCATCCAATGGACACAGGTTCATTCTGGTAGCTATTGATTATTTTACCAAATGGGTTGAGGCCAAGACATTCAAATCAGTGACCAAGAAAGCTGTGGTCGATTTTGTCCACTCAAATATCATATGTCGATTCGGAATCCCGAAGGTGATCATCACAGATAACGGTGCTAATCTTAACAGCAATTTAATGAAGGAAGTATGTCAACAGTTTAAGATTACACATCGTAACTCTACACCATATCGGCCCAAGGTGAATGGAGCAGTAGAAGCAGCCAACAAAAACATAAAGAAGATACTTCGGAAAATGATAGAAGGTTCAAAACAATGGCATGAAAAATTACCATTTGCATTATTAGGATACCGCACTACTGTTCGCACTTCAGTAGGAGCAACTCCTTATTTGTTGGTATATGGTACTGAAGCAGTAATTCCTGCAGAAGTTGAGATTCCTTCCCTTCGGATCATCGCCGAAGCAAAGATTGATGATGATGAATAGGTCAAAACCCGTCTAGAACAGTTAAACTTGATTGATGAAAAACGATTGACCGCAGTATGCCATGGTCAATTATATCAAAGAAGAATAGAAAGAGCATACAACAAAAAGGTGCATCCCCGGAAGTTTGAAGTAGGTCAGCATGTGCTGAAACGTATTCTTCCACATCAGGTCGAGGCAAAAGGCAAATTTGCCCCTAATTGGCAAGGACCATTCATTGTGACCAGAGTATTATCGAATGGTACACTATGTTTAAAAGATATTGAAGGCAAATGCATAGATATGGCGATCAATTCTGACGCGGTAAAGAGATATTATGCATAAAATTTTTGAATGTTTGTATTTAGCATTATTTCGAAGATTGGAATGACAAAGGCAATTTATTCTGCTATCCAAACACTATACCCTTTGTTTTCCCCTTTGAGCCATACTTGTTTCTTTCCTACCCCCTCTTGGAAGCAATAAAAAAAAACATCACTATTATTTAGTGAACTACGTTTGGCCTGATTCCTCAAAGAAGGATACGTAGGCGTCTCACGGCTCGGTCATAGGGTGCACAATATACATAAAATGTGCACAAAAAGAAACATCAAGCGACCCCAATCAAGGAACTGGGGCAAGAATTGTATTGGAAATAAGAAAAAGATTCCAAGAGTTGTAATTCTAAACCCATACCAAAACTGTTTAGCTTTTAATACCTTTTCCATTTCTAACCCCATACCAGAAAGACCTTTTGACCAATCTTAGAAAAATGCTGAGTCAAGCAAATGAAGATGGTTCATAATACTCTGGTACAAACAAGAAAAGAAAGTAAAAATGAGAGAGTCTTATAGGTGAAAACCCACACGGGCACCATAAGGCGACGGAAGTTGAGAGAAAAGTAAAATGAGAGAGTCTTATTGGTGAAAACCTTCGTGGGCACCATAAGGCGAAAAGGAAGTGAACAAATGAACAAATGAGGAAAGTTTATCAGTGAAAACTCTTTAAGACATTGCAAGTCCAACAGGTCTGTGAAATGAAAAATGAGGTTGGATTATGGAAATTTTGGCAAAAACCAAAATGAGACAATTGAAAGGAGATTGATTAAAGACTGGGTTGATTAATCCGAAATGCATACCCTGATCATTGGTGCCAGTAACTCCAATCAGATAAGTTTTTATTCTTTCTCCACCAGTCATCCAAACTTGGATTTTTCTTTTCATTCTATAATTGTCGAAATCAGCGTGTTTCATCACTAATAATCTTACTTTTCTAAAATCTTTGAGATAAGTTTTATTCCAAACAAATAAGAAGGAATGTCAAGGTATACTATCAAGATCCAAGGTTACAAAATACGGCCACAAAAGGTGGGAGATAAAAGATATGGGTGTAAGAAAGGTGAAATCAAAAGTGGATCAGCAAAGTCAGAAGGGACATATGATTACAGTTAAAAGGGTTTGAAGGAAAACATACAGAGGGGAATCCTATAGTCAAGGATCAATTACAAGGACAAAACAGTCTTTTCAACCATTCCAAGGCAATAAAGAGAGACGAAGAGAAGCATCACCATCGGCAAGAATACCCCAGTCAACCACCCTGCTTTAAACTAACGAAGTTTTCTTTGATTTAAAACAGGGGCAAATACAATATTTGTGTCAGGAAATACCTGGTAAAGAATTGAAAAAGTTAGGCGTCCACCTGGAGAATGAGGATGAGAAGTTAAAAAGAAGTCAGGCGTCCACCTGGAGAATGAGGATGAAGAAGTTAAAAAGAAGAAGTCAGGCGTCCACCTGGAGAATGAGGATGAAGAATTGAAGAAATCAGGCGTCCACCTGGAAAAAAAAAGAAAAAAAAAATTAAAGAAGTCAGGCGTCCACCTGGAGAATGAGGATAAAAATTAAAGAAGTCAGGCGTCCACCTGGAGAATGAGGATGAGAATCAAAGAAGTCAGGCGTCCACCTGGAGAATAAGGATGAGAAAAAGAAGTTAGGCGTCCACCTGGAGAATGAGGATGAGAAAAAGAAGTCAGGCGTCCACCTGGAGAATGAGGATGAAGAATTAAAGAAGTCAGGCGTCCACCTGGAGAATGAGGATGAGAAAAGAAGAAGTCAGGCGTCCACCTGGAGAATAAGGATGAGAATTAAAGAAGTCAGGCGTCCACCTGGAGAATGAGGATGAGAATTAAAGAAGTCAGGCGTCCACCTGGAGAATGAGGATGAGAATTAAAGAAGTCAGGCGTCCACCTGGAGAATGAGGATGAAGAATTGAAGAAGTCAGGCGTCCACCTGGAGAATGAGGATGAAGAATTGAAGAAGTCAGGCGTCCACCTGGAGAATGAGGATGAGAAAAAGAAGTCAGGCGTCCACCTGGAGAATGAGGATGAAGAAAAGAAGAAGTCAGGCGTCCACCTGGAGAATGAGGATGAGAAAAGAAGAAGTCAGGCGTCCACCTGGAGAATGAGGATAAGAAGAAATTGAAGAAGTCAGGCGTCCACCTGGAGAATGAGGATGAGAATTAAAGAAGTCAGGCGTCCACCTGGAGAATGAGGATGAAGAATTGAAGAAGTCAGGCGTCCACCTGGAGAATGAGGATGAAGAATTGAAGAAGTCAGGCGTCCACCTGGAGAATGAGGATGAAGAATTGAAGAAGTCAGGCGTCCACCTGGAGAATGAGGATGAGAATTAAAGAAGTCAGGCGTCCACCTGGAGAATGAGGATGAGAATTAAAGAAGTCAGGCGTCCACCTGGAGAATGAGGATGAAGAAGTTAAAAAGAAGTCAGGCGTCCACCTGGAGAACGAGGATGAAGAAGTTAAAAAAAAGTCAGGCGTCCACCTGGATAATGAGGATGAGAAAGAAAAGAAGCAGTCAAGGCACCCACCTGAAGAACGAGGGAATGCAATTGAAGTGTTGAAATCAAAAGCCCGCTCATATGAGAAAGGAGCACACTTAGAATCAATAAAGCAGAGGAGTCCAACAAAATCCCCAGCAAGAAACAACAAGAGTTCCAAAAGGAATACGGAATAAGCCAAATGCCCAAGAGTCACCAAGATATCAAGACAACAAGTAACGCAAGGGCATGATCTAGATAAGATTTTTATAATTTATGTACCATAGTCTAGTTTAGCTTTTTGTATTTCCTTTAAAGTAAGGTGTAATAAGGAGGTCAGCAAGCAGTAAAAACAGCACAAAGTAGCAGTAACATCACAGTCCATGGTAGTCCCAGCTACCCAAAATTCCCGAACTACATTGACCTGATTCCTTTATAGCCAAGGATATGTAGGAAACCTTTGAAGCAGAGGTTCGGTCAAATCTTTCTAAAAATGCTTCCCACGGAGTATTCGAACGGGCAAAAATCGCTCGTATCCGCTCACTTTATCTTTGCACGAAAACTCTTCGAGTTTCCGCACAAAGAGGGGCAGCTGTGAGCACGTGATTTTTGCCTTACGAAAACTACTCCAAAATAAAATCAAAAAATAAAATAAATTTCTTTTACTGTGTAATTTTTGAATTTGCGTGGTGTTAAATATTTGTGTTATGACCATAAATGTTTACTTTGTCATAAATAAAATGAAAAATAAAATAAAATACATGTTGCATGCATATAGGATTTAATTATGCATTTAAAAGATAATTTAAATAAAATCACAAAAATATGCAATAGTTCTATTTTAAATATTCCACTGTGTGATTGATGTTTTGTCTATGTGTTAAATAATTGTTATAGAATAATTAATATATTTTTTGCGAAGTTAGATTTATTTTATAATTAAAAATTTAAATTAGAAAAAATGAAAAAAAAAACAATAATACATATACACAAAATCGGACCTGGATTAAAATCCAGGCCCAAATCGAATTAATTTCCCCCTCACAGCCCAATCCAAACCAACCCAGGCATCCGGTCCAAATCAAACGAGTCAAAACGACATCGTTTGATTGTGGTGCATCAGGAATCGTTGGATCAAAGCCCAACCAACGGCTGAGATCCCAGTTACTTTAACCCATGTCCATTACCCGACCCAGTGCCCCGATTCAGTCCGACCCCAACGTTAAACCAAACGACGTCGTTTGGTTAAGTGAGTTGATCCTGGCCCTTCATTCTATCTAATCCAACGGACAATATCAATCCACCCCACCCCTATATAAGTCCCGAGCCCTACCCCGGCCCCAAACTAAGCACCCCCCTCCTACACTGTTCATCATCGTCCCCCAAACCCCCACTCCTAACCCTAGCTGCCCTAGGATCCCACCGCCTGAAACCCGGCGGCATCAACGCCGCCGGTCACCAAAATAACACCCTAGAACCCCCTGAACATCCTCTACACGAATCTGACCTTAGTTTCCTTCGAATCAGGTCCCAACTCTTCGAATCTTAAATCGAAGGTTGGCCTGAAAACCTGATCTTCTCCGATGGCTTCCAAAATAACACCACAACTTCCCCTAGATACCCTCATCACGGATCTGTTAGTTGCATGGTTCGAATCATACTGAAACTACTCGAATCTTCATTTGAAGATTCGAGTACAACCTGACCTTATCCCAACCTACTTCAAACTCACATCAGTTACCCCCTGACCTCCCTCGTGCCTAGAACATCTTTGGTTTCCCTCGAATCTAACCAGAAATGAGTAAATCCCAAATCGAACTTTCAAGAACCCTAAAAATACCAGACTTTTGGATTCTGTCCAGATTGAATAAAGATTGAGGTTTAATCGACCTTAGTCGAAGTATTTTCAGTGGAAAATACTTCGACTAAGGTCTGTTTGATTTCAAACAAAATCCGAAGCCGAGTTGAGTTCGAGTCTGATTAAAATTCAGAGGTACTTTTCTATTTCTGTTTGTATATTCTGTATGTATTTTTGTTTGTCTTAATAGCTTGTTAATTTTTCATGATTTTATTTGATTAATTCTGTCATCTTTGTCTCATGACTATCTATATGATCAAATATGAAATTATTTCTGTTGGTTGTGATTATTTACAATGTAAGTAATCGACTCGATTAAGTTCGTCGATTAGTTATATTGTGAATTCTCATTTATGATAATGCTAATAGAAACAGTCTACTTCTATTGTTTTAGACTGATTATGGACAAATGTTGTAAATAGTCCACTGATTAATACTTGTCAATTAAATCATGTTTGTTTGCAAACCAGTAATTTCAAATGTATGATGTGTATATATTGTTTTCTGAACAGGGCATTGTCAGTATATTGACAATGCTCCTGTGTTTGTTTGACTTATTGTTCAAAGTTAAAGCTCAGTTTACTGAACTCAGTGTAATATGTTGTTATGATGATTAGTTCTGAATTCAGTATGATTCTACAAATGTTGATTGGATGTAATTGTGTTAGGAGGTTACATTCTTAGTCAGGATTCAGTCCAAACTTTAGGATTGGTTGTAGCTGTCTTAAATCAGATTAATAATCAGGCTTATACAGATTTTAAAATCTGTATTGTTAAGATGCTGAATTTAAGGCAGTAATACCAGTATAAAACAGTAGGTCAGGGACATTTCTGGGATAGAACAATGAGGATAATATGTTAATAGTAATGGGCTGAAAGTGAAAAGTTAGTGGCTATTATTTAAAGTGATAATGGGAAACAAAGGGTAATGGGGCTGCTTAAAATCAGGTTAGGATCATATAAAGAATTCAAAAGTAGTTTTAATGGAACTTTTCTGATTTTTTTTTTTAAAAAAAAAAAAAAGGGTCCAGGCAGCACTAAAAAAAAGGGGGCATACCTGTATAAATACAGGGATAGATTTAAAAGGAAGGGATCAGTTTCAGAAAAAGAGAGTTGGGAGAGATTTTGAAAGAAAAAATCTGATTTATCAGTGAGACAGAAAACAGAATTTAGGAGACTTTAAGAGTTTTCAGAGAGAGAGAGAGACATACAGAGAAGAAATATAAAATTTGAGAAAGGAAAATCAAGCAGAAACAGAAATCTGAAAAAGGAAGATAGAAAGAAAGGAAAACAGAAATATTAAATAGAATTCTACATCGGAAGTTAGTATTGAAGCTGATTCTGTGTTTTGAAATTGAAAGCTTTTTCAGTCTACTTTGTTTTAAGTCTCAAAAATCAGAAATATTACTCTTTGTATTATATCTGTCCGGATTTGTTCGATATCATTGTTCAGTTAAAAATCTGAAATTTCTTAAAAGTACTGTCACTGTGCATTTGGGTTCCTCGGGTCTTATTATTGCTCAAATCTGTGGGAATACTGGTATTTTGCTGTTTTGTTACTGCTGCAACTGCTGAAACTTACTTCTTCTACCTCCATTTCCAGGTACATATCCTTTTAAATTCTATGTTGGAAAGAGATTCAGTATGACGGATAAATGAAGCTTGAATTGTAATAATATCTTTATTCATTTGAGCTCTTTAATTAAAAATTCAGTTTTGTTTCTGGATCAAATAAGTAGTATATGTTGATAGGATGACTGTAAGTTAAATATCCTTTATTGAAGACTGTATAAGTGTTGTAACAAGGTTAATTTTCTAAATTTTCATTAAAGTATAGTTGTGATTAAGATTGTCAAGGTAAGAAAAATGGCATAAAGTGGGCCATTATTTAAATTTTGTGGTGTTGTTAGCTAAGTAAAAGAGTAATGTAGAAATATCAAGAAAACTACATTACTAACTCTTGTTGTTAAATAAGGTTAAGATGGTATTGATGGTATTTTTTATAAAGATAATAGATGTGTGTATAAACGTTGGTGAAAGGTGATATGATATAGCTTGTTACGATGTTAAAACGTTATGAATGTTTACGATATACAGTTAGGTTGCATGTAAGGTAATTTTATTGAATTAACTTGTATAATAATTCATTTCCTATAAACTCGATGCCTATCTACCTTCATAAAACAAATTGACCAAATAATTAGGCTTATTAGATTAAAAGCGAGTATATGAGAATGAAACGAGATGTATAAGCACCAATTGCAACACTTTATATCAATGGTAATTAGAAATAGAATTTGTTAGTTTCATATACAATTTATTCTTTGGCATACATATATATGTTGTATTTGCTAAAAATCAAATTTTTATCCTTTCACTGAGAATTTGAATAGTCTTGGGATGAACATAATTAATACTCGGAAATTATAGTCAACGGGCAATATTTAAAAAATTGTGAATTTCTTTTAAAAGAATTTAAAGACATCCCTTGAATATGAATTTCTCAGTATTTTTATATAAAATGTGTAGATACAACAAACAATTTGTGGAAAAATCCCTAATATCATTACAAATATTTTGCGCAATTAGGGATACGTTCGCGTACCCTGATTATATTTTTAAAAGCAAAATTCGGATTATGCGTACGCGCAATTTCGAGCGAATATTTAATAAAAGGATTTTTTCAAAGGCGTTAAATTAATTTCATAAAAACCCGCGATGTGCGGTTCAATATTTAAGAAAAACAAATATTCTTGATTCAACACAATCTCGAAAAATGATTGCTTAATAAATATATTATCAAAAGTTATTGTGTACACGTACGCGTGACACAATTCCGCATTTTTTTAATTTATAACACGAATATACGTACGCGTAATTCGATTCAAAGAAGGGTCCTTAATAACAATAAGTAAAAGCGATAGAAAAATCACGTAACAAAAAGTATTTAATAAAAATCAAGATAATTAAGCCAATAATAAAAACAGTTAAGCGACCGTGCTAGAATCACGGAATTCGGAAATGCCTAACACCTTCTTCCGGATTAACAGAATTCCTTACTCAAGATTTCTGGTTCGCAGAATAATAAACAGAGTCATATTCTCCTCGATTCAGGGATTAAAATTGGTGACTTGGGACGCCTTAAAATTCCCGGGTGGCGACTCTGAAATAATTAAATAAATCCTGTTTCGACTGTCCTTCAATTGGAGAAAACTCCCCACGCGCCCCCGCGGGCGCGGTAAAAAGGAGGTGCGACACCTATCAAGTTACTCGATCTCGAATTACGACCATGAAAAAATCCACATTTGGCAAAGGAAAGTTGTGTTCGCTTAAATCACTCGAATATTTTGGTAAAGACTTTATTTTTTATCGAGTCCTCCAAATTCAGAGCAACTCGGAGTTATTATTTAACAGACCTCATCCGAGCTTTGGGAGAATGAACAGTTTAAGCTATGTCAAATTTTATGCTAAGGCATCGATGGCATATTATGAAGTCCAAAACACAAGTTATATATCCTAAGTCTTAAACATAAGCAAGTACAGAAAAGTAAAGGATGAAATATGTAGTCGAAGAGAAAAAAATTGTATATATATATACCAAAAGGTATTTACAGAGGCACTACAAAATGGTCCCAATGTACAAAATATATAGCTACAAGAAAAAACAAAAATAAGCTAAGGCATTTCCTGCATAGGCCTCGTCGGAGCCCGACTCGCTGCCCGAACCATCGAGCTGATATCTCGCTCTGGCCTAAGCTTCGATCCTCTTCGATCTCGGCTGCCAGGTCAACTCCCTAGGCTTGGATATCCTCAAGAGTCTCTCTCTGAGATAGCCACTTCACATATTCGACCTTCGTTATGACACGGGCTTCGGCTACCTCGACATCATTCTTGTACTAGGCTAGCATGTTCTGAGCTTCGAATGCCTCGTTCGAAGCTGCCTCCAACTTGGACTTCAGTGCAGTGTATTCTTGGTCGAGATCATCCCGTTCTATAACGGCCAATCAAGTTGTGCTTGGAGCTCCTCATTTAGCCAAGACTATTTGTCAGCTATTTCTCTCATCACCCGTAGTTGTAATTTGGTCGATGTCGGGTCCTCTTTGGTGGCATCCCTCTTCGAGGCCAGGAGATCCAGTTTGCCCCTTAACTCCTCAATTGAGGCTTTTACCTCGTCCATTTCAGACCTAAGTTGGTCGATCGGGGTCATCTTCTCTTGGACCTACGAGATTGTGACGTTAGCATCTGCGTTTAACCTCTTGTTATTGATCTCAAACACTCTTACCTTTTCAACCAGAAGGGCTTGTTCCTATTTCGACTTCGAGGGCTACTTTTGGGCTTTTTTCAGCTTGGCTTGGAGGACACAGTAGTCCCTGAGGACTTCATTTTTTTGCTCACAAAGAGCTTTGTACATGTCTTTTTACCGGACCTACTCCTTGAGCTCGAACTCAAGGTGACTTACCTCCATCCGGACCGGTGGAAGCTCTCATGATGAAGCACCAAGGCTAGAGACATAAAGAGAGAAAAATTGGTTAAATGTCATTAAGGAAAAAAGAACTCTATAAAGACACAAAAGGAAAGAAGGCATACCCTATTCAGCACCTATTGGGCCTCGTTGAAGAGGCTCGACCCGTCTACCTCATTCATTTTCACTTGGTCCTCTTCGGTCATCGAGGAACAAAGATAGATGGATACTCCAGCTAGCTCAGACATCATGCTAATATCCGCTGGTACTATGAACATGATCGTATTTTCTGATCAGGGTCCACACTCGGGGGGAAAATGCTTCTCGAGTTTAGGGCTCAAACTCGGCCCACCTGGCCCTCGTTGCACGACCTTTTTTGGGATCTCCAGGTGGCCAAAGCGGGAATAGTCCACAACATACCGACATCTATAACCTCAAAGAATGAATTAAGGGCCTCATCCACGGTGCAGGAAGCCTCGGTCGGTTTCACTGCAGTGGCCCAAGCCTTATCTAAGAAGGCCTCCATATGAGGTGGTGACTCCGAAACATGAATAACATTGCTATTTGTCGAAGCGTTTTCCCTTGGAACCGAATGAGCCTTCTGCGAAACAGAAGTTACTAGATCTTCTTCGAGTCCCCAAGCTACAGAGGACTTGGCCTTTCTAGCATCCCTCTTCGGGGGCGTCAACTCTAGTTCGATGTCGATCAAATTGTGAGTGATGAACTCTATGTCGTTGTCATCCTCGAGATAGTTCTTGAGCTGGTATAGGGCTTTGGAATCAGAGACACGAGCACTAGAACTCTTCTTGTTACTTTTTCTAACCCTGACTACGACCCTTTTCTTTTTCTTGGCCTCGCCAGGAGCGTCCGAGAAGTCAGGGAACCCTTTCTTCTTTATTTTTTTCTCCTCCTTTGCAGCACCTTCGGCGGTAGGCTGCAGCGAACCGGAGTGTTTTTCAGATGGGGATGAGGCCACAGACTCGGTAACTACTCGATATTTGGTATTCTTGGGCAAACCTGTGAAAGGAAAAGATAGTGTCAAATTAATGATAAGATAAAAATGACCCAAAAGGAAATTCAACCGGAAGGAGAGGGACACTCACCATGAGAACGACCCTCCCATTTTCCTTTGGAAAGCTTGTGCCACTCACGCTCGGGATAGGTGAGTTGTTTGCAGATGCCCTCAATCCACTCCCTAAAATAAGGGACCACAATGGGGACTCGGGCGACAGCTGCATATCAGAAAAATGGGTAATGAGAAAAGAGGAGCAAATTCAAAGGATTGAATTAAGAGGAAACAAACTTATGTTTTGAGTTTCACTTCTCGAGGAAAGACAGGAGCTCGGAGGGAATGAGGTCTTTGATCTTTATCCTAATAAACCTCCCCTACCAGCCTCGGTCCATGTCCCCATCGATACAAGAGAAGGGAGCCTTCTTTGCCCTACGGGCAAGCTTGATTAACCCCCATCAGAAGATTCGGGGGGGTGTAAACTCGGAGCAGGTTATTGATCGTGAACCAAGGCTCCTCCATGTTGTTGGCAAAGTGATAGAGAATGGCCACGATCCTCCAAAAGGATGGGTGGATCTTCTCGAGACCGATCTCATACCTCTTAGAAAAATCAAGGACCACCATATCTATCGGACCGAACGTGAAAGGATACGTATAAATGCTTAAGTATCTTTCCACGCGCGTCATGATGTCATCATCAGGACTGGGAACGACTATATTTTTGTCTTCCCATTTATAGTCCTCCCGAACCGCTTGGAGTGTTTCCTCAGTGATGGGCTATTACCGGAAGGGTCGCCTGGGTGCATGTGGCTGAGGTAGAGGTTGAAGAACCAGTGTTTTGAGGCATTGATTTTGAAGTCTTAGCCATCTTGGTCTGGGAATATGAATCTTTGAAGGTGGATATGAAGATTTGAAGATTTTGTATGAAGATTTGAAGGCAAAGTATGAAGGTTTGAAGACAAGAGATAAAGATATGAAGATGTGGAGAACAATTTATGAAGATTTGAAAGATTGATGAACAAATAGAAAGTTTGAGGGTAACTCAAGAAGATTCAAAATCGGAAAGTAAAAAGGTGAAAAAAAAGGAAATCGGAGCTTTTATAGGAAAGAAATAATGAATTCCTGACGTTTCGCATTCATTAACTACCGGGGATGATCAACCAGTGGCTGACACATGTCTGAAGTCAGAGCGACGTGACTGATGAGATGTTTCAGCTCGCTAACTTGCTTATGGAATACAAAGAAAGGAACTGTGGTCAAATAGTGAGGGGACTATCCGTGTATGGATAAAATTGGGGATAAAGCTTACCCCGATTTCTCGATGAAGAAACAAGAGACAACATGGTTCGACGCAGGCTCGGTAAAGCCGAGGGCTCCCATAGATCAGAGCTCGAGGGAACAAATTACGCACCAAGAATCAGACATGGCCAAACATGGGAAGAATTTAGCTCAAGCAAAACAAAGAATCGAGGCTAAAGAGAAGATGGTTAGAACGAACGAACGAGGGGATGAAATATCCTCCATTAACTGTATATTACGACGCGAATCTCGCCCGATATCATCTGTGGATCATGTTTTACTAGAAGAGAGGAATTTCTACCTTATTTAGACTTGCACTAGGATTGAAACACCTTATTATAGGGAGAACCTTTTTCATTTTTAAAATCAATGTGGGCACGCATATCAAATCAATAAAGTTTGATTTTGTCTTCTAGCTATTGTTCAAATTGTTCTTCGGTTGTTCATTTCTTTAGTTGCAACCGAGCTCGTTTCAAGGGCTCATTCGGAATGGGTTTTAGCATTCAAACTTAAAGCTAGGATTAATCGTTTCATCATATTTGGTTTGATCGCCTTATTTTCCTTCAGTTTAATTCTTTGTTATTCTTAGATTACTCGTGTTAAATTAAATCATGTATCCTTTAAATCGCGTACAAATTTAATTGTTACTCGTTTTAGGGGTAATAGTGCTTCATATTAGTTTATCTCGTAGAGTTTAGATTTAATCAAGAGGAGAATCTTGACCTTATAATTAAACTAAACCATCGGCTGAATCCGTGAGAATTATTAGGACATTAGAAGTGAATTTAAACAGAGTTAGATTCCGAATAACTATCTTACACATATCCTATCGCAGGAGTGGATCCACCTTTGTTCAAGGGAGTTCAGTTGAGCCCACTTCGGAAAAAAATTAACTATTTTATGTGGAAATTAACTTTCTATGAAACAAATATGTAGTAAATAAAAGCTTTTGAACCCACTTGACGAAAGGGATCCGTTGGTCAGATTAATCAAACGAGTTCAATGGTTGCAAGTGGTTGTTAGTTCGATTCCTTGCTCTTACACACTATTTTCTTCGTTTTTAGTTTTCCATAGCTTTTTTGGGCCCTAGCGTTTCTTATGTTTTCTTTATTCTCTCCCTTCAAGAGCTTCCTACCTTGATTTTGGATAACTCGAACTCACAACCTATTGATAGGAAGTGGAGCTATGCTATTCTCTTCGTTTTTAGTTATCCATTGCTTTTCATGGTCCTCATGTTTTTTATTTTCCCCTGTGCTAAATCAAGGAAACCATACACCACTTCAACATTCTATCTTCGTAATTTTTGAACTAATTACGCTGTGGTGTTCACTTTTTTCAAGTTTAAGAATAAGAATGGAGCTGTGTACAATTTTCATTTTTAAACGTATAATTATTGATTTTTGTTTTTTATTTTTTTTCATTCATATGTTAGTTCTATAAACATATGCCCTCCTTTAGATACAACAACAACAACCCAGTAAAATTCCATCAGTGGAGTCTGGGGAGGGTAGAGTACGCAGACCTTACCCCTACCCTAGAGCAAGTAGAGAGGTTGTTTCCTGGAGACTCTCAGCTTAGATACAATAGATCTGTGACAACAAAACCCAAAAAATAATCAGCAACGTGAGAGACAACAAATAAATGGAAAAACAGTAACACAAGTATTTATGCAAAGGTGTGAAACACAACATAAATCGCTAGCAGTGCTAGACAAAACACTATCATACTCGTCGGTACAAAGATGAAAACCGCTCGACTACCCTTTAACCTACAACCCTAATGCTCGACCTCTACACCTTCCTATCAAGAGCCATGTCCTCGAAAATCTGGAGCCGCGTCATGTCCTGTCTGATCACCTCGCCCCAATACTTCTTGGGCCGCCCTCTACCTCTTCTCGTACCTGTCAAAGCCAACCGCTCACACCTCCTAACCGGGGCATCTAGACTTCTCCTCTGCACGTGTCCGAGCCACCTAAGACGCGCTTCCCGCATCTTGTCGTCCACAGGAGCCACGTCCACCCTCTCTCGAATATCTTCATTCCTAATCTTATCTAGCCTAGTGTGCCCACACATCCATCTCAATATCCTCATTTCTGCTACTTATCTTTTTGATATGCCCGCCTTTAAATATGAAACTTTAATTCGTAACACTTCTCTGTCTTCTTTCTTTTATTGTTTATTTTAAATTAGTTTCTTTTCATAATTTTGGAGCTTTTTTATAATGTTATTAATTTTCTTAGTTTATAGCTCTCTTTCGTAGCGCGAGTTAAATTAAAATTAATAATTAATTAATTTTAATATTTTAATATATATCACATCGATGATTGTATGATAAAACTTGTAAGAAATTTCTAAAGTTTTAATAAATTCTTAAATTTGTAAAGGTAAATAGATCTGTTGTTAAAATTTAGCTAAAGTTAAAAATTATTTTAAACAATGCGACTTTGAAAAAAAAAAAAAAAGAGTAGAGGGCAAAACTCTTTTTTAGATTTTGGTAAGAATCAAAACAAAAAGACCAAGGTAAACTCTACTTATTAACCCAATGTCGCGTGTACTGTCGATTGTGACCGAGGACTCAGTATGTGCCTGAACACCCTTACATAAAGTTTTGGATCCGCCAATAATCCTATCGCGACTCTTTTTTCTCATATTGACAACAACTCATTTTAGCTCAATTCTCTCATTTCTCATGTTGACAACAACTCATTTTAGCTCAATTCTTGCATTCTCAATGATCAAGTCTACTTAGTGGTAATCTTAATTTAGTTCATTAATTTTTGTTATTAATCAACTCAACTCAAAAGTGTTAATCGTCCTGAATAACGAATAAGCTAGAAATTTTCAAAATATTATTTAAATTTAATCCCTGTTAAAACGATATTTTATTATACTATTTTTGATTAGCAAACTTTAATTTATAAAGTGTTTGTGGTCGTCAGTGTGGACAATATTCTAAATCTACTCGAGATAAACATTCAATTTATGTATAGATTTGGCTAGACCGAGGTTGAAGACGACAATGGCAGAAAGGCAAAATATGACTTGCAGCAACTATTGAGATGTGCTTTTCAATAATAAAAACAAATGATTTCTCAAAGCGTAATTATAATCCAGTTTTTAAGGGGAAACAACTATAAAAAGTCTGGGAGAGAGTGGTAGAAATGAGAGTGCGAAGGTCGGTGTCTATTTCAGACAACCAGTTCGGGTTCATGCCGGGGCGATCTACCACAGAAGCTATCCACCTTATTAGGAGGATGGTGGAACAATACAGGGATAAGAAGAAGGATCTCCACATGGTGTTTATCGATCTAGAGAAAGCGTACGACAGGGTTCCTAGGGAGGTCTTATGGAGATGCTTAGAGGCTAAAGGGGTCCCGGTTGCCTACATTAGGGCGATTAAGGACATGTATGATGGAGCTAAGACTCGGGTTAGGACAGCAAGAGGCAATTCCGATTATTTTCTGGTTATTACGGGGTTGTACCAAGGGTCTGCGTTCAACCCTTTCCTATTTGCCCTGGTGATGGATGCTATGACGCATCATATTCAGGGGGAGGTGTCATGGTGCATGTTATTTGCTGATGACATAGTCCTAATCGACGAGACACGACGCGGTGTCAGCGAGAGGTTAGAGGTTTGGAGACATACCCTTGAGTCCAAAGGTTTCAGGTTGAGCAGGACGAAGACGGAATACCTTGAGTGCAAATTTGGGGCAGAGCCGACGGAAGCAGGAGTGGAAGTGAGGCTTGATTCTCAAGCCATCCCTAAGAGGGGTAGTTTCAAGTACCTGGGGTCGTTTATTCAGGGGTCCGGGGAGATCGACGAGGATGTCACACACCGTATAGGGGTGGGGTGGATGAAATGGAGGTTAGCGACGGGAGTCCTGTGTGACAAGAAAGTGCCTCTGTTACTGAAAGGTAAATTTTATAGGGCAGTGGTTAGGCCTGCTATGTTGTATGGGACCGAGTGTTGGCCGGTGAAGATCTCACACATCCAAAGGATGAAAGTTGCAGAGATGAGGATGTTGAGGTGGATGTGCGGGCATACAAGGAAGGATAAGATTAGAAATGAAGATATTCGAGATAAGGTGGGCGTGGCCCCCATGGAGGACAAGATGCGGGAAGCAAGACTCAGATGGTTCGGGCACATTCAGAAGAGGAACACTGATGCACCGGTGAGAAGGTGTGAACGACTGGCGGTGGTGGGTACGAGGAGAGGTAGAGGGAGACCTAAGAAGTATTGGGGAGAGGTGATCAGGCAAGATATGGCGCGACTTAGGGTTACTGAGGACATGGCCCTAAACAGGGAATTGTGGAGATCGAGCATTAAGGTTGTAGGTTAGGAAAAATTGCGATGTCTTTTTTACAGCGCACTAGAGTGAGACTAGCTAGTTAGGAATTAGTCTTAGGATGTTATTGATCAACTACTGATGATGGGCTTTATCTTCTGTGTATTAATACCCTACATATTCTCGTATTTCCTATATCTCTTATATTGTTGTTACTGTATTTTTATGCTATTTATGTTATGTTATGGATTTTATGGTATTTTATGGTGTTTTATTATGAGTCTATTGATAGTACTAATATAGTGTCTCTTGTTGCCTCTTTGAGCCTAGGGTCTCCTGGAAACAGCCTCTCTGCCCCTCGGGGTAGAGGTAAGGTCTGCGTACATATTACCCTCCCCAGACCCCACTTGTGGGATTACACTGGGTTGTTGTTGTTGTTGTTGTTGTTGTTGTTGTTGTACTTTCATTAGATTGCGCCGAATTTTCTTCGGTAAAATGTTAGTACTAAATTGTATACGGTCGAAATCAGATATACCCGATTTCGTAGGCTTGAGGAGTCGCTTCAAGAATAAGTTCAAACGGACCCGGCTCGAGCCCGATGGCGGAGTACAGGACTTGAAGATCGAAGTGCTCGATGAACACCAAGGCCGAGTATGACCAACCTCGAGATAATACCGTTATGGTTTAGTAACAGAAAGAGCGAGATTCCCACAACGGCCCTAAAATCACGGCATAAATTCCGGAACAGATTTGTCATTGGCGGTTAGACAGCTGTCCAATAAGATTCACTACTATAATTAGAAATGTACCTTATTTGGACTCCCCTATTATATAAAGGGGAGCCCATTCATTTGTAACACATGACACATTAACCAGAGAATATACATTCCTCACTTTCTTGCTTATTGTTCATCAGAACTGCCTTATGATTTACTGTTCTTGCTAACCTACCTCAAGACGGTCATAGCTCGAGGTCAAGACTTGGCTTGCACACTGGTTTGACTTACTTTATTCTTCAATTTATATACTTAATTCCTTGTTTATCAATTAGTATTGGACATTTGGACTAAATCACATATCTTTAAAATCTAAAATATAAGTTTAATTGTTACTCGGATTTTTGGGTAAACATAAATATATTTTTCATGAGAAATGTTTACTAAAACAGAGTATTTTCCAATTTTAGTACTGAATAATTTTCACGAGAAATGTTTAAAGAATGAAGGTATATTCAAATTTTATATATATCACATATGTAAAGTCCTAAGTGGCAATGATAATCATATTTTATTCTATGGTTTTCAGTTAGATAGAAAAGCTAATTTGTGGCAATCATGACTAATTAATAAATAAAAATATTTATATGTTAAATGTTAATGATTAAATCCAATAATGGTAGCAGAGCAGAGATTCAAAAGAGAAACAAGATCGGGCTGTCTGATCATATTTTAAGCTGGAATCCTGAAGGAGAAATCATAGCACATCAAAATACAAACAGAATATGAAACATGGCTTTCCATCAAGTTTCAACACAAATTCTAGTTTAGCACCAAATCAATAGTTTAACTTTAACTAAATCCAGTCTAGCTGATTAAAAGGAAAGTCAAAGCTGCCATTACAGACAAACAGACAAAGGGAACCAACAGATAGATAATTCAGACAATGCACAACAACAGAACTCAGAAAAGCAGAGAGAAGTCCATGAAAACCAATCTAAATTCAATCTGCGGGCTCATCAACTTCTGGGGTCTCAAGTTCAGCTGTTTCTTGCTCAGCATCTTGCACCTCCTTCTCCGTCTTCTTTCCTTTCTTGGACTTATAGTACACACTCATGAATGTTCCGATGGCTCTGTACTTTTTCCTGCAGTGCTCATATAGGCTGCCATCAAACATCCTCCAGAAGTTCTTCTCTGTCAGCTCGGAGACAGCATATTGTGGCTGAAATCCATGGTTTTCGATCAACCAATTCTCCAACTGACGGACTGCCTCTGCACCATCATAGACCTCACCCCTCAAAACAGGTCCGGGAGCATAGTAGACACCAACATCGGTGTACATTTGAGCATATGGTGTGTCACCTTGCCTGCGGTGCAGCTCAAACCCTGGTTCAGGATACACCATGGTTTTCAATGGCAGCCTGTAGAGTCGGTGTGGGCAGAGCCAGATGGGATACACCTAAAAATTGTTAAGAGGAACTTATACAATGAGAAAATATCGCTGAAAAAAACAACAAAATCTAATACAAAAGGTACAGAAAAGTATTTCCTCTTCTAGTTCATTTCTTTCTGAAATGAAAAACATATGTAAAATTTACCTCCATCTCACGGTGGACCCACTCGAGAGCATCTCCAACCTTGTAAAGAGGAACAAGCAAATCCTGAATGACATGCATGTCATGGTAATAGTTCCTAATGGCCTCACCTTGAGTGGCTTTAAGTAGAGAAACCTTGGGCGGCATGAGCCATCCTAGAAGATACCTAAACCACCACTGATCGCCAAATGGAAGGATAAGTTTCCCTTCCCAATACAAGCACCTTGTGTGCCTGTGGTAGTATTCCCTAGTTGGAATATACTCTACAAATTCCCCTCTCTTCAGTGCAGTTTGAGCATGCTGGTAAAACCATGGTTTGAACCACCAACCGACACTGTTGATCACATTGCCCTTCTGCTTGGCCTCTTCTTTCGAAGCATATCTACCGGTCATGCAAACAGCTTCTGTGGGATTGTACACCATGGTTTCTACAAAATCTGGAACCTTGTCAGGATTATCCTGATCTCCGTCTCTAGGTGCAAAAGAATCTATATAAGCCTGTGCAATCTCTTGCAGATTACCAACTACTGGTTTGTAAGTAAGTTTCATGTATTCCTTGATAGGAATGAGCTTGATCTCAGCTGAAACGAGAAGCCCCAATGTCCCTTGAGACCATGGTATAGCATAGAAAAGATCAGAATATTCATTGTCCTTTGTAGCTCTAACTACCTGCCCATCCGCTAGAATAATCTCATATGACACAACAGTGTCGGAGAACAGTCCATAAATGTGAGAGCTTCCTTCAATCCCGTAGCCATTGATCAGACCGCCAACAGTTAGATCATCAAGCTCAGCGACAACTGCAAGGGAGAGATTCATAGGGACAGTAACTCTAGATATTTGGCCCATATTGACTAGAGGCTCAACTCTAGCAACCATTCGCTCCTTGTCGATGTCAAGGACGTTTCTAAATGGAGAAAGATCAACTTCAAAATGACGAGCACGTTTGTAGTCCACATTTCTCATTCCAACAGCAACCCAAGGCTTCCTAGCAGTGCAGACAAGACCATCCTTAGATGCATTCCTCTCTTTTAGACGCTTCACAACCTTTTTAACATTATCGTCATGCTCCTTCTGCCGCTTCTTGAAAGATTTGCAGTCAGACCTAACATCCCCTAAATATATGGAGAAGTAATACAGGAAGGAGAGAGGAAGGACGAAGAAGATAACGATGATCCATCTGAATTGGACAAGATAGTCCACCAAATTCTTCTTCCTCTTGGGACGAAGGGGAACCTCAAGATCCGACATTTTGGAAGAACAGGTGCCAAACAGAGCTGCCACAAGGACGAAAACACGTTATAGACAAGATTGCAAGTCAGCTTATCAAGATAAAGCTATAAAGCTTGACGCTAATCTAATTAGGCTGGAGAATAAAAGGAAAGCAAATCATCAATCACATCTACCACTATTCCATATTCACGAATCTTGTAATATATCACATCAATCACGATTTTGCATCAAGACTTCTCAATAAACAAGTGATTATGAATATTTGTGAAAAAGGAAAAATATCTGTTAGCCAGAAATGATTAGAAGAAAATTTGAATCGGAAACAGCTAAACAAGAGTGTCATATGTGCTCTGTAGACCCAAAACTGTTCTAGGCACACAAAAAGGCAAGCTTCACAGAAATAAACCCTTTAAATAGCCAAGATAAAGGAACACTTATCTCACATACACTTACCCATGATGCAAATGACACAAAAGAAAGAAAACTCAAGGCCACTTCTAGTAAAACAGGAAGATGCATAAGATTGCATAATCTCACTAATGAATAATGATGTTATGGAAAGTCAAAATATCACCTTGAACTAACATCATTAGGCAATAAATCCTAAGTGGGAGGCCCCGCTAATTTAGCTAAAGTAGCAAGAGACGACTTTAATTATACAAATTCTTTATGGTAACAAAGCCATTGATTGTCATCACTTTTTTTCTACTGATTGTGATGGTAAATTCAACCGAGGCAAAAATAAGAAGTTACAGATGTAATGCGAATGGTACGGTAGAAAGAAAAGACATAGGAAATAGAATAAACAACGAAACGATATACCAGAAGCATCATCTATTAAGATCAGCAGAATATTCTACTAATAGATCATAATTCTTTTGAGCAAATACATCCATCCATCAACTTATAATTCTGAGCAGTCTAAAGCCAGTGCAGTATAACTTGAAACAAGACCAAAACCAAATCCTCAAAATAGCATAGATAATTGTTACAGATTACACTTAGTAGAGCTTGACTTTACTTCAGATCCGCAACTTTTATGTGGGAATCCCCCAAGAGGTAATCGAAAAATAAAATGTGGTTTAGTGATTAGATTTATCTCAACCATAGGAGTGGGAACACACCTTGCAAATAAAAAAAAAGGTTTAAATCATTGGTCTTAATCATTTAGATCTGAAGACGTTATGGTCCAAACTCAACTTGTGGACATACTTCTCAAATTTCAGATCCACATTTTGCAAGCCATGCTTCAGATAATAGATGTGAATTATTTTAAAGAACCACGCATAAAGCAGTTACTATATACAAGTGAACAACATAACAGAATAAGTACCAAAATCCAGCTTATTTACAAGATTTTAAGCCCCCTCAGTTACAAAAATAAAGCATCTTACACCAATGAGAATCATTTTTCTTTTATGACCGAGAATCCATCTGGGGTCAACCATTAGACCAACCATAGCCTTCAAAACTCGGGGATAATGGACTCGACCGTCTACCCTTCGCTTAGTTCCCAGGGCTTGAACCTGTGACCTAAGTCACAAGTCATCACTTGAACTAAGCCATGGGGACCCTTACACAAATGAGAATCATAAAACAAAGAATGTAGCAAAAACATAAAAGTAAAAGCGAAAGTGATTTTTTAACACAAAAAAACTAAGCAGAGAAAAGCTGCATGTTAAGAAAAGAATTAAGCAGATATTATGATTTAGCATTTTTTTAACACCATCTATAAAACAGAATCTCATCTTTTAAAAAAGTACATTACGAAAGCAACCAAGCCACAGTCAAGAAACAAATAAGCAGATCTATGCGATACATTATAAAAAAGCAACAGATTCAACTAAGACTTTTTGCAGATCTACACACAGAAAAAAAAAAACCCAAGATTTAAACACCCTTAAAATGACATGCATGCTACACAAAACAAGAGCTTTTCTACACAAAAAAAAAAAACAGAGTCTTTTACTTCAAGATTCAGTCCACATCTCAACTCTCACAAGAACACAAGAAAAAGATTTAATCTTCAGCTAAAAAGGAATGATTTCAGAGAAAAGTTAAAAGGTTGAAGAGAGTGGAGTGTAGAGAAAATACCTGACAGATGGACTAGCACTGGGAAGAACCCAAAATGAAGGATAATGGTAAGAGTGACAGAGTACTTTAAATAAGAGCCTACCTAATAAGCTAGGGGTATTTTAGGAAATTTGCTCGAATATAACGCCAAAAATATTCAAAATTTTCAACCTTGTTTCTTTTTTATTTTAAATAAATTCTAAGTATTCCTTAACCAACAAAAATTATTCTTCTTTTAAAGATTATTCAGACTTTTAAGAAAAGATATTGAATAGTTTTAATAATATGAATATTTATTTAGATTATATTTTATACTTTTTAAAATAATATTCCCACTAATAACAACAATGAATAATTCATGGAAAAAGTGATAAATGACTTTTTATTAACTAGTTTAAAATAAATTTAGCTTACCAAAATAAATAATGTTAAAATGAATGATAACTCTCTTTTTTCATGATACCACATTTTTTGGTATCCTACCAATTCTTTGATGACATTCATTCAATTATTTGCCAAAACGAGAATCAATTCTGTACTAGCTAGCGGTAAGTGGTCCCCTCAGTGGCTTAAAAAGGAAAAAGGGCTAGATTTACTGGTCTCCTATTAAATATTTTCCACATTTAATCTTAGTTATTTCGGAACAAATATATTTATACCGTTATCATATTTGTCATATACTTATGTAACGACCTGACTTATTTGTTCCGATTTCCGAGTATATAACGCGGTTAAATATAGACAATATTTAAAAGTACAAGGATAAATCTAACCCTTTTTCCAAAAAAAAGAAACGGAGCGTGAAAAGCCTCCTGCATCTTTGAACAAATTTAATTTATTAACTAATAAAATAGCATAATAACACAAAAATAGATTAAAATTTAAAAAGAAATTAAAAAGAGTTAAAAAAATTCATAGAAAATAAAATATCTAGCAAATGCAGACCAAGGATTCGATGGTTAAAGGAACACTGAAACATTCAGTATAAATTTATCACTAGTCATGAAGATTGGTAAGGAGGCATCTGTTAATATTTGACTATTTTCTTGAAGATATTTTCAAGTATATATAAAATTTTGCTAAAGTTTTCGGGTGTCGCAACCCCTCTCCCTATGATATATGCCCACCAACATATTTTTATAAGTATAAAATATGCAATATTATTAGAGTTATAATGAGACATTAACTACGACGTCTTAACTTTATAACAAATAAGAAATCATAATTTATTAAAAATTATTATCAAACTACATATTTTACATCCCTAAAAATAAATACTCAATAAGCGTTATTAGTACTATATTTTAAAATAATATTCTTTCGTGAATAAATATAAAATTACTTTTAAAGCAGCAATAAAAGTATGATAATTTTGAATATAGAACTTAGATACAAAAACTAATTGCAAGTGAAGATATTAATTTCGGCTATCTATTTTTAAAAAAATGTTCAAACGATATTTACCCTCACTATATTCTCAGTTAGTAAGAATGCAGTACAATCACTCATTATTTGAGTTTTCTCAATCTTCATAATTTTTTTAAAGAATCAAACTTTTATCATATATTTTTTAAAGAATTTTGAGGGGTCAATGGTAATTAGGAAATTTAATACATGATTTATGTAAAAATTGCTGGGTGAAGCCTCGAGCATGAAGTGTGAGGCATATTTTAGGTGCACAATCGGGTACTTGGAGCGTAAGCCTCACAAATCTAAGCCCGACATGTGAGCCTCATGGCGTTTTACAGTAAAAATAGCACGGTATAATCAGTTTTCGGACTGGTCATTCAAAAATAGTCAGCGTTTACTAAGTCAATGAAAAATAGTCACTATTTTGCTGCAACAGAGACCGGTCCAGAATAATATACTGGAGTTCGGTGCACCTGTGTATGAACTCCAGCATATTATGTTGGACCGGTATACTTTGTTGGCTTCAGTATAATATACTGGAGACTGGAGCACTGGTGCTCCAAACTCCAGTATATTATACTGGACCGGTATACTTGCTGGAACTCCAGTATATTTTGCTAGAGTTCTAGTGTACTTATGCTGGAACTCCAGTATAATATGTTGGAGTTCAAGTATACTTATGCTGGAACTCCAGCATAATATACTGGCGTATTTTCCGGGTTTTGAACAATGTTTTCACTCAGATTTATCTTTACATGAAAAGTGGCTAAATTTCAATTACTTTTGAAACTGGCTATTTTTGAACGACCAGTTGTAAATCTGGCTATTTTTGAATTTCACCTCGTTTCACAAGTGCTCCACCTAGGGGCAAGCTCCGTGCAAGGCTTCGAAAAGCCTTTTAAAATTATCATATATTAAAAATATCCTTTAAATATTTTATTTAGAGATGTCATATCATTTCTCTAGGATTCTAAGAAAATTTCATTAAGTGAAGAATGAAAATATTAAAACTAAAATTTTACTAAATGTAAAAATACGATATTCTTTTTAAGATAGTTGTAATTGATATAGGTCCAGTGTTTAGATTCGAACTTGAACCTTATTTGTGCAATTCACCCAATTCACTCATACAAATATATAATGATGGTATATATTTTTAATTATTTTTGCCACTTAATAAAGTCGGCCTCTTCATTTTGATATGATTTGAGGAGTAGATGAGTTGTGCACAGCTGCGGGAAGTAGTACTTTACGCTTTAGTAGTAGTAAGGAATAAATGATTAAGTTAGTTGTATAATACTAGGATATTGACAGTTTGATCCCTTACTTATTTACACTTAAATCTATTAGTTATATTACTTTACACTCAAGTCTATCTTTCTAATTGGGTGGTATATGTATCAGAAGGGTATTCAATGAGATTTATGAAAAGAATGACTTCTGCTATTTCCTTCTTTTACCGATTCTCTTTAATTTTTCCTTTATTATTTTTGAGCTACGTCAGTGGTATCAGAGCATTTTTCAGCATTGTGGGAGCTCATAATGTCCGCCTAAATCAATTAGATCGAGTAGCTATTGAGGTTGCTAATGTTAATCTTCGACAAAATCAACTGGAATCCGCAAAATGAAAAAGCATTCCGTGAGCTGAAGGAGACTTTCACAGCGAGTCACAATTCCAGTAAGGGCAATGAAGCCAACTCGGCAGTGGTGAATCACGTTGATTTGTACTCACCCACTGACGAACCACAAGATGTGGTAGGTCTCAATGATCCAATCTCATTTCTCCTATTAAGTCCTAACCCTAATGTGAACAGATATATGAAATTTCAGCTACCTTGTGTTCGAAACCCAGCTATTGGCCAAAATTTTAGTTTCCCAATTACTCAAATCCCTAATACCTTCCAAATTCCTGTCACCCAACTCCAAATTCTACCTTCTACATCTATTCCACATACCCCAACTGCTCGAAATTCAAATTTCAGTCAAATGTTTAGTCCCTCAACTTCACCCATCCCAGCTACTGTTTCCCATACTGCTACTGCAGATCACGCTCAATTTGTCCAATGCTTCTATAACACACCACACCCAATTGCACTCATTCCCCAATATCACCCTCAGATGGCAGGAGCTAATGATCAAGTTTCATGTTCTATTCCATACTCTATTACCAATCCCATTCACACCCCTATATTTCAGAACCCCATACCTCCAAATTTGGCTCGTATACCTCCTGTATCATCTGCTTACCTACCATACCAATACAACACCCCAACACATAACCAACAACCACGTTCTCTTTTAAAACAATATAAGATTGGTTTTCCCAGGTTCAGTGGGAAAGAGGTTTCAAGATTACTGGTACCAGATAGAACAATTCTTTTCAATGGATGAGGTCCCTCACCATGATAGAGTGAGAGTGACTTCAATGCATCTAGATGATTTGGATCTATAGTAACATAGAGCTTACGTGAGAAGCACGTCATAGTTGCAACTTTCTTACCTAAGCTGGGAGGAGTATATTTGGACATTGTCAAATAGGTTTGGAGCAGAATTTGATAACCCTATGAGTGAGTTAGTTAAACTGAAACAAACTGGAGGGGTGGTTGAATTTTAAGAGTCTTTTGATAGAGCCATGATTAGGCTCAATCTGGAGCCCAGTTATGTTGTCAGCATATTTTTAGAATGGTTGAAACCTGAGTTAGAGGATGTTGTCAGGATTCTCAAACCTTATTTTTTACCTCAGGCATACCACCTTGCAAGATTGCAAGAGTCTATCTTCATTAAACAATCCAAAGCCATGAGACAATCCCCTTTGCAATCCAGTTCTAGAACAATTTCCCAGCACAATCATTTTCTTATAATAAACTAGTAACTACTCCAGCTAACCATATTCCTCGACCTCCAAGCTACAGGAAATGAAAAGTTCAAACGAAGGAGGGTGACACCAGCTGAGCTTAGTGAGAAAAGGACTAAGGGACTATGTTTCCAATGTGATGAAAAATTTGAACTAGGCCACATTTGCAAGAATAAGGCTGAGTTGTATCTGTTGGAGTTGGTTGAAGAAGAATTAATACCAGAAGAGTTAGAAGAAGAGGTGTTCAATGTAGAAGAGATAACATAAACATGTGAGATCTCTATTTATGCCTTGCATGGTACCACAGGCTATAAAACTTTGAGACTCATGGGATACTCTCACAGGAGACCCTTGAATATCTTGATTGATACTGGATCAACACATAACTTTATGGACAGTGGATTTGTATCAAATATGGGGTGGAGAGTAGACCCATATAACCTGCTAGATGCAAACCTAGCAGATTGTAATAAAGTTCCCATATTTGGCATGTGTAGAGGACTAGAGTGGCTCCTACACGATACTCTCTTCAAAGCTGATTTTTTATTTGCTGCCCCTAGGGACATGTGATATGGTAATAGAAGTTCAGTGGCTCAGCTAGTTAGGGGACAAATGTTCAACTTCAAGATGTTAACTATAAAGTTCGAGTATGAAGGAAAGTTTTTCTCATTGCAAGGAATGAATCCCAAGTTGAAGATGATAGATTCTTATTCCTTATAGAAAGTGAATAGGGGGTTGTTCATGATTAAAGTGACTCCTAAAGAGGTGAAAGAGGCAAGACAGAAGGATATAGAACCAATGTAAATTCAGCAGGTTCTGCAGGGAAATGAAGAAGTATTCCAAGAACCAAAAGAGCTTCCCCTTTCCAGAGAACAATTTGATCATCACATTCCCTTGAAGGAGGGAACAAATCATGTTAACAATTGACCCTATAGGTACTCTCCATTGTAGAAAGATATAATTGAGAAAATGGTGCAGGAATTGCAGTCACAAAGACTGATACAACACGGCTGCAGTCATTTTGCTTCTCCAGTTGTATTGGTGGGAAAGAAGGATGGAAATTGGAGACTTTGTGTAGACTACAAAGCCCTCAATCAGATCACCATTAAGACAAATACCCAATACCCATCATAGAAGAGTTGTTGGATGAATTAGGTGGATCACATATTTATTCCAAGATAGATCTCATGTCAGGATATCATCAAATAAGGATGACACTTGCTGTTGTCCCTAAAATAGTATTCAGAACACACTCCGGCCATTATGAATACCTGGTAATGCCATTTGGCTTAACTAATGCATCATCTAGTTTCTAAGGATTGATGAATCATGTCTTTAATGAGCATTTGAGGAAGTTTATCTTGGTATTCTTTGATGATATACTTATTTTCAGTAAGAGTGTTAAGGAATATGGTGAGCATCTGAGAATGACCTTTAGTCTTCTAATACAACATCAACTTTATGCTAGGAAATCCAAATGTCAGTTTGTTGTGGCCAGCATAGAGTATTTGGGGCATTTTATCTCTACTAATGGCGTCTCTACCAACCCTAAGAAGATACAGGCAATTCAACATTGGCCAATACCTGTAACTATTAAGCAATTGAGGGGATTCTTAGGATTGGCTGGCTATTACAGAAGGTTTATTAGAGGATATGGGCAGATTAGCAAACCACTAACTAATTTGCTGAAGAAGGTCAGTTTCAAGTGAGGTGATCAAGCTACTTTAGCTTTCCAAAACTTAAAGATGCATCGATTTCTGCATTAGTACTTGCTTTGCCAGACTTCACCCTCACCTTTGTAGTGGAAATATATGCATGTGATGTAGGCATTGAGGCTATAAAAATGCAACAAGGGCATCCCATTGCCTATTTGAGCAAAGCCTATCTCCACAACATCAGGCTATGTCTGTTTATGACAATGAGCTATTAGCATTGGTCATGGCAGTTACAAGAAGGGGCCAATATTTGATTGGTAGGCATTTTATTATCAAAACTGATCAAAAAGCTCTTAAATTCCTTTTTGATCAAAAGCTACATATAGGGGCACAACCTTAATGGATAACAACGTTGATGCAGTTTGACTTTGAAATCCAATACAAGAAGGGCCAGGAAAACAAAGCTGCAGATGCACTTTTTAGGATTACAACAATTAAGATTCCTGCTCTCACACTTTCAGTAATGAGGACCAATCTCTTGCAAGCCATTAGTGATAGCTGGAATGTTGATCCAACAGTAAAGGAGGTCATTTAGAAAGTGAAGGATTCAGTAGGGAGGTGAAAGGGTATTCATACATTAACCAATAGTTGAGGAAGAATGGGAGATTAATTGTGGGAGCTGACTCTACTCTGAGGAAGGAGATTCATCACCTCTGGCATGACTCTGTAAGTGGAGGTCACTCTGGTATTGACCACACTTATAGGAGATTGGACTCTTTTTTACTGGAAGGGAATGAAGGCAGATGTGGAGGATATGTTAAAAAGTGTGATGTTTATTAGAGGAATAAGTATGACAAATCAGCATATCCTGGTTTGTTACAACCTCTTCAAATTCCATATTTAGCTTGGAGTAGCATTAGCATAGACTTCATTGAAGGTTTACCTAAGTCCAAGGGAAAAGAAGTCATATGAGTGGTAGCAGATAGATTGACTAAGTATGCCCATTTTGTTGCCTTGTCACATCCCTATACTGCTATGGACATTGCCAAACTCTTCATGGATCATATATTTAAGTTACATGGAATGCCAGAAGACATTGTTAGTGATAGGTATCCAGTTTTTACTATTAAATTATGGCAAGAACTATTTGCAATGCAAGGAGTGATCTTAAATACATCTACCACTTACCATCCTCAATCTGATGGTTAAACTGAGGTCATCAACAGGTGTCTAGAGATATATCTGAGGTGCTATTGTTCTGATTCTCCCAAGGATTGGGTTCAGTACTTAATGTCACACCTCCTTTTTACCTACACCCCCGGAAGGGTATAAAGGGAGTTTTTCCAATTAAAGGACAATCGAAACGGGATTCATTTATATTAAGAATTCAGAGTTGCCACTTGGGATAATTTTATGGTGTCCCAAGTCACCAGTTCAAATCCCGAATCGAGGAAAAGGTTGACTCTGTATTACAGCCCCTGAACCAGAAATCCGAGCAAGAAATTCTGTTAACCCGGGAGATAACAACACTCCCGAGTTTTGTGGTTTTAGCACGGTCGCTCAACTGTTATATTCGGCTTAATTATGAACCTATGTGCAGATTTTAACTTTTATAACCGCCTTTGTTCAATTAATTTTAAGAAAAATTCAACGTTATCAAATATACGTCTTGGACCACGTCACATAAATGCACCCATGGTCCGCAACATATTTTATCTAACGTTGTTGAGATTTGGATTTGAGTCACATAATGCACCTGAATTTAGGAAGGTAAATTATTAAAATAACGCGTCTAAAGCAACTACACGTTTTCTTAGCTTTGTGAGGGCCACGAAAATTTCACTAAGTGGCACGCCTCGAATTCTAAAGAGTTAAAACAAAGTTAATTAAATGAGGGCCATGTAATTGTCCTCTTTGTTTGACATGGCGCACCTCACTTCTAATCTTAAGGAAATTCAAACTAAATGCTTGAGGGACATAAACTATTTGTATCCTATAATATGACTCACCTCAATTATTAAGGGGCTTGGTTAATTGATTAAACGACATAGGAAATTTTTGAATCGTTTTCAAGAAACCAGACTTAGCGATTTGTAACAATGGGGAAGTGGGCCAGTCATTAGAAAGAGTTTGGGCCAACACCGGCCATCAGCAAGAAAGCACACATATAGCCAAAGATTACCATTTTTCTTTGTTTCCAAATGATTTCAAGGCTTTGGGCCCAAGTTGAGCCCAAGTCTAACAAAGAAATGAACATTAACGTACTGACCATAGACCGAGTCGCTGTTGAGCCCAACCCAATTCAAACATAGAAACTAGGCTCCAAATGGCCATGATGAAATCAACCCACAAATAAGCTATTGGATTTCAGCATTATAAACAAATGTATCTCCAATTGCTCGAGACAAACAAACACATAAATTTAAGCATCATTCAATTGACTATCCAAGCTGTAACCACAAACCCTTATACACAAGCAATTTACTCACTAATCTGTATACTAACATGATTTCAAATTCAGCATACATGTATAAACATATGTTTCTCTACGTCCCATCTCACTCACCTTAAATCCTCATTCCAAATAACTTGAAATAACAATTAACTTGCGAAGCAATAAGAGGTCCAACACAACCTACTTTATGCTAACATGCTTAGTACAGAACCCAACTAAGGGTCCAATTCACAAGTTTTCGTCAAATTTTCTTCTTCACAGTTCATGATTAGCTACCACAACAAGAACTTCAAACCCCACAACTAGTTATGAAGGCTTTGCCAAACATAATTTCATATCATATCATAGACAAATTAACTACAGCCCTCATAATAAACATTCAGTACATTGAGTAAACATGTAATCTAGACGAAATAAAACTAAATTAAAGGATCCGTACATGCTGAAGCCATGCTCGACATTTTCAAACTTCATTTCACACTTTAAGTCAGACTTCACATGGTGTAGAATTCAGAAAAGTGTACCTGGGAATAAAAAGAAAACAAGGAAAGGATCAGTGAACAAACAGTGGCAGAACAGCTTAAACCCAGTAATGAAACAGTGTCACAAGAACGCAACCAATTTCTGCTCAAACCAGTAGTGACACACAGCAGACTCAAAAACCAAACTCGAATTGAAGCAGGACTCCAAACATAAACTCAGCTCAGAATTAGCTTTCAAAAACCCAAATTAAACCATCTTCAGCCCCATGTGAATCAAAGATAACTTCAGAAAAATAAACACAAAAAAAACTCAAGAATCCCAGAAGAAATTCAATGGAACAATGATTTTTTATCAAATTTTTCATCTGTCTTTGTTTTTCTGTATTTTGTCTCTTAAACTCTGCCTTGAAAGACAAGAAATAATGCCTTTATAGGCAAAGCAAGTAGGGCAGCCTTAAGGAAATAATTTCTACACTTAGGCCCTTTGTGAATTTTGGTTTTTGCTACTTAGTCCTTGGCTAGTTTTTCTTTTTCTGAACTACCCTTAATGTACTTATTAACTAACACAACAGCCTCCCACCCCAGCTTCTAGGAAGCTTCCTAGTTCAGTTACCATGAGATTCCCCACCCACAATTCCTATTTTACCCCTTAAGCACCATGTTATTACCCCTAAAATCAGACAGATATGGGTCATGGGTTGAATTGACCTAGTAGTTAAGCCAAACGTGGGCTCAATGCTAACCCAATGGCCTAAATCAACCCCTTAGGGAAATTCTGATTTGGCTTCAAAACCCAAACAACAAAATGAGCCAAATCAAATCAGTCAACAAATTGAGGGCAGACACTTAAATGATTTTGAAACCAAACTTACACTAATCGAACAGGAAATTGACTAAGTTATCAAAATAAACCTAATTAAATTAACTAAGGACTAAACAAAAGGTGAAATCAGAAACTTAATCATGCTAATGATAAAACTATGCAGGCCAAGAAAATCCGAGAACAAGATTTGAAAAAGAAAACTAAAATGGAACGAACGGACACTACTCAATCTAGGTTCAGAAAATTGGTCGAGTTTCAACCAAAGAAAGGGAAAAGACAAGAAAGGACTAATAGGATAAATAAGACTAAAAAAAACTGGGCGGAAAAGGGAGGGAACTCACCGACTAAACTTGAAACCGTACTTGATATCCTGACTTACACGAAACTGATGCCAATCACTTGTTCTTTGTCAAGAACAAACGATCAGCATCAGTTTTGTAGTGAATCAGCCTCCTAATCGTGAAAAACACAAGCCTGGGTCAATGCATGCCACCAGGTTCACCGAAAGTTGGTTTTGAACTTATAGGGCTCGAACTCGGATTTAAAATTTGAGGAGTTCTGGACAGATTCGAGGGAAACCAGTGATGGATTAGGTATAAGGGGGTCGTGGTGGTTCTGTGGTGTCAATTTGGAGTGATTTGGGAGAAATTAGGTTTTTTGTCTGACTTTCGATTGAAGATTCGACGAGTTCCAGTAGGATTCGAGGGAGGGGGTTTGGAGATTTGGGAAGAGGAGAAGGAGGGGAATCTATGGTGTTAATTTGGTAGTGATTGGACCAACGCCGCCGGCGGAGACGATTTCCGGCAGGCGACTCACAGCGGAGGCGGTGAGGGTTCTCTGAGGGTGTGTGGGGACGATGAGAGGGGGTAGGGGGTGAGTTAGGACATTTTTATACCAGAAGATCCTAGCTTCTCCACCGTTGGATCTGGAAAACCTCGACGGTCCAGATTCATTTTAAGTGGGACGGGGTCGTTTCGATGAAGGGGAAAACCGGATCGGGTGTTTTACTGGACTGGGCTGGGTGTGGGGCAATTTGAATGGGTAATGGGTGTTTAACACTTGGGCCTGGGACAAACTCAATTGTAACAGCCCAAAAGTTGGATTTTTCTTTTATTTCAATTCTTTTTCTTTTTCAATTTCAAATTCTTTCTTTTCAAATTAAAAATAAAATTCTAAATTAATTTTTAAACTAAATTAACCTACCCAATTAGATTAATCACTCATCATAGTATTTACAATAATTAATTAAATCCTAAATTTAAAGAAAAACTATAAAATTCAAAATTAAAGAGCAAAAATGCAAAAATAAACTATTTTTTGTGATTTTCATATTTTATAAAACAAACTAATTTACTAATTAATCTAAAAAATATAAAATTAAATCCTAAATACAATGCGTGATATTTTGTATTTTTCATTAATTAAACAAAATTAATATGCGCAGACAAATGCAAACAATAAACGAAAAATGCCACAAAAATTGCAAACAATAGGAAAAATTATTTTATTTTGAATTTATGGGAGTAATTCATATAGGGCAAAAATCACGTGCATACACTTAACCCTCGCAGAATGGTGGTACAATACCACCTTCCACACTTCCATCCAAACAACCCCATATGAAGCTTTGTATGGGCAACCTCCACCTTTGTACTTACCATATATCCAGGGTGAATCAGATGTAGTAGAGGTGGATAGAAGTTTGACCACAAGGGAGTTGAAATTACAATTGTTTGAAATTTTACTTGGGAAGATCTCAATGGAGGATCGTCGATCAAGCTAATAAAAAGAGAACTAGTAGACAGTTCTAGGTAGGAGATTGAGTCTACTTGAAGATATAGCCCTACAGACAATTATCTTTGTCAAGCGGGCATTTTAATAAACTCTATTCTAAATATTATGGTCCCTATCAAATCCTCCAAAAGATTGGTAATGTCGCTTACAAGCTAGCTTTACCATACCAGTTACCCCTACATCCAACCTTCCATGTTTCCCTCCTTAAGCCCTGCTATGAAATTTCAAACTCCATCAGTCAACCACCACTCCTAGATTTTTCCAGTCCTTACTGTCTATATCCGGCAAAGGTGTTAAAGCGACAGATGATACAAAAAGGAAACAAAGAAGTGGTCCATTTTTTAATCTAGTGGGAGAATTTGCCTGAAGACCAAGCAACATGGGAAGACTCTAATGCATTGAAAGTCAGATTTCCAATCTTCACTCCTTGAGGTCAAGGAATTTTTTTTGCCTCTTCATTTTGATATGATTTGAGGAGTAGATGAGTTGTGCACAGCTGCGGGAAGTAGTACTTTACGCTTTAGTAGTAGTAAGGAATATAAATGGTTAAGTTAGTTGTATAGTTTTGGGATATTGGCAGTTTGATCTCTTGCTTATTTACACTTATGTTTATTAGTTATATTACTTTATACTCAAGTCCATCTTCCTAATTGAGTGGTATGTATATCAGAAGGGTGTTCAATGAGATTCATTACTAGAAATCCGGTAAAAAGCGACCACAAAAAGCGACCAAAGTTGGTCGCTTATAGGCCTAAAAGCGACCAAAAAGCGACCAAACATGTCTGGTCGCAATATTGCTGGTCCCTTTACTTTAGGGACCAAAGTTGGTCGCTAATTAGCGACCAACTTTGGTCTCTAAGGTAAAAGGACCAAATATTCTGATTTTGACTTTAATGACCAACTTTGGTCGCTATATTAATTTAATAATATAAATTTGGCTACCAAAGTTGGTCTCTACATATGGAATATTTTGTTTTTAATTTATCATTAATCATTAGAAAGCGACCAACTTTGGTCTCTAATCCAAATATTATATTTTAAAATCTGGACAATAAAGACCAAAGTTGGTCGCTAAATTCAAGAATTTAATTTTTTTTTTAAAGATAAGCGACCAACATTGGTCGCTATATTTCCAGAAATTGTATTTTTTTAATAGAAATCTGGGCAGGTAGCGACCAAGGTTGGTCGCTATTGCCCAGAAAATTATTTTTTTTATAGTGAAATGCGACCAAATAGAGACCAAAGTTGGTCGCTTTTCTTGGTATATTTTTGGCAGAAACTGCCTGTTTTGGCAGCTACACCACCTGCCAACTTACCAAACATCCTAAACATGCATTTTTTGCCAGCAACAACAACAACAACAATTAAAAGCAACAATCAATAGAACTAACACATTAAGCTAACAAAACTAAGTTAACGCTTATTACAAGCCCATTCGAACTAAAAAGAACTAACACAATAGAACTAAATTTTTTTGTCTAGTTCAAAGTATATAAAGTACTCAAGGAGTGTTCTTTCAGCATCCTCGTCCGAAAGTTGGATTGCCTCGCCCGATTCATTTGGTGGTTGACTGCCTATGAATTCTCCCACGTTAGCTGCATGTGAAGCGAACCTATATGAAAAATTATATATATTGAATTAGTATTTCAAAATTTATATAAAAGTAAATCAAAATACTTAATGAAAAGTAAAAAACTTACATGTATATAGTCGAGGTTCGACCCTCCTTTCTGAATCAGTCTCTTTCTTCTTCTTTACAATACGAGTTTCATTGAATAGCTCATCTTGCTTCATTGGCATCATAAAGCTGTCTGGTGGCTTTGGTGATTATCCTCGTGGTACTATTACTCGGGATGAACTTGGATACAGAGAATAACTTGGATACAGTACCTGACAGGGTGTGTCTTTGATCAATTGTTGATCTCTATAGCTACAATGATAATGAGAAAGCAACGACATATGTTTCAAAATAGTGATGGTATAGGTAGGATTTAACATTTCCTAAGTAGATAAAAGAGGTTATAGAGGAATTCTCTACTTCACTTTCCAAGAGGAAAAAAAGTTTGATTGATAGTGACAACGTTGATGACGACGGAATGTTTTCCGTTGGTCATGACAGTTCCCATAAAGCGGGGATCATAAGACTCTATGATGACAAAGATTATAGGAAGTTTTGTTCTAAACTTTCTTCCAAGTCTGATCCGTACAAGCTTAATATGATATTGGTGATATTTCTTCGGATTCAGACAATGATTTGACCGACAAAAGTATGGAAATGCTCTTAAAAAGAATTAAAGGTAAAATGTTTTTCTTGGTAGAGAAGGATGCTGAAAAGATTTTACCTTTAATTCTTTTTAAGAGCATTTCCATACTTTTGTCGGTCAAATCATTGTCTGAATCCGAAGAAATATCACTAATATCACATTAAGCTTGTACGGATCAGACTTGAAAGAAAATTTAGAACAAAACTTCCTATAATCTCTGTCATCATAGAGTCTTATGATCCCCATTCTATGGGAACTGCCATGACCAACGGAACACATTCCGTCTTCATCAACCTTGTCACTCTCAATTAAACTTCTTTTCCTCATGGAAAATGAAGTACAGAATTACTCTATAAACTCTTCTTTTATCTACTTAGAAAATACTAAATTCCTACCTACACCATCACTATTTGAAACACATGCCATTGCCTTCTCATCATCATTGTCGCTAATGAGAAGAACAATTAAAGTCACACTTTGCCAGGTACTGTGTCTTAGTTATTCTTGGTGGAAGTTCTATTACTTGTCTAATAACGTCATCAACCTCTTCTAATAATCCTCTGGCAATCTAAAATTCCAAAACATAAACTAAAAGTTCAATTCATATCCTAAACCTTCAATTCATATCCACAAAAGTTCAAGTCATATCGTAAAATTTCAATTTATATCGTACAAGTTCAATTCACAAGAACAAAACCTAAAAACTAAAAGTTCATCAATTCTTATCCTATGAGTTTAAACATAAACTAAAAGTTCAATTTATATCCTAAAGGTTCAATTCATATCCACAAAAGTTCAAGTCATATCCTAAAATTTCTATTTATATCCTAAAAATTCAACTCATATCCTAAAAGTTTCAATTTATATCCTACAAGTTCAATTCACAAGAACAAAACCTAAAAACTAAAAGTTATATTCATATCTTACGAGTTTAAACATAAACTAAAACTTCAAGTCATATCCTAAAGGTTCAATACATATCCTAAATGTTCAATTTATTTCCCAAAAGTTCAACTCATATCCTAAAAGTTTCAATTCATATTCTAAAAAGTTCAAGTCATACATAAAAGCTTTAATTTATATCGTACAAGTTCAATTCACAAGAACAAAACCTAAAAACTAAAAGTTCATCAATTCTTATCCTACGAGTTTAAACATAAACTAAAAGTTCAATTTATATCCTAAAAGTTCAATACATATGCTAAAGGTTCAATTTATTTCCTAAAAGTTCAACTCATATCCTAAAAGTTTTAATTCATATCCTAAAAAGTTCAAGTCATACATAAAAGCTTCAATTTATATCCTACAAGTTCAATTCACAAGAACAAAACCTAAAAACTAAAAGTTATATTCATATCTTACGAGTTTAAACATAAACTAAAACTTCAAGTCATATCCTAAAGGTTCAATACATATCCTAAAGGTTCAATTTATTTCCCAAAAGTTCAACTCATATCCTAAAAGTTTCAATTCATATTCTAAAAAGTTCAAGTCATACATAAAAGCTTTAATTTATATCGTACAAGTTCAATTCACAAGAACAAAACCTAAAAACTAAAAGTTATATTCATATCCTACGTGTTTAAACATAAACTAAAAGTTCAAGTCATATCCTAAAGGTACATATACTCGCTGTACTCAAATAAGAGCCACACAACGATTCGCTTAAGGCCTTAAACATTAACATTGTGTTGAACTTTAAGAGAAAATCCAAATATACTATCATATGTCTATATTAAATATCTACCTATAAACTAATCAAGATTAAACTATAAGTTCAATTTATACCCTAATATATATCTACCTATGAATCAAGTCTTTGACGTTAAATTAGTATCTATTGGTTACTAAAATATTGAAGGAGAAATACTCAATAAAGCCTAGCCTAAATATTCAACCCATACCCTAAACCCTAGATTTCTATAAAATGTTAAATAATGATAAATACAATCTAAACCCTAGGTTTCTATAAAATACAATGTTAAATAATCAATTGAAACACTAATTCTAGGTTGAAACAATAAACAATTGAAACACTAATTGAAACCCTAGGTTTGTAATTCTAACCTTGAATTTTTAGGAGGTGGAGAAGGAGAGACGCAACAACGGCAGAGGCGACGGCGACGGCGACAGCTGAGCGGTGGTCGTTGGTGGCGTGGGTGGGGCCTGGTCGTGGGAGTTGGAAGGGGGGTGGGGTTTGAGTGTGAGAGAGAAAAGAGGGATTTTGGGAATTTTTTAGAAAGAATGGGAGGGGATCCCAGTTTTGAGAGTTATGTAATTAAAATAGCGACCAATGTTGGTCGCTATTTTGGTGGGTAAAACAGTTTTGAATTTTTAGACATAGCGACCAACTTTGGTCGCTATATTCTGACCGTTTGACCAAAATAGCGACCAAAGTTGGTCGCTATTTCAAAAAAAAAAAAAATTATATATATATATATATATATAAGCTATATTCGATACGGTATTACCTCATACACTTATACTTAGTGCATAGTATAGCGTAAGTACATATATTATATATATATAAGCTATATTCGATACGGTATTACCTCATACACTTATACTTAGTGCATAGTATAGCGTAAGTACATATATTATATATATATAAGTTGTATTCGATACGGTATTACCTAGTACACTTATACTTAGTGCATAGTATAGCGTAAGTATATATATTGTATATATATAAGCTGTATTCGATACGGTATTACCTCATACACTTATACTTAGTGCATAGTATAGCGTAAGTACATACATTATATATATATAAGATGTATTCGATACGGTATTACCTAGTACACTTATACTTAGTGCATAATATAGCGTAAGTATATATATTGTATATATATAAGCTGTATTCGATACGGTATTACCTCATACACTTATAGTTAGTGCATAGTATAGCGTAAGTACATATTATATATATATATATAAAAGCTATATTCGATACGGTATTACCTAGTACACTTATACTTAGTGCATAATATAGCGTAAGTATATATATTATATATATATAAGCTGTATTCGATACGGTATTACCTAATACACTTATAGTTAGTGCATAGTATAGCGTAAGTACATATATTATATATATATATATAAGCTGTATTCGATACGGTATTACCTCATACACTTATACTTAGTGCATAGTATAGCGTGAGTACATATATTATATATATATATATATATATATATATATATAAGCTATATTCGATACGGTATTACCTCATACACTTATACTTAGTGCATAGTATAGCGTAAGTACATATATTATATATATATAAGCTGTATTCGATACGGTATTACCTCATACACTTATACTTAGTGCATATTATAGCGTAAGTACATATATTATATATATATAAGCTGTATTCGATACGGTATTACCTAATACACTTATACTTAGTGCATAGTATAGCGTAAGTACATATATTTGTATTCGATACAGTATTACCTATATATATATATATATATAAGCTGTATTCGATACGGTATTACCTCATACACTTATACTTAGTGCATAGTATAGCGTAAGTATATATATTATATATATATATAAGTTGTATTCGATACGGTATTACCTAATACACTTATAGTTAGTGCATAGTATAGCGTAAGTATATATATTATATATATAAGCTGTATTCGATACGGTATTACCTCATACACTTATACTTAGTGTATAGTATAGCGTAAGTACATATATTATATATATATAAGCTATATTCGATACGGTATTACCTCATACACTTATACTTAGTGCATAGTATAGCGTAAGTACATATATTGTATATATAGACACACACACCCGCTTCGTAGTACTATTCATCCCTTGTATTACAAAATTATTAACGACTTACATTTATATTATTTACATAGTAAACACAAAAGTGATTTTTAAATTTGACCATATAGAGACCAACTTTGGTCGCTAACTTTAAATGAATTTAATTTAGCGACCAAAGTTGGTCACTAAATGTACATGAATTTAAATTAGAGACCAAATTTGGTCACTAAAATTTAATCAGATTTATTTATATTTTATATAATATTTAAATTAATAATAAAAATTATTAAACGTTAGAACTGGGTCCCACATTGGCGACCAACTTTGGTCGCTAAATTTTGAATTATATTTATTTATATTTTATAAATTTTTTACATAAATATATATTTATTAAAATATTATAACTGGGTCCCACTTTAGCGACCAAAGTTGGTCGCTATCTTCTTATCCTTCAGTTAGCGACCAACTTTGGTTGCAAGTTTTAAATTATATATATTTATATTTTATAAGTTTTATAAAATAATAATAAAATTATTAAAAAAATTTGTGTGGGTCCCACTTTTGCGACCAACATTGGTCGCTAAACTCAGTGTATCTTTGACCAAGCAAGTCTGACCAGTCCAGTCAACAATTTGACTAAATTTGCGTCCAAATAGCGACCAACTATGGTCGCTAAATTATTTCAAATATTTTTTTAATTATTTTCGGTAGTTTGGCAACCAACTTTGGTCGCTTTTCTTAACAGACCAAATTTGGTCGCCAATATTTGGTCACTTTTTGGCCGAATTCGATTTATGAAAAGAATGACTTCTGCTATTTCCTTCTCTTAATAATTCTCTTTTATTTTTCCTTTATTATTCTTGAGCTACATCACATTTTCTCTTTTCTTTCTCCCCGATTGTTATAGAAGTAGGCTTTCTCGCCTCGATCTCCCTAGCTTTCGTGGTGAACCTTGATCTATTCCGATAAATGATAGATCAAACAAGGATCATTCATTTTGTCGGAGAAGTTTTTTTATTTTTTTTATTTTGGGTACTTCTATGCGAGTGAACAATGGTTTTATTGGTGACTTTCAGTGAGATTTCTAGGTTTTCTTTCGGTTTCTCTGTGTTTATTGAACAAGGTTCTTATATTTTCAAGTAGTTGAATAAATTCAATAAACTCTCTTCTCTCCCAATTTATTTGGTATCAACATTGCAGGGAGGTTTATATTGAAGTGAGGCTTTGTTACATGGCTTCACTTCACAATATTGCACCCCAATAAGGTGACATGTTCTTATTTTAATTTTTAAGACTAATAAAGGTTAAATTAATTGTAACGAATTTTTAAATCAAATCGTACTAATTTATCAAGGTTAAATAATGAATTAAAGCCAGAATGAGTATTAATTAACTATGATTTATTGATAACCTTATTTCTAAAGACTTGTCTTATGTACTAATTGTGTCGATGTGCGGATAAATTTTTACTATTTATATAATTAACTAAATCAGGATCTTAATTATGGTTGGAGTAACAAATATTTTCATATCAAATTTCCGAACTATAATTCCTTCTACGTATTAAATGTCTGAACATTCAATAATTCTTCTATTTCCTTCGTCTTGACACCCAGGTCCAATATGTCATATAACCTATAAATGTTAGTAACTCAAATAAAGCCAAAACCAAACAGATATTAATGCCAATGAAAAAAATCCAGTTTAATATTAGGAATGACAATTATTGGATATCTTTTTTTTTATATAAGTTTGCATCGATTTAAATAGTGAAAATGCATAACTTTATTTTTGATTTTTTATTATTTAGTCATGTAAGGAATATTTATTACTTATTAATCGTACTTATTTTAGTGTGATTTAGTACTTTTAGATAATGTTCATTTTATTATGACTTATTAATTAGCAATATTTATTTTATGCAATTTCATTATCTTTATTGTTAAATATTTTAGTACAATGTCATGCCTCATCTCATATTATTTTGTGTTATTTTTTTTGTATAACACTTTATATCGTTGTACTCTACTAGCCAAAGAAATATTTGGAGCACAAGTTATATGTTTGTGCTATAAAATTTTACCGAAAACAATCCAAAAAATCGAAAAATTCGAGATAAATTGAGATTGAAAAATCTAATTTTTGTCGGTTTGGTTTGATTTATAGATTTAAAAACCTGATATAATTGATTTAATTTGATAATTAAGAAGTTTAAATATCAACTCGACCTATATACCCTCTTAGTTATAACTAAAGACTTGACTTTGGTGACTAACACTAATATTCTTCATTTGAATATACTTTGAACCTTGACTTGGTTGCTTTTGATTTCGTCTTGGCAGGTATCACTGTTTTTGGACAACCATCACCTTTTGTTCGCAAAACTTTGGAGGACGATCAATCAGGCAAACTTTTTGTTAGAAAAGTGGCACCATCAACTCTTCCGCTCTCCAACTGTGTGCAAAGTCCTCTTGGACTATCTTTTTGTTTTTCCCAAAACATGGGATCCACTACTAGTAGTAGGTTTTTTCCTTGTTCCCCGCTTTTGTTACGACCCAATACGAGATCGCCCCCCTAGGACTATATCTATGTTTTCATATAATCTTTGTACTATAACACCTTAATATAAGTAGCTATCCTTTGCACACAAAAAAATTGTTTTAAGCTTTTGGTGGTTCTCTGATATTTCTTTATTCATTGTGGGGGCAATACTAGACCGAGTCGAGAACCTAAATGTGGTTCTTTTTGACAAGTATGACAGAAATATGTGTAAAAAAAAAGAGTTAAACATATCTATATATAACGTGGGTTTAAACCGCGCTATATTTTAACGGTGTTTTGGCCGTCAAAGTATAGCGTTGTTTATAGGACTTTCAAATCAACAAGACATTTAATATTGCTAACTAAATTTAAAAAGAAAGATATCAAAAAATAAAATAATTCAACACCGTTAAACTGCGCTATACTTTGACGGTCAAAACACCGTTAAAACACCGTTAAAGTATAGCGCGGTTTAAAACCGCGTTATATATAGAATGATCACTCTTTTTTTTACACATATTTCGGACTGCTCTTGCTCTTACTGCTCTTTCCTATGCTTCCTGCTTCTGACTACTTGTCTTGGCGAAGATAAAAGAGTTCGACACCTGAAAACCCCGAAACAAAGCCCGTATTCTTCCCGTCATACTTGTAAAAAAGAACCACATTTAGGTTTTGGACTCCAATATAACTTCTTATGTTTATTTAATTTTTTAATGTTTCAATCATGCAGTGGTAGTGAGAGATCAGACTATTCCAAAATTAGGACCTTCTTGTGAGTCGGTTGAAACTGTGATATAGGAAAAATAAAAAGAGAAATTGACTTCACACTTGTATATCTCCAACGAGAAATGAATTATTCAGGTTAATTAAGAAGAAGATTTCAACATCTGAGATCTGAACTCGAGCAGGAAAGTGAAATCTCTTGGAAGCAAATACTTAGAAATATTTATTATCCTAATCATAATTAAATTTTAGTATAGTTAATTAAATTTAAACTATTAATTTTAAAATGGTATATGTGTCACTTGTTCAAGTAAAAATTTGAAGAAATTGAGACAAAAAGAAGATGAAAAGCAACCAAATCAAGGAAATACTATTTTATGATTATATTCAAAATCAATTTCCACGTGACTTTTCAAAATTCAAACGCACCCTACTCTGTTTTCCATTTCTTTAGTTGTCACATGGAAATATGCGAAATGTCTATTTCTGAGTTGTTCCTTCAACACGCCCATCGGCCATCACGAAGCAGTTTTAGATTAGCAAAGAAAAAAGTCAAATTAATAATTCAAGAGAAAAGTATAAACCCTTTACCATAAAGTAAGATGCTCGTAGATCCAATATCACAAAACAGAAAATAAAGGGAGTTCGTGGGTAAGTAGATTTGTGATTATTAGTTCTATTGTATATTTAATTGAGCACGGAATTTATAATTTTTTTAAACTTTATCATCCTGAAATTTCAAAATCCCAATTAATTTTAAGATATGAAAAGATATTTTTGTTGAACAGACAAATTATGTCAGGTCCAGTGGAACACATGAGTATAAAAATAGAAAATACGACAAAAGCGTGCATTAATATCGAGACTAGATCAAATCAGATATTTTGGTGCGCTGGCGGACATGTGCACGGACAATGTGGGGTAACGTGACCTAGGGTCCGTTGTGTTTGTCATTATTTTGAAGAAAGCATTTAATAATGTCTTTAATGATTAATTAAGTACTCCCTAATTAATATCTTGGAGAGCTAAGCAACTTTACATTATTCTATTGTATATATTTTCGAATTGTTTGATTGGATCCAGAATCTCTTCGAAATCATTTTCTAAAGGCTATGCTTAACTTAGTGTAAAGCAACTTCAAATTATTATTATTATAATAATTATTATTATTACTATTATTATTATTGATTATAGTATATGTTTTCTTATGACTGTGTTCTGCTAACCTGTACGCATCTTGATCATTTTAATATAAAGCAACGTCATAATATTATTATTACTGCTATTATTATATTTTTATCCTAATGTGCATCACACTACTACAGAGGATGTTGAATAACTCTATTTATATACCAACAAGGGTTGCGGTAGTCGTGGAGTGGTAAGTATTCCTTTATCCTTAGTTACGGGTCTCGAGTTCGAGTCATTGGATATGGAGCCACCTTTGTTAGGGAATGCTTTATCCCTCAATGTGAGACTTCTCGACACAAATTTGGATTTAGTCGGGCCCAATGTGAATACCGCACACCGGATGGAAAACCAAAAAAAAAAAAAAACTCTATTTATCAAAAGTTGGAGAGACATGCAAAAATCATCCCATATTTTCTTTCTATTGTGATTTAAGCAATCTCACATGATTGTTATAAAACTTACATATTGTTTGAAGATCCAGTATTACTTCAAAATTTTATTTAAAAGGGTGACGCAAACTTCGTGTTGCACGATCTCTGAACTAATCACGTACTTCTCAATAATTTTAGCTACTAAATCTTATTTTGTTAATTGTCATAATATAAGATCGTTTAGAAGGGAGGTTGGGTTTTCATTTTGGGTCCATTAATGCAGGTTATCAACTTATCAAACAAGAGAAAATGCTTAGGCTATTACACTTATCTATAATTTAAGCAATAGAATTTGTTTTGTTTCAATTATATTACCGCTATTCCTACTTTCTTATTTATAAAAAGATATAGTCTAGCTATATATAATAAGTTTTCGGTTTTCAATTTACTTTGACAACTAGTGGAAACATTTATTATTGATGAATTTTCTTAAGCTTTGGATTTTTCCTCGTTGAATTATATGGTTCGACAAAATAATAGAACGAAGCCTCGTCTTGTATTTAATTTCTATATCAAAATGGTCAAACTTTCGACATAAATACAAGTACTTCTAGTGTACAAGAAATATCACATTTGTAACTATGCTCATTGTCTGTTATGAGGAAATAATTATTCTATTGTTAATTTATTGGTAAATGAAATTTTCAGAAAAATAATTTATACATACAGAAGGGAGTAAAACAACTCATAAGCCTTTGTTAGTTAGTTAGTTATCTCTCACCACTTGAACCCTACAATTATTAGTTTATAGACCCATGGTGTGTGGGCAATGTATATGGATGAATGACTTGTGGGAACATTAAATGATTTGCCAAAAATGTGGCATATTTATGAACTTTTTCAAATGGAGCAGATAAGAAGTATGTGGTTCAAGCAGATTTATAGCAGATTCTTAAGCAGGGTTATATCTCCAGAATCTAATATGTATCAAATGGAGCAGATAAAAGGTATGTGTTCCCTGGTAACGGAGAAATTTTTGGTATGTCTTATTTCTCTTTAATAGATTACTGGTATTAGTATTCATGATGAGCGAACGTAAACCATATCAAATTGTAACTTCTTATTTGGATTATGTGCAAATAATCGTAAAATTTAAATCTTCCAGATAAAAATGATAGATAATCATTAAATATTAAATAAGGAGCAGGACATGAAACTATTTCTCAAATCGCGTAGTGGATAACTTATTTTTTCTCCTATATTTGTAATAATCCAAACCATCAATGTAATACTTGCATTCTATTTTGCGATCAATATTAAAGAATACGAAACATGTCACGTTTGATCTGCTTTGGTTTGGTAGGAATCAGACGCTTGGTTGTGAATATTGAAGTTCTTGAATTTTAAAGCTTGCATGATGCATTTTGGTATTCGATTCGTAATTTTATATGTTATTTTGTTGTTCCGAGCTTGCGAGCGAATTTGTATGAGGTTTATGTACTTCTGTGGATGTTTGGTGTGGGGCCAAATGGGCTCGGGTAAGTTTCAGATTATTTTCGAATGAGTTTGGCAGGAGCTTCAGTTTGGTGGTGCTGCAGACCTCGCAATTGCAAAGGTCTGTTGGCATTTGCAAAGTCCACATTTGCACAGTTGATCGCATTTGTGATGTGTGGCTCAGAAGGGAAGCTTCGCATTTCCGAAGTTGGTATTGCATTTGCGATGCCCGCATTTGCGAAGGGTGCTTTGCATTTCCGACAGTTGGTCGCAATTGCGAGGTTCCTGATCGCTATTGCGATGTCTACTGCTCATGGGCCAATTTCACTTTTGTGATGTCTCTCCCCGAGCCTGGGGGCGAGACCAGCACCCGGTGCCTTACCTATCCTTGCGTACCACTTGCGATTAAGAGGCTCTGAACATGTAATGTCATACTCTGGCCATGGGCCACATTACAAGATAATGTGCGAAGCAAAATATAAAAATTGAATAGAGGCTAACGCTTACTACATGTCAACATAAAGTTGGGCCCGCAAGGCCGTCATAACTACTATAATTGACAAGTGTCACGACCTGGATTTTTCACCCTCGGGGGTCGTGATGGTGCCTACTAATGTGAGCTAGGCAAGCCGATTGTTTGAACCAATTACCTTTTTACCCATTTTTATTTTCTTTAACAATTATAAAGCAAATACGTGTAGATAGCGGAAATTACAATAAGCGGAAGAAATGCAATAAACTATCTGAATATGTATCTATTACAACTGTTTGAGCCTCTACCACCCAGAAATGGTGTCACAGTTTCACAGACGATCTAAGAATACTACATACAAAGTCTGAAAGATAAAAGATACACTGTTTCTGAACTAAAGAAATGAAATAGGAGTAAAAGGATAGAGGGAGACGCCAGGGCCTGCGGACACCTGCAGGACTACCTTGGATCTCCGCGTGGACTGAAGGCAGCCACCCAATCTACAGTCCAAAAGCTACTGCTTCGGGATCTGCACACAGTGCAGAGTGTAGTATAAGCATAACCAACACCATGTGCTGGTAAGTGCCTAGCCTAACCTCGGCGAAGTAGTGACAAGGCTAGGACCAGACTACCAAATAAACCTGTGAGATTTAACTATATATAACGGAAAAGAAGAACAGTAATATACAGTCAAGTATGGGAGAGATAACATGCTGCGGGGGAACTATCAATTTAGAACAAAAAGACAACAGGTATTTGAAAGAAACAACATATCTCAGTTATCAACAGAGAATTAGAAATCAATAAGTGCACGGCATCACCCTTCGTGCTTTTACTCTCGTCCTCACCAAAACAATCAAGTAATGAAAATGTGCACGGCATCACCCTTCGTGCTTTTACTCTCGTCCTCACCATATAATCAATATAATCGGCACAAAATGGTACATCGTGCGGCACAACATTACCCTTCGTGCTTTACACTCTTTCCTCACAAATCATACACGGCATCACCCTTCATGCTTTAACACTCTTCCTTACCCAAACAACAATCACAAACAAGAGGGCAAGGGAATAAATGAAATTACAATAAGAATCCCGGTAAGGGAACAATAGTTCAACAATCAAGTCCCGGCAAGGGAACAACATCAAAAGAAACATCAACATCCCGGCAAGGGAGATAACATCAAAAGCAACAACATCCCGGCAAGGGAGTTAATATAGTGATTCTCTTCTCTTTTTCACTTTTACTTCACAACTCACTTCACAACTTTGAGCCAATGCTCTAAAATGTTCAATTTCCACTTATACTTTCACATTTCATTGTACAACTCGAGCCAATGCTCCTCAATGTTTAAATGTCACAATTACTTACACAAACTTTGCCCAACAATAGAAATCATCATCAAAGCATGATTAATACAATGTCGCTTTATCTTTGCGCGAAAACCCTTCGTGTCTTCGTGCAAAGAGGGGCAGCTGTAAGCACGTGATTTTTGCTTCACGGACAATCACTCCAAAAGAAAACAAAAATAGTGACCAGTGACCTCGCTGTACAAATTTTCAATTTTTCATGACATGTACTGCTAGTCATTTGTGGTTCGTCCCATTTTTGCATTTTTGATCTTATCAGTCAAAATACAAGGTATGTCTGTCATAGTAATCAAACCGTAATTCGGTCGTTGAAAGAAAACTCAAAAATATATATGTGCATTGTTCATTCTAGGTTGTGATTTAACCTACTTAAATATTTTTATATGTGTGTGATAATTGTTTTAAAGTGTTGCATTGTTGTTTGTTTTAATTTCATTTTTTTATTTATTTCATTTTTTGTTTTAAAATTAGGGAAAAAACAAAAGAAAAGAGTGATGAAAATCGGTTTGGGCCCAAAAATGAAACAAAAATAGGCCCAAAACCGGCACTCAAGTCCAGTCCAAATCCGGCCTGCCCAAACATTGATTCAAACGACGCCGTATCAACGTCCTTATTGGAGTCGTTGATCTGACTCAAACAAACGATCCTGATCAGGTTGATCACTTCACCTCAACGACGCCGTTTCAGTCAAATTAATCTGAACCGTCCAACCCTTAGATCCAACGGACCCAGGCCTTCCCCCCTAAACCCGTCCAATTTTGACCCGATCCAGCCTTACCCGGTCTCACCCACTATCAAACCCAAAACGACACCGTCTTCCCTAAGTGAATAGATCCTGGCCATAGATCTCATCTGATCCAACGACCAGGATCTAAACCCCTAGATCGTATATAAGCTTTCTATCGTACCCCACGCCCCCTATTCCGAACCCCCCTCCACTCATCGTCTTCACCAAACACTGAAACCCCCCAAACCCTAGCAGCCGCCCTGATTTCCCTTTCACCAGAACCCGGCGGCATGAACGCCGATGACCACCTTCTGAACACCCTAGGACCACCTCACTGTCCTGAACATGGATCCGTTACCCCCTAGCCTCGAATCACCTTCCTTCGTCTCGAATCTTCATTTGAAGATTCGAGTCGAACTCTGACCTACACCAAACCTCACCATCTTCACACTAGACAGTCCCCGAACCTCCCTCGTGACCAAACCATGTTTGGTTTGGTCCGAATCTGACCAGGGAAACACGAATCCCATATCTGCTGTTTCGAACCCTAGGGTTCTTCGTGCCCGTTCCGTGCCTGTTTTGTGCCTGTTTAAACCAAGAGTTTATGGTCTAATGGACCTTAATCGAAGTGTTTCTCAAAACACTTCGATTAAGGGTTCCTCGTGCCTGTTCCGTGCCTGTTCCGTGCCTGTTTAAACCAAGAGTTTATGGTCTAATGGACCTTAATCGAAGGGTTTCTCATTTGAGAAACACTTCGATTAAAGTCCGTTAAACTTTGAGAAGGGTCTGTTCAAACACAAGTTGATTTTCCTGATCTTTTCTTTCAAAGATTTTAAGGTAAGTTTGTCTTCTCTTCTTCATTCCAGTTCGTGTGTGTGTTAAAGGTCTATTCGTATGGCCAAACATCTTGTTCAAATTGTGTTTTGAATTTTACCAACTATTTTCTCACACTTTGCCTGGACCTCTGTTATTTGATCAAATGTTTCCTCATTCACTGATAATGCGTGTGTATGTGAACTGCATAACTTACTGAATTGAAACTGTTTGAGTAATCAATCCTCAAGTTAACCTCTGTATTGACATGTGCAATCTGACCCCTTGCTGATACTGTTTGATTCTAATCCTTGGCTTTGATTGTGTATGTTGTAATTAGTATAGTCGATTCGATACATGTCGTTAAATAGTTTTAGCTGTTTGAATGGTAACAGCTTGATTTGTCTCGTTGAACATTGCTTGAATCAAAATTGAAGATCGACTATAGCTATTTACAATTGATGTATTTGAATCAGAAATATAAAGGGATTGATTTTGTTTAGTTGCAGTTAGAATTGGAGGGCATGTGCACTTGTGCACAACATGTGCATAAAGCCCTTTTGGATTAAAATAGTCTGATAGCACATGCTGTCAGATTATATTCTTGCTGCCCATGGCCTGTTTTAGTTTAATAAATGTTAAAAGGGGGCTGTCAGGGATGTCATGGGAGTCTGTTTATTTAAAATAGCTGAGTGGAAAAAAACAGCAGGGAGGGGGAATTTTGAGTTGTCACACAGATTGTAAAGTGCTGAATTCAGGCTATAAAAGAGGCAGACCTTCCATTGAGAAAAAGGGGATTTTTTGGGAGCCTAAAAGAGAAGGTTTTCTTAAAAAAAAAACTGAAAGAAAGAAACATAAATTCTGAGAATATTGTAACCAAACGCTGTCTGAAAACTACAGAAGAATTCACATTGGTCAAGTTGTCTTGGCCAAGTTCTGTTATTTGCCCTGATTGAGTTGCTTGTGATTGTTGAACTGCTGGTGTTGCTGCATTGAATACTCTGTTATTTCTGTTGGTTCATTACTCTGGTTCTGGGATTGTTTGTTTGTTGCTCGACTGCTAGTGAGCTTCATCATTGTTGGCTGGTTGTTGTTGCTGTGTATCTGCTGTTGCTGTGTTTGTTGCATACCACTCAACTGATCATTCCTTTCTTCCTTTGCTTTCCTTACCAGGTACACAATTACACTACCAATGCAACTCAAAAGTTTGAGCAATGAGTGTAAAAGAGAAGATCTGCAGATGTTTTTTTATATACATGGACTGTTGTGTTAAATGTCATGTAGTGTCTAATAGCTCACATTTTTGTTTGGGATACTGAAGGTAGCTTACAAGCCTAGCTGATGTCAATGTAGGGGATTGAATGATAGTTGTATATGTATGCTGTTAGATAAAGGTATTCCCAATGCAGTAGGTTGTATCTTGGATTTAGTTTAATTGTGTAGTATAATTCTTTAATGTATGCCAAGCATGAAAACTGTACACTACTAGTTAAGTTCTTTCTCTTCCGATAAATTGCCTCATCTAACTGGTAAACCATGCTTTAGAACAAAGAACACAAAGCTTGCAATCTCAACCTCATGAAGGTCGAGCCCAGGTCAAAACAGACCAAGCAGGCCCGCATCGAACAAACAGTGGCCCAGGTCTGGCCCATCCCGCATGAGCTGGATTTGGGCCGTAATGTTCAATCGGCTGTCCGTGTGCGTAATCACGTTTACTTATTCTGTAAAGGCATTTTGAATCCTGCTATAAATAAGCCTACAAGCATGTAATCAACTAGGACTATCTCTGTTTTCAATTAGTAGAGACAAACGCGACAAGAAACGTAGTTGCTATAGGAAATCCTTTTAAAATAAGGATGATATGAGCCTCGACAAATAAAAGCGCACAAGCTGCGGGGCCCTCGTTAAATGTATATATCGAAGCATTCAGTTTCCAAGGCGGGTCGTTTAGCAAATCTCACGACCCTCCCGGAATAATAACGCGATAGCCTCTTTAAGCGCGTATTTAATAATTTTACCTTCTTAAATTCGGGTGCGCATTTATGTGACCCAAATCCAAATCTCGACGGATTCGAGATGTGTTTCTAATCACGGGTACATCGATTGTGACGTGGTTCGAGATGCATGTCCATGACATCGCAAATTCCTTTTTAAAAGTAAGAATGAGACGAGCCTCGACAAACAAAAAATGTACAAAGCTGCGGGGCCCTCTAAATGTATGTATATATTAAAGTGTTTAGAATTCGGGATGTGCCGTTTAACGGATCTTTACGACCTTCCCCAAAATAACAAGACGCTAGTTGCTTTAGGCGCGCCTTTAACAATTTATTTTCCTTAATTCGGGTGCACATTTATGTGACCCAAATCCAAATCTCAACCGAGTCGAGATATATCGATAACTACGGGTGCACTGATGTAACGTGGTTCGAGATATGTTTTCATGACGTTGCAATTCTCGTAAAATAATAATAATGACAAAGCGGTTAAAAATTAAATTTTGCACATAGGTTCAACATGTATTAAATCAGATAATCAAGCCGAATATAACAGTTGAGCGACCGTGCTAGAACCACGGAACTCGGGAATGCCTAACACCTTCTCCGGGGTTAACAGAATTCCTTATCCGGATTTCTGCTATGCAGACTGTAATATAGAGTCATTCTTTTCCTCGATTCGGGATTAAAAGTGGTGACTTGGGACACCCTAAATCTCCCAAGTGGCGACTCTAAAATAAATAAACCCATCCCGTTTCGATTGTCCTTTAATTGGAAAAACTCCCTTGCGCCCTCGCGGGTGCGTAAAAAGGAGGTGTGACAGCTCTGGCGACTCTGCTGGGGATCAAAAACCCAGAACCACTGGTTCAGGGTTAAGAATTCGAGCTTGAAATAATTGTTATTATTTGGCTTTATTTATTATCTGATTTTTACGTGTTTGAGCCTAATGTGCTAAATACTGCTTTTACTGCTTTGATATTATTTGAACTGTACATATAAACTGTGCCGAAGCCCTTCTCTTCTTACCTCCGGGGAGAAGCTCGCTGGTCGAGACTCCCTATTCTGTTAGTGTCATACCCTGAAATAAGAAAGAGGTCGGACAAGTTACAAAGCCGGACGATCTCGCGGGTCCCCGGTACGTAGCCCCCTCCTCGACTCGAGTTGTCCGCTCGGGTACACAGTCTAGAACAAATACCCAGGTTATAAATCTAGTATAACGAAACTTCATGCCGGATCCCTAGTAGGAACGCTTATTTGCATCATGTTGCATTTGACTTAGGGGACTCAACACAGGGGTTGGGTCCGTCTAGGACAGGCAACCTGAAATGAAAAGACCATCCTGCTGCATCCTACTTGTTTGCGCATTTATTTGCTTCAGTTCCGCATGCTGACCGGTTTCTAAAAAAAAAAACAAAAAATATTCTCTTTAATTACTTTCAAAAAGGGGTATTTAAAAAAATGGAAAATTCGTAATTCAAAAAAAATGTTGTTTCTTTTAATGTACATTTTTCTATAAAAAAAAAAAATTTTCTTTAGTCTTTATCTCTTTTCAAAAAGAAAAATATATTCTTGTTTTCTGGGTTTAATTGATTTTTCTATTCATGATGTACCGAACTACGCCGGTTTGATTCTAACCGGATGTGAGATACGTAGGCAACCCTCGTCGGGTTCAACACCATTTTTGCTAAAATAGCCAAAATCAATAAATAAATAAAAAAAATAAAAATAAAAATAAAAATGTGTCAAATTTTAAAGAGTCATAAATAAGTCAGGTGATGCTGTTTTGTCATAAAAAGCCAAATGTTCCCGAAAGGGACGCCGGAAGGCTGACTTTGCATAAAACAGCCACCTTTGGATCTTGTTTAGTATTTTTGTCCAGTTGACCCACACGACCTTAAAATCTTCGTCCCCGAAGTACTTAAAGGCCGTGTTCAAAACTTGATCCCCTTTGTAAAATATTATTGAGTCAAGTCATTTTGTTAAAACCACCTTAATAAATGTGCAGGATGAGCACGATGCAAAATGAACATTTTTCAATAATGACCAAAATCCCTGTCAAGTTACGGCTATGGTGGAATGATCTAGGTGTTGAAGGACAAAATGAGGTCAAGAAATATTTGAAAGGTCTCGTGGGTTTGTTGGAAATCCAACCTCGGGGAGATATCATAAGAGCTTTGGTTACCTACTGGGACCCGGCGCACAATGTTTTCCATTTCTCTGATTTTGAACTCACCCCGACTTTGGAAGAAATGGCTGGGTACATCGGAATTGCTGAACTTCCGTTAAAGCAAAAATACTTGGTCTCCCCAAGAGCTGTCACGGTACATCGGTTCCTCGATTCACTGAAGATACCCAGAACGGTCCACAACCCAGATCTGGCTGCCGGTTTTTGCACTCCATGCTTCATATATGATAGGTACGGTCATGAAGAGGGATTCAATAATCCAACCGACAAACTGTGCAGCAAAGGTATTCGTCAGAAGTGGGACAAACACAGACGGGTAGCCTTCATGATGATGTTTCTGGGCCTTCTAGTATTTCCAAGGAAAGACGGAAACATTGATTTGAAGATATCCGGGGTCATCAACACCTTACTCATGCAAAGTGATAGTACTCTCATACCTATGGTGGTATCTGACATCTTCCGAGCCCTCACAGCTTGTAAAGCTGGGGGAAATTTTTTCGAAGGTTGTAACTTGCTCCTACAAATGTGGATGACCGAGCACCTCTGCCATCGTTCCGAGATTTTGAGCCATGGTTCCCCGGAAAAGACTTGCATAGAAGAATTTTACACGAGAACCAAAGAGATCAGTTTGCCCAAAGGAGTCCTGGCATGGACCTAGTTCTTTCAAGCTCTTACTGCCAGCCAAATACAATGGACGCTGGGATGGTTGCCTGTTGATGAGGTCATATATATGCCGGCAACTAAAACTCATTTCTTACTGATGGGGCTTAAGAGCATTCAACCTTACGTGCCCTGCCGAGTTTTGAGACAGCTCGGAAGATGCCAGACAGTACCTCATGAGGAAGATCTTAGCACTCAAGCAGTTGAGATAAGTCCTGACGGACAGTTTCCAGAAGCGAAAATTCGCCAAATCTGGAGTGAGTGTCAATATTTGAAATCAGATACTTGCGTACGGGATCGAGCCAAAGGTGAGACGGCACCAGGTTACCTTGCGTGGTATAGAAGGGAACTTGAGCATGAAAGGCCGGCTAAGAGACCCCACATCCTGAATTTCGCCGAATCGTCGCGAAAGCAGTGGGATTGGTTAGCGAAAGAAAGAGGCTATTGCGCCGAAATCAGCAGGTTGAAGCAACAAGTGGAAAGCTTGAAATATGAGCACAACGTGCAAGTTGCTACCGATCTGGGAGAGCAGAACAGGTTAATTCAGGAAAACGAAATGCTCAGAGCACAGATCAAACAGATAAGGATGGATGCGGATAAACAGCCAAGGCGTCGATCAGATGAGCAGTTGATAAAAAGGCTAAAAGGCAAAGTCAGGGAATGGCAAGAGGATTTAGAGAAATCTAAAAACGTCATAACAGAGCTCAGGGCACAGTGGGATACAAGAGCAGATAAGCATCGCCGATACTTGAATCAATTGGAAGGCGACCACGAGAAAACTGTTGCTAAAATGAAGAGAGAGATGGCTACACTTGAGATTAGAGCAGCTAATCAGGCCAAGGATTTCCAAATTGAGAGCAGATACTGGTACGACTTGTTGGCCCAGATGAAGTTAGAAGTACGGCAACTGAAGCATCAGCATGTACAGGATGCTCAGGCATTCAAGATATGTAGTGATCAGATAAAATGCCTACTCATAGAGAAGAAGCAAACCAGAGATAGGATCAAGGCCATTGCCCATGCCATCACCAGACGATGTCTACGATGTGAGAACATGACCAGCGTTACCGTCCTCTCGGCAGTGATGGGTTATGTCAAGCAGACTATGCATGAGCTGGAGCAACTTGAGAGGGATCTCGCACCTAGGACCGCGGCAAGGCCGAACGATGCCCCGCGGACCCCAATTTTCAAAACCATAATGTACTCATAAGTCAAGTCTGTATCTTAGCACCTTCTGCCTGTTTTTTCATCAGGGTGATTTTTGGTCTATTTTTTGAGTCTAGGCTTATTTTCAAAGTTTGCTCTTTCTTTTGCAAAATGTAGTTTGTAATAGACCATTTCAACAATAAAAGGTTGTTTGATTTTACGCTCATTTGTGTTTTGAACTACGTAATGATCTGATTCACGCGGCATCGTGATACGTAGGCAATCCTCATCGGATCCGGTCGCATTTTTACCGCAAAATAAAACATAGCCAGAAGCCTAAAAAGAAAGCCGGGATGACGCATGTTGTTCGAAGCAAAGCATGTAGAAACGGTTAAATGCCTAGGAGCATTGCATCCTCTATGTGATATGATCAAATCTGTTAAGCTCTAACGCTAACAAAGTTTGTTGTTGTCTGTTCCAGACAAGTTAGTTGTTAAAGAACTCTGGCAACACACTCCTATCAAACCAGATCCAAAGGACCGATAGCAACAAGCATGACTACCTCAGAGAATAGCAATGAGGAAGAGAGGCCGATGAGCCAGTTATTAAAAGAAGCGATGGAAAAGATTGAAAGGATGGGACTAGAGATGAACGCAATGCAGCTAGCCATAGCCAAAACACAAATGAGCCCTGAAACACTAGGACACACACCGGAATACCCTCACTCCGGCCCTTCCACAAGCATCCCAAATCCCCGCTATCATCAAGAAAGAAGCCCTCATGATTCCCAAGATCCACCACCCCATCAACCTCTCCCAACACCCAGTATTCCCACTTTTGTGGGACCCACATCAGCCCCTTTGCAAAGGATGACTAGTGAGCCATTGTTTCAGGCTCACGATGCGCAATACTATCCCCCCGAGCCTACGTTTCATGCCCCCGAGCCACAGGCTTACAATCCACACTTGGAAGTGCCGGCAGAGATTGAAAAGCCGGTTAAAGCCCCTGAACAGGATGAGGTATTGAGAAAGTTCAAAAGCCTGGAGCAGTCCTTCAGGAACCTGCACGGACTGGGCAACCAAGTCAGCGTAGCTTACAAAGATCTATGCCCTTTCCCGGACGTCCAGCTCCCGGCTGGGTTCAAGATGCCTAAGTTTGATTTATATGAAGGGCACGGTGATCCCATGGCACATTTGCGGGGATTCTGTAGCAAAATGAGAGGGGCAGGCGGCAAGGATGAGCTGCTAATAGCTTATTTCGGCCAAATTCTGAGCGGATCTGCGCTAGAATGGTATACCAGGCAGGATTCCAGCAGGTGGTATACTTGGGATGATCTGGCGCAGGCTTTTGCAGGTCATTTCCAGTACAATCTCGAGATAGTCCCTGACCGTCTCACATTATTAAGAACTGGGAAGAAACCCGGGGAAAGTTTTCGCGAGTTCGGGTTCCGCTGGAGAGAACAAGCAGCTAGAGTCGATCCTCCCATGAGAGAGGGAGAGATGGTGGACTATTTCTTGCAAACATTGGATCCAACCTACTTTGGTCACTTGGTGACAACGGTTGGAAAATCTTTCAACGAGGTGGTCAAGATAGGGGTCATGATAGAAAAGGGTCTGAGGTCTGACGAAATCTTGAACTACTCGGCACTCAAGGCCATGACTCAGGCTATTCAGAGCGGCACGGGAGGTGCGCTGCGAAGAAAGAAAGAAGAAGTTGCCACGGTCGAGGCAGGCAGTTGGTCCAGGGCTGGCAAGCCACACTACAACCAACCCAGACCTCCCAGGCCAAACTACCCATACAACCCACCACAAAATTTCTATCCACCTCAAGAACCACATTGTTCCGTACACCAGGCCCAGGCATACACCCAGCCTCCGGTTCGCCCGCAATGGCGCGCGCCGGCTCCCCAGAACATATATGCACCACCACAAAACACCTATCCTCCACCGAGGGCGTATAGAAACCCTTCAGGGGCAGGCTTTCGGGGAAATCCAGATGCTAGGAATGACAGGTTGCGGAAACAGAGAACTTTCACGGAGTTGGGAGAAACCTACGCCGCTTTGTTCCACAAGCTGAGGCAATTGGGTTTGGTTAGTCCTGTCCAGACTCGAGAACCAAATCCCCCACCTCAGAATTTGGATCGATCAATAAGTTGTGAATACTGCTCAGGGATGCTCGGGCATGATACCGAGAAGTGTTGGAAATTGAGGCATGCCATACAGGATCTTATTGACACCAATAAGATCAAGGTCCAGACACCGGAGGCTCCTAACATCAACCAGAACCCACTACCAGCGCACCACGAGACTCACATGATTGAGTTGGTGTATGAGGGAGGAGAGTTGAGAAAACCCTCACAGACAGTGATGATGATCCAGGCCGCCCCGAAAGAAGTCTCAACCAGTGGGGGAGCGAGGGTGCAGTCACAGGGAGAAGGCGTCAAGCCAGTAGTGATATTGGGAAAGAGCCCGTCCGCCATAACAAGCAAACCCGAGCCAAACAAGTTGGTAATATCAGGGATTCCGCCCGCACCTGCAGTTGTGTTGAAGGGGGCATATAGAGAACTGGTCACCATAAAGCCTGTAGTCCAGCTGCCGATGATTGATAGCAAGGCTGTGCCTTGGAAATATGAAAAGGCGGTGGTGATGTACAAAGGAAAACAGGTGGAAGAAGTCAGTTGTGAAGCGCAAGGGCTGACTCGATCAGGTCGTTGTTTTGCTCCAGTGGAGCTAAGAAGAACCAACCCGGCTGCAACCAAGAAACCTGTGTCCGAAGAAGAGGCTGAGGAGTTCCTGAGGAAGATGAAAGTGCAGGACTACTCCGTGGTCGAACAGCTGAGAAAAACACCGGCCCAGATCTCACTGCTATCATTGCTGATCCATTCTGAGGAGCATCGGCGGGCCCTGATGAAGATATTAAACGAAGCTCATGTATCCAACGAGATTTCTGTAAACCACCTGGAAACCATTGCCAACAAGATTTTCGAGGTGAACAGGGTAACATTCTCAGATGATGATCTGCCGGTGGAAGGTACGGAGCATAATAAAGCTCTATACCTAGCGGTCAAATGTGAAGACTCGGTGGTAACTCGAGTATTGATAGATAACGGCTCAAGTGCCAATATTTGTCCACTATCTACCCTGAACCAGTTAAAGATCAACCACGGAAGAATCCACAAGAACAACATCTGTGTCCGAGGGTTCGACGGAAACGGAACAGCCACTGTGGGGGATGTTGTACTTGAATTGACCATCGGTCCAGTCCTGTTTACCATGGAGTTCCAGGTGTTAGATGCCACAGTGTCTTATAACCTGCTGTTAGGACGACCATGGATTCATGTAGCCAAAGCAGTGCCCTCCACCCTACATCAGATGATGAAGTTTGAGTGGGAAAGACAAGAGGTCGTGTTACACGGCGAGGACATAGCGTGCACCATGGGCGGAGCCATTGTACCTTTCATAGAGACCGATTATGACAAAGGTCCTAGGGTCTACCAGATTTTCGATACAGGGTCGGCCAACAAAGTTTCTGAAGGAGAAATCATCCCGCACCCTAGGGTATCTGCCGCAACAGTCATGATGATCTCAGAAATGCTGGGTAATGGATTTGTACGGGAAAAGGCCTGGGAATCGAGCTGCAGGGGATTGTCCAACCTGTCACCTTGCCTAAAAATCTGGAAACTTTCGGATTGGGGTTCAAACCAACCGCAGCAGATAGGAAGCAAGCGCGAAAAATGAAAAAGAGGGTTTGGTTTCTGCCTAAACCAGTGCCACGTCTCTCAAGGTCTTTTGTCAAAACAAGTGCTAAGGGGTCACCGGTCCCAAAGATTCTAGGACCATTGATCGATATAAATGAGGACCTGAATTAGAGTTTTGAGAGGCTATTCGCTGATGTCAGTATGGTAGAAGCTGGAGAAGGTTCCAGCAGAATAGAGATACAGTTTGTGGGGCCTGAGGCCAAGACCAACAATTGGACAGTTACTCCTCTTCCTGTCCGAGGGGAGTCTTGGTAGTAGGCTTTGATTTATGTTTTGTTTGTTTGTTTGTTCGGATTATTCCAGGGTGTAATCCAAATTTTACTTTTGTTTTGTAAAAGTGTGAACCCTTCTATCCCGCAAGTTTAATAAAGTTCTCTTCTTTTGCCCATTTTAATTTTGTCTTGTTCTTTTTCTTTCTGAACAGTTCTCTTTTTACTGGTTCTAATGACATGGCATGCACAGCGGATCCTCGACCTAGTCTAATAAATCAATTTGAATCCGACTCAATGATGCAAGAGGTCGTTTGCGACGATGAATTTGAATATGACGAAGATAAGGCCTTCGAAGAGATAAACCGAGAACTGTGCCAATTTGAAGAAAAACCCAAGCCCAACCTAAATGACACCGAGGCTGTAAATCTAGGAGACGCTGATAACGTCCAAGAAACCAAAATCAGCATCCAAATTGAGCCGAATGTCAGGAAAGAATTGATCAAAACCCTCATGGAATTCAAGGATGTTTTTGCATGGTCATATGACGATATGCCTGGATTAAGCACCAATTTAGTGGTTCACAAATTGCCCACTGACCCGGCATACCCTCCGTTCAAGCAAAAGCTAAGGAAGTTTAAAACAGAAATGAGTGTAAAGATCAAAGAAGAGGTGATTAAGCAGTTGCAGGCGAAGGTCATTCGGGTCACTCGATATCCTGAGTGGTTGGCCAATGTGGTACCAGTTCCAAAGAAGGATGGGAAAATCAGGGTGTGCGTCGACTACCGTAACCTCAACAAAGCAAGTCCCAAGGAGAATTTTCCATTGCCCAACATCCATATCTTGATCGATAATTATGCTGGGCGCGAGATCGGATCCTTTGTAGATTTCTATGCGGGTTATCATTAGATCCTAATGGACGAGGAGGATGTGGAAAAGACAACGTTTATTGCGCCATGGGGAACTTACTGCTATCGGGTAATGCCGTTCGGATTGAAGAACGTCGGGGCAACGTACATGCGAGCAATGACTGCTGTGTTTCATGACATGAAACACAAAGAAATCGAGGTGTACGTCGATGATGTGATCATAAAGTCTTGGCGTCAGGAGGACCATGTAGCAGACCTAAGGAGATTTTTTCAAAGACTCAGAAGGTATGATATCAAGCTCAACCCGGCCAAATGCGCATTCGGGGTTCCATCAGGAAAACTGCTAGGGTTCATCGTCAGTCGACGGGGGATTGAGTTAGACCATCCAAAATTGAATCCATCCGAGATTTGCCACCGCCAAGGAACAAAACAGAGGTAATGAGTTTGCTGGGTAGACTCAATTACATCAACAGGTTCATCGCTCAACTCACAGCAACTTGTGAGCCCATATTTCGGCTGCTGAGAAAGGATGCTGCGGCAGGTTGGACGGCAGAATGTCAGGAGGCCTTCGACCAAATCAAAGGGTATCTGTCTAATCCACCCGTATTGGTCCCTCCTAAGCCCGGGAAGCCCTTAATCCTTTACCTGACGGTTCTGGAAAATTCATTTGGTTGTGTACTGGGGCAACATGATGACACAGGAAGGAAGGAGCAGGCCATCTACTATCTTAGCAAGAAATTCACAGTACATGAGGTCAAGTACACTCAACTCGAGAAAACATGTTGCGCCCTAACTTGGGTAGCTCAGAAGTTGAAGCACTACCTATCTTCGTATACTACTTATCTCATATCCCGTTTGGACCCATTGAAGTATATCTTTCAGAAACCTATGCCCACGGGAAGGTTGGAAAAATGGCAAATTCTGCTCACAGAGTTTGATATCGTCTATCTGACGAGGACAACCATGAAAGCCCAGGCGCGGGCCGACCATTTGGCAGAGAATCCCGTTGATGAAAAATACGAGCCCTGAAGAACGTATTTTCCCGACGAAGAGGTAATGCATACAAATGAGTTGGAATTACCTGAGGAACCAGACTGGAGGCTTTTCTTCGATGGAGCTGCGAACGCAAAAGGGGTTGGAATAGGAGCAGTACTCATTTCTGAAACAGGACGCCATTATCCTGTTACGGCTCAACTACGCTTCTATTGCACCAATAATATGGCCGAGTATGAAGCTTGCATTCTGGGTCTACGCTTGGCTGCGGACATGGTTGTCCAAGATGTCTTGGTCTTGGGAGACTCGGACCTCTTGGTACATCAGATTCAGGGTGAATGGGAAACGCGAGATCTAAAGCTCATACCATATCGACAGTGCTTGCATGATCTGAGCAAGCGATTTCGATCGGTAAAGTTCAAACATATCCCGAGAGTTCACAATGAGGTTGCGGATGCCTTGGCCACCTTAGCATCAATGCTGCACCACCTTGACAAAATGTATGTTGATCCTTTGCACATCCAGGTCCGTGATCAGCACGCTTACTGCAATGCCATAAAAGAAGAAGCAGATGGCGAACCCTGGTTTCATGATATCAAGGAATACCTCAGAATGGGGATATATCCAGAACATGCCTCTGGAGACCAAAAAAGAGCCCTTCGGTGTTTGTCGAATGGTTTCTTCCTCAGCGGAGGAGTATTGTACAAAAGAACCCCAGATTTGGGATTGTTGAGATGCATAGATGCCGGTCAAGCCACGACGGTTATGGCAGAAGTACATGCTGGAGTTTGTGGGCCACACATGAGCGGATATGTATTGGCAAGGAAGATCCTTCGAACAAGGTGTTATTGGCTCACCATGGAACACGACTGTATCACTTTCGTGAGGAAATGCCATCAGTGCCAGATACATGGAGATCTGATTCATTCTCCGCCAACAGAGTTACATACGATGTCAGCACCTTGGCCGTTTGTGGCATGGGGCATGGATGTCATTGGACCTATCGAGCCGGCAGCATCCAACGGTCATAGGTTCATTCTAGTGACCATTGATTACTTCACCAAGTGGGTTGAGGCTAAAACCTTCAAGTCGTTAACCAAAAAGGCAGTGGTGGATTTTGTGCACTCCCATATCATCTGCAGATTTGGGATCCCAAAAGTAATCATCACGGATAACGGTGCGAATCTCAATAGCAGCCTGATGAGAGAGGTATGCCAACAATTCAAGATTACACACCGCAATTCCACCCCATATCGTCCCAAGGCAAATGGAGCGGTCGAAGCAGCCAATAAGAACATCAAGAAGATACTGCGAAAGATGGTTGAAGGATCCAGACAATGGCACGAGAGATTACCCTTTGCTTTGTTAGGTTACCGCACTACCGTCCGGACTTCCATAGGGACAACTCCTTATTTGTTGGTGTACGGAACTGAGGCTGTAATACCAGCAGAGGTCGAAATTCCATCCCTCCGGATTGTCGCTGAAGCCGAGATTGATGATGATGAATGGGTCAAAGCTCGATTGGAACAGTTGAGCTTGATAGACGAGAAAAGATTGGCAGCAGTATGCCATGGTCAGCTATACCAGAAGAGAATGGCGAGAACACATAATAAGAAGGTGCGCCCCAGGAAGTTTGAAGTAGGGCAGCAGGTATTGAAGAAGATCCTCCCACATCAGGTCGAGGCAAAAGGCAAATTCGCCCCAAATTGGCAAGGGCCTTATATTGTAACCAGAGTATTGTCCAACGGTGCTTTGTGTTTGACAGATATCGAAGGGAGATGTGTCGACATGACTATCAATTCTTATGCAGTCAAGAGATATTATGCGTAATTTCTTTAATTATGGCAATTTTTGGTTCATTTGCTTGTATCTGGTTTTTATTGGATAATGAGATGACGGAGGCAATTCTTTCTTCTATCCAAACACTTTTAACCCTTTCTTCCCCTTTTGAGCCTTAAGTTATTCTTTCATACCCCTCTTTTGGAATCACTAATGGAAAAGACATGAAAAAAAAGGAAAAAAAGGAAAAAAAAAATTTCATACCCCTCTTTTGGAATCACTAATGGAAAGGACATGAAAAAAAAAAGAAAAAAAGAAGAAGATAAAATCATAAGAAATACAAAACCGTGGGAACTACGTTTGACCTGATTCCTCAAAGATGATACGTAGGCGCCTCACGGCTCGGTCATAGTGTGCATCATAGTGTATATAAGATGCATAATGTACATAGTGTGCATAATAGGAACAGTGTGCGTAACGCACGTAGCTCAACATAAGTGTAAAAAAATAAAGTTCCTCAAGCAAGAAAACTAGGGCAGATGTTATGTTTTAAGCTCCAACAAAGGTTTGATTCCAAAAGTTGTAGCAGATCACCCATCAAATTATTTTCATTTTTGATAGCCTTTCTTTAGCCCCACACCAAAACTAACATCGACGTCCGAAAGACCTCCCGATCAATATCCAAGAGATGCCAAGTCAGGCAAATAAAGCCGAGAATAATACACCGATCCCCAGCAAAGAAGAGGATCATAAGACTGGGAATGAATCGATGGTCAAAGAAATCTCCAGAAGAGAGGGTCGTATCGACAACACCCCGATTCCTCGATGAAGAAATAAAATGAGAGAGTCTTATCGGTGAAAACCTTCACAGGCACCGAAGGGCGACATAAGATGAGAGATATAAAATGAGAGAGTCTTATTGGTGAAAACCTTCACAGGCACCATAAGGCACCGGGAGCTGAGAGAAAAGAGAGAGTCTCATTAGTGAAAACCCCTCGAAGGGCACTATGAGGCAACAATACAGATCAACAAAAGCGCCCACATTCGCAAAAGAAATGGACACTCGTTCATCCCCGACAAGTCAGACCATCGAGCAAATCGATTGATACAACTAGACTGGGTTGGGAATCTATGGTGCACGTCATGATCACGGGGACCAGTCATGTCCTCCAGATAAGTTCTTCTGAATTTCTTCTCCCACCAAATATTGGTTCAGAAAGATTTTCTCCTTTTTCTATCTTTTATTTCTCTTCCTAAAATTTGTCTTGAAAAGGATTTTTCAAAGCTTACTACCAGAGACCGAAGGGGGATTCATCAAATGCAGGATAACCCCAACAGTCCTAAAGGCTGGCCCCAGGCAATGCAATGTTGTGCCCTGCGGTATTGGAGGAAGTAAACTCCTAAAGGGAGTGGTTTCGGGAGTAAAAGCAGACTCCCACAGCATGTACTGTAAAGAGAGAGAAGAAAAGGGGGTTAAATTGAAAACCGACCCCCAGCAGGCCGGAAACCCTCAGCAAGCAATTCTGTCCACCAACCAATTATGGGGGCATAGAGCAAAAAAAGGGGAGGAGAGAAAAATCATCCGCCAGAACGGCACCTCCTCCCACCACGATTAAAACTAACTAAATCCTTTTGTCTGCTGCAGGAAAACAAAGGATTAATGATGGCAGCAAGACGCAACGCCATGGAAATCACCAAAAAACCGGGGCAGAAAATTTTCTGCCGATTGTCGAAAATTTTCTCGGTAGAACGGGGAAACAATTTCAATACATTTAAGTTCTAGGTCGCCCACCAGTAAAATACGGGAATACTTTTAAGTTCTAGGTCGCCCACCAGTAAAATGCGGGAATACTTTTAAGTTCTAGGTCGCCCACCAGTAAAATGCGGGAATACATTTAAGTTCTAGGTCGCCCACCAGTAAAATGCGGGAATACTTTTAAGTTCTAGGTCGCCCACCAGTAAAATGCGGGAATACATTTAAGTTCTAGGTCGCCCACCAGTAAAATGCGGGAATACATTTAAGTTCTAGGTCGCCCACCAGTAAAATGCGGGAATACTTTTAAGTTCTAGGTCGCCCACCAGTAAAATGCGGGAATACTTTTAAGTTCTAGGTCGCCCACCAGTAAAATGCGGGAATACTTTTAAGTTCTAGGTCGCCCACCAGTAAAATGCGGGAATACATTTAAGTTCTAGGTCGCCCACCAGTAAAATGCGGGAATACATTTAAGTTCTAGGTCGCCCACCAGTAAAATGCGGGAATACTTTTAAGTTCTAGGTCGCCCACCAGTAAAATGCGGGAATACTTTTAAGTTCTAGGTCGCCCACCAGTAAAATGCGGGAATACATTTAAGTTCTAGGTCGCCCACCAGTAAAATGCGGGAATACTTTTAAGTTCTAGGTCGCCCACCAGTAAAATGCGGGAATACATTTAAGTTCTAGGTCGCCCACCAGTAAAATGCGGGAATACATTTAAGTTCTAGGTCGCCCACCAGTAAAATGCGGGAATACTTTTAAGTTCTAGGTCGCCCACCAGTAAAATGCGGGAATACTTTTAAGTTCTAGGTCGCCCACCAGTAAAATGCTGGAATACTTTTAAGTTCTAGGTCGCCCACCAGTAAAATGCGGGAATGTGGGAATACATTTAAGTTCTAGGTCGCCCACCAGTAAAATGCGGGAATACATTTAAGTTCTAGGTCGCCCACCAGTAAAATGCGGGAATACATTTAAGTTCTAGGTCGCCCACCAGTAAAATGCGGGAATACATTTAAGTTCTAGGTCGCCCACCAGTAAAATGCGGGAATACATTTAAGTTCTAGGTCGCCCACCAGTAAAATGCGGGAATACATTTAAGTTCTAGGTCGCCCACCAGTAAAATGCGGGAATACATTTAAGTTCTAGGTTGCCCACCAGTAAAATGCGGGAATACTTTTAAGATCTAGGTTGCCCACCAGTAAAATGCGGGCATGCATTTCATAATTTTGCATTTAAGCAACTTTTGGTTTTATATTACAGATTTTTGGAATCAGTAACCCCACCTGGAAGCAGAAGGTTACAACAGAGATCCCCAGGCAGGAAACAATAAAATCCCCAGCACCAAGAAGCAGAAGGCTGCAAAGGCAAGCGCGCGATTCAAAAGGAAGAAGGAACGCGTCTCGAAAGAAGCAGTTTGGGAACGTTATAGCATGACCCAGCATAACAATTTTGATGAAGAAAGCCATAACCACTGAAGAAACCATTGAAAGGCTTAAAGAGGAGGGCCATGTTCCCAGCAGATCAAGCGGAGTAATGAAAACTGGCATTTAGAAAAGGCAAAGGACCAGTATCATCCCCTGAGTTCACAAAATAAAGGCATCAGAGGAAAGCGCTAGCCGACAAGAAAGCAAGGCAATAAGAACAAGTTGAAGATAGATGAGATCTCATGATCCATACTCTAGCTTAGCTTCTTGTTTTTCCTTTCAAAAAAATGTAACAAGGAGATCGGTGAGCGGTAGCATCCTACGGCAGCATGCAACAGCGCACAGCAGCAGCTAACACTACAGTCACGCGGTAGTCCCAGCTACCAAAATTTCCCGAACTACATTGACCTGATTCCTGTTCAGCCCAGGATATGTAGGAAACCTCTGAAGCAAAGGTTCGGTCAAACCTTTTTCAAAAAATGCTTCACACGGAGTATTCGCACGGGCAAAAATTGATCGCTTTATCTTTGCGCGAAAACCCTTCGTGTCTTCGTGCAAAGAGCGGCAGCTGTAAGCACGTGATTTTTGCTTCACGGACAATCACTCCAAAAGAAAACAAAAATAGTGACCAGTGACCTCGCTGTACAAATTTTCAATTTTTCATGACATGTACTGCTAGTCATTTGTGGTTCGTCCCATTTTGCATTTTTGATCTTATCAGTCAAAATACAAGGTATGTCTGTCATAGTAATCAAACCGTAATTCGGTCGTTGAAAGAAAACTCAAAAATATATATGTGCATTGTTCATTCTAGGTTGTGATTTAACCTACTTAAATATTTTTATATGTGTGTGATAATTGTTTTAAAGTGTTGCATTGTTGTTTGTTTTAATTTCATTTTTTTATTTTTTTTATTTCATTTTTGTTTTAAAATTAGAAAAAAAAGAAAAAAAAAGAAAAGAGTGATGAAAATCGGGTTGGGCCCAAAAATGAAACAAAAATAGGCCCAAAACCGGCACTCAAGTCCAGTACAAATCCGGCCTGCCCAAACATTGATTCAAACGACGCCGTATCAACATCCTTATTGGAGCCGTTGATCTGACTCAAACAAACGGTCCTGATCAGGTTGATCACTTCACCTCAACGACGCCGTTTCAGTAAAATCAATCTGAACCGTCCAACCCTTAGATCTAACGGACCCAGGCCTTCCCCCCTAAACCCGTCCAATTTTGACCCGATCCAGCCTTACCCGGTATCACCCACTATCAAACCCAAAACGACACCGTCTTCCTTAAGTGAATAGATCCTGGCCATAGATCTCATCTGATCCAACGGCCAGGATCTAAACCCTTAGATCGTATATAAGCATTCTATCGTACCCCACGCCCCCTATCCGAACCCCCTCCACTCATCGTCTTCACCAAACACTGAAACCCCCAAACCTTAGCAGCCGTCCTGATTTCCCTTTCACCAGAACCCGGCGGCATGAACGCCGATGACCACCTTCTGAAAACCCTAGGACCACCTCACTGTCCTGAACATGGATCCGTTACCCCCTAGCCTCGAATCACCTTCCTTCGTCTCGAATCTTCATTTGAAGATTCGAGTCGAACTCTGACCTACACCAAACCTCACCATCTTCACACTAGACAGTCCCCGAACCTCCCTCGCGACCAAACCATGTTTGGTTTGGTCCGAATCTGACCAGGGAAACACGAATCCCATATCTGCTGTTTCGAACCCTAGGGTTCTTCGTGCCTGTTCCGTGCCTGTTCCGTGCCTGTTTAAACCAAGAGTTTATGGTCTAATGGACCTTAATCGAAGTGTTTCTCAAAACACTTCGATTAAGGGTTCCTCGTGCCTGTTCCGTGCCTGTTTAAACCAAGAGTTTATGGTCTAATGGACCTTAATCGAAGGGTTTCTCATTTGAGAAACACTTCGATTAAAGTCCGTTAAACTTTGAGAAGGGTCTGTTCAAACACAAGTTGATTTTCCTGATCTTTTCTTTCAAAGATTTTAAGGTAAGTTTGTCTTCTCTTCTTCATTCCAGTTCGTGTGTGTGTTAAAGGTCTATTCGTATGGCCAAACATCTTGTTCAAATTGTGTTTTGAATTTTACCAACTGTTTTCTCACACCTTGCCTGGACCTCTGTTATTTGATCAAATGTTTCCTCATTCACTGATAATGCGTGTGTATGTGAACTGCATATCTTACTGAATTGAAACTGTTTGAGTAATCAATCCCCATGTTAACCTATGTATTGACATGTGCAATCTGACCCCTTGCTGATACTGTTTGATTCTAATCCTTGGCTTTGATTGTGTATGTTGTAATTAGTATAGTCGATTCGATACATGTCGTTAAATAGTTTTAGCTGTTTGAATGGTAACAGCTTGATTTGTCTCGTTGAACATTGCTGAATCAAAATTGAAGATCGACTATAGCTATTTACAATTGATGTATTTGAATCAGAAATATAAAGGGATTGATTTTGTTTAGTTGCAGTTAGAATTGGAGGGCATGTGCACTCGTGCACAACATGTGCATAAAGCCCTTTTGGATTAAAATAGTCTGACAGCACATGCTGTCAGATTATATTCTTGCTGCCCATGGCCTGTTTTAGTTTAATAAATGTTAAAAGGGGGCTGTCAGGGATGTCATGGGAGTCTGTTTATTTAAAATAGCTGAGTGGAAAAAAAACAGCAGGGAGGGGGAATTTTGAGTTGTCACACAGACTGTAAAGTGCTGAATTCAGGCTATAAAAGAGGCAGACCTTCCATTGAGAAAAGGGGGGATTTTAAAAGAGAAGATTTTCTTAAAAAAAACTGAAAGAAAGAAACATAAATTCTGAGAATATTGTAACCAAACGCTGTCTGAAAACTACAGAAGAATTCACATTGGTCAAGTTGTCTTGGCCAAGTTCTGTTGTTTGCCCTGATTGAGTTGCTTGTGATTGTTGAACTGCTGGTGTTGCTGCATTGAATACTCTGTTATTTCTGTTGGTTCATTACTCTGGTTCTGGGATTGTTTGTTTGTTGCTCGACTGCTCGTGAGCTTCATCATTGTTGGCTGGTTGTTGTTGCTGTGTATCTGCTGTTGCTGTGTTTGTTGCATACCACTCAACTGATCATTCCTTTCTTCCTTTGCTTTCCTTACCAGGTACACAATTACACTACCAATGTAACTCGAAAGTTTGAGCAATGAGTGTAAAAGAGAAGATCTGCAGATGTTTTTTTATATACATGGACTGTTGTGTTAAATGTCATGTAGTGTCTAATAGCTCACATTTTTGTTTGGGATACTGAAGGTAGCTTACAAGCCTAGCTGATGTCAATGTAGGGGATTGAATGATAGTTGTATATGTATGCTGTTAGATAAAGGTATTCCCAATGCAGTAGGTTGTATCTTGGATTTAGTTTAATTGTGTAGTATAATTCTTTAATGTATGCCAAGTATGAAAACTGTACACTACTAGTTAAGTTCTTTCTCTTCCGATAAATTGCCTCATCTAACTGGTAAACCATGCTTTAGAACAAAGAACACAAAGCTTGCAATCTCAACCTCATGAAGGTCGAGCCCAGGTCAAAACAGACCAAGCAGGCCCGCATCGAACAAACAGTGTCCCAAGTCTGGCCCATCCCGCATGAGCTGGATTTGGGCCGTAATGTTCAATCGGCTGTCCGTGTGCGTAATCACGTTTACTTATTCTGTAAAGGCATTTTGAATCCTGCTATAAATAAGCCTACAAGCATGTAATCAACTAGGACTATCTCTGTTTTCAATTAGTAGAGACAAACGCGACAAGAAACGTAGTTGCTATAGGAAATCCTTTTAAAATAAGGATGGGATGAGCCTCGACAAATAAAAACGCACAAGCTGCGGGGCCCTCGTTAAATGTATATATCGAAGCATTCAGTTTCCAAGGCGGGTCGTTTAGCAAATCTCACGACCCTCCCGGAATAATAACGCGATAGCCTCTTTAAGCGCGTATTTAATAATTTTACCTTCTTAAATTCGGGTGAGCATTTATGTGACCCAAATCCAAATCTCGACGGATTCGAGATGTGTTTCTAATCACGGGTACATCGATTGTGACGTGGTTCGAGATGCATGTCCATGACATCGCAAATTCCTTTTTAAAAGTAAGAATGAGACGAGCCTCGACAAACAAAAAATGTACAAAGCTGCGGGGCCCTCTAAATGTATGTATATATTAAAGTGTTTAGAATTCGGGATGTGCCGTTTAACGGATCTTTACGACCTTCCCCAAAATAACAAGACGCTAGTTGCTTTAGGCGCGCCTTTAACAATTTATTTTCCTTAATTCGGGTGCACATTTATGTGACCCAAATCCAAATCTCAACCGAGTCGAGATATATCGATAACTACGGGTTCACTGATGTAATGTGGTTCGAGATATGTTTTCATGACGTTGCAATTCTCGTAAAATAATAATAATGACAAAAGCGGTTAAAAATTAAATTTTGCACATAGGTTCAACATGTATTAAATCAGATAATCAAGCCGAATATAATAGTTGAGCGACCGTGCTAGAACCACGGAACTCGGGAATGCCTAACACCTTCTCCCGGGTTAACAGAATTCCTTATCCGGATTTCTGGTACGCAGACTGTAATATAGAGTCATTCTTTTCCTCGATTCGGGATTAAAAGTGGTGACTTGGGACACCCTAAATCTCCCAAGTGGCGACTCTGAAATAAATAAACCCATTCCGTTTCGATTGTCCTTTAATTGGAAAAACTCCCTTGCGCCCTCGCGGGTGCATAAAAAGGAGGTGTGACAGCCTATACGTCATAATCGACAAAGACCACATAGCAAATATGACTCGACTCCTAATCCCTCAAGCTAAGGTTAGACCAAACACTTACCTCTATGCCACGAACACAATTCAAGCCTCTACTATCGCTTTACCTCTTGATTCCACCACCAGTTCGCTCGTATCTAGCCACAAGTTACTTAATTACATCAATAAATGCTAAATGAATCAATTCTAATGCATGAAAATGAGTTTTCTAAAGTTTTACCCAAAAAGTCATAAATTGCCCCCGGGCCCACATGGTAAAAACCCGAGGTTCGAACCAAAACCCGATTACCCATTCCCCCACGAACCCAAATATATAATTTGTTTTGAAATGGGACCTCAAATCGAGGTCCAAATCCCCAATTTTAGAAAACCTAGGTTCTACCCAAAACACCCAATTTCCCCCATGAAAATCATTGATTTTGAGTTGAAATCATGTGAAAAGATGTTAATGATTGAAGGAAACGAGTTAAAATTGACTTATAATCGATTTCGAAGAAGAGTTGTCTTTGAAAAATCGCCCAAGAGTATTTTGGTTTTGAAAGAGTGTGAAAAATGAGAAATTTTCGGCTAAGTTATAAAATTGCAGGTTGCAGATGTCGCAATTGCGACCAGGGTTCGCAATTGTGAACGCAAATTTCTGCTAAGTTCGCATTTGCGAAGGGACCCTCGCATTTGCGAGGTCAGAATTGCGAACACCCTATCACATTTGTGATAACCGGCCCAGATTGGGGAGTTTCGCATTTGCGAAGGAACATCTCGCATTTGCGAGGAAGGGCAGGCCGCCTGTTCACACCAGCTGAAAACCTGCAATTCTCCAAGTCCAAAATCCACCCCATGGCCTATCCAAAACTCACCCGAGCCCTCGGGGCTCCAAACCAAACATGCACACTAACCCAAAAATATCATACGAATTCGCTCGTGCATTCAAATCACTATAATGGCATCAACAACTATGAATTTAGCATCAAAATCATGAAATTTCTTAAGAACTTCAAATTTTCTCAAAAACGATCCGATTCACGTCATTTCAAGTCCGTTTCTTACCAAAATTCACAGACTTATCTTAAATCATATATAAGACCTGTACCGGGACCGGAACCAAAATACGGGCCAGATACCATCAAGTTTTATACACATTTCATTTCCAAAACTAATAAGTAATTCCAGAAAATAATTTTCTTTAAAAATTTATTTCTCGGGCTTGGGACCTCGGAATTCGATTCCGAGCATATGCCTAAGTCCCATATTTTCCTACGGACCCTCCAGGACTGTCAAATCGCGAGTCCGGGTCCGTTTACCCAAAATGTTGACTGAAGTCAACTTAAATCAATTTTAAAGTCAAAATTCATCATTTTTCATAGATTTTCACAAAATGGCTTTCCAGCTACGCGCCCGGACTACGCACGCAAATTGAGGTGATGCCGAAAAAGGTTTTTAAGGCCTCAAAACACAGAATTTACTTTTAAAACAAGTGATGACCTTTAAGGTTATCACATCCGCCACCTCTAAAACAACCGTTCGTCCTCGAACGGACAGAAGAAGGAAGTACCTGAGTCGGGGAAAAGATGGAGATAACGGCTCCACATATCGGAATCGGACTCCCAGGTCGATGCCTCAGCGGGCTGACCTCTCCACTGAACACGAACAGAAGGAAAACTCTTCGATCTCAACTAAAGAACCTGCCGGTCTAGAATAGCTACCGGCTCCTGCTCTTAAGATAAGTCCTTGTCCAACTGGACAATGCTGAAATCTAACACGTGGGATGGATCGCCGTGATATTTCCGAAGCATGGACACATGAAACACTGGATGCACGGTTGATAAGCTCGGCGGCAACGCAAGTCACTAGGCCACCTCTCCCACTTGATCAAGAATCTCAAACGGGCCAATGAACCTAGGGCTAAGCTTGCCCTTCTTCCCAAATCTCATCACGCCCTTCATAGGAGACACTCAAAGCAATACTCGCTCTCCAAATCTCGAACCTTACGGTCGGCATAACCCTTTTGCCTGGACTGAGCTGTACGAAGCCTAGCTTGAATAATCCTGACCTTGTCCAAGGCATCCTAAACCAGATCCGTACCCAACAATCGAGCCTCCCCCAGCTCAAACCATCCAACTGGCGACCAACACCGCCTACCATACAAAGCCTCATACGGAGCCATCTGGATACTCGACTGATAGCTGTTGTTGTAGGCAAACTCTGCTAAAGGCAAAAACTGATCCCACGAGCCTCCAAAGTCAATGACACAAGCTCGGAGCATATCTTCCAAAATCTGATTGGTCCGCTCGGACTGCCCGTCCGTCTGAGGATGAAATGATTTGCTCAACTCAACCTGTGTGCCCAACTCTCACTGAACTGCTCTCTAGAAACGTGAAGTAAATTGCGTACCTCGGTCCGATATGATAGACACAGGCACACCAACAAACAATCTCCCGGATATAGATCTCAGCTAACCTCTTAGAAGAATAGGAGACTGCCACAGGAATGAAATGTGCTGGCTTGGTTAGCCTATCAATAATAACCCATACTGCGTCGAACTTCCTCCAAGTCTATGGGAGTCCAATAATGAAATCCATAGTGATCCGCTCCTACTTCCACTAGGGAAGCTCAATCCTATGAAACAAACCACCAGGTGTCTGATGCTCGTACTTAACCTGTTGACAATTCAAACACCGAGCCAAATATGCAACAATTCCTTCTTCATTCTCCTCCACTAATAATGATACCACAAATCTTGATACATCTTAGCGGCGCCCGGATGAATAGAGTACCGGGAACTATGGGTCTCCTCTAAAATCAACTCTCGGAGTCCATCTACATTAGGCACACAAACTCGACCCTGCAATCTCAAAAACTCCATCATCACCTAAGGTAACCTGCTTGGCACCTCCGTGCTGCACCGTGTCTCTAAGGACACACAAATGGGGATCATCATATTGCCGATCACGGATACGCTCCAATAAAGAAGAACGAGTGACTGTGCAAGCTAACACACGACTGTGCTCCGAAACATCCAACCTCACGAACTGATTGGCCAAAGCCTGAACATCCAAAGCAAGCGGTCTCTCACCAACTGGAATATAAGCAAGACTGCCCATACTGGCTGACTTCCTACTCAAAACATCGGCCACCAATTGGCCTTTCCCGGAAGATATAAGATGGTGATATCATAGTCCTTTAATAGCTCCAACCACCTTCTTTGCCTCATATTTAGCTCCTTCTGCTTGAACAAATACTGCAGACTCTTGTGATCCGTGAACACCTCATATGCCACGCCATACAGATAATGCCTCCAAATCTTCAACGCGTGAACAATGGCTGCTAACTCCAAATCATGAACCGAATAGTTCTTCTCATGAATCTTCAACTACCGTGAATCATAGGAAATGACCTTGCCATCCTGCATCAACACCGCACCAAGTCCAATACGTGATGCATTACAATAAACTGTGTAAGGCCTTGAACCTGTGGGCAAAACCAACACCGGTGCCGTAGTTAGAGCTGTCTTGAGCTTCTGAAAGCTCGCCTCACACTCGTCCAACCATCTGAACTAGGCACCCTTCTAGGTCAACCTGGTCATCGGGGCTGCGATAGATGAAAACCCCTCCACAAAGCGACGATAGTAGCCTGTCAATCCCAAGAAACTCCGGATCTCTATAGCTGATGCTGGTCTAGGCCAGTTCTTGACTGCCTCAATCTTCTTCGGATCAACCTGAATACCCTCTGCTGATACAACATGTCCAGGAATGCAACTGAACTCAGCCAGAACTCACACATCGAAAACATAGCATATAACTGACTATCCCTCAAAGTCTGAAGAACCACTCTACGATGCTGCTCGTTCTCCTCCTGTCTACGGGAATAGATCAAAATATCATCAATAAAGACTATCACGAATGAATCCAAGTAAGGCCTGAACAATCAGTTCATCAAATCCATAAAAGCTACTGGGGCATTTGTCAACCTGAATGACATCACCAAGAACTCATAATGCCCGTACCAAGTGCGGAAAGCGGTCTTAGGGACATCAGATGCCCTAATCCTTAAATGATGGTAGCTAGATCTCAAATCGATCTTTGAGAATACCTTGGCACCCTGAAGCTGATCAAACAAATCATCAATCCTCGATAATGGATACTTATTCTTGATTGTAACCTTGTTCAACTGCCGGTAATCAATACACATTCTCATCGATCCGTCCTTCTTCTTAACAAACAACACCAGCGCACCCCAAGGCAAAACACTAGGTCAGATGAAACCTTTTTCAAGAAAGTCTTGCAACTGCTCCTTCAACTCAGGCGGGGCCATACGATACGGCGGGATAGAAATGAGCTGAGTGCCCGGAGCCAAATCAATGCAAAAGTCAATATCCCTATGGGGTGGCATACCCGGCAGGTCTGAAGGGAATACCTCAGGAAACTCACGAATAACGGGCAAAGAATCAATAGAAGGGACCTCAACACTAGAATCACGAACATAGGCCAAATAGGCCAAACACCCCTCTCGACCATACGCCGAGCCTTCATATAAGAGATAACACTGCGGATAGAATGACTAGGAGTCCCTCTCCACTCTAAACGAGGTAAACCTGGTAAGGCTAAGGTCACAGTCTTGGCTTGACAGTCCAAGATAGCATGATAAGGTGATAGCCAGTCTATCCCCAATATGACATCGAAATCAACCATGTCCAGAAGAAGCAAATCTACACGAGTCTCAAGACCCCCCAATCACAACTATACAAGACGATGGACTCAATCTACCACAATAGAATCACCCACCGGTGTAGACACATAAACAAGAGCACTCAAAGAATCACTAGGCATGACTAGACACAGTGCAAAATATGGTGACACGTAGGAGTATGTAGATCCTGGATCAAATAAAACTGAAGCATCTCTACTAAAAATCATAAAAGTACCTGTAATAACTACATCGAAAGCCTCAGCCTCGGGCCTGGTTGGAAGAGCATAACATCGGGGCTGGGCCCCACCATCCTGAACTACATCTCTGGGATGGCCTGCTGCTGGCTGGCCTCCACCTTTAGCGGCCTGAGCTCTACCTCTAATACCTCTACCTCCACCTTTAGCACCTCTACCCCCACCTCTAGCTGGCTGGGCAGGCTATGGAACACTTGGTGCCTGAACTATGGCGCGGAAACCCTGATGCTGAGATCTACTCGGTGCTCGGGGGAAAAACCTAGCAATGTGACCCATATCACCACAAGTGTAACAAGCCCTCAATTGCTAAGACTTCAAACCATGACGACCTGAATGACCACCCCGAAAACTCTAAAGCGGCGGTGCACTGATAGGAGCTGGTGGTGCACTGTAGGACTACTGATCAGAATACTACATATAGGAACCACGACCACCTGAAGCACCGTGAGAAACCTGAAGTGCTGACTGAAAAGGCCTAAGAGGATGGCCTCTACCATACGAATCTCTGCCTCCAGGCGAGGTACCACTGAATCGGCCTGAATGACGAGGCCTCCTGTCAGACCCCTGACCACCCCCCTGCGATAGAACCATCTCAACTCTCCTGGCCACATTGGCCGCCTCCTAGAAAGAAATCTCACTCCCGGTCTCCTTGGCCATCTAAAGTCGAATCGGCTGAATAAGTCCCTCAATGAACCTCCTCACCCTCTCTCTCTCAGTGGGAAGTATGATAAGAGCATGGTGGGCCAAGTCGATGAATCTGGTCTCATACTGAGTAACAGTCATAGAACCCTGCTGGAGACGCTCAAACTGCCTCCGGTAGATCTCTCTCTGAGTGATGGGGAGAAACTTCTCCAGAAATAACTGAGTAAACTGCTCCCAAGTTAAGGCTGGTGATCCGACTGGTCTAGCCAATAAATAATCTCTCCACCAAGTATTGGCGGATCTAGACAAGCGAAAAGTAGCAAAATCGACCCCATTGGCCTCCACGATCCCCATGTTCCTGAGAACCTCATGACAACTATCTAGATAATCTTGGGAATCCTCAGAAGATGCAACGCTGAAAGTAGTAATGAAGAGCTTGGTGAACCTGTCCAACCTCCACAAAGCATCGACAGACAAAACTACTCCATCACCGGTCTGAGCTACCACACCCGGCTGAACTGCTCCAATTGGCTGGATTGCTGGAGTCTGGAACTGGGGAGCTACCTGCTCCAGAGTGCGAGTAGCAGGAGTCTAGGCTCCTCCTCCAGCCTGAGAGATGGCTGTGGCTACAGGAAGCAGCCTGCCCGGGTGACACTCTCCATAAGGCCCACTAGATGGACCAGAGCATCCTGGAGTACTGGGGTAGCAATAAACTCCTCTGGGACCTGAGCTGGGCCCACCGGAACTGCCGGGGCCAGAACCTCATCATCAAAGTCAACCTGAGGCTTCGCCGCTGGTGCTTCTACTCTAGGCTGAGCTCTGCCCTTACCTCGCCCTCTGCACCTCGTGGGAGCTACTGCTGGGGGCTCGGTCTTCTTGTCAGTAGATAAGGAAGCGCGTGTTCTCGCCATATACGAAAGAACAGAGTAGAGATTCAATTAGCATTGAGAAACCAAACCTCACGACAGGAAAGAATAAATGTGAAGTTCTTCCTAACTCTGTAGCCTCTGGGGGATAAATACAAACGTCTCCATACCGATCCCTCAAACTCTACTAAGCTTGTCTGTGAACTATGACACGCATGTAACCTAGAGCTCTGATACTAACTTGTCACGACCTGGATTTCCCACCCTCGGGGGTCGTGATAGCGCCTAATACTGTGAGCTAGGCAAGCCGACTGTTTGAACTAATTCCCTTTTTACCCATTTTTATTTTCTTTAACAATTATAAAGCAAATACGTGTAGATAGCGAAAATTACAATAAGCAGAAAAAATGCCGTAAACTATCCGAAATATGTATATATTACAACTGTTTCAGCCTCTGCCACCCAGAACTGGTGTCACAGTTTTCACAGACGATCTAAGAATACTACATACAAAGTCTAAAAGATAAAAGATATACTATTTCTGAACTAAATAAATGAAATAGGAATTAAGGGATAGAGGGAGACGCCAGGGCCTACAGACGCCTGCAGGACTACCTTGGATCTTCGCGTGGACTGAAGGTAACCACCCAATATATGGTCCAAAAGCTGCTGCTCCGGGCTCTGCACACAGTGCAAAGAGTAGTATCAACACAACCGACCCCATGTGCTGGTAAGTGCCTAGCCTAACCTTGGTGAAGTAGTGACGAGGCTATGAACAGACTACCAAATAAACCTGTGGGATTAAACTATATACAGTGAAAAAGAAGAATAGTAATATACAGCCAAGTATGGGAGGGATAACATGCTGCGGGGGAACTATCAATTTAGAACAGAAAGACAACAGGTAATTGAAAGAAACAACATATCTCAGTTATCAACAGAGAACCAGAAATCAATAAGTGCACGGCATCACCCTTCGTGCTTTTACTCTCGTCCTCACCAAGATAATCAAGTAATGAAAATGTTCACGGCATCACCCTTCATGCTTTTACTCTCATCCTCACCAAGGCAATCAAGTAATGAAAATATGCACGGCAGCACCTTTCGTTCTTTTACTCTCGTCCTCACCATATAATCAATATAATCAGCACAAAATGGTACATCGTGTGGAACAACATCACCCTTCATGCTTTACACTCTTTCCTCACAAATCATACACAGTATCGCCTTTCATGCTTTAACACTCTTCCTCACCCAAACAATAATCACAAACAATAGGGCAAGGAAATAAATGAAATTACAATAAGAATCCCGACAAGGGAACAATAGTTCAATAATCAAGTCCCGGCAAAGGAACAACATCAAAAGAAACATCAACATCTCGGCAAGGGAGATAACATCAAAAGCAACAACATCCTGGCAAGGGTGTAAATATAATGATTCTCTTCTCTTTTTCACTTTTACTTCACAACTCACTTCACAACATTGAGCCAATGCTCTAAAAGGTTCAATCTCCACTTATACTTTCACATTTCATTGTATAACTCGAGCCAATGCTCTTCAAAGTTCAAATGTTACAATTACTTCCACAAACTTTGCCCAACAATAGAAATCATCATCAAAGCATGATTAATACAATGAAACCATAATAATCACAATATATGACTTATAGGCATGCTTGACACCAACGTATAGATACTCGTTACCATGCCTATACGTCGTACTCGACAAATCCAACCATAGACACAAAGACAACAATACTTACAAGGATTGATGAACAACATACGAGTTCATAAGAAAACGAAGATCCTAAGTCGAATCTGATGGGTTTTCAGCGTCTTTGCCTTATGCTTCTTATGTTTTGATGATATAACAAACTTATTGTTAAGAACCAGATAGAAAACCTGAAACACTTGGTACACACCTCAAATGAACAAAGTCCAGTCTAATCTCCAGCAAATGAACTGCTACAAAGAGGAACACAACAGGGACCTAATCCCTTGGTGTTCTCTGACATAAGTACAAGTCAACAACAACTGGAACACAAATGTAGAAAGTGACTGTCTGCAACTGTATAGGTGACAGTGCAGCAGATAGTGCGACAGTCACTTCTCATTGGGAAGAAGCATGTATCAAGAATTAACATCACCATTGTGATGTCTTTGGTAGTATAACAACCTGGTGCAAGGCACAAGATATTCACTTGAGCATTTAGTGATATTCTCTTAAGCAGAAAAGTGTTCATCCAGCATTGAAGTCACTAGTGTGTCAAGAACAAGAAGACAACTCCACTAAAGGACCGGTTTCACAATGAGTCTATGTGTATCCGTAGTTGAGTTGTAATCTTATTATTTGTTCTTCATTGTAACTCCCATCTTGCTTTCTTAGAAGCTATGTTTTAGGAAACCCAAAATTCACAAACCCTCTAAGTTTGTGTTGTAACTAGAGTTAGTCATAAGTTAAAGTCTTTGTAACTAGAGAGTGACAAAGTGACTTGTGGTAAAAGTATCACAAGTTACTTAAGTTAAAGTCTTTGCAATAGAGTCATTACAAAGTGGCTTGTAATAGTGAGACTACAAGTTAGTGAAGTTGAAAGCCTACAAGTGTAGGTCGTGGTTTTTGTCCCCTTGAGTGGGATTTTTCCACGTAAATATTCCATGTCTCTTTTACTTACTGCTTCATAAGTATTCTTAGTAGAAACACATAGAGGATCAGGTGCTCTATAGTTTGGTGGACTCATATAAGCTATCAATTGGTATTAGAGCAGGTTCTTTCTAAAAGGTTAACACCTAGAAAGGATCTCAATGGCTACTCCACCCAACTTTGAGGAAGGACAATCAACCTACAGACCTCCTAGATTCAATGGTCAATACTACAGCTGGTGGAACTCGCATGCATGATTTTATAATGGCCGAAGATTCAGAGTTGTGGGACATCATCTGTGATGGTCCACATGTTCCTATGAAGAAACTTGGAGAAACTGGACCAATTGTGCCGAAAAACAGAAAGTAGTATAGTGATATGTACAAAAAAGCCGTAGAAAAGAACTATCGCACCAAGAAAATTTTGGTATGTGGTATAGGACCTGATGAGTACAACAAAGTCTCAGCTTGTGATTCTGCCAAAGAAATATAGGCAGCATTGCAAACCGCACATGAAGGAACTACTCAGGTTAAAGAGTCCAAGATTGACATACTACTCAGGTTAAAGAGTCCAAGATTGACATACTCACCACTGAGTATGAGCTCTTCAGGGTGAAGGATGATGAGTCTATACAGGATATGCACACTAGATTCACATCCATCACAAATGAGCTTCATTCACTTGGAGATGTTTTTCCTAGAAACAAGCTTGTAAGGAAATTCTCAGTGTTCTACCCGGTTCTTGGGAGAGTAAGGTAAATGCCATTACTGAAGCTAAAGATCTACAAACTCTAACCATGGATGAGCTGATTGGTAATCTGCAGACATACGAAATGAAAAGGAAGAAAGACAATGAAAGGAGAAAGCTAAAGAAAGAAAAGAACCTGATACTCAAGGCTAAAAACAGTGACTCAAGTGAAGAAGATAGTGATATGACCTATCTTACTAAAAGGTTTCAAAAGATGGTTTGAAGGAATGGTGGTATACCAAAGAGGGGTAGTTCAAGTAAGGCAAGGAATAATGATCTCTGTCACAAGTGCGGAAAGTCAGGGCATTTCATCAAAAACTGTCCACTTCTGACACAGGAGCAATACAAACAAAAACCTAACAAAGCAGCAAAAAGGAACCTGGTTCCAGACAAACGATTCAGTCAAAAAAGTGCAGCTGACAATATTATGAAGCATGCTATTGCTTCTTGGGGAGACTCCTCCAGTGAATTAGAAAGGGAACTAGATGTAGAAAATAACTCCATGTTGGCAGTGGAAACTAAAGCAACGGAATATGACTCACTATTCGCGCTGATGGCTCAGTTTGATGATGATGAAGAGGATGAAAATGATGGGGTAAGTTTCAGGGATGTTTAGAGAAATCTAAAATCCTACTCTTCTAAGAACTTAAGGTCATTAGCAAATGTTCTAATTGATGCATATTATAACCTTGATAATGATAAAGAGATCCTGACCATAGAACTAGGAGAAGCTGAACAATCTAGAGATGATCTGGTGGTCTGTGTTGTAGATCTAAATGAAACCATAACTAATATTGAAAAAGAAAGGAAGTTTTGAATGAAAAAATAAATAGTGTAGAAAATGAGAGAGATGACTTGATGGTAGTGGTTGTTGATTTGAAGGAAACCATAGAAGGTCTTAGCAATGAGAAACACACTCTAGAAGAGAAAATTGCAGCTACTGAGCAAGAGAGGGATGACTTTTTGGTGATAATCACTGACCTAGAGGAAACCATTGAGGGACTCAATTTAGAACATAGGACTGTGAGTCTTGGGAAAGGGAAGGAAGTAGCTAGTGAGACACACATCAAGCTTGAGAAGGAATTAAATGATGTGAAAACTAGTCTATGTGGTGAACTTGAGAAAAATAGGCAACTTCAAGCTGAATTGGAGAAAGTAAAAATTGATCTTGAGAAATCTCTAAAGTGGACCTGGTCCTCAGATGCTGTCACTGCCATATACTTCAACAATAGTGGAAATAGGCAGGGAATCGGGTTCCAAAAGGAGAAAATTCCCTACAACCCTCACAACAAGTATGTCACTGTTCTTGATAACTGGCTGTGTACCCACTATGGGAACAATGGGCACTTCAAAGAAAACTGCCAAGCCAGGGTTAATCTGTTCAGAAAAATAAAGTGTTTACTGAAAAAGTGACTACTAAAGAGGGACCAGGTACCACTAGCAAGAAATGAATATTGCCTGCATGGACTAGAAAAGCCCTCATGCATACCTTTTCTCATAACAAGGGACCCAAACTAGTTTGGGTTCCTAAATCTAACCCATGATTTATATGTGTAGGGAACAGTAGGAAGAAGTGGACTGCAATGGTTCACAAACAGTGGATGCTAAAAACACATGACTAGAAATCATATGGACTGTCGCTTACTGAAAGCCCTATAGAAAAGGGCATGTGTCCTGTATATATATAAAAAAAAAGGAAAGGGGGGGGGGGTACATTCTCAGTGTTGAAAAGATGGAAAGTCTGTGTCACACTCAATTGAGAACGTGTGCCATGAGAGCTGCCTGAAGCACAGTCTCTTGTGTGTCTCAAATCTATATTAAAGGGAGCAAAGTTGAGTTCTTGTAAAAAATGAGCACAAGTACCAACCTGGTAACTGGTGAAGTGGCCGTAGTCCCCAAAAGAACAAGAACATCTACTTCACTGACCTTAAATCCCTACAAATTGGTGATATGAGCTGCTTAAAGGCTGTTGACAATGATGCTAAACCTTGGCATAAAGGATTGGAACACTCAAGGCTCTCACTTCTAAATGAACTAATTTAGAAGAACTTGGTTCGTGGGCTGCAAAATTCAAGATCCACCTGGACACTACTTGTTAGAGCAAAGGAAAAGACTTTTGAAGTATGTGCGACACTTTTCAGGAAGATCCAAGTGGAGACGGAACTGAAGGAAGCACGTATCAGATCTGACCACAGGATAGAATATATCAATGCCAAGATTTGATGAGTTTGGTAATGGAAATGGGATCACTCACAATTTCTCAGCACCAAGGACTCCACGATGTTGTTAAAATGAAGAACAGAACTCTGGAAGAAATAGACAATGCTCATCAATAGAGGAATTGCCAAAGAATCTAGGCAGAAGCAACAGACATTACTTACTACTTGGCGAACAGAAAGGACCAGCTTGGGAAGTCTAATACAAAAACTGGTGAAGAAATCCCTCTGAGATATTCCTCTTAAAGCAAATGTCTACAAAGTCTGCAACAAAAGAGCACAATGTGTGGAATAAAGTGGTCATGAGCTATTCAACTAGACTCCTTCTTCTAACAAGGGAGGAAACAGTAACGATCAAGATAATGAACTACTTTTTGTCCCTGAAAAATATCTGATGTTTCAAATGAGAAAGCTGATATGATGAGTCAGATGAAGGAGACAGGTGAAGATAATGCAACATCCTCTTCCACATCTCATGAGGAACTTGGTACTTCAAATACTACCACTGAAGCTGAAGAAACAGTTGGAGATGCAGTGCAAGGTACTCCATAAGTAGCAGAACAAGTAGTGCAGGGAAATCCACTTAATTTACCCAGTTCCTCCACTCGTCAAACTTCAGTCCCCATTTGGAAACACAAAAGCTCCCATCCATTTGATAACATAATCACCCCTCTTGATTCTGGATTTAAACTAGATCAAAAGCCCCCAAAAAAATAAATAAAAAATTCCCTAGTCCTTTTTGTATTTCTATCATAGATAGAACCCAAAATCAAATCATGCTCAATTCTTATGGATTAAGCAACAACTGGAGGATTTTGGGGTATTCACTGATTGGTTGCCTCTTGTATATGACAACATTGGTACACTTAACTTGGCCAAGAATCCAGTTCAACACAAAAAGACCAAACACATTGATGAAAGGCATCATTTTCTGAAGGACAATATGGAGAAATGGTTGATCTGTATGAAGTTCTGCAGCATAGAAGACCAAATTCCAGATATCTTCACCTAAGCCTTGAGTAGGGAACTATCTGAAAGAAACAAGGTGAAGCTGGGGTTATTGAAGCCAAATTGAGAACCTGATGCTCCATCAGTTGGCTATGAAAATTACCTTCAGGTAAAATGAGCTAAAGTGTTTTCTAGCCAAGCCTAACTCACATCGATACCGTTGCAGGTAAACACGCATGACGATCATAGAAGCTAAAGGTACAATTATGAATTGCGAAAGAAGAGCTGCTAAAACCTTTTTCAAAAACTGTTCGGGTATCAGGTTCTTGTACCAAAGGTTAGTAGTAATGTGTTGTTTTGCATGCTTACTAAAAAAGGTTTAACAAAATTAATTCAACTACCACATCATCCGACTTTTCAAAATCTGCATGTCATGTCTTATCTTTCAAATCCCTTCATCCCCTTTGCACGATAACATTTTCCCACAAACCTACCACCGTTTTCGGGACTGTTCAGAACCCATTTCTCTCTCTTCTCATCATTAGCCCTTCTTCCCATAAAACTCTTTTTCTCTCTCACAGCAAGTCATGGATCTTCATCTCTTTTGTATCTCTGTGATCCTTTCCTTATCTCTTTATCACTCAACTTCCCTATCAAATCCTCATATAATGGCAATCGAATGATCGCTTACTTCTCCTACCATCAACACCACTCCCACTTCCCTATCATCCTTAAAGTCATCTCCAAAAATTCACTCTTCCACTCTTTCCAATACTACTGCACCTACACCTGTTTCCTCCTCATTTACTATTGTTTTTCCTTTTTTGCCAAATTCTGTCTCCTTTCAATGTGTTGAAACCCCATGTCTCCTCATTCCTCTGATCTCACCAAAGAACACTCAGAAAGGGTCACCTCTCAGGTGTCAGAGGTCTCTGAAGATAATCTCGATCAGTATTTGAACTCCTACCATTTGGACTCAGTGGCTCTCACAGAGTCACCAAAAAGGAAGCAGAGCACAATATCATGGATATAGTTGCTGAAAGTCTGTTGAAGAAAGAACCTATCTCTCGTCTAAGTATCAGGGGGAAGAAACTCCATTCCTAGGTGATGAAAGAACCATGGTACTCTTTGAGTCTCTAATCCATGAAACTGTCCCAGAAAAACCTGCTGGAGGACCTGATTCTCTTCTAGATAAATCCACTTCTAAACCTCTTGATTATTCTAAGTCCTTAGAATCCTCTTCCAAGTCACCCCCATCAGGTTGCAGCAAAAAGAGGGTTCGATTCTACATTGCAGAAAAGTAGGAGAAGTGTTAAGACGAGGAAGAAGAGGTTGATGAATCAAAGGGAATTTGTTACTGACAAGAACATTCCAGTAGGTGAGGTTGACAAAGATGCTCTAACGGAACCCGGTTACTTAGTAGAACGATCTATAAAATCCCAGAAGTCTGTGGATGAAGCTTCCGATGAAGCTATTTAGAAACAAAAATAAGCATCCGTGAAGGGCAGCACTAGGTCTAAGCAGAGTCTAGTTGAGCAAGGTATGTCTGAAGATGATACTGTGGGGATAGTAAGTTGGAAGGGAAGTCTGTTGAAGGATTTAGAAAACAAAAATGGGAAACTGTAGGGGAACCTGATTCTCTGAAGACCATGCCCGGTGACAGTGGTCTTTGACAGGAGAGATTAAGGACTCAAAAAGTCTTGTGGGGTCATACGTTTGATCCAACAATTTCAGAGATGGCTGGTATGAGGCAAATTCTGGAGATAGTGGAATTTTAGCAATGAGAGCACTTGTTTCAGGGGAACATGCCTTTGGTGTACGAAGATGCGGTACAAAATTTCTACGCATCTCTCTTCACTATTGAGGGGGATCACATCTATGTGCTAGTAAATGGAGTAGACATTGTACTTGACGCTTTAGCATTGGGGAAGGTTCTCCAAATTCCATGTGAAGGAATGTCCTCAGTGAAAGGTGTCTGTGGTGTCAACTTTAGGAGAGCTATCATGAAAGAGCAAGCTATTCAGTAGGGGGAACAGGTGCATAAGAAGGTATTACTTCCTGAGTATCAGCTTCTCTTTGAACTAGTTAATAAGGTGCTCTTGCTCGTTGTGAGATGCGATCTATTGCTACAAAATCTGATATGGTCTTAATGGAGGCTCTTGATGAGTTTGTCCCAATAAATCTACCAGCAATCATGATAGATCATATGCAAAAGGCGGCAAACTTTAATTGGGAATCGTGGGCTACCATATGGCTTTCTCCTCACTCAAGTGTTTAAATTTTACAAGGTCCCCTTGGGTAATCCCAGAGTGGGCACACACAAGCAAACCTTCTCTAAAACCACTCTAGAAGAATGTGAGTGTGTAAAAAGGGTTGGTGGAAGCATCTCGGCCATTTCTCAACTAATCAATGCTCAAAATGCAGCTTCTGAAGAGATCAGAAGGTTGAGGGCTCAGAATGCCATACTAGAAACTCAGCTCAGTCAAGTAGTTAAAGGACCTGGTCCCGTTAATGAAGAAGTTGCCCTCCTGACAAAGGAAAATGATAAGCGTCACGCAAAACTGCTTGAAGAACAGCTGTCTGCAAATGCCCGACTAGACCTGGTTCTCAAAACCTTTACTGCTTCTCTTTCCTAGTCTTCCTCTTCTAGTGCCTCTTAGATACCCCTAGTGACCAGTGTCCTCTGTTATGATTTTTTGTGGCTGTTGTTTCTATTTTTTGTTTGTCTTTTTTGTTGATGGCATGCTGGAATTCACCATTACTGCTCCTGTTTTACTCATTCCATTGTTAATATCAATGAAACAACTCATCTTTTTGCCTGTATAATGCTTTTTTCCTTTGGCTTCTTTTTTTCTGTCATGTTGTGTGCACATATGTGGCATGAGTTGGCTATGTTAGACTTATTTATGCTGTTTTGCTGCTTGCGTAATTTTTAATGATGCCAAAAGGGGGAAAATTAGATAGTGGATAGTAGGTGTATATATGCACTATGATAGTCGGTATATGTATTGTGTGATAGTAGATAGTAGTGCATGCATTGTGATATTAGTGAGTAGTGTATGAATTATGATAGTAGGTGTATGTATTGTCAATGGGGGATCAAAAGCAAAATGTCAGGGGGAACTTGTGAAAAACTGATTCAAAAACAGGGGATCTGATTAAGGGGGAATCAAAAGCAAAAGGTCAGGGGGAATTTGTGAAGTTCCTAGTACCTCATCTGATTTTTTCTGCTCTAAACAAATACTATCAAAGACTAAGTTTGTCATCATCAAAAAGGGAGAAATTGATGGGGTTTCAATGTCTTTGCCTTATGCTTCTTATGTTTTGATGATCTAACAAACTTATTGTTAAGAACTAAATAGAGAACCTAACAGATTTGGTACACATCTCAAATGAACAAAGTCTAGTCTGATCTCCAGCAAATGAACTACTACAAAGAGGAACACAACAGGGACCTTATCCCTTGGTGTTCTCTGACAGAAGTACAAGTCAACAACAGCTAGAACGCAAATGCAGAAAGTGACTGTATGTAGAAAGTGAATGTCTGCAACTGTACACGCGATAGTGCAGCAGATAGTGCGGCAGTCACTTCTCATTGGGAAGAAGCGTGTATCAAGAATTGGCATCACCATTGTGATGTCTTTGATAGTATAACAACCTGGTGCAAGGCACAAGATATTCACTTGGGCATTTAGTGATATTCTCTCAAGCAGAAAAGTGTTCATCCAGCATTGAAGTCACTAGTGTGTCAAGAACAAGAAGACAACTCCACTAAAGGACCGGTTTCACCATGAGTCTATGTGTATCCGTAGTTGAGTTGTAATCTTCTTATTTGTTCTTCATTGTAACTCCTATCTTACTTTCTTAGAAGCTATGTTTTAGGAAACCCAAAATTCACAAACCCTCTAAGTTTGTATTGTGACTAGAGTTAGTCATACATTAAAGTCTTTGTAACTAGATAGTGATAAAGTGGCTTGTGGTTAGAGTATCACAAGTTAGTTAAGTTGAAATCTTTATAATAGAGTCATTACAAAGTGGCTTGTATTAGTGAGATTACAAGTTAGTGAAACTGAAAGCCTACATGTGTAGGTTATAGTTTTTGTCCCCTTGAGTGGGATTTTCCATGTAAAAATCCCGTGTCTCTTTTACTTACTGCTTCATAAGTATTCTCAGTAGAAACTCATAGAGGATCAGGTGCTCTATAGTTTGGTGGACTCATATAAGCTATCAGAATCTCTTCGAGGTTCTTTCAGAAAACAGCAAGAATCGAACAACCAGTAGAGGTAATAGGTTAGATAGGGTAGCAAGACACCAAATAACCCCATATCTGGTCGGGGATCGAAGGGGTTTGGGAGATTTAGGGGTGACAATGCTAGGGTTAGGGATAGTTTCAGAGAGAACGGAGAAGAAGAAGGATTCGAGGGCGGCGGGTGTAGACAAATGATTAGGGTTTGGGGGTTAGGGTTAATTAAAAAAGGCAATAGCATCCTGGACGGTTGATCTCTAAGATCAACGGCTAGGATTTGATCTGGGTCAGGCGGGTTTTAAAGAAACAGGTTATGGGTTAGTTAATTGGACTGGAGGTTTTTAATTTGAATTGGGTTGGGGGGGGTTGGGGGTCCGAATTTAGGGATAATTAAAGGGGCTATTTGTTAAATACTCAATTTATTAATAAAATAATTTGTAAAAATAGCTAATTAAATGATAAAAATAATTTTGTGCATGAATGTAAAATAATTACTTAACATTATAAAAATATAAAAAGTCATTTTCTGTATAGATGATGTAGTCATGCATATGTATGGGCTATTATTGCAAAATATGCAATTATAGTCTTAAAAATGCAAATGTAATTGTAAAAAAATGCAATTAAAAAATTTGAACACTCATATGAGCATAAATGACGAATTTAGATGATTAAATCATTGTAAAGTAATATGAGGGATAACTATTGAATATTTATATAATTAAAAATGCAGAAATAAATTGATTTAAGGCCTTTAAAAATTATAGAAAAATTACAAAAACACTTGTGCATGATTGTAAATACATGTACAATATTTTTAAAGTATGTATGTATATTTTAAAATATATTACCCGGGAAGGATGAAAGAGTTTTCGAGTAAAGAAATGATTACCGATTTTGACCGAATGAGTGTTTTGAAAAATAGAGGCCGAACCCTGGTCTCTAAGTTGCCTACATATTCCTGGTTTTACGGGAATCAGGCCATGTGTAGTTCTGGACCCAACGGTGAATGAAGCCGATGGAGTTGTTATAAGAATGGTAGCTAGTTTTAGTAGAGGTTCTTTTGTGAAGGGTAATGTCGAATGGAGTTATGATTATGAGTCTGGAGTGTAACGAATGTATTATAGGGCAGATATCTGAATGGTCACAAAGTAAGGTGGGTAATTGATGGGAATTGGTTATAATGGCAAAGTATAAATGGTATGAGCGGAAACCGGAGCGAAGGTTGCTCCCGTTTGCAGAACGGTTACCTCCTGGATTACCTGAAAAACTTAAAATATGATGCATGCAAGTATATAGATTACTACGAGAGTTTAAATGTGATGCAAATTCCCTTCGGACCATGAAAGATTGTCTTTGGACAGTACAGATGACGTCCTTAGACTATGTCGTCCTGGGCCATGAATTATGAGATGGGAGATTCGCATGCCATGAAATGATGTTCTCGGGCCATGATAATGGTGCCTCTGAACCATGATGCCTTTGAATAATAATGTACAATATTGAGAGATCCTTAGGCCATGACATGGTATCTTCAGGCTATGAGGATGATGCATTCAGACTATGATGCCTTTGGACAGGTTGGCTATATGTTAGCCCATGAAGTGCAGAGATATGATACCAAAAGTGATAGTAAGATAAGGCTTTGTATTGTGTGGAGTTTTGGGGGCAAAGCTTAGCCCGAGGGAAGAAGATAGTGCCAAGTTTAGAATAGAGCAACATTTTTGCAGGGAGGGACAATGCTTAGTCCCGTGAGAAGGCAGTGCTTAGCCTTATGCAAATACGGAGGCAGGGCATAGCCTCATGCAAGACTTGAGACGGAGCTTAGTCTCATGCAAAAAGAAGGCAGTGCTTATCCTTACGCATATACAGAGGCTGGGCCTAGCCTCATGCAAGACTTGAGATAGGGCTTAGTCTCATGCAAAAAGAAGGCAGTGCTTAGCCTTTTGCAAATGTGGAGGCAAGGCTTAGCCTCATGCAAGATTCCAGATAGAGCTTAGTCTCATGCAAAGGGAAGGTAGTGCTTAGCCTTATGCAAAAGGGAGGCGGGGCTTAGCCTCATACAAGATTTGAGACAGTACTTAGTATCATGCAAAGAGAAGGTAGTGCTTAGCCTTATGCAAAAGGGAGGCGGGGCTTAACCTCATGCAAGATTTGAGACATGGCTTAGTCTCATACAAAGAGAAGGGGGTGCTTAGCCTTATGAAAATATGAAGGCAGGGCTTAGCCTCATGCAAGATTCGAGACAGAGTTTAGTCTCATGCAAAGAGAAGGCAGTGCTTAGCCTTATGCAAAAGGGAGGCAGGGCTTAGCCTCATCCAAGATTTGAGACATGGCTTAGTCTCATGCAAAGAGAAGGCCGTGCTTAGCCTTATGCAAAAGGGAGGCATGGCTTAGCCTCATGCAAAATTTGAGACAAGGCTTAGTCTCATGCAAAGAGAAGGCAATGCTTAGCCTTATGCAATGAACAAGTAGCAAATAAGAGTAGAATATTTCTTAGCTGGAGATATATTTGCGTCTGGTTGCTTGATTGATCGTGACTTTGATATGTGTATATTTGAGAATACTCCTGTTATGTTCACCATGCCTGCATCCACAGAAAAATTGTAAGTTTTGTAAGGGGAGGTTGGTTCGTGCCTTTGTCTGCTGGCTTTGCTTAGCTCCGTTCTGGCGGCCTGTTTGAGTTATCCTGGGTAGCATCTGGCTGCCATAGAAATAAAGTTTTCTAAAAAATATGCACTTATTTGATGAAAGAGAGTTATTTTAGAAAACATAGTGAAATATCAAGTAATTTAGATGAACTAATAACTGTAACACATTTCAGAGACATTGCAGCTTTCTTGTATTAGAATTTTGAGGGTCCTCAAAATTCTGCCCCAGTTTGGTAAATGATCCTTCGGCCGTTTTGCGCGTGACGAAATTTGATGAACCTTCTCTGGAATTTTGAGAATCCTTCTCAAAATTCTGCCCCAGTTACTTAACCGATTTCTTACTTTCTGCCGTATGATAGTGTTGGCTAGACTTGCTCCAGAATTTTGAGGAGTCCTCCTCAAAATTTTGCCCCAGTTTCTGGTGCTGGAGGAATTGAAAATTTTATTAAGGTATGACCGAACCCACAAGGCTACCTATGTATCCTTTCTTAAATGGGAATAAGGTTAAGCATAGTTCAGTTAAACGGGAAGATCTTCTTCAGCACCAACTGTCCCGGTGCAAATTGTCTTGGTTTGACCCTTTTGTTGAAAGCTCTGGACATTTTGTTCTGATAAAGATGATCATAACATACTGCGTTCATTATTTTTCCATATATAAGGGTCAGCTGCTTATAGCGGCTCCTTATCCATTCTGCATCACTGAGTTCAGATTCCTGTATGATCCTTAAAGAGGGAATTTCTACCTCGGCTGGAATGACAGCTTCGGTACCATAAACCAGTAAATAGGGGTTGCCCCAGTTGATCTACGGACCGTAGTGCGGTACCCCAATAGAGAAAAGGGTAACTTCTCGTGCCATTGTTTGTGATTTTCTACCATCTTCCTTAGTATCTTCTTGATGTTCTTGTTAGCAGCTTCCACAACTCCATTCATTTGAGGCCTGTATGCTGTAGAGTTTTTGTGCTTGATTTTGAGGGTTTCACACATAGCTTTCATCATATCATTGTTGAGATTGGCGGCATTATTAGTTATAATGGACTCGGGAACCCCGAATCGGCAAATAATACAATCCTTGAAAAAGTCTACGATGACTTTCTTGGTTACAACTTTGTAGGATGCAGCCTCTACCCATTTTGTAAAGTAATCAATGGCCACTAAAATGAACCTGTGCCCGTTTGAAGCAGTGGGCTCAACCGGACCAATAACATCCATTCCCCAGGTAGCAAAAGGCCAAGGTGCACTTGTTGCATTGAGCTCTATTGGTGGTACCTCTATCATGTCTACATGTACCTGGCACTGCTGGCATTTCTGTACGTACCAGCTGCAATCTATCTCCATGGTCATCCAAAAGTATCCAGCTTTGAGTATTTTCTTGGCTAGGACAAAACCATTCATATGTGGTCCATAAGTTCCGGCATGTATCTCCTCGAGCAATCTGGAAGCTTCCTTTATGTCAACACACCTTAACAACCCCAGATCAGGAGTTCTTCTATAGAGGGTCCCTCCGCTTTGGAAGAAGTGATTGGATAGCCTCCGGAAAGCACATTTCTGAATATGGTTTGCTTGCTCTGGATATTCTCCTCTCGCCAAATATTCTTTGATGTCGTGGAATCAAGGTTTTCCATCCGTTTCTTCTTCAACATAAGCACAGTAAGCTGGCTAGTTATGGATTTTCACCGTGATAGGATCGATAAAATTCTTGTTTGTATGTTGTATAATTGATGATAGGGTGGCCAGTGCGTCTGCGAACTCATTTTGAATTCTAGGCACATGTTTGAATTCTATCTTTGTGAATCTCTTCATTAGCTCTTGCTCATGATACAAGTATGGCAGTATCTTGGTGTTCTTCGTAGCCCGTTCTCTTTGAACCTAATGTACTAGAAAATCTGAATCACCAATTACTAGTAGCTCTTGTATATTCATATCAATGGCCAGATTGAGCCCCATGATGCAAGCCTCATATTCTGCCATGTTGTTGGTGCATGGAAACCTAAGCTTGGCGGATACAGGGTAATGCTGACTTATTTCTGATACCAAACCTACTCTGATGCCCACTTCTTTAAAGTTTGCAGCTCCATCGAAGAATATTCTCCAACCGTCGTATGCTTCAGTGATGTCCTCTCCTACGAATGATACCTCTTCATCAGGAAAATACGTTTTCAAGGGTTCGTATTCTCATCCCACAGAATTTTCAGCAAGTTGGTCTGCCAATGCTTGTCCTTTGACTGCCTTCTGAGTTTCATAAATGATATCGAACTCACTTAACAGTATCTACCACTTAGCTAACTTCCCGGTTGGCATGGGCTTTTGAAAGATGTACTTCAAAGGGTCCATCCTAGATATGAGGTATGTGGTATAGGCACAGAAGTAATGCCTCAATTTCTGGGCTGTCCAGGTCAAAGCACAGCAAGTGTGTTCCAGTAGAGAGTATCGTGCTTCATAAGGTGTGAACTTCTTACTCAAGTAGTATATGGCTTGCTCTTTTCTCCCTGTCTTGTCATGTTGTCCCAAAACACATCCAAAAGCTCCATATAATACAAATAGATAGAGTAGCAAAGGTCTCCCAGGTTCTGGCGAGACTAGGACTGGTGGTGTGGATAGGTATTCCTTGATTTTGTCAAAAGCCTTCTAACAATCTTCGGTCCAACTCGTTTTAGCATATTTACTCAACATTTTAAAGTTGGGTCCACATATAACTGTGGACTGTGCTATAAAGCGGCTGGTGTAGTTAAGGCATCCTAGGAAGCTCATCACGTCCTTTTTGCTCTTTGGTGATGGTAACTCTTGGATAACCTTAACTTTGGATGGGTCCAACTCAATTTCTCAGCGGCTGACAATGAATCCTAGTAGCATTCCTGCGGGAACCTCGAATGCACATTTTGTGGGGTTCAATTTTAGGTTGTACCTCCTTAGTCTGTCAAATAACTTTCTCAAATCCGCTATGTGATCTGCGGCCCTCTTGGACTTGATGATGACATCATCAACATACACCTCTATGTCCTTGTGTATCATATCATGGAAGATGGTTGCCATGACTCTCATGTAAGTAGCCCCAGCATTCTTTAGACCGAATGACATTATCTTGTAGCAGTATACTCCCCACGGTGTAATGAAAGTTATTTTCTTTACGTCTTCTTCGTCCATCCAGATCTGATGATAACTCGCGAAGCAATCTACAAAGGATTGGAGTTCATGCTTGGCGCAATTATCGATCAGGATGTGTATATTTGGTAGTGGAAAATCATCCTATGGACTTGCTCTGTTTAAATCTCGATAGTGAACATACACCCTGACTTTCCCATCTTTCTTCGGAACTAGTACAATGTTGGGTAGCCAGGTTGGGTACTCAACTACCCTGAGGACCTTAGCTTTGTTTTCTTAGTGACTTCCTCCTTAATTTTCAGGCTCATGTCTGGTTTGAACTTTATGAGTTTCTGCTTTACTGGAGGACACATTGGATTGGTAGGCAACTTGTGAGCCACTATGGATATGCTCAGACCGGTCATGTCATCATATGACCATGTAAAGATTTCCTCATATTCCTTCAGGAAACAAATGTACTCTTCCTTCTTTGGCGGTGATAAGTGAATGCTTATGCGAGTCTCCTTGACGGTTTCAGAATCTCCCAAATTTATTGCTTCAGTCTCGTCCAGATTGGACTTAAGTTTATTCTCAAAGTTCTCAACCTCCCCGACAATTTCCTCAGGTATTTCATCCTCTTCTTCTGAGTCACTATCCTTATGTTGCGTTGTCTCATTACATGTCACAGTCATCGGTTCATCAAAAAAAGTAATAATAACTTTGTAGAAAGAAAATGTGAAAGATAATAATGAATAATAAATAGCAATACATTGATTAAATTTTGAAAATACCCCAAAACAAGTACGACCTGATGAATCGAGCAATTATTTTGAAACAAAATGCGTCTTTAAAACATAATTACTGAAAACATCTGAAATGCCTAGCATAGCTATAGAAATAAATTAGGCTAAATGCCAAGCTACTCAGGGACTCGACGGGCCCGGGATGGTGTGTCAGTCCAATTCCTGATAACAACTCCCTTCTCCGTAGTTTGAGTGGTGAGGACTTCTTCCTCCTCCTCCTCCTCAACTATCGCACTGCAATCCATATCCTCATAATATAGGAACAAATTCCTTAGCCCAGCTAAAGCTTCTTCCTCTGCAATTCCCCATATTGTATTGGCTTGATGAAAAGTCTGACCCAAGTGTGGCACTGGTTGTTCGAGAGGGTAATAAGGACTGCGCCATGGCGGTGACCAATCATTTTACTCCTGCAAGGTGTATGGGTATCCCAGCCCGAAAGTTTTGCATGACGTTTTAACTGTATCGGTTTAGTAATGCCTTGGATATTCTTCCCAAGCCCTTTGCCGGGTTCGTACCCCGACCATGCTAGTATGCTTTCTATTTTGTTATTCCATCATTTATCTTTCTCAATTGCATTGACATGTTCAATGTGGTGATAATTTTCCCCTCCTAGCCTTATTCTGTTCTCGATAACCGGGATAGTTTGACTGGTGTAAATAGGGTTATTTCTATCTCCATGAATGATCACCTCCTGATGGTTCCATTCGAACTTCACGGCTTGGTGTAGTGTGGAAGCCACAACCCCATCGGCATGTATCCAAGGTCGACCCAATAGATGATTGTATGTAGCTTATATGTCAAGCACTTGGAATTCAACATCAAACCAAGTTGGCCCTATCTGCAGGCAAAGGTTATTCTCCCCGATCGTGGCCCTTTGAGACCCATCAAAGGCTTTCACGTTCATACTTCCTACCTGTATCTCATGGAAATATTTGCCCAATATTTTTAGAATAGTTAACAGACAAATGTTGAGGCTTGAACCCCCATCTATTAGGACCCTGGCAATGCATTTGTCTTCAAACTGTACCATGATATGCAGTGTCCTGTTGTGACTTAACCCTTCAGGCGGTAATTCATCCTCGTAGAAGGTGATCTTATGACTCTCCAGAGCTTGCTCTACCATGTTGGCCATTTCTTCGTAAGTGATATTGTTGGGCACATAAGCTTCATTTAACACCTTCATCAAAGCATTCTTATGCGCCTCTGAATTTTGCAATAGTGACGGGATGGATATCTGGGCGGGGGTTTTGTTTAAGTGATCGATGATGGAGTATTCCCTCGCCTGTACTTTCCTCCAAAGATCATCTAGTCCCATTTCAATGACATGTTGTTTAGTATCATCCTCCTTGCTCGATCCTCCCAATTGTTCGTGTGTATAGATCCTTCCTGTTCTGGTCATTCCTTGTGCGACATCATATTCTTCCATCTTTGCTTTTCCCTTTCGCCTAGCTTTGGAAACATAATCCCAAGGTATGACGTTGGAATTGAAAGGAGGTGTGGTTGCTACTGTCACTGTGGAAGGTGTGGCCACTTCTACCTCAAATGGAATAGGTGCGGCTGTAGGTGGAGCTACCTCTATCTCAAATGGAACTGATGTGGCTACCTCAACCTCGACTGATGGTTGTATCTGTACTATAATAGGAGTGAGTGTGACTACAGGTTTAAAGTCATCGCCTTCCCGAATAAGCCTGATTGACCCCTCAGGAAACCATTCTTCATCCATCTCTATCATATGTACCTCATCACCCCTATGATCCAGGAGAGGATTGTTGCTGACGTTGGATGCAACTTCCTTTGTCTGTATGACCTTGTTATCAATAAATGTCTGAATCTTATATTTGGTTCAGCACTCGTTAATGGTGTGCCCCTTCATACCTAAATGATATGAACAGGTTTTGTTTTGGTTGACCCATTGAGATGGGTTCTCCATTGCCACAGCGAGAATATGGGTGACATAACCAGCAACCTTCAATCTTTCATACAACTGGTCGATGGGTTCAACAATGGTGATGTATTGTCTGGTTGGTTTGCGATCAAAGTTAGGTCGGGGTTTTTGGTATTTTGGACGAGTTGGGGGTGAATTATAGTAGGCTGGCTGGGTGTTATAAGTGTGATAGGTGGTGGCGGGTTGAGAATATCTGGGAGATGAGGGTTGGCATGTGGGTGGAGGTGTCTGGTATGTGAGCGGAGATTTTGGGCCTTGGACCACCATTACTACCCCCACTTTTTTCTTCTTTGATATGCCACCTGATTGCAATGCTTTGTTCGTGGCCTGCAGTGCCTCAAAATTTGTCACCATACTGTTTTTATACCCTTTTCAATCATTTCTCCGAGTTTGATGATATCAGAGAACTTGTGATTCTCAATGACCATTAGCTTTTCATAATACTATGGGTCATGTGCCCTAACAAAGAACTTGTTCATTTGTTCTTCTTCTAATGTTGGTCTGACCTTGGCTGCTTCCGACCTCCACCGAGTAGCATACTCACAGAAAGTCTTAGTTGGCATCTTCTTTAGATTCTGGATATAGAAGACATCTGGTGCATTCTCCTTATTGAACCTGAACCAGTCCATAAATTCTGATCCCATGCTCACCCAATTGGCCCACTTCTTAGGGTCTGGCTTATGAACCAGGATAGGGAATCTACGGTAAGACTTATCATGAAGAGCTTCATTCGGATCCTTTCATCTTTTCCGACCCCCACGTGCTTGTAATAGTAAGTTCTCAAATGAACCTTGGGATCACCTATTCCATCAAACATTTAGAATTTGGGAGGTTTGTTACCCTCCGGTAGTTCCACGTCTGGTTGTATGCATATATCCTCATAATTTAGACCTTCTATCCCTTTACCTCCGTCAACACCCTGAACTCGACTTGTCAATTTCTTGAGTTCCTCGGCCATGTTCTTGATGAGCAGGTCCTTTTCAGTGGATTCTGGTGTATAGGATATTGGTTGAGTGGAGTGGGGGTACGGTTTCCACGTATATGGGATTGTTTTGGTGAGTGCCAGGGATTTTGGTGTAGTGGTGGTCATTGGTTGAGTTTTCAGGATCGGGAGTGGGTTGTGGTGTATTCTGAGGAGTGTGATAGGTAGTGGTTTATGGGTACAGGGTTGGTTGATGATGGTGTTGTGGAGGAGTTGGTATCGGTAAAGGATCAGGGTTGTGAGGTGGAGCTGCATATTGATGGGGTGCGGGAGGATTTTGTGGACCTTGGTTTGGCATATTTTGAGGAGGTTCTAGGCTTTGAGCATTTTGTTGGTTAACGTCTGGGACGTTCAGAGTGAGGGAAAGGTTTGTTAAGTTGCGGACCTGCTCAAGTTCTCCATGTAACCTAGTATCTTTTGTTCCAATCGCAAAACCAAGTCATTTTGTGCCGGAGTACTCCGACTGTTTGAAGTTTCCGTATTCTTAGCATTTTCTTTTCGAATACCACTCAAGTTATCCATCTTAGCTTTTCCTCTGCTTTTCGTATTACTTGGAGGAGGAGGAGGTAGAGGGCCTCTAGATCTGGTGTGATATGCTGATGATGCCAGTATGTGCGAACCAACCCTAGGGGATGAGAATAATAATAAAAATAAAGAAAAACTGAAGGTAACAAGTTAGTAAGGATTCTGAAAAGTTCACAGTATTTAAACACATATTGAGGGAATGTAAATTTGCCTCCTAATTTGGGAACCTCGTTGTGCCCGAGGTAGCCTAGCGACAAATAGATTTGGAGAAATTCAGTGCCAATAATTGCCTCATTTCATTTATGTAAAGATAGACGCCCCAAAACGACACTAAATAAGATAAGTCACTAATGACACTTGGCCTTATTACATTTGAAAAACAATTAAACCTAATCTACTTGGTACCAGAAGGACCTTCTCTAGGCTGGATGCTCTTATCGATCAGATCCCCTAGTTCACGCAGGTTCAGCAGTAAGAATGCCCTTGCCAAATGTCCTCCTTCGTTTCCCTCAGCGTTCTGGAAATCGGTGACTCTCTTCCTCATTTTCCCTTCCAATTCCATCAGACTGTACTCCAAATATTCTAGCCTTTTACTGAATTTAACAGCCCTCTCTTTCCACTCATTGATCATTTCCATATTGGCCTTATGTTGCTCCATATGCTCGGCTTCAGACTCGTGAACTCTTTTGCGCAATTTGTTATACTTCACTTGTGCTTCGGAAACATCATCTATGACCCTGTTTCCTGGACCAACCCTTGGCTTGAATATTTCCCCTATGTTATCATCCAACCATGAAGGGTAAAAGTACACGTGACCGGCGTGATACCGATCCGACTCGATGGTATCCTTTTCCACGATAATCTTTAAGTGCCACATGTGCTGTACTTCATTTTTATATGGAATGGCATTACCCTAAAAATCGGCTATGAAGTGACTCATTTTAGCGACTCGCGATATGACCTGCTTCCTGCCTGCATGTCTCATAACCCTGAGGGAGCATAAAGGTATATGCCCCTTAACCCGATCAGTACCAAGTGTGGAACATCTCTGGATCTGATGATGAACTCATCGGTAGAGAACCACTCGAACATCCATTGAACCTGGTCCTCGGTCAAATTGTTGAAAAACTGCACCCATCCTATAACATCCTTTGGTTGAGCAAACATGTCTAGGATATAGGTCATTTTCTTGGGATGATGGAAGGCTATATGATCATTCCACAGCCTTCGTGGAAATTCCTGACAGTATTGACCTTTTTGGAGATGTTCTAACAGCCAAACATGCAGCAGCAAATTGCAACCCTCGAAGTATCTGTACGTCTTCTGACAGTGCTCCAAGTCTCGGTATATATCTGCAATGATCATAGGGACAATGGTATATGTCTGCCCCTCGATCCCGTCCATTAAAGTTTTGGCCACTATGGCCAGCCTGGTGTGGATTCTGTCTCCTTAGATCGGGAACACTAGCATACCCAAGAAACACACAATGAACACAAAGACCCTGCGGTGAATCCAACCCAAGGAAGTGATGGAGAATTCATCATCGAAAATACGGTAAGACCTACTGTGACCGTATCGTTCATAGAGGAAGTCGAAGGGCATGTAGGAGTTTTTCAGGCACTCTAAGGCATCATTCTTCTTTAACCCCATCATCTTAAGGAATCCCCTAGTGGTGCAATTTTTAGGTACCAATAAACTAGGGCTATCCCAAGGCAACCCAGCGAATCCCCCTATTTCTTCCAAGAGAGGGGTCATTTCTATGTCTCCAAAGAGGAACACAACCCTTTCTTTGTCCTAGAACATTGCAGCAACTTCAATTAACATTTTGTTTGGCTGGAGGTCCAAAAAAGCAAGCAAATATCCTAAGACCCTTTTCACATAATTTTGGTCACTTGATGGAAGATCCCTCCACCAATCTAGCAATAATGATGGTATGTTACTGATCATGCCGAACCTTGGGACTTTGTACCTCATTTTCTGCAAAACAAAATATGGTTAGGCCCTTTCCCTCTCCAGATTCGACTATTTATACATCAATGATTAGCATATTGGCACTTACTTCTAAAAAATTAATGCATACAATCGTGGTTGCGTCCGTTGGAATTATGGAAAACCAGATGGACTTTTGGACGAGGCTTGTCTTAAAGGGTTATTATGTGGACAACATATTAACCCGGCTAAGTTTGACCATGATGCATGTACAATTAATCAGAGTAAGGTTTCTATAGAGTTCTAGACTGGTACCCTCACGCGGACAACTTGAGGGGGAAATGCACGGAACCGTCGACTGCACCGCTAATCGACTAGTTTATCGCAAATACGCCTTTCCGAATTTAAATGGTGATATATAGGAAGAGCGTAAACACTCATCAAACGTTGCTATAGGATTGATTACGCACTAGTGGAATATGATGTTGAGCATGATTTATGCAACAATAAATAGCATGTTATCATGTATTTGCACGTTAAAAATGATAAATGCGGTATTTAAATAATTGAAAGACGTTAAGAAAGAAAACAAGGAGACAAGTCAGTTTCAGGAAATAAAGGAAATCATGAATTCTTGAGAAATAGGCAATTAAATCCAAATAAGGGGAAAGGGGAAATGTTGTATCAACAAAATAAAGAATGCTTAAGACTAATTCACAAAAACAAGTTCGTTATGGTAAGAGCCTAAAATATCCCCAGCAGAGTCACCATGTTGTCGCACTCCCTTTTTCCTCGCGGAGTCCGGGTTTCGACATTTCTTTGGTACAATTCATTTTCTTTTGGGAATTGGGCATGGAATTTGAAGAGTCGTCACCTAATGGATTTAAAGCGCATTAGGGAACCTAAAGCAAATAACTCATAAACCGGTTTGCATTATCAAAGATTGGGTAAGGGCTATAAATAACCTTAAGGGGAAGGTGTTAGGCACCCCTCGAGGTTCACAACGGTGGGTCCCGGCCAAACTCGAATTAGGTGAATTATTCTTATAAGCAAACAAAGCAATTTAGACAAATAGATATTTTGTTCAAAACAAAGGGGAAAAGGGGTCCTAGGCTTTTTAGCCTATGGGATCACTTCTGTGCAATACTTGGTAATCGTCCCCAAGTTGGGGTGCTACACATAGTATTAGCGCACAGGTTATCATATCCTTTACTACCCAATTACCCTCCCCTTAATTATTGTTACCTAAGCACTCTAATAGTATCCAGTACGTGCCTTACACGTGCATTACCCGTCCCTTGACTATGGTCCTGGAGGTGTTTAGGACCTCTATTTAAGGAAGTTCTAGACTCGCCTATGTTGCTTAAAAAGGAGAAAACTAAAGCGACAAAAAAAGTCAGATAGGACTATCAAATAAAGATGCAATTGAAGCCTCATATTTACCTCAACAAATAGATAAGCAATTACATGCCTCAAGCAAACCGTTTTAAATAATTTTAAATCCCTATAGCAGGATATCTAGATGAGCACAACATATTCAGCAGTTTTATTAAAGCGGGGTAGCAAATACCTAATCAGTTTGCCTACTGATTTTTATTACTTCTTGAATCTGGGCAGTTTCAAGAAGCAGGAAAATGACAGTTTTAAACCTAGAACTCAAGCAACCTCCAAGATTGCCTAAATGATAACCAGACAAAATTTTTATAAACCGGGTGTCTAAACTGTAAACTGATTACTGATTTTAGTGGCTGGTTTTATCTTAAACCCTGTAGGCATGATTTCTAAATGCTGAAACATATTGAAACTCTATAGGCATGAGTCTAAATGCAGAAACAGATTTTAAAACCTTAAAGGCATGGTATCTAGATGCAAGAACTGATTTTAAATCTTATAGACATGGTATCTAAATGCAAGAACTGATTTAAACCTTATAGACATGGTTTCTGGGCGAGTAAAGCATCAATCAATTGCCAAGCGGACATCAACAAGGAAATTCCTAGAAACATGATTGCTAATGCACACATGAAGGTTTGGAGATATGATTATCGATACAAAATTGAGTAACGACTTAGAAGTAGGTTTTCTAATGATGAAAATTCAGGATTCAAGGAATTAGATGAGTCCTATAGGAATGGTTTATAATGCACATAAGTAAACAAACGTTGTAGCAACCTATAGGCATGATTTCTACCCGTTCCCAAAAAAAAAAAATATATATATATAAGAATCCCTCCCATTTTTTACTAATAACCCCAATATCTATTTTACAAGGAATTATTATTACAAACCAAATATAAATGAATTACAGAATGGAACTGCTATACTATAGGGAGCCTGGATAGGCCCAAAAGTAATCCTGGAAGCCAGACCTTCAACCAAGTCTAAAATATGCCAATATTCTCATAGTATTCCCTATGGTATCCTACTGTGTCAAAGTTCACAAGGGCCTCAGGGACTCCGGACAATGCTCACACCAGATAACTTTTAAAAAAACACTTTGTGAGCAAGTTTTGGAGAGCCAGCCCCAGTGTGTGAAAGTTCAGAGGAGTCTCATGGACTCCTAGGCAATGCTCACACTAGAGGGGTAGGACCCTAAATGTTCTAAGGGTAGGAGTTAAAAATAGGAGATAGTTTTAAGGAAATAGTATTGGATTTTCAGGAGGTAAGGAGGAAACAGAGTCATTTCAACATTTGAGATTCAAACAAAGATTCCAGTAATCAAATAGTATACAGAAACATGATCACAATCACTTCAAGAAAAGTTTCACATTGCCTGGATTCAACTTAGTTTACTAGTTGTTACTAGGTGTGTATATGGACAGGTATTAAACAAAGAAATGGCATGCTGGGATCAAATTATCAATCAGACAGTTATATATGAAGGGCAGTAGGGGTTGGGAGCATGGAAATCATTAATCAGAAGTCTGTTGGGGTGAATACTTAAAACATGATAGAAAGGGCATGCTAGTTGAGAAATAAGTAGACATAGGTCTAATATACATATAAGCAAACATGTAGACATGCTGAAAGCAGGAAGCACATAGGTCTAGTTAAAATAGAAGTAAACATGCTGAAAGAAGGAAACACATAGGTTTAATTAAACAGAAGTAGACATGCTGATTACAGGAAACGCATAGGTTTAATTAAACAGAAAAAGACATGATGATTACAATGACACACATAGTTTTAATTAAACAGAAAAAAGACATGCTGATTACAAGGAAACACATAGATTTGATCACATAAAAGTTTGAATTGGTAGCAGAAGTGGAGGCATACCAATTAAGAGATAGCAATAGAAGAGTATAGCAAATAGGGTCCAAAGGTCTAGCCTTGGCTTCCAGACGGCTAGACAGTGCAACAAACAAAAAGTAGGAAGATTGTGATGAAGGATAAGAGCAAGAACTTTGTGTGTCTTTCTATGTCTGTGTACGTGTGTGTTAAAGGAAAAGAGTGAGGCTTATATAGCATTGAGTAGAGTAAAGTAAATAAGGTAAAACAGTTTAAAGGTTAGCTAATAAGTCAAAGAAAAAAATCAGTCAATAATTAGGCATGACATGGCCAATCAATAGGCAAAAGTCATGGGATTATATCCAAAAATAACTCAGAATTGAGGTCTAAATAAGGTAAGTGGTAAGTCTGATAGCCAATTAGAGTCAGAACACTAAAAATCTGGCAAGTAACTGGGTAATTAGTCACACAAATAAGGTAATACAAGTTAATAATGACCAATTTGGGGTTGGTAAGGCAGTCAACCCATAAATTAAGCTTAATAGGAACAATTAAGGCAAGCAATACTAATTAGGAGTCCCAAAATAAGGAAAGTAGACAAATTACAAGAAGTAGTCACCTCAGTAAACAAAGCAAATTTCAAACCCTAGACAGTTTAGGTAATCAATCAATTACTCAAGAATAACGGACAAATATTGAAGTGAGCAATGAAATAATCAAACAAACTAAAAATTGGAACACATTCATGAAAGAATCAGTGGAAAAGGATAATCAAACACATAGGAATTTTTAGAAATGTTTCGCAGAAATAGATGAAGTGAAACCCTAGTTTGGAGGAATATTAAAATTAGTCAATGATAGGAGAACATGAGATTTTTAAAGAAAACTGCCGTATAAACTCAAAACCGTTTCAGATACAAGGATCTGAACAAATTCAAAGTGCAAGAGATGAGGGTTTTGAGAAAAGGGGACGAGATGAGGGAAAAATCCAACCATAGCCACAAAGACAACAATACACACAAGCATTGATGAACTACATGCGAGTTCATAAGAAAACGAAGAGCCTAAGTCGACTATGACTCGAATCTCTTCGAGGTTCCTTCAGAAAACAGCAAGAGTCGAACAACCAGTAGAGGTAATAGGTTAGATAGGGTAACAAGACACCAAATAACCCCATATTTGATTGGGGATCGAAGGGGTTTGGGAGATTTAGGGGTGACAATGCTAGGGTTAGGGATAGTTTCGTAGAGAACGAAGAAGAGGGATTCGAGGGCGGCATGTGTAGACAAATGATTAGGGTTTGGGAGGTTAGGGGTAATTAAAAAAGGCAATAGCATCCTGGACCATTGATCTCTGAGATCAATGGCCAGGATTTGATCTGGGTCGGGCAGGTTTTAAAGAAACCGGTTATGGGTTAGTTAATTGGGCTGGGGGTCCGAATTTAGGGATAATTAAGGGCTATTTGTTAAATACCCATTTATTAATAAAATATTTTGTAAAAATAGCTAATTAAATGGTAAAAATGATTTTTGTGCATGAATGTGATTTAAAATAATTACTTAACATTATAAAAAAAAATCAATTTTCTGTATAGATGATATAATAATGCATATGTCTGAGCTATTATTGCAAAATATGCAATTATACTCTTAAAAATGCAAATGTAATTGTAAAAAAATATAATTAAAATATTTGAACACTAATATGAGCATAAATGATGAATTTAGATAATTAAATCATTGTAATGTAATAGGAGGGATAACTATTGAATATTTATATAATTAAAAATGCAGAAATAAATTGATTTAAGGCCTTTAAAAATTATAGAAAAATTACAGAAATACTTGTGCATGTTTGTAAATACATGTACAGTATTTTGAAAGTATGTATGCACATTTTAAAATATATGAGGGAAAAATTGGGTATCAACAGTATCGTTACAGGTATGGTCTTGATTTGTTATAAAGGAATATTTTCTTAACTCGATTCAGTTATGTGTATCGAGGCGAGTCCTCCTATCATACTTCACTTATGGGTGAGTTTCGTAATTTTATACTTTGCTTATATGTTTACCCCTGTTGGAGATTCTATGGCGATAACCGTGTCTATCATTCTATTGTAGTCACTAATGAGAACTATGAGCCTAAATGTGATTTTCTGTTACTCATTACGGTGAATTTTGATGTAATTTCGAGATAATTGGTTACAATTTGTGAATTATATGCCCTTCCGGTATGGGGGTTCATTATGTGTTGTGATTTATTTAGAAGAAGAAAATGTAAGGTTTCGCTTGGCACAATATGCATATTACTTGTGATTCAGAGCTGAGGATGGGATCCTTGCATTTTAATGTGATTTATATATTCAAACCGGGCTACGTGCCGCGGTGGAAGTTATATCAGGATGAGATCCTTATGGTTAAATTCTCCCTTGTGAAATTAATATTTGTACTGTAGTACTGATAGGGAGTTATGCCTATTAGGCTTATTTGATATTTCTTTTATGTGTTTCTCTGTGCATATTTAGCCATATTCATGTTGTAACTATTGAGTTTTAGTCTACGAGGTGCATGCTCAGGTGGCATTAAATGTGACTCGTTAATTAGACTGAAAAATTATGAGGTCTTCATGCCTCGCGTTTTGCTATCAGTGTTGTGAAGATTTACAATGAGGTTTTCGTTAATATGAGGTTAATTGACGGAGCTGTATGTGATTATGAACAACAATTATGATTAGAGATATGGTTATAGACATACATATGATGTGTGCGAGTGTTGGCCCGAGTTGCTATAGGCGGTTGAGACTAATACCTTGTGTTATGAAAATTAGGCCTTTGAAAATGATTGGAGTGTAAGAAATTTGGTTTACGAAGTTTATAAGTGTGGACAAGAGGAATAATCTCATTTGAGATGGTGTTGTCGGACTTATGTCGATTGCGGTGCTGTGAGATCACCCGCGAAAAATATGTATAATAAATGCACTCAGTGAATTGATGCCCTCAAAATGGTTCTTGGCACGTTCGAGGACGAACGTTTGTTTAAGAGGGAGAGAATGTAACAACCCGATTTGTCGTTTTGAGAACTAGCATCCCGTTCAGCGTTATAAGACCTTGAGCAGCTTTGAAAAATGTATCATGAATTGTGTGTGTGGTCGAGTTATTTTTTGGATAATTTGGGATCAATTTGGAAGAACAATTCTTATTTTAGAGGCTTAAATGAAAAGATTTACCAAAGTTTGACTTTTGTGTAAATGATTTCGGAATAGTGTTTTGAGGATTCCAATCGCTCCGTATGATGATTTTAGGTTTAGGAGCGCTACCCGATGTTGAATTGGAGGAAAATGGAGTTCGGAAGTTTGACCGGGAATTGACATTATTGATATCGGAGTCAGAATCTGATTTCGAAAGTAGGAATAGGTCCGTAATGTCAATTATGACTTTTATGCAAAATTTGAAGTCATTCCGGATTAATTTGATATGTTTTGGCACAATTTATAAAATTTGGAAATTTCATAAACTCATAAGTTTGATTTGTGGTACAATTCATAGTTTCGGTGTAGTTTGATGTGATTTGAGATCTTGACTAAGTTCGTATTATGTTATGAGACTTGTTGGTATATTCGGACAGGGTCTCGAGTGGCTCGGGGTGGTTTCAGACCATTTCTAGGCCATTTTTAGTTGCTGTTTTTAGCTACAGCAGCGTGCATTGCGATCAGGGGGAATTGGCTGCGATCTCGAAGAGTAAAATGGGAAATATTGGCCTGTGAATCGCGATCGCGAAAAGGAAATTTTTGCTGCACTGACTCGATTTTGGAGGCTTATATTTTGCAATCTATAAGGAATTTGGAGATGATCCAAAAATGAAAGTTGTAGCTTTTTGTGTCTAGTTTTCAGAAATCAAACCTTTTAGAATTTGGAGTTTTTACAAAATGTTATGGTTGATACACTACAGGCTGTCTCGAAAGAGTTTGGAAATCTCGAAGAAGAAATTTCTGCTACATAGTGCTGACTTTGGAAGCTTATATCTCACAATCTATAAGAAATTTTGAGATTATCAAAACATGAAAGTTATAGCCTTGGCGTTTAGTTTTCAGAAAGTCAAACCATTTATCATTTGGAGTTTTGTACAAAAGGTTATGACTATTACACTACATGCTGTTTGAGAAGAGTTTGGGAAGATTTAATAGAAATTTGTTCATCTCGACCGCGGGGAAATGGCTGCGATCGCGTAGTGTAAATTTGGTCTAAATTTTTTTTGTTCTTCGTGATCACGAAGGGTAAATCCCTGGGTAGCAGAATATAGTCCAAAAAATGAGACTTCGTTTCATTCTTCCATTTTTGGACCAAGAAAGCCCGGGTGAGGCGATTTTTCGAGAGTTTTTCAAGGAAAACATTGGGGATAAGAATTACTAACTCGATTTTGGTTAAAATACATGAATCTATTGTTGTTTTTATCATGAAATAAGTGAATTGGGTTGAAAATGGTAGAAATTTTCTTGACTTTAAATTGAGGATTGGGAGGTCGATTCATTATCGAAATTTGATAAGTTGGTATGGTTGAACTCGTATCGGAATGGATGTTCAAATTTTATGAATTTTCGTCGAGTTCTGAGGTGTGGTCCTAGGGTTGAATTATTATATAAAAATTAATTTTGACGTTTTATTATTCGGAATTGCTTTAGATGAATTTTATATATTTTATGAAATTAATTTGGCTAGATTTGAGCCGTCCGTGTAATGACCCGGTCGATCGTTTCATGAGTTACCACTCTGTTTCCCCCATTTCTACTTCTTTATGTCTTGTTCAGCTGTATTATGTGGCATCGTGTTGGTTAGTTTGGGTTCGTAGTGGTTTTGTAGAGAAATGAGACACTTAGTCTCTTAAGTTGGCCTTTTAGTTGGAAAAGTCAACCAGAAGTTGACTTGTGGGTAAACAATCTCAGAATTTAGTTATTATGATTCGGATAGCTTACGGAGGTGATTTGGGACTTAGGAGTGTGATCAAAATCTGTTTTGGAGGTCTGGAGTAGATTCAGGCTTGAATTGGCGAAATTGGAATTTTGGCATTTTCCGGTTGATAGGGGAGAATTATATAGGGGTCAGAATGAAATTCCGGAAGTTGGAGTAAGTCCATTGTGTCATTTTTGACGTGTTTGCAAAATTTCAGGTCATTCAGATGAGGTTTGATAGACTTTTTGATCGAAAGCGGAATTTGGAAGTTTTTTGAACTCCTAGGCTTGAATCCGATGATGATTTGATGTTTGGATGTTGGTTTGAGTGTTCCAAAGGTTGTAACAAGCTTGAAAGATGTTATGGTATATGTTTTCATGTTCGGTTGAGGTCCCGAGGGACTCAGGTGAGTTTTGGTTGGTTAAAAGGATCAAAGCTTGTTGTGGGAAGTTGCAGATTTTCTGTTGTTGGTGTTGCAGAGTTTTGGCCTTCGCATTCGCGAGAGGGCTCTCGTGTTCGCAAAGGGATGAGAAGTGAGGTAGTCATTTTGGCCTTCGCATTCGTGAAGTTGGTCCCACATTTGCGAAGGGTGAGGTTCAGTGTGCTTCGCGAACGCAATGAGGTTCCCGCGTTCGCATAGAGTAAATGGGAGCAGTTGAGGTCCTGCTCATTTGTGCTTCGTGTTCGCATTAAGGAGGTCGCGTTCGCGATGGTCTGGGAAGCGGAAGCTTTGCGTTCGCAAGCTTGAGATCACGTTCGTGTAAGAGGAATTTTGGTCAATGAGTTTTTGCGCTTCGCGAACGCGAATCTTTGACCGCGTTCGCGAAGAAGGATAGGTCACCTGGGCAGAATGTTTAAATAGCCATTGTTCGCAATTTTGGGTCTAACTTCCACCATTTTTGAGCGATTTTGGAGCTTTTTGAGAAGAATTTAAGAGGGAATCAATGGGAAACACTTTGAGGTAAGATTTATGGACTTAATACTCGATCCTATTGTGATTTCTACCTAATTAAACATGAAATTTGTAGAATCTAAAGCATAAAATTGGGGAGATAGGGCTTGGAATTTGAGACTTTGATTTGAGGATTTGAGGGGTCGTTTGTGGTCGGATTTTGATGTATTTGATATGTATGAACTCGTGAGAGTGTAAGGATTCTAGTTTTGTAATTTTTATCAGAATCTGAGACATGGGCCTAGGGGTCGGGTTTTGACCAATTTCGGGATTTTGATGTAATTTGATTATTGTCACGTGAGTTTTGTTCCCTTAGCATATATTGATGTTGTGATTCTGATTTTGGTTAGATTCGGGGCATTTGGAGGCCGAATCGAGAGGAAAAGGCATCGCAGGCTAGAGTTTGGCTTGGCTTGAGATAAGTAACGCTTCCAAACTTGGTTCAGAGGGTTCGAAACCCCGAACTGTGTGTTCTATGATTACTATTGAGGTGATGCAATGCCAAGTGACGGGCGTGTGAGCATGCACCATGAGAAATGCGGCCTGGATCATTCCATGGCACCGCTTAGTGACTCTTTTATACTGATATCAGTGTCGTAATTAGGTGATTAAGTTAATAAGCTGCAAATCATGCTAATTAAGGCTTCACGTTAACACTGCTGAGACCCGAGAGGTCGTTTCTTGCTGTCATGTCATTAGCTTCATTTATATTCCATATTCAGTCATGTTCATGCATATTATATCATGCCTTAGTCTCGATTATTGCTATTTGACATATCATATCATTGTTTGGGTTTGTATCATGACATTTTTAGCCCGTGTGTGTGAGACTGAAGAGTATTGACTGAGTGAGGCCTAGAGCATAATATTGATTGACAGTATGGGATCGGGCTGCACGCCATAGCGAGATATTGATGATGCCTTCGCTTGTATTGATATAGCGTTTGGGGTCCAAAAAGCCCCTCCGGAGTCTTTACACCCTTAGTGAGCACAGTTGATGATATTGAGGGATGGATCTTCCCTGGACATGGATCTTGTCTAAAGTATTGGTATGGATATGGATCTTCTCTATGAGGCTGGATTGGCATGTTTCCTCGGTAGTGGGTGACTTATAGTCTATGATGTATATATATTCCGTGATGGATCTTCCCTGGGCCGAATGGGCCATATACAATACCGAGTGGTTGAGCACTATGAGTGGAAGTATTATACGTAACATTGATCATGCTGTCTGTGCATTGGTACTTAGAGGTTCCTGAGCTTTATACTCTGTATCGTTCATACTATGTTTAATTACTGTTGAGAAACTACATGAACTGTAAGCATGTCTACTTTTCCATACAATTTACTGTTGCAGCCTATTGAGGTTTGGTTTGTCACTACCGTCAGTCCATAGTTTAGACTTGTTACTTACTAAGTTGGTGTACTCACGTTACCCCCTGCACCCCTGTGTGCAGATCCAGGTATCTCGGGGCACGACATCGGTTGTTGATCACCCTAGTTGGAGACTTTCTTTGGAGATTGCGAGGTAGCTGCTTGGCGACCGCAGTTCCGCCTTCTCTTTCCCTTATCTTCCTTTAGTATATTTATTTGGATATTCTTAGACTGTGTTAGTCATGTTATTTCGAATAGATGTAGTAGTTTTAGCTCATAACTTAGTGGCACCCGAGGTCGGGATTGTGTTTCTTTCCGTTGGATTTTGATTTCTACTTTTATCTTATTGAATTTCTGTTAAAATTATGATTTTCCTTATGTTTTTATTTGAAAAATGGAGTATTTGGAATTAAGTGGCTGGCCTAGTATCACGATAGGCTCCATCATGACATGGTTAGATTTTGGATCGTGACAGTCCGGAGGTCATTTCACGCGAGAAGGCTATTTTGGAATATCGACCTAACTTCGTAAAGTAAGTATCTTGCCTAACCTTGAGTGAGGGAATTACCCCTTAGGCATTGAGTCGTATGTTTCATTTGTGTAATGTGACAGCCGTGTATGCGAGGTGATGAATACGTACTCAGACTTATATGTGCAATTTTTATTGGTTTAAGTTCTTAAGCATCTTTATGTATTAAATTGAAAATTTGTTGGCATTTTTTTTATTAATAAAAGAAAAACAAAATTACAACAATTAGGAAAAGTATAAATAAGGGGGACAATAGCACCGGTATTGTTACCCATATGCCTTGGCTATATAATCACTCCTCTGCACCTCACATTGCCTTATGATGGCAACCTCATGTAGAGGATTCATGGTGTAGCTGCCGGCAAAGTCTCACGAGGGCATATAATCTCATAGCCGTGTGGATATTTTTCGAAAGGCATAGGACCAAGGCAACACTAACCGTGCTAAACCTTACCTTACCAATCCTATTGAGGCAAAGAGAAAGCCTCATCTTCTAGCAAGCATGTAAAAAATAGGAACTTGAAAGTACCAAGTACTCTATGATCGCCATAGAGTTTATAACACACTCTATGACGCTATTACAAGTGATGATGCTTTGAAAATGATAAACTAAGACAATGTAGAAATTAGAATCTTGCCCCTCATTTATCAAACTTGTGAGTTCTTCAATTTGAACTTCCTTAAAATCCTCTTTAACTGTCTTCAAATAATGTTCAAAGTTCTTCATTTGTTGTCGTATCTATTGGACTTCGTAGATTTGGAGGGGGCAACCCCTTTTTTCTTTGCAGCTCTTATTGGGAGTTGCCTGAGTGTTATTTCTTGAGTCACCTTCTTTTTTTTCAGTTTTGTTAGGAGCGAAATCTCCAGTTGTAGCCGCCTCTTCTGGACAAGATTCTATCAAGTCATCCTCTTTTGCTTCTTCGGAGATGGCAGCGCGTAAGTTGGCCTCAAGTTTTTGATTAGCTTCATCTTGTATAACCATCCACAATGGTTCATGCCTCTTCAGTGTCTTTGCACTACATGGTTCATGTCTGTTTGTCACTGAAAATTTCAGCTTCAGTCCGGTCACTTTTTAGAATGATGAGTATGCACTTTTGTGTGGTTTTGGACTGCCTAAAGCATCCAGCGACTTTCTGTCCTCCAATGAAATTGCAGGTATATCAGTTACCATTACTACAACTCCAGTCATGTTCGCGTTAGACTGCTGCTGCCCAGTCTTGTTTGCATTGGACTGCTTCTACCCAGTCGTGTTTGCATTGGACTGCTGCTGCCCAAGATTAGTATTAACATCAGCTGCAGTTGTTGTATGTTGCTGCTTCTGCGCAGTCGTTGTAACTGTTACTGTTTTACTATCACCAGGATGATTGCTAGTTAAAATATTTGGATCCTTTCGCTGTTGCTACACAGTCTTCGTAGGTGTTATTACCATTTGAGTTGAAGTAGCTTGAGTCGCCTGCTTAAGAGATGTTTCTGCAGCTTGTACTGCCCTTCCAGATTCTGAATTTGTAGTACCAGTAGTCGGAGTGTTTCTTGGAAATGCAGGAGCTTGAAGGTTTAATTTCTTTAGCTTCACTGGAGGATCAAACTCCTCCCCTGCACTATACTGATCCACCTCCTGCTCTCGTTCTTCAGAAGAGTAGCCAGCAAATCCATTGCCCAAGTCCTCTTCATCATCTTCCTCACATTGCTCTTTCCATAAATTAGCTTTAACAACCATGTCCCTCACATTTGCTTGTATTAACTCGTTGTTATTTCCAGTTGATAGCATGAGCTGCCCAGATTCCCCTTCAAACTTACCACAGGACTCCACTGATTGCAAGGGGACATCATATACGGATTTGTTCAGCGTAACCAACGGTTGTTTGAACATAATATCCTTCATCATCATCTCATTCTGAGCATCCTTAATGATTTGTTCTACTTGAGGGTTGGAAAAATGCAGAGTAGGATTCAGATTCCCATTCTTATTTTCCATCAAAATGGTCGTAGTCCCAATGTTTTCATACCCAGAAAACTGGGCAGAAACTATTTTGTCAGTGATTTGCGCTGCATTTTTCTGCTGATCATCTGCAAGTGTTTGTGCAGTTGGTTGTAGCCCAGTCCTCTGACCTCTTTGATGCTCCTCTCTTCCTTGTTTTTCAATTGAATCAACTACTGCAACACTTGATTTATAGTTCTTAGCATTAGCTAGATCAACACTTGCACCCAATGTAATAGTTTCCTCCAAATTCGAGCATATAGTAGCAGCTTTCATTTCAGATTCCTCATTTCCCACAAACACATTTGTTGCATTATTCACGTTATTGGTTAGTTGAGTAGCATTAGGTTCAGCAAACCCAACATCTTCTCGATCCCCATCTCCATTCAATGCAACAATAGCCCCCCATCTCTCTGGTACCGCTGCATTATTTTTGGCAACAAAAGCTCGAACAACTGCAGCTAATACACTATCATCCATCAGTTGGCTAGATTCAGTTGTAAGATTTTGTAAGAGTGCATTCACATCCATATGTAACCTTGACAATGCTGTAGCAGTGTGAAAATCATTTGCACATTTTACAGTGTCACTAACTGCTGCTCGATCCACTTTAGTTAGCTTTTCATATTTAGTTTGATTCACATGTAGCTGCCCTTTTCCATCAAACACTGATGTGATTGTAGCATTACCATCCTGCACACCAACAATCCTAGAGGCATCAGTTGAACCTACCTTGGCAGGTCGATCAATAGTAGCAGTCAATGGAACAGTAGGTTCAAAATTTGACACCACAATAGCTGAGTGTTTTCCAGGTACAGAAATCTCAGCTCGATCACCTTTTGGTCTTAAATCAGTTGCAGGTTCCAACCCTTTTTTCTTTCCCTGTTGTTCCACACTTTCACCATTATGACCAAAATGATCCTGGCCAGTTGTATCTTTATCAGAAAACTCAAAAGTCCTTTTAGAACCTGGAGCAGTTACCATAAGAGCTGCAGCAGCTGCAAGTTTATCATACGCTTGCACTACTGGATTGACAGCATTGGCAATCCTTGCTAGGGCAATCCTAGCAGGCACATCTCGAGAGGGTAGAGCTGGACCCTTATGAACATGTGAAACATCACCAACAGTGTTATCATTAACAACTTGATTTGTTGCATTTTCTTTGTTCTGAAGAGCACTTTGTATTTCCTTTTCAATTTGTGAATCCTGCTGCTCGACCAATCTTTCCTTTGTTGTTTCCCCTTCCAAATGCCCAGCTCTTTTTGCATTGAGATAGGCTCTAGCATCATCTTGCAATTTATCCAAGCTGCCCAGACCTTCTCTTTCATCCACAACTTCAACCTCTCCCTGATTATTCTCGATCCTCCAACGACAAGATTTTTCATCATGTCCCTGGTGTTTACAACACGTACAAAATTTTGGGAGATTATCATATTTAATATCTTGATAATGTTCCACTAGTTTCCCAGATTTATAATCAACAATATGAATCTTAACTTTCTTGGGATGCTTATCCAACAGATCAAGCAAGACTTTTACCCTTGCCGTACTTGGTCGCATTCTATCTTGAGTAGCTTTGTCCACAGCTAGAGGTTTTCCAACAGCTGAAGCTATGGACATCAATGACTTCCTTGCAAAGAAATTTGCAGGCAGTTCAGGCAGAGAAATCCACACAACTGCTTTAGACGTCTCTTCTCTTGGATTAAATCCAATCGTCCATGGAAAAGTTCTAAAAAAGAACTCAGTGCCTTTCGACTTAACATAGCCTGTTGATCTTGAAAATACTTGAACAAAATCGTCAAACAAATCAAGTCTTACCAGTATATGTCGAAATTCTAGTTGTCCAATATTACAATTGCCTTTAATATCGAACTGTTTTGGCAGAACTTGACGCAGCTCATGAAGCTCAGGTTTTCCATACGAAAATTTCAGTATGACTGCTTGATGAAGACCTTCTTTCATGGTGAATGCATTCACTTCATCTATGGTGAATTCTACAGTAGGTATTCCATGCTCAAACGTAACAGGACAAAGTTCCAGTTTTGCGATTTTTGCGGAAGATTGTTTTGACAGTAGTTGCGATGCATAAGACTGTTTGATATTAGGATTTGGATGAGTTTCTATGGTGTTTTGGATTGCCTCTCCCACAGACAAAGGCTGGGGAGAGGTGGCAACAACCATGATGATCTTCAAAACTCCATTTACGTGAAGAAGAAGCTGAAAATTTTGCGTGCTACAGTAACTCGATCTTTAAAATTAAGATCTGGAAAAATTGGCTATGATTTTGACTAGGAAACCAATTGGAGATTGTGCGCGATGAGTAGATGTTTCTTTTGATACCAAATTTGCGATAATCCACTGTCAGATTCCGAAGTTATAGCTCGTGAATAGTAACAGAATGACTATTCACTCTTCTTCCTCATTTCTGTTGGTACTTATTAAATCTTTTATTTGTCATGACTCATTCCCTGTTTGCCGAGTTTGTTTTTATATGATAATTATTGTAATTTCCACTTGACTTTTATGTGGACTCTCTGCTCTGCTGAGTTGCCATTTTGTAGAAATAATTTTATTACGGATTTTTCATCTGCAAATAATTGATGAATTAAATTTAAAAAGTGACATTAATCTATTTACCAAAAATATAGATTAAAGAAGGTGTTGTTCTATGTTGACTTACTTTTTCCATCCTTGTGGTTTTTTTGAGATTTATATACGTTGTGTGGAGCCATGGGCTATTTGCTGTGAAATTACTTGATTTCGCTGTACCATTGAAAAAGTTTTGGCCTACAGCAAATTTGTAAATACGTGTTGATTACGTGGTGTTGTTGTGATAATTTTCTGTGTAAATTGTTATGTGATTTGAGTCACTGTTATGCGGCATATAAGGTTGTCATTCCATTGTTGTTATTATGTGGGCATAAGGGTGGCATTTCACTATTTATATGTGTGTTTGGGTTTTTCTAGGCGGATCGATAAGGGTGGATATAAGAGTGACAAGGGTGGATATAGTAACGATAAGGGTGGCTATTGATACTGTCAGGGCGGAGGGATAAGGGAGGCTATTATTGGAGTGATAAGGGTGGCTATAGGAGAGATAAAGTTGGCTATTGTCAGGGATTATATGTGACGATGTATGGTTATTGTGTTGGTGATTTTTTGTAATATTGCATTCTTCTAGTGTTTGTTTTTATATCTTGTGCAACTTGTTTTGTTATTTCGGCGAGCTATTTGATATACTTGATAAATTTTGATCCATGTTGAGATTTTAAGTCGAGAGAAAGGAGAGATTGATGACTGAGTTGGGGGCCTTAGAGTCGTGCTATGAGGGAGATATACGGATCGGGTTGCATGCCATAACAGGCCTTAAGGCCATATGTGGACCGGGTTGCAGGCCGTAAGTTTTATCTTAAACCCTGTAGGCATGATTTCTAAGTGCTGAAACATATTGCAATCCTATAGACATAAGTCTAAATGTAGAAACAGATTTTAAAACCTTATAGGCATGGTATCTAGATGCAGGAACTGATTTTAAAACTTATAGACATGGTATCTAAATGCAGGAACTGATTTAAACCTTATAGACATGGTTTCTGGGCGAGTAAAGCATCAATCAATTGCCAAGCGGACATCAACAAGGAAATTCCTAGAAACATGATTGCTAATGCACACATGAAGGTTTGGAGATATGATTATCGATACAAAATTGAGTAACGACTTAGAAGTAGGTTTTCTAATGATGAAAATTCAGGATTCAGGATTCAAGGAATTAGATGAGTCCTATAGGCATGGTTTCTAATGCACATAAGTAAACAAACATTGCAGCAACCTATAGGCATGATTTCTACCCATTCCCAACAAAAATTATATAAGAATCCCTCCCATTTTTTACTAATAACCCCAATATCTGTTTTACAAGGAATTATTATGACAAACCAAATATAAATGAATTACAGAATGGAACTGCTATACTATAGGGAGCCTGGATAAGTCCAAAAGTATTCCTGGAATGGATAGTATTACAAACCAAGTCTAAAATGTGCCAATATTCTCATAGTATTCCCTATGGTATCCTACTGTGTCAAAGTTCACAAGGACCTCAGGGACCCTGGACAATGCTCACACCAGAAAACTTTTAAAAAAACACTTTGTGAGCAAGTTTTGGAGAGCCAGCCCCAGTGTGTGAAAGTTTAGAGGAGTCTCATGGACTCCTAGGCAATGCTCACACTAGAGGGGCAGGACCCTAAATGTTCTAAGGGTAGGAGTTAAAAACAGGAGATAATTTTAAGGAAATAGTTTTGGATTTTCAGGAGGTAAGGAGGAAACAGAGTCATTTCAACATTTGAGATTCAAACAAAGATTCCAGTAATCAAATAGTAGACATAAACATGATCACAATCACTTCAAGAAAAGTTTCACATTGCCTGGATTCAACTTAGTTTACTAGTTGTTACTAGGTGTGTATATGGACAGGTATTAAACAAAGAATGGCATGCTGGGATCAGATTATCAATCAGACAGTCATATATGAAGGGCAGTAGGGGTTGGGAGCATGAAAATCATTAATCAGAAGTCTGTTGGGGTGAATACTTAAAACATGATAGAAATGGCATGCTAGTTGAGAAATAAGTAGACATCGGTCTAATTTACATATAAGCAAACATATAGACATGCTGAAAGCAGGAAGCACATAGGTCTAGTTAAAACAGAAGTAAACATGCTGAAAGAAGGAAGCACATATGTTTAATTAAACAGAAGTAGACATGCTGTTTACAGGAAACACATAGGTTTAATTAAACAGAAAAAAGACATGATGATTACAAGGACTCACATAGTTTTAATTAAACAGAAAAAAGACATGCTGATTACAAGGAAACACAGATTTGATCACATAAAAGTTTGAATTGGTAGCAGAAGTGGAGGCATATCAATTAAGAGATAGCAATAGAAGAGTATAGCAAATAGGGTCCAAAGGTCTAGCCTTGGCTTCCAGACGACTAGACAGTGCAACAAACAAAGAGTAGGAAGATTGTGATGAAGGATAAGAGCAAGAACTTTGTGTGTCTTTCTATGTCTGTGTACGTGTGTGTTAAAGGAAAAGAGTGAGGCTTATATAGCATTGAGTAGAGTAAAGTAAATAAGGTAAAGCAGTTTAAAGGTTAGCTAATAAGTCAAAGAAAACAATCAGTCAATAATTAGGCATGGCATGGCCAATCAATAGGCAAAAGTCATGGGATTATATCCAAAAATAACTCGGAATTGAGGTTTAAATAAGGTAAGTGGTAAGTCTGATAGCCAATTAGAGTCAGAACACTAAAAATCTGGCAAGTAACAGGGAAATTAGTCACACAAATAAGGTAATACAAGTAAATAAAGACCAATTTGGGGTTGGTAAGGCAGTCAACCCATAAATTAAGCTTAATAGGAACAATTAAGGCAAGCAGTACTAATTAGGAGTCCCAAAATAAGGAAAGTAGACAAAATTACAAGAAGTAGTCACCTCAGTAAACAAAGCAAATTTCAAACCCTAGACAGTTTAGGTAATCAATCAATTACTCAAGAATAATGGGCAAATATTGAAGTGAGCAATGAAATAATCAAACAAACTAAAAATTGGAACACATTCATGAAAGAATCAGTGGAAAAGGATAATCAAACACATAGGAATTTTTAGAAAAGTTTCGCAGAAATAGATGAAGTGAAACCCTAGTTTGGAGGAATATTAAAATCAGTCAATGATAGGAGAACAAGAGATTTTTAAAGAAAACTGCTGTATAAACTCAAAACCGTTTCAGATACAAGGATCTGAACAAATTCAAAGTGCAAGAGATGAGGGTTTTGAGAAAAGGGGACGAGATGAGGGAAAAATCCAACCATAGCCACAAAGACAACAATACACACAAGCATTGATGAACAACATGCGAGTTCATAAGAAAATGAAGAGCCTAAGTCGACTATGACTCGAATCTCTTCGAGGTTCCTTCAGAAAACAACAAGAATCGAACAACCAGTAGAGGTAATAGGTTAGATAGGGTAGCAAGACACTAAATAACCCCATATTTGATCGGGGATCGAAGGGGTTTGGGAGATTTAGGGGTGACAATGCTAGGGCTAGGGATAGTTTCATAGAGAACGGAGAAGAAGAGGGATTCGAGGGTGGCATGTGTAGACAAATGATTAGGGTTTGGGGGATTAGGGGTAATTAAAAAAGGCAATTGCATCCTGGACCATTGATCTGTGAGATCAACGGCCAGGATTTGATCTGGGTCGGGCAGGTTTTAAAGAAACCGGTTATGGGTTAGTTAATTGGGTTGGGGGTCCGAATTTAGGGATAATTAAGGGCTATTTGTTAAATACCCATTTATTAATAAATAAATTTGTAAAAATAGCTAATTAAATGGTAAAAATGATTTTTGTGCATGAAGGTGATTTAAAATAATTACTTAACATTATAAAACAAAAATTATTTTCTGTATAGATGATATAGTAATGCATATGTATGAGCTATTATTGCAAAATATGCAATTATACTCTTAAAAATGCAAATGTAATTGTAAAAAAAATATAATTAAAATATTTGAACACTAATATGAGCATAAATGATGAATTTAGATGATTAAATCATTATAATATAATAGGAGGGATAACTATTGAATATTTATATAATTAAAAATGCAGAAATAAATTGATTTAAGGCCTTTAAAAATTATAGAAAAATTACAGAAATACTTGTGCATGTTTGTAAATACATGTACAGTATTTTGAAAGTATGTATGCACATTTTAAAATATATGAGGGAAACATTGGGTATCCACAGTATCGTTACAGGTATGGTCTTGATTTGTTATAAAGGAATATTTTCTTAACTCGATTCAGTTATGTGTATCGAGGCGAGTCCTCCTATCATACTTCACTTATGGGTGAGTTTCGTAATTTTATACTTTGCTTATATGTTTACCCCTGTTGGATATTCTATGGCGATAACCGTGTCTATCATTCTATTGTAGTCACTAATGAGAACTATGAGGCTAAAGGTGATTTTCTGTTACTCATTATGGTGAGTTTTGATGTAATTTCGAGATAATTGGTTACAATTTGTGAATTATATGCCCTACCGGTGTGGGGGTTCATTATGTGTGGTGATTTTGTGATTTATTTAGAAGAATAAAATGTAAGGTTTCACTTGGCACGATATGCATATTACTTGTGATTCAGAGCTGAGGATGAGATCCTTGCATTTTAATGTGATTTATATATTCAAACCGGGCTACGTGCCGCGGTGGAAGTTATATCAGGATGAGATCCTTATGGTTAAATTCTCCCTTGTGAAATTAAAATTTGTACTGTAGCACTGATAGGGAGTTATGCCTGTTAGGCTTATTTGATATTTCTTTTATGTGTTTCTTTGTGCATATTTAGCCATATTCATATTGTAACTATTGAGTTTTAGTCTACGAGGTGCGTGCTCAAGTGGCATTAAATGTGACTCGTTAATTCTAGTGAAATATCATGAGGTCTTCATGCCTCGCATTTTGCTATCAGTGTTGTGAAGATTTGAAATGAGGTTTTAGTTAATATGAGGTTAATTGACGGAGCTGTATGTGATTATGAACAACAATTATGATTAGAGATGTGGTTATAGACATACATATGATGTGTGCGAGTGTTGGCACGAGTTGCTACAGGCGGTTGAGACTAATACCTTGTGTTATGAAAATTAGGCCTTTGAAAATGATTCTAGTGTAAGAAATTTGGTTTACTAAGTTTATAAGTGTAGAAGGAATAATCTCATTTGAGATTGTGTTGTCGGACTTATGTCGATTGCGGTGTTGTGAGATCACCCGCGAAAATATGTATAATAAATGCACTCAGTGAATTGATGCCCTCAAAATGGTTCTTGGCACGTTCGAGGACGAACGTTTATTTAAGAGGGAGAGAATGTAACGACCCGACTTGTCGTTTTGAGAACTAGCATCCCGTTCAGCGTCATAAGACCTTGAGCAGCTTTGAAAAATGTATCATGAATTATGTGTGTGGTCGAGTTATTTTTTGGATAATTTGGGATCAATTTGGAAGAACAATTCTTATTTTAGAGGCTTAAATGAAAAGAGTTTACCGAAGTTTGACTTTTGTTTAAATGATTTCGGAATAGTATTTTGAGGATTCCAATAGCTCCGTATGATGATTTTAGGTTTAGGAGCGCTACCCGATGTTGAATTGGAGGAAAATGGAGTTCGGAAGTTTGACCGGGAATTGACATTATTGATATCAGAGTCGGAATCTGATTTCAAAAGTAGGAATAGGTCCGTAATGTCAATTATGACTTTTATGCAAAATTTGAAGTCATTCCGGATTGATTTGATATGTTTTAGCACAAGTTATAAAATTTGGAAATTTCATAAACTCATAAGTTCGATTTGTAGTACAATTCATAGTTTCGGTGTAGTTTGATGTGATTTGAGGTCTTGACTAAGTTCGTATTATGTTATGAGACTTGTTGGTATATTCAGACAGGCTTTCGAGTGGCTCGGGGTGGTTTCGGACCATTTCTAGGCCATTTTAGTTGCTGTTTTTTAGCTACAGCAGTGTGCATTGCGATCGCGGGGAATTGGCTGCGATCTCAAAGAGTAAAATGGGAAATATTGGCCTGTGAATCGTTATCGCGAAAAGGAAATTTTTGCTGCACTGACCCGATTTTGGAGGCTTATATTTTGCAATCTATAAGGAATTTGGAGATGATCCAAAAGTGAAAGTTGTAGCCCTTTGTGTCTAGTTATAAGAAATCAAACCTTTTATAATTTGGAGTTGTGTACAAAACGTTATTGTTGATACACTACAGGCTGTCTCGAAAGAGTTTGGAAATCTTGAAGAAGAAATTTCTGCTACATAGTGCTGACTTTGGAAGCTTATATCTCGCAATATAGAAGAAATTTTGAGATTATCAAAACATGAAAGTTATAGCCTTGGCGTTTAGTTTTCAGAAAGTTAAACCATTTATCATTTGGAGTTTTGTACAACAAGGTATGACTATTACACTACATGCGGTCTGAGAAGAGTTTGGGAAGATTTAATAGAAATTTGTTCACCTCGACCGCGGGGAAATGGCTGCGATCGCATAGTGTAAATTTGGTCTAAAATTTTTTTGTGCTTCGTGATTCCGAAGGGTAAATCCCTAAGTAGCAGAATAAAGTCCAAAAAATGAGACTTTGTTTCATTCTTCCGTTTTTGGACCAAGAAAACCCGGGTGAGGCGATTTTTCGAGAGTTTTTCAAGGAAAACATTGGGGATAAGAATTCCTAACTCGATTTTGGTTAAAATACATGAATCTAGTGTTGTTTCTATCATGAAATAAGTGAATTGGGCTGAAAATGGTAGAAATTTTCTTGACTTTAAATTGAGGATTGGGAGGTCGATTCATTATCGGAATTTGATAAGTTGGTACGGTTGAACTCGTATCGGAATGGATGTTCGGATTTTATGAATTTTCGTCGGGTTCTGAGGTGTGGTCCTGTGGTTGACTTATTATATAAAATTTAATGTCGACGTTTTATTTTCTGGAATTGCTTTAGATGAATTTTATATATTTTATGAAATTAATTTGGCTAGATTTGAGCCGTCCGTGTAATGACCCGGCCGATCGTTTCATGATTTACCACTCCGTTTCCCCCATTTCTACTTCTTTATGTCTTGTTCAGCTGTATTATGTGGCATCGTGTTGGTTAGTTTGGGTTCAGAGTGGTTTTGTAGAGAAATGAGACACTTAGTCTCTTAAGTTGGCCTTTTAGTTGAAAAGGTCAACTAGAAGTTGACTTGTGGGTAAACAATCTCGAAATTTAGTTATTATGATTCTGATAGCTTACAGAGGTGATTTGGGACTTAGGAGTGTGATTGAAATCTGTTTTGGAGGTCTGGAGTAGATTAAGGCTTGAATTGGCGAAATTGGAATTTTGGCATTTTCCGGTTGATAGTGGAGAATTTTATATAGGGGTCGGAATGGAATTCCGGAAGTTGGAGTAAGTTCATTGTGTCATTTGTGACATGTGTGCAAAATTTCAGGTCATTCAGATGAGGTTTGATAGACTTTTTGATCGATAGCGGAATTTGGAAGTTTTTTGAATTCCTAGGCTTGAATCCGGTGATGATTTGATGTTTGGATGTTGGTTTGAGTGTTCCAAAGGTTGTAACAAGTTTGAAAGATGTTATGGGATATGTTGTCATGTTCGGTTGAGGTCCTGAGGGATTCAGGTGAGTTTTGGGTGGTTAAACGGATCAAATCTTGTTGTGGGAAGTTGCAGATTTTCTGTTGTTGGTGTTGCAGAGTTTTGGCCTTCGCGTTCGCGAGAGGGCTCTCGTGTTCGCGAAGTTGGTCCAACATTTGCGAAGGGTGAGGTTCAGTGTGCTTCGTGAACGCAATGAGTTTCCCGCGTTCGCGTAGAGTAAATGGGAGCAGCTGAGGTCCTGCTTATTTGTGCTTCGCGTTCGCATTAAGGAGGTAGCATTCACGATGGTCTGGGAAGCGGAAGCTTTGCGTTCGCAAGCTTGAGATCGCGTTCGTGTAAGAGGAATTTTGCTCAATGAGGTTTTGTGCTTCGCGAAAGCGAATCTTTGACCGCGTTAGCGAAGAAGGATAGGTCACTTGGGCAGAATGTTTAAATAGCCATTGTTCGTAATTTTGGGTCTAACTTCCACCGTTTTTGAGCGATTTTGGAGATTTTTGAGAAGTATTTAAGAGGGAATCAAAGGGAACACTTTGAGGTAAGATTTATAGACTTGATACTCAATCCTATTGTGATTTCTACCTAATTAAACATGAAATTTATGGAATCTAAAGCATAAAATTGGGGAGATAGGGCTTGGAATTTGAGACTTTGATTTGAGGATTTGAGGGGTCGTTTGTGATCGGATTATGATGTATTTGATATGTTTGAACTCGTGAGAGTGTAAGGATTCTAGTTTTGTAATTTTTATTAGAATCCGAGACGTGGGCCTAAGGGTCGGGTTTTGACCAATTTCGGGATTTTGATGTAATTTGATTATTGTCACATGGGTTTTGTTCCCTTAGCATATATTGATGTTGTGGTTTTGATTTTGGTTAGATTCGGGGTATTTGGAGGCCGAATCGAGAGGAAAAGGCGTCGCAGGCTAGAGTTTGGCTTGGCTTGAGATAAGTAACGCTTCCAAACTTGGTTCTGAGGGTTCGAAACCTCGAACCGTGTGTTTATGATTACTATTGAGGTGATGCAATGCCAAGTGACGGGCGTGTGAGCATGCACCATGAGAAATGTGGCCTGGATCATTCCATGGCACCACTTAGTGACTCTTTTATACTGATATAAGTGTCGTAATTATGTGATTAAGTTAATAAGTTGCAAATCATGCTAATTAAGGCTTCACGTTAACACTGCTGAGACCCGAGAGGTCGTTTCTTGTTGTCATGTCATTAGCTTCATTTATATTCCATATTCAGTCATGTTCATGCATATTATATCATGCCTTAGTCTCGATTAAATCTATTTGACATATCATATCATTGTTCGGGCTTGTATCATGACATTTTTAGCCTGTGTGTGTGAGACTGGAGAGTATTGACTGAGTGAGGCCGAGAGCATGATATTGATTGATAGTATGGGATCGGGCTGCACGCCGTAGCGAGATATTGATGATGCCTTCGCTTGCATTGATATATTGCTTGGGGTTAGAGAAGCACCTCTGGAGTCACTACACCCTCAGTGAGCGCAGTTGATGATATTGAGGGATGGATCTTCCCTGGACATGGATCTTGTCCGAAGTATTGGTATGGATATGGATCTTCTCTATGAGGCTGGATTGGCATGTTTCCTCGGTAGTGGGTGACTTATAGTCTATGATGTATATATATTCCGTGATGGATCTTCCCTGGGCCGAATGGGCCATATACAATACCGAGTGGTTGAGCACTATGAGTGGAAGTATTATACGTAACATTGATCATGCTGTCTGTGCATTGGTACTTAGAGGTTCCTGAGCTTTATACTCTGTATCGTTCATACTATGTTTAATTACTGTTGAGAAACTACATGAACTGTAAGCATGTCTACTTTTCCATACAATTTACTGTTGCAGCCTATTGAGGTTTGGTTTGTCACTACCGTCAGTCCATAGTTTAGACTTGTTACTTACTAAGTTGGTGTACTCACGTTACCCCCTGCACCCCTGTGTGCAGATCCAGGTATCTCGGGGCACGACATCAGTTGTTGATCACCCTAGTTGGAGACTTTCTGTGGAGATTGCGAGGTAGCTGCTTGGCGACCGCAATTCCGCCTTCTCTTTCCTTTATCTTCCTTTAGTACATTTATTTGGATATTCTCATACTGTGTTAGTCATGTTATTCGAATAGATGTAGTAGTTTTAGCTCATAACTTAGTGGCACCCGAGGTCGGGATTGTGTTTCTTTCCGCTGGATTTTGATTTCTACTTTTATCTTATTGAATTTCTGTTAAAATTATGATTTTCCTTATGTTTTTATTTGAGAAATGGAGTATTTGGAATTAAGTGGCTGGCCTAGTATCACAATAGGTGCCATCACGACATGGTTAGATTTTGGATCGTGACAGTCCGGAGGTCATTTCACGCGAGAAGGCTATTTTGGAATATCGACCTAACTTCGTAAAGTAAGTATCTTGCCTAACCTCGAGTGAGGGAATTACCCCTTAGGCATTGAGTCGCATGTTTCATTTGTGTAATGTGACAGCCGTGTACGCGAGGTGATGAATACGTACTCAGACTTATATGTGCAAATTCTATTGGTTTAAGTTCTTAAGCATCTTTATGTATTAAATTGAAAATTCGTTGGCACTTACTAAATCCTTTATTTGTCATGACTCATTCCTTGTTTGCCGAGTTTGTTTTTATATGATAATTTGGTGTAATTGCCACTTGACTTTTATGTGGACTCTCTGCTCTGCTGAGTTGCCATTTTGTGGAAATAATTTTATTACGGATTTTTCATCTGCAAATAATTAATGAATTAAATTTAAAAAGTAACATTAATCTATTTACCAAAAATATGGATTAAAGAGGGTGTTGTTCTATGTTGACTTACTTTTTCATATACGTTTTGGCCTACGGGCAATTTGTAAATACGTGTTGATTACATGGTGTTGTTGTGATAATTTTCTGTGTAAATTGTTATGTGATTTGAGTCATTGTTATGCGGCATATAAGGGTGTCATTCCATTGTTGTTATTATGTGGGCATAAGGGTGGCATTTCACTATTTATATGTGTGTTTGGGTTAGCGGATCGATAAGGGTGGATATAGGAGTGACAAGGGTGGCTATAGTAACGATAAGGGTGGGTATTGATATTGTCAGGGCGGAGGGATAAGGGAGGCTATTATTGGAGTGATAAGGGTGGCTATAGGAGAGATATGGTTGGCTATTGTCAGGGATTATATGTGACGATGTATGGTTATTGTGTTGGTGATTTTTTGTAATATTGCAATTCTTCTAGTGTTTGTTTTTATATCTTGTGCAACTTGTTTTGTTATTTTGGCGAGCTATTTGATATACTTGATAAATTTTGATCCATGTTGAGATTTTGAGTCGAGAGACATGAGAGATTGATGACTGAGTTGGGGGCCTTAGAGTCGTGCTGTGAGGGAGATATACGGATTGGGTTTCATGCCATAACAGGCCTTAGGGCCATATGTGGATCTAGCTGCAGGCCGCAACAGGTATTGTACAGTGCTGAGTGATTGAATGTGATAGTCAGGTTGTGATATGAGATGTGGACATGAGGTGCCGTGAGTATATATATTGATATTTTGGCACCTGAGTTGTTTGTGCGGATGTGATACAAATATGGGCACGAGATGCCGTGAAAATAAAAAAGTGGTCTGAGACCCGTGTTTTGTGACTATGAGATGAGGTGCCACGTAGTGACTTTTATTTGAAAGATTTATATTCGAAAGATTGTTATTTGAAAGATTTATATTCGAAAGGTTTTCATTTGAAAGATTTATATTCGAAGGATTTTTATTTGAAAGATTTGTATTTGAAAGATTTATATTTGAAGGATTTATAATTGAAAGACTTGTATTTGAAAAGCTTGTCCACTTGACTGTACTGGTCTTCCTTATTTGGTCGAACGATAATTACATTGTTTTATTGTCTTGCTGGTTATATCTTGTTGACATTTACTACCTCCTATATCTCCATTATTATTGTTATACTGCTATACTACACCGATTATTTGACTAGTGAGTGTTTTGACTGTACCTTGTCACTACTCCATCGAGGTTAGTGTTGATTCTTACTGGGCACCGACTGTTGTGTACTCTTACTGCACTTCTTCAAATCTTTGTGCAGGGCCAGGGATTGGAGATATCAGACTGGGGAAGAGTAAGTGTGTTGATTGCAAGAATTCAAAGTAGAGCTACTTGGTCGTTACCTTAGAGTCTTTCCATTTTATTGTACTATCAATTATTATTTGAACAATATTGTATATTCGATCCTTGAGATCATTACATGTATTCAGTTAGAGTTCGTGAATCAATATTACTAGTCTTGAGAGGTTGTTATAATTGTTTCCGCTTTTGGTTTCGGCACTTGTGTTAAATTATATTTAAAAAAAGTGGTTTGAATTGTAATTTTAATCGTCTTACCTAGTCTTAGAGACTAAGTGTCATCACGATACCTGTGGTGGGATTTTGGTTCGTGACAAAATCAGGGAATTTGGAAGGAATTTTTTTGGGGTTTTTTACTATAATTTGAAAAATAAAAATTTAAAATTTGATAGTCGATTTGGACTCGGTTTTGGAAACTAATCACATATTTGGACTTGTTATTATGGATAGTCCGGATCTATCCTTTGACACGGGTTTTGATCGTATGGGCTTAGGGTTGACTGTTGTTGTTTTCGGGAATTGGATAAATATTGAAACTTTATTGTGTGGTATTGACTACTTTAGCAATATTTGATGTTATTGAGTCCTTTTTGCTATATTTGAGGCAGACAGAGTTGATTTTTAAAGCAAAGAGATTTTTACAGTATTGGTTTGACTTGTTCGAGGTAAGTATCTTGTATAACCTTGTGTGGGGGAAATACCCCTTAGGATTTATCCTTATCTTCTTAATTGTATTATGTGAAAAGCGACATATACGCGAGATGACAAGTGTGTACAAACCCAGATTCCAAATGAACAAATTCAAACTTGGAAATGATCTTCCTTATTCTTGAAGAACCAGTTGCAAATTGATTGATCAAGAAAGATCTTTTGTTCTTTAGGAATAAAAGAATCAGATTCGTTTTTCCTTTTGTTGTACGAGAAACTGCCGACGGGGTCAGTTACCAGTAGTGGCAATAACAAAAGGGGGCTGAACACTACATGATTGCTTTCTTATGATGAATAGTTCCCATCACTCACCTCTCTGTGCTGTGTATGAAGGAGCATCCATTGTGCTTACTAGTGGGTATGATTAAAGTCTAGAAAATTTAGATGACGATTTTTTAAACCATTGAATTCTAACTTAGCTCAAACAAGATATCCAAATAAGAACATCCATGCCCAAACAGATAAATTATTCATACCAAAATGATTATATCCGTTGATAAGTTGTGAAGAGTTTATATGTGGTTTATGACTGGACTAGACCTTAGACTATTAATATGCCTTATTCTGACGATATGCCTTATATGAAACATACTTAATCTCTTTGTGACTACATGAACTTAATTGTTACAAATTGATTTAGCTGTAGTCATGCTTTATATGGTATACCCCCATTCACATTTTATGATTATCATGTCCTTGATCCCTTTGTTGATAAATTATGAGTGTAAGTCTTTGATGATGATTTCACATATTGTATTGTTGTGATTATGTCACACGTGAACATATTGGACAAATTGTTTGGGTGTTGGGACGAGGTTTTGCCATGCGATTGTGATTAGTATTATTATTATTGTCGGAATACAGAATGATAAGGGTGGATATTGATATTGCGGAGCAATAAGGGCGAATAATGTCATGTCGTAGCAATAAGAGTGGATATTACTATTGTGTCGGGTTACGAAGTAATAATGGTGAATATTGCTTTTGTGTCGGGGTACAGAGTGATAAAGGTGGATATTGTTATTGTGACATAATATGGGTACAAGGTGTCATATGTTTGTGTTTCTATACGATGATTTTTTGTCAAACTGGACTGTTCGTGTGTTGAGTTGTTATCATATGTTCTGAAGAGATTGTCGGTATTGTTTCTGTTACATATCTTATTGCTAGTTATTGATATATTGCACATGTTATTTGACTAGTGAGTATCATATGACATGAACCTCATCACCACTTCACCGAGATTAGTCTTGATACTTGCTGGCTTATGATTATGGTGTACTCATACTATACTTCTGCATATTTTTATGCTGGTGTAGGTGTTGGAGGCAGCAGACCTACAAAGTGAGTGCATACATTGATCGCGAGGATTCAAGGTAGAGCTGCATGGCCATTGCAGTCCCTTGGAGTCTCATTCTTTATGGTTATGCTGTTAATTTTTGTGTACGATGAGATATGTCGACACCCGACCTGTGAATAATGTTGGCCGAGACCTCGACGAGCATGAGAAGCTTCCGAAGAATGCATCCGGAGCCGATTGAGTCTACCTGGGCAGCCTAACGTTGGTCTACGTATACATCATGAAGTTAGTTAGCTGTCCCATCCCATTTCCTTTATCACTCAACATATCTTGTACTAAATTTGGATTCCCCCCCTCTTATAAAAGGGGAATCGTTAACACTCAGTAAGGCATCTAAACTATTCTTCGGAAGATTAATAACCATTTTCTCTCTCTTTTCTCTCTAACTTACTGGCTCGAGGCTACTCTTTCCATTTATTGCTTATATACTTGTTCTTCATTTATTGCCTGATATATGCCATAAAGAGTCTTCTTTGATTGCATCTTAACTGTTATCCTCTTCCCAGTTACCCCCGATAGCTCGAACCCATGCCAGATATCGACTTCGAGGCATTTCATCGATCAAGTCCGAAGCCCGGGTAGCAAGCCCCTCGGTTTGATTACTGCTCCATTTTAACTTGTATTTCGTAATTAAACTTTATACACCTAGCATCTACTACTCTAACAAACTAGCATAAAAATAGATCACGTATTTTTAGATTCCCACTTACAAATTTAATTGTTGTTACCATTTTCACGGTAAACAGTTTGGCGCCCATCGTGGGGCTAAAAATAATAGTGATTATTTTCTTGTTGGTTTCCTTACAAAAATACAAGTTATCTTTCACACTTTTTCTTGTCCAAGATCTTTTGATTCAGGACAAAATGTCTGGCTCAGTAAAAAGAGTCGAGAACGACAACCTCGAAAACCATGGGAAAAATGGTGTGGCTGTTCCAATTGTCGCTGCGCCATCGCAGAATCCCAATAACGCGCCCTGACCAATTTTAGCTGACGCGGATTCGCAGGACGCACATCGGGTCAATGAAACCTCGCACACCGACAGGAGCATACGGCATGACGACCGACATGAAGCCCAAAATACCCCAGCCCGGGAATAACTAGAAGTTAGCCTTCATGTTATTTTTGAAATGCTGCAGGCACAACAGTTGGCTATCGCTGAGTTACAAAGCTATCCAATGACTCCCAGCACAGCAGCGCCGAAAACAGCTCCCCCAGCCGAACAGACACCCGAGAGATCAAGCAATAACGAGTTGACAGCCGACCCGACCATAGTAAAAATGCTTGAGGATCTCACCAAAAGGATCGAATCGGGAGAGAAAATGATAGCAGCCGACGACAGGAAGGTCGAGACCTACAATTCTAGGGTCGACTAGATCCCGGGTGCGCCCTTAGTCCTCAAGCGCGTGGATTTGAAGAAATTCATACAAAGGCCGTTCCCCTAGGCGGCGGCCCTGAAACCCATTCTGAAGAAGTTCAGAATGCCGGAGCTCCCTAAGTACAATGGGACCACTGACCCTAATGAGCACGTTACAACCTACACCTGTGCGGTAAAAGGCAACGATATAAAAAATGAGAAGATCGAGTCCGTATTGTTGAAATAATTCGGGGAAAAACTCTTGAAGGGGGCCATGATGTGGTATCACAACTTGGCTCCTAACTCCATAGATTCATTCGTCATGCTAGCGGACCCCTTCGTAAAGGCACATGCCGGTGCCATCAAAGTAGCGACGAGGAAGTCCGACGTTTTCAAAATCAAGCAAAGGGAGAAAGAGATGCTGTGGGAATTTGTGTCTCGCTTTCAGATGGAATGGATGGAGCTACCGCCAGTCTCCGACAATTGGGTAGTGCAGGACTTTACTCAAGGTCTGAACAAACGAAGCTCGGTGGTTTCGAAACAACTGAAATAGAACCTGATCGAGTACCCAACTGTGACCTGGTCAGACGTCCACAACCGGTACTAGTCAAAGATTAGGGCCGAGGATGACCAGCTGGGAGCCTATTCGGGCTCAAAATACCCGAGTAGGCTCCTGTCAAAGGAACCAAAACTAAACAAAGAAAGGTATCAGCCATACCTCGAAGATAGGAGGAACATCCCGAGGCGCAGCCTACCTCGCAATGACCGAAGAGTGGATCGAGGACAGGATCCTCGAGGGCTCATCAATAGAGCCAGATTCGATCGGAATGTAGTGACAACGGGTGCGCCCCACTTATCAGAATACAACTTCAACATCGATGTGTCGGATATCGTGTTCGCAATCAGTAAAATCAGAGATGCCAAGTGTCCCAAACCTATACAATCGGATCCTTTACAAAGGAATTACAACTTGGTATGCGAATTTCACAACACGCACGGCCATAGGACCGAGGATTGTCATCATGTACGAGAAGAGGTGGCTTGACTGCTTAACAAAGGACATCTCCAGGAATTCCTCAACGATCGAGCTAAAAATCAGTTCCGGGAAAGGGAGGCTGCCAAGAAGAACAAGGCAAACGAGCTGCAACATGTCATCCACATGATCATGGGGGCACCGATGCCCTGCAGGAACCCGTAATGAGGAAGAATGAAAATATCCATCACTAAAAAAATGCAGACTCAGGGATATATTCCCGTGGACGGCCTCACATTCAGCAAAGAGAACACCAAGACCTTGTCTCAACCTCACAATGACGCACTGGTAATCTCCTTCCTTGTAAATTCTTTTCAAATAAAACGTGTACTCGTAGATCCAGGTAGCTCAGCTAATATTGTCAGGTCAAGGGTGATAGACCAGCTCGTATTGCTCAACCAAATCGTGCCCCCCACTCGAGTCCTAAACGGATTCAACATGGCAAGCAAAGCAACGAAATGAGAAATCATCCTTTCGGTCACCGTGGCCGGCACAACCCAAGACGCCAAATTTTATGTCATTGAATAGGATATGAGGTATAACACCTTATTTGGTCGGCTGTGGATACACTGCATGAGAGCAGTGTCGTCCACCCTTCACCAGATAATAAAATTTCTAACAAAGGACGGAATTAACACCGTTTACGGGGAACATCATGCGGCGAGGGAAATGTTCGCAATACACGATGTGGTACCAACATTCGTACCTCCGCCCCCGAGTAAACCAAAGGGCGAATTGGGCCTCACCCTCGATCGAACTTGGAAAAATGAAGTAAGGAACCATGTCGCGTCTTCACCTCAGGCAATTGAGACAAATCGGCCCTCAAGATCGTAGCGGATCAATCCCGAGGCGTCGCCGGCATATCTCCCTTCAAGGTACGACTATCTCCCTAGTTGTTTCGAATTTAGGACTAACCCTTATGCAGGCACTCGACCAGACAGTCATAACGCTAACCCTACCTGAAGACCTTAAGGTTCTAAAACGCACCTGTTGCACTCTTTCCTTCGATCGAGTTTTTGTCCCTTAAAGAAGGGTTTTACTGGCAAGGTTTTTAACGAGGTAACGTCTGTGAACTACCTAAAGGAAACTCAGAAAATGCTCAAAACTTCTTTTGCAGTCAACTTTGAACGACGAGGGGCATTCCCCCAGAAAGCCACTCGCTCGGAAACGTCATGAAACGCCAAATGGGGTTCCTATAGGAAAGTAATGTACCGGGCCAAACGGTCAAATGAACCGTGTCCACATAAGCCGGGCTTACGGCAACACAACGACATGTATTTATGCCAAAGCAATCAAATAATATCTTTCGCAAAATGCATCTCCTACTCCAAAGAAAATTCAACATGCTCATAGCAAGGATCCCTCCGCCGAGTACGTCCCGAAATACTCAGAGACTTAGCGTCAACAATTTGAGCACCCATACAACCTCAGGGTCGGAACTCTGTGATCATAAGGCCCCAACGAGGCAATTCCGAGCTCACGAGTAACGACTTTCAAGCCTAATCAAACTCGATGACTCGGACTGTCGTCAATCGCCATTCACTGAAAATTCCGAGGCCGTAAGACCCCGAGTGGGCAAACTCGGTCTAGCCAGAAGACCTCAATAGACGTGAAAAACTGTAAGACCTCAACAGGCATGATAAAACTGTAAGACCTCAACATGCATGAAATTTTTTGTAAGACCTTATTACAGGCATAAACTCAATCCCAAAGTTTAGGCTATATATCGCATTTGTAAGACCCCTAAAAAGGCATACCCTCGATATAGAAGCCCAAACTACTACAATCGGGGACCAAAAATGGCTCCGGCCAAACATAAATGACTACAGTCAAAATGGCTGCACCGTCGCTAACAAAATCACAGGCCATTACTTCAAATCTACTTCGAAAAGAACAGGTTAAATCAGGCAACCCTCAATAAGCAAATGAGCTTTGACCACGTCAGCTCCAAATCACAAGGCTTCGAGCTACTCACCCTATGAGCTAAACCTTCTGAGGTGCTCGAACATCGCCGCTAACGACTTGAAATCGAGGTTCTTCCCGAACCGATGACGGGTCAGGAAAAATTATTTTTAAAAAGACCTTAATGAGGGAAAAACAAAGCCTACATATGCCTAAGAGAAAAAACATAAGAGCCATAGTCGCCAGCCAAACGAGCCTTCGGGCCATACACTAAAAGGTCGCAACGACTTAAAGGGTAAGAGCCACTATCAACAGCTCAAAAATTGAAAACTTGAGGATTAAAAAGAGCTGGAGTTGTAACCCGATTCTGAGACCGGATCCAAAATAGTTAAATATACATGCCTAAGGGCATAGCATAAGAGCCATTGTTGCCAGCTCCACAAGCCTCAGGTAACATACATAAAAGGTCGCTTCGACCCAAGGCGTAAGAGCCATTGTTGCCAGCCCGTACAGGCACAAAAAATAATTTGAGGGTCACTTAAGCTCGAGTCGCAACCCGACTCGGAGACTGAACCCAAAATAGTTAAAATACAAATTCCCAAGGGCAAGGCGTAAGAGGCATTGTCATCCACCCATACAGACATAAAAGCTTGAGGGTCGAATAGGCTCAAGTCGAAACCTGACTCGAAGACTAAGCCCAAAATAGTTGAACAAAGCATAAGAGCTCCAATGCCAGCTTGCACTAAAGGCCGCATCAACCAAGCATAAAAGAGCCTCCGGGCCTTCCTGATTAGCTTCAGAACCATATTACGAATTAATGGGTTCTTGCCAAACTCTGAAACTAGCGCGCCTGGTCAAAAGCAAAGCAGAAAGGGATACATGAGAGATAAAGCTTCAGTTTTTCTTTTATTTACATATGCAAAAGGTGTCTTCTCCATCTACAGAAGTGCTCTACGAATATCAAGTACAAAATAGCAAAATCTACACTCCGCTTCAAAAGGCTACGGCCTACCAGCCCCATCTTCATTCTCTAGGGCGTCGGCAAGAAGTGACTAGGCATCATGCTCGTCTGCCTCCGCTCGAGCTAGCTCTTCCGGGAGGATAAAACCCTTGGCGCTGATCTCTTCAAGTACCCCCCTTCGGGATCCTCAATGAACATATTTCTCGATCCTCTCTTCACGATCGAGGGCCCTCTTCAACTCGGCGTGGGCATCAGTAGCGTCCTTCAAATGGATCACCATATCATGATCATCCTTAGTCCAGCTCAATGCTACTTCAGCCCGAGCATCAACGATCTCAGCCCTGACCTTCGAAAGTTCAAACTCGAGCTTCGTGATCATATTCGCCTGATTTGTAGCGTTGTCACGAGCCAAGCGGAGTCGGGCTTTGAGGGCAGGAACTTTAGCCAAGGCACCCTTCTCCTCTGAAGCTCGAGCCTGAACCTGAGCTCTTAGCTCGCCATAGTCCTTCCTAACTCGGTCGGCTTCACCCCTGAGGTGCTCCAGAGCCCCTGTCTTTTTCTACAGCTGAGATAGGCAAAATGATTAACCCTAGGGGTAAAAAAGGCAAAACACATAGTACCAGAGGGTACCTGCTCCATCAAATAGCTCTCGTAATTTGAGCTCTAGTACGCCTCATACCGCCAATGTATCAACTCAACCTCCTTCTCCTCGCAGAGGAGCTTGAGGGACCTACCCTCATCTAGGGCTTTCCGAATCCTAGCCCCATGATGGAGCAACTCAAACCTAAGCCTATCAAAGGCCTGCAAAAGAAAAACCCTATAAGGAAGGGAAGACGCAATATGCGGAAAGACTATGCCGAAACTCACCATGAAGTGAAGCCTGCAGACTTCCTCTAAGGCCGAGCACACTTTTGTTGGTCCATCCCCCTAGGCCCTGGAAGAACCAACCTCGGTCGAAGCATGATCACTCAGAGGAACCACCGTTCTAGAACCGGAGACTTCAGGAACAACAGGCTCGGGAGATGTTTTCTCCTCGGAGACACGTCCCCGTTTAGCCCTGCTAAAAGCTCCATTGCACTGCGAGTGCATATCCCGTTTATCACCATCTTCCCTTGGCTCAGAAGTCGGCAACTCCTCCCCTTCTTCGAAGGAGCACAACCTCGCCACTAGGGACCTTCCGATACCTACGACGGCAAGGTCAGTAGATAAAAAGAGAAAAATATCATCTCAAATATATGAAGGCCAAGGTAAAAGCAGCTTACGCACATACCATGGTATTTCACTTCCCATCTTCCCCGAGACACAGCTCACCACCTACACTCGTCGCAAGTTGAATGGGTCACCAACCTCATGACCCAGTCGGGCAAATCGGTAACTTTGCCTGCGCCCACGAAGTAGTTGCAGGAAATGAGGAAACACAATTACCAAACTGGTTTTCGCTATAAGCAAATCTAAGAAAGCACGAGACACTCCACTCACGCGCATAATTCCATCCCTCGAGAAATGGAATGAACTCCACGAGGATAATTTCAGTTGTCCAGACCCAAACAAATCGACTGACCTATTCTCAACCCCCATCTTCCTCATCATCAACAACAAAGGGCGTGGACGAAAAGCGCTGCATGGATAACAGGCCTCGATGATGAAAGGGTCGGTAATGCCTGACGAGGTGACTAAGCGTGAATTCAAGCCCAACCTTCTCCGCAAAGAATCTCATCATTAACACTACTTGCCAAAGCGACGGATGTATCTACGGAAAAATAACCCGATACTTCAAACAGAAGTCAAGCACGACCCTATCAAGAGGGCCTAGTGAGAAAGGGTATAAGTATATGTTCAGGAATCCATCAGCGAGGTCCGTAATACCCTTGTCCAGGGAAAGTGATTGCAACGCTACCACCTCGCCCCATCCGCAGTATCTCCTCACCATCTCCAGATGTTCCTCTCTTATCGAAGATATAGTCTTCAGAGTAAACTCCCGCGGATTCTGAGAACTGGGAGTGGAACTCTCCCCCCTTGCCAGGCAGGCCCTGAAGTAGCAGTCATAACTATGGTAGAATTGGAAAACTAAAGCAGGGACCTACACCAACACTTTTGTGCTTAAGGTCACGAAGGGCTCGACACCAAGATGGAAGGATAGCTATCTAAATAATGTGATCTTCCAAAGAAGCAAGATCCTCCCTCCGCACATGCGGGAAACAACAACGATTCGCCTACCCACGATAAGCCTCGAGAGGCTAATGGACTCGGTACGGATCCCGAGGCAGTACCCAACCCAAATATCTCCGTCAAAGAAGAAGTTAGGCCCCATAGGGTCAGCAACATCATCTCCAGTTCCGAGGTGGTACCCGACCTCGAAGTTTTCCCTCAAGAAGAAAAACAAGCACTTCGAGCTTCGTCCGCGAGGGCTTGACCTCAGGAAGTCGCCTAAGTGCGAATATCCCCTTCCTCAGAAACCTACCTACAAACACCTTAAAAGGTTATCTACGTCAAAACTCAAAGTAAAAGCTCCAAGCACCCGAAGTTGGCTTTCACTTCGGTGTTCTATCTCCACGAGGCTCGAGGACCCCGATGATCCAAGATTACCGAACCACTTCAGGCTTGATTCCAAAAAAAACGATTAGTTCGGAAGGGATCCATTTCTGTTGACCGAAGGCCAGAAAAAATATTGACGATTGTCAAAAAGAGGCAAACATTCAAAATCCATGCACACATACTAGAGTATGCAAGAACACGACAAACATCAAAAGTAAAAGTAAAGAAGATGTCTTCACCTTTCATAAATATTGGCTTACAACGGCTCTCGAGGGGTCCTCACATATTGTTACAAAAGCCCGCAAGGGGATCCTTACACAGATACAAAGAAGCAGAAGTGTGTGCATACAACAAAGTCTAAGAATCTATCCTATTCCTAAAGGTGCAACCTCAACAACGACATTTTCGGCATCATCTCCTCAGGCGCGCGACCTCAAAGACAATATCTTCCAAGCCCAATCCCCTCGGGAATCTCATCTCGACCCTCCCGGAATGGTCTTCAAAAGGAAGAACATAGAAGAGGATGTCACACCTCCTTTTTACCTACACCTTCACGGAAGGAGTATAAGGGAGTTTTTTCAATTTAAGTGACAATCGAAATGGGATTATTTATTTATTAAAAATTCAGAGTCGCCACTTGGGATAATTTTATGGTGTCCCAAGTCACCGGTTTAAATCCCGAATCGAGGAAAAGATTGACTCTGTATTACAGTCCGCGAACCAGAAATCCGAGTAAGGAATTCTGTTAACCCGGGAGAAGGTGTTAGGCACTCCCGAGTTCCGTGGTTCTAGCACGATCGCACAACTGTTATTATTGGCATAATTATCTGATTTTAAAATATTTTGAACCTATGTGCATTTTACTTCAAAACCGCTTTTATTTATTTTAAAGAAGATTTAACGTCGTCTAAAGCATTTCTTTGGATCGCGCCACATGAAATGCACCCGCAATCCGAAACACATTTTATTCAACGTTATTGAGATTCGGATTTGGGTCACATGAAATGCACACCCGAATTTAGGAAGGTAATATTATTAAAACAATGTGCCTAAAGCAACTACGCATTTTAACTTTGCGCGGGCCATGGAAAATTTGTAAAATGACATGCCTCGAATTCTAAAGATTAAAGCAATAATTAAATGAGGGCCATGCAATTGTCGTCTTTGTTTGGCATGGCACACCTCAATTTCGAATTAAAAAAGAAGAACTTAAATCAAACTCGGAGGTCCATAAACTATTGGCGTTGTCCAATATGGCTCACCTCCAATCTAATAAATGGGCTTAATTGATTACTTAACAAGGCTAAGAGGATTCCTATTTTTCTTTCAATTAAATGTTCAAACTGAGTTCTAGTAACCAATGGGTTCATAATGAATTCGAACTAAATATGATTGACGTTGAAGGGGATTAAATCCGTGTCAAGCCCCATTAAAAGGCAGACTTGCTTATGATGATTCTATATGAGCAATTGGCCCAACAGAGGCCCAGATCGTGAACACAGGGAAAATAGGCGAAGGATCGAGTCTCTGTACATGCAGAACATCAGAATTATTTGCAGTGTTGATGTGGGTCTAGTCCCATCTTAAATGTGGGCTCAAATAGAGCCCAACACCATGTTGCAAGGGCTACCTATTCCTTGATTTCTAAAGAACTTGAGCTGGGCCCAAAAGAAGGCCCAATTTTGCAGCAGGGTACCATGGCAAACAGGGACTCAAGATCGAATCCCTATAGCCGCATAATCAGCGCACGAGCAAAGGATGAAATGGCTCCAAATCGATCCCAAACAGAATAAAATAGACTAAATCTGATTCAAAAATGACCATGATATCCTTTTAGCTTCTGAACTTATTTGTTTCAAAAGGACAGAACAGATAACATTTGAAAAAAAAATGCTGAACCCTATTAGACAATTCTGCTTTCTTGCATAGCCATGCTAATCAAACAAATTCAAACCAACCCCAGAACGACATTGATCCCTGACAGATATGAAACAAATATGCTTAGCGTGAGCTTGAACTTTTATTATAGTAATTCCATGGTTCACATGTCAAAACAAAAATTCAATAACCTGCAAGCTATATGATTGAACTTCAACTCAACTTAAACCATCCCCATGCTTGTACATTCCCAGAATTAAATTAACGAGCACACACACGACTTTTGCAAGATATTAACAGCATAAGAGAGGGGAGGAAGGGCTACTCTACTAGGAAGAGTATAAGATTATATCCAGGACATTACAAAAATGAATGAAATAGAAGAGTAGGCCCAAAATATAACTTATATCCATGGTATTTCACACTCAAACACAAGTTTGCATTGCACATGTTGTATATAGTTCCAAGGGGTACCTGGATTTCAAAACAAAATAGAAATTGATGGTTCAGCAGCAGAACAACAATAACAATGGAGTTAGCCTAGAAATAACCAAAGAAAACCAGCTTTGAGCCAAGTTTGAACCAGCAGATAAGATACAATAATTTAAACACTAATTTCAGTCACTCGATAGACCGGCAGACCTCAAGACAACTCGACTTTAACCCATCTTAAAACCAGCTGACCAGAAAATTGACTTAGCACCAAGAAAGCCTCACAATTCACCAAAAGAAATCAATGAAACAGTGTTATTCTAAAGTTTTTAGCCCTTTGCCTTTTCCTCTCAGAACTTTTAGCTCTTGAAGTCTATGAAAGTAGTAAAATTTTTGCAGCTTCTATATTTTCTGGATTTCCAGCTCTCTAAATCTGACTTGAGCTCTAAGTAACAATGACTTTATAGGCAGGCTACTAGGGCAGCCTCAAAGAGGTCAAAATTGTACTTAAAACCTTCTGAAATTTTTATTTTAGCTTAGAAATCCCTAGTGTAAACCTCAGAATTTCAAAATAGCCCCCACCCCAGCTTCTAGGAAGCTTCCTAGTTCAGTTATATAAGATTCCCAAGCCTAGACTACCCAAATTACCCCTTAATGACCCTATTATTACCTAAAGGAACCGGACAGAGCATGGGTCGATTCGACCCAATTGAATTTATTCAGGTTCAGCCCAAACCAGTAAATCAAAGATCAGAGGCATAAACCCAAACCCAACCCAAGTCGAATTGATTAAACAAATACTCATAACAGAGACGAGTCTGAACAACAGAAATCACGTACTGGACTAAGATTAAAGATATTACTAGATAAAATTAACCTAACTAATCAAGCTAAGTGACCTAACATTTTTTAAAATAACATGCATAATAGACAACCCGTAAACGAACACAAAATACCTAACGAGACAACAAAGAGGACCCAAGAGGACCTGGACGAAAAGAAACATACCCAAGAGGACCCGGACAAAAGGGCCTAAGGGACAACCTTCAACTCATCGATTCCGGCCCAATCTGAAGTTAATCGTATGTTCTTAATATCAAGAACACACGAGTAACAACGCTTTAGGCCTAAAATCTTCTAAAACTCACTGATTCTGACCTCTGGACTTTTTTAGGGTTGCTCATTCAAATCCAGATTCAAGGAGCTTCACTAATATTCGAGGGAAACAGAGTGGATTTCTGGAATGAGGGTGAGACGAGGGTTCAGGGGTGTTATTTTGGGGACGATTGGGTGAGTTGGAGTTTTGATCTTCCTCTTCGATTCAAGATTCGAAGAGTTCTAGTAGGATTCGAGGGAGGGGTTTTGGAGATTTGGGAAGAGGAGAAGGGGGGGAGTCTATGGTGTTAATTTGGGGTCGATTGGAGTACCGCCGCCAGCAGAGACGATTTCCGGCAGGCGGTTCCGGCGGAGGCGATGAGGGTTTGGTGCAGGAGATGAGAGAGGGTAGGGGGGCTGTTTGGACACTTATATATCAAGATGAGGTTAGTTCTGGACCGTCAGATCAACTAACCTCGACGGTCGAGATCAAAGGATAACAAAACGACGTCGTTTCGGATGAAGGGGGGACCAGACCGGGTTGGGGCGCGGGTTTGGGCTGGGTTTCGGGTGGTTTGGACGGGTTTCACATTGGGCCTGGAAAGAATTAACAAAGTGGCCCAAAATCAGCTCCTCTCAATTCTTTCCTTTTTTTATTAATTCATTTTTCTTCAAAATTCTTTTTTTTCATAATTAAAATTAAATCCTAAAACTAAATTATACTGAAAAAATACTAATTAAAAAAAATAAAAATTATCACATTTAATTAAAAACAAACTAAAAGAAAAACTACTCAAAATCAAAGTAAAAATTAAAAGGTGCAAATTAAACTATTTTTTGTGATTTTCCCTTTTTATAAAATAATTTAATTACTAAATAATTCTTAAAATGAAAAATTAACTCCTAAATGCACATGCAACACATTTTATTTTGTATTTTTCACTAATTAAAATGCACAAACAAAAATGCAAACAATTAACAGAAAATGCCACAAAAAATCCACAAAATTGCAAACACTGAAAGAAATTATTTTGTTTTAAAGTTATGGGAATAATTGATATAGGGCAAAAATCACGTGCTCACAGCTGCTCCTCTTTGCCCGGAAGCACGAAGAGCTTTCGTGCAAAGATAAAGTGAGCGGATACGAGCGATTTTTGCCCGTTTGAATACTCCGTGGGAAGCATTTGAAAGATTTGACCGCACCCTGCTTCCGAGGTTTCCTACATATCCTTGGCTAAAAGGAATCAGGTTAGTGTAGTTCAGGAATGTTTGGTAGCTGGGACTACCATGAAGCTGTGATTTCACTGTTGTTGTTGCTGCTGCTACTGCTTACTGACCCCTCTTATTACACCATGATAAAATGAAAAGAAGCTAGACTAGACTATGATCTATGCATTACAAAACCCTATCTATATCTTCAGACTTGCTCTTATGGTTCTTGTTGCCTTGTTGACTTGTACTCTCCCGGTGGAAACCCCTTGTTGCCGCTTTGAATTGTAATCTGAGATGTTTTTCGCTTCTCCAGGTAGATGCCTGACTGCCAACTACACTTTGATAATGTTTTTCCTTTCTCTGATTGGACACTTGACTGCTGAACTTGAATGTATTCCCTGCTCTCCAGGTGGGCTCCTAACTGCTAACTTGAAATGTATTCCCTGCTCTCCAGGTGGGCTCCTGACTGCTGACTTGAAATATATTCCCTGTTCTCCAGGCGGGCTCCTGACTTCTAACTTGAAATGTATTCCCTTCTCTCCAGACGGGCTCCTAACTTCTAACTTGGAATGTATTCCCTACTCTCTAGGCGGGCTCCTTACTGCTGACGTGAAATGTATTCCTTACTCTCCAGGCGGGCTCCTGACTTCAACAAAATAGACGAAAACAAAGGAAATTTTTCTGCCCCAGTTTGGGTATCTGGGAACATATGTAAGTGTAAATGAATCACATTACCAAATATCAATAAGAACTTGAAAACTAAAACTTGAATTGTACTCCCTTGTTCTCTAGGCGGGCTCCTAACTGCTGAACTTGAATGTATTCCCTACTCTCCAGGCGGGCTCCTGACTTCTAACTTGAAATGTATTCCCTGCCCTCCAGGCGGGCTCCTGACTTCTAACTTGAAATGTATTCCCTGCTCTCCAGGCGGACTCCTGACTTCTAACTTGAAATGTATTCCCTGCTCTCCAGGCGGGCTCCTGACTTTAATAAAATGACAAAAAAGAGGAAATTTTCTGCCCCAGTTTGGTAGCTGGGCACATATATGAGTGTAAAACTAAATCATATTACCAAGTATTACTAAGAATTTAAAAGCTAGGTCCCGTTATCCAGGGGGTCTTGACAACTCTTAACTAAACAACAATTTTAAATCTAAGCTATATCTTTTAAAGACATGACTTCCGCTACATCTTGCTATCTAAGAAGGTCTTTAAACTACCCCCCATTATCCAGGAGAGTCCTGAAAATCAAAAATCAAGTTTTATATTGAGAGTGACAACTTTTATGGCTGAATTATACTACCCTACAACAAAATTTACGCTAAATATTGCTATCTAATCGAAATTTTAAAGCTAAGTCCCATTATCCAGGAGGGTTTGGAAAACTCCTAATTGAATCCTATCTCGAACATGCAAACTTCTAAGCCGACTTATATTCCTTCGGGATGTACTTATGCTAGATTATTCTATTTCTGAACATTTAAACTAGGTCCCCTTTTCCAGGAGGGTCCTGAAAATCAAAAATCAAACCTGTTTGGTGACTACCTTTCTCCACGGAGGGTTTCTCCGAAACAACCGAAATTTCCTTCCCCTGTTTTAATCAAAGAAAAATCTTGTCAATTTTAAATATGGTGGTTGGTTGATGGTATTCTTTGATGAAGGTCTCTCCGTTGCATTATTTTGTTTTGACTAGCTTCCCCGAACTGGCCCTGAACCGCTTGACTTTTCGACTGACTTTCAAAACCCCATGACTTTGGATGACCCGAGTGTTCTATACCCAAACCGTTGTTTCACACCTCTGACCCCCTTTAACTGAAACTCCACATCTCCCATGAAATTACTAAATCATTTTGCCGATGGAACTTGTGCTGGCACTTGCCCCACTTTACATCATGCTATCTTTGGTATGCTTTGGCCGCACTGTGCTTTGCCATCTTGAAGCTGGTAGTGTGCTTTGAAATTCATTCTTATTTGCTTAAATAGAACTAACATCGGGAACATATTAGAGAAATAAACCCAAAAGAAATGAAATGCAATGACTTTCGGAATTAAGGATAAGGAAATCCAAAACTGGAAGACTATCTGAAGAGGAAGAAAAAGGTCTTATCTGAGTGGAGCAGCCGACACCAGTGATCATGACATGCATTTTGGATTACCCAGCCCAATCTGTCCAACCAATCAACTTTTAATTGCCACAATTTGTTGCCCCGAAATTTCTACAACCTGATTTCTTCAACCAAATCCTGACCTTATTCATCCTGCGGTGCCTTGGAAAGTTTCCGCCAGCAGACCTCTCTCAACCGTTCATCTTTCAACTCACTTTTTCCTTACGATGCTCGTGAGATTTTCATCAATAAGACTCTCTCAATTTTGATTTCTCTCAGCTCCCGTAGCCTTACGATGCCGGTGAGGGTTTTCACCAATAAGACTCTCTTATTTTTTATTTCTCTCAGCTCTCGTCGCCTTACGGTGCCCGTGAGGGTTTTCACCAATAAGACTCTCTTATTTTTAACTTCTTTTCCCTCTTTGGACCAGAGTGTTGCCCCTGATGTGAATCACCGCTACCTTCTTGACTTGGCATTTCCCGAATACTGATCGAAAGGTCTTTCTTTATACCGTAATGTGGCTTTTGGATGGGTTTAGAAAGGAAGGGCATAAAAAAGCTCAAAACAATTTGATTGGGTTCAAATTTACAACCTTCGGAATCAGATTTCTGATAACAACCACAACTTCTGCCCCAGTTTCTTGTTTGGGGACTTTTGGATGTTTACTTTGATGGGACCGAACCGTGAGGCTACCTACGTATCCTTAAAAGGAATCAGGTCTAACGTAGTTCATAACATAAGAATTACTTTGTTGTTGTGATTTTCTCTTTTCTCTTTCTTTTCTTTCTCTTTTTTGCTTTCTTTTCTTTATTTGTTGTTCTTCTTCTTTTTCTCTTATTTTTTCTTTCTTTTCTTCCTCTTTTCATTCTTTCTTTCTATTTTCATTCTTTCTTTCTTTTTTCTTTTCTTTCTATTTTTCTCTTCTTCCTTTACTTATCTTTTACGCTTGCGTTCCTGATATTTGTTACTGATTCCGAAAGAGGGGTATAAAAGAAAACAAATAAAGCTCAAAAAGGGGTGACAAGGGATAAAGTGTTTGGATAGCAAAACAAAATACCTTCGTCATTTCAATATTCGAAACGTGCTAAATACAAACAAGTACAATCAAAGAAAGAAATCATACACAGTATCTCTTGACTGCATCAGAATTGATAGCCATTTCTACGCATTTGCCTTCTACATCTATCAAATACAATGCACCATTGGACAACATTCTAGTCACAACGAACGGCCCTTGCCAATTTGGGGCGAATTTTCTTTTTGCTTCAACCTGATGAGGAAGAATGCATTTCAATACTAACTGCCCCGCTTCAAACTTCTGTGGATACACCTTCTTGTTGTATGCTCTTGCCATTCTCTGTTGATACAACTGGCCATGACACACTGCTGCCAGTCTCTTCTCATCGATCAAACTCAATTGTTCCAAGCGGGTTTTGACCCAATCCTCATCATCGATCTCAGCCTCCGCGACAATTCGAACGGATGGAATTTTCACTTCTGCGGGTATCACTGCTTCGGTGCCATACACCAACAAATAAGGAGTCGCCCTTACTGAAGTTCGGACAGTAGTGCGATAACCTAGCAATGCAAGCGACAGCTTTTCATGCCACTGCCTAGAACCTTCCACCATTTTTCGAAGTATCTTCTTTATATTCTTGTTGGCCGCCTCAACTTCTCCCTTTGCCTTAGGGCGGTATGGGGTAGAATTGCGATGTGTAATCTTGAACTGCTGACATACCTCTTTCATCAAGTGACTATTGAGATTAGCCCCATTGTCTGTAAAATCACCTTCGGTATCCCTAACCGACAAATGATATTCGAATGCACAAAATCAACCACCGCCTTCTTGGTTACGGACTTGAATGTTTTAGCCTCTACCCACTTGGTGAAATAATCAATGGCCACCAGAATAAACCTGTGCCCATTGGACGCTGCTGGCTCTATTGGTCCAATGACATCCATCCCCCAAGCAACAAAAGGCCATGGTGTAGACATTGTATGTAATTCAGATGGTAGAGAATGAATCAAATCTCCATGCACTTGGTACTGATGACATTTACGCACGAAACTAATACAGTCTCGCTCCATAGTGAGGTAATAATAACCTGCTCGGAGAATCTTCTTTGCCAACACATACCCATTCATGTGTGGTCCACAGGCTCCAAAATGTACTTTGGTCATGATAGCCATGGTCTGTTTGGCATCTACACATCTTAATAACCCGAGATATAGAGTTCTTTTGTACAAAACTCCTCCACTGAAGAAAAAGCCACTTGCCAAGCGACGAATTGTTCTATTTTGATCACCTATGGCTTGTACCGGATATACTCCCCTTCGGATGTATTCCTTGATATTGTGAAACCAAGGTTCGCCATCGAGTTCTTCTTCTACCACGTTACAATAAGCATGTTGATCGCGGACCTGAATATGCAACGGGTCTACATAAGCCTTATCCGGAAGATGTAACATTGATGCCATAGTGGCCAAAGCATCGGCGACCCCATTGTGGATCCTCGGAATATGCCTGAACTCTATTGATTGAAATCGCTGACAAAGATCATGCAAGCATTGCCGGTACGATATGAGTTTTAAATCTCGTGTTTCCCATTCTCCTTGAATCTGGTGTACTAGAAGGTCCGAGTCACCCAAGACCAAGACTTCTTGGACACCCATATCCACAACCATCATCAAACTCAAAATGCATGCCTAGTATTCTGCCATATTATTAGTACAGTAGAACCGAAGTTGCGCTGTAACAGGGTAATGATGTCGTGTTTCAGAAACAAGTATCGCTCCTATTCCAATGCCTTTCATGTTAGCAGCACCATCAAAGAAAAGCTTCCATCCTGGCCTTTCAATCTGTTCCGACTCATCAATGTGCATTACCTCTTCATCAGGGAAGTAAGTCTTCAAAGGTTCGTATTCTTCATCCACAAGATTCTCAGCTAAATGGTATGCCAATGCTTGTGCTTTTATTGCAGTCCTAGTCACATAGATAATGTCAAATTCTATGAGCAAGATCTGCCACTTTGCGAGCCTTCCCGTGGGCATAGGCTTCTGGAAGATATACTTCAACGGATCCAAGCGAGAGATGAGGTAAGTAGTATAAGATGACAAATAATGTTTCAGCTTCTGGGCTACCCATGTTAGGGCGCAACACGTCCTCTCAAGCTGAGTGTACTTAACCTCGTAAGATGTGAACTACTTGCTGAGATAATATATAGCCTGCTCCTTCCTGCTAGTGATGTCATGCTGTCCCAACACACATCCAAATGAATTGTCCAAGACTATCAAATACAGAATCAAAGGTCTCCCTAGTTCTGGCGGGACCAACACAGGTGGGTTTGACAAGTACCCCTTTATCTTATCAAATGCTTCCTGACATTCATCTGTCCACTTGACTGCATCATATTTCTTTAACAATTTGAAGATAGGCTCACAAGTTGTCGTGAGCTGAGCAATAAACCGGCTGATATAATTCAATCTTCCCAACAGACCCATCACCTCAGTCTTGTTCTTTGGAGGTGGCAATTCCTGGATGGCTTTGATTTTTGATGGGTCTAATTCAATACCTCATCGGCTGACTATGAATCCCAACAACTTTCCAGACGGAACACCGAACGCGCATTTTGCAGGATTGAGCTTGAGATTGTACCTGCAAAGCCTTTGGAAGAACTTTCTCAGATCTCTGACATGGTTAGAATGCTTTCTAGACTTTACAATCACATCATCCACATAAACCTCGATCTCCCTGTGTATCATGTCGTGGAATATGGTCGTCATTGTCCTCATGTAGGTTTCCCCAACATTTTTCAAACCGAATGGCATGACCCGATAACAGTACGTTCCCCAGGGCATGATGAATGCTGTCTTTTCCACGTCTTCTTCATCCATTAAGATCTGGTGGTAGCCCGCATAACAATCCACAAAAGAACCAACCTCATGTTTGGCACAATTATCGATCAATATATGGATGTTCGGCAGTGGGAAATTATCATTGGGACTCGCCTTGTTGAGGTCTCAATAATCAACACACACCCTGGTCTTGCCATCCTTCTTCAGCACAGGCACTACATTGGCTAACCAAGTGGGATACCGAGTGACCCGAATGACCTTAGCCTCAAACTGTTTGGTGACCTCTTCCTTAATTTTCACACTCATTTCAATTTTAAATTTCCTCAGCTTCTGCTTGACAGGGGGGAATGCCGGATCAGTGGGAAATTTGTGAACCACCAAGCCAGTGCTTAGACCTGGCATGTCGTCATAGGACCATACAAAAACATATTTATACTCGAACAGTGTTTTAATTATCTCCTCTTTGAGTTGTGGTTCAAGATGGACACTTATTTTAGTTTCCCGGACATTATCTTGGTCCCCTAAATTGATTGCTTATGTATCACTCAGGTTAGGCTTGGGTAGAAAAATGGCTTAATTCTTTACTAATCTCTTCAAAGGCTTCATCCTCATCATATTTTGATTCAACATCACATTCTATTTCTTGAATTACTATTTCAAAATTAGATTGGCTTTTAAGACTGGGCCGGAGATTTCGCATGCATGTCATATCATTGAAGCCAGCATAAAAAGAACTGTACAGGGAAAAAAAAGGAAAAAAAAAATAAAACTATCAGGAAGAGGGGAAAAAAGAAATTGCATTTCATTGAAATTAAAGACAACGGGGTTTATACATCCAAACAGACGGAACATAGAATCTGAATTACAACCCTGGAATAATCCAGATAAATTGAAAGAAAATCAAAGCAAACTACCAAAAATCCCTCCTGGTGGGGAGAGAAGTAGCTTCCCAATTGTTAATCTTTGCATTAGGCCCAACAAATTGCACATCTGCCTTGCTAGAACCCTCTCCAGCTTCCAACACTTTCACATCGGCGAATATCCTCTCGAACATTTACATAAAATCTCAATCCACATCAACCACCGAACTGGGTACCGCCGTTACTGGGCGCTTTCTGGTACCAGGCCTGACAAATGATCGGGAAAGATGCAGGACTGGCTTTGGAAGGGCCTATGCTCTCTGTTTCATTTTTCTAGCTCTTCTCACGTCTGTGACTGTGGGCTTGAACCCCAGACCAAATGTGTCCAAGTTTTTAGGAAGAGAAACCAGTTGTACGATACCTTGCAGAGATGCACCCAAACCTTTGCCCGGTACAAAACCATTTTTCAACATTTCAACGACTACCATGACTGATGCAGCAACTACCCTTGGAGTTGGCACACACTTCCCTTCTGTAATTTTATCTACCGATACCATGTCAAAAACCTGATAAACCCATGGTCCCTTGTCGTCTTCAACCTCTATGAGCGAAACAATGGCATCATTGGGAACACACAAATTATCTTCTCCATGCACAACAATTTCCTGTATATCCCATTCAAACTTAACCATTTGATGCAGAGTAGATGGGACCGCTTTGGAAGCATGAATCTAGGGTCGTCCTAACAGCAGATTGTAAGAAACAGCCACATCAAGCACCTGGAATTCCATAGTAAATTCAACTGGCCCTATTGTAAGCTCTAGCACTATGTCCCTGACTGAATCTTTCCCTCCACCATCGAATCCCCGAACACAGATACTGTTCTTATGAATTCTTTCATCATCCACCTTCAACTTGTTCAAAGTGGAAAGAGGGCAAATATTTGAACTGGAACCATTGTCAACTAGTACCCGAGTAACCACGGACTCTTCACATTTCACCGTCAGGTAAAGGGCTCTATTGTGCTCAGTACCCTCCACGGGCAACTCATCATCAAAAAAGGTGACTCTGTTTACCTCAAATATCTTGTTAGCTATCTTTTCCAAGTGGTTTACTGAGATTTTGTCAGGAACGTGGGCTTTGTTCAAGATCTTCATCAAAGCCCGACGGTGCTCGTCTGAATGGATCAATAATGATAAGAGCGAGATCTGAGACAATGTCTTCCTTAACTGCTCCATGATGGAATAGTCCTGTACTTTCATCTTTCTCAGAAATTCTTCTGCTTCTTCCTCAGTCACCGCTTTCTTCACCAACAATGGGTTATCTTTTGAGGTCTTAGCTTTTCTCAACTCTTCGGGGGAAAAGCATCTCCCCGATCGAGTCAAACTATGGGTCTCACACACTTCTTCTTTAACCTCTTTCCCCTTGTAAGTCACTGTCACTCGTTCATAATTCCATGGGACTGCCTTGCTGTTGACTATGGGTAATTGAGTTACCGGTTTGATAATGACAGGATCTGTGCGGGCGCCCTTCACAATTACTACAGACTTGTTCGTCATTCCTAGCACAACCACTTTCCCTCTTTCGTGTTTTCCTGCAACGTCACTTGAGGATCCCTTGTTGACCTCCATAGATGGTTCATTATTTACCCCGTTCAACTTGATCACAGACTTCTCACTTGTTGACTTTTCAAACGGCTTGTCTTCACTAGCCCGAATCATCATGACGGTTTGCGATGGCTTCTTAGGCTCCCCTCCCTTATGCATAATCTCAATCATATTTGTCTCATGATGGACCGGCAACGAGTTCTGGTTGATGTTGGGTGCCTCCGAAGCTTGGACCTCAATCTGATTAGTATCAATGAGCTCTTGAATAGCTGTTTTCAATTTCTAGCATTTCTCTGTATCATGACCCGGGGTCCCTGAACAATACTCATAACTCACCGAGCAGTTAAGATTTCTGGGAGGGGGATTCAGCAGTTTAGCCTCGATAGGATTCAACATACCCAACTATCTCAGTCGGTGGAATAGACTAGCATATGATTCTCTCAATGGAGTAAAAGTCTTTTGCTTCTGCAACCTCTCATTCTTAAATGCTTGATTTGGCCGAAAACCTTTTCCAAGGGGATTTCTGTAGGCTCTTGGGGGTGGATGGCCATTTTGTGGAGCTAGGTATGGACTTTGTGGAGCCGGCGCATGCCATTGTGCGTGAGCAGAAGGTTGGGTATAGGTTTGTGCGTGATGGACGAAAAAATGGGGATCTGGAGGTGGGTAGTAGTGTTGCGGTGGGCTATATGGAGTGTGGGGGGTAAGTTTGGTGGTAGGGTCGAGGTGGGTTGTAGTAACGTGGAAGGTTCCTGGAACTGACCCAAGCTCCCAACTCAATTGTCGCAACGTCCTCTTTGTTCTTTTTCCCAAATGCACCTCCAGTACCGTTTTGAATGGCCTGGGTGGTCGCTTTGATTTCTGAATAACTCATGATCTTGTTGGACTTGAGTCCCTCCTCAACCATGGCTCCCATTTTTACAACTTCATTAAAGGACTTGCCCACTGCTGACACCAAGTGACCAAAATAAGTAAGTTCCAAAGCCTGCAAGAAATAATCAACCATCTCACTTTCTTTCATCGGAGGGTCAACCCTCACTGCTTGCTCTCTCCAATGGAATCCATATTCCCTGAAACTCTCACCGGTCTTCTTCTCAATCTTTGTTAATGACAGACGGTTTGGGATAATTTTGAAATTGTACTGAAAATGGCAGGCAAAGGCTTGGGCCAAATCGTCCCATGTGTACCACTTGCTGTGATCTTGTTCGGTTACCATTCTAATGCCTATCCACTCAAACTTTGGCTGAAATATGCCATCAGCAATTCATCTCTTCTGCCTGCTCCTCTCATCTTGCTACAAAATCCTCTTAAATGTGCTACTGGGTCACCATGCCCGTCATACAAATCAAACTTGGGCATTTTGAACCTTGCCGGTAACTGAACATCTGGGAACAGACATAAATCTTTATAGGCCACACTTACTTGACCTCCCAACCCCCTCATATCTCAAAACGATTGTTCTAAGCTTCTGACCTTTCTGATCATCTCTTCATGCTCTGGATTTTTGGGTGGCTTCTCGGTCTCTGCCGGGAGATCAAGATGAGGGGTGTAAGAATATGGTTCTGGAACTTTGAAGGTGGGTTCAGGGGGACAGTACTGGTTGTCGTGAATTTGGAATAGAGGTTCACTGGAAGATCGGTGTAATGTAGTAGGTGGAGGTACCACAAAAACAGGTGTGATTGGTGGGGGAGGGTATGAGACTTGTTTGGGTGGTGGAGCTTGAGAAGTATGTGAAGAGGCGCCATAACATTGTTGGTAGAGGGGAAAGGCTGGAGATGAGTTCATAGTGGGAGGCTCCTGAGGTTGGGCCGATGGTGGGATATAGGCAGGGTTGGCGGGACAAACCGGTGGTGGATGCCCCTTGGCCCAGTCTTGGCACATTTTAGCCATCTGCTGCTTTAACTTATACATCTCTTCCTTCATTGCATTAACATCCAGTTCTTCCACCTCTTTTGACTAGTCAACAATTCTTGTCTCTGGTTCTTGGTTGGCCATATTCAGCCTGTCTTTTGATCGGGTGTTGTATGAGTGAGTTGCCAGAATGCCAATCAACTAACCACCTACCTGGGTTCAATACATCAACAACAACCTTGTTAGCGATTAGGATTTAAACAGATTGGTAACCACATTTTGGGGAATGAATGCACCTAAGTAGTTAATCGTTTCTATTATGCATTTGATCGACTGCTTGCGTCATCCCGGTTTTTCCATTTCCAACTTCCTTATCTTTCTTCTCTTTTTCCATTCTGGCCTTTGCTTTTATTTGTTTTTATCCTCTCATTTCCCTCTTGTTTTGCCATTGTTTTTCTATTATTTTCTCTCTTTTCTTTTCCTTTTTTTTTTGTTTTTTCCTCTCTTCTTTTTTTCTTTTCTCATTTTCCTCATTTGGTTATGGTCGAATTCTATGGAGATTGCCTACGTATCGTGATCCCGCATGAATCAGACCGAACGTAGTTCTGGGAGATAAGTACAAACTAAATAATAAAACAATTTTTGGGATTTTTAATTTCATAAAAAGCAAACTCTTTGATTACAAAGGCTCAACACTAACAGACTCCAAGAAAAACTAACAAACGCTGATGAAAGGATGAAATACAGACTCCACAATAAACTATAATACTCCGACAAAAGAAAATACAAACTCGAACACAATTGATAGACTCCAGCAAAAAGAAAATACAAACTCAATAAAACTGACAGACTCTAACGGAAAAGGAAATACAGACTCAAATGAAAAATCATGAATACATCAATGCTCCTGGTGCCGGCGGGACATCATTCGGTCTTACCGCGGGCCTATATGTAAGATCCCTTTGAAGTCGGTCCAAGTCACTCATTATCTGCTTAGCGAATGTCATTACTGTCCCAAAAATGGTAGTGCGAGTCATATCCTCACAGATTTGGCACTTCATAACGATGTAATCGGCGATGTTTCTGATTCTCTCTCTTATGACACCTTTCTCTTGTAACAAACGCCCAATCTGTTGGGCCCTGGCCCCCAAAGTTTGCTCGGCCACTTGATTTTGCTTCTGAAGTTGTTGCAAATCTATTTTTAATTGTGCCAATGCCGTATAACAATGTTCTCTTTCAACCTTGAAGTCTTTCGCCTGTTTGATCATTTTGTTTTCTGTGGCGATGGCCCTTATCTTTAATTCTGCGACCTCATCATCGTACTTTTCTTTCAACTGCTTAACCAGGCGTGCTCGTTCATCTGCATTTTTAGCTAACTGTTTTTGAGCCTTGGCTAGTTCACTTTCTGCTTTATTCAAATCAAAACTATAGTCGCTCACTTTCTGCCTCAAGTTAGCTATGAGTTTCTCATCTTTGGCACTTCGGGCTGGGTTTTCTGCCGCTAGTTTCATTTTCTAGATCTGGGCTCGAAGGGCCTCATTTTCTATGACTAGCTTTTTCTTTTCTCCTTCGTCCGCCGCGGCTTGCAAGCTATTTTCAAACTGAAGGTTCCTGATTTGTTTTTCCAATTTGCTTATCGTAGCCCTATACTCGTTTTCTTTGGCCAACCAATCCCATTGCACCTGTGCTCCGTTGGTGAACTGTTGGACATGGGGTCTTTTTGCGGGCCTTTCGGGCTCATGTTGAACGCGGGATCTTTTATCATACTAAGCAATATAACTGGGCTCCACCTCGCCTCTGAATAGATCTCGTACTTGAGTATTAGGCCCTAAGAATCTGCACTGATGCCAAATCCGATGCACTTTTTCTTCTGGCAAGGCAGCTTTTGGCTCTAACTCAATAACCTGCCGACTCAAATCTTCATCATGTGGGATGGTCTGGTATCGGCCTAATTAACGTAGGACTCTATGCGGAGCATAAGGCTGGATACTCCAAAGACCCATCAGCAGCAAAAAACACACCTCGGCCAACATATAGATTACTTCATTGATCGAGAGCCACCCGATCGTCCATTCGATCTTGTTTGCAGTCAAAAATCTCAGATGAACATGCCATGCTTTTATACCATCCGGGAACTCATAACCCTCTACCTGCTTTTGATGTTTTTTGATGCATTCAAGGCCAGTCATACCACAATTCAAGTATCCAGGACGGTGGCAAATGTGTTCCTCCATCCATAGTTGTAACAACATATTGCACCCTTCAAAGAACTTCCCTCATTCTCGACAATGGGTCAGCGCTCGGTAAATTTCCGCCAAGATCAACGGCACTATAGTCCCATTTGCCTTTTTCATCATAAAGCCGGCCATCCCTATAAGTCCCAACTCTATGTTACCGTCTTTTCTAGGTCAAACCAAAATACCCAGGAATGCCGCTATGAAAGCTAATCCTCTCCGAGTTTCCCACTTGTTTTGGTTTCCCGCGTGAGTAAGACCGGTATCTGGCGTTTCGAAGCCACGGGGATTCCCGTAACGTCGATACATAAAGTAGAAGGTACAAAATCCTTTGGCGAAATTTCCGTCTCGGATGCCACGACTGATGCTTAACAAGTCCAAAAATTTATGAGGGGTTACTGTTCTAGGTGCCACCGGGTATAGACTTCTAAGATTCCCTTCAAAACCGGCATAGCCTGCTATCTCTTCCAGTGTAGGAGTTAACTCGAAATCAGCAAAGTGAAATACATTATGTGCTGGGTCCCAGAATGGTATCAAGGCCTCGATCACGTCTTTTCTTGGCTTAACCTTCAAAAGCCCGATAAGACCACCCAATGCTTTTATCACAGCCTTTCTGCTACCTTCCCCCTAATCGTGCCACCACATATGTAGCTCCCAAGGGATCTCTTCACGGACCGAGAAAGGTTCATTTTGAATTGTGCTCATCCTGCACATTTATTAAGGTGATTTTAATTAAAAGGGAACTATGACTCATTTTGACTCAAGAAAAATGACCATCTTTTTTCAAAATTTTCACAAAAATATCCGGCTTTGCCAATACGGCCTTTCAGCACTTCGAAAATGAAGATTTTAAGGCTGTGTCAGCTAACCAGCCAAAACTTTTAAAAGTGACTAAAAGTGGCTATTCTTGCAAAAATAGCCTTCCAGCGCCCTTTTAGGGACATTTGGCTATTTCTGACAAGAATGGCATCACCCTAATTATTTTCAAATAAATTAGGAATCAAACTAGCGTAGTTCGAGAAATTTTTTTAAGAAAATAAACCCAACTTTTTTTTTCTTTTCCCAAAAATACAAAGATATTTTTTCCTATTTTTCTTTAAAATTTACAAAATTCCCCTATTTTATTCAAAATTTTGGCAAAGTTTCAGTATACGTTTAGGGACATTGGTTTTCACCGCAGGTAATTACCTCACACTGCTATTTTATTTTCCAAATTCTCTCCCTTTTATTCAAAATCCAGTCAGCATGCAAATCCGAAGCAAATAAATGCACAAGTAGCAAGTAAGATGCATCAGGATGATCTTTTTTATTTCGAGTGCACCTGTCCTAGACAGACTCAACCCCGGTGTTGAGTCTCCAAAGTTAAAATGCATATGATGCAAACAAATATTCCAACTAGGGATACGGCATGAGGTATTGTTATACTAGGTTTAAAAAACCTGGGTTTATTTGTTCTAGACCTGGCTTACCCGAGCAGATAGCTCGAACCGAGGGGGGCAGCGTACCGGGAATACAGAAGCTTCACCGGCTTTGCAACTTATCTGAACCTCGTTCTAAATTTGGAATATGACTCTAACAGAAAAGAAGTCACACGAAGTGCACACTTCTTCATGATTTAGAAAACTCAGAGAGAAGAGGGATTTCACAACAGTTTATATACAGTTCACGGAATATCAAAGCGATAAAAGCAATCAATTAGCACATTAGGCCCAAATCATGTAACAAAATCAAATAATGGATAAAGTCAACTATAACAATTATTCTAAGCTCGAATTCTTGAACCCTGAACCAGAGATTCTGGGTTCGTTCCCCAGCAGAGTCGCCAGAGCTGTCACACCTCCTTTTTACCTACACCTCCGCGGAAGGGGTATAAGGGAGTTTTTCCAATTTAAGTGACAATGGAAACATGATTATTTATTTATTAAAAATTCAGAGTCGCCACTTGGGATAATTTTATGGTATCCCAAGTCACTGGTTTAAATCCCGAATCGAGGAAAAGATTGACTCTGTATTACAGTCCGCGAACCAGAAATCCGGGTAAGGAATTCTGTTAAGCCGGGAGAAGGTGTTAGGCACTCCTGAGTTCCGTGGTTCTAGCACGGTCGCTCAACTGTTATTATTGGCATAATTATCTTGTTTTAAAATATTTTGAGCCTATTTGCATTTTACTTCAAAACCGCTTTTATTTATTTTAAAGAAGATTTAACGTTGTTTAAAGCAAGTCTTTGGATCGCACCACATGAAATGCACCCGCAATCCGAAACACATTTTATTTAACGTTATTGAGATTCGGATTTGGGTCACATGAAATACACACCCGAATTTAGGAAGGTAATATTATTAAAACAATGCGCCTAAAGAAACTACGCATTTTAACTTTGCGAGGGCCATGGAAAATTTGTTAAATGACACGCCTCGAATTCTAAAGATTAAAGCAATAATTAAATGAGGGCCATGCAATTGTCGTCTTTGTTTGGCATGGCACACCTCAATTCCGAATCAAAAAAGAAGAACTTAAATCAAACTCAGAGGGCCATAAACTATTGGCGTTGTCCAATATGGCTCACCTCCAATCTAATAAATGGGCTTAATTGATTACTCAACAAGGCTAAGAGGATTCCTATTTTTCTTTCAATTAAATGTTCAAACTGAGTTCTAGTAACCAATGGGTTGATAATGAATTCGAACTAAATATGATTGACGTTGAAGGGGCTTAAATCCGTGTCGAGCCCCATTAAAAGGCAGACTTTCTTATGATGATTCTATATGAGCAATTGGCCCAAAAGAGGCTCAGATCGTGAACACAGGGAAAATAGGCGAAGGATCGAGTCTCTGTACATGCAGAACATCAGAATTATTTGCAGTGTTGATGTGGGTCTAGTCCCCATCTTAAATTTGGGCTCAAATAGAGCCCAACACCATGTTGCAAGGGCTACCTATTCCTTGATTTCTAAAGGACTTGAGCTGGGCCCAAAAGAAGGCCCAATTTTGCAGCAGGGTACCATGGCAAATAGGGACTCAAGATCGAATCCCTATAGCCACATAATCAGCGCACGAGCAAAGTATGAGATGGCTCCAAATCGATCCCAAACAGAATAAAATAGACTGAATCTGATTAAAAAATGACCATGATATCCATTTAGCTTCTGAACTTAATTGTTTCAAAAGGATAGAACAGATAACATTTGAAAAAAAAATGCTGAACCCCATTAGAGAATTCTGCTTTCTTGCATAGCCATGCTAATCAAACAAATTCAAACCAGCCCCAGAACGACATTGATCCTTGACAGATATGAAACAAATATGCTTAGCGTGAGCTTGAACTTTTATTATAGTAATTCCATGGTTCACATGTCAAAACAAAAATTCAATAACCTGCAAGCTATATGATTGAACTTCAACTCAACTTAAACCATCCCCATGCTTGTACATTCCCAGAATTAAATTAACGAGCACACACACGACTTTTGCAAGATATTAACAGCATAAGAGAGGGGAGGAAGGGCTGCTCTACTAGGAAGAGTATAAGATTATATCCAAGATATTACAAAAATGAATGAAATAGAAGAGTAGGCCCAAAATATAACTTATATCCATGGTATTTCACACTCAAACACAAGTTTGCATTGCACATGTTGTATATAGTTCCAAGGGGTACCTGGATTTCAAAACAAAACAGAAATTGATGGTTCAGCAGCAGAACAACAACAACAATGGAGTTAGCCCAGAAATAACCAAAGAAAACCAGCTTTGAGCCAAGTTTGAACCAACAGATAAGATACAATAATCCAAACACTAGTTTCAGTCACTCGATAGACCGGCAGACCTCAAGACAACTCGACTTTAACCCATCTTAAAACCGGCTGACCAGAAAATTGACTTAGCACCAAGAAAACCTCACAAATCACCAAAAGAAATCAATGAAACAGTGTTATTCTAAAGTTTTCAGCTTTTTGCCTTTTCCTCTCAGAACTTTTAGCTCTTGAAGTCTATGAAAGTAGTAAAATTTTTGCAACTTCTGTATTTTCTGGATTTCCAGCTCTCTAAATCTGACTTGAGCTCTAAGTAACAATGCCTTTATAGGAAGGCTACTAGGGCAGCCTCAAAGAGTTTAAAATTGCACTTAAAACCTTCTGAAATTTTTATTTTAGCTTAGAAATCCCTAGTGTAAACCTCAGAATTTCAAAATAGCCCCCCACCCCAGCTTCTAGGAAGCTTCCTAGTTCAGTTATATAAGATTCCCAAGCCTAGACTACCCAAATTACCCCCTTAATGACCCTATTATTACCTGAAGGAACCGGACAGAGCATGGGTCGATTCGACCTAATTGAATTTATTCAGGTTCGGCCCAAACCAGTAAATCAAAGATCAGAGGCATAAACCCAAACCCAACCCAAGTCGAATTGATTAAACAAATGCTCATAACAGAGATGAGTCTGAACAACAGAAATCAAGTACTGAACTAAGATTAAAGAGATTACCAGATAAAACTAACCTAACTAATCAAGCTAAGTGACCTAACATTTTTTAAAATAACATGCATAATAGACAACCCATAAACGAACACAAAAGACCTAACGGGACAACAAATAATAGAAGAAACGAAGAAGTAGAGGAGGAAAAGAACTGAGGAGAAGAAAAGAAACATACCCAAGAGGACCCGGACAAAAGGGCCTAAGGGACAGCCTTCAACTCATCGATTCCGGCCCAATCCAAAGTTAATCGTATGTTCTTAATATCAAGAACACACGAGTAACATCAATTTAGGCCTAAAATCTTCTAAACCTCGCTGATTCTAACCTCTGGACCTTTTTAGGGTTGTTCATTCAAATCCAGATTTGAGGAGCTTCACTAATATTCGAGGGAAACAGAGTGGATTTCTGGAATGAGGGTGAGACAAGGGTTCAGGGGTGTTATTTTGGGGACGATTGGGTGAGTTGGAGTTTTGGTCTTCCTCTTCGATTCAAGATTCAAAGAGTTCTAGTAGGATTCGAGGGAGGGGTTTTGGAGATTTGGGAAGAGGAGAAGGAGGGGAGTCTATGGCATTAATTTGGGGTCAATTGGACTACCGCCGCCGGCGGAGACGATTTCCGGCAGGCGGTTCCGGCGGAGGCGATGAGGGTCTGGTGCAGGAGATGAGAGGGGGTAGGGGGCTGTTTGGAAACTTATATATCAAGATGAGGTTAGTTCTGGACCGTCAGATCAACTAACCTCAGCGGTCGAGATCAAAGGATAACAAAACGACGTCATTTCGGATGAAGGGGGACCGTACCGGGTTAGTGCGCGGGTTTGGGCCGGGTTTCGGGTGGTTTGGACGGGTTTCACATTGGACCTGGAAAGAATTAACAAAGTGGCCCAAAATCAGCTCCTCTCAATTCTTTCATTTTCTTATTAATTCATTTTTCTTAAAAATTCTTTTCTTTTTCTTATTTCTTCTTTTTTTTCATAATTAAATTAAAACCTAAATTAAATCCTAAAACTCAATTATCCTGAAAAAATACTAATTAAAAAAATAAAAATTATCACATTTAATTAAAAACAAACTAAAAGAAAAACTACTCAAAATCAAAGTAAAAATCAAAAGGTGCAAATTAAACTATTTTTTGTGATTTTCCATTTTTATAAAATAATTTAATTACTAAATAATTCTTAAAATGAAAAATTAACTCTTAAATGAAAATGCAACGCATTTTTTGTATTTTTCACTAAATAAAATGCACAAACAAAAATGCAAACAATTAACAGAAAATGCCACAAAAATCCACAAAATTGCAAACACTAAAAGAAATTATTTTTTTTTGAAGTTATGAGAGTAATTGATATAGGGCAAAAATCACGTGCTCACAGAGGAAAGCGATGGAGAAGAGCAAAGTGACGAAGGAGAAGCCGAAAGGAGACAAGAAGTGTCTGGGTGAAAAATCTGGCTAGTATGAACTCCGCCAGTACTACTATTATAAAGCCACTTCTTGAGACGTTGCCCCGGCCTGGGAGGCGAAGGCCAGAAGAAAATACCGCCATACCCCAAGAAATCCAAAAGGGGTGTAAAACGCCAAGCCGAGGGAGGAGGGTAAGCAGCGGTGTATAATCCGAGCCCCATCTTGAGCAGCGGTGTATCATCCAAATACTTCCTTGGGTCGGAGAAAATCGGTCCCCTGCTTCATTGCCCTGAGCTAATGGAGACAACAACAACAACAACAACAATAACATCAAACAGCATAACTTCTCCTAGCCAGAGAAGGTCCGGGATACAGGTCGTAGCATGCGTGATGTCGACGTAAAATCTTGAGGCCATGGGCCTCAAACATGGCAAAACAACAAAGAATAAAGACAACAACAAAGGAGGAAATGATAGATATTGGAGGAAACTTAGACGAAAAACTGATCACAAGGTGCCCCATTTATAGAGAAGAAGGTAAGGTAACCGACAACGACATTATCGCCCTCGAAAAACGTAACAACAGGTGCATTCAATGTGTTCGTGGGAGCTCAATCAACGGAAACATCATGGCCCCGAAGAATAAGGAATCACGACATGTCGAACGGTGCTGAAAAGGCAAAACGGTGAAACGTTTTGGCACTTACAAGGGGTCGCGTCATCAGCACAAGCTCATTATGGGAGCCCATAGAGGGAGGTGTCAAAATCATTTCTTATCGCTTCTCTCTAAGAAATGCAGAGACTATCTATTTACGGTGAAATCGGGAGGACCAATTTCTCATTGACAAAGTGCTTCAAGAGATTGCCTCAGAGACTCGAGACCCTGAGTCGAATATTTCACTCAAGATCTATCGACACCCGGCTTGGGAATAATATTGGCCGAGACACCGAGGAGCATGGGAGGCTTCCGAAGAATGCATTCAGAGCCGATTAAGTCTACCTGGGAAGATTAACGTTGGCCTATGTATACGTCATGAAACTAGTTAGCTGTCCCATCCCACTTCCTTTATCACTCAAAGTATCTTGTACTAAGTTTGGATTTCCCCCTCTTATAAAAGGGGAATCGTTAACACTCTGTAAGGGCATCTCCACTATTCTTCAGAAGATCAATAAACAGTTCTATCTCTTTTCTCTCTAACTTACTAGCTCGAGGCTACTCTTTCCATTTATTGCTTATATACTTGTTCTTTATTTATTGCCTGGTATTGGCCAGAAAGAGCCTTCTTTGATTGCATCTTAACTGTTATCCTCTTCCCGGTTACCCTCAATATCTCGAGCCCGAGCCGGATATCGACTTCGAGGCCTTTCATCGACCAAGTCTGAAGCCCGGTAGCAAGCCCCTCGGTTTGATTACTCCCTATTTTAACTTGTATTTCATCATTAAACATCATCCGCCTAGCATCTACTACTCTAACAAACTAGCATAAAAATAGATCACGTATTTTTAGAGTCCCATTTACAAATTTAATTGTTGTTACCATTTTAACGGTAAACAATTTTACATTCAAACAATAGTGTATTCTGAGATATCCGTATGTATTCAATTAGAGCTCATAACTCTATACTACCTAGTTCTACGGATCTTGTATTGCATTTTGCTATTTTAGGCTTATGTTATGCTGATTCCACCATTATATTAATTCAAATTTAGATATTTTAATGATGTTAGATGATTGACTTACCTAGTCTTAGAGATTAGGTGCCATCATGACCCCTATGGTGGGATTCAAGTCATGACAAGTAGGTATCAGAGCTCTAGGTTCACAAGTTCTATGAGTCATGAGCAAGTCTGGTAGAGTCTTGCGAATCGGTACAGAGACATCTGTACTTATTTGCGAGAGGCTACTAGGGTATTAGAAAATTTCATTTTCTTTCATTCTTTATCGTGCAGATTTGTTATCCCAAGTTTGAACTTTACTCTACTATTCTGTCACAGATGGTGAGGACACATTTTGCGAGATCAGTTGGGCAGGTACCAACACCCCATATTAGAGCTACAAGAGGCCGTAGCAAAGGCCGAGGTGGAGCACACATCGTAGATAGAGCCCCTTCCAAAGCAGTAGTTCTGGAGCGACCAGTAGCTTCGATTGAAGAGTAGGAGATAGATCATGTTGAGTAGGTGGGACCTGCTCGGGCACCTGAGGGGCCTATTGCTATACTGGGAATTTAGTAGACTCTGGCTCACTTCGTGAGTATGGGAGTTTGGCCTAGGCATGGTTGATTTCGATTGCGCCAGCTACTTTGCAGGTTGGGGGAGGAGTCTAGATACCCGCCACCCATATACTAGAGTAGCCAGCTCATGCTTATTAGGCACCGAGTGTCATGCCGGTGCTTCCAGTAGGTTCAGTTTAGCCCGAGGTAGGACCAATTGTGTCTGCTGAGGGAAAGAAGAGTTTGGAGACGTTTCAAAAATTTTATCCTCCCTAGTTCAATGGAGGGGCCTTTGAGAATGCACAAGGTTTCTTGGATTAGTGCCACAGTATCCTACGCAATTTTGGGTTTTGTGGAATCGAGCGGAGTTAACTTTACTACTTTTTAGTTGACAGGGACGTCATATATATATAAGGGCAGACTTATGAGGTGAGTAGGCTAGCTGGCACAACACCACTAACATTGTCCCAGTTTTAAGATCTTTTCTTGGGGCAGTTTATCCCACAAACCAGTAGGGACGAGTTGCATAGTGAGTTTGAGCACTTACGCCAAAAGGGTATGATTATGAGTCAGTATGCTATGATGTTTATAGAGTTATCCCGTCATGCAGCTGATTGTGAGTCAGTATGCTATGAGGTTATAAAGTTATCCCGTCATGCAACCCTTTTAGTTTCCACTGAGAGAGAGAGAGAGAGAGTCCATATATTTGTTGAGGGACTCACCTACAGCCTCAGATTTGGTATGGCATGGGAGATGGGGACAAAGACTGCATTTCATCAGGTTGTGGAGAATTCTAGGAGGTTAGAGCATAACTGCGGGAAGGAGAGGGAGGATATGGAGGCTAAGAAGCATCGTGGTCTTAGAGGATTCAGTGATTTCTACTCTATGACCAAGGGTCGTCATGATAGAAGCTTTGTCAGTCGTCCGGTTCAGTTTGCACTTCAAGATTCATGTAGTGCTATAGATAGTCATGGATTATAGAGTACTCATACCGAATAGCCAACCTTCAGTGCACCTTCTGCACGGGGTTCCTATAGAAGATATTCAAGTCATTCAGGTCAAACTCAGTACCAACAACCTCTCCCGCAGAGAGGTTGTTTTGAGTATGGTGATACGAGGCACCTTGTTAGAGATTTCCCCAGACTTCGGATGGATGGACCTCACTAGGGTACACAGGCTATGATTCCAACTCCATATGCTACTCCACCTGCATAGTTAGCTAGATAAGATGGACATGCGGGTAGAGATCGTCCTAGAAGGGGAGGCCATACTCGTTGTTATGCTTTCCCTGGTAGAACTGAGGTTGTCGTATTAGATGTAGTCATTAAATGTATTGTTCCGGTCTATCATAGAGATTTATCAGTTTTATTTGATCTGGTTCTACTTATTCGCATGTTTCATCCTACTTTACTTCATATATGGATATGCTCGTGATTCTCTGGATACTCATATTGATGTGTCTACGCCCGTTGGGGATTCGAATATGGTTGACTATGTCTATCATTCTTGTTTGGTCACTATTGGTGGCTAAATGATTAGAGTTGATATTCTATTGCTGAATATGGTGAATTTTGATGTGATCTTGGGCATAGATTGGTTATCTCCATATCATGCTATTCTTGACTGTCACGCTAAGATCGTGACCTTGGCTATGCTGGGGTTGCCAAGGTTGGAATAGAGAGGTTCTTTGGGGCTAATTTCTAGTAGAGTGGTTTACTTTTTGAAGGCTCAACGGATGGTTGAGCAGGGGTGTTGGCCATACTTAGTCTTTGTGACAGATTGTTGATATGTTCCAAAGAGATTGTCGATATTGTTTTCCATTACACATTCTGTTGCCAGTTATTGACATATTGCACATGTTATTTGACTAGTGAGTATCATATGACTTGAACCTCGTCACTACTTCACCAAGGATTGTTTTGATACTTACTGGATACCAATTGTAGTGTACTCATACTATATTTCTGCATATTTTTGTGAAGATCTAGGTGTTGGATGCAATAGATATAGGGTGCGAGAACATACATTGATCAAGAGGATTTAAGGTAGAGATGCATGAACGTCACAGTCCCTTGGAGTCTCATCCTTTATGTTGATGTTGTTAATTTTACATTCGAACAATATTGCACTCTGAGATATCCTTATGTATTCAGTTAGAGCTCATGACTCTATACTACCTAGTTTGGGGATGTTATATTGCGTTTTGCTATTTTGGGATTATGATAACGCTAATTCTGATGTTATATTAAATCTAATCTTATTATATCATGTTTAGATGTTTTAATCGATGTTAGGTGATTGGCTTACTGTCACGACCCAAAGTCCCAACCATAGGGACATGATGAGGCCTAACATCCGCTTGCTAGGAAAGCCAACATTTGCTAAATAATTAAGCAATTTAGTAATTTAAAAACACATTAATAAGATATTAAGACTAAAATATCCTAAAATGTATAATAATCTGAAACCAACGCTGTCTAGACTAATCCTAAAAACTGGTGTTACAACTACATGTGCTGCTAGAATACTATAAACAAAGTCTGTAATAAAATACAAACTATCTAATACAAAGTAAACAACAATAAAGATAGGAAGGGGAATGCAAGGTCTGCGAATGCCATGTAACACTACCTCAAGCCTTCTGGGAGGAAGGATCAGAGCAATCACTGTTTTACACCGCTGGGACCAACATTAGGATCTGCACAAGAAGTGCAGAAGTGTAGTATGAGTACAACAGACCCCATGTACTCCATGAGTGCCGAGACTAACTTGGACGAAGTAGTGACGAGGCTATGGCAAGACATTCACTCTGAATTTGTGCAAGTCTAAGCATAAAATAATAACAAGATAGAGAAACGAATAACGACAAGATGACAGAACAAGAAAGTAAATGACAGAGGGGCCCAAAATACCATTACTTCATAGTTTTAAATCACAACACTGTAGTGGAATATATCAACCAAGAGTAACCATAATATATTCTCTCTGTTGCAGCGTGCAACCCGATCTACATATCAATACCAATATCGTTGTAGCGTGCAACCCAATCCACTTATATAATAATAATAATAATATTATTGCGGTGTGCAATCCAATCCCCCCCCCCCCCACACACATATATATATATATATATATATATATATATATATATATATATATATATATATATATATATATATATATATATTTGAACCGTAACATATCTCACAATGTAATGTAAAAAGGAACTAAAATGCATAAATTCTCTAGGACAATTCAATATAACATAGTAGAGTGAAATAGGAAGCAAGTAAAAAAACTAAGCAGGTAAAGGCATGAGACATGTAAAGGCATCGATCTAATAGTATGAAAAGCATATAACAAGTAAAGATGGACAATAAATAAAGGCATGGATAAATATAAGCATGTAGCAAATAGAGACATGTAACAAGCGAAGGCACGTATCTGACAGATAAAAACATGTAGCAAGTAAAGCACGTAACAAGTATAACATGGAATAAATGAAGACATGATGTAACTAAAGACACGCAATTAAGTAGTACACCCCGCATACTTGATTTCATGATAATGCATATGCACTCTTCACCTTACATATACGCCTTCCTCACACGTAAATCTCGTAGAAAATACCAATCAAGTCCTAATTTCCTTAAATAAAAGTTAACCACGATACTTACCTCTTCTCGGAAAACAATCAACAATCCAACATGGCTTTTCCTTTAGAATAAGTCTCTAAACTAATCGAATCTAATCAAATATTGTTTATACAAGTCAAAACAAGCTCTAGAAACTATCCTTGCATGAAAAAGGTTCAATCTTTAATATAATTGAAAAAGTCAACCCGGACCCATGTGGTCAAAATCCGAAATTAAGATCGCACATTCACCCTCGAGCCCGGATGTGTGATTTATTTCAAAATCGAACCTCAATTTGAGGTTTAAATCTCAATTTTACAAAATCTCTATATTTTACCCAAAACCCCCGATTTCTACTCTAAAATCCTAGATTTGACGATGAAATTCATGAAAAATTAATGGAAATTGATTGAAAATAAGTTAAAGTTACAAGCCTATGAAGTTGGGAAGAAATTTCTCTCCGAAAAATTGCCTCTACGGAGTCTAGGTTTCAAAAATGGTATAAAATGTGGTAAGTCCTAAAATCTCCACATTTTACCCAACTGCAGGTATTACAAATGCGAACCACTAATCACAAATGCAATCAGTGCCTAAGCTCTATAGAAGACGCAAATATGGCAAAAACCTCGCAATTGCAAAGTCCCAATCCTTTGACCGCATTTGCGAAGCTGACAAACCCAACCCCCCAGTCGCAAATGCGACACTGCCATTGAAATTGCAATACACACTATAAGCACGTAATTGTTTCCCAATATGAGAATTACTCCAAAAAAATAATCCAAAAATAAAATGATTTTTCTTTGGTGTGCAATTTTGTGATATTTTGAATAATTATTTGTATTTGTCTGTGCGTGTTTATTTGTTAAATTAATTAAAAAATACAAAAATATGTCGCATTTTGCATGTAGGATTTCATTCTACAATTGTTAGTAATTAAATTTGTTTTACAAAAATTAAAAATTACAAAAATAGGCATCCTTTGCATTTTTAGCATTTAATGTCCAAATATACAATTTTATGCTTAATTATTATTTAATTGTGCGTTAATTGATATTGGGAGTTAATTTGCGCTTTTATAACTTAATTTAGTTCTTAATAATAGTTTAAGTATTTTTATCATTTAGTTTTAGAGAAATAAAAGAAGAAAAGAGAGCGAAAATATAAAGAAAATCGGATTGGGCCACTTCTTCAATTATAAGCCAAAAGCCCAAAAAATTGCCCAATCTTCTCCATGACCCAGTCCACTTCAGACCGGGTCAACCCGGTCCGCCCCATTGACCCATTAACCCAATACCCTTTCTTCATTTTGTCAAAACACAAAACAAAACAAAATAGAAAAAAACCAAAAACAAAACAAAAATAGAAAAAAACCAAAAACCCTAAAAAAGGGAAAAGTTTCCTTCTTCTCAAAAAACTCCTCCAAAGCTCCAACCAAGCATCCATGGCTGCCCTTTACCTTCTTCTTCGACACACCCTCGTCGTCCAAACAGCTGCTGCCCAAGCACTTCATCTTCTTCGTCCACCATTGTTGCTCTAGTTCGTCGTCGTTTGGTCGAGCTTTATCTTCTCCGGCAAAACAGTCCGTCGTCACCACCAGTTGCTTCTACTTGTGCGTCGACCAGCCCGTTGTTTGTTCCTTCTGTTGTTCGAAGCCCCGTCGCCGCTGCTTCGTCATGACCAAAACCTGCCGCGCCACCGTTGCTTCTGCCCCGACGCTGCTGTCCCAGCTTCGTCGAGGCTCATCGCCATGGCTGCCTTTCTCCGAGCTGCTTCTTCTGCCTTCATCTTCCCCATCCAAACGACCATCTTTACTGCTTCGTCTTCGACTGCGAATAGTCCGAACACTGCTGTCTTCTTCATGTTTTGTCTGTTCCAGCTCGTTTCCATGGCCAAGTTCATCCTCTAGTTCGAAGCCCCCCCAGCTGCCACGTCTTTGCTGTTCGTCGACCTCCCATATGGGTCTGTTTTGAAACCTTGTTGTTGTTGTTGCTTCAGTTGCTTCGTAGGTTCATGTTCGTCGTCGTCTGCTCGTGTTAGTCATCGTTGGTTCGAGCTTTGGTCGAGGCTCATCAAGTTCGTTGTTTGTTTGGTCGTTGTTCGTCGTTTCAATCCGGTTAGTAGTTTTTGAATTTTATTTTGTCCGTTATTTTGTTTTGATATTTTTCGAATCTAAAATCGGCGAATGTTTGCTTTGTTCATGTCTATGTTAGATATCTGATTTTTTGGTTTTGTTCATGTTCATGTTGTTTGTTAAATTAATTTTCAGATTTCAAAATAGAAGTTTAATTAGTTGTTTTCATATTCATTTCATGTTTGTATTATTGTTTAAGTGAATATTTGTTAGTTTGATGTTTGTTAGATTCAAATTGAAATTTAATTAACTATTTCTTCAATTTGTTTCATGAGTTTATGTATTATTAGAAATTGTTAATATTGTTAAGTTCAAGCTTAAGTTCATAATTGTTTATTCGTCGATCTTGTTATTTGTCTAAAAAGAATTTAGTTGTGTTAAAGGAAATATATTGATTTAATCGTTTTAATCCGTCATGTTTGTTGTGTTAAAATAGATTCATTCATGTTCATACTTTGTTTGGATGATCTTGAATCCGAAATTTGTATAGTTTGATTTCTTGTTTATCATTTATGATTATTTCTTGAATTTGTCTCATAATCTTGTTGTTTAAAGTTTAATATAGGATTTTTTGGTTGTAATGTTGTTAGAGTTGATTTTAAGTTCAATATGATTGAATTTAGAAATCTTCATACTTTGTTTGTTGTTGTTGTTGAATCCGAAAATAGGATTGTTTGTTGCTAAAATATTGTTCAATCAAATTTTAGTTGTTCTTTTTTGTTCAATTTGTGTTCATGTGATTTGTTGTTGAAATGTTGTTGAAATCATGTTCATGTGCTTTGTTGTTGAAAGGTTGAAGAAATCATGTTCATGAAATTTGTTGTTTGAACATTGCTAGAAATTAATCATATTGTCTATATTTTGGTTAAGTTTGATTAAATGATGTGTTATAGCTGATGGGTAGTTTGGTAATTTATAGTACTTTCGGGGGTAAAATAGTAATTTGCAATAGGGTCGGAGGGGTAGTTTAGGAATTGTACATTTTGTAATTGTTTATTTGAAGCATGGGGGACAAAATAAAATGGGGTGGGTTGTGATATGGTTATTTAATATAAAGGGGGGACAAGACAAAATTTAGTGGGGGGAATCTTGTATTATTTTATGTTAGGCATGAGGGACAAAATATAATGGGGTGGTGTGATATGTTTATTTAATGTAATGGGGATGAGTGGGAAGATAATGGGTTGGGTAGAGAAAAAGTATTGATTTTAATTAATTGAAAGATTTATGGGATGAGTTATATATAGGAAGTCTTGAAATCAGATTTTGAGAATAGATAGAGAAAAATATAGATACGAAAAAAACACACACAGATAGAGAGAAAAAAAACGGACAGAGAATAGAAGAGAGAAAAAAAAAGGGCTGAACATTTAAGAGAAAGAAAAATTCCGAAAAATATTTAGGCTTTCAAAATAAAAATAAAGACTAAAAAAAATCTTCTGCTTTCTTTCTTTGTTTGAAATTAGTATTAATGGTTGTTGTTTCATTTAAAACTTAAAGCTTTTGTTTTTTTTGGGATTACTACTCCACCGGTCTGGTACTGGGTTGTTACTATTGCTGGGCTATTGTTGTTGTGTTGTACTGATTTTACTGCTGCTGCTGATTCTCATATTCATTTTCTTTTGCTTCCAATATCAGGTACACAACTGAAAAGATGGTTATTGTAATCCGAAATATGAAGCATGAATACATATGAAGAATGAAAATTTGAAGTTTTAATTTCGTTTTTTCTTTGTTCCTTTTGTTGATTGTATTTAAGTTATTTCATGAATTACTAAATAATAACTGGAATAAGAAAATAATATCATAAGTTAGTCTGTAATAAATCAGTTCAGCAAAATAGGTTAATTCACTAGTTATGAAGGCTTCAAGATTATAGGTTGATCATGAACAAGTAGCTAAATTTAGCTAAGACACGAATTTAAATTAAACATCGTAAATTAGGCATTAAGGCATGACTTGAGCTTAAGCAAGATTAGAAGAACATTTAAGTCTAATAAACTTTCTAATAAGCTTTAGTAATTATGGTTAAATCTAGTTTCAAATGATTGTGAATAATTAATCTCAATAATATTTTTTTTTTAAAAATAACAATGCTGAGTTTTAATCTAGCTATATTTGTTTATTTTGAATATTAGTTGAATTTTTATTTTATTTATAATTTCGAAATTAAGAGTAAAATTCCTTTTTCATCAATATTTGTATTAATCAAGCAATTAGCATGTCATGTTTTCTTAAAATAATAAAAAGCTAGTAATTAATTAGGATTTTCTTTCTTTATTTTAGAGACTAATTTTTATAGAAAAATGTAGTCGTTTTAAGATTTGTCCATTTAAAATAAATGAGATGAGTCTCGCTTAATGAAATGTATAGATTGCGGGGCCCTCAATAAATGTACATTTAATCGCTTAGAATTAGGGAGGAGCCGTTTTAGCAAATTTCACGGCCCTACCCAAAATAATGATACGCTAGTCGCTCTAGGCGCGTATTTAATAATGTTATTTTCTTAAATACGGGTGTGCATTTATGTAACCCAAATCTAAATCTCAACGGAGTCGAAATGTGTCGATAATCACGGGTGCATTGATTGCGACGTGATTTGAAATACGTTTTCACAATGTTGCAATTCTTCGTAAAATAATAACAATAAATAAAAAATAATAATAATAATAATAATAAAACGGCTAAGGGATAAGATTTGCACATAAGTTTATAATACGTATTATATCAGATAATCAAGCCAAATATAACAGTTGAGCGACCGTGCTAGAACCACGGAACTCGAGAATGCCTAACACCTTCTCCCGGGTTAACAGAATTCCTTATCCGGATTTCTGGTTCGCGGACTGTAATACAGAGTCATTCTTTTCCTCGATTCAGGATTAAATTGGTGACTTGGGACACCCTAAATCTCCCAAGTGGCGACTCTGAAATAAATAAACAAATCCCGTTTCGATTGTCCTTTAATTGGAAAAAACTCCCTTACCCTCGCAGGGGCGGAAAAAGGAGGTGTGACAGCTCTGGCGACTCTGCTGGGGTCCTACATAACCCAGAACCACTGGTTCAGGGTTCAAGAATTCGAGCTTAAAATAATTGTTATAGTTGGCTTTATTTATTATCTGATTTTTTTTACATGATATATGCCCAATGTGCTAAATGACACTTTTACCGCTTTAATATTATTTGAATTATGAATATATACAACTGCTACGAAACCCCCTTCTTTCTGAGTCTTCTAAATTTATGGTGCACACGTGCGCGTGGCCCACCTTTCTGTTAAAGTCATACCAAATAAGACGAAGTTGGGACAAGTAACTAGGCCGGGTAGACTTTCGTGCTCCCGGTACGTTGCCCCCACTTCGGCTCAAGCTGTCCACTTGGGTAAGCCAGGTCTAGAACAATATGCCTCAGGTTTTTCACTTAGAATAACTCAGCTTCATGCCGGATCCCTAGTAGGAACATTTGTTTGCATCACGTGCACTTGACTTTGGAGGCTCAACACAGGGGTTGGGTCTGTCTAGGACAGGTGTACCAAAAAATGAAAATGACCATCCTGATGCATCTTACTTGCTGCTACTTGCGCATTTATTTGATTCGGACTTGTGTGTTGACTAACTTTTGAATATGAGGAATAATATGTTGAAATTGAAAAAAAAAAGAAATAGCGGTTAGGAAATTGATTGTTTATTTTTGAAAAAAACCCAACGCCCAAATACTATCAAAACTCTGCCGAAATTTTGAGAAAATGAAAAAATAATGTCTTATTAGTTTGTTTTATTAAAAAGCAAAGGAAAAATAGAAAAAAAGCGTTGTTCTGTCTTGTTTTTCAAAAAAAAAAATAGAAAAAAATAGTTTGTCTTGCCATAAAAATGAAAATGAAAAAGAGTCTTGTTTTAAAATGGTTTTTTTATTTATTTGTTTGTTTATGAAAATGCCAAAATAAAAAAAAATAATAAAAAGAGTCGGGCGTTGAAAGTGGTTTTATTATTTGTTGCAAATATATATATATATATATATATATATATAAATCCAAAAAGTTTTTCTTTATTTCCAAAAATGTATATATATCTTTATTTGTTGCAAAAATATTTGTCCTGCCAAAAAGTCTAGAAAAGTTTTTTTTAGACTCCCAATTTTCAAAACAAAAAATCCAAAAATATTTTCCATTATTGACTTCTTTAGAAAGTCTTTTTAATTATAAAAAAAATATATATATAATAAAATAAAATAAATTCGAAAATATTTTCCTTCTTCTTTAAAAATTGAAAAGAAAATTCAAAATTCAAAAAAATATTTTTTTTAGAAAGCGTTTCTTTTATTAAAGGTAAAATTCCAAAAAAAAAAATATTTTCTTTCTTCTTAGAATAAGAAAAAAAAAATATCTTCCTTTTACTTTTGAAATTCTCAAAGTTCAAATCAAAAGAAAAGGAATTCTTAGAAGTCTTTCTTTCAAAAAGAAAATCAATCAAAAATCCAAAAAAAAAATATATATACTTCATTTCTTCTTTTAAAGCAGTTCTTTTACAAATTCAAAAAAAAATTAAAATTAGTTTATTTACTTTATTCACGACCCGCCCGAACTACGCGGGTTTGATTCTCACCGGATGTGAGATACGTAGGCAACCCTCATCGGGTCCAACCCCACCTTGTGCTAAAAAGCCAAAAATAAATAAATAACAAAAAAAAAAATATATGTTAAATTTTAATTTTGTCAAAAAGAAGTCGGGTGACGCTGTTTTATCAAGACATAGCCGAATGTTCCCGAAAGGGACGCCGGAAGGCTGACTTTGCATAAACAGCCATCTTTGGGTCATTTTTTAAGATTTGGTCCAGTTGGCACACACAGCCTTAAAAATTTTCGTCCCCGAGACGTTGAAAGGCCGTGTTTGCAATATTGAGTTTTCTAATTTGAAAAACGATAAAAAGAGTTGTAAATAAGTCAGGTGATATTGTTTTGTCATAAATAGCCGAATGTTCCCGAAAGGAACGCCGTAAGGCTGACTTTGCATAAACAGCCACCAATTGGGTCACGTTTAGGATTTTTGGTCCAATTGACCCACACAGCCTTAAATAATCTTCACCCCCGAGGTGCTGAAGGGTCGTGTTTGCAACACCTGGTTTTTATTGCAATTTGAAAAAAAAAAGTCAACGGTCAGGTGAATACCGTTTGTTTTTTTAGTCAAAATAAGTCGAGCCAGCTTCGGTCGCGTCTTAAACCGTTCTTGCCAAAATAGCCTTAGAGTATCTTTCAGTTGTCGAAAGTCTATTTTCGTAAAAGAACGGACAAGTGTGTAAAGTGTCATAAAATAATCCTCTCCGGCCTCAAAATTTGGAAGGGGCCACATTTGCAAAAATAACCGCTTGATTGCATTTGTCAAACGGAGAAAGGAAGCTGGCCGTTTGTTTTGGAGTTTGTAAAACTTTTGATTATAATATGTGCATCGTTTGATTTTCAAGTTTGTAGGTCATTTTTAAACCTTTGAAACCCAATATGAAAATTGAAAAAAAAAAGTGATTAGTATTGCTTATCTTTTATTGGTCCGAACTACGCAAGGTCTGATTCATGCGGGGTCATGATACGTAGGTAATCTCCATAAGATTCGACCACCACTGAAAAAAAAGGAAAAAAAAAGAAAGAAAAATAAAGGAAAGCGCAAGTGCATCGCATCTCTGATAGAACGGTTTAACTGCTTAAGTGCATTGCATCTCTAATATATGATTATCTGTCAAATGCCCTGACACTAACGTGATGGCTTCCCTTTGCTGTGTTCATATATAGAAAAGTGGTTGGTTGTGGTAACTCCTCCCTGCAAAGCAAATGACACAGAACCTCAAAACAGGATGGGTCGGTACTGGTGACCGACAACAATTGGTCGAACAGAACAACGGGTTGGTAGAAGAAGTGAAAATGCTTAGACAACATGTGGCAGACATGTATGAGGCATGGATAACTGGGAAAGCACCACCCCCACCACCGCCAAGCTTTTCAAACTCTGGCATTACCCATCCCCCATACTCTCCATCCCAACCCACTTATGACAGCTTTCCTAGCTACCCGAGTAGCTCCATTACTCGTCCACGCTACTCCCCTCCCCAATGCTACTTCTCTCCACGAGATTCCCAAAGACGGGCTTCACTTTCCAAATACCCAGCTCCACAGAAGGCCTATCCACCCTCACAAGCCTACCGGAAGCCCCCTAGATCAGGTTTCCGGCCCAATCAAGCATTTAGGAACGAAAGGTTGCTGAAACGAGGAAAGGCTCTCACCCCTATCGGAGTATCTTATGCAAGTCTGTTTGAAAGGCTAAAGCATGCTGGCTTGATTGAGCCGCTCCCCACATATACTCCAGATCCACATGCAAGAAACTTTGATCCGGCAGCGCGATGCGCGTACCATTCCAATGTCATAGGGCACAACATTGAGAGTTGTCGTAATTTGAAAAAGGAAGTAGAGAAAATGATCCAAGAAGGGCGGATTGTGATCGATAACAGTGACATGGAGCACTCGAACCCTATCGAGAACTTGTTGATGGAGGTTGATGATGTGGAAGCTGATAATGGTCTTGGCAATACTAATGCAAAGCTTAGTGGCTAAGATGCCAATTTTGATAAAATGGGAGGACGCTCCGTTCCTTGGTTAGCAAGAGAGAAGCTATTGGTGGTTTATTTTGTTGTCATTTCTGTTATCCGGATTATTCTGAGGGTTGTAATCCGAATATTGTCTTGTGTCAAACCTTCTTATCTTTCCATTTTTGTCGTATCAGTTTGTTTAAGTCTCGTTGAGGTTGTGATAAGATTTTATTCTGGTTGTTTTGTTTGTTTTATTATTCAAACCATTTCGCCGGTAGTCTAATACAAAAGCCGGTCTTTTATTGTTTCCAGTCATCTTTTTATTTAGTCCTTTTGTCATTTTCGTTCAATGCCAATTCTAGGGACATGACATGCGCACACAGTTTGGGCCTAGTCTTAAAAGTTAATTATAAAACTCTGGAAAGGTGATCAGACCATTTAAAGGAAATAAGAACGGTGTGAGATTATTTGAAGCCCGAGTCATGTGGAATTAGGGCAAGTAAAACACAAAGAAAACCGTTAAATGCAAGATTCGCCGAATTGGCATGAGGGTCGTTCATGAGAGTGAGAGTGTCGCACAACAGTGCTTTAGAAATGACAAATGAAAAAGCAAGTGTTTAACATAATTGTCAAGTCCAGCACCATCGGAAGAGACTATAAATCTATGTTCAATTGTGTTGTTTGCACTTGGCATGTTTTGAAGACTGGAATGACGAAGGCATTTTGTTCTGCTACCTAAACACTTTATCCTTCGTTACCCCTTTTGAGCCTTATTTCTTTTCTTTCATACCCCTCGTTCGGAATCAATAGCAATGACTAGGAAATACGAGCCTGGAAGGTAAAGAAAAAATAAAAAAAAAACGAAAAAGAAAAAGAAAAATGAAAAAAAAACAAAAGAAAGTCAAATGAAAAAGAGGAATTGGGAACTACGTTTGACCTGATTCCTCAAAGAGGATACATAGGCGCTTCACGGCTCGGTCATAGGGTGCATAATGGCCACAATGGTCATAGTGTGCCTGGTGTAATAAAAATTTTTAAAAAAAATAAATAAAATTTTAATTATAAATAATCCCTAAGCAAGAAACTGGGGCAAGGGTTGCGCTTGTGGTAAGCAAAATTGGTTCCGAATGTTGTAATTTTGAACCCCAAATTGATTTGTTGTTTGAGCCTTTAATACCCTTTCTTTCTAGCCTGTCCAAAAACCCACATTACGGTCCAAAGAAAGACCTTCTGACCAGTCTGCAAAAGATGCCAAGTTAGACAAATGATACTCTTACCGGCGAACATAACATTCTGTTCCACAGCAGAAAGAACTTTAATCTCCAACAAAGAGAGTCATACCGGCAACACTCCAAATCCCCAGCTGGAAAGTGATACAAATGAGAGAGTCTTATCGGTGAAAATCTTCACGGACACCATAAGGCGACGAAAGCTGAGAGAAAAACCAAAATGAGAGAGGCTTGATAGTGAAAACTCTTCGGGCACTACAAGTCGAATAAGATTGGGAATCAGATGGGGAATTGCCAATTGAAAGTCTTGAAAGACGATTGAGGCAGAGGATAGGCCACAGGTGCATGTCATGACCTTTAGAGTCGGTATATGCGTTTGATAGGTTTTTCTTTATAGTTTCTTTTGTTAAAGAGTCATCTTTTTCCGTTGTCTTTTATTCTGTTTCCTTTTATCTTTTCCTTTCATAGAAATTTCCCCAGTAGAGTCTGTTTGGTCAGAACCAGTGGGAAATGACTTCAAAATAGGCCATCAGCTTTCCAAGATAAGATCTGACTAGTACATACAAATGGTATAGTCAGCAAGGAACAAGCGCGAGGCCAGTATCAAGAAAGATATCTCCAGTAAAAGGAGATTGACAAAAGGATCAACGAGTGTCAAGAGGGATATCCTTGCCAAAATCAGAGGTTATTAAAACCTCAAGGCCAAGGCCCGTGGACAAAACAAGGAGAGCAATAAGCATGACTTGGAAAATTCATGCGAGACTAAAAGGTCGGGAAAATGCAAGTCTCCGAGCCATGCCACGAAAGAAGAGGGATATCCCCAGCAGAAAAGGATCATTCCCAGCAAATAATATCATCCCCAACAAGTTGTGGAACGTAGAGCAAGGAAGGAGAAAGGGAAAGCCATCCCCAGTAGGAGTATCACAACCAACCACCGTGTTTTAAACTAACAAATTTTGTTTAATTTGAAACAGGTAAAGGAAATGGCTTTGATGACAGAAATGCATGCCATAAGGGAGACTGTCAAACTGGGGCAGAAAATTTTCCTTTCATTTGGAAAATTTTCTAGAAGTCAGGTACCCATTCGGGGTAGAATGAATATAGCACCAGTCTCAAGGGAAGTGATCTTTGAACCAGTGTTGCCCCAATATAATAAGTTTTAATAAAAGAAGTTGTTCCCCAGCAGACAGAACAAAGGGATGACATTTGTGCTCAGAAAAGCAAAAACCATTATCATCCCCAGCAGCTTCCAGAAGAATGAAGCATCGATTTGAAGGGATAAAACTCCCCAGCAGCGTTATCCTCAACAACGTTATCCCAAGAAGATAACACTTATATCCCCAGCAGTGTTGAAAAAAAAACCCCAAAAAGAAAGAAAAAAAATATTTGAATTTGAAGGAGGGGAAGAAAGAAGACTCCCGCAGTGGTATTATCCCCAGCAAGCAAGAACAAAGCAGCGCGAAGGAAGGAGAAAAGAAAAGAAGAAATTACGAAGTTAAGTTTCTCAAATCATTCATCTTTATATTTTCCTCCTGGGATAAAAGTCCTAATCTGATGAATTTCTTTCCCGATACAATCTTGGTCCGATGAAATTTTTCTCCCAAGATAAGATATCAAATCTTGGTCCGATGAAATTTTTCTCCCAAGATAAGATATCAAATCTTGGTCCGATGAAATATTTCTCCCAAGATAAGATATCAAATCTTAGTCTGATGAAATTTTCTCCTAAGATATCAAATCTTAGTCCGATGAATCTTTCTCCTAAGACAGAAATCTTAGTCCGATGAAATTTTCTCCTAAGATATCAAATCTTAGTCCGATGAATCTTTCTCCTAAGATCACAACAGAATGGACCTAGTCTGACGATTTATCTCCTAGAGTCAAAATCTTGGTCTGATGAAATTTTTCTCCCAAGATAATATAATAAAATCTTAGTCGGATGAATCTTCTCCTAGGATCAAAGTCTAGTCTGATGAATTTTCTCCTAGGATAATTTGAAAAAAAAAAGTTTGAATTTGAAAAAAAAAAAAGTTGTTGAAGTCAGGAGCCCCCCTGAAGAATAGAATGGCGATTTGTTGTTGAAGTCAGGAGCCCCCCTAAAGAAAGGAATGGCGATGTATTGGTTGAAGTCAGGAGCCCGCCTGAAGAGAGGAATGACGATTATTTTCAAAGTTGTTGTTGAAGTCAGGAGCCCTCCTGAAGAGAGGAAAGACGTTTTAAAAGTTGTTGAAATCTTGCCAACCTAAAGAAAGGAATGGCGATGTATTGGTTGAAGTCAGGAGCCCGCCTGAAGAGAGGAATGGTGATTATTTTCAAAGTTGTTGTCAGGAGCCCGCCTGAAGAGAGGAAAGGCGTTTTTAAAAGTTGTTGAAATCTTGCCAACCTAAAGAAAGGAATGGCGATGTATTGGTTGAAGTCAGGAGCCCGCCTGAAGAGAGGAATGTCGATTATTTTCAAAGTTGTTGTTGAAGTCAGGAGCCCGCCTGAAGAGAGGAAAGGCGTTTTTAAAAAGTTGTTGAAATCTTGCCAACCTAAAGAAAGGAATGGCGATGTATTGGTTGAAGTCAGGAGCCCGCCTGAAGAGAGGAATGTCGATTATTTTCAAAGTTGTTGTTGAAGTCAGGAGCCCGCTTGAAGAGAGGAAAGGCGTTTTAAAAAGTTGTTGAAATCTTGCCAACCTAAAGAAAGGAATGGCGATGTATGGTTTGAAGTCAGGAGCCCGCCTGAAGAGAGGAATGGCGATTATTTTCAAAGTTGTTGTTGAAGTCAGGAGCCCGCCTGAAGAGAGGAAAGGCGTTTTAAAAGTTGTTGAAATCTTTCCAACCTAAAGAAAGGAATGGCGATGTATTGGTTGAAGTCAGGAGCCCGCCTGAAGAGAGGAAAGGCGTTTTTAAAAGTTGTTGAAATCTTGCCAACCTAAAGAAAGGAATGGCAATGTATTGGTTGAAGTCAGGAGCCCACCTGAAGAGAGGAATGGCGATTTATTTTCAAAGTTGTTGTTGAAGTCAGGAGCCCGCCTGAAGAGAGGAAAGGCGTTTATTTTAAAAGTTGTGTATTTGAAGTCAGGAGCCCGCCTGAAGAGAGGAATGGCGCTTATTTTTAAAAGTTGTTGTTGATGTGGGGAGCCCGCCCAGATAACAGAGGCATACATTTCAGTCTTTACATTTCAGTTGTTGAAGTTGGGAGCCCGCCCATAGAACAGAGGCATACATTCAGTCTTTACATTTCAAGCATTGAAGTTGGGAGCCCGCCCATATAACAGAGGCATACATTTCAGTCTTTAATTTTCAAGTGTTGAAATTGGGAGCCCGCCCAGATAACAGAGGCATACATTTGAGTCTTTACATTTCAAGCATTGAAGTTAGGAGCCCGTCCAGATAACAGAGGCATACATTTCAAGTCTTTAATTTTCAAGTATTGAAGTTGGGAGCCCGCCCAGATAACAGAGGCATATATTTCAAGATCAAGTCAGAGGACAATAAAACAGAGGGTTACAATAGGAAGCCCCAACAGGAAACAATAAAATTCCCCGGCACCGGGAAATAGAAGGTTGCAACAAGAGGTCACAGTACAAACTCAAGGACATGTGTCAAAAGAAGAAAAGCACCGGAAGAAATACAAGCAGACAAGGAAGCAAGGCAACAAAAACAAATTGTACTCTAGCCTAGCTTCTTGTTTTCTTTTAAGCATGGTGTAACAAGGAGATCGGTAAGCAGTGGTAATAGCATGCAACAACAGTAACAATGCAGTTCCCCGGTAGTCCCAGCTACCAAAACTTCCCGAACTACATTGACCTGATTCCTATTTAGCCCAGGATATGTAGGAAACCTTTGAAGCAAAGGTTCGGTTAAATCATTTTTTAAAAAAATGCTTCACACGGAGTACTCGGATGGGCAAAAATCGCTCGCTTTATCTTTGCACGAAAACCCTTCGTGTCTTCGGGCAAAGAGGGCAGCTGTAAGCACGTGATTTTTGCCCAATATGAGAATTACTCCCAAAAAAAATCCAAAAATAAAATGATTTTTCTTTGGTGTGCAATTTTGTGATATTTTGTGATATTTTGAATAATTATTTGTATTTGTCTGTGCGTGTTTATTTGTTAAATTAATAAAAAATACAAAAATATGTCGCATTTTGCATGTAGGATTTAATTCTATAATTGTTAGTAATTAAATTTGTTTTACAAAAATTAAAAATTACAAAAATAGGCATCCTTTGCATTTTTAGCATTTAATGTCCAAATATACAATTTTATGCTTAATTATTATTTAATTGTGCGTTAATTGATATTGGGAGTTAATTTGCGCTTTTATAACTTAATTTAGTTCTTAATAATAGTTTAAGTATTTTTATAATTTAGGTTTAGAGAAATAAAAGAAGAAAAGAGAGCGAAAATATAAAGAAAATCGGATTGGGCCACTTCTTCAATTGTAAGCCAAAAGCCCAAAAAATTGCCCAATCTTCTCCATGACCCAGTCCACTTCAGACTGGGTCAACCCGGTCCGCCCCATTGATCCATTAACCCAATACCCTTTCTTCATTTTGTCAAAACACAAAACAAAACAAAAATAGAAAAAAACCAAAAACCCTAAAAAAGGGAAAAGTTTCCTTCTTCTCAAAAAACTCCTCCAAAGCTCCAACCAAGCATCCATGGCTGCCCTTTACCTTCTTCTTCGACACACCCTCGTCGTCCAAAATAGCTGCTGCCCAAGCACTTCATTTTCTTCGTCCACCATTGTTGCTCTAGTTCGTCGTCGTTTGGTCGAGCTTCATCTTCTCCGGCAAAACAGTCTGTCGTCACCACTAGTTGCTTCTGCTTGTGCGTCGACCAGCCCGTTGTTTGTTCCTTCTGTTGTTCGAAGCCCCGTCACCGCTGCTTCGTCATGACCAAAACCTGCCGCGCCACCGTTGCTGCTGCCCCGACGCTGCTGTCCCAGCTTCATCGAGGCTCATCGCCATGGCTGCCTTTCTCCGAGCTGCTTCTTCTGCCTTCATCTTCCCCATCCAAACGACCATCTTTACTGCTTCGTCTTCGACTTCGAATAGTCCGAACACTGCTGTCTTCTTCATGTTTCGTCTGTTCCAGCTCGTTTCCATGGCCAAGTTCATCGTCTAGTTCGAAGCCCCCCAGCTGCCACGTCTTTGCTGTTCGTCGACCTCCCATATGGGTCTCTTTTGAAACCTCGTTGTTGTTGTTGCTTCAGTTGCTTCGTAGGTTCATGTTCGTCGTCGTCTGCTCGTGTTAGTCATCGTTGGTTCGAACTTTGGTCGAGGCTCGTCAAGTTCGTTGTTTGTTTGGTCGTTGTTTGTAGTTTCAATCCGGTTAGAACTTTTTGAATTTTATTTTGTCCGTTATTTTGTTTTGATATTTTTCGAATCTAAAATCGGCGAATGTTTGCTTTGTTCATGTCTATGGTTAGATATTTGATTTTTTGGTTTTGTTCATGTTCATGTTGTTTGTTAAATTAATTTTCAGATTTCAAAATAGAAGTTTAATTAGTTGTTTTCATATTCATTTCATGTTTGTATTATTGTTTAAGTGAATATTTGTTAGTTTGATGTTTGTTAGATTCAAATTAAAATTTAATTAACTATTTCTTCAATTTGTTTCATGAGTTTATGTATTGTTAGAAATTGTTAATATTGTTAAGTTCAAGCTTAAGTTCATAATTGTTTATTCGTCGATCTTGTTATTTGTCTAAAAAGAAGTTAGTTATGTTAAAGGAAATATATTGATTTAATCGTTTTAATCCATCATGTTTGTTGTGTTAAAATAGATTCATTCATGTTCATACTTTGTTTGGATGATCTTGAATCCGAAATTTGTATAGTTTGATTTCTTATTTATCATTTATGATTATTTCTTGAATTTGTCTCATAATCTTGTTGTTTAAAGTTTAATATAGGAATTTTTGGTTGTAATGTTGTTAGAGTTGATTTTAAGTTCAATATGATTGAATTTAGAAATCTTCATACTTTGTTTGTTGTTGTTGTTGAATCCGAAAATAGGATTGTTTGTTGCTAAAATATTGTTCAATCAAATTTTAGTTGTTCTTTGTTGTTCAATTTGTGTTCATGTGATTTGTTGTTGAAATGTTGTTGAAATCATGTTCATGTGCTTTGTTGTTGAAATGTTGAAGAAATCATGTTCATGAAATTTGTTGTTTGAACATTGCTAGAAATTAATCATATTGTCTATATTTTGGTTAAGTTTGATTAAATGATGTGTTATAGCTGATAGGTAGTTTGGTAATTTGTAGTACGTTCAGGGGTAGTTTGGTAATTTCAGTAAGGTCGGAGGGGTAGATTAGGAATTGTACATTTTGTAATTGTTTATTTGAAGCATGGGGGACAAAATAAAATGGGGTGGGTTGTGATATGGTTATTTAATATAAAGGGGGGACAAGACAAAATTTAGTGGGGGGAATCTTGTATTATTTTATGTTAGGCATGAGGGACAAAATATAATGGGGTGGTGTGATATGTTTATTTAATGTAATGGGGATGAGTGGGAAGATAATGAGTTGGGTAGAGAAAAAGTATTGATTTTAATTAATTGAAAGATTTATGGGATGAGTTATATATAGGAAGTCTTGAAATCAGATTTTGAGAACAGATAGAGAAAAATACAGATACGAAAAAAACACACACAGATAGAGAGAAAAAAAAACGGACAGAGAATAGAAGAGAGAAAAAAAAGGGCTGAACATTTAAGAGAAAGAAAAATTCCGAAAAATATTTAGGCTTTCAAAATAAAAATAAAGACTAAAAAAAATCTTCTGCTTTCTTTCTTTGTTTGAAATTAGTATTAATGGTTGTTGTTTCATTTAAAGCTTAAAGCTTTTGTTTTTTTGGGATTACTACTCCACCGGTCTGGTACTGGGTTGTTACTGTTGCTGGGCTATTGTTGCTGTGTTGTACTGATTTTACTGCTGCTGCTGATTCTCATATTCATTTTCTTTTGCTTCCAATATCAGGTACACAACTGAAAAGCTGGTTATTGTAATCCGAAATATGAAACATGAATACATATGAAGAATGAAAATTTGAAGTTTTAATTTCGTTTTTTCTTTGTTCCTTTTGTTGATTGTATTTAAGTTATTTCATGAATTACTAAATAATAACTAGAATAAGAAAATAATATCATAAGTTAGTCTGTAATAAATCAGTTCGGCAAAATAGGTTAATTCACTAGTTATGAAGGCTTCAAGATTATAGGTTGATCATGAACAAGTAGCTAAATTTAGCTAAGACACGAATTTAAATTAAACATCGTAAATTAGGCATTAAGGCATGACTTGAGCTTAAGCAAGATTAGAAGAATGTTTAAGTCTAATAAACTTTCTAATAAGCTTTAGTAATTATGGTTAAATCTAGTTTCAAATGATTGTGAATAATTAATCTCAATAATATTTTTTTTAAAAAAATAACAATGCTGAGTTTTAATCTAGCTATATTTGTTTATTTTGAATATTAGTTGAATTTTTATTTTATTTATAATTTCGAAATTAAGAGTAAAATTCCTTTTTCATCAATATTTGTATTAATCAAGCAATTAGGATGTCATGTTTTCTTAAAATAATAAAAAGCTAGTAATTAATTAGGATTTTCTTTCTTTATTTTAGAGACTAATTTTTTATAGAAAAATGTAGTCGCTTTAAGATTTGACCATTTAAAAATAAATGAGATGATCCTCGCTTAATGAAATGTATAGATTGCGGGGCCCTCAATAAATGTACATTTAATCGCTTAGAATTAGGGAGGAGCCGTTTTAGCAAATTTCACGGCCCTACCCAAAATAATGATACGCTAGTCGCTTTAGGCGCGTATTTAATAATGTTATTTTCTTAAATACGGGTGTGCATTTATGTAACCCAAATCTAAATCTCAACGGAGTCGAAATGTGTCGATAATCACGGGTGCATTGATTGCGACGTGATTTGAAATACGTTTTCACAATGTTGCAATTCTTCGTAAAATAATAACAATAAATAAAATAATAATAATAATAATAATAATAAAAGCGGCTAAGGGATAAGATTTGCACATAAGTTTATAATACGTATTATATCAGATAATCAAGCCAAATATAACAGTTGAGCGACCGTGCTAGAACCACGGAACTCGGGAATGCCTAACACCTTCTCCCGGGTTAACAGAATTCCTTATCCGGATTTGTGGTTCGCGGACTGTAATACAGAGTCATTCTTTTCCTCGATTCGGGATTAAATTGGTGACTTGGGACACCCTAAATCTCCCAAGTGGCGACTCTGAAATAAATAAATAAATCCCGTTTCGACTGTCCTTTAATTGGAAAAAACTCCTGTACCCTCGCGGGGGCGGAAAAAGGAGGTGTGACACACACCATCTCGCAAATGCGATCATTTCTTTGCAAAGCCAAAGTCGCAGTCCCCAGTCCCATATTGCAAATGCAAGGCCGATATCGCATATGTGAGGCTCACATTTGCGAATATGTCTTCGGAAATGCGAGACTTGTAGGTTCACAATACCTGATTTTTTCTCAGTAATTCAAAACCTTTTGTAACCTACCCAAAACTCACTCGAGCCCCAAAGGCTCTAATTTGAACATCCACATAAGTGTTATAACATCATACAAACTCGCTCAATTCATCAAAATAACATCAAAATTCAAGAACCGATCATTAAAAACTCAAGATTTTCAAGTTCAAAACTCTTTTTTCCAACTTTTCACATAATGCGGCAAAACGACCTTGGGTCACCCGGGACCATACCCAAACGTGCGTAAAAGTCCAAAATAATCATGCCAACCTGAATCGTTAAAATACTGATATGAGATCGTTTACCAAAAACATTGACCATGGTCAACTCTAGTCACATTAAAGTCAAAAATCACATTTGCTTTAAAATTTCACATATAAACTTTCCTGAAATAGATACAGACTACGCACGCAAGCCATAAATCATCAAATTAAATTTTGAAAAGTCTCAAAATACAGAAAAGGAAGCTGGTACTGAAAACGATCTATCAGGTTATTATATACTCTACCTCTAAAAGAAATAATCGTCCTCGAATGGATATGGAAGCTCACTGTACTGGAAAAAAGGTGCGGGTATCTACTCCTCATATCGGACTCAGAATCCCAAGTAGCCTTCTCAATTGGTCAACCACTCTAATGAAATTTCACAGAAGGAGTGTCTTTAGATCCCAACTCCCAAACCTGTCAGTCTAGAATAACCATCGGCTCTTCCTCATAGGTCAAATTCTGATCAAGCTGCACTATGCTGAAGTCTGAAACATGTGACTTATCTTCATGGTACTTTCAAAGCATAAAGACGTGAAATACCGGATGTACCCCTGCTAGTCTAGGAGGCAATGCAAGCCTATAAGAAATCTCCCCAACTCTTACCAAGATCTCAAATATGCTAATAAACCTTGGGCTCAATATTCCCTTCCCAAATCGCCTCACGCCCTTAATAGTTGGCCTTGTAGAAGAAACTTCTCACCTTCCATGTAAGCCATATCTCGAACCTTCCAGTCTGCATAACTATTTTTTTTGGACTGCGCTGTACAAAACCACTCCTAAATTACTTTCACCTTCTTCAAAACATCACGAACCAAATCCGTGCCCAACAATCTAACCTCACCAGGCTCAAACCAACTAAATGGAGAACTACATCACCTCCCATATAAGGCCTCCTATGGAGCCATTCTGATGCTCGACTGGTAGCCGTTGTTGTAAGCAAACTTTGCTAGAGGTATTAACTGGTCCAACTGACTCCCGAAATCCATAGAGCATGCCCTCAACATATCCTCCAAAATACGAATGGTACACTCGAACTGTACGTCCGTTTGAGGATAAAATGCGATGCTCAGCTCGACCCCCGTTCCCAACTCACACTTTACAAATATCTAAAAGTGTGAGCTACGTGCCCTGGTCTGAAATGATAGAAATGGGCACACAGAGCAGGCGAATAATCTGCTAGATGTAAATCTAAGGCAACCGCTATGAAGAATAAGAAGTAGTCACCAAAATGAAGTGTGCGGACTTGGTCAACCGGTCCAGAATAACACAAACAACATCATACTTCCTTAAGGTCTGCGGTAAGCCTACCACAAAGTCCATAGTGATGCGCTCTCTTCCACTCCGGTATCACCAGTATCTAAGTCAATTCACCTTGTTTCTAATGTTCATACTTCACATGTTGATAATTCAAATAGTGAGAGACATGTCCAATAATGTATTTCTTCATATTTTGCCACCAGTAGTGCTGCTTCAAGTCATGATACATCTTCATGACACCTGGGGTGAATGGAATACCGTGAACTATGAGCCACCTTAAGGATCATCTCTCCCAATACATCAACATTCGGAACACAAATCCGTCCCTGAAGCCGCATAACACCATCATCTCCAGTCACCAACTTCTTAGTACCACCCCGTTGCACTGTATCCTTTAACACCAACAAGTAAGGATCATCAAACTGGCGAGCCTTGATGTGTTCCAACAATGATGACTACGCCACAATACAAGCAAGAACAGGGCTAGACTCTGAAATGTGCAACCTCACAAACTGATTGGCCAAATCTTGAACATCCATGGCTAATGGCCTCTCCACTAACGATAAAAATGCCAAATTGTTAATGCTCTTCTCCTTCCTACTCAAGGCATCAGCCACTACATTAGCCTTCCCCAGATGATATAGTATAGTGATATCATAGTCTTTCAATAACTCTAACATCTCTGATGGTCGGTATAGACCTCATATGGCATGCCGTAGAGATAGTGCCTCCAAATCTTGAGCGTGAAAATAATGGTTGCACCTGCCAAATCATGCATAGGGTAATTCTTCTCATGGACCTTCAACTGATGAGACACGTCGTCAATCACCCGACCATCCTACATCAATACCGTTCCAAGTCTAATACGCGATGCATCACAATACACAGTGTAAGATCTTGAACCTATGAGCAATACCAACACTGGGGCTATAGTCAAAGCAGTATTGAGATTTTGAAAAGCTCGGCTCACACTCATCGGACCATCTAAAAAGATTACCCTTCTGGGTCAACTTGGTCAAGGGGCTTGAGATAGATGAAAACCCCTTCACGAACCGATGGTAGTAGCTCACCAAACCCAAGAAGCTCCTAATATCTATAATTAAAGTAGGTCTAGGACAGTTTTGATATTCTTCTATCTTCTTAGGACCCACCTTGATACCCTCGAAATACACAACATAACCCAAAATACCATTGAATCTAATTAGAACTCACACTTTGAAAACATAGCATATAGACGATAATCCTTCAAAGTCTGAAATATAATCCGCATGTGTTGTTGATGCTCCTCTCTACTGCGAGAATAAACTAGAATATCATCAATGAAGTCAATCACAAAGAAATTCAGATAAGGCTTGAACATTCGGTTCATCAAATCCACAAAAGGTGATGGGCATTAGTCAGGCCAAATGACATCATCAAGAACTTGTATGACCATAACGAGTCCTAAAAGATGTCTTGGGGACATCCGATCCCGTAATCATCACTTGATAGTAGCCAGATCTCAAATCAATGTTGGAAAACACCTTAGCACCCTGAAGCTGGTTAAATAAATCATTAATGCTAGGCAACATATACTTGTTCTTGTTAGTGACCTTTTTCAACTGCCGATAATCTATGCACATCCTCACGAATCCATCCTTTTTCTTAACAAACAACACCGGAGCACCCCAAGGTGAGACACTAGGTCTAATGAATATTTTGTCAAACAAATCATGCAACTCAGCTGGAGCTATACGGTATGGTGGAATAGAAATGGGTCGAGTGCCCAGAACCAAATCAATGCAAAAGCCGATATCCCTGTTGGGTGGCATATCTAACAAATCTGTGAGAAATACCTCTAGAAACTCTCTAACAAATGATACTGAATCCATAGAAGGAACCTTCGCACTAGAATCATGAATATAAGCCAAATACGTAGAACACCTCTTCTCCCCCATACGTCGAGCTTTCAAATATGAAATCACCCTACAGGTGGAGTGACAACAGGTCCATATCCACTTTTATTTAGGAAACCTTGGCATGGATAAAATCACAGTATTAGCATGACAATCCAAGATAGCGTGATACGAGGAAAACCAATCCATACCAAGAATGACCTCGAAATCCACCATATCCAGCAACAAAAGATCAACTATTCAAAACCATTAATCATAACAACATAAGACCGATACACCTGATCTAATACTATAGAATCTCCAATCGGTGCAAACATAGATATAGGACATCAAGATAATCATGAGGCATATCAAATGCAAAGCAAAATATGAAGACATATAAGAATATGTAGAACTCAAATCAAACAACACAGAAGCATCTCTATGACAGACTCAGATAATACCTGTAATAACTACATTAGACGACTTCGCCTTAGGTCTAGCTAGAAATAAATAACAATGGGGTTGAGCCCTACTGACCTGTCCTCCACCTCTAGGATGACCTCTCATTGACTAGCCTTTACCTCTAGCTGACTGACCCCCACCTCTAGCTGGTTGAGCGGGTATTGGAGCAACCGAGGCCACAATCATAGCACGAGTGCCTTGCTGTGACATATTGCCCTGAAATATGGAATAATACTTTCTGATATGAACCGCATCTCCATACTCAAAAGATCCTCTCAATGATGTTGATGTTGAATTGAGACTGACCATGACTGTACCATATGACCATGATAGTAAGATGTATAAAGTGTATTAAAAATAAGTAGAATTTTAAGTAATTTGAGATAATTTTTAATGTGGGTAATTGGTTAATTACCGGGTAACGAGACATTACCTAATAAGTGGATAAAGATTAACTTTCCCCACCCCACCCCCACGTGGCAGTAAAGAGCTAACTAAACAAATGACTCATGGTCATTCTTGATTAGGTGTCAAAGTAATGCCTTAGTTACAGAATAACCCATTTCTAACATTTTCAATACATTACAATCAGATGGATACCAACGTGAATCCTTACAAAACTCTACAATCAAACAATAGCAATTCATTCATATCTTTCCAATTCAAAGACACTACATCGGTCAATAACAATTCCTATAAATATCCCTAACGTCTTCAAAGAGATTTCTAAGAAATCTTCAGCCAATTCCTACAAAATAAATCCAACGAGATTTCTTAGCACATTAGCAACGTGACATTTTGCGATTCTAAGGGAGTATGGTGCAACCTTTTCCAAGAATATCATATGGATTTTTCCCTACTCCAGGTATGTTAAGGCTACCCTTATTTCTTTTTGGCATGATCCAAATTATACAGAAGAAACGAGCAAAAGCACGGTTTCCATAAATTACTCTATCCATACTAATACTAGGGGTGTCTATATTCTTGATTCCCCATGTGTATTATTGTTATCTTCTGTTCATGGGTCCCAAAAAATATGTATTTGATAATTTTTATCCGAAAGGCATATGAATTTTTATGGCATTCCAAGAAAATCTTATTAACGTATTTCTTATGCATTTCATGCATTTATACATGTACATTGACCCATGACCAGATGACGTTATATACGCATATATATGTATATTATATTTATATGGAATATGGGATGGGATATGGGAAAAGGTTACGGCGTTATATACGCAACACCACCTGATCAGCTGGTATACGTTGATGATTTTGCCCACAGTGGTCGAGATGATATGATGGGATGCTCTCAGAGGCTTGATGATGTTATGAACATATGTACCTATGCACGACATGACATTTATACTTATATGCATGATATTTTAAATATTAAAGGATTTCATAGAGCTATTCAGATTTACATGTCGAGTCTTTTACTCCATGTTTCTCTCATGTCTATTATTTATCGATTTTCATTCCCATACTCAGTACATTATTTGTACTAACGTCCCTTTTGCCTAGGGACGCTGTGTTTCATGCTCGTAGGTCCTGATAGACAGGTCGAGAGTCCTCTAAGTAGGCGATTAGCTCAGCGGAAGATGTTGGTGCACTCCATTTGCTCTAGAGTTGCTTGTTTGGTCAGTATGATTTAGATGCGTATTGTTTAGTATGGCGGGGCTCTGTCCCGACCTTTACGATATTATGTTTTCTTAGAGGCTTGTAGACAGATGTCATGTATACTGATTCTTGTATAGCCTTGTCGGCCTATGTTTTGAGTATATAAAGGATCATGCCGGCCTTATAGGCTCGTACATCATATGTATAAGTTTGGATTACATTTTGGATCATCCAATGTCAAGTACTTCTCCATGTTTTGTTCTACTTATCTTACGATAGCCTCTCTGTCTCAATTACCTATGATAGTATGATACGAAAAGATACGTTATGTTGGTACTCGGTTGAGTAAGGTACCGGGTGCCCATCGCGGCCAATAGGTTTGGGCCGTGACAAAAGTGGTATCAGAGTAGTTCTGTCTTAGGGAGTCTACAAGCCGTGTCTAGTAGAGTCTTGTTTATGGGTGTGTTGTGCACCACACTTATAAGTAGGAGGCTACGGGGCATTTAGGACTGTTACTCTTTCTTCCTATTCTAGATCGTGTGGTAGAGCTCAGTTGTAAGAACTAAATTTGCTAAACTCTATCTAAATTATAGCATGATGATACCTACATCCAAAAAGATAGTTGGTAAGAAATATAGCTATGAAAGAGTTGAGTCAGAGTAACTCAATTTTTGCATCATGCTTATGATGGATAAATATGAGGTATTCACCAGATCATGTGTATACTATGATGGATAAATATAAGGTATAGCTGTGGAAGAGTTGAGTCAGAGAAACTCGATTTTTGCATCATGCTTGTGATGGATAAATATGAGGTATTCAGCAGATCATGTGTATACTAAGATGTGTAATCTTTTTGATAAGGATCCCTAAGGTATGAATGCCTAGGCACTCGTACGGTAAAAAGGAATAAGGAGGGAAACACAAGTTTCAGTAAGTAAAAGAAGCAAGGTGAAGAAGGGTACGAGACACCCAGTTAATGAGGATTATCAGTATTACAGTTCCGGCAGAAAAATATAAGCATTGTGAGTTAACCTCAACAGTAATAGAGGTATGTATAATTGACCACACCCATCTCAGTTATACCCTATTGGGGGCTAACAGGTGTAGGTTAAGAAAAGGACGGGATATCAGGGTCTGGCTGGGGTTAGAGTAACTCAAAATGGTGAATTGATTGTTTGCGTTAGTTGACATTTTCGAAGGATATTGCAAATGTGCTAATAGATCTCCTTGTGAGATACCCAAATGGCGCACTCTAAAATAGTACAGCTAGATAAAAGTACTATAAAGATAGACACTAGAATCCTTGAAGGGATAAATATTACCTTAGTGTGGCTCGCGTCCCTAGTAGAGCAAGAATGTTAAGCAACCCGAAGAGCCACTGGATGGAGCAAAGGGGAGCTAAAAGCAAAAGAGTGACTTGTTTGAGGTTTTAGAATAAAGTGATAGGCATAAATGTTAGCGGGAAATAAGAAAATAGTTAATGAAGCATTATGAGTAAGATATGATAAATGGATGACAACGGTAGATCAAAAGATGACAGTATTACAAAATCTATAGTCAAGTGAAGGAAGAGACGAGATGTGACATACCTTAGGACAACAAAAGAGTATAGGCCATGAAGCCATATCCTCACTTCGAAAAATGCCGCAAAGGCGTTCTAGGTCCTCTGTCTTACTCTGCAACTGAAGTATCAAAATATTAATCTCCGAGGGCAGAAAAAGAAACATGCATCCTCTCGAAACAAAGGTTACTTGTCTCTCAAGGTGGCCTTCATAGTTCAGGATTTGATCCATCTCGTACCGAAAATGTATCAACTCCTTTGCCCTTTTATTGCAGAGGAGCCTGAGGGATTTCTCCTGTCCAAGACCTTCCGCAACCTGGCATCGCAGCGGAGCAGCTCGGACTTATGCTTGTTAAAGGCCTATTAAAAAGAAGCTCAATGAGAAAATGAGAGCATGAAAATGAAAAAACCAACAAAGTCAACCAAAACTCACCACAGAGCAAAGCCGCTGAGCCTCCTTAAAGATTGAACGTGTACGTCCACTGGCCTGGTCTCATCAGCCCCAGTCGAGCTGCTCCCGGTAAGGATAGGATCGCTCAAAACCCTGCTTAATTTAGGTGGCCCCTGGCCTGGCAAACCCCTCGATGTACCTTCAACGGGAGAAGAAGATGGCGGCAGAAAACCCTTATCCCTAGAAGTACCTTCGACAGAAAAAGAAGATGGCGGCAAAGGAGGAACCATTTTTCCAAGGCTAGGAGCCTCGGGCGCTGCCGGCTCAATTGATGTATCCTCGGGTGCTGCCGGCTCAGTTGATGTATCCTCTTTGCCCTTCAAGGATTCCTTTCGCTTGTTATTATTCCTCGGCCCCGAAGTCGACGATCCTTCCTCCTCTTCGAGGGGGCACATTCTCATCTCAGGATATTCTCCAATGCCTGTAGTGACAGAGTTAATATGTATAAGAGGAAGTACCTTTCAAAGGGAATAAACCACACAGCACGTACTGTGGTGTTTTGCCTCCCATCTACCCTTCGACAGGTATCGCCACTTACACCCATCGTAGGTCGTGCGAGCTGCCAGCTTCCAAGTCCAATCTGCCAGGTCGGGGACCTTATATGGCATCCAAGGGATTGCTGCACAAGGGAAACGGAAAACATCTTTACGGAGTCTGCCTCCACCATGATCAAAAATGATAAAAACACAAGTGTACCACTTACGTGTGAAATTCCATTTCTCAGGAAATGGAAGGAACTCCTCAGGGATAATACCGACGGTCTGCACTCGGACAAATCTATTCAACCACCCTCGGTCCCCATTTTGTTCATCGTCATCAACAAAGGGCCTGGTGGATCGACATCGTAAAGCTATCATGCCTCAGTAATTAAAGGGCCGGTACAATATGATGAGATGGCTAAAGGTGAACTCGAGCCTGGCTTCCTCTGCAAAGAACCTCATCATCAATACTATCCTCCAGAACGACGGGTGAACCTGTACCAGGGTAGCCCAATATCTTTGACAGAAGTCAAGCACGACTCTATCAAGAGGGCCCAATGTTAAGGGGTACATGTACACGTTCAAAATCCCCTCCACATAATCCATGATGTTCTCTTCCAGGGAAGGTACCTGCAGTACCACTCTTTCTCCCCATCCGCAACCTCTCCTCACCGCCTTAAGGTGTCCCTCTCCTATTGATAATGTGAACCTCGATGCATGCTCCCAATGGCCCTCAACAATAGAAGGTCTCTCTAACGAAAGGACCTTCTTCGAGACAAAACATCTCGAGGTTAGCTCACCGAACGCCAGTGGTGTACCACCGATCGAGCGAGAAGTAGAGGTGGAACTCTCCTCTTCTTGGTGAGCGGATTTTGGCGTAGTGGCCATAACTATGATGGTACAAGAGAAGGGAAATGAAAGCTTAGGCAAAAGAATTGAATAAGAATGATGAAAAAGATGACGCGAGGAAGGAGAACTCTATAAAAGGGATAGCTGCTCAAAGTAACGGAACCCCCAAATAAGAGGAGAGCAAACCCATATATAGAGCGAGCGGCGACTGTCCACCTACTCTAAAGGCCAATTAATTTTAACTAGGCCATTATCACCTTTGGGGAAGTATACCGACAGGACCATCCCGGTCATCTCATGACCATGTCATACGAATGACGCTGTCGTACAATGTTCGAGGGGTCAAAGATTCCTGTGTAAACCTAGCCTCAAGATAGTACCCTATCTCGAGGATATCTGCTATTACAAGTGCGGGTAATTCACCCGATCCTTTGGCCCCCAGGCTACCTAAGTCCAATTCAGTTCTCACTCAAGAATTATTCATAAAGCCTCAGGGCTATCTCTACTTCGAGCTCGAACCGACGAATGCTCGACTATTAAGCCCAAGGGCTTCCCGACTTTGAGCCAATTCCCACTCGACGGCCACCCGAGCTCGAATGCATCCCGGCTCAGGAACTATCTATAATGCCTTAAGTCTATCTTCCTTTTAAACTCGAGGCCAATTTTCGCTCAATTGGAGGACACCCGAGTGCAAACAAACTCTTACTTGGGGACTATTTGTAAAGGCCTAAGGGTTCTCTTTCTTTTCATGTGATCAAGAAAGCTCTCGCTCGAGGACTAACAACGAGGCCTAACGAGGCAAAGCCTTATTCTAAAGAGAATCGGGACCTTGCTCTCGCTTAACTCGAACTCAAAGTCCCGGTGGCCTAAGTATGTACCAGATCAATCCAGACTTAGTTCGAGGGGTGACAAAGAATCTCAAGAAATATCATAGTAATTAATCAAGAACCAGAGGGATTACGATGTCCAGTTCCAGTGTTCGGGCTAATCAAAAGCAAAATAAAATCTCGGCACAAGTCAAAGGCATTTCGAAGCAACTTTTATATTGATAAAAGATGATGGCAAAAGCCCACGAGGGGTCCTTACACAGAAACAAAGAAGCAGAAAACAAAAGTCTAAAAGCATAATCTACTTTCAGAGGTACTTCCTCGGGAGCGACATCTGCGAGAACTATTTCCTCGGGGACTCCATTTCGACCTTCCAAATGACATCTTCGCGAATCTCATCCGAAGCAGCAAAAGATGAGGAAGAGGCTGTAGCCTATCAAAGAGCAAAAGCTTTTAACAGGCAGGGAAAATCGTGGCTTGGTGAAAAATTTGGCGAGTATGGGTCTCGCCAGCACTACTATTGGGAAGCCACTTCTTGAGACATTGCACCGATGTAGGATGCAAAAGTTAGTAGATGGCACCACCTCACTGCATGGAAAGAAAAGGGAGTGAAGTGCCATACCAGGTTGAAGCTAAGAGAGATGAACATCAGCTCATGCTCCACATATCCTCTAATACGGGGATAATTCGAAGCCGCCCTCTCATTATTTTGATCCAACAACAACAACAACAAAAAACCAGTACGATCCCCCTCAGTGGGAAAAAGCTCTGAAAAGGAGCCATGGCACAACTGGCAAAATCGCTACTGTGTGACCTTACAGTCACGGGCTTGAACCATGGAAGTTAGAGTTTGGATGAGGATGAAGAGAAGAAAGGGGTTAAAGGCTGTAGAAGAATGGCTGGGTGGAATTTTGGTTCAAGTAACCTTCTATTGATAGAAAGGCAATACCGAAACCGACGGCGCAATCAACGCCTTTGGAAAACGTATCGACAGGCGCAATCAATGCTTTTTGGAAAACAGATCAGCATCGATATTATCACTTTTGGGAAAATAAACCAGCAATACATTGAATGCTTCTGGAAAGATGAACCGATGGGACATTTCAGTTATCACAAAAGCTTACGTCATAAGCATTCTATTCTAAGAAATGTGGGGACTATCTTTATATGGCTAAAATCGGAGAGTCCAATTTTGGGGTCATTATGGCATCCCATAGCTCGTTTCCAGAAGGCTCGAGGCACAACTCGAGGTTTGATGAACTAGAAGGCTCGAGGCACAACTCGAGGCTTGATGAACCAGAAGGCTCGAGGCACAGCTCGGCCTCGAGGCAGTACAAATCGGTGGCTATGATGAACAAGTGGGAGATTCCCAAGGCGAGTGATTAGAGTTGACTAAGTCCATAATAATAGTACAAGCTCGTACCGTGGCATTAAATGGTTGTACCAGCCGCATACCTTTGTAATAAATGCATATGTACTATGTTGGGATTCCCCCTCCTATATAAAGGGGACCCTTGTTATTTTTTGCACACATGATATTGAATACAAGAACATTCTCTGCTATCTAACGTAAACACTCTCTATTGTCTTTCCTCGGATTTATTACTTTCATTTATTGTTTTTCATTTATTGCTCATCATTGATCAAAAAGAGCCCTCATCAAAGCTCTTAGAACTGTTAGTCCTTTAGCGGCCACCTCTAGTCGAGCTCATTAGCTTAACCCCGAGGCCCAGTATAGGCCAGCTCGAGGCCCCGATCCTCGACTACTAGATTTGCATAACGTTGTATTTTCAAGTTCTTATCTTATTTTCTAGTCTCACACTTAGCATCTATTGCCTAACAACTAGCATTAAAATAGATCACGTATTTTTAGAACCACAAAATCAAATCTAATTGTAATTATCATTTTCGAGGTAAAAGAATCATTACCCAATTGATATCTCTGAAAATCCCTCAAAATATCGTCAAAATCTGAGCTCCCAAACTCGAGTTTTGATAAAAATAGCCAAACCCTCTTTTTTGAAATGTTATATTCTGCCCAGGTAAACCTTCTTCGCGAACGCAGCCATACCCTCATGTTCGCGTAGAACAAAATCTTACTGACCAAAATTCCTCTTTCGCAAACGCGAGGGACCTCTTGTGAATGTGTACCTTCCACTGGATGACCCTACGCGAACGTGGGACCCTTTTCGCGAACGCATAGGCTTAATACTTGAAGCTCTATCTGACTGTTGCTTTACGCGAACACGAGGTCCATATCGCGAACGCGTAGACTTAAGGTTCCACATCTTCGCGAATGCGAGAACCACATCGCGAATGCAAAGAGAAACTCAGCTATCCTCCCCAGATGACTTACGTGAACGTGAGACCTCTCTCGCGAACGCGAAGAAGGAAATATCTGCAATAAACACCAAAAAATCTGCCATCTCTTTAAGTCCAAAAATGATCCGTTAAGCATCCAAAACTCACCTGAGGCCCCCAGGACCTCAACCAAATATACCAACCAATCCTAAAATATCATACAAACTTAGTCAAGCCCTCAAATCACATCAAACAATGCTAAAATCACGAATTGCCCTCCAATTCAAACTTAAAGAACTTGAAACTTCAAATTTCTATAGCCGATGCTGAAACCTATCAAACCACATCCGAAAGACCTCAAATTTTGCACACAGGTCATATTCAACATTGCATACCTGTTCCAACTTCCGGAATCGGAATCCGACCCTGCTATCAAAAAGTCCACTACTTGTCAAAATCTTTAAAAATTCGAATTTCACCATTTCAAAAGCCTAATTAAGCTACAGACCTCCAAAATACAACTCGGACACGCCCCTAAGCCCAAAATCACCCAACGGAGCTAACAGAACCGATGGAACTCCATTCCGGAGTCGTCTTCACAAAGTTACAACTACAGTCTAAATCCTAAGACTTAAGCCTCCGTTTAGGGACTAAGTGTCCCAAAACACATCAAAAAATAAAACGAAACCTCCCGGAAAGTCACATAAGCAGAAAACAACCGAGGAAGGCACTAAATAGGGGATTGGGGCTATAACTCTAAAAAAAACCGGCCAGGTCGTTACACACCCTCACGGGATCGCGATGAAAATCGCGTGGAAATTCCCAGGCCTTCACTTCCTTCTTCGTGAACGTGTCTCCTCTCACGCATTCACATAGCACAACCCTTCGAAGCTTTGCAAACGCAATGTTAATTTCGCAAATATGTAGAACAAATGGTCACCCGCCAAACTTGACCCTTTTCGCGTGGCCCTCTCCTCACGATCGCGGAAAAGGAAACCAGATGCCCAGAAACCAGCAATTCAAGAAAGTCAAAATTAGTCTGAGCTTCATCCGAAACATACCCGAGGCCCTCGAGACCCTGTCTAATCACACCAACAAGTCCCAAAGCATAACACGAACTTACTCAAGGCCTCAAATCACACCAGACCATATCAAAAATACGAATCGATGATCGAAACCTTTCTTTAAACTTTCAAACATTCAAACTTTGATGAACGCGTCCGAGTTACACTTAAACATTCAAGAATGATGCCAAACTTTACGTGTAAGTCACAAATCATGATAGGAACCTATTCTAAGTTTCGAAAACTCAAACGGACATCGATAACATCAAAATTCACTTAAAACCAAACTTATGAAATTCTAAAACTTCTAAAATGTCAACTTTTCATAATAAGCGCTGAAATACTCCTGGACCACCCGTACTCAACCCGAACACACGCCCAAGTCCAAAATTATCATAGAAACCGTAGATGCGGCCCCTCCTCTGTAGAAGCGGAACCGCAGATACGGTGGGACTTCTGCAGAAGCGGTCCCAGTTAGCCCAGCCCCTTTGCACAGAAGCGGACAATTGCCCGCAAATGCGGTCCCCTTACCGAAGATGCGAAAATCACTGAGTGCAGTGGCCTTAATTTAATACGGGAGTTGTGTCATTTTTGACACATTTTACTCCATACTTGGGCGATTTGGGAGCTTCAAAAGGGGAGATTTCAACCTAACTTTGTGAGGTAAGTTATTTCTACCTAATGTGAGTTTAATACATAGTTTATATGGGTATATTTCAACATGTACTTAGTAGAAATTATGGGTTTAAACTAAAACCTAGGGTTTTGATAAAAATGAGATTTTACCACCAAATTGGTTGTGGAATGAAGTAAAAATCATATATTTTTGATCATTAGGTTATGAGTAACAACTTCCTTCAAAAATTTCTGAAATCCGGGCACGTAGGCTCGTGGCGAATTTTAGGAATCTTGCCTCTGGGGTTGGATAATCACTTTAATAGCTAGAATATGAACTTGTAAGCCCATAATGATTGGTTTTTATGCTATTTGAATAGTTTCAGATTGTACGGCTCTAGTTGAGGGTTTGAGCACATTCTTGAGTTAGAAGTAGGCTCGAAATGAGGTAAGTCTCTTTTCTAACCTTGTAAGAGGGAAATTTTCCCGTAGGTGAACTTAATTAATATGTGATTAATTGTGGGGGGAAATGTACGCATGAAGTGACGAAAGTCCGTACGTAGCTACTTTCTATTATTGTCCGGGTAATCCTTGGGTTACACCATGCTTTGTGGACACTACTATTTGATATATGTGCTAATTGTAAGAAAGTAATTAAGTTGAAGAAAATCTAATGATTTAAAGGCTTCAAGAGAAGTGTCTTCATATTTTGAAAAAGAATGAAAGAAGTATTGTGTTTTAAATGATAAAAATTATGTTTGACCGCGTGGATGATTCGCAAGCGGGGTTACGCTTTTACCGCGTCGAATGTATGATTCGCGAGCGGGGTGAATAGATGCATCTATGGTTCTTGTCGTTCGACCCTCGGCAGTGCACATTTTACTTTTATGTTGGATCGGGTCAAACGGCCTCGGTGGTAATTGTGTATGATAATAGAATGAGAACTCTTTGTGGTTGTATGCTTCATTCCATGATATGCTACTTGTTTTAAATAAAGAAAGTGTCTTGCCTTTTTAAATATGATGGAGGAAATTCCTCGGTTATTGTTCTGGTTTCAGCTTGACTGTTATCTACATACATTATGCTTTAAGAATTAGAACTTCACATTATTATATTGTTGGCCCTAGTAAGTGGCGGAGTCGACCCCTCATCACTACTTCTGCGAGGTTAGGTGAGATACTTACTGTGTACATATTTGTATGTACTCACGCTACACTTCTGTACTTGATTGTGCAGGCTTTGAGGCAGATGCATCTGGCCATCAGTCCGGCACGTAGAGTGGACTCCTTAGCTTCAGACATCCGGTGAGCTGCCCTTTTGAGCCGTTTGGGAGATTTTCAGAGAGATTATTGGGGTAAGAATTACTAACTCGATTTTTGTTAAATTACTTGAATCTATCGTTGTTTTTATTATGTAATTAGTGGTTTAAGTTGGAAAACTGGGGGAAAAGTGTGAATACTTCATAGGCTTAAATTTGGGCTTTTGAAGGGAGGTTTGAGGTCGAATTTGAGTAATTACTGTATGGTTGGACTCGTTATCGAATGGGTGTTCAATTTTTATAATTTTGGTCGGGTTCCGAGATGCAAGCCCGAGTTGACTTTTTATTTCTTTGTAAAGATCTGATTTCATTGTTTGAATTTGTTTTCTATTGTTATATTTATAGTATGAAATTGTTTTGGCTAGATTGGAGTCGTTTGGAGTTGGATAATCAAGGGAAAGGCCTACTAGTGGATTGATTTAGTGTGATTTGAGGTAAGTGGCTTGCTTATCTTTGTGTGGGGGAATTACCCCTTAGGATTTGTGTTGATTGTGGTAATTCTGATATGTGAAAGCCTTGTACGCAAGGTGACGAGTGTGTACATGGGCTAAACATGGAAATTTCCGGTTTTAGCTATGTAGATTCCTTTCATGCCGTAGTTGACTTACCCTAGCATGTTATAATTATCATCTATAGTCTATTTTTACATGTGTACTTGTCTTATTATCTTACATTCTAATTGCGCTACGTGTTTATTAAAGTTCTTGTTTCCTTTATCCCATATTCATTATTTAATTGTTGAACTTTTTACTTGAAGTTGTCATTCTTGGAAATATCTTGTTGTTGAAATTGGTATTGAGTTGAAAGGGTTGTGATTCCTATTGACGAAAAGTGTTAATTTATGAAATATGATTCCAATGAGTTATTCACTTTCGGTTGTTATTGTTGGGACTTTGTGTACATTGTGGTTGAGCTGTGGGCTCATTGTGAAATTCTGTTATTGTTTGGTTTCTCTAGCAAGTTATGATATTGGGCACTGGACGTGCAATTTGTGATAAGTTATGATATTGATACGCATGCGGTGGTATAAGGTTTTGGGGTTGAAACGCATGCGGTGAGATAAGGTGGGTGTGATACACGTGGATAGTGAGGGAACTACTAGAATCCATGCGGTGTGATAGATGCTATTCCTCAAAAATGATTTTCAAAACTAAATATAAAGGGTCTTGTAGTGATATAAAGATAGATCGTGAGTTATTCTTGCGATTTGGGACTACTAGGTGGTACCTTGGTAGTGACCCTTGTTGATCCTTTCTCTATTGGCTGTATTTGACTTTGGTTATTTTCTTCCTTTGCATGTTATTTGTTGTTTTCTCCGTGTTGCTCTACTTGTTTTAGCTCCATGTAGCTAGCCTTTACATGCTATCTATTGTTTAAATTTCATTATTATCATTGCTACAATACCATACTCTTGTACAATCTGCTTATTTCTTCTAGTAGGGCCTTGACCTGACCTCGCCACTACTCTATCGAGGTTAGGCTTGGCACTTACTAGGTACCGTTAGGTGCTCGGCCATACTGGGCTATGTATCTCGGCCATCCTGGGCTCGCTCATAGGCGCTCGGCCACAGTAGGCTCGGTATATATAACTTACCATCTGATCAGAGGTTGCCCAATAGGGGCCTGCCCACCGATTATAGCTCGATGGTGGTGCAAATACTATAATATTGTGTATATATATATATATATATATATATATATATATTAGGTTTCACTTCTTAGAGCTTATGACTTATATTTCACTGGGTTTTGGGAGTTGTAAATGTTGAGTTGCAGATTTTATTTATATAGTTGTTGAAATTTTGAGACTTTAAATTATTAATTTAGTTATTCCGCATGTTTGTTAGGCTTACCTAGTCTTAGAGACTAGGTGCCATCATGACATCCTACGGAGGGAAATTGAGGTCGTGACAATTTCTTCGAATCCTCCTCGACTTGCCTTATGAGTCACAAGCAGGTTTAGTATAGTCTCGTGGATCAGTACGGAGACATCTGTACTTATCTTCAAGAGGTTGTGGAACTGTTAAGAAAAGCTTCACTTCTTTGATTTTTTATCATGAGAAATTGTTGAATTCGAAATTCTAAATCTCAGTCTTTCTATTCTCTCACAGATGGTGAGGACACTCACAGCTGGATCAGAGGATCAAACACCCGAAGCCCCTTCTAGAGTCATAAGAGGCTGGCGCCAGGTCGGGGTAGAGGCTGAGGATGGGCACGTGGTGTAGCCAGAGCACCAACCCGAGCTACTACAAAGGAGCTAACATTATCTCCAGTTGTAGGACAGGCATCTGATGCGCCTGTTACTATCCCAGCACTTCAGGAGTCCTTCGTGCTATTTTTTAGCATGTTTGGGACTCTGGCTTAGGAAAGGTTGATACCACTTGCTCCTGCCATATCTCAGGCCAGAGGGAGGGGCACAGACTCCCCCCATAGCAACGGGTCCAGGTTGATCATGTCCCATAGGTCATACCAGTATAGCCAGTCTCCCTAGTTTAGCCCGAGGTTAGGGCAGCCGCTTCTGAGGGGGAGAAGCTCAGGTTCGAGAGGTACAAGATGTACCACCCTCCTACTTTTACCGCTTTGGTGTCAAAGGATGCACAGGGTTTTCTTGAGGAATGCCACCATATCCTCTATACTATGGGTATTCTGTAGTCTAGTAGGGTTGCTTTCACTACATTCCAACTTAAGGGAAGGGCTTATTAGTGGTGGCGAGAGTATGAGTTGGGTAGTCTGGCCAAGGCAGCTTCACTCACTTGGGATCAATTCTAAAATATGTTCTTGAGGGAGTTTGTTCCCTAGAGTCTCAGGATGCATGACACCCAGAACTTGAGCAGTTGTGCTAGGGTGTTATGGTCGTATCGGAATATGCAATCCAATTCAGTGATTTGTCCAGGCATGTACAAACCTTGTTTGCTACTGTTAGAGAGCGAGTTTGTCGATTTATCGAGGGGCTCAACCCTGGTATCAGATTTATCATGGCTCGAGAGGTGGAGATGGACATCGTATACTAGCAGGTAGTGGAGATCGCTAGAAGATTGGAGGGTATGTGGGTCCGGAAGAGAGAGAGGAGAGAGAGGCCAAGAGGCCTCAAGATTATAGCACATACAGTTGTACACGTGCCCCAGTTACAACCCGTCATGGTAGGGGCTATGTCAGCTGCCCTGTTCATTCAGAACTTTCAGCTTCCAGCGGTATTCTGGCCACTCCTAGGCCTCAGGTTCCCCGTTATGCACTCCCACTGTCTAGTGCACCACCTGCACGGGGTGCTTTCAGCGGTCGGTCCAGCCAATTAGGCCTGAGCCAGTTCCAGAAGCCACATCATCTGAGAGCTTTTTTGAGTATGGTGACACTCATCATCTGGTAAGGGTTACCCCAAACTCAGGAGGGGTGTACCTCCAAATACTACTCAGGCTCCACGTATTCCACTTGGTCCTCAGGCTTCTAAGGCCATGGTTACCGCACTAGTTGCCACTCCACCTACACAACTAGATCGAGGTGGAGGTCGGGCAGGTAGAGGCCACCCTAGAGGGGGAGGCCAGGCCAGATATTATGCTTTTACTGCTAGGATAGAGGAAGGTGCATCCGACTCAGTCATCACAGGTATTGTTCCAGTTTGTCATAGAGATGCATCAATCTTATTTGATCCTGGCTCCACTTATTCCTATGTATCATCTTACTTTGCTCCATATTTGGGTGTATCCTGTGATTCTTTAAGTTCTACTATTTATGTGTCCACACCTGTGGGAGATTCTATTATTATTGACAGTATGTATCAGCCGTGTTTAGTTATTCATGGTAATTTTGACACCAGAGCTGATCTATTGTTGTTCAACAACAACAACAACAACAACGACCCAGTATAATCCCACAAGTGGGGTCTGGGGAGGGTAATATGTACGCAGACCTTACCCCTATCCCGAAAGGTAGAGAGGCTGTTTCCAGGAGACCCTCGGCTCAAAAAAGCAACAGGAGCCGATATATTAGTACCATAAAAATGCATAATAAAATACCAGCAATATAAGAGATATGAAATACATAATACGAAATACGAAATAGATGGTTGGTATAGTACAACTAGCAGGTAAAGCCCTGCATCAATAGACGACCAATGACATTCTTAGTCTAACTCCTAACTGGCTAGTCTCACTCTATTGTGCTGTAGAAATATTCGCAAGTTTCCCCTAACCTACAACCTTAATGCTCGACCTCCATAATTCCCTGTCAAGGGCCATGTCCTCAGTAATCCTAAGTCGCGCCATGTCATGTCTGATCACCTCTCCCAAATACTTATTAGGTCGCCCTCTACCTCTCCGCGTGACCACTACACCAAGTCACTCACACCTCCTCACCGGTGTGTCAGTGCTCCTCCTCTGAATGTGCCCGAACCATCTGAGTCTTACTTCCCGCATCTTGTCCTCCATGAGGGCCACACCCACCTTCTCTTGAATATCTTCATTCCTAATCTTATCCATCCTTGTATGCCCGCACATCCACCTCAACATCCTCATCTCTGCTACTTTCATCTTCTGGATGTGTGAGTTCTTTACCGGCCAACATTCAGTTCCATATAACATGGCAGGCCGAACCACTGCTCTATAAAACTTACCTTTTAGTAACGGTGGCACTTTCTTGTCACACAAGACTCCCGACGCTAACCTCCACTTCATCCACCCCACCCCTATATGGTGTGTGACATCCTCGTCAATCTCCCCGATGCCCTGAATAACTGATCCAAGGTACTTGAAACTACCACTCTTGGGAATGACTTGAGAGTCAAGCCTCACTTCAACTCCCGCTTCCGTCTGCTCAACTCCAAATTTGCACTCGATCTATTGTTGTTCAGTATGGTAGATTTTGATATTATCTTGGATATGGACTGGTTGTCTCCCTATCATGCTATTCTTGACTGTCGCGCCAAGACCATGATGTTGGCTATGCCAGGTTTACCACGGTTAGAGTGAGGGGTGCATTAGATTACGTTCCTAGCATGGTTATCTCATTTCTAAAGGCCCAGCATATGTTTAAGAAGGGGTGTAGTGCTTATCTAGCCTTCATGAGGGATGTCAGTGTTGATACTCCTACCGTGGAGTTAGTTCCGGTAGTGAGGGATTATCAAGATGTATTTCTGGTGGATCTTTCGGGCATGCCGCGCCACAGAGATGTCAATTTTGGTATTGATTTGTTACCAGACACTCAGCCCATTTCTATTCCACCAAATCATATGGCCCCGATAGAGTTGAAGGAGTTAAAGGAGAAGTTACAGGAGTTGCTTGATAAGGGTTTATTTGGTATAGTATATCATCTTGGGGTGCTCCAGTCTTGTTTGTAAAGAAGAATGATGGTTCTATGCATATGTGCATTGATTATCGGTAGTTGGACAAGGTTAAAGTGAAAAACAGGTATCCATTGCCATGCATTGATGACCTATTTGATCAGTTACAGGGTGCCAAAGTGTGCTCAGAGATTGATTTGCGATCAGGCTATCATCAGCTAATGATTCGGGAGCCAGATATCCTGAAGATTGCCTTTAGGACTCGTTTTCGTCATTACGAGTTCCTTGTGATGTCTTTTGGGTTGACCAATGCCCTAGCAGCATTCATGCACTTGATGAATAGTGTATTTTAGCCCTATCTTGACTCATTTATCATTGTATTTATTGATGACATCTTGGTGTGCTCCCCAAGGTGGGAGGATCATGAGCAGTACTTGAGGACCATGCTTCAGACCTCGAGAGAAAAGAAGTTATATGCAAAATTTTCAGAGTGTGAGTTCAGGCTTGATGTAGTAGCATTTTTGGGTCATGTAGTGTCGAGTGAGGGGATTAAGGTAGATCCAAAAAAAGATTGAAGTAGTGCAAAGTTGGTCCAGACCGTCTTCAGCCACTGAGATTCGGATACTTCTTTGTTTGGTAGGGTATTATCGCCGATTCGTAGAGGGTTTCTCATCTATTACTGGACCTATGACCAGATTGACCCAGAAGGGTGCTCCGTTTAGGTGGAGTGAGGAGTATTAGGCGAGCTTTCAAAAGCTTAAGGCAACTTTGACTACAACTCTAGTGTTGGTATTGCCTATGGGCTCGGGGTCTTATACTGTGTACTGTGATGCGTCATGTATCGGTCTCGACGCGGTATTGATTTAGGATGGTAGGGTGATTTCCTACACGTCTATATAGCTCAAGGTGCATGATAAGAAATATCTTTTCTATGACCTTCAGTTAGCAGCTATTGTTCATTCCTTGAATATTTGGTGGCACTATTTTTGTACAGTGTCCCTTGTGAGGTCTATACTTACCATCGAAGTCTATTACATCTGGTCAAATAGAATGATATTAACTTCAATTAGCGGAGGTGGCTAGAGTTGCTTAAGTATTATAATATCACCATTTTGTATCATTCCGAGAAGGCCAATTTGGTGGTCGATGCCTTGAGGTTCCAGGCAAAGTGCATGGGCAGTTTAGCATATTTACTGGCAGCGGAGAGGCCATTAGCATTGGATGTTCAGGCCTTGGCATACCGATTTGTTAGATTGGATGTTTTAGAGTCGAGTCGAGTTTTGGCTTGTGTGGTTTCTCGGCCTTCTCTATCTGATCTTATCTGTGAGTGTCAATATGAGGACCCACATCTACTTGTCCTCAAGGACACGGTTTAGCACGGCAATGCAAATGAGGTCACTATTGGAGATGATGGCGTATTATAGATTCAGGGCAGGTTATGTGTGCTCAATGTAGATGATTTGTGTGAGTTGATTCTCTGAGAGGCACACAGTTTGCAATACTCCATTTATCCAGGTTCCCCCAAGATGTATAAGGACTTGAGGCAGCACTATTGGTGGAGGAGAATTAAGAAGGACATAGTGGAGTATGTATCTCGGTGCCTAAATTGTCAGCAGGTGAAGTATGAGCATCAACGACCAAGTGGATTGCTTTAGAAGCTAGAGATTCCAAAGTGGAAATGGGAGCGAGTTACAATGGATTTTGTGGTTGGGCTCCCATAGACTCAGATGAAGTTTGATGCAGTATGGGTAATTGTGGATAGGTTTACCAAGTAAGTTCATTTCATTCCATTTGTGACTACTTATACCTTAAAGCTGCTGACTAAGGTTTATATTCGCGAGATTGTCAGGCTTTATGGTGTGCCAGTATCCATTATCTATACTCGGGGTGCGTAGTTTACATCATGGTTTTGGAGAGCCTACAACATGAGTTAGGCACACGGGTTGAGTTGAGTACAATATTTCACCCTCAAATGGAAGAACAGTCCGAGCGCATTATTCAGCTATTGCAGGATATGCTCTCTCTGTGTGTGTGTGATGGATTTTAGGGTTTCTTGGGATCGATTTTTGCCGCTTGTGGAGTTTGCATACAACAACAGCTGCCGGTCGATTATTTAGATGGCTCCGTATAAGGCCTTATATGGAAAGCGGTGTGTCGGTCTCTGGTGGGTTAGTTTGAGCCGGGTGAGGATAGGCTATTGGGTACAAACTTGGTTCATGATGTTTTGGAAAGGGTTAAATTGATACAAGATCAACTTCACACAACCCAATCTAGACAGAAGAGTTATGCGGATTGGAAGGTTCGCGACGTTGCATTCTTGGTTAAGGAGCGGGTCTTGCTCCGAGTTTCACCCATAAAGGGTGTTATAAAGTTTGGGAAGAAGGACAAGTTGAGCCCTAGGTATATAGGAACTTTTGATATTTTTGAGAGGATTGGAGAGGTGGCCTACAGGCTTGCACTACCACCCATTCTAGCTGCAGTTCATCCAGTATTCCATGTTTCTATGCTCCGGATGTATCACAGCGATCCGTCTCATGTGTTGGATTTCATCTCAGTCTAGTTGGACAAGGATTTATCTTATGTTGAGGAGCCAGTGACCATTTTGGATAGGCTGGTTCAAAAGTTCAGTTCGAAGAACATTGCTTCAGTGAAGGTTCAGGGGAGGGGTCAACCAGACAAGGAGGCCACTTGGGAGACCGAGTTATGTCTCTATACTCATTCGAGAACGAAGGTTTGCTTTTAGAGGGGGAAGATGTAACGACCCGGCCGGACATTTTGAGAATGTTAGCCCCAATCCCCTAAATTATGCTTACTCTATGTTATATTGTGGTTATGTAACTTTCCGGGGTGCATGGCTTTAGGTTTGGGAGAGTTTCAGAGTGAAAGGGGACACATATTCCCTAAGTTGGAGGTTTAAGTTGATAGAGTTGATCGTAGTTTGAATTTTGTGCACACGATCCCAGAGTGGAGTTTTTGAAGATTCCAATAGCTCCGTATGGGGATTTTTGAATCGAGAGCATGTCCGGATGTGGATTTGGAGGTCCATGTCGTTTCTGCGCAAATTGGCAAAAGTTGGAAAGTTGAAGGTTTGGAAGATTTGGGAAGTTTGACCGGGAGTTGACTTTATTGATATCGGGATCGAATTCCAATTTCGAAAGTTTGAATAGGTCCTTAATGTCATTTATGACTTGTGTGCAAAATTTGAGGTCAATTGGAGTTATTTTGGTATGAATTGGCATTAGTTTTGGAATTCAAAAGTTCATAAGTTCTTTAGGCTTGAATCGATGTGTGATTCGTGATTCTAATGTTGTTTGTTGTGATTTGATGCTTCAAGCGTGTTCGTATGAAGTTTTATGATGTGTTGATATGTTTGGTTGAGGTCCCGGGGCCTCGGGTGTAATTCAGATCATGTTCAGCGCATTTCGGAGCCTTGAAGGTTGCTTAATCTAGTGCTTCCGGTTTCCTTACACACGATCGCGAGTGGATTAACGCAATCACGAAGAGTAGTTTAGCACTGGGGGAAATTTGCTCTACGCGATCGTGAGAAGGGGTCTGCGATCGCGAAAGGTTGGTTCTTAGTGAATCGCGAATATATGAAAGAGGTTGCGTTCACATAGAAGAATTAAGGGGCTGCAGATTCACGCATTTTTCTTCATCGCGGACGCGTCGGTGTGTTACGCGATCATATAGCTTGATGAGGTAGTGTTTTGCATTTGCATATTGTCTTCCGCGATTGCAGTGTTATTTTGGGCAACAACATTTTTGTGCTTCTCAAACGCGAGGCATTTTTTGCGTTCGTGAAGAAGGCATCACTGGGCAGCATAACTTAAATCTCAAAACGAGGGTTTATCTCATATTTCAGATTTTGGACTTAGAGAGCTCGGTGTGAGGCGAATTTTCAGGAGATTTTCAGAGAGATTATTGGGGTAAGAATTTCTAACTTGATTTTTGTTAAATTACTCGAATCTATCATTGTTTTTATTATGTAATTAGTGGTTTAATTTGGAAAATTGGGGAAAAGTGTGAAAACTTCTTAAGCTTAAATTTGGGAGTTTGAAGGGCGATTTGAGTAATTCTTGTATGGTTGGACTTGTTATCGAACATGTGTTTGAATTTTTTAATTTTGGCCGGGTTCCGAGAAGTGAGCTCGGGTTGACTTTTTAAGTTGACCCTTTATTTCTTCATAAAGATTGTGATTTCATCGTTTGAATTAGTTTCCTGTAGTGATATTTGTAGTATGAAATTATTTTGGCTAGATTCAAGTCGTTTGAAGTTGGATAATCGCGGGAAAGGCCTTCTAGTGTATTGATTTAGCATGATTTGGGGTAAGTGGCTTGCCTAATCTTATGTGGGGGAATTGCCCCTTTGAATTTGTGTTGATTTTGATAATTGTGATATGTGAAATCAGTATACGCAAGGTGACGAGTGTGTACACGGGCTAAATATGGAAATTTTCAGTTTTGGCTATGTAGATTCCTTTCAGGTCGTAGTTGAGTTACCCTACATGTTATAATCATCATTTCTAGTTTATTTTCACACGTCTACTTGTCTTATTCTTTTACATGCTAATCGCCCTTCGTGTTTAATTGAAGTTCTTGTTTCATTTATTCTGTATTCATTATTTAATTGTTAAAATCTTTATGAAGTTGTCATTCTTGGAAATATGTGGTTGTTGAAATTGGTATTGAGTTGCAAGGGCCGTGATTCTTATTGAGGCAAAGTGTTAAGTTGCGAAATATTATTCCATAGAGGTATTCACTTACGGTTGTTATTGTTGAGACTTTGTGTACATTGTGGTTGAGCCATGGGCTCCTTATTATGAAATTCTGTTATTCTTTGGTTTCTATGGCAAGTTGTGATATTAAGCACTTGAGATGCAATTTGTGATACGTTGTTATATTGATACGCATGCAGTGATATAATGTTTTGGGGGGTGTAACGCATGTGGTGATATAATGTGAGCTTGATACTCGTGGTGTTATACCCCGTAAGTTTAACAACCTTAAAAGGTTGTGAATAGTCAAGACTTCAGATATAGTTTGGGTTTTAAGTTTAATTTACAGAGGCGACCCGAGTGAAATTTTGCAAAACTCTAAGAGTTAACATTCGAGGATGAATGTTCTAAAGGGGGAAAGGATGTTACATCCCGTAAGTTTAACAACCTTAATACCGTTATACATATATTGGGTATTGTATTTTGAATGAAACATTTTTGTAAAAAAATGGTTTAAAAAATATGATTTTATATAGTTGTTAGTATTATTACTACCGAATATGTTTTAAATTATACACATAATATGAGAAAAGTTTATGAGATTTTTTTATTATAAGGATATGAATTATTTTTTTCACAAGAAAAGAAGGTTATTTTTTTTTTTTACCATTTTAAGAACTAAGTGTACAGAGATTTGTACTCTTTATATGAGATTAGAAAAATTAAAAGTTGAAAAAATATATGTATTTTTACATAGATATTTTAATAAAATAATAGTGTATGTATTTATTTTATATGATACCATAATATATTAATATTTTAATATTTTAATACTTAATAGTAGTACTTTAGGATGAGGACAAGACTATTTCCGAGATTATAAGTATTTATGGTATTACAAACAAGTGATAAGTAAATTCGTGGAGGTGAGAGGGTAAGCAAATTGGAGAAAATGAGTCTCGTCGAACTTTGACAATTTGGAATAAAATACGATCCAAGCTATAATACATAGTAATTATTGGCTAATAATATACCACATGACCATGTTAGTATGATGTATAAAGTATATTAAAAATAAGTAAAATTTTAAGTAATTTGAGATAATTCTTAATTATGCGGGTAATTGGTTAATTACCGAGTAGCGGGACATTACCTAATTAACTAATAATTTGGATAATGATTAAAATTCTCTCACCCCAACGTGGCAGCCCCCCTTAAAGTTTAATTGACTTTTAAAGTCATATGAAAGGTGGCAAATTTTGAAAAGTGGTACTTGGTACTTGGTATTCAACGTTTCAGGGTGCTTTTTGCCCCTAAAAGAAAAGAAGAGAAAGGTGAAGGAGAGAGAGGCTGGAGACAAAGCTGTCATTCTAGTATATTTTTGTGTTAAAATCCGAAGAAATGCAAACAATATAGTAATGGATAGAGAGGGAGTGAAAGGGGAAAGAAATGAAAACACTAATGTAGTCAGTAGGCCGTAAGTATACAATTTCAAATGTCAAAATGACGATTTTATGCGCTGCAAGCCTCTCAAACTCTTCATTTCTTTGTCCTGGCTTCTCAGCCAACTGTATCAGCAACTCAGTTTTCTTTTTTTGCTTTCCCCTTTCAATTTTCTTGAATAAGGTGAGTTTCTGTTCTCAAGCCTTTTTAGTTTAAGTTGGAATTGTAGATCTCTGCTTTCCACTGAAGCTAAGAACTGATAGAACAAACAAAGTCTTCCTTGTTGTACTAAACTGTGATAGAAAAGTAAAAGAAAAGCTTGGCTTAGAGAATAGTAGTAATGAACAAATAGTAAATACTAACAATGTAATGACAAAACATTTCAAGACAAAGGCTTGGTCGCCAAGGTTAATTATAATCTTGAATGCCTTGATTATGAGGGGCAGACATCACTTTATGCAATGTATTATGTATTTCGTACTAAAGTTAAAACAAAGACAGAGGATAGATAATCGGGTATTTTCAGCAAGAAACTTCTTTTAGGACTTTTGTCTTCTTCAGAGCTTCTAAGTTTATTGTTTCACTACAATGTGAATTTGTGCTATGTGGACATAGGGTAGTTGTCACGACCCAATTCCCCGAACCCGGTCGTGATGACGCCTCTCGTGAAGACAAGGCCAGCCATACCAAAACAGACAACCTCTTTTAAACACTTAAATACCATAAGTAGTTCTAAAACATGATATAATAACCATAATTTGCGGAATTAGCGATAACAACAGTAGAAACCATCCCGACACAGCCCAAACCGGGGTGTCACAAGTCATGAGCAACTAATAGTTCCGGATACCAGTCTACTAGATACAAAACCCGTTACAGAAGTTCAAGAACATGAAAATAGTAAGATAAGGGAGGCACGGGGACTGCGGACACCAACAACTACCTCGTAGTCTCCAAAAATATTGCCTGGACTGGGAGGATCAACACTCAGGAGCGGACTCTGCGACGCCTGAATCTGCACACACGGTGCAGGGAGTAATGTGAGTAATCCGACTCAGTGAGTAATAATCATAAATAATGGTTGAAAGCAAGAAAACACGTAAAGGCACAAAGCAATTCTATATCAAGTAGTAAAATCACTTAAGGCAGTAAATCCATGAAGAAATCAAATGAAGTTCCTTTAAACCAAGTAAAACAGGTAATTTAGCAGGTGAATAACAAGTAGAAATCCGCCCATCGGGCACAGTAACAATCACTCAGAATAGTATCAGCCCCTCGGGCTCACTCTCGGTACAATATCAGCCCCTCGGGCTCACTCTCAGTACAGTTTCAGCCCCTCGGGCTCACTCTCAAATCATAATGAGTACCCGCGCTCACTGTGGGGGTGCAGACTCCGGAGGGGCCCCTTACGGCCCAAGCGCAATATCAAGCCATCTCGTGGCAATAAAAAGTATCTTAGGCCCTCGGCCTCATATCACTCAACATATTCTCACATATGGCCTTGGCCTCACTTAGTCCGAAAATCATCACAAGCCCCTCGGACATTAGTAAAACAGTAGTTCTCAGCCCAAAACATCATTTAGAAATATTATTTAAGTTCAAATAAGAATAAAAGTGGCTGAGTTTGTAAAACAGTAAATATCAACAGGACTGAGTTCAAGTAATAAGTCAAACAGTGAGGAATTAGTGATAAAAATCCCCGGAGAGTTCAAATAGTTGGCACGAAGCCCAAATATGGCAATCAGCCCAAATCATGACGATAACAAATAAGTTTCAGTCAAATACGCGGTAAAATCATCAATCAGGACAGACCAAGTCACAATCCCCAGTAGTAAAAGGCCCCACGCTCATCACCCATGCACGTATCTCACCTCAATACAGCACTACGATGTGCAATCCGGGGTTTCAAACCCTCAGGACATTATTTAAAACCATTGCTCACCTCGAACCGGCTAATTCTCTAGCTCGCGACGCCCTTGCCCCTCGAAATGGCCTCCACGCACGTCGAATCTATCCAAAATCAGAACGAATACGTCACAACATGCTAAGGGAACAAATCCCAAGCGAAAACAATCGAATTACCACAAAATTCCAGAAATTGGTCAAACCCCACCCCTGGTCCCACATCTCGAAATTTGACAAAATTCACAAAACTAGAATCCTTATACTCTCACGAGTCTATCCATACGAAAATTATCCAATTCCGATACAATTTGGTCCTTCAAATCATCATTTTATATTTTTGAAAGATTCCACAATTTTCTTCCCAAATTCAATCCCAAATCATGAATTAAATGATGAATTCAATGATAGATTCATGTACTCTAGCCAAATCTGAGTTAGAATCACTTACCCCGATGAATTTCTTGAAAAACCTTTGAAAAATCGCCACAATCCGAGCTCTCTAGGTCAAAATATCAAATAAAACCCAAAACCTCGTATTAATAGAGTACCCCACAGATTTTCACCTCCGCGGGCCGCACAAAATCGACCGTGGTCCTTACAAAATCAGTGCGATCCGTACAAAAATGACCGCGGCCGCACATGCTTTCCTTTACAGTGATAGACTTTAGTATTTTGGCCATAACTTTCGCTACATATGCCCAAATTGCAGTAAACCTTTCTGGAAACTAGACACAAAGGGCTACAACTTTCATTTTTGAATCATCTAAAATTCTTTGTAGATCAAAAGATATGAGCTTCCTAAGTAGGACCAGCGAAATGTTCTTCACCGCGGACACACACCATTTTGTGCGGTCCGCATAACACCTACCGCGGTCGCACTTCATTTTGTGCGGTCCGCACAACACATACCGCGGCCGCACTTCTTTTTGTGCGGACCGCGCGGGTGAGTTCCGAGGCCTGCAACCCTTCTGGACCTGCTACAACTATGATTTTCGGCCTAAAACATCCCAGAACCTACCTGGAACTCCCGGAACTTCAAACCAATTGTACCAACACATCCTATGACATCGTTCAAACTTGTTCAAAACTTCGGAACGCTCACAACAACATCAATCACCAATTTAACGTAGGATTCAAGCCTAGGAACTCCAAGAACTCTTAAATTATGCTTTCGATCAAAAAGTCTATCAAATCTCGTCCGAATGACCTAAAATTTTGCACACACATCCAAATGACAAAATGAAGCTATTGTCACTCTCGGAATTCCATTCCGACCCCTATATCAAAATCTCGCCTATCAACAGGAACCGCCAAAATATTAACTTCGCCAATTTAAGCTTAAATCTTCTCTACAACTCCAAAACCCATTCCGATCGTGCTCCCAAATCACAAATCACCTCCCGAAGCTACCCGAACCATCGGAACTCACTTCTGAGCCTTCTAACACATAAGTCAACATCTGGTTGACTTTTCCAACTTAAGCCTTCTTAAAATAGACTAAGTGTCTCATTTATTACAAATTCCTCTCCGAACTCGAACTAATCAACCCGATCACATAAAACACAGATAATGAAGCGTAAAGAAGCTAAAATAGGGGAAAACGGAGCGGTAACTCATGAGACGACTGACCGGGTCGTCACATCCTCCCCAACTTAAACAAACGTTCGTCCTCGAATGAGTCAAGAAACGTACCTGAAGCCTCAAACAGGTGAGGATATCCGCTCTGCATCTCCCGCTTGGTCTCCCAGGTAGCCTTATCCACGGACCGACCACTCTACTGCACTTGCACTGAAGCTATATCCTTTGACCTCAACTTTCGAACCTGACGACCCAAAATTGCTACTGGCTCCACATCATAGGTCAAATCATCATCCAACTGAACCGTGTTGAAGTCCAAAACATGAGACGGATCCCAAATATACTTCCGGAGCATAGAAACATGAAATACCGAAGGCACACTCGACAGGCTGGGTGGCAAAGCAAGCTCATAAGCCACCTCCCCAATCCTCCGAAGCACCTCAAAAGGCCCAATGAACCGCGGACTCAACTTTCCTTTTTTCCCAAATCTCATAACACCCTTCATGGGCGAAACCTTTAGCAAGACCTTCTCACCAACCATGTATGACATATTTTAAACCTTCTAATCTATAACTCTTCTATCACGACTGTGCTGTACGTAGCCTCTCTTGAATCATCTTCACCTTCTCCAAGGCATCCTGAACCAAATCTGTCCCCAATAGCCTAGCCTCGCCGGGTTCGAACCAACCAACTAGAGATCTACACCGCCTCTCATACAAAGCCTCATATGGAGCCATCTAAATAGTCAATTGGTAGCTGTTGTTGTAAGCAAACTCTACAAGCGGTAGAAACTTATCCCATGAACCTCCAAAATCAATAACACAAGAACGCAACATGTCCTCCAATATCTTAATAGTACGCTCGGACTGCCCGTCCGTCTGAGGGTGAAAAGCTGTGCTCAACTCCACCTGAGTACCCAACTCTCACTGAACAGACTTCCAAAACTGGGAAGTAAACTGAGTACCCCGATCTAAAATGATAGAAACTGGAACACCATGCAGCCAAACAATCTCTCGGATATATAACTCTGCTAACCGCTCTAAAGAATAGGTAGTACAGATAGGAATGAAGTGTGCGGACTTGGCCAACCTATCCACAATCACCCAAATAGCATCGAACTTCTTCAAAGTCCGTGGAAGTCCAACAACAAAGTCCATAGTGATCCTCTCCCACTTCCACTCAGGAATAACCATCTGCTGAAGTAAGCCACCCGGTCTTTGATGCTCATATTTCACCTGCTGACAATTGAGACACCGAGCTACAAATCTAACAATATCTTTCTTCATTCTTTCTCCACCAATAGTGCTACCTCAAATCCTGGTACATCTTCGCAGCACCCGGATGAATAGAATACTGCGAGCTATGGGCCTCCTCCAGAATCAACTCTCTTAGCCCATCCACATTGGGCACACAAATCCGGCCCTGCATCCTCAACACCCCATCATGACCGATGTTCACATCTCTGGCATCATCATGCTAAACTCTGTCCTTAAGGACAAGCAAATGCAGGTCATCATACTGGCGCTCTTTGATGCGATCAAATAAGGAAGACCGAGAAACCACGCAAGCCAACAACCGACTGGGCTCCGAAATATCCAACCTTACGAACCGATTGGCCAAGGCCTGAACATCAATTGCAAGGGGTCTATCCCCAACTGGAATATATGCCAAACTCCCTATACTCACTGCCTTTCGGCTCAAAGCATCGGCCACCACATTGGCCTTTCCCGAATGGTACAATATAGTGATATCATAATCCTTAAGCAACTCCAACCATCTCCATTGCCTCAAATTAAGATCCTTTTTTTTGAACAAATGCTGAAGACTGCGATGATCAGTGAACACCTCACAAGATACGCCATACAAGTAATGCTTCCAAATTTTCAATGCATGAACTATGGTAGCCAACTCCAAATCATGAACGGGGTGGTTCTTCTCATGGGGCTTCAACTGATGAGAAGCATACGCAATAACTCTACCCTCCTGCATCAATACACAACCAATCCCAACTTTCGAAGCATCACAATACACAGTATATGAACCTAAAGCTGATGGCAAGACCAATACTAGAGATGTGGTCAAAGCCGTCTTGAGCTTCTGAAAGCTCTCCTCACACTCGTCCGACCACACGAATGAAACACCCTTCTAAGTCAATTTGGTCAAGGGCGATGCGATAGATGAGAATCCCTGAACAAACCGGCGATAATAGCCTGCCAACCCAAGAAAGCTACGAATCTCTGTGGCTGAGGACGGTCTAGGCCAACTCTAAACCGCCTCAATCTTCTTTGGATAAACCTGAATACCCTCGCTGGACACCACATTTCCCAAGAAAGCCACTGAACTGAGCCAAAACTTACACTTAGAGAATTTTGCATAAATCTTCTCCTCCCTCAATCTCTGCAATACAACTCGCAAATGCTCCGCGTGCTCCTCCTGACTACGTAAGTACACCAGGATATCATCAATGAATACTATAACAAACGAATCAAGATAAGGCCGCAACACGTTGTTCATCAAATGCATGAACGTTGTTGGGGCATTGGTTAGCCCGAAAGACATCACAAGGAACTCATAATGACCATATCTGGTCCTGAAATCAGTCTTAAGAATATCAGACTCCCTGATCTTCAACTGGTGATAGCTCGAACGGAGATAAATCTTGGAGAACACTCTCGCTCCCAGAAGCTGGTCAAATAAATCATCAATGCGAGGCAAGAGATATTTGTTCTTAATTGTTACCTTGTTCAATTGCCTATAATAGATGTACATTCTCATTGTGCCATCCTTCTTCTTAACAAACAAAACCGGCGCACCCCAAGGTGACACACTAGGCCGAATGAACCCCTTATTTAGGAGTTCCTGAAGCGGTTACTTCAATTCTTTCAACTCCGCTGGTGCCACACGATACGGCGGAATAGAAATGGGCTGAGTGCCTGGCACTATGTCAATACCAAAATCAATATCCCTTTCCGGTGGCATGCCCGGTAAGTTTGTAGGAAAAACATTGGGAAAATCCCTCACAACTGGGACAAAATCAATACTAGGAGTCTCAGCTGCAACATCCCTCACAAACGCTAGATATGAAAGGCAACCTTTCCCAACCATACGTTGGGCCTTCAAGAAATAGATCACTCTACTAGGAACATAATCAGTCACACCACGCCACTCGATCTGCGGTACACCCAACATAGCCAAAGTGACGGTCTTAGCATGATAGTCAAGAATAGCTCGACACGGAGATAACTAATCCAAGCCCAAAATGACATCAAAATCCACCATGCTCAATAGTAATAGATCCACTCGGGTCTTTAGACCCCCAATAGTCACCACATATGACCTGTACACACAATCTACAACAACAGTATCGCCCACCGGGGTAATACATGAACAGGTAAAGCAAGAAACTCACTAGGTGTACCCAAATAACGAGCAAAATATGATGACACATAAGAAAAGGTAGAACCGAGATCAAATAATACAGAGGCATCTCTGTGGCAGACTGAAACAATACCTGTAATGACAGCTTCTGAAGCAATGGCAACTGGCCTGCCTGGAAGTGCATAGAAACAGGCCTGACCGCCCCTTGATTGACCTCCCCCTCTGGGGAGATCCCTGGCTTCCTGACCTCCACCCCTAGTTGGCTGGGCGGGTGGTGAAGTAACTAGAGCAGAAATCGAGGGCTGACCCCTCTGCTGGGACAAACTAGCACCACGACGAGGACACTACCTCCACACATGCCCAAACTCTCCACACTCAAAACAATTCCCAGGTGCTGTAGAATGGGACTGAAGGGAACCCCTCTCACCAGAGTGACTAGCTGACGCACTCGGCATAGAAGAACCCTGAACTGACAGGGCACGAGATGAACTCTGAGCTGGGAGGGTACTAAGTGATGGCTGGCCCTACTGAGACCCATGATAACCACGACCTGAAGATGCCCCGCGATACTCTGGACGGGCTGACTGAGCAGGCCTAAAAGAACGACCTCTACCATGCTGGAACTGGCCCCTCGAAGGAGCACCACTGTAACTGCCAGATCCTCGAGGCCTCTTGGCCTCCCTCTCCTCTCAATCCTGACGGCAAACCATCTCAATCTCGCGAGCGATATCAACCACCTCCTCGAACGTAGCACCCCAACACCCTCTCTCTAGTCATCATAATATGGAGATGGTAGTTAAGTCCATCAAAAAATCTCCTGATCCTCTCACGATCTGTCGGAACCATCCAGACGGCATGATGAGCCAACTCAGAAAACCTCGACTCATATTGTGACACAGTCATATCCCCCTGTCTCAACCACTCAAACTGTCTATGTAGCTCCTTTCTGTGAGACTGCGACACATACTTCTCCAAGAAGAGAACGGAGAACTCATGCCAAGTAAGGGGCGCTGATCCAATCGGCCTACGCCTCTCATACGCCTCCCACCAAGTGAAGGCAGCCCCAGAAAACTGAAAGGTAGTAAATGCCACACCACTAGACTCAAGAATCCCTGCTGTACGGAGCATCCACTGGCACTTATCCAAGAAACCCTGGGCATCCTTGCCCTCTGCTGCGCTAAATGTCAGAGGCTGGAGTCTACCATACCTCTCAAGATGGCGCTGCTCATCATCCGGCATAACTGGCACAACAAACTCCTGAGCTGGTGCAACCGGCTGGGCTGAAGGTGCCCCCGACGTCTGAAGTCCATGCACTACCTGCTCAGGTGTGTGAGCAGCGGGGGTCTGATTGCCTCCCCCGGCCTGTGAAGTAGTTGTTGCTGTAGTGGCTGAAACTGCCTGAGCCAGGCCAGTGCAAACTGATAAGATCTGTGACAAGGCCTTTTGAAGACCCGGAATCACGATGGGCACAGCTGGTGCCTGAATTGGTGTTGTTGGAGCATCCATAGCTGGAGCTTGATCCGGAGCTAGGGCAGCTGGTGGATCTACAGGTGCTGCCCTCACTACTCTGCCTCTGTCGTGACCACAACTGTGTCCACGGCCTTTGGTGGTCTCAGCTGGTGGCACTGGTGGTCGTCCACCTCGTCCGGTAGCTCACGTCCTCACTATCTGTGAGAGAATGGAATAACAGAAGTTTAGTACTTAGACCAACAAGTTTGCACGATAATAATTTCAAGAATATAAAGTTTTTCCTAAAGGTTCTGCAGCCTCTCGAGAATAAATACAGACGTCTCCGTACCGATCCGCGAGACTCTACTAAACCTGCTCATGACTCGTGAAACCTAAGTAACCTAAGCTCTGATACCAACTTGTCACGACCCAATTCCCCGAACCCGGTCATGATGGCGCCTCTCGTGAAGACAAGGCAAGCCAGACCAAAATAGACCACCTCTTTTAAATAGTTAAATACCATAAGTAGTTCTAAAACATGATATAATAACCATAATTTGCGGAATTAATGATAACATCAGTATAAACCATCCCGACACAGCCCAAACTGGGGTGTCACAAGTCATGAGCAACTAATAGTTCTGGATACCAGTCTACTAGATACAAAACCCGTTACAGAAGTTAAAGAACATGAAAATAGTAAGATAAGGGAGGCACGGGGGCTGCGGACGCCAACAGCTACCTTGTAGTCTCCGTAAACACTACATGGACTGGGAGGATCAACACTCAGGAGCGGACTCTGTGATGCCTGAATTTGCATACACGGTGCAGGGAGTAATGTGAGTACTCCGACTTAGTGAGTAATAATCATAAATAATGGCTGAAAGCAAGAAAACACGTAAAGGCACAAAACAATTCTATATCAAGTAGTAAAATCACTTAAGGCAGTAAGTCCATGAAGAAATCAAATGAAGTTCCTTTAAACAAAGTAAAACAGGTAATTTAGCAGGTGAATAACAAGTAGAAATCCGCCCCTCGGGCACAGTAACAGTCACTCAGAATAGTATCAGCCCCTGGGGCATACTCTCGACACAATATCAGCCCTTCGGGCTCACTCTGAGTACAGTATCAGCCCCTCAGGCTCACTCTCAAATCATAATGGGTACCCGCGCTCACTGTGGCGGTGCAGACTCCGGAGGGTCCCCTTATGGCCCAAGCACAATATCAAGCCATCTCGTGGCAATAAAAAGTATCTCAGGCCCTCGGCCTCATATCACTCAGCATATCCTCACATATGGCCCTCGGCCTCACTCAGTCCGAAAATCATTACAAGCCCCTAGGGCATTAGTAAAACAGTAGTTCTCAACCCAAAATATCATTTAGAAATATCATTTAAGTTCAAATACGAATAAAAGTGGTTGAGTTTGTAAAACAGTAAATATCAACAGGACTGAGTTCAAGTAATAAGTCAAACAGTGAGGAATTAGTGATAAAAATCCCCGGAGAGTTCAAATAGTTGGCACGAAGCCCAAATATGGCAATCAGCCCAAATCATGACGATAACAAATAAGTTTCAGTCAAATACGCGGTAAAATCATCAATCGGGACGGACCAAGTCACAATCCCTAGTAGTAAAAGACCCCACGCTCATCACCCATGCACTTGTCTCACCTCAATTGAGCACTACGATGTGCAATCCGGGGTTTCAAACCCTCAGGACATCATTTACAACCATTACTCACCTCGAACCTGCTAATTCTCTAGCTTGCGATGCCTTTGCCCCTCGAATTGGCCTCCACGCGCGACGAATCTATCCAAAATCAGAACGAATACGTCACAATATTCTAAGGGAACAAAGCCCAAGCGAAAACAATCGAATTACCACAAAATTCTAGAAATTAGTCAAACTCGACCCCCAGGCACACATATCGGAATTTGACAAAATTCACAAAACTAGAATCCTTATACTCTCACGAGTCTATCCATGCGAAAATTATCCAATTCCGATCCCATTTGTTCCTTCAAATCATCATTTTATATTTTTGAAAGATTTCACAATTTTCTTCACAAATTTCATCCCAAATCACAAATTAAATGATGAATAATGATAGATTCATGTACTCTAGCCAAATCTGAGTTAGAATCACTTACCCCGATGAATTTCTTGAAAAACCTTCGAAAAATCGCCAAAATCCGAGCTCTCTAGGTCAAAATATCAAATAAAACCCAAAACCTCGTATTTATAGAGTACCCCACAGATTTCTACGTCCGCGGGCTGCACAAAATCGACCGTGATCCGCACAAAACCAGTGCGGTCCGTACAAAAACGACCGCGGCCGCACAAGCTTTCCTCTGCAGTGATAGACTTTAGTATTTTGGCAATAACCTTCACTACCGATGTCCAAATTGCGATATATTTACCTTTATGGAAACTAGACACGAAGGATGACAACTATTATTTTTGAATCATCTCAAAATACCTTGTATATCAAAAGATATGATCTTCCGAAGTTGGACCAACGGAATGTTCTTCACCGCGGCTGTACACCATTTTGTGCGGTCCGGACAACTCCTACCGCGGCCGCACTTTATTTTGTGCAGTCCGTACAACATATACCGTGGCGTCACTTCTTATTGTGCAGACCACGCGGGTGAGTTCCGAGGCCTGCAACCCTTCTGGACCTGCTACAGCTACGATTTTCGGCCTAAAACATCCCGGAACCTACCCAGAACCTACCCGGAACTCCCGAAACTTCAAACCAATTGTACCAACACATCCCATGACATTGTTCAAACTTGTTCAAAACTTCAGAATGCTCACAACAACTTCAATCACCAATTTAACATAGGATTCAAGCCTAAGAACTCCAAGAACTCTTAAATTATACTTTCGATCAAAAAGTCTATCAAATCTCGTCCGAATGACCTAAAAATTTGCACACACATCCCAAATGATGCAACGAAGCTACTATCACTCTCAGAATTCCATTTCAACCCCTATATCAAAATCTCGCCTATCAACCGGAACCGCCAAAATATCAACTTCGCCAATTTAAGCCTAAATCTTCGCTACAACTCCAAAACTCATTCTGATCGCACTCCTAAGTCACAAATCACCTCCCGAAGCTAACCGAACAATCGGAACTCACTTCCGAGCCTTCTAACACATAAGTCAACATACGATTGATTTTTCCAACTTAAGCCTTCTTAAAAGAGACTAAGTGTCTCATTTCTTACCAAATCCTCTCCGAATTCGAACTAATCAACCCGATCATATAAAATACGGATAACATAGCGTAAAGAAGCTAAAATAGGGGAAAACAGAGCGGTAACTCATGAGACGACTGGCCGGGTCGTTACAATGACATAGCCTTAGATTATTTCAGCAAGTATATTAGAAAAACTTATGGATTTGAAGCTCAAGCAAGAGCATGAGTGCTGTATAAATTATGGTTAAATATGACCAAAGAAGCCTATGAAAGAAAAGTCCACTTCTTCTTGGACATTCGGAAGTTTGTAGTTTGTTAATAATTTGTTTCATGTCTTTTATATTTCTTGCACTGTTATTATCTCCACATCTATTTTTTTCCTTCCTTTTTGTCAGCATTAATGGTTTAAGAAGTGTACTTGGATGGAGCGTTCGTGGCTTGAAATAGAAATTGCCTTTTATGATATTAATTAAAGGTATAATGGTCTTATGACATTCCAAAGACATTTTATTAACGTACTTATCATGCATTGCATTCATTTACATTGACCCCATGACCAGATCGCATTATATAAACGAATATATGTATATTATGTATGTATATGGGATATGGGGAAAGGTTATAGCGTTATATACACACCACCACCTGATCAGCTGGTATACGTTGATGATTTTGCCCACAGTGGCACCAGATGGCGTTATATACGCATATATATATATATATATATATATATATATATATATATATATATATATATATATATATATATATATATATATGTATGTATATGGGATATGGAAAAAGGTTATGGCATTATATACACACCACCACCTGATCAGCCGGTATACGTTAATGATTGGCTGAGATGATATGATGGGGTTCCCTCAGAGGCGTGATGATATTATGTACGTATAGACCTATGCATTACATGCCATTCACACGCATATGCATGGCATTATAAATATTTCATAATTTACGGAGCTATCTAGACTTATAGGTTGAGTTATTTACCCCATATTTCTTCAATGTCCTTAATTAATGATGACTTACTGTTATGTCTTAGTTCTACCTTAGCCTTATATACTCAGTACGAATGTACTGACGTCCTTTTGTTAGGGACACTGCATTCATGCCTATAGGTATAGACAATCAGTTCGACGAACCCTCATAGTAGACGAGATTGGCATTCAGCAACAAATCGGTAAAACTACACCTCATTCGAAGTGCATCCAAGTCTATGAGTCATCATGTCAGAGTTTTATTACATACTTATGGGTAGGACGGTACCCTGTCCAATTTGATGTGAAATAATCTTAGAGGCTTGTAGATAGAGGTTTATTTTGTACAGTATGTCAGAGGCCTTGGCGGCCCATATGTATTCACGGTTTTGTGAATGATGGTTCATTGTTGTTAGCCCAGTTACAATTGTACATTATGAGTTATGGCCATATTGGCCAATGATAGTTACGAAATGAATGAATAAGTTACAAAGTGGTTTGCTTGGGCCACTACGGCACCGGGTGCCAGCCACGCCTCTCTAGGTTTAGGGCGTGACATGTGGCTAGTAGGGGAACTACTAGAAGCCATGCGATGTGATATTGTGGGCTAAAACACGGGATGCTATTTCGGGAAAATGATTTTCAAAAACAAAATATAAAGCCTCCTGCAGTGATATAAGGAAAGATTGCGAGTTATTCTTGTGATTTGGACTATGAGGCAGTACCTCGGTAGTGACCATTGTTGATCTTTTCTCTATTTGCGGTATTTGACTTTGATTGTTTGCTTCCTTTGCATATTATTTATTGTGTTTGTCCATTTTTCTCTACTTGCTTTAGCCTTGTGTAGCTAGCCTTTACATGCTATCTGTTGTTTAAATTTCATTATTATCATTGCTACACTGCCATACTCTTGTACAGTCTGCTTATTTGTTCCAATAGGGCCTTGAATTGACCTCGCCACTACTCTACCGAGGTTAGTTTTGGCACTTACTAGGTACCGTTGTAGTGTACTCATGTTACGCTTCTACACACTGTTTTGTCCAGATCCAGGTACCTCTTACTAGTCCGGGCGTCAGTGAGTTGAGTGCATGCGTGGAGACTTCAAGGTACACTTGCCAGTGTCCACAAGCCTCGGAGTCCCCCTCCACCTGGATTTTTTATTCCTTTATCCTTATTTAGATACTACTGTATAGAGATATTCAATTTCACTTCATAGAGCTTGTAACTTATATTTCACCAGGTTTTGGGAGTTGTACAGGTTGAGTTACAGATTTTATTTTATATAGTTGTTGAAGTTTTGACTCTTTAAATTATATAGTTGTTGAAGTTTTGAGACTTTAAACTATTAATTCAGTTATTCCGCATGTTTGTTAGGCTTACCTCGTCTTATAGACTAGGTGGCATCATGATATCCTACACATAGTTGCTCAGAATGGGACCCATAAGCTTTACGATCGCCTGAAGTACCATGTGTGACTTATAGGGCTGACTGTACCGGCCTAATAGGATGTCTTTACCAAAGGAACCCCTACCTCCATACAAGGTACCACTTAATCCTTCAAAATGACGGAGCATCTTATCAGAGGTCGCATCTCTCGCCTGGCCTCTAATGCGCTCAATCCTTCTGGAGGGCTTCATTACCTGAGTGAAAGAAATATCAGTCTCGGCCTCTTTGGCCATCCGAAGTTTGATGCCATATGTAAGACACTCGATGGACCTTTGCACCTTTTCCCTCTCAATAAGAATCAAGATAGCTACATGGTGAGACAAATCCAAAAGTTTGTCTGATACTGAGTAACGTCATGCTACCCTAATGAAAATGCTCAAACTGACTATGCAACTCCTCTGTCTGAGAGATGGGAATAAACTTCTCTAAGAACATCTACAAAAAATGAGCCTATGTGTGAGGAGGTGATCCTACTCGCCTGCCCTAATCGTACACCTACCACCACCTCTAGGTAGAATCATGCATCTAATAGATGGTGAAAACAACTCTGTTTGACTCTACTATCCTCATCCTAGGGTCTAATAACCAGGAGTCATCTACTCCGGAGTACGAGTAGCGGGATTTTGTGCTCCTCCCCCGGCCGGAGAAATGTCTGGTGCCACAAGAAATACATCGTCCTGAGCCATACTTTCCATCAAGCCAACCATGCGGACTAAGGCATCCTAAAGCACTAGGATAGTAATGAACCCTTCTGGGGCCTGAGCTGGTCCTACTAGTTTAGTCAGATCAGGGATCATATCATCCTGCTCCATCTGAGGCTCGATAACGGGTGCCGTTGTGCATGCTCTAGGTTGAGCTCTGCTCTACCTTTAGCTCTGTCCCGGCCCCTACCCTGGTAGTATTTCAATCTGGGGCTCCAGCTCTTGATCGGTTGTGGTTGACGTACCATCTGTCAGAGAATAAGAGAAGAATGATTCATACTTAAGATAGAACAAAGTTGCACGATAGAGAAAGAAAGAAAGTGAATTTTCGTAAATCATTATAGCCTCTAGAAGATAAGTACAGACGTCTTTTTACCAATCGTCAAAACTATACTAAGTTTGCTCATGACTTATGAGACCTATGCAACTTAGGGCTCTGATACCAACTTGTCACAACTCCAAATCCCAACCATGGGGCCATTGTCACGCCTACCATCTACTTGGTAGGCAAACCAATATTAGCTAAACAATTAAGTAGTTTAACAATTTAAAAACACATTAATAAGAGATTAAGGCTGAAATACCCTGAAAAGTATAATAATCCAAAACCAATGTTGTCTAGACTAATCATAGATACTGGTGTCACTAGTACATGAGCTGCTAGAATACTACAAACAAAGTCTGAAATGAAATACAAATTGTTTGATACAAAGTAAACATAAATAAATATTGGAAGGGGACTTTAGGGTCTGCAAACTCCGTGCAATACTACCTATAGTCTCCATGGAGGAAGGGTCCAAGCAATCATTACTATATTCCACTTGGACCATTATCGGGATCTGCACAAGAAGTACAGAAATATAGTATGAGTACAACCGATCCCATGTACTCCGTAAGTGTCTAGCCTAACCTCAATAAAGTAGTGACGAGTCTATGAAAACACACTCACTATAAACTTGTGCAAGTCTATGCAGAAAAACAATAACGAGATAGAGAAATGAATAACGACATGAACAAGAAAGTAAATTATAGAGGGCCCTATAATATCATCACTTCACTGTCTTACAACACAATACTGTAGCGAAATTTATCAACTAAGAGTAACCATAATATATTCTCTCTATTGCAGCGTGCAACCTGATCCATATATCAATATCAATACCATTGCGGTGTACAACCCGATCAACACATGTAATTTTAATATTATTGTGGTATGCAACTCGATCCACACACACACGCACATACATATATATAAACCGTAACATATCTCACAATGTAATGTAAAAAGGAACTAAAATGCATAAATTCTCTAGGACAATTCAATATAACATAGTAGAGTGAAATAGGAAGCAAGTAAAAAAACTAAGCAGGTAAAGGCATGAGACATGTAAAGGCATCGATCTAATAGTATGAAAAGCATATAACAAGTAAAGATGGACAATAAATAAAGGCATGGATAAATGGAAACATGTAGCACACAGCGACATGTAACAAGTGAAGGCATGTATTTAATACATATAGCATATAAAGCACGTAACTAGTAAAATGTGGAATAAATAATGACATAATGTAATTAAAAACATGAAATTAAGTAGTGTACCCTGCATACTTGAACCCATTATAATGCATATGTACTCATCACCTTGCATATACACCGGCCCCATACGTAAATCACATAGCAAATAAATCAATCAAGTCCTAATTCTCTCAAATCAAGGTTAACCACGACACTTACCTCTTTCCAGAATACAATCAACGATCCAACACTAATTTTCTTTTTGAACAAGGCTCCAAACTAATCGAAAGTAGTCAAATAATTTTCAAACAAGTCAAAACAAGATTTACAAAATACCCTCGAATGAAAAAGGTTCAATCTTTAAAATAATTTTAAAAGTCAATAAAAAGTCAACCCAGGCCCACGTGGTCAAAATTTGAAATTAAGACACAAATAAATGTTACCCATTCACCCTCGAGTTCGGATATGTGATTAGTTTTCGAAATCCAACCTCATTATGAAGTCAAAATCTCAATTTTATAAAATCCCTATGTAACGACCAGGCCAGTTGTTTCGATTATTTTAGCTCTGTTCCCCCTATTGATGCTTTACAAATGTGTATTTGTGGTTATGTGACTTGCATGTATGGTTGGTTTGGCTTCAAGGAAGTTTTGGATTAAATTGAGACACTTAGTTTCAAGGTTGGAAGCTTAAGTTGTGAAGGTTGATCGGAATTTGACTTTTATGTGTTTGACCTTGAATCATTCTTTTGATAGTTCCGCTAGGCTCGTATGGTATTTTGGACTTAGTTGTATGTATGAATTTGGATTTTGAGGTTCCTAGGCCATTTTAGCTTAAATTGGTGAAAGATGGAAAGTGGAAGGTTGGAAGATTTAGAGGTTTGACTGAGAGTTGACTTTAATGATATCGGGCTAAGATTGTGGTTCTAGGAGTTGGTATAGGTCTGTTGTGTCATTTCGGACTTGCACACAAAATTTGAGGCCATTCCGAGCTATTTAGGCATGTTCGGAGCAAATTTTGAATTTAGAAATTTGGATTAGTTCCTTAGGCTTGAATCAAGGTGTGATTCATGATGTTGATGCTGTTTAAGTGATTTTTGGCCTCGAGCATATACGTGTTATTTTTTGGGATTGGTTGGTGTGATTCTACGGGGTCCCGGAGGCCTCGGTTGTGTTTCATGGTTGTTCGGGACCATTTCCCCTTATTTTGTATAAGTTGTTTCCTACTGTTCTGGTGTTCATCGCGATTGTTGAAGGAGGGTCGCGATTGCGGAGGGTGTTTGGTGGCTGACAGACTTTTGTTCTTCCCGTTCACGAAGGTGTGGACACGATCGCGATCGCAAAAGGTTAGGACCTGAAGCTTCACGTTTGCGAGAAGTGGGTCGCGTTCGCATAGCGTGTGAGGCAGGCGGGGGAGGCTAGTCCATTTTGCCTTTGCATTCGCAGAAGGCTCCATGTGCATGTAGGCTTGGGAGATTGTAAAATGCGATTGCATGCCTAGGGCCACATTCGCATAGGGTCTTTTGTGGATCTGGTATTTTTGAACTTCGCAATCGCGATGGTGGTCCTGCAAGTGCAATGCACAAGCATGGGCTGACTTAAATGATTCCATTTGTATGGTTGGACTCATATTAGAATGAGTGTTCGAAATTTTTGAGTTTTGTTGGGTTATGGGTGCGAGGCCGAGGTTGTCTTTTTGATTTTAATAAAGATTGAAGTTGTATTGTTTGGAGTTGATACCTTCGGCATTATTTGACCTTGTTAGTTTGTTTTTTACTAGATTCGAGCCGTTCAGAGGTTGAATCGCGCCGGAAGGGATTTTTAGAGTATTGATTCACGCGCTTTGAGGTAAGTAGCATATCTAAACTTGGTTTGAGGGTAATGTTTCCTGTGGACTACGATACTTGAGAAGTGATGGGGGTGACGCACGTGCTAGGTTACGGGCGTGTGTGCGTACATGGGGTATTCATGGTCCAGTTAGACCTTAGACTACTATGAGACTTGTTTTTCTATCATGTCTCATTATATCTGTATTGTCTCTACTTGTATGATTATTTGAGCTATGATTCATGCTAGAAATCATGTCTAGGCTATGTGTTTATTTGTTTGAGACATGATGGGGCAATTCTTGTTGTTTTTGAGCTGTTCGCCTTAAATGTAGATATATTTTCAGTCATGATGCTATATCCGTGTATGATATCTCTGTCTCACTGCATTCTTATTATGATTTCTCATATGTTGTTGATGCGTGATAGGTGTAACACTATTTTGGCTGAGTACTGTGAGATGTGGTTAAATGAGACTTGAGCTGTTGATGACTGAGCTTGGGTCATAGAGACAATTTGGTAGTGTCTTCGAGGTGACATGTATGTACGCCAGGCCGATATTGGGCTAAGTGGTAGTGTCTAGGGGTCAACGCGTGCACCAAGCCTCATGATTGGGCTATGTGACATTGATTTTTGGCTTATATTCGATTGGCGCTAGGACAAGGATACGCCCCTCCGGAGTCTAGTATTCACAGTGACCATAGGCACATGGTCATATATGTGCTTTGGTTAGTGGCATTTGTTCCAGGCAACCGTACAATGCTGAGTGTAGTTGTATGTATGATAGTGAGGGGCATTTGTGCCAGGCATCGTGAGTGTGCTAAGTGTGAGTATACTTGATAGCTTCACTATGATGTTATTGACTTGACATGTAGGCATAAATATGTTTTTTCCTCATGCTAAATGGTAAATGAAATGTCTTATCTTTTGTTGAATGTGTTAGAAAATCACAGTTTCCTTGATAAACTCATGTTTTAGTGATTCCGGTGGAAGATTGGACGTGATTTTTATACTTGGAAAGCATGTCTAATTTTTTGTATTTGTGAACGAGCTGAACATGATATCTGATGAATTATTTACTTTTACTTTCATTATTTTATCATTTATTGTTATTGATTATTGGTGTTGAAAGCTGAATTTCTCCCAAACTCGTCACTAATTTCAACCAGAGTTTAGGTTTGTTACTTATTGAGTACATGGGGTTGGTTGTACTCATACTACACTTGGCACTTTATGTGCATATCCAGGTAATTTTAGGTGTGGTCATTACTAGAAATCGCTTCGGTTTCAACTTTTGGAGACTACGAGGTAGCTGCTATGTCATTCAATGGACTTGAAGTTCTCTTTTGTTTATTCTTTGTTATCACGGTTCTATCATTCAGACAGTTTTGTATTGAGGATTGACTCTGTACTTTTGAGATTCTATAGTGCTCATGTACTCATTGACACCAGATCATGGGATGGTCGTAGCTACATTATTGTTGTTATTTTAAATATTTGATGATTATCCCGCTGTCGAGATTTACTTAGTCCCATTATTGTGATTCTTGCTATTGTTTAATTGTTGGCTTGCCTAGCAAGCGGTGTTAGATGTCGCCACGACTCCAGTGAGAGTTTGGGTCATGACAAGTTAGTACAAAGCTCTAGATTTGCAAGGTCTCACGAGTCATGAGAAATTTTAGTATAGTCTTGCGGATCGATACAGTGACGTCTGTAGTTTTCTTTGAGAGGATATCGAGCTGTTAGGAAACTTCACTTTTTTGCATTCATGCCATGTGAAATTATTAATTCCAAAGTTTGAACCTTTTATCTTCTATTCTCTTATAGGTGGTGAGACACGTTCAGCTGAGCAGGAGCCGGAGCCCGAGACTGCCGGCACTACTAGGGGTAGAGGACGGGGCTGAGGCAGAGCCATAGGTAGAGGCACAGTTCAGCCTAGAGCACATGCAGCGACAACTGATGTTGACCCTTAGATAGAGTAGGGGGAGAAGATTCCTATTCCGACCGAGCTAGTAGGACCAACTCAGGTCCTAGAGGGGTTCATCGCTACCCTAATGCTCTAGGACGCCCTAGTCCACTTGGTTGGACTTATGAAGAGTGTGGCCCAGAATGCTGTATTTCCTATAGCGCCAGTCGTTTTTCAGGAAGGGGGGAGTTCATGGGCAGATGGCTCATGGGTATTAAACCCTAATAGTTCTACCAGTTGTGGCAGTTTAGACTTTTATTGGCACACAGCCCGGAGAGAGACCCCCGATGTCAGCTGAGAGGCTAAAGAGGTTGGACAAGTTCACCAAATTGTTTCCTCCTCTCTTAAGTGTTACACCTTCTGAGGACCCCAGAATTTCTTAGGCCATTTCCATGAGATATTACATAACATGGGTATAGTGAAGTCCAACGGAGTTGATTTTACAATGTTTCATATGCACGGTGCTTCCAAGAAGTGGTGGCAGGAGTATGTTCGGGGCAGGACAACATGTTCACCTCTTCTCACTTGGGCTTAGTTCTCATAGTTGTTCTTAGAGAAGTTCATTCCCTTTACTCAAAGAGAGGACTTTTGCAGTCAGTTTGAGCGCCTTTAGCAGGGTAGAATGATCATCACTCAGTATGAGACCAAATTTGTGGATTTATCATGCCATACAACTATCATCTTCCCTACTGAGAAGGAGAGGGTATGAAGGTTAATAGATAGAATCACATATGGTATCAGGCTACATATGGCTAGGGAGACTAGGGATGATATTTCTTTTACTCGGTTTATGGAGGTCTCCATTAGGATCGAGTGTATCATAGGTTAGGGTAGGGAGAAAGCCTCTGATAAGAGGCCTCGTCATTTTAGAGGATTTAGTGGTGCCTCATCTAGAGGTCAAGGTCAATTTGTGAAGGGCCAGTCTAGCAGACCAGTTTATCATTTGTCACCACTTATTTGATCAACTTCAGGGTTCTAGAGTGTTCTCAAAGATCTATTTGAGGTCGAGGTAACATCAGTTGAAGATCTGGGCTTAAGATATTTCAAACATTGCTTTTCAGACTCACTATAGCCATTATGAGTTTTTGGTGATGTCGTTTGGGTTGACCAATGCCCCAACAACTTTTATGTACTTTATGAATAACGTATTTCAAATTTATCTGTATTTCTTCATCATAGTTTTTATTGATGATATATTGGTGTATTTTCATAGCCAGGAGCATCATGAATAATATTTGAGGATCGTGCTCTAGATTTTAAGGGAGAAAAATGTATATGATAAATTGTTTAGACTTGGTGGCATTCTTGGGTCATATAGTGTACGGTGAGGGGATTACGGTGGATCTGAAAGAAGATTGAGGCAATTTGAGTTGGCCTAGACTGTCTTCTACTACTGAGATCCGGAGTTTCCTTGGGTTGGATGGGTATTATCACCTTTTTGTCGAGGGGTGTTCATCTATTGAAGACCTATTGACTAGATTGATGCAGAAGAGTGCCTCATTTAGGTGGTATGATTAGTGTGAGTAGAGTTTTCCGAAGCTCAAGACTACCTTAACTACACCTCTAGTTCTAGTTTTGCCTTCGAGATCGGGTTCTTACATAGTCTATTGTGATGCTTCATGGATTGGCATTATGTCCACGTTGATAAAGGAGGGGAGAGTGATTGTTTATGCTTCGCATCAGTTTAATCAACGTGAGAAGAACTACTTAGTGCACGATTTGGAGTTAGCAGCCATTGTTCACACGCTCAAGATTTTGCGGCACTATTTTTATGGTGTGTCTTGTGAGGTGTTCACGGATTACAGGAGTCTCCAAAACTTATTCAACACAAAAAATCTAAACTTGAGGTAAAAGAGGTGGTTAGAGCTGCTAAAGGACTATAATGTTACCATTCTTTATCATCCAGGAAAAGCCAATGTGGTGACCGATGTATTGAGTAGGAAGGCTGAGAGCATGGGGAGTCTTAATTTTATTTTTTCAGGTAGAGATCGTTAGCTTTTGATGTTTAGGACTTGGCCAACAGGTTCGTGAGATCAGTTTCTACCATTAGTAGAGTTCACCTACAGTAACAACAATCAATCGAGTATCCAGATGGCTCCATGTGAGGCTTTATATGGGAGGCGATGTCGTTCTTCGGTTGGTTGGTTTGAGCTTGGGTAGGCTAGGTTATTGATCACTAATTTTGTCTATGATATTTTGGAGAAGGTGAAGTTGATTCAGGAGTAGCTTCATACAACATAGTCTAGGAAGAAAAGTCATGCTAATAGGAAGGCTCGTGATATGGCATATATGGTGGATGAGAAGGCTTTACTCAAAGTTTCGCCCATGAAGGGTGTGATGAGGTTCAGGAAGAATGGAAAGTTGAGCCCTAGGTATATTGGTCCTTTTGAGGTGATAGAAAGAGTTGGAGAAGTGGACTTCAGACTTGCCTTGCCACCTAGTTTATCAAGAGTTCATCTAGTGTTTCATATTCCCATGCTCCAGAAGTATTATGTAGATCTATCACATATATTAGACTTCATCATGGTGCATTTGGATGAGGATTTGGCTTATGATATGGAGTCGGTGTCCATTTTGGACCAGTACGTTCGAAAGTTAAGGTCGAAGAGTATAACATCGGTGAAGGTTCATTGGAGAGATCAAGCAGTTGAGGAGGATACATGGGAGACCGACCAGGAGATGCGGAGCATATATCCTCACTATTTTGATACCCTACCTATGATTCTAGACTCATTCGAGGATGAACAGTTATTTAAGAGGGAGAAAATAGAATGACCCGACCAGTCATTTTAAGTATTTTAGCCCTGTTTCCCCTATTTTATACTTTACATATGTGTATTTTTGGTTATGTGACTTGCATGGATGCTTGGTTTGGCTTCGGGGAAGTTTTGGATTGAATTGGGACACTTAGTCTCAAGGTTGAAAGTTTAAGTTGTGAAGGTTGACTGGAGTTTGAATTTTGTGTATTTGACATTGGATAGGAGCTTTTATAGTTCAATTAGGTCTACAATGATTTTGGACTTAGACATATGTCCGAATTTGGATTTGAAGTTCCTAGGCCGTTTTGGCTTGAATTGGCAGAAGTTTGAAAGTTGAAGGTTGGAAAGTTCGTATGTTTGACTGAGAGTTGACTTTGATGATATCGTGCTCGGATTGTGGTTCCGAGAGTTAGTATGTTACACCCTGCAATATTACGACAGTATCACGTTTCGTATTATTAAGTTACGATGATGTTGTACCCTGAAGTATTGTACATGAAATTTGTCCTAAGGTAATTGACATCAGTTCAAGTAAAAGATTATTTGGAGATTATATGGATTATGCTATTTCACAAGTGATTAGTAAAGGTGAAACGGGGAGCAAGTCAAAGAAAATGAATTTTTGTCCAAGTTTGGCATGTTGGGATAAAATACGGCTCAAGCTAAAATACTCGGTATTTATGGACTAGTACCATACAAGGTACCACATGACCATAATAGTAAAGTATCTTATAGTAAGATATATATAAAGTGTGTTAAAAGTAAGTAGTATTTTAAGTAATTTGAGATAATTCTTAATTATGTGGATATTTGGTTAATTAATAAAAAGTTTTGAAAGATTAGTTAAGTTAATTATAAAATTTTGGCTAAGTCTTTGACTCCCTCCAACGTGGCAACAAGGGATAAGTTTTTCCAAGACCAAACCATGACTCCTTAATTTATATAATAGGTGTCATATTTAGGGAAAATGTTGGCTAAATAGTCATCACTGTCTTGTTTCTTTCATTTCCTATGTGATCTTAAATATAATGATAGCATTGAGAATCTTGGAACAGATTTATGTCAAATTCATGCACATAATGAACAAGAGAATTAATGCATAATATCTTATCTAAGGCCACAGTACCTCAATATTGAAGCTAATAAGTCTTCAAGCAGCAAAAAAATAACTGTCTTGAAGCTTTGCTTCCTCGGTTACATATATGAAGAATAAATTTATATATTATGTGATTTTGTACCTTCAATCTCAAAATTTAGGAACATAAGTTTCCATTTATAGCTTCTCTGATTTTTTTCAAGAGTGCGTTCCTAGGAGATGTTAACTTTACGTAGCATTTTGAGATAGAGGTGCATCCTAACACATGGAAATTGGTCCCTGTGATGAATGTCATTCGTCTGAAAAGGCAAGAAACAAAAGGTGAGGAGATTTGGGAATTCCTACGAGAAATTTCTTAGAATAATAGCAACGTGATTTTGCGATTCTAAGGGAGTACGGTGCATTCTTTCCCAAGAATATCATACGTATTTTTCCCTACCTCAGGTATGTTAAGGCTATCCCTTTTTTTCTTTTTGGCATGATCCATAGAGAAACAATAAAAGGCACAACTTCCATAAATGACTCTATTCATAGAAGTATTAGAGGTGCCTAGGTTCTTGAATCCTCATATGTCTTATTATTTCATCGTATGTTCATGGGTCTCAAAAAATACGTAAAATGATTTTATGATATTAATCAGAGGTATAATGGTCTTATGACGTACCGAGAGATTTTGTTATCGTATTTCATATGCATTTCATGCATTTATACATGTACATTGACCCATGACTTAGACGTCATTATATACACGTATATATATGTATATATATATGGGATATGGGAAAAGGTTACGGCGTTATATACGCACCACCACCTGATCAGCTGGTATATGATGATGATGTTGTCCACAGTGGCTGAAATATGATTCAAACGGCGTTATATACGCGTATATATGTATGTATATGTATATGGGATATGGGAAGATGTTATGACATTATATACGCACCACCACCTGATCAGGTGGTATATGTTGATGATATATATATATGTATATATATATATATATATATATATATATATATATATATATATATATATATGTATGTATGTATGTATATGGGATATGGGAAAGGTCATGGCGTTATATACGCACCACCACCTGATCAGCTGTTATACGATGATGATTTTGTCCACAGTGGCCGATATGATATGATGGGATGCCCTCAGAGGCTGATAATGTTATGAAACATGTACCTATTCACGACATGACATTCATACGCATATGCATGACGTTAAAAGTAACTTATGATTTACAAAATTATTCAGACTTATAGGTTGAGTCATGTACTCTATATGTCTTCCATGTCCCTTATGTATTTATTTATGTGCCTTACATACTTGGTACATTATTCATACTGACGTCCCTTTTTCCTGGGGACGCTGCATTTCATGCCCACAGGTCCCGATAGACAGGTCGAGAGCCCTCCAAGTAGGCTATTAGCTCAACGGAAGATGTCGGTGTGCTCTATTTGCTTCGGAGTTGCTCGTTTGGTTAGTATGGTTTAAACGTGTATTGTTGGTATGGAGGGACTCTGTCCCGACCTTTATGGCATTTATGTATTCTTAGAGGCTTGTAGACATATGTCGTGTACGTATAAGATTGTACGGCCTTGTCGGCCTATATTTTGACTTTATAAGGGATTATGTTGGCCTATTAGGCCCGAATGTCACGTGTATATGATGATGTAATAAGGAAGATACATTACATTGGTACTCGATCGAGTAAGGTATCGGGTGCCCGTCGTGGCCCATCGGTTTGGGTCGTGACATAGTATAGGTCTATTGTGTCATTTGGGACTTACATGCAAAATTTGAGGTCATTTCGAGTTGTCTAGGAATGTTCGGCGTAAAACTTAAGTTAGGTAATTTAGATTAGTTCCTTAAGCTTGAATAAAGGTGTGATTCGTGGTTTTGATGTTGTATTATGTGCTTCGTGACCTCGAGCAGGTTCGTGTTAAGTTTTAGGATTGTTTGGTGTGATTGGACGGGGTCCCGGGAGTCTCGGGTGTGTTTTGGGGTGGTTTTTGACCGTATCCCCTTATTTTGTATCAGCTATCTTCTGGTGTTCATTGTGATAGCGGAAGGAGGGTCGCAATCGCGGAGGGTGCTTGGTGGCTGGAAGAATTTTTTTTCCTCATGTTCGCGAAGGTGTGGTCGCGATTGCGGAAGGTTGAGAGCTGAAGCATCGCGTTCGCAAGAAGAGGGCCGCGTTCGCGTAGCGTTTGAGGAAGCATGGGAGGCAAGTCCATTTTTCCTTCGCGTTCGTGAAATGGCTCTGTGTTCGCGTAGGCTTGGTAGCCCTGGTCCTGCGATCACGATGCACAAGCCTGGGCAGGCATAAATAATTCCATTTCGATGGTTTTAGTTGTTTTATCATATTTTGAGATTGGGAGCTCGGAATTTGGGCGATTTTAGTAGGGATTTTCATGATTTGGATTGGGGTAAGCGTTTTTGACTCATTTGATTATTATTCATGATTCCAACCTTTTTTTAGCAATCTAATAATGAATCTAGGTGAAGAAATTGAGAATTTTAGTAAAAAAAATTCCAAATGAAATTTGAGGATTTGAACTCTGATTCAGAGTCGGAATTGGATGAAACATGTATGGTTGGACTCGTATTGGAATGGGTGTTCGGGATTTATGAGTTTTGAGGTGTGGGCCGATGGTTGGCTTTTTGGGTTGACTTCTCGATTTGATAAAGATCGAAACTTTGTTGTTTGGGATTGTTTCCTATGGTATTATTTGATGTTATTAAGTTTTTTTTGGCTAGATTCGAGCCACTCTGAGGTCGATTCATGCCGGAAGGGAGGGCTTTTTGGAGAATGGATTCACATTCTATGAGGTAAATAACATATCTAAACTTGCTTTGAGGGTACATTTTCCTATGGACTATGATACTTGAGATGTGTTCGGGGTGACACATGTGCTAGGTGATAGGCGGGTGTGCTTACATCGGGATATTTATGGTCCGGGTAGACTTTAGACTACTATGAGACTTGTTTTTCTATCATGCCTAGTTATATCCATGTTTTCTCTACTTGTATGATTATTTGAGCTATGACTCATGCTAGAAATCTATTTAGGCTATGTGCTTATTTGTTTAATACATGATGGGTCTATTCTTGTTGCTTTTTAGCTGTTTGCCTTAAATGTACCAATATTCTCAGTCATGATGCTATTTCCGTGTATGATATCTTTGTCTCGGTGAATTCTTATTATGATTTCTTACATGTTGTTGATGCCTCATATGTGTAATACTATTGAATTGAGTACAGTAAGATGTGGTTAATTGAGACTTGAGCGGTTAATGATTGATCTTGGGTCATAGAGCCGATTTGGCGTTGATTAATCGGGATCATATTCGGGGGTCGAGGACTATCGTGGCCATAGAGTCGATTTACTCTAAGAAATTTGCACTATTGCATCGCGGGGCAGGGGTGCTAGTGCAGTTTTTCTGCAGAATCAAAAAAATAAACTCTATGAAGATCATAACTAATACAGAGCATGGGGCGGCGCATGGGTGTATTTTCGCGGTCTAATTTTCTCACTTCAGCTTGAAAAGGGTAGTTTTATCCGGGCTCATTCCTACATGATATAAATACACCAAAAATATGATTTTAGATGACTTTTGACCTCGGGAGCTATTAAAGAGATTTGGAGACTTCAAGACGCAAGATTTCATCTTCCTTCTACCAATTCTATACGCAAGTTTGGGTTGTAACGTTGGATTAATGTTTTATTATTCTTTAACTCTATTTGTGATGACTTTCTCCATATTTATAGAGTAGTTTACCTTAGGGTTTGACATTATTTGGTGATTTGGTTGTTGTTTATGGATTTGTCTACTATTTAATTGCTTAAATTTATTAGAGAGACTTAATATTAGTTGTGATTTTACTCTTTATAGTGTTTAATTGAAAGAGGAACATCTTATTGAATATTATTGCAGTGTATACCTCAGTTTATTTTGGTGGTTCTTTGAATTATCGAGAGGGCTTTTTGAGTTACCTTTTAAATTAAAATGGAGAAATATTTGCGAGAAATTTCCCTTAGATCATTCCTACCAATAGATTCTCGCAAGTTTCACCGCACTTCACGTTAGTTTATTTAAAAGATTTAGATTTAATAGAGAGAGTAATCTAAATCGAAAGTATAAGTTAATCACCTATTGAATTCATGAGAATCGATAGAACTTTAAGAATGAAATCAGTATCAAATATAGGATAGCATTCTTGCGCCTATCATGTCAAAGACCTTATTCTTCATATTGATAATAACTCATCTGCTAATTCAGAAATTATTTTTTCCATTTTTTTGTTTATTAGTTAACTTCTCTTTAAGATTTCTTTCATAGTACCTGACAAGTGTTAGGGAGAAAGCTTGAAAAATTATTTCTGATGTTGAACTTAAGTGTTGCGAAGATGGAGCACAACCAACCTAAGAAAATGGTTGGAGGATTAGCAGCTGAACACTATCACAAGTCTTCTATTTGTTTTAAATGTAGTGGAAATCATCTATGGGTTGACTATCAAGTATATAAGTATTCCTCCAATGGTTTATCTTTTGAAATTTCTCACTCTGTTTCTAGTCCGTACATGTATGAAGTTTCATATGGGAACACTATTAACTCTGATTAGGATTAATATCCTTATTATGACTGGAATAAAAGTGAAGCGAGACAACCATATCAAGAGGAGAAAGATAGTTTAGAAGAGCTTATGTATGAGTTCATTAATAGTGTTGAAGAAAGATTTATACAAAATTAAGAGAGACATATCCAAAATGGTGAAGCTATTAAGAACTTAACAACACAAATGAGTTAAACATTAAGTATACTTTCAGAAAGCTTATTGTAATGTGACAGGGACTATATGGAGGAGATACCCTGTGAGAATGAACCCACCCATGAGGATGAATATCTACAAAGAGAAGGTATCACTCTGCATGAACACTCTGATTTAGTTAAGATGATTATAGATGAGGCTTTGGTTGATTGTGAAGTAATAAAAAGTTCAAACCCCCATCCGTCTTCCACATTTACAACATTTAGTAGAAGCGAATGAGAAACAAATGGTCTTGGACATACCACATGAATATTCACATTATCTTTCTTCTTTATTTTTTTATTCTAACCTTGATCATGGGGATCTTATTTTTGGGAATTTATAGGAAGATGTAGGGATTGATCCCGTGAAAGTATGCAGGAGTAAGTTGATGATCATCATGAATGAACAATTCACCACTCAAAAAGAGGCCAGGAAAGAAAGAAAACAGTGGGTCTTGCAGATAACCTCATAAGACTTAAGAGTGAAAATCCCAAAGAGTGAAAACGAGGAATACATTCAGAATTAGGGGCGGAGTTTATATGTTCTCGGAAAAGAAAAAAATTCAAGAGATTTTTCTTTACTTCTTGCTTTTTACTTGTGTGTCATGGATATGCCAAAATTTAAAGCGTGGGGCGGGGATGTAAATATGTATATGTATCTTTTTTTTCCTTCTTATCTTTGTGTGTGTTTTTTTTTTAAAATTATCTTTATTCTTTAAAAAAATTAACTTTTCTTGACGATGGATTTCTTCAACTGTCTTCTTGAGAGATAAATTCGAACAAAAAATACAAAAAAAAATTTGAAAACTCTGAGAATATATCTTTTAGTTTATTTTTATTTTATTTTCTTAGATAGTGTAACAATTCCCCATTGTTTTTTCTTTGTGATGTGGTTCTTTTCAAAAGGTTTTTTCTTACACCGAGTGTAGTTATATTTTTTAGGAATAAAAGATTCTTGTGGTTTTATGCTAATTGGAGGGATTTTCTTGACTTTGCTGTGCCATGAGAGCAGTAATATAACGACCGGACTAGTCGTTCTGAGCAATTGCACTTCGCTCAGTAGTTTCGAGCATGAGGAGCTCTGTATGATGTATTATAACTGATGTGAATCATCGGTTTTGGTTTTCAAGTTATTCGGAATTCATTTAGAAGAATGATTCTCAGCTAGAAGCTTTAAAATTGAAGGTTTGACCAAGTTTGACTTTTTAGTATTTGACCTCGGATTGGATTTCTGATGGTTCTGTTAGCTCAATTGGGTGATTTTGGACCTAAGAGCGCATCCGGATTGTGATTTGGAGGTCCGTAGTAGAATTTGGCTTGAAAAGGCAAAAGTTGGAATTTTGGAAAGTTTGCCCGGGAGCAGAGTTTTTGATATCGGGGTCGGATTTTGATTCTGAAAGTTGAAGCAGGTCTGTAACGTCAAATATAACTTGTGCGCAAAATTTGAGGCCAATCGAACGTGACTTGATAGGTTTCGACATCGGTTGTGGAAGTTAAAGTTTCAAAGTTCATTGATTTCGAATTAAGGTGTGATTCGTCATTTTGATGTTGTTATGTGTATTTGGAGGCCTCGAGTAGGTCCGTGTTGTGTTATGGGACTTGTTGATATGTTTGGACGCGGTCCCAAGGGGCTCAGGCGTATTTCAGATTGATTTCAGATCATTTTTCCTTCGTTTTCACAGTTGTATTCTGCTGGTATCTGGTGTCTCTGCCCTTCATCGCGTTCGCGAGGCAAGTGTCGCGAATGTGTAGTGTATTTTGATGGCAGTAACATTTCCTTCATCACGTTCGCAAATATTGGTCCACGTTCAGATACAGTTGGGACAAGTCTTCTTCGCGTTCGCATACGAGGGATCACGTTCACGTACGAGGGATCACGTTTGCATAGGGTTGAGCTGGGAGAAGGAGCTGGAGGCCTTTCTTCATCGCGTTCGCGTAGTTGGAGCTGCGTTCGTGAAGGTCTAAGTCAGCTGTGAGTCACTTTAGTGAGGTGTTTACGCAAATGCGAAGTATGTTATGGTGGCAGATTATTTTGTTCATCGCGAATGCGATGGTATTGCCGCGTTCGCGAAAGAGGATGTATGGGCAGAAGTATAAAGTACTCTATTTTGAGGGTTTCATCCATTTTCACATTTTTGGAGCTATGGAGCTCGGATTGAGGCGATACTTGAAGCAATTCTAGACATATGAATTGGGGTAAGTGTTCTCTACTCGATTTTGGTAATATTCCATGAATCTATCTTTGATTTTAGCTTTTGGTTGATGAATTTTAAGGAGGAAATTGGTGGTTTTGGCCTAAAGTTTTATAATATGAATTTTTGAGTTGTGAACATCGAGTTAGAGTCGAAATTGAGTGAAACTAGTATGGTTGGACTCATAATTGAATGGGTTGTCGGATTTTGTGAGTTTTGTCAGGTTCCGAGGTGCGGGACCAGGTGTGATTTTTGGCCGGATTTGGGATTTGATTTAGATTCAATCTTTATCATTTGGAATTGTTTCCTTGGGCTTTAATTGATATATTTGAGTTGCTTTTGGTTGGTTTTGAGCTGTTCGAACATCACTACGTGCGTGATGGCATTTTTTGAGCATCACTTGGCTTTCGAGGTAAGTAACTCTTCTAAACTTAGTGCTGAGGGTATGAACCCCCAAATTAGGTTTTATGTGATCAGTGTTGAGGTGACGCACATATTAGTTGACGGGCGCGTGGGTGTGCACCGTGTGAATTGTGACTCCGTAACTTCTGTGGTACTGTGTAGTTACCTGACCTTATCTGTAATCATGAAGTTTCTACGTGCTTGAGCTATTGAGCTGTGATCCATGTTAGACATCATGTCTAGGCTACATGCTTATCCTACTGGGATCCACTGAGGTCATTTCTGTTGTTGAGTTATCTTCTTTGATTGCTTTATATACTCAGTCATACACATTCATGTTCATATCATATCTCAGTCTCTTTTGTTATTTATTAATACATCATATATTCATATTCGGGCTAGTTTCATGACATTGTGAGGTTGAGAGAGAGACTGGAGAGAATGATGACTGAGTGAGGCCGAGGGCCTGATGGTGAGGATGTTTATGATGGGAACGGGCTGCGCGCCGCAGTATGTTTTACTGATTTATGCTATGATTGGTTTGTTATAGCTCTTGGGCTAAAGGAGCCCCACCGAACTCTGCACACACCCCCAGTGAGCGAAGGTACCTACGAAGTGCGAGTGTTGAGTGCCAAGTGCCGAGTGCCGAGTGATGAGCGATTGAGAGGACTGAATGACTGTGAGGACTTAGTGGTTGTGAGGAATGAGTGACTAGGAGACTGAGTGACTGGGAGGACTGAGTGAATTGATACTCTGAGAGTATGCGTATGGTTTTATTATTGAGTTGCATCGCATTTGCTATGCACACTTGATATACAGGCATAGAGATGTATTTTCTCTCATGTTGTGCGGTATCACGTCATTCGTGACTTCTCATACATATTGAATATAGTCATGGAGATGTATTTTTATCATGCAATTTGAAATGAAGCATTTAACGTGGAAAGTTTTTGGAAAAATTATAGTTTTCAAGGAAGATTATAGCTTTCAACTTACTTATATTTTTGGAAATTATAGTTTTTTGATAAAAAGACTTGGGCTTTTCACTATTATACTTGAAAAGCGAAACTATTTTTTGGAAACTATGAATAAGCTGGGCTCTTATCTCTGAGTTTCTTCTTATATTACTTGCTTTACGTTGTTATGAATTGTTGTTGGCTATTGGTGTTGGACCTGGCCTTTTTTCTAGCTCATCACTACTTTCAACCTAAGGTTAGGTTTGTTACTTACCAGTACATGGGGTTGGTTGTACTGATACTACACTTCTGCACAATACGTGTAGATGTTGGCTGTTGTTGTTGTTGTGTTCGATGGTTGCTGGATTTGAAGATGTACACGCGTTTCGGTTGTAGATGCCTCTTGTTCATGGTAGCCTTAGATTTATAAAACTCTGTTTATGTACTTTTCAAACAGAAGATGTATTTACTTCATATCAGCTTTGTAAACTCTATTCTTAGAAGCTCATGATTTGTACTACCAGTCATTTGGAAATGTATAAGTTTCAGATAATTCCTTTGTTTAATCATCTTTTTAGTATTATTGAAATTGGATTGTTATCAGTTGGCTTACCTAGCGGGTTGGGTTAGGTGCCATAACAACTAGTGGGTTTTGGGCCGTGACAAGTAAGTTCCTTAGTGTGACGCTTAGGCTCAGTTCTTGACTCGTGTAAGCACTTTAAAATGTTTAATTTTGACTTTGCTTAACTACTTTAACAAGAGATTCAGGATAGATCCGATCCTAAGTGAGTTATGTGTCAATGTATGTGTGAGGTTGTTGTTGACATTCTGTGCATGTCATTTAATGTCTAGGACTTGCCTGTATGATTGCAAAGTGAAATAACAGTCTTTTCCAGTCTAAAAAATGATATAGGCATTTCTTTGTTGAGCTAGATATATGCCTTTAGCCCACCAAAAATAATGTATATCTTAGTCAGCCTCTTTGAGTCTGTAATCCTATTTTCTTTGGCAACCACACTAGAAGCTTGACCCGTTTGGTGAATTGACCATTTATTTGAACCTTTTACCTCTCTTGAGCACTTGAAATTATTATGAGCTTATTAAAAGCTAAATTGAGGTATTGTCGGGTTTTTAGTGGAACTGAGAACAATAAAAGAAAGATGCACTATTTTGAGAAAAAAAATAAGATCCACTTATAGGGAATTGAAAAAAAAATAGAAAAAATGAATTTCAAAAATTAGAAGATAAGAAAAAAAAGTATTGTGTTTGTATGTATTTTGTGGAAAAAATATTCCTTGATAGTGGTAACTCATGCTATATTTGTGCTTAAAGAAGTGTAGAGACGTTGTTATTACATGGTGAAGGTAGGGGTTTGGATTAACATATGTATGGGGTTTGAATTGTTAATTGTATGTATCAAAGTGATCCGGGAGGTATAGTCACTATATCCAAATGTATCCTACTCGTCCCGAAGCCTACATTACAACCAAAATAAAATCCTACTTGATTTTTGACTGAGTGACTTTGAATTAGTAGAGTATTACATTACAGGCAAGCCTATGACACGTCTTTTGTGGCATATAAATCTTATTTCTGAGAGTGAGTGAATTCTTTTTATCTTGAGTTCCTATTTGTTCTTGAATTTTATGGTATGTGTCACTACCTCTATTGTTTGTGCACATGACTTGTGAAGGAAAGTTAATGTCTTTGGCCTCTGTGTTAAAGTAAGTGAGCAAGTTTTTGAAAAATACGTAGTGCTTATGAGTTAAGTCTTGAGCCTAGGATATTATAGTGTGGTGCTTAGTCTAATTTAATTATACTTGGCAGGATGAGTTAGGAGAGTTGTTTGTTTAAAAAGGTCATGTCTATGTGAAGTGTAGTTTGATTGCTCGAGGACGAGCAATGATTTAAGTATGGGGTGTTGATGGTAGGCTATAATCCCGAGTTTTAGTCGCTTATTGCACTTTAATTCACTGCCCTTTGATTGCATTTAGCTATATAGGTACCCTTTGTTAGTACTTTACATTTATTACGTGTGTTATGTTGTGTAGGATGTGATTTCAAGTTGAGAAGAAAGTTTAGAGGTAAAATGGATGAATTGGAGCTTTGAAGTCTGAGTAGAAGCTCAAGGAATTAAACCAAGATCGCGTTCATGGGTCGAGGACCAAGTCTGAATATCAAAAAGTGAGAAAAAAAATTTACTCTAAGAAATTTGAACTATAGCGCCGCAGGGCGCGGGGTGCTACTGTAATTTTCTTGCAGAGTGAAAAAAATCAACACTCTGAAGATCCTCACTAATGCGGCGCATGGCGCGCTACACCAGTCTATTTTCCCGGTCCAATTTTCCCACTTCGGGTTGGAAAGGGTAGTTTCATTTGGGACTGCTCCTACATGGTATAAATACACTAAAAATATGATTTTTAGAAAACTTTTGACCTTGGAATCTATTGGAGAGTTTTAGAGATTTCAAGACACAAGATTCATCTTCCTTCTACCAATTCAATACGCGAGTTTGGATTGTAACGTTGGATTAAAGTTTTCTTATTCTTTAACTCTACTTGTGATGACTTTCTCTACATCTATGGAGTAGTTTACCTAAGGGTTTGACATGATTTGGTGACTTGGTTGTTGTTTATGGATTTGACTATTGTTTAGTTGCTTCAATTTATTAGAGGAGCTTTAATATTAGTTGTGATTTTATTCTTTATATTGTTTAATCCAAAGAGAAACATCTTACTGAATATTATTGTAGTGTATACCTTAGTTTATTTTGGTGATTTTTTGAAGTAATTGAGAGAGATTGTTTAGTTACCGTTTAAATTAAGGTTGAGAAATATTCACTAGAAATTTCTCTTAGATCATTCCTACTAATAGATTCTTGCGAGTTTCACCGCACTTCACATAAGTTTATTTGAAAGATTTAGATTTAATCGAGAGGGGGGATCTGAATCGAAAGTATAATCTAATCACCTATTGAATTCGTTAGAACAGATAGAACTTTAAGAGTGAAATATAACAGTGTTAAATTTAGGATAGCAGTCTTGCACCTATTATGTCAAAGCCCTTATTCTTCATATTGATAATAACCCATTGCTATACTCTTTAGTTCCCTCTGATTAATTTTTACTTGCTTTAATATAAGTTTGTTAGTAGTAGTATTAATGCAATGACCCGGAATCCTAACCTCGGGGTTGTGATGGCGTCTAACATTTCACTTGCTAGGCAAGCCAACACTAGCTAAATTACTTACTAGTTTTAATATTTTAAAACAAAACATTAATATTAATAATAAATGGTGATAGTATGAAATTGATATGATAAATACCATGTAGCGTAAACTAAACATATCCTAGAAATCTGGAGTCACGAATACAAGAGCGTCTAGAGCACTATAGATAAAGTCTTCACAAATTATAGCTGTTTGAAATAAGGTAAACAGTAAAGACATAATGGATGGAGACTTCAGACACTGCGAACGCCAGCAACTCTACCTCAAGTTTCCTGCTGATAGCCGGTCCAGGCAAGATCTGCACTACAAGGTAAGTGCTGAGCCTAACCTCGACGAAGTAGTGACGAGGTTATGGCAAGTCACTCACAAATAACCTAGACGAAATAATAATAACAGAACATAGAAATAGAATTAAACCAATAAACTCATATAACTGGACCTGTAGATCAACTATCAAAGGGCCCCAAAATAACATAATCTCAAATCTCATAACACAATACTAAGAACATTCTCTACAGCCACAAATAACTTACAACACATTAAATCCGTTGAGGCACGCAATCCGATATCACCATATAAACATCTGTTCATATTCATCCTTATTTCTTCATATCATATCATATCATATCATTTCAATTCCGGTATGGCGTAAAATCCATTCCAACAATTTTAATTATTATTGTTGCAGCATGCAACCCGATCCCAAACAATATAAATTAAACGAATAAACTACAACCAACTACGACATATCACAAAATAAAACAAAATAAAGGAACTAACAAAGAAAGTCACAAAGTAGATGAAATATTTATATGATAGCACACAAAATCAAATAGCAAGTTATGACAATTAATAAATAAAAACACATATACAATGAATCAAGTAACAATTAATGCATGTAACAGATAAAGGCATGAATTCAACAAGTAATTGCAAGTAATAATTAAAGTATTTAACAATTAATAACATGGATTAAATAAGTCAATAAATAATCGAAAACAATATATAAATATCCCAACCTGCATGCTAAATCTCATGACGACGCATATACACTCGTGACCTCGCATATACACGGATTCCCCACATATTTCACATAGCAAATAGTCCAACAAGTTTTAATTCCATCAAGTCAAGGTTATACACAATAATTACCACTTTCCGCAATCAAATCAACACTCGACCATGGCCTTTCCTTTAGAATTAGCCTCCAAACCGGTCAAATCTAGCCAAATATAGTTCAAATAATTCAAAATAAGCTTTAGAAACTACCAGCGAGTGAAAAAGATTTGATCTTTGATGAAATTAAAAAAAAAAGTCAAAAACAGTCAACCCTGGACTCGCTTGGTCAAAACCCGAGACCCATTCACCCCCCATCCCGGTTACGTGATTTGTTTCAAAATCCGACCTCAATTTGAGGTCTGAACTCAATTTACAAGATCCCTAATTTCTACCCAAATCCCTAATTTATACCATAAAAATCCTATATTTGATGTTGAAAACACATGAAAAATATTGAGTAATTGAAAGAAAATGGATTAAAGTTGCTTATTAATGATTTCGGGAAGAAGAAACTCTTGGAAAATCACCTCTAGTGTGTTTAGGGTTGATAAATAGTATAAAATGATCTAAGTCCTGATTTTTACTCTCTAACTCAGCTACAGATGTCGTAATTGCAAACTCTTATTCACAATTGCGACCATCGCAAATGCAAAACACATGTCGCAAATGCGAACTATGCATCAGAAGCCCAGAAGTCGCTAATGCGACAATTTGTTCACAAATGCAAACCCCCCTGGTTGCAAATGCAAACAATTACTTCGCAAATGCGAAGCTATCCTAAGTCGCCAGAAGTCACAAATGCGATCAAGAAACTCGCAAAAGCGGCCTTAGCCAGTTCGCAAATGCAAACCATTTCCTTGCAATTGTGAGGTCACCCAGCTCAAGCTCCTACTCGCAAATGCGAACTCGTGTTCGCAAAAGCGAGGCTCGCGTTAACGTGCCAGACCTCACAGATGCGAGATCTACAGATTAACACTAGAACTTAAAGCAGGCAAGCTATTACAATTCCTCTAAAACACATATGATACACACCCGAAACTCCCCCGAGCCCCTAGGTCTTCAAACCAAACATGCACACAAGTCTGAAAATATCATACGAACTCGCTCGCGTAATCAAAACATCAAAATAACATCTAAAATGTCACGATCCTAATATCCCTCCGTAGGATGTCATGATGGAACCTAGTCTCTAAGACTAGGTAAGCCTAACCACATGCGGAATATTTGAAATACAACTTATAATCTCAAAACTTCAAAAATTTCATAAATAAAATATGAAACTCAATATGTACAACTCCCAAAACCTGGTGAAATATAAGTCACACGCTCTAAGTAACAGTGCTGAACAATCCTATACATCATTATCTATAAAAGTGTAATGAAATAAGGAAGAACAAGATAGAAGGCGACTCCGAGGCCTGCAGATGCGGGCAGGCATACCTTCAAGTCTTCTAAGCTACCTCAGCTCACTAATGCCGGGATTGATAGGAAGTACCTGGATATGTACAAAAAGATGTGCAGAAGCATAGTATAAGTAAACCACAATGGTACCCAATAAGTGCGAACTCTAGCCTCGGTAGACTAGTGACGAGGTCATGTCAAGGCATTACTAGAAATAATAAGAAACAAGACGCAAAGTATAGCGATATAATGATAATGACAACGGAAATGAAACAATAAGGAATTTACAGAAAGTTTAATAGCACAGAATCAAGACGGTTAATACAACACAGAAGGAAATAAGGATTTACATGTTAAGGAAATGATGTGATTCTTCGAGTTAACAAAGAACCAACCGACCAGGATCAAGATCTTGAAACGAAAATGTGATTTTGTGGGCCAATTTTAAAAAATAACGTATCTCATGTTTTATGACTTAGAATCTAATGATTCAAAATTAGATGAAAGATGACGATCTGAACTATAAGAAAGACTATTTACTCGTTCAAAATATGTAAATATTGATGCTACACCACATCAATAAAAGTTATGATTTAATAATATCAAAAGAATGAATTTAGATCAAGAAACGTATTCTTGAAAGATCAAGAACTAAACAAGTTCCTAAAGTCACTACTTGGAATCAATTAACGTGATAAAGAAACACCACACACAATTGAAAACAAGATAACGACTATTACCACCTTGCTTGGAACCAAAAATAAGGATAAAGAAGACAAAATAGCGAAAAATACTCTATTGTAAAATTAGGGCAAGCCACAAAAACGTGATTTCTATTCTACAAGGCAAGAGAACCCTTTATATAGGCCTAAAGTCTCTTCTTTGATGACTGCAATTCCTATTCTAATAAGGAAATAAAATAACTAAAGACAAGAAAAGTAAAATCCCTATTCTACAAGGAAAAGAAACTAAACTCCTACTAAAAGGAAAATCCTTATTCTAAAAATAATAAAATAAATCCCATTTTAAGAAGGAAAGAATCTTGGATTCGTGAAATCAATCTTGAGCTTCTTGGACTTCTTGCGCTTCTTGAAGATAAATACATATGTTTGGGCTTGGGCTCTAAAATATTATCTTGGCCAAAATTAATAATATTTAACATAGATTCTTCTTTTATATCATTCTCCCCTGGTTGAGAAAGACTCCACAAATGGCACAATATTGGCAATTTTCATGATTTGGTTGAACTCATATTCACCAGGCTCGAAGTTGCATTTTTATAACTAGGCAAAGAGCTGTATCTTATTGTAACAAAGCTTAGCATATGGCCAAACTAAATCCCACTTTCTCAATAGTAACTTTGTACCAATATTTTTGTAATAAATCCTCCTAAATAGATTTTCAAACACTAATCCATAATCATAAGTTATTTTCTTTTTATCTTCAGGAATCTTGAACTTCTCCATGTCAATGTGGTGCTTATGAGATATGGCCAAAAAAGTGGATTTAGTACCACAAAACCCCTTAGAAGAATCAAATTCAAGTACCTTTAGATCTATATTGAAATCAAAGTATATCTTCTTGAGAATTCATCAGGAACGACACTCTCATACTTAACTAGATCATATCCATTGATGGATTTTGTTTTGAGATCTCTTGTTCCAACATATTCTTGAAACTATTCATCTTTTGGGGGCAATAGAAAAACTGGAACAAAATATGAACTCAAACCCTCCATTATGTACTCCTTTTTAAGCAACCCTTCCTCACGTATTTGCAAAAATTCATGGACTTCTGGATTAACGCAATTTGTTGCCTCGTTTGGAAGGATAGAGTCAAAAATCAAATCAATATTATGTTGATCATCTTTATTAGGTGAAAAATAAATCTCATATATGGGATGCTCCAATGGATCATCATCAAACTTCGGAGGTAAATCTTCAACTTGCAGATCCACTTCATGCTCCTCCTTCTTGATTAGACCAACGTTCAAAGGCTTTTCTCTATTGATTGGACCAATTATTTGTAATTTGGTCAGAATAGAGTCATCATTGAGCTTCATACTTTTAGCAATTTCTTCTGGATTCAATGGTACTAAAATAATCTTACGTTTATCCTTTGTAAAAGAATAGGTATTAAGGTATTCATCATTGTTGACATCTGTTGCTCTATATTAAATATACAAGATCATTCTCTCTGCTCTCTAACATATTCTCTTGATTTTATTACTTCATTTATTGCTTGTATTTATTGTGTTCTACTAAAACTTCATCATTTATTTCTTATTATTGGCTATAAAGAGCCGTATTTGATTTATTTATAACTGTTACTCTCCATCGACCACCTTCGATAGCTCCCAGTCGAGCTTTGGATTCGACCCCAAGGCCCTCGAATAGGCAAGCTAGAGGCCCCAATTAGCAACAATTCAGTTTGATTAACATCTCGTTTTTAAGCTCTTATCTCGTTTCTAAGTCTTTCGCATAACGTCAACTACCTAACAACTAGCATAAAAATAGATCACGTATTTTTAGAACTACTAAATCAAATTTAATTGTTATTACCATTTTCGTGGTAAACAGTTTGGCGCCCACCGTGGGGCTAAAAATAATAGTGATTATTTTCTTGCTGGTATAACTACATAACGCAAGTTATCTTTCACACTTTTTCTTGCCCACGATCTTTTATTTCAGGTCAAAATGTCTAACTCAGTGAACAATAATCTTGAGAACCACGGAGAAAATGGTGTAGATGTTCATGGCGCTGGTGTACCACCACAAAACCATGAGAACGCACCAGAACCGATTCCCGTGGACGCAGTCTCACGCGATGCTCAACACGTCGATATAAGCTCCCACACTAATAGGAGCGTACACCAAGGAGACCGACAAGAAGCTCAAGAAACCCCGGCTAGGTAAGAACAAGAGGTTAGCCTTCACATTATTTTTGAAATGTTGCAGGCAGAACAGCTAGTGATTGCTCAGCTGCAAAGTCACCAGAAAACTCCCAGCACGGTTGCTCCGGGGACGGCTCCCCCGGCCGAGCAGGTACTAGAGAGGTCAAGAAAAAACGGGTCGGTAGCCGACCTCACCATCGTAAAGATGCTCGAGGACCTCACAAAGAGGATCGAATAAGGCGAGAAGAAGATAGAAGCCAATGACAAAAAGGTCGAGACCTACAACTCCAGGGTCGACCAGATTCTAGGCTCACCCCTGATCCTGAAAGGTGAGGATTTGAAGAAGTTCATACAAAGGTCGTTCCCAGAGGAAGCGGCTCCAAAACCTATTCCAAAGAAGTTCATAATGCCAGACATTCCAACATACAACGGGACCTCATACCCCAATGAACGTGTTACTGCTTATACTTGCGCATTAAAGGGCGACGACCTAAAGGACGACGGGATTGAGTCCGTCTAACTAAAGAAGTTTGGGAAAACACTCTCGAAGGGGGACATGATGTGGTATCACAACCTAGCTCCTAACTCCATAGACTCATTTGCCATGCTGGCATATTCCTTCATAAAGGTACATGTTGGTACCATCAAAGTAGCGACAAGGAAGTTTGATGTCTTCAAGATCAAGCAGAGGGAGAATGAGATGCTGCGAGAGTTTGTATCTCTCTTTCAAATGGATCTCATGGAACTACCACCAGTCTCCAAAGTCTGGGCAGTACAGGCCTTCACTCAAGGTTTTAATGATCAAAGCTCGGCGGCTTCGAAGCAACTGAAACAGAACATGCTTGAATATCTCGCCATGACCTGGTCGGACGTTCACAACCGATATCAATCAATGATCAGGGTCGAGGACAACCAACTAGGAGCCCCCTCGGGCTCGGTATACCCAAGCAGGCTTCTGGCGAAGAAGCCAAAGCCAAACAAGGAAAGGTACCAGCCATACACTGACAACAGGAGAAACACCCCGAGGCGTAACATACCCCGCAATGACCGAAGGATGGACCAAGGCCAAAACCCTCGGGGGTTCGTCAATAGAGCCGGATTCGACAGGAACACGGGGCCAGCGGAGGCATTTCTCTTGTCGGAGTACAAATTCAACATAGATGTATCAGATATCATGTTCGCCATCAGTAAAATCCGAGACGTTGGGTCGACGAGGCCTATGCAATCAGATCCTTCACAAAGAAATCATAACTTAGTTTATGAATTTCATAATACACACGGCCACAGGACCGAGGATTGCCACCAGCTCTGAGAGGAAGTAGGCAGACTACTCAGTATAGGTCACCTCCGAGTATTCCTCAGCTATCGGGCCAAAAACTAGTTCCGGGAAAGAGAGGCGGCCAAGAAAAACGAAATGAATGATCCACAACATGTCATCCACATGATCTTGGGAGGCATCGATGCCCCACAAGAGCCCACGATGAGAAGAACAAAAATATCCATCACCAGAGAAAAGCAAACTTGGGACTATTTACTCGAGGAGGCCCTCACATTCAGTGACGAGGACATCCAGACCTTGTCTCAGCCCCACAACGACGTGCTGGTAATCTCTTTTCTTGTAAATACATTTCAGATTAAACGTGTACTTGTGGATCCAGCTAGCTCGGCCAATATTATCAGGCCGAGGGTGGTCGAGAAGCTCGGACTGCTTCACCAAATCGTGCCCACCTCTCAAGTCCTCAACGGATTCAACATGGAGAGCGAGACAACAAAAGGGGAAATCACCCTTCCAGTCAACGTGGCTGGCACAACCCAAAATGCCAAATTCCGTGTCATCGAGGGAGATATGAGGTACAACGCCTTACTCGGAAGGCTGTGGATACACTGTGTGAGAGCAGTACCTTCCACCCTCCATCAAATGATAAAATTCCCCACAAAGGATGGGATTAAGACCGTCTACGAGGAACAACATGCGGCAAAAGAAATGTTTGTGGTACACGATGTGGCCCCGACACCGGCACCTCCACCTTCGAAGGAGCCGAAGGATAAGCAAATAGTAAATAGCAATAACAAACTACACTCTCAGATATATCCAACTAAGCAAAGCGGGGGACCGTACCACATCCTCATCACAGGCGACTGAAACATATCAGGGCTCAAAACATCGCCGACACGTTCTGCACTAAGGTATGATCGTATCCTCTCTCTTTCAATTACATTCTACACTGACCTGAGTGCAGGTATCCAATTGAAGCGTCCAAAACACTTTCCAACTTGAAGGAATTAGGCTTCAAAAGCATGTGTTACACTATTTTCCTTCGACCGGGTTTTTATCCCAAAAAGGGTTTTACCGGCAAGGTTTTCAACCAGACACCATCCATATTCTACCTAAGGAGAACTCAACAAGTATTCGAGGTTTCTTTTGCAACCGACCTCAAATACTGGGGGCTATCCCCCAGAAGGTCACCTACTCGGAGAAGCCAAGATACGCCAAACGGGGGCTCAATATGAAAGTAATGTACTGGGCCAAACGGTCGAATGAACCGTGTCCGCATAGAACAATCGAGCCCGCAACAGCAAAAAGATGTATACTTGTACCAAGTAATCAAAGAATACTTCCCAAAAGAATTTTTCATTTCAAGGAAGCTCGATATTTTCGCAAAAATGGCTCCAAAGACGAAAGGCGCCTCAGACACTCGGGGACTGGCATCAACAACTCGAAATAATGCGACCCCCGGGTCACAGCTCTTAACTCGTAAGCCCTCAATGAGGCAACATCAAGATCACGAAGTGATCTCAAAGCCAAAAACGTCCCGAACTCTCGGGAACTGGCATTGAAAATTCAAGGCTATACGATCCCAGGGTCAGAAACTCCAAAATTGCAAGCCCTCAATGAGGCAATACCAAGTTCACAAGTAATGGCTCCCGAGATGAGAAACTCTCGATGACTCGGGGACTGCAGTCAATCGCCATCTCCATCGACTTATTAAAACCCTAGGCCATAAGACCACATACGGACAACCTCGGTCTCGTAAGACCTATATAAGGCAACAATAATATCTGTAAGACCTCAAGCAAGGCATGAACCATACTTGTACCAAGTATCCAAAACTGTAAGACCTCAAAGGCATGTAAAACTTGTAAGACCTTACTAAAGGCATAAACCCGATCTCAAAGTTTTGGCTATATATCGAACTTGTAAGACCTTTAAAAAGGCATACCCTCGATAAAAATGCCGAAAACCACTTCACTCGGGACTTAAAGGCTCCGGCCGAACACAAATGACTCTGGTCACAAGGTTGTACCAGCCAAACTAACGCGACTCGGGGACGACTGACCGTTGCTACAAATCATAGGCGTTCAATTACTTCGAATATACTTCGGAAAGAACCGGTTAAATAGGCTACCCTCGACATAGGCAAAAGAGCTTCGACCACATCGACTTCTAAACACTGGCTTCGGGATACTCAACCTCCAAGACAAACCTCCTGAGGTGCTCGATCATCGCCATATAACGACTCACAATTGAGGTTTTTTATTAAGCCGTCGAAGAGTCAAGAAAACATTACTTCAAAAAAGTCCTTAACGAGGGAAAATTAAAGCCTATATTAGAGGTCGCATCGAGCCAAGTCATAAGAGCCACTGTTGCCAACCCACATATATAAAAGGTCGCATCGACCAAAAGCGTAAGAGCCACTGTCGCCAGCTTGCAATTCAAAAACTTGAGGGTCGAATGAGCTCAAGTTGAAACACGATTTGGAGACTAAACCCAAAATAGTTAACTGAATATGCCTAAGAACAAAAGCGTAAGAGCTCAAACACCGGCTTACACTAAAAGGTCGCATTGACCAAAAGTGTAAGAGCCACTATCGCCAGCCTAAAATTCAACAACTTGAGGGTCAAACGAGCTCGAGTCGATGCCCAACTCGAGGACTGAACCCAAAACAGTTGACCTAAATATGCCCAAGAGCAAAAGTGTAAGAGCCATTGTCGCCAGCTTATACGTAAAGGTCTCATCGAACAAGCGCGTAAGAGCCTACAGGCCAGCCCAACAAGCCTCAAGGCCATACTGTGAATATAAGGATTGCCTCAACGCAAAGACCAGTTCATCTGGCTAAAATCAAGGAAAAGAGAACTAAAAACAAAACCGAGAGGTTTCGTCTTTATACATGCATGCAGAAAAATACAAGCTCCATTTACAAACGTTCTTTGAAAATGCCATATACAGAATCATAAAGCAAAATATGCATCCCCCCCTGGAGGCTATGGCCCGTCGGCCTCATATTCTCTATCCTCGACGTCAGACAGAAGTAACCGAGTGTCACACCTCCTTTTTACCTGCGCCTGCAGGGGCGTAAGGGGGTAGGGAAGTTTTTTCAATTAAAGGACAATCGAAACGGAATTTTTATTTAAAGATTCAGAGTCGCCACTTGGGAGATTTATGGTGTCCCAAGTCACCGGTTGAATCCCGAATCGAGGAAAAGAATGACTCTGTATTACAGTCCGCGCACCAGAAATCTGGATAAGGAATTCTGTTAACCTGGGAGAAGGTGTTAGGCATTCCCGGGTTCCGTGGTTCTAGCACGGTCGCTCGACTGTCATATTCGGCTTATTTATCTGATTTTATTCATGCTGAACCTATGTGCGAATTTTAATTTTTTACCGCTTTTATTACTATTATTTTAAAAGAAAATTGCAACATCGTGAAAATGTGTCTCAAACTGCGCCACATAAATGCACCTGTCGTTTTTGACACATTCCGACTTTGTTAAGATTTGGATTTGGGTCACATAAATGTGCACCCAAGTTCAGGGAGGTAACGTTATTAAAATACGCGCTAAAAGAGACTAACACGTTATTATTTTGGGGAAGGCCGTGAAATCCGCTAAACGGCCCATCCCGAAATCTAAGCGTTTTAACATATACATTTAACGAGGGCCTCGCAAATTATATACTTTGTCCGACGAGGCTCATCTCATTTATTGTTTAGAAGGCCAGCCTAGAAGCGACTATGATTTCCTATTTTTGTTTGTCTCTAAAAATAAAACAAGGATCCTAATTAATTGTTATTAAGAAATCCCATAGTCTATCAGTTAAATACTAGTTGACCAAATGCCATTTCAACTTTTGGGCCCAAAGGAACCCAATCCAGGCGATGGACAAGGGTTCTTATTAGATGCGTGGTATTGGGCCTAGGACAGGCCCAAGCTAGATGGGACGAAATCAGCCGCACAGGCGGGGCTAAGGGGGCGAACCCTTGCACCCGGGCAAGCCATGAAACAGCTCATAAATGTGCTCATCATTTAATCAGACATATTTAAACAGTGGATTCATTTTGCTTTGTAATTTATACTTTCTTCCTTCAGCTTCCTGTTATTAGAGCAGATACGAAATGTGGTATTCAACATCCCTTTTTAGGGCTAATTGAAAAGAAAGGTAACTACTAAAGGTTTATATTATTGTTGGCTTACTTTTTCAAACATATTTACAACACAAGATAATAGGAAACTAGCTGAAGCTAACCCAACTTATTCTACCAATTTAAATGAACCTAATTACAACTAACACTTAAACTGCAGAAGAAAACTCATATACATTTGAGACAAAACGATTAACATTCCATGCTAATACAAACAGTTTTTAGTTTATTACGACATAAACAATTTCGATCCAACTAGTACAACTTCAAGCAAAGGTCTTAGTAACGTTAAGAAGTCAAACATTCTGATACATAAACTAGAAATCTAAATCAAGTGATCTCATGCTTCAATTACAGGTTCATTCTTCGCATTTCAGTTCACAATTACCCAAGATCAAGTTGTGTACCTGGAAATCAGTTACAATGGAAGAAAAAAAGGTCAGCCACAGCAATGGAACAGTAGCAGCAACAAACAATAACACCAGCAGGTTGACAATCAACAGCAACAAATAAGGCCAAGCTCAAGACCAAACCACAGTCACAAAGCCTAGGAAGAAAGAAGCTTAACCAAAACACTGAATCTACTAGAAATTAGACTAGGCAGTCATAGGACAACTTTCAACAATCAGATAATACCCAGCACCCTCGGGTAAATCACCAAATATCTTCAAATGCCCTGAACATCTAAGCACAGAACAGGAACAGAGAGATTTGATCTATTTCTGCTCTTGAAATCAATGTAACAGTGTGAGCTAATTGTCTAAAGCACTCTCTTAAACTCTTAAGGTTTCAAAGTGTAGAAGAATTCGGCTTTAAAAGCTCTCAAGAAAACTGATTCTCAAACTCTCTCTATGAGTTCTGGTTCTCAGAAACTGATTCAAGAAGGAAGACTCTCTCAAAGACTGAACCCCCAAAAAAGGACCCCTAACTCTGTCCTAAGTCCCTCCATTTATACCCAAACACTGACCCTGCCAGCTCGTAAGAACACTAGGCAGAATTAAGAAACTAATTCTGCCCATGATACCTTTAGAACTCCACTAGAGTATGTTTTGTTCCCCATTAACCCTTGTCTTTTATTTATTTAAAGTTCAAGCAGGTATGGACAACATATTTTAATCAATGCCTTTTAAACCTCCCCATACCATTATGTTTTGTTCCCCACTAATACATTAGATTAATGGTTCATTAAGTACTTTACTAACAGCCCACTAGCAAGACCATTTGCCAAACTTTTAACCCCCCACATTACCTTCCTGATATCTCTGAAATTACTGTCCTATCCCAATTCCACCTTCAATCGGTACCAACCCCAACAACTATAACCAATTCAACTCATCAAATTCAATCAGTAGTTCAAGCTGGAACTCAGATCAGATCAAATAGCATAAAAAATAAAGACCAATGAATCCGAACAAAATCATATTGAACTTCCAAGGTCAAATTTCAGACCATGATTGACACAGAAACATGGGAATGACTAATTACATTCACAATTCTAAATTAAACTTGGGAAAAATGATTGATCACTGTAAACGCACTGAATCGACCAACAAACTGAAGACATATGCAAAAAATGATGAACAACAAAGAAAAAGGAACCAAACATCACACAAAATGAAGCAATTCGAACCAATAATAACAGCAAACACTCATAATTCTAAGTTATCCTTAAACACAAAATGTAGGAACCCTGAGGATATACTGAATGGAGCCCTGAGGTTGAGAACAAAACACTCGACACCAAACAACTTGACGAGAACTACTAAACTACAAACATGAACGGTTTAATTGACGAAACTATTTATAACATATGTTAATCAACAGAAGAAAACTGGACCAAGAAAAAGGTCCGAAAGAGGAGGAAGAACTACTTGACAAAATGATGAATTAATCAGTCGAAACAACAACAAAAGAAAAAGGAAAACAAAAGAAATACTTCGAAATTTCAGACCAAACTCAATCTGTTTCAGTCGACACTTCGTCTTGAAATTTTGAAGCCAAAACGGACCTTAATCGAGTGTTCTCGACTGAGAACACTCGACTAAAGTCGGTTAAAACCTCAAATTTTTAACTTCGTACACAGTCTGAAGTTTGGTTCCTTTAGGGTTTGCCTTCGATTTGAAATTCGAAAGGCTCTAACAAGATTCAGACAGAACTGGGGTGGGATTTGGGACGAGGGTAGCTCGGTGGTTCAGTGGTGTAACTTTGGGGTCAAACGGACGAACTAGGGTTTTGGGACTGATCTTTGATTGAAGATTCGAAGCGTATGGTACTGATTCAAAGAAAACTGATTCGGGATTTGGAAAGAGGACGTCGTGGGGAGGCTGTGGTGTAATTTTGGGGCTGTTTGGACCACCGAAACCGCCGTGAGGCGATTTCCGGTGGGCGGAGGGCGGTGCTTGAAGGCGGAGGGTGTTGGGCCTGTCTCTAGGTTAGAGACGTAGGCGAAGGGGGGGGGTATGGGGTGAGGTTTTAGGAATATATAGTGGGGTGGGGATTTGATCTTGGCCGTTGGATCATTCACGATCAACGGCTTGGATTACTTCACTAATGAGAAACGATGTCACTTGGTTTTGTGAGGGGATCGGGTTAGACCGGGTACAAGGAATGGGTCAAAAACGGGTTATGGGAGGGGTGATCTGGACCGTTCGATCAAAACAAAACAATGGCTTGGATTTATTGGCCAGATACGACGTTGTTTGGATATATCTGGAGACGGACTTAATTGAGGCGGGTATTGGGCTGATTTTTTTTTTTGGGTAAGAACTGGGATGTGGCCAATTTGGCCTAGTCCGGTTTCCTTTTCCTTCTTTTCTTTTATTTCCTAATTAATAAAACTAAAATTCTAAAATAAACTATAAACCAAATTAAAAAATACTAATTAATTCCTAATAACAATTATCACACCATTTAATACCAACTAAAATAAAATCACACAGTTGGAGATTAAATGCTAAAAAATGGCAAGTACATATTTTTTGTGATTTTCATTCTCGCAAATCCAAATATTGTTTAATTAATTCCTAATTGTAAAATTAAATCCTAAATACACATGCAACACATATTTTTGTATTTTTCTTAATTAAAGTAAAAATAAACATGCACAGACAAGTACAAATAAATCATAAGCAACACAAAACTATTTTATTTCGAATTTTTGGGAGTAGTTCTTGTAGGGCAAAAATCACGTGCTCACAGCTGCCCCTCTTTGTCCGGAAACATGAAGAATTTTCATGCAAAGATAAAGTGAGCGGATACGAGCGATTTTTGCCCGTTCGGCTACTCCGTGTGAAGCATTTTTGAAAGATTTGACCGAACCGTTGCTTCAAAGGTTTCCTACATATCCCTGGCCAAAAGGGAATCAGGTCAATGTAGTTTGGGAAGTTTTGATAGCTGGGACTACCACGGAGCTGTGGTTTTACTGTAATTGTTGTTGCTGTTGCTACCGCTTACTAACCTCCTTATTACACCATGGTAAAAGAAAACAAGAAGCTAGACTAAACTAGGAATTACAAAATCTTATCTAGGTCTTCAAACTTGCTCTTGCTGCCTTTATTTCTTGTTTGTTTGTGTTTCCTCTGATGTTTCTTTCTTTCTTGTGAAATTCGAATTGTTTCTCCTCCGACACGTGAATTACCTTCCTTTGACCATCGTTGCCTCTCTTTTGACTTCTGCACTTGAGTTTATGCTGGGGGTTTTTGTTGTAACCCTCCGCTTTCCGGGCGGGCTCCTGACTTCTACTACGACTTAAAAAGATAATACCTCCATTCTCCAGACGGGCTCCTAACTTCGACTACAACTTGAAAATATAACAACCTCCATTCTCCAGGCGGGCTCCTGACTTCGACTACAACTTGAAAATATAACAACCTTCATTCTCCAGGCGGGCTCCTGACTTCAACTACTTCTTAAAATATAACACCTCCATTCTCCAGGCGGGCTCCTGACTCAACAACTTCTTAAAAATATAACACCTTCATTCTCCAGGCGGGCTCCTGACTTCAACTACTTCTTAAGATATAACACCTCCATTCTCCAGGCGGGCTCCTGACTTCAACTACTTCTTAAAATATAACACCTCCATTCTCCAGGCGGGCTCCTGACTTCAACTACTTCTTAAAAATATAACACCTCCATTCTCCAGGTGGGCTCCTGACTTCAACTGCAACTTAAAAATGCGTTCTATTGCCGTTGTTCCTTCCTACCTTTTGAACCATTTTCCTTCTAACTTGAATTATCTTCTTTCAGAACTGGTTCCCTCAAAACTGGTGTTTTATTCATCTGAGAAATGCTGGGGATAACACCGGTGTTTCATTCAAAATATGTTATTTTCCTCCTTCAAAGACTATTTCCCTTAAAGCTGGTGTTTTCCTTCCTCTAGAACTACTTCTCTTAAAACTTGTGTTATCTTCCTCCCGAAATTGCTTTCTTTAAAACTTGTTTTGTCTTCTTCTGACTGCTGGGGATACCACTTTTCTCCAAACTTGTTTTATCTTCCTTCTTCCCCAAGTGGGTACCTGACTTCCAGAAAATTTTTAAAAAATGAAAGAAAATTTTTTGCCCCAGTTTGACAATCTTTCTTGTGACATGTCTTTCTGTAATCAATAACATTTTCTGTCCCTGCTTAAAATCAAAGAGAATTTGTTAGTTTAAAACGTGGGGATGCTCCTGCTGGGGACAGTTTTCCCTTTCGCTCTTTTCCATGCTCTGCATTGTTCGACCATCTTGAAACTTGGCTAATAACTTCCGACCTTCTTGATGATTCTGTATTCACCAACTTCTCCACCGTTGTTTTCCACCTTTGCTCCATACTGTCCCGAAATATTAGACCAATCCATCATTTGGTCTTACAACGTTGTCTTTCCTATCCCATCACATTATCCTTGCATGTATTATCCCCATTTACCTTGCACCATGTTGGCAACTGGTAGTTAGCTCTGAAAATCCTTCTTAAAAACAAACTACTATTGATCAAAAAGAAATGGAAAATGATGACTTTCGAAAGATAGAACAAGAAAAATCTTTCTGAACAATTATTTGAAGAGAAAATAACTTATCTGAATGGTATAACCGATCCCAATGGTCATGTCATGCATTTTTGGATTAATCAACCCAGTCTATTTACATCAATCAATCTTTCTGATGTCCCTACTTTGCATTTCAAAGGTCCCACAACCCATCTTCTATTGCCGAAACAACATCTTTATTCTGCTTGATGTCTCGACGGATCCTTTCCATCAAGCTTATCTCATTTGCCCCCTTTTATTTCCTTGTCGCCTTATAGTGCCCTTCGAGGGGTTTTCACTAATAAGACTCTCTCGTTTCTCTCAACTCCCGTCGCCTTATGGTGCCTGTGAAGGTTTTCACCGATAAGACTCTCTCATCTTCATTAATTTCCTTGCTTGGACCGGAGTATTACCCTGATATGAATCACTTCTGTTTGCTCGACTTGTCATCTCTCGAAAAACTAATCAGAAGGTCTTTCTTTGGACCGTAATGTGGGCTTTTGGATGGGATTAGAAAGAAAGGGTATCAAAGGCTTAAAATAATTTGACATGGGTTTAAAATTACAACTTTTGGAATCACATTTCTTATTACAAATACAACCTCTGCCCCAGTTTCTTGTTTGGGGATCTTTGGATATTTTATATCACTTTGACCGAGCCGTAAAGCTGCCTATGTACCCTTAACAGGGATCAGGTCAAACGTAGTTCACACCTGAATTTCCTTGTTGTTATATTTTTTCACTTATTTTCTTTTCACTTTTTCTTTTCTTTCTTTTTCTCTCTTTTTCGTTATTGATTCCAAAAAAGGGTATGAAAGAAATAAATAAGGCTCAAAAAGGGGAACAAAGGGTAAAGTGTTTAGATAGTAGAACAAATTGCCTTCGTCATTTCAATCTTCAAAATTATGCCAAATACAAACAATCAACAATTATACCAAAGAAATCATACATAATATCTTTTTACTGCATCAGAATTGATAGCCATGTCTATGCATTTTCCTTCGATATCTGTTAAACATAAAGCACCATTGGACAATACTCTGGTTATAATGAATGGCCCTTGCCAATTTGGGGTGAACTTGCCTTTTGCTTCAACCTGATGTGGAAGGATGCGTTTCAGCACTTGCTGACTCACTTCAAATTTCCGGGGACGCACCTTTTTGTTGTATGCTCTTGCCATTCTCTTTTGATATAACTGGCCATGGCACACAGCTATCAATCTCTTTTCATCAATCAAGTTCAACTGCTCCAAACGGGTTTTGACCCACTCATCATCATCAATCTCAGCCTCAGCGACAATCCGAAGGGACGGGATTTCAACTTCCGCCGGTATTACTGCTTCAGTTCCATATACCAACAAATAAGGAGTTGCACCTACCGAAGTACGGACAGTAGTGCGATAACCCAGCAACGCAAATGGTAATTTTTCATGCCATTGCCTAGAACCTTCCACCATTTTTCGAAGTATTTTCTTTATGTTTTTGTTGGCTGCCTCAACTGCTCCATTCACCTTGGGACGATATGGGGTGGAATTGCGGTGTGTAATCTTAAACTATTGACATACCTCTTTCGTCAAATTGCTGTTAAAATTAGCACCATTATCCGTGATGATCACCTTTGGGATTCCAAATCGACAGACGATATTTGAGTGAACAAAATTGACCACTGCTTTCTTGGTCACAGACTTGAAAGTTTTGGCCTCAACCCATTTGGTGAAATAATCAATGGCTACCAGAATGAACCTATGCCCGTTGGATGCTGCCGGCTCAATTGGTCCAATAATATCCATGCCCCAAGCGATGAAGGGCCATGGCGCTGACATTGTGTGCAATTCCAATGGCGGAGAATGAATCAAATCTCCGTGTATCTGGCACTGATGACATTTGTGCACAAAACTAATACAATCTCGCTCCATGGTGAGCCAATAATAACCTGCTCAGAGAATTATCTTTGCCAGCACATATCCGCTCATATGTGGTCCGCAGACTCCTGAATGTACTTCGGACATGACAGACGTAGCTTGTCTAGCATCTATGCATCTTAACAATCCCAGGTCTGGTGTTCTTTTATATAAAACTCCCCCACTCAAGAAAAATACGCTTGCCAACTGTTGAATTGTTCTCTTTTGATCCCCCGTGGCTTGCACTGGGTATATCCCTATTCTGATGTATTCCTTGATATTATGGAACCATGGTTCGCCATCAAATTCTTCTTCAATCATGTTGCAGTAAGCATGCTGATCTCATACTTGAATAATGAAAGGATCGACATAGGCTTTGTCCGGATGGTGCAGCATTGACGCTAGGGTAGCCAAAGCATCGACGACCTCATTATGGACCCTTGGAATATGCCTGAACTCCACTGATCTAAACCGTTGACAAAGATCATGCAAGCATTGTCGGTATGGTATGAGCTTCAGATCTCGCGTTTCCCATTCTCCTTGAATTTGATGTACCAGAAGGTCCGAGTCTCCCAAGACCAAGACTTCCTGGACATCCATGTCTGCAGCTAGCCTTAAACCCAAAATGCATGCTTCGTATTCAGCCATATTGTTGGTACAATAAAAACGAAGTTGAGCTGTAACATGATAGTGATATCCTGTTTCAGAATAAGCACGACTCCTATTCCCACTCCTTTCATGTTAGTAGCCCCATCAAAGAAAAGTATCCAACCTGGTTTTTCGGCCTGTTCTAGTTCATCAATATGCATCACCTCTTCATCAGGAAAATAAGTCCTCAGTGGCTCATACTCTTCATCGACCGGGTCTCGGCCAAATGATCGGCCAATGCTTGGACTTTCATCGCAGTCCGAGTCACATAGATTATGTCAAACTCTGTGAGCAAAATCTGCCATTTTGCAAGTCTTCCTGTCAACATAGGCTTTTGAAAGATATACTTCAATGGATCCAAGCGTGAAATGAGGTAAGTAGTGGAGGATGAAAAATAATGTTTCAACTTCTACGCCACCCAAGTTAGGGCGCAACATGTTTTTTCCAAGTGAGTGTACTTGACCTCATAAGCTGTGAACTTCTTGCTAAGATAGTAGATGGCCTGTTCTTTTCAGCCGGTAGCGTCATGCTGCCAAATGAATTTTCCAGGACAGTCAGGTAAAGAATCAAAGGTCTCCCTGGTTATGGTGGTACCAGCACAGGCGGGTTAGACAAGTATCCCTTTATCTCGTCGAATGCTTCCTAACACTCATTAGTCCACTTGACCGCATCGTCCTTCTTCAGCAACTTGAAAATAGGCTCGCAAGTCGTCGTGAGCTGAGCGATAAACCTACTGATATAGTTCAACCTTCCTAACAGACTCATTACTTCAGTCTTATTCCTCGGAGGTGGCAATTCTTGTATGGCTTTGATATTTGATGGGTCCAACTCGATGCCTCGCCGGCAGACTATAAATCCCAACAGTTTTCCGGATGGAACATCAAATGCACACTTGGCGGGTTTAAGCTTGAGGTTGTACCTGCAAAGACTCTAGAAGAATTTCCTCAAATCCCCGATGTGGTCGGCCTGATGCTTTGATTTTATGATCACATCATCTACGTATACCTCAATCTCCTTGTGTATCATATCATGAAATATAGTAGTCATCGCCCTCATATAAGTTGCCCCATCATTCTTCAAATCAAATGGCATTACCCGGTAGCAATAAGTTCCCTATGGCATGATGAACGCCGTCTTTTCTGCATCTTCTTCATCCATTAGAATCTGATGATACCCGGCATAGCAATCCACAAAAGATCCAATCTCACGCTTGGCACAATTATCTATCAAAATGTGGATATTGGGTAACGGGAAGTTATCCTTCGGACTTGCTTTGTTGAGATTGCGGTAATCGACGCATACTCTGATCTTGCCATCCTTCTTCGGTACGGGCACGACATTAGCCAACCAAACAGGATATCGGGTGACCCGAATAACCTTTGCATCCAACTGTTTGGTAACTTCTTCTTTGATCTTCACACTCATATCAGTTTTGAATTTCCTCAACTTTTTCTTGACGGGAGGGAACACCGGATCAGTGGGCAGTTTGTGGACCACTAAATCAGTGCTTAAACCCGGCATGTCATCATATGACCACGCAAAAACATTTTTGTACTCGATAAGTGCTTTGATTAACTCCTCCCGGATTTTTGGCTCGAGGTGGACACTTATTTTTGTCTCTCGGACATTGTCTGTGTCCCCTAAATTGACGGCTTCTGTGTCATTCAAATTGGGTTTGGTTTTTCTTCGAAGTGAATTAACTCCTTACTGATCTCTTCTAAGGCTTCATCCTCATCGTCATATTCTGATTCGTAATCACAATTTACTCCTTGAACTAACATTTTGGAATAAGATTGATTTTTAAGACTAGGCTGAGGATTCCTTATGCACGCCATGTCATTAGAACCAGCGTAAAAAGAATTGTATAGAAAAGAAAACAAAACAATAGGAAAACCATCAGGAATGATGAAGAAAGGGAAATTGTATTTCATTGATTGATAAAAGATAACAAGATTTGCACACTCAAACAGACTGAAAAAAATGAAATCTGGATTACAACCCTGGAATAATCCGTACAAACTTAAAGGAAAATCAAAGCAAACTATCAAGACTCCTTCCAAGTAGGGAGAGGAGTAGCCTTCCAATTATTAAGCTTTGTTTTTGGCCCAACAAATTGCACTTCTGCGTTGCTAGAACCTTCTCCAATCTCCACCATGTTCACACTGTCGAACAACTTCTCAAATCTTTCAATCAGCTCATTGTCAGGATTAATCACAGAACTGGGAATTGTTGTCACTGGGCGACTCCTTGTACCGGACTTGACAAATGATCTGGAAAGACGTGGGACCGGCTTAGGAAGGACCCATGTCCTCTGTTTCAATTTCCTGGCTCTTTTTATTTCTGCGGCTTTGGGCTTGAATCCCAGACCAAATGTTCCCAAGTTTTCAGGAAGAGACACGGGCTGTATGATGCCTTGCAACGTTGATCCCAAACCCTTTCCTAGTACAAAACCATTCTTCAACATTTCATACGCTACCATGACTGATACGGCATTTATCTTCGGATTCGGGATACACTTCCCTTCTGGAACTTTCTCGACTGACATTGCATCAGAAACTTGGTAGACCCATGGTCCCTTGTCATCTTCCACTTCAATGAATGGCACAATGGTGTTGTTGTGAGCGCACAAATTATCTTCGCCGTGCACCACTATTTCCTGTCTGTCCCATTCAAACTTGACCATCTGATGGAGTGTTGATGGTACTACTTTAGCGGTGTGAATCCACGGTCGCCCTAATAGCAAATTGTAGGAAACAGCTATATCCAGCACTTGGAATTCTATTGTGAATTCTACTGGACCTATGGTCAGCTCCAATATTATGTCCCCGACTGAGTCTTTGCCTCCGCCATTAAATCCCCGCACATAGATATTGTTCTTATGGATCCTCTCATCTTCTACTTTCAGCTTGATTAGAGTGGAAAGAGGATAGATATTCGCACTTGAACCATTGTCAACCAATACCCAGGTAACCACGACATACTCACATTTCACTGTCAGGTAAAGGGCTTTGTTATGCTCAGTACCCTCTACCGGCAATTCATCATCGGAAAAAGTGACTCTGTTTACTTCAAAAATCTTGTTGGCTATCTTTTCCAGATGGTTTACCGAGATCTTGTCGGGAACATAGGCCTCATTCAAGATTTTCATCAGGGATTGGTAGTGCTCATCTGAATGTATTAACAACGAGAGTAATGAGATCTGAGCGGGCGTTTTCCTAAACTGCTCTACAACAGAATAGTCATGCACTTTCATTTTCCTCAAAACTTCCTCTGCCTCTTCTTTAGTTACAGCTCTCTTTACCAGCGTTGAATTATCTTTAGCTCTTCTTAACTCCTCGGGAGTAAAACACCTTCTCGAGCGAGTCAAACCTTGCGCTTCACAAACTTCTTCTTTGACTTCTTTCCCCTTGTAAATCACCGTCACCCATTCATAATTCCAAGGAACAGCCTTGTTGTTGATTACTGGAAGTTGAGTTACTGGTTTTATAATAACAGGCTCTGTGCGAGCACCCTTCACGACCACAACAGGTTTACTTGCAACCCCTGGAACTACCACTTTAGCTTTCTCTTGTTTCACTGCAACAATGCTTGACGACCCTCTCTCGGCTACCACAGCTGGCTTATCATCTACCCCTCTCAACTGGACCACTAATTTCCCACTGGTTACTTTTTCCTTTGAGCTAGTTTCGCTGGAACGGATTATCATTACCATCTGTGGGGGCTTCCTGGGCTCCCCCTCTTTGTGTATCAACTCAATCATGTGTGTCTCATGGTGAGTTGGCAGTGGATTCTGATTGATATTTGGTGCTTCTGGGGCTTGAACCTCGATCCGATGAGTATCAATAAGCTCTTGCACAGCTGTTTTTAGTTTCCAGCACTTCTCTGTATCATGCCCAGGGGCCCCTGAACAGTACTCACAACTCACCGAGTGGTCAAGATTTCTAGGGGGAGGATCTAGCATTTTAGGCTCAATTGGATTCAACATGCCCAACTGCCTCAACCTGTGGAAAAGACTGGTATATGATTCCACCAGTGGAGTGAAAGTCTTTTGCTTCTGTGACCTCTCATTCTTAAGGGCTTGGTTTGGTCGGAAACCTATCCCGGGGGGATTTTTGTAGGCCCTTGGGGGTGGATATGTGTTTTGTGGAGCTGGGTATGGATTTTGTGGAGCCGGCGCACACCATTGTGCATGTGTCGGAGTTTGGGTATAGGCTTGTGCATGATGGATGAAGAAATGGGGATCTGGCGGTGGGTAGTAGTGTTGTGGAGGGCTATATGAAGTGTGAGGGTAATTTTGGTGGTAGGGTCGTGATTGGATATAGTAGGGTGACGGGCCTCTAGATCTGAACCTGGCTCCGGACTCAACAGTCATGACATCTTCTTTCTGTCTTTTCCCAAGTACACCCCCAATGCCGCTTTGAATGGCCTGGGTGGTTGCCTTGATCGCTGAATAACTCATGATCTTGTTGGACTTAAGCCCCTCCTCGACCATGCCTCCCATTTTTACAACCTCATTAAAAGATTTGCCAATTGCGGACACCAGATAACCAAAGTAGGTCGGCTCCAAAGCCTGCAAAAGGTAATCAACCATCTCATTCTCTTTCATTGGGGGATCTACCCTTGCTGCTTGCTCCCTCCACCGGAAACCATATTCTCTAAAGCTTTTACTGTGCTTCTTTTCCAGTTTGGTCAGGGATAGTCGGTCCGGAATGATCTCAAGATTATATTGAAAGTGACAAGCGAATGCTTGGGCCAAATCGTCCCATGTGTACCACCTGCTATGATCTTGTCTGGTGTACCATTCTAATGCCGATCCACTTAAACTTTGGCTGAAATACGCCATCAGTAATTCATCTCTTCCGCCTGCTCCCCTCATCTTGCTATAAAAACCTCACAGATGAGCCACCGGATCACCGTGTCCATTGTACAAGTCGAATTTGGGCATTTTGAACCCTGCCGGTAGTTGTACATTTGGGAAAAAACACAGGTCTTTGTAAGCTACACTCACCTGACCTCCTAACCCTCTCATATCCCTGAAGGATTGTTCTATGCTTTTCATTTTTCTGAACATCTCTTCCTGTTCAGGATTTCTGGCCGGTTTTTCTGCTTTCCCCGGTAGGTCAGAATGTGGATCATGTGGATAGGCTTCAGGAGCTTTGAAGGTAAGCTCCGGGAGATAATACTGGTTGTCCTGCGCTTGGAACACAGTTTCACTCGGGGATTTATGGAGTGCAGCTGGTAGAGATGCCACAAAGACAAGGGTGATTGGCGTAGGAGGGTATGGAATTGATTTTGGTGGTGGAGCTTGTGGCATATGAGAAGTAGTACCATGGTAGTGTTGATAAATGGGAAAACCTGGATCGGTGGCGGGATGATCCTGAGACTGAGCTAATGGTGGGGTAAAAGTCGGGTTGGCTGGGTAAGATGGCGGTGATTGCCCTTTGGACCAGGCCTGGTACATTTCGGCCATCTGTTGCTTAAGCTTGAGCATCTCCTCTTTCATTTTATTGACATCCAACAACTCTACCTCAACACTAGTGTCGACATCCGGGATAGACATGATTTCCGGTATTAGTCCCTTCGATCTGGTTTGGTAATGATAATGTTCCAGTATCTTCTAAATAAACTAACTACTTGAATTCTCTGGAAATCAACAAACTTGTTAGTTTTAAGAGTTTAACACATATGTAATTACACGTTGGGATGCAATGCACCTAGGCAATTAACTATTTCTATCATGCATTTGCTTCAGTTGCGTGCGTCATTCCGGCCTCTCATAATTGTTCCCCTTCTTTTAAGCTTCCTTTATTCTATCCTTATTTATTTATTTTTCATTTTCCCCTTTTTCTTTTTTAGTGGTGGTCGAATCCTATAGAGATTTCCTACGTATCACGTCCCCGCATGAATTAGACCGTGCGTAGTTCTGTCAGATAAGTGTGGAAGTAAATAAAACATTTTGGGATTTTTAGCTTTTATAAAACAGATTCTTCGATTACACAGACTCAATATCAACAAGTTTCAAAAGACCAACAGACTCTGACACAAAGACGACAAACAAACTCCGAAATCAAGCTATCATACTCTAAAGAAATGCAGACTCGGAACAGAAAGAAAATGCAAATCCAACATGACTCACAGACTCTGACAGAAAAGGAAATACAGATTCAAACGGAAAATTATGAGTAAATCAATGCTCCTGGTGTTCGTGGGACATCGTTCGGTCTCGCCACAGGCCTATGTGCAAGATCCCTTTGAAGTCGGTCCAAATTGTTCATTATTTGCTTAACAAAGGTCATCACCGCTGCAAAGAATGTAGTGCGAGTCATATCCTCACAAATGTGGCACTTCATAACGATGTAGTCAGCGTTGTTTCTAATTCTCTCTCTTATGACGCCTTTCTCCTGAAGCAACCGCCCTATTTGCTGATTACGAGTTTCTAACACTCGAGAGTCATGAAGGTGTTGATTTTGCAACTGCTGCATTCCTTCCTCTATCCGAGCCATCAGATCATAACAATGTTCCCTATCAGCTTTGAAATCTTGAGCCTGCTTGACTGCCTCATTCTTGAGAGTGGCTATCTTTCTTCTTAAGATAGTGATGGTCCCTTCATAAAACCGTACTCGCTCTTCTGCCTTCTTTATCCATTTCGCCTGGATTCTCGCTAGATCAGCTTCAGATTTTTCTAGGTTTTCTTGATACTCGAGGGCTTTCTTCTTCAGACCATTTATGAGCCTTTTATCAACCCGGCTTCTCTCCGAGTTTCTTTTCATTTTCTGGATTTGAGCTTTGAGGACCTCATTTTCCTGAGCTAGTTTTTTCTTTTCTCCCTTGTTTGCAGCGGGTTGAACACCATTTTCAAACTGAAGCTCCATGACTTGCTTCTCCAATCTGCCTATTGTGGCTCTATACTCATATTCTTTAGTCAACCAATCCCACTGTCCTTGCGATGCCTCGATGAACTCCTGGAGATGGGGTTTTTTGGCTGGCCTCCCAAACTCGATTTCTCTCCTATACCAGGCAAGGTATCCCGGCGAAACTTCACCTTTGGACCGATCACGTACATACGTATTTGTCGTTAAGTATTGACACTCGCTCCAAATTTGGCGGACTGCTGCTTCATGAAATTGTCCGTTGGGCCCGATCTCGACTACTTGGCCACTAAGATCTTCATCTTTCGGAACTATTTGGCATCTCCCCAACTGCCTCAAAACTCGATAAGGGGTATAGGGCTGGATACTCCTAAGCCCCATCAAAAGGAAATGGGGTCCAGTGGATGGCATATATATGATTTCATCCACAATATCCACTCTATTTGGCTTGTAGTGACAGAACGGAGATGTGCTATCCATTCTGTGACCCCTTCTGGTAAGCTGATTCTGTCAACCCTCGTAGAAAATTCCTCTATGCATGTTTTCTCTGTCGACCCATAACTCATAAATTGAGGACGACGACATAGGTGTTCGATCATCCACATCTGCAGCAACAAATTGCACCCCTCAAAAAAGTATCCCCCGGCTTTGCAGGCTGTGAGAGCGCGGAAGATTTTAGCTACTATCATGGGTGCGAGGGTGCTGTTGGCCTGAGCAAGTAAAGTGCTGACAACCCCAGATACTCGTATGTCAATGTTCTTGTCTTTTCTAGGAAACACCAGGAGTCCCAAAAAGGCTACCATGAATGCAAAACACCTATGTTCTTCCCACTTAAGGCAGTTTCCTTTGCTACAGATTTTGTTTTCCGGCTTGTTGAACTACCCTATGTGGCCATATCTGTTGTATATAAACCGCAAAGTACAAAAACCAACTGCCAAGTCTGGGTTGTGGACCCCTGCTTATTTTAAAAGAGTCTAGGAACCTGTGTACGACTACGGACCTTGGAGCAATCAGGTACTGGTGTCTCAGAGGAACCTTGGGACCCCCGATGTATCCGGCTATTTCTTCCAATGTTGGGGTAAGTTCAAAATCTGAGAAATGAAATACATTGTGAGCCGGGTCCCAGAATGCGACCAAGGCCTTTATGATATCCCCCTAGGATTAATCTTCAGCAACCCAGTGAGGTCTCCCAGGTATAGCTTGACCGTGTCGCGCCCTGATTCGTCCAAGTCATCCCACCACATGTGAAACTCCAAAGGGATCTTGTTCACTATTGTTACGTGTAAATTCTGACTTGTGCTCATTCTGCACATTTATTAGGGTGGTTAAGCAAAAATCACGATTCAATTGACTCAAGGATAACATGGACACTCTTCTATTTGAAATAAAACCCGGTTTTGCCAATACGACCTTTCAACACCTCGAGGTCGAAGATTTTAAGGCTGTTTCGGCTAACCGGTGAAAGCCTTGAAAAAATGACCACAGGCGGCGGTTCTTGCAAAAATAGCCTTCCGGCGCCCTTTTAGGAACATTCGGCTATTCCTAATTAGAATGGCACCATCCTAATTATTTTTAAATAAAAACTTTGTTCTTTTGGCTATTTTCGCAAAAAGTGGAGTTAAACCCTATGGGGGTTGCCTACGTATCCCACACCCTTGTGAGAATCAAACTGGCATAGTTTGGGCAAAGAAAATAAACTAATTTGGAAAACAAGACTTCTTTCTTTTGTTTTTTTCAAGTAAATCACACTAACAACATTATTTTTTTCATTTTCTCAAAATTTTGGCAGAGTTTCGACGCTATTTGGGCACTGATTTTTTCTAAAAATAAATAATTATCTCTCTACACTGCTATTTTTCTTTTTCTCTTTTTCCCACTTTTTCTGATATTCCCGTATTTTCAGAAGCCGGTCAACATGCAAATTTGAAGCAAATAAATGCGTAAAACAAATAGGATGCAGCAGGATGGTCATTTCATTTAAGGTTGCTTGTCCTAGACGGACCCAACCCCTGTGTTGAGTCCCCTAAGTCAAAAAATACATACGATGCACACAAACGTTCCTACTAGGGATCCGACATGAGGTTTTGTTATACTAGGTTTAATGCCTGGGTGTATTGTTCTAGACTTGGCTTACCCGAGCGGACAACTCGAGCCGAGGATGGGAGCTATGTACCGGTAACAAAAAGATCATCCGGTTTTGCAACTCCTCCGAATCCTCATTCTATTTTGGGATATGACACTAACAGAAAGAAGTCACGACCAGCGTGCACACCTCAGGAGAGAGAAGAGAGGGGTTACGTAGCAGTTTATATATACTGTTCAAATAATATCAAAGCGGTAAAAGAAACATTTAGCACATTAGGCCCAAATAGGTAATAAAATCAGATAATAAATAAAGCCAATTATACAATTATTCTAAGCTCGAATTCTAGAACCCTGAACTAGAAGTTCTGGGTTCTTGTCCCCAGCAGAGTCGCCAGAGCTGTCACACCTCCTTTTTACCTGCGCCCGCAGGGGCGTAAGGGGGTAAGGGAGTTTTTTCAATTAAATGACAATCGAAACGGGATTTTTATTTAAAGATTCAGAGTCGCCACTTGGGAGATTTATGGTGTCCCAAGTCACCGGTTGAATCCCGAATCGAGGAAAAGAATGACTCTGTATTACAGTCCGCGCACCAGAAATCTGGATAAGGAATTTTGTCAACCTGAGAGAAGGTGTTAGGCATTCTCGGGTTCCGTCCTTCTAGCACGGTCGCTCGACTGTCATATTCGGATTATTTATCTGATTTTATTCATGCTGAACCTATGTGCGAATTTTAATTTTTTAACGCTTTTATTACTAATATTTTAAAAGAAAATTGCAACATCGTGAAAATGCGTTTCAAACTGCGCCACATAAATGCACCTGTCGTTTTTGACACATTCCGACTTTGTTGAGATTTGGATTTGGGTCACATAAATGTGCACCCGAGTTCAGGGAGGTAACGTTATTAAAATACACGCTAAAATAGACTAACGCATTATTATTTTGGGGAAGGCAGTGAAATCCGCTAAACGACCCGTCCCGAAATCTAAGCGTTTTAACATATACATTTAACGAGGGCCTCGCAAATTATGTACTTTGTCCGACGAGGCTCATCTCATTTATTGTTTAGAAGGCCAGCCTAGAAGCGACTATGATTTCCTTTTTTTTTGTCTCTAAAAATAAAACAAAGATCCTAATTAATTGTTATTAAGAAATCCCATAGTCTATCAGTTAAATACTAGTTGACCAAATGCCATTTCAACTTTTGGGCCCAAAGGAACCCAATCCAGGCGATGGACAAGGGTTCTTATTAGATGCGTGGTATTGGGCCAAGGACGGGCCCAAGCTAGATGGGGCGAAATCAGCCGCACAGGCGGGGCTAAGGGGGAGAACCCTTGCAGCCGGGCAAGCCATGAAACGGCTCACAAATGTACTCATCATTTAATCAGACATATTTAAACAGTGGATTCGTTTTGCTTTGTAATTTATACTTTCTTCCTTCAGCTTCCTGTTATTAGAGCAGATACGAAATGTGGTACTCAACATCCCTTTTTAGGTCTAATTTAAAAGAAAGGTAACTACTAAAGGTTTATATTATTGTTGGCTTACTTTTTCAAACATATTTTCAACACAAGATAATAGGCAACTAGCTGAAGCTAACCCAACTTATTCTACCAATTTAAATGAACCTAATTACAACTAACACTTAAACTGCAGAAGAAAACTCATATACATTTGAGACAAAACGATTAACATTCCATGCTAATACAAACAATTTTTAGTTTATTACGACATAAACAATTTTGATCCAACTAGTACAACTTCAAGCAAAGGTCTTAATAACGTTAAGAAGTCAAACATTCTGATACATAAACTAGAAAACTAAATCAAGTGATCTCATGCTTCAATTACAGGTTCATTCTTCGCATTTCAGTTCACAATTACCCAAGATCAAGCTGTGTACCTGGAAATCAGTTACAATGGAAGAAAAAAAGGTCAGCCACAGCAATGCAACAGTAGTAGCAACAAACAATAACACCAGCAGGTTGACAATCAACAGCAACAAACAAGGCCAAGCTCAAGACCAAACCACAGTCACAAAGCCCAGGAAGAAAGAAGCTTAACCAAAACACTGAATCTACTAGAAATTAGACTAGGCAGTCATCGGACACCTTTCAGCAATCAGATAATACCCAGCACCCTCGGGTAAATCACCAAATATCTTCAAATGCCCTGAACATCCAAGCACAGAACAGGAACAGAGAGATTTGAACTATTTCTGCTCTTGAAATCAATGTAACAGTGTGAGCTGATTGTCTAAAGCACTCTCTCAAACTCTTAAGGTTTCAAAGTGTAGAAGAATTCAGCTTTAAAAGCTCTCAAGAAAACTGATTCTCAAACTCTCTCTATGAGTTCTGGTTCTCAGAAACTGATTCAAGAAGGAAGACTCTCTCAAAGACTGAACCCCCAAAAAAGGACCCCTAACTCTGTCCTAAGTCCCTCCATTTATACCCAAACACTGACCCTGCCAGCTCGTAAGAACACTAGGCAGAATTAAGAAACTAATTCTGCCCATGATACTTTTAGAACTCCACTAGAGTATGTTTTGTTCCCCATTAACCCTTGTCTTTTATTTATTTAAAGTTCAAGGAGGTATGGGCAACATATTTTAATCAATGCCTTTTAAACCTCCCCATACCATTATGTTTTGTTCCCCACTAACACATTAGATTAATGGTTCATTAAGTACTTTACTAACAGCCCACTAGCAAGACCATTTGCCAAACTTTTAACCCCCCACATTACCCTCCTGATATCCCTGAAATTACTATCCTATCCCAATTCCACCTTCAATCAGTACCAACCCCAACAACTATAACCAATTCAACTCATCAAATTAAATCAGTAGTTCAAGCTAGAACTCAGATCAGGTCAAATATCATAAAAAATAAAGACCAATGAATCCGAACAAAATCATATTGAACTTCCAAGGTCAAATTTCAGACCATGATTGACATAGATACATGGGAATGACTAATTACATTCACAATTCTAAATTAAACTTGGGAAAAATGACTGATCACTGTAAACGCACTGAATCGACCAACAAACTGAACTCATATGCGAAAAATGATGAACAACAAAGAAAAGGGAACCAAACATCACACAAAATGAAGCAATTCGAACCAATAATAACAGCAAACACTCATAATTCTAAATTAGCCTTAAACACAAAATGTAGGAACCGTGAGGATATACTGAATGGAGCCCTGATGCTGAGAACAAAACACTCGACACCAAACAACTTGACGAGAACTACTAAACTACAAACATGAACGGTTTAATCGACGAAACTATTTATAACATATGTTAATCAACGGAAGAAAACTAAACCAAGAAAAAGGTCCGAAAGAGGAGGAAGAACTACTTGACAAAATGACGAATTAATCAGTCGAAACAACAACAAAAGAAAAAGGAAAACAAAAGAAATACCTCGAAATTTCAGACCAAACTTAATCCGTTTCAGTCGACACTTCGTCTTAAAATTTTGAAGCCAAAACGGACCTTTAACACTCGACTAAAGTCAGTTAAAACCTCAAATTTTTAACTTCGTACACAGTCAGAAGTTTGGTTCCTTTAGGGTTTGCCTTCGATTTAAAATTCGAAAGGCTCTAACAAGATTCGGACAGAACTGGGGTGGGATTTGGGATGAGGGTAGCTCGGTGGTTCAGTGGTGTAACTTTGGGGTCAAACGGACGAACTAGGGTTTTGGTACTGATCTTCGATTGAAGGTTCGAAGCGTATGGTACTGATTCGAAGAAAACTGATTTGGGATTTGGAAAGAGGACGTCGTGGGGAGGCTGTGGTGTAATTTTGGGGCTGTTTGGACAACCGGAACCGCCGTGAGGCGATTTTCGGAGGGCGGAGGGCAGTGGTTGAAGGCGGAGGGTGTTGGTCCTGTCTCTAGGTTAGAGACAAAGGCGAAGGGGGGGGGGGTATGGCTTAGGGGGTGTGGGGTGAGGTTTTAGTAATATATAGTGGGGTGGGGATTTGATCTTGGCCGTTGGATAATTCATTATCAACGGCCTGAATTACTTCACTAATGAGAAACGATGTCGCTTGGTTTTGTGAGGGGATCGGGTTAGACCGGGTACAGGGAATGGGTCAAAAATGGGTGATGGGAGGGGTGATCTGGACCGTTCGATCAAAATAAATCAATGGCTTGGATTTATTGGCCAGATACGACATCATTTGGATAGATCTGGAGACGGACTGGATTGGGGAAGGTATTGGGCTGATTTTTTTTTTTGGGTAAGAACTAGGATGTGGCCAATTTGGCCCAGTCCGGTTTCCTTTTCCTTCTTTTCTTTTATTTCCTAATTAATAAAACAAAATTCTAAATTAAATTATAAACCAAATTAAAAAATACTAATTAATTCCTAATAACAATTATCACACCATTAAATACCAACTAAAATAAAATCACACAATTGGAGATTAAATGCTAAAAAATGCCAAGTACATATTTTTTGTGATTTTCATTCTCGCAAATCCAAATATTGTTTAATTAATTCCTAATTGTAAAATTAAATCCTAAATGCACATGCAACACATATTTTTGTATTTTTCTTAATTAAAGTAAAAATAAACATGCATAGACAAGTACAAATAAATCATAAGCAACACAAAACTATTTTATTTCGAATTTTTGGGAGTAGTTCTTGTAGGGCAAAAATCACGTGCTCACACCGAGCACCACTCTTGTCTTCCCTCGCCAGTGTCAACTCTTCTGAGAGGTCAAATACCCTAGCACGGATCTCCTCGAGGGTTTTCCTCCCAGACTTACACGGAGAATATTCTTTGCTCCTATCTTCGCTGTCAAGGATCTCTCTCAACTTAGCTTGAGCATCGGCAGCGTCCTCTGAATAGACCGCCACTTTCTGGTCAGCCTTACTTCGGCTCATTAGAGCTTCAGCCCGGGTACTCACAGCCTCGACCTTTATCTTCGAGAACTCATTCTCGAGCTTCGTAATCATATCTATTCGAACCAACCTATTACCACGAGCTAAGCGAAGCTGAACCTCAAGGGCGGAAGCCTTAGCCAGAGCACCCTTCTCCGTCGAAGCTTAAGCGTCCGCCTGAGCCTTTAACTCATCATACTTGCGCTTGGATCGGCCAACCTTGCCTCGAAGGCGCTCTAAGCCCTTCGCCTTTTTTTTCAACTGAAATAAATGGAACGTTAGCCTCAGGAGCTAGAAGGAGGAACGCACACTCGCTCGGAACAAAAACTACTTGTTCCTTCAAGTAGCTCTCATAATTCGAGCTCCGACTCTCCTCATACCGTAAGTATGCCAACTCGACTTCCCTTTCATCGCAAATGAGCCTCAGGGATTTCTCCTCATCCAGAGCTTTCCGCAGCCTGGCCTCACGGTGAAGCAGCTCGGACTTAAGCTTGTCGAAGGCCTGCAAAAGAAAACTCAGTAATGAAGGGAAGGCATGAAACTCGAAAGGCCTGTGTCAAACACTCACCATAGAGTGAAGCCACTGTGCTTCCTCGAAGGTCGAGTGCACATCTGCCAACCTAGCTCCCTCAGCTCCAAAAGAGTCGAACCCGGCCAAAGCACGATCTCTCGGTGCATATGATCTCGGGTTTCGAATATCCCTTGAAGTACCTCCAACGGAAAAAGAGGATGACAACGGAGGATAAACCGCCTCTCCAAAACCAGAAATCACGGGCGTGGAAGGCTCAGTTAGTACTTCCACTCCGGGCCCCCAATCCAGGTTTGCCTTACTTCGAGCACCATCGCCCTACAAACGTATCTCTTGCTTATTGTTATCATTTTTTAGCCCAAAATCTAGCAATCCTCCCCCCCAAGGGGGCATGGCCTCGCCTTAGAAGGCTCCTCGATTCCTACAATAACAAAGTTAGTACACAGAAAGCGAAAGTACTTTTCCAACTAAAAGAAGGGAACAGATCGCACAACACATACCGTGGTATTTTGCCACCTACGCTCGTTGTAAGTCGAGTGGGTCGCCAACTTTCGAACCCGATCCAGCAGATTGGGAACCTCGCCCGGCATCCACGAAATCGTTGTAGAAAAAGAAAAGAAGGCACATTTACGGAACACCCTTTTCCATAATTGAAAAACTGCGAAGGCATGAGTGTAACACTTACATGTATTATTCCATTCCTCAGGGAATGGCATAAACTTCACGGGGATAATATCAACAGTTCGTACTTGGACGAATCGACTCATCCAATCCCAACCCCCATCTTCTTCATCATCAATAATGAAAGGCGTGGCCGACCGACATCATAAGGTTAGAAGACCTCAATGATAAAAGGTCTGGTATAGCCTGATAATATGGCTAAGCGTAAATTCAAGCCCTACATTCTCTGCAAAAAACCTCACCATCAACACTATCCACCAAAATGACGGGTGAATCTGGGCCAAGGTAACCTGATACTTTCGGCAGAAGTCAAGCACAAACCCTATCAAGAGGCCCAACGTGAAGGGATACGTGAACACATTCAGAAATCCCTCAGCTCGGTCCGTAAAAGTCTCATCTGGGAAAGGTACCCGCAGTACTACCCTTTCCCCCCATCCATAGTCTTTCCTTACTGACTTAAGGTGTCCCTCTCCAATCGAATAAGTAAACTTCAAGGTATGCTCCCGTTGGTCCTGAGCGTCGGGGCACTTTTCTGACAAAAAGTCCCCTCTTGAAGAAAAATGCCCCGAGCTAACAAGGCGAGAATCGGAGGCGAAACTCTCTCCTCCCTGCCAAGCGGATCCTGATGTAGCAGTCATGACTACAATAAAATTGGAGAACTGGAGTAGGAATTCGAGCCAGAGCGTCAATATTGAAATAATGAAAGGCCTAATGCAGGAAAAAGGGTAACTTCTCAGAATGGTGGAATCTCCAAAAGGACGGAAGCATCCCTATATATATATATATATATGGAAAAAGCAGCGATGATTCGCCTTCCCTAGAGGCCGATTAAAATGCTGGCCGAAATCACTTTGGGAAAATGTGCGGACGGGATCGCCTTGGTCACTTTACAGCCGTGTCATCCATTTGACAAATGCCGTGTGACATTTCGGGGTCGGAGACCCCTGCACTAAACTAGTCCCGAGATGGCACCCGATTTTGAGGACCTCCATCAAAAAGAAGTTAGGCTCCAGGAAGCCTTGGGCATCATCGCAAGTCCCGAGATGGTATCTAATCTCGAGGACCTCCATCAAAAAGAAGTTAGGCTCTAAAAAGCCATTGGCATCATCGATAGTCCCGAGATGGTACCCGATCTCGAGGATCTCTCCAAGGGGCCATCGATGTCATTGCAAGACTCGAGATGGTACCCAATTTCAAAGGCTCCTCTCAAGGAGTAAATAAGCACTTAAAACATCACTCATATGGGCTCGGCCTCTAGGTACCATCTAAACCCTGGTAGTCCCCTCATCCGGGATCTATTTACAATGCCTTAAGGCTATCTACACTAAGTTCAAGATAAGTTTCTAGACGGCCTGAGTTTGAGCAAATCCCCACTCGGGGACTATTCTCGAAAGCCTAAAGGCAGTTTCCATTCTCGAGCTTCCGAGCAAATTCCCCCTTCAAAGATTATCGTAGGGTCTAAAGGCTAAGTCTTGATTTGGGGTTCGAAGCCCTACTCTCATTCAAGTCGAAGTCAGGGTCCAAACGACCTGAGTTTATTAGTCCAACCTGGGCTCGATATTTGCACCAACCGATGGAGTCATACACTCAGACTCTTCACAAATATAGATAAAGGGAAATGTAACATACATTAAAGATAGAATTGAAGAAACATCTTTATATTCATAAATATTTGGTTACAAAATTCCATGAGAGGTCCTTACATAGAAACAAAAAAGCAAAAAGGTACATATATAGTAAAAGCCTAGAGCCTAGCCTATTCTCGAGGGTGCATCCTCGGTGGTAGTATCTTCGAGTGCCATCTCCTAAGGAGTATCATCTCGGTCCTCCAGAATGATATCTCCGAGTGCGAAGATTAAGAAGAGGAAAGTGGTGGAGAAGAGCAAAGTGACGCAGAAAAAGCAGAAAGGAACAAAGAAGTGGCTGGGTGAAAAATCTGGCTAGTATGGATTTCACCAGTGCTACTATTGTAAAGCCACTTCTTGGGATATTACCTTGGTGCGGGATGCAACAATTAGTAGATAGTACCACCTTACTCCACGGAAAGCAAAAAGAGTAAGGCGTCGTATTAGGTAATCGAGGGAGGTGTGCAGTAGTGTATAGTCCGAACTCCCTCGTGAGCAGTAGGGTACAGTCCAAATATTTTCCTAAGTCGGGAGAAATTGGTCCCCCCTATCTCTTCGTCTCGAGCCAATGACGACAACATTAATAACAACAACAACAACAACAAGTTGGTATAGTCTCGCTCGGTAGGGAAGAGCCTCGGGAAAAAACCATGGCATAACTGATGAGAACGCCACCAGACAGCCTTAAGGCCACAGGCCTCAGACATGGGAAATGACAGCAGACAAGGATGGAGATAAGAAATGGGAGAAAGGTTGATTGAAGAGCACTTGAACAAAAAGTTAGTTTTAGAAGGCTCCCATTTATAGGAGGGGCAGCGTAACCGATAGCTCTATTATTGTCTTTGAAAGACGTAACAGCAGGCGTATTTAATGCATCCTTGGGAGCTGAACCAGCAGTGACATTACCACTTTGAAGAAGAAGAAACAATAATGTTTTGAATGATTCTGGATAGATGAAATGATGGGACATCTCAGTTGTCACGGAGGTTTGCTCCATCAGTATGACATCATCACGGGAAATTCGGAAATATGGTTATCAAGGTCGTTTCTTATCGTCCTACTCTAAGAAATGCAGGGACTATCTATATACAGTAAAATCAGAGGGTCCAATTTTCCATCGTTATAACGTCTCGAAGGCTCAAAATGACGGTCGAGTTTTATCCTTCGAGGGCCATCGACGCTCGACCTCGGGGCAGTATGAGATCGACGGTTATGGAAACAGAGTGGGGAATTCCCAAGGCATGAAGCTAGATCCAGCAAAGTCTGTCAGGCTAGTCTGAGCCCGTATCGTGGCATTAACTAGCTGTCCCATCTCCATATCTTTGTAATAAATGCACTTGTACTATGTTGGGATTCCCCCTCTTATATAAAGGAGATCCTTGTTATTTTGTAGACATCTATTGCTCCATACTAAATAGACAAGATCATTCTCTATGCTCTCTAACATATTCTCTTGATTTTATTACTTCATTTATTTCTCGTATTTATTGTGTTCTACTAAAAGTTCATCATTTAGTGCTTATTATTGGCCATAAAAAGCCGTCTTTGATTTATTTATAACTATTAGTCTCCATCGACCACCTTCGATAGCTCCCAGCCGAGCTTTGGACTCGACCTCGAGGCCCTTGAATAGGCAAGCTCGAGGCCCTGATTGGCAGCAATTCGGTTTTATTAACATCTCATTTTTAAGCTCTTATCTCGTTTCTATGTCTTTCACATAGCGTCAACTGCTTAACAACTAGCATAAAAATAGATCACGCATTTTTAGAACCACTAAATCAAATTTAATTGTTATTACCGTTTTCACGATAAACAATCATATTTAGCACACCTATCAAATACCCATGGTATTCCAAGTAATAAGTGACAAGCATCCATCGTCACTACGTCACACCAAATCTGGTCTTTATAGATCTTACCAATAGAAAAAGATACTAGGCATTGGCGAGTTACCTCTAAAACATCATCATCTTCAACTTCGATGTTGTAAGGATATGGATGAAATTTGGTTGACAAACCAAGTTTAATAACCATCTCCTCAGAAACAATATTTATGTGACTCCCACTATCAATAATCAACTAACAAACTTTTCCATGGGAGGTACATCTAGTGTGGAAAAGAGATTCATTTTGTCTCGTTTCTTCATCTTCTTGAACCAAGAATCTTCATCTTGGTTGAATCTTAGACATGATGATTTCTCAACCTTTTGGACACGTGGCTTATAGCTCTGATACCAAATTGATGTGATTCTTCGAGTTAACAAAGAACCAACCGACCAGGATCAAGATCTTGAAACGAAAACGTGGTTTTGTGGGTCAATTTTCAAAAAATAACATATCTCAAGTTTTTGGACTCGAAATCTAATGATTCAAAACAAGGTGAAAGATGATGATCTGAACTACAAGAAAGACTATTTACTTGTTCAAAACGAGTAAATATAGATGTTGCACCAGTTCAATGAAAGTTATGATTTTATGATATAAAAAGAATGAATTTAGATCAAGAAACATGTTCTTGAAAGATCAAGAACTAAACAAGTTCCTAAAGTCACCACTTGTAATCAATTAACGTGATAAAGAAACACCACACGGAATTGAACACAAGATAAAGACTATCACCACCTTGCTTGGAACCAAAAACAAGGATAAAGAAGACAAAATAGAGAAAAATACTCTATTGTAAAACTAGGGCAAGCCTCAAAAACGTGATTTCTATTCTACTAGGCAAGAGAACCCTTTATATAGGCTTAGAGTCTCTTCTTTGATGACTACCATTCCTATTCTAATAAGAAAATAAAATAACTAAAAACAAGGAAAATAAAATCCATATTCTACAAGGAAAAGAAACTAGAATCCTACTAAAAGGAAAATCCTTATTCTAAAAGGAATAAAATAAATCCTATTTTAAGAAGGAAAGAATCTTGACTTCTTGAAATCAATCTTGAGCTTCTTGGACTTCTTGCGCTTCTTGAAAATAAGTCCACATGTTTAGACTTGAGCTCTAAAACATTATATTGGCCAAAATTAATAAAATTTAACATAGATTCCTCTTTTACATCATTTAATACCAAATTGATGTGATTCTTCGAGTTAACAAAGAACCAACCGACCAGGATTAAGATCTTGAAACGAAAACGTGGTTTTGTGGGCCAATATAAAAAATAACGTATCTCAAGTTTTAGGACTCGGAATCTAATAATTCAAAACGAGGTGAAAGATGAAGATCTAAACTATAAGAAAGACTATTTACTCATTCAAAACAAGTAAATATTCATGTTGCACCAGTTCAATGAAAGTTATGCTTTTATGATATCAAAAGAATGAATTTAGATCAAGAAACGTGTTCTTGAAAGAGCAAGAACTAAACAAGTTCCTAAACTCACCACTTGGAATCAATTAATGTGATAAAGAAACATCATACGCAATTGAAAACAAGATAAAGACTATCATCACCTTGCTTGAAACCAAAAATAAGGATAAAGAAGACAAAATAGAGAAAAACACTCTATTATAAAACTAGGGAAAACCTCAAAAATGTGATTTCTATTCTACAAGGCAAGAAAACCCTTTATATAGGTCTACAGTCTCTTCATTGATGACTACAATTCCTATTCTAATAAAGAAATAAAATAACTAAAGACAAGGAAAGTAAAATCCCTATTCTACAAGGAAAAGAAACTAGAATCCTACTAAAAGTAAAATCCTTATTCTAAAAGCAATAAAATAAATCCTATTTTAAGAAGAAAAGAATCTTGGCTTCTTGAAATCAATCTTGAGCTTCTTGGACTTCTTACGCTTCTTGAAAATAAGTCCATATGTTTGGGCTTGAGCTCTAAAACATTATCTTGGCCAAAATTAATAAAATTTAACATAGATTCTTCTTTTACATAAGGAAACAAACAACCAAGACAAATACAACAAATAGAGAAAGATCAACAAGGGCCACTACCGAGGTACCGTATCGTAGTCCAAAATCAAAAAAGTAATTCATAATCTTTCCTTAAATCGCCGCGTGAGCCTTTACATTTAGTTTTAAAAAATTATTTTTTCCTGAAATAGCACCCCGCGTTTTATCCCACCTTATCACACCGCATGGCTTCTAGTAGTCCCCCTACTTGCCACACGTATCAAGCCAACCTTATCTCACCGCATACTTTTCAACACCCAGACCTTATACCACAGCATGTGTATGAATATCACAACATATCACAAATCGCACCTCAAGTGCCCAAATATCACAATTTTAGAGAGAAACCAAATAATGATAGAATTTCACAAAAAGGAGCCCACGGCTCAGCCAAAATGTACACAAAGTCACAATAGAAATCCCGTCCTTTGCAACTCAATACCAACTTTAACAACAAGATATTTTACAGTTAAATAATGAATACAGAATAAGAAAACAAATATTTTAACAAAACATGTAAAGAAATTAGAAAGTAAGAGATAAGACAAGTAGACATGTGAAATTAGACTAAAAATGAAGACTACAACATGTTAAAGTAACTCAATTAAGGCATGAAAGGAATTTACATAGCTAAAATCCGGTAATTTTCCACATTTAGCCCCTATACACACTCGTCACCTTGTGTACATGGCTCTTACACAATACAATTATCACAAGTAACACCAATCCTATGGGGAAGTTCCTCCACACAAAGTTAGGCAAATCACTTACCTCAAACCACGCTAAATCAATCCACTAGAAGACCTTTCTCTCGATTTTCCAACTCTGAATGGTTCGAATATAGCCAAAACAATTTCATACTATAAATATAACTATAGAAAACTAATTCAAACAATGAAATTACGGTCTTTGCAAAGAATTGAATAATCGACCTAAAATGTCAACCCGAGCCCGCGTCTCGAAACCCGACCAAAATTAAAAAATCTGAACATCTATTCGATAGCGAGTCCAATCATACAAGAATTATCCAAATTCGACCTCATTTTGCCTTTCAAAACCCAAAAACATAGTCTGAGAAGTTCTAACACTTTTCTTAAATTTGTCCAATTCTAATCCTTAATTACATGATAATAAATATGATAGACTAGTGCAATTTAACCAAAAAGAATTCTTACCCCAACAATTCCTCTGAAAATCCCTCGAAATTTTGACTCCCACCGAGCTCCCAAAATCCCAAAATGAAATATGAAATCTAACCCTCGAATTTCACCTTTTTCTGCAAGTTAACTCGCATCTGCGACCTTACTGTCGTATCTGCAGCTCCACACCTGCGGAATTTCCATCGAAAGTCTGGATTTCACTTAACTCAAGAACTCCGCTTCTGCGTACAAGACATCGCACCTGCAGAGTATTCTCCACTTTTGCAAAGGATGACCATGCAGCCTCTTCCGCATTTGTGACTACTTCTTCGCTTCTGCAGACGCGCAGATGTGGTGCACCCGTCGCACCTGTGATCCCAGCTGGGCTAAGCCATTTTCGCACCTGCAATCAGCATCTCGCTTTTGCGAGACCGCACCTGCGGTCAATCCCTCTGCAGGTCTGATGACACCAGAACAGCCCAGCTTCAGCAGAACAGTAAGTCCAAAATGATTCGATTTCCATCCGAGTCACATTTTTCCCCTCGGACCCTGTCCTAATATACCAAAAAGTTTCAAAACACATAACAAACCTACTCGAGGCCTAAAATCACATCAAACAACGTAAATTCTATGAATGCAACCTAAGTACTAGCCTATGAACTTTCAAATTATGAAACCGATGTCGATTCATACGAAATCAACTCCGATTTACCTCAAATTTTGCACACGAGTCATAAATGATGTTACGGACCTATTCCAACTTCCAAAATCGGGATCTGATCCCGATATCAAAAAAGTCATTTCTCGGTCAAACTTTCCAAAATCTTTAAGCTTTCCAACTTTCGCCAAATCATGCTGAAACAACCTATGGACCCCTAAATCGACATCTGGACACGCTCCTAAGGACAAAATCACCTTCGGAGCTATATGAACCCTCAAAACTCCATTCCGAAGTAAACTTCACACAAGTCAAACTACGGTCAACTCCTACGACTTAACCTTCCAACTTAGGGACTATGTGTCCCATTTCACTTAAAAAGTCACCCGAAACAAATACCAAACACTCCGGCAAGTTATATAACCACAATATAGCATAGATGGAGCATAATTTAGGGGATCGGGGCTAAAATACTCAAAATGACCGACCGGGTCATTACCTCCTTCCCCTCTTAAAACACATTTTCAGCCTTGAATGAGTATAGAGACATCTTGAAGCGGCAAAAAGATGAGGGTAACGGCTACGCATGTTATGCTCGGTCTCCCAAGTCGCCTCCTCGACTGCTGACCCCTCCACTGAACCTTCACCGAAGTAATGTTCTTCGACCTCAACTTTCGAACCTGCCTGTCCAAAATGGCCACCCGCTCTTCAACATAAGACAAATCCTTGTCCAACTAGACAAATCTGAAGTCTAACAAATGATACAGATTGCCCTAATACTTTCAAAGAATAGAAACATGGAATACTGGATGAACTGCAGCTAGACTAGGTGGTAGTAAAAGTTTGTAGGCCACCTCTCCAATCCTCTCAAGAATCTCAAAAGGCCTGATATACGTAAGGCTCAAGTTTCCCTTCTTCTCGAACCTCATAACACCCTTCATTGGTGAAACTCGTAGCAAGACCCGCTCCCTAACCATGAATGCAACATCGCGTAGCTTCCGATTTGCATAACTCTTCTATCTAGATTGAGTTGTACGAAGTCGATCTTGAATCAATTTAACTTTTTTCAAAGCATCTTGAACCAAGTCTGTACCCAATAGCCTAGCCTCGCCCAGCTCAAACCAACCCATCGGAAACCGACATCATCTACCATACAAAGCCTTATATAGGGCCATCTGAATGCTTGACTGCTAGTTGTTGTTGTAGGCAAACTCTACAAGTTGCAAGAACTGATCTCAAGAACTCCCAAACTCTATCACACAAGAACGAAGCATATCCTCCATTATCTAAATAGTGTGCTAGGATTGCCCATCCGTCTGAGGGTTAAATGTTATGCTCAACTCCACCAGTGTACCTAACTCATTTTGTACATCTCTTCAGAACTGCAATGTAAATTGTGTACCCTGGTCAGAGATGATGGATACCGACACGCCATGAAGCCTGATAATCTCGTGAATATAAACTCATGCCAGATGCTCAAAAGAATAAGTAGTCGCCACTAGAATGACATGAGCCGACTTGGTCAATCTATCCAAAATCACCCAAACTGCATCGAATTTCCTCTGAGTCCATGTGAGCCCAACAACAAAAAAATCCATAGTGATCTGTTCCCATTTCGACTCTGGAATCTCTAGATTTTGAAGTAATCCACCTGGCCATTGATGATGATACTTCTCCTGCTGATAATTTAGGCACCGAGCTACATACTCTACTATATCCTTCATTCTCCTCGACCAATAATGCTGCCTCAGGTCCTACTACATCTTCACGGCACCTAGATGAATGGAGTACCGCAAACTGTGAGCCTCGTGGAGAATCAACTAACGGAAACCATCTACATTGGGCACAAATAGCTCGTCCTGCATCTGTAACACATCATTATCTCCAATAGTGACAACATTGGCATCGCCGTGTTGAATCGTGTCCTTAAGGACAAGCAGATGGGGGTCGTTATACTGACGCTCTCTGATACGATCATAAAGAGAAGGCCGAAAAACCACACAAGCCAAAACTCGACCTGGCTCAGAAACATCTAGTCTAACAAACTTGTTGGCCAAGGCTTGAACATCCAATGCTAATGGCCTCTCCGCTGCGGGTACATATGCTAAATAGCCCAAGCTCTCCGCCTTATGACTCAAGGCATTGGCCACCACATTGTCCTTCCCACGATGATATAAAATGGTGATATCATAGTCCTTAAGCAAATATAACCACCTACGCTGACGCAAGTTAAGATCCTTCTATTTGAACAAATGCTGCAGACTCCGGTGGTAGGGGTAGATCACCTAAGGAACGCCATACAAATAGTGCCGCCATATCTTTAAGGCATGAGCAATAACTGCTAACTCTAGGTCATGGACAGGATAGTTCTTCGCATATACCTTTAGCTATCTAGAAGTGTTGGCAATCACCATACCGTCCTACATTAATAACACATAGATACTAATACACGACGCATCACAATACACAGTATAAGACCCCAAACCTATCGGCAATACCAACATTGGGGATGTAGTCAAAGCAGTCTTGAGCTTTAGAAAGCTCTCCTCACACTCCTCGGTCCACCTAAATGGAGCATGGTCATCACGTGATACTCATGATCCTTCCAGCTCTGAGAGTACACCAGAATGTCATCAATAAAAACAATGATTAATGAGTCAAGATAGGGCTGAAATACACTATTCATCAAGTGCATAGCTGTTGTTGGGGCTTTGGTCAACCCAAATGGCATCACAAGGAACTCATAATGACCATACCGAGTCTTGAAGGTAGTCTTCGAGATATTTGGCTCCTGAATCTTCAACTGATGATAGCCTGAACGCAATTCAATCTTGGAGAACACTCTGTCACCCTGTAGCTAATCAAATAGGCCATCAATACGTGGCAATGGATACCCGTTATTCACTTGTTAAACTAGCGATAATTAATACATATGCGTATAGAACCATCCTTCTTCTTTATAAACAAGACTAGAGCACCCCCAAGGCGACGCACTGGGCCGAATGAACCCTTATAATGCAACTCTTGCAACTACTCCTTTAATTCTTTCGCTTCTGCTGGGGCCATACGATAAGGTAGAATAGAAATAGGTTGAGTGCCTAGTAACAAATCAATGCCAAAATTGACATCCCTATCGGGCGGCATGCCTGGAAGATTCGCTAGAAATACATTTGGATTATCCCTCACTGCTGGAACTGACTCCACAGTAGGAGTATCAACACTGACATCCCTCACGAAGGCTAGATAATAATTACGCCCCTTCTCAACAATTTACCGAGCTTTTAGAAATGAGATAACCCTTCTAGGAACATGATCTAAAGCACCTCTCCACTCTAACTGTGGTAATCTTGGCATAGCTAGCATCACAGTCTTGGTGTGACAATCGCAAATAGCATGATAGGGCAACAACCAATCTATGCCTAAAATAATATCAAAATCTATTGTATTGAGCAACAATAGATCGACTCTAGTCTTAAAACCACCAAAAACAACTAAATACGACCGATACACACGGTCAACAACAATAGAATCTGTCACGTGTGTGGACACATAGACAGGAGAACTTAAAGAATCACGGGATACACCCAAATATGGAGCAAAGTAAGATAACACATAGGAATAAGTGGAGCCTGGATCAAATAAGACTGATGCATCTCTATGATAGAACGGAACAATAGCTGTTATGACTGAGTCAGATGCAACTACTCCATCCTAGCAGGAAGAGCATAATATCTAGCATGGCCACCCCCTTTAGGGCAACATCTACCTACCCAACCTCCACCTCTAGCTGGTTGTATAGGTGGAATGGTAACTGTGCGGTAACCATGGCCTGAGGACCTAGTGGAACACGAAGAGCTTGAGAAGTTTGTGGAAGTGCACCCCTCCTAATTCGGCCATTCCCTCACCATGTGACAAGTGTCACCACACTCAAAACAAGCCCTCGAAGGACGTGGCTATTATGGCTGGCTTGGGCCTAGTCGGTTGGTCTGACCGCTGAAAGCACCTCGTGCAGGAGGTGCACTAGACAATGGCAGTGCATAATAATGAGTCTGAGGCCTAAGAGTGGCCGAAATACCACTAGAAGCTGGAAATGCTGAAAGAACAGGGTGACCCACATAGCCTCTACCATGACGAGCTGCAACTGGGGAACTGGAACCACTATATGTGCCAAAATATCGAGGCCTCTTGGCCTCTCTCTCTCTCTCTCCGGGTCCATATACCCTCCAACCTCCTAGCGATCTCCACTACCTACTGGTATGCGATGTCCATCTCTAACTCTCGGGCCGTTCTAAATTTGATATCCGGGTTGAGCCTCTCGATAAATCAACGGGCTCGCTCTCTAACAGCAGTAACTAAGGCCGGTGCATGCCTAGACAAATCACTAAACCGGACCGCATACTCCGACACGGTAATAGAACCCTAGTGCAACTGCTCAAACTTTGTGCCCCATACATCTCTAAGAATCTATGAGACAAACTCCTTCATGAACATATCTGAGAACAAAGCCCAAGTGAGTAAAGATGCCTCGGCCGAACTACCCAACTCATATGCTTGCCACCACTAATAAGTCGGTCCCTTAAGCTGGAACGTAATGAAAGCAACCCCACTAGACTCCACAATACTCATAGTATGGAGGATACAGTGACACTCCTTAAGAAAACCCTAGTCATCTTCTGACGCCAACTCACTGAAAGTAGGAGGCTGGTACTTCTTGTACTTCTCGATCCTGAGTTTCTCCCCCTCAGAAGTTGCTGCCCTAACCTTGGGTTGAATTGGGGCGACCGGCTGAAGTGGTATGACCTCTGGGACCTGGTCAATCTGTACCTACTACTCTGGCGTATGAGCGTCGGGATTTTGTACTCCTCCCTCAGCCTGAGATGTGGCAGGAGCAAGTGGTATCAACCCTGCCTAAGCTAAAATGCCGAACATGCTCAGAAACTGGGCGAGAGTCTCTTAGAGTGTTGGTCCAGTAACAGGCATCTCAGGTGCATGCTCTCCAACTGGATCTACTGGTGGCTCCTCGGTAGTAGCTCATGCAGATGGTCTGGCTGCACCACATGGACGTCCTCAACCTCTACCCGGCCCCGACCTCCCGCAGCTCTAGCAAGGGGCGCGGATATGCGGATGTTTGGTTATCCGATCTAGTTGAACGTGTCCTCACCATCGATTAGAGAATAGAAAGATAGAAATTTAAAATCCTGAAGTCAACAATTTTGCATGATAAGGAATCAAAGAAGTGAAGCTTTTCCTAATAGTTCCATAACCTCCCGAAGATAAGTGCAGACGTCTCCGTACTGATCCACGAGACTGATAAACCTTCTTATGACTCATAACACCTATGAACCTAGAGCTCTGATACCAACTTGTCATGACCCCGAGTTCCCTCTGTAGGAAGTTGGGTTAGCAAACTAGTCTCTAAGACTATGTAAGCCTAACCACATGCGGAATAATTGAACTACAACTTAGAATCTAAAAAAATCAGCAATTTCATAAATAAAATATGTAACTCAATACATACAACTCCCAGAACCTGGTGAAATACAAGTCACAAGCTCTAAGTAATAGCACTGAACAATCCCATACATCATTGTCTATAAAAGTGTAATGAAATAAGTAAGAATGGAAAGGAAGTACACCAAAGCTGGTGTTCCTTGAAGTCTACAAAGCAACCGCAGCTCACTAATGCCGAGATTGATAGGAAGTACCTGGATCTACACAAAAGGATGTGTGGAAATATAGTATGAGTACATCACAATGGTACCGAGTAAGTGCGAAGCCTAACCTCGGTAGAGTAGTGATGAGGTCAGGTCAAGTCCCTACTAGAGATAATAAGAAACAAGATGAAAAATATAACGATATAATGATAATGACAATGAAAATGAAAAAATAAGTAATTTATATAAAGTTAACAATGCAGAATCAAGACGGTTAATACAACACGGAAGGAAACAAGGATTTACATGGTAAGGAAACAGACAACCAAGACAAATACAGCAAATAGAGAAAATCACAAAGGGTCATTACCGAGGTACCGCCTCATAGTCCCAAATCCTAAAAGTAACTCATAGTCCTTCCTTATATCACCGCGGGAGCCTTTACATTTACTTTTGAAAAATCACTTTTTCCCGAAATATCACCCCGTGTTTTAGCCCAACTTATCACACCGCATGGCATCTAGTAGTTCCCCTACTAGCCACGCGTATCAATCCACCTTATCTCACCGCATGCGTTTCAATACCCAGACCATATATCACCGCATACGTATCAATATCACGACATATCACAAATAGCACCTTAAGTGCCCAGTATCATAATTTTCAATAGAAACCAAACAATGATAGAATTTCACAAAAAGGAGCCCACGGCTCAGCCAAAAGTGCACAAAGTCTCAATAGAAATCACGACCTTTGCAACTCAATACCATCTTTAACAACAAGATATTCCACAGTTAAATAATGAATACGAAATAAGAGACGAAAGGATTTCAACTAGTCATGTAGAGCAATTAGCAAGTAAGAGATAAGACAAATAGAAATGTGAAATTATACTAAAAATGAAGAATACAACATGTTAAAGTAACTCAATTAAGGCATGAAAGGAATTTACATAGCTAAAATCCGATAATTTTCCATATTTAGCACATGTACATAGTCGTCACCTCGCGTACATGGTTATTACATGAAAGCATGCTAAATCAATCCACTAAAAGGCCTTTTCCTCGATTTTCCATCTTCGAACGGCTCGAATCTTTCCAAAACAATTTCATAATATAAATATATCTATAGAAAACTAATTCAAAATATTGAAATTATGATCTTTGCAAAGAATTGAAAAATCGACCCAAAAAGTCAACCAAGGCCCGCATCTCGAAACCCAACCAAAATTATTAAACCCAAACACCTATTCGATATTAAGTCCAACCATACAAGAATCATCAAAATCCGACCTCATTTTTCCTTTCAAAACCCAAAAACATAGTCTAAAAAGTTCTACCACTTTTTCCCAAATTTTTCCAAGTCCAATCCCTAATTACATGATAATAACAATGATAGATTAGTGTAACAATGATAATAACAATGCAGTTAAATCGCACCTGTGACCTTGTTGCCACATCTGTGGCTCTGCACCTGCAGAATTTCCATCGCAGGTGTGGATTTCACTTAACTCAGGAACTTTGCTTCTGCGTACAAGACATCGCACCTTTGGGTGCGCTCCTACGGAGTATTCTCTACTTCTATGAAGGACGACCAAGCAACCTCTTCTGCATCTGTGACCACTTTTCCGCTTCTGAGGACGCAGATGCAGTCCATCCCACACACCTGCGATCCCAACTGGACTAAGCCATTTTCGCACTTGTGATCACCAGCTCGCTTTTGCGAGCCCGCACCTGCGATTAGTCCCTCTGCAGGTCTGATGACACCAGAACAGCCCAGCTTCAGCAAAACACTAAGTCCAAAAATTATTTGATTTGCATCCGATTCACATCCTGCCCTCCGGGACCCTGTCTGAATATACCAACAAGTACCAAAACACATAACAGGCCTACTTGAGGCCTAAAATCACATCAAACAACGTAAATTCTATGAGTCGCAACCCATGTTCAAGCCTACGAACTATGAACTTCCAAATTCCGAAACTGATGTCGATTCATACCAAATTAACTCCGATTGACCTCAAATTTTGCACACCAGTCATAAATAACATTACGAACCTATTCCAACTTCCGAAATCAGGATCCAATCCCGATATCAATAAAGTCAACTCACGTTTAAACTTTTCAAAATCTTCCAACTTTCCAACATTCATCAAATCACGCCGAAATGACCTACGGACCCCCAAATCGACATTCAAATGCGCTCCTAAGTCCAAAATCACCTAAGGAGCTATCGAAACCCTCAAAACTCCATTCCGGAGTTATATTCACACAAGTCAAAATAAAATACCCCGGCAAGATACATAACCACAATATAGCAAGAGGAAGCATAACTTTTGGGATCGGGGCTAAAATACTCAAAAGGATCGATCGGGTCGCTACATAAAACCACGAATTGGACATCAAAATGCATAAAATTCAAAGGAAAACTCAAGAATCTCTAGAATTGCAAACAAACACCTGAATCCTATCAAACCAACTTTGAATTGCACCAAATTTTGCAGACAAGTTTCAAATAGAAATACGGATCTATTCCAAGTCCCAAAACTAAAATCCAATCCCAACAACCATAAAGTCAACTTACGGTCAAACTTAGGAAATTTCCAATAATTCAAATTGCTAACTTTCGGCAAAATAAGTTAAATCAGCTGAGGGACCTCCAAATTCACCCAAGTCCAAAATTATAGTACGGACCTACCGAACTTGTCAAAACACCGATCCAATGTTGCTTACCTAAATTGTTGATCATAGTCAACTCAAGTTGTTTTTAAAGTCAAAAATCATATCTTCTTCAAATTCTTACATAAAAACTTTTCGGGAAACAACATGGATTACACACGCAAATCAAGAAACATCAAATGAAGCTTATAAATGTATCAAAAAACAAAAATAAGGGCTAGTACTCAAAATGACCTATCAGGTTGTCACATTCTCCACCACTAAAAGAAACGTTTGTCCTTGAACGGACATAGAGAAGTACCTGGACTGGTGAAAAGGTGTGGATATCTACTCCCTATATCAGACTCGGACTCCCATGTATCTTCCTCAATCGGCTTACCTCTCCACTACACTATCATATGAAGAAAACTCTTAGATCTCAACTTTTGAACCTGCCGAGAATAGCCATCGGTTCCTCCTAATAGGCTAAATTCCCATCAAGCTGAATTGTGCGGAAGTCCAAAACATGCGAGTTGTCCTCATAGTAATCTAAAGCATGGAAACATAAAATACCATATATACCCCTGATAGGTTAGGAAGTAATGCCTCTCCAAGATCTCAAATGGCAATGCAAGCTTATAGGAAACCTTGGGCTCAACTTCCATTCTTCCCAAATTGCATCACCCCATTCATACGGGGCACTCGGAGATGAACCTTATCACCCACCATATAATCTATATCCCGAACCTTCCGATCCGCATAACCCTTCTATCTGGACTAAGCGGTACGAAGTCGTTCCTGAATCACCTTAACCTTCTCCATAGCATTCTCACCCACCATATAACAAAATCAATGCCTAACAACCTATCCTCTTCAGTCTCAAATCGACCAATTGGCGAACAACATCGACTCCCAAGTAAGGCCTCATTCAGTGCAATCTGAATACTCGACTAATAACTATTATTGTAGGCGAACTCTGCTAGAGGTAAGAACTGGTCCCGTGAACCTCCGAAATCCATAGCACAAGCATGTAACATGTCCTCCAAGATTTGAGTAGTGCAGACAGACTATCCATCTGTATGAGGATGAAATGTTGTGCTCAGCTCAACCTACGTGCCCAACTCATGCTGCACGACTCACCAAAAATGCAATGTGAACTGCGGGCCTTGGTCAGAAATGATGGAAATAGGCATGCCATGAGCCAACCGCTATGAAGAATAGGAAGTTTCCATTAGGATGAAGTGTGCAAACTTAGTCAACCAGTCCACAATAACCTAGACTATGCCATACTTCTTCAAGGTTCGTGGCAAGCTTACCACAAAATCCATAGTGATGCGCTCCCACTTCCACTCTGGTATCTCCAATCTTTGAGTCAATCCACCCGGTTTTTTATGCTCATACGTCACATGTTGACAATTCAAACACCGAGATATATAAGAAACAATGTCTTTCTTCATTTTTTGCCACCAATAGTGTTGTTTCAAGTCACGGTACATCTTCGTGATACTTGTATGAATGGAATAGCATGAAATGCAAGCCTTCTCAAGGATCAACCCTCTCAACACATTAACATTTGGAACACAAATCCGGTCTTTGAGCCGTATAACACCATCACCACTAATCACAACCTCCTTATCACCATACCGTTGCATCGAAACAAATGAGGATCATCAAAATTGTAAGCCTTGATACGCTCCATTAATGAAGACTATGCCACCATACAAAAAAGAACCCAGTTAGGCTCCGAAACATCCAATATGACAAACCAGTTGTCCAAAGCCTGAACATAAATGGCTAATGGCCTCTTAGCTACCGATAAATATGCCAAACTATCCATGCTCTTCGCCTTCCTACCTAATGCACCGGTCACTATTGCACTATATTTTGCACAAGATAAAATAAACTACAACTTATAGTACTTTATAGGGTTAATAAAAGTTCAGAATCGCCACCTAGTATCATACTAGGACCCCTATACTACACTATGTAATGTACATTTGATTATGGTCTGCGAAACCGTTAAGATTCTAGGTAAAGTTTCAAGTTATCCCGAGGATAAGGTGTTAGGCATCCCTCAAGATCCACAAAATGTGGTTCTCGCAGACTTAATCAAATAAATGAGGGATTGTTCAAAAGAATGATTAACAAATACTCACAACTACTGCAAAGAATAAAAGAATGATTAAAGTATACTAGTTTCCAAAGATTCTACTAATGGAATATTAATAGAGAGATTTTCATCATTTGAATAAACTTCTTGAATTAATTCTCACCATTTTATTTGGCAAGTCTTTGAGGATAAAGAGGTGGAGGCTTAGGCAAGGTTGCCTTAGCCTTTTGCACTACCTGTTCCGGTATGTCAATAATGTTCTCCATAAACGGGTTCACCTCCTCTTGAGTCTCCTCCACATTATCATAATGTTAATCCAAAATCTCATCACTTGATTAAACATCATTGTTTGGTATTTCCTCCTCTTGCATCACTTGGTCATTATCCACAAGTCGCCTTTCATTTGAGGTAGGTGCATTCTTGCCTCTTGCACTTCTTGTGATAACCGCCATAACATGACACGTGTTGTTACCACCCTGTTTACTATCGTGTCACTTGATAGTGACCCTTAGGACAAGTATTAAGAGCTTGAGAGATTTGCCCCATTTGAATTTCAAGATTACGGATTGATGTGGTATGTGAGGCAAGTTGGGCTTCTGAATCGACATTCTACTCCATCATTTGCTTAAACATGTTCTCAATATGGATCATTTCATTGTTTGAAGAACTTGAACCATGAGAAGAATAAGGAGGTGAATTGCTAGTTTGTTGGTACATTGGGGGCCTTTGAAAAACCGATCCTCGATTTTCATGATTATTGTTGTTTCCCCAACTTCCTTGATTGTTTCCTTCCCAATTTCCTTGGTTGTTGTTGTTGTACCAATTCCCTTGATTGTTAGGACCCCAATTGCCTTGGTTGCTTTGGAAATTGCTCTGTTGCCCTTGGTAATTATTCACAAATTGTATCTCTTCTTCTTGCTCATCATAAGAATCATGTTAAACAAAACAACCATCATCTTGTGCATAATTTTCCACTCGGGATTTAAATTGTTGATCCTTTATCCTCTTTTTCTTTACCAACACATTTACCCCTTCCATAGCATGAACCTTATTAGGAGCTTGCACTTGATTAAGTTGGGCCTTAGCGAGTTGGGTCACAGTTGTTGTCAATTCGACAATGGCTTGCTCATGGTCTTGCAACTCTTTATGTAAATGAATCATGTTAGGATCACATTGGGAAACATTAGCTCGGGATTGCCAAGCCGAAGAAGTTTTTGCCATCTCATCAAGAATCTCACATGCCTTCGCATAAGGTGTTGTCATAAAGTTGCTTCCATTCAATTGATTGACCATACATTGGTTCATATTATTAATACCATGGTAGAAAGTTTGTTGGATCATGTTTTCGGTCATATCATTGTTCGGGCACCCCTTAACCATTGTCCGATACCGCTCCCACAATTCATGCAACATTTTATTGGGTTCTTTCTTGAAAGCCAATATTTCATCCCTAAGTGTAGCCATATGTCGAGAGAGAAAAACTTAGCAATAAACTTCGCCGCCAATTCATCCTAAGTATGGATAGAATGATTAGGCAAGCGTTCCAACCAATCCAAATTCTTACCCCTTAGTGAGAAAGGGAAAATCCTTAGCCTCAAAGCATCTTCCAAAATATTTGTTTGTTTTATACCCCCAACACGTATCTACAAAATCCTTCAACTGTTTATAAGCATTTTGACTCGATGCCCTGGTGAAATAGCCTCGTTGCTCAAGCAAAGTGAGAATCACATTGGTAATTTGAATGTTTCCTGCCATAATGCAAGGGAGGACTATGGCACATGCATAACCTTTATTAGGCAAAATCCGTTGTTGCGCCGCTTGTGGTTCTGGTGGTGGTGGAGGAGGAGGGGGAGGTGGAGGCACATTGTCTTGTTGAACACGACTTGGCAATTTTGTTGTGGAGCTTGAGGCATTTCATCATGTTGCTCCTCTTCTCCGTCCACCTCTCCCAATAGCATGTTCCAAGTTCATTATTCGCCATTTGGTACCTAAGATCAATTCAACAAATTAGAATCATGAAAGTAAAAGAAGATATTCCAAGAAACAAACTCAATTATATATCTAACACAGTAAAAACTCCCCACCAACGGCGCCAAAAATTGATCACGTCCAAATACATACTCAATATTAAGTAGGAAACAGTCGTTGCAATTATAATACCCAATGTGGGTCGGGGTTGAATTCCTCAAGGAGTTTACAAGTGGTATCAAGGTAAATACTTGACGAGAGAACGTAAAATAACCAAATTATACTTTCAAACAAAAGGGATGATTGTTGACTAATTTTAACAATAAGAATTTATACTAAGTAAAACAACTAGAGAGTAAATTGTTTTCGGTATTTTTATCAATTAAAGAAAATACTAGGGATGCAACCTCTACCTAGGTGTAAATATAATGGGTATACTAGTTAATGCTTGTTCAATAGATCGGCGTGTATTGTGGCTCTCAATTTACAAGTACCCACTTAATACCTCTCGGTCATACAGCGGTTATGCCCAAATTGGCTTTCTCATGTCTCTAATAGGTATCAATATAAGCTATTGATATGAGTCCAAGTCAGGTCTTCCCTATCTCTAGTTCAAACTCTTTAATCAAACTAGTCAAAACCTTAACTAGCTCAATTTCTTGTTAGCCAGGTTTTCCTAGACTAGGTTCCAAGTAAGAATTAAGTCAAATAGGCATGAATCAATATTTGCAACCATTCATTCTAGATAAAATACATAAACAAAGCTAAATAAACAACACCACATCATAAACAAACATTAGTATTAACAATCCATAAGATTTACACACTAGGGTTGGGTCGCAACCCTAGGTAAAATCTAGCTACTCATAGTAATTGACCTATAAGAATAATGAGAAGAAGTAATTGAAGACATAAAACTAGAACTAAACTGTAAAATTAATGGGTCTTCTCTAATTGTTCCTCCAAATATCCCAAAATAGCAAAATATAACTACTAGTTGCTGCTACAATACAAAACTTCCCCTAAAAAGTGTTTATCACCTATTTATAGTGTCTAGAAATTTGCTGACAAAAATTCCCTTCGGGAGGTTCTGCGGCCGCACAATTCCATGTGCGGACCGCACTTTTTCTTTTGCTCTTGCATGAGGAGGAAATCTACAGCGCATAATTTCATCTGTTACTGCACTTCAGCTTTTGCGGCCGCATATTTTGAACGCAGACCGCACTTTCATGAGGCTTCAAACTTGGCCTTCTACACCTTTTCTGAACTTGTCAAACTATGTCAGTGCGACCAACTTTTGCGGTTGCACAATTTGGTGTACGGACCGCGCTTCTTCAAAACTCCTCAGAAGCTTCAATGTTTCTTCTATGTCCTTACTTCAAATTATGCGGAGCTCATAATCATCTGCGGCCGCAGAATTACTTCTACGAACCGCACTTCTACTTGCATTTCTCCTTTTTACCTTGTTGAGCTAGAATACTCCTTTTTGAGTTAGATTTCTTCATTAAGCTCCAATCCTCCAACATGCCTGCAATTCACACAATTTCATTAGATTTGGAAATACAAATTACTACTTTCGGACCAAAACTAAAGCAAGAAGGTACCAATAAGTGCTTAAAAATCACACTTATCACCTAATCTTCAACTGATGGTAGCAGGATCTCAAGTCAATCTTGGAAAACACCTTGGAACCCTAAATCTGATCAAATAAGTCATCAATTCTTGGAAAAGGACACTTGTTCCTGATAGTGACTTTGTTCAAGTGCCGATAATCTATAAACATACTCATCGAACCATCCTTCTTTTTTACAAATAACACCGGTGCACCCCAAGACGAAATGGTGGAATGGAAAAAGACTAAGAGCCCATTTGGATTAGCTGATTTAAAGTAGCTGATAAGCATTAGGTGCTGAAAAGTACTTTGAAGTGTTGAAATTGATTTAATAAGCAAGCAGCTATGTGTTTGGGTAAAGTGCTGAAATTGATAATAAGTTGTTGTAGTATTTGATAAAAAAATGCTAATAAGCTCTTTTTCTGTTAAAATGACTTAGATAAGATAATTTTTATGATAAATATAATTTATTTTATGATAAGCATATATTCATAATTTATAATAATAATAATTAATAGACAAAAATTTCTCAGTTAAAAATAAATCTAAATAGGACAAATTATTTGAAGAGAAACAAACATTGTGTTCATCGCCACAACACTTAGAAAGAAATACACCAAAAGTTTTATATATCCTCATTTATTACATACAGTTCAAAGATTAATACACAATCACACAGATATAAGTATGCAAAGGAATAAAGAATTTGCTTATCTTAAATAGTCAATGAGAATTGCAAACTTGAAGAGGTTGGGGGAGGAGGGGGAGCGGGGCCAGTGAGTATCGATGTAGGAGTTTTGTTCTAAAAAGAAATATTTTAAGGATAAAATAGTAAAAATCTTGGTCAAACTTAAAGTGCTTATAAGCTAAAAATTCATAAGCTATGGGTGACCATCTTATGGCTTTTGGCTTATTTTTGGCTTATAAGCACTTTTAACTTTACCAAATGCGTAGATAAGTCGAAAAGTGCTTATAAGCTGGTCTTATAAGCTTAGCCAAACACCCTCTAAGTGCCCAGAGCCAAGTCAATATAGAAGTCGATATCTCTGTCAGGTGGCATCCCCGGCAAATCTGTAGGAAACACCTCTAGAAACTCACGCACAACTGGTACTGAATCTATGGAAGGAACCTCTACACTAGAATCACAAGTACAGGCCAGATATTTCAAACAACCATCGCAACCATATGTCGAGCCTTCATATAAGAAATAACCCTGCTAGTAGAATGGCCAGGAGTGCCTCTCCACTCTAATCAAGGCAACCCTGTCATGGCTAATGTCATCGTCTTAGCATGACAATCCAAAATAATATGATAAGGTAACAGCCAATCCATTCCCAAGATAATATCAAAGTCCACCATATCCAGAAGTAGATGATCTACCCTAGTCCCAAATCTCCCGATTGAAATCACACACGAGCAATAAACACGATCAACCACAATAGAATCTCCCATAGGAGTGGACACATAGATAGGAGCATTCAAAGAATCACGAGGTATAACTAGATATGAAGCAAAATAGGATGACACGTATGAATAAGAATATCTCAGATCAAATAAAACTGAGGCATCTATATGGAAAACCAGAACAATACCTGTGATGACGGCATTAGATGACTCTGCCTCAGGTCTAGCTAGGAATACAAAAAAATAGGACTGAGCCCCACCACTTTGTCCTCTGCCTCTCGGACGGCCTCTAACTGGCTAGCCTCCACCTCTAACAGCCTAACCACCACCTCTAGCTTCCTGACCGCCACCTATAGCTGGTCGAGTAGGCGGTGAAGCAATAGGCACTAGAATCATGGCACGAGAACCCTGCTGAGGCACACTACTTTGAAGTCTGGGACAGTACCTCTTGATATGACATGTACCTCCACAATCAAAGGACTCTCTCGGCTGTTGTGGCTACTGAAGCTAAGACTGACCCTAATGGATCGGGTAACCAATGTGATAGCTTTGAATTGATGGTGCACTGATAGGAGTTGAAGATGCACTGTAGGCTAGGTGCTCAAGACGAGTCCCATAAGAACCATAGCTTCCCAAAGCACTGTGTGCTACCTGAAGAGCTGACCGAATTGACCTGTGAGGATGGCATCTGCCAAATGAACCTCTTCCTCCAGATGAGGCACCACTAAAACCACCAAAGTGACGAGGCCTCTTCTTAGATACCGCCTCTCTACCCTAACCACGAATCATCTCGATCTGTCTAGCAATATCTACCACCCACTAAAAAGAAATATCATCCTAGTCTCCATGGCCATCAATATCCTAATACCAAAAGCAAGACCATCAATGAATCTCCTTACTCTCTCCCTCTCAGTAGGAAGCAAAACAACTACATGGCGAGCTAAATCTACGAATCTGGTCTCATACTAGGTAACAATCATACTACCATGTTGAAGATACTCAAACTGCTTGTGGTACTCCTCTCTCAGAGTGAAAGGAATGAACTTCTCCAAAAATAGTTGCGACAACTAATCCCAAGTGAGTGGCGATGAACTTGATGGTTTTCTCCGCTCATAATCCTGCTACCATTTTTTGGCAAAACCGAACATCTAAAATAATGCAAAGTCGACCCTATTGGACTCCACAATACCCATGTTGCACAATACCTCGTGGCAATGGTCCAAAATAATTATGTGGGTCCTCAGAAGGTGTACCACCAAAATAAATAGGAAAGAGCTATTTGAACTTATCCAACCTCATCAATCCTTGAGAAGACATCGCGAGGCTCTCTCCGGTCTGTGTAGCAATAACAAGTTGAACTAGCCCAACTGCTGGAACCACTGGAGTCTGGTATAAGGAAGCCATCTACTCCAGAGTGTGAGTGGCGAGAGTCTGAGCTCCTCCCCTAGACTGAGAGACAGCTGGTGCCATAGAAAAAACTAAATGCTTGGGCCACACTCTACATAAGGCCCACTAATCGACCTAGGGCATCTTCAAGTGCAGCAGTAGCAATGAATCCCTCTGGGACTTGAGCTAGTTTGATTGGTGCAGTCTGAATATGGATCTCATCCTCATGCTTGATCTGTGACTCTACTACGGCTGTTGTTGCACGTACTCTAGGATTAGCTCCACATCTTCCTCTGCCTCTATCCCTACCTCGTCATGGATCCTACCTTTGGTAGTGGCTGAAACAAGGGGCTCTAGCTCGTTCCCAACTGTAGACGTTGTGCGTGTTCTCACCATCGATGAGAGAACAAGAATATAATGGTTTAAACTTCAGTAATAGAATAAAGTTGCACGATATAGAAAGAGAGAAGTGAAATTTCCCTAAAGCTCTATAGCCTCTAGAAGATAAGGCAGACGTTTTCATACCAATCCTCTAGACTTTACTAAGCTTGCTCATGAGTCGTGAGACCTAGGCAACCTTGTGCTCTGATATCAACTTGTCACGACCCGGAACTCCAACCTCAAGGTCGTAATGGCACTTAACAATTCACTTGCTAGGCAAGCCAACGTTAGTTAAATTACTTAACCAGTTTTAATAATAATAATAATAATAATAATAATAATAATAATAATAATAATAATAATAATAATAATAATAATAATAATAATAATAATAATAATAATAAAATGGAGTAGCCTGAAATAGATATGATAAAAACCATGTAGCATAAACTAAACATATCCTAGAATCTTGAGTCACGAACACATGAGCATCTAGAGTACTACAGATAAAGTTTGAACAAAATACAATTGTTTGAAATAAGGTAAACAGTAAAGACAGAATGGAAGGGGACTTCAGGGACTGCGAACGCCAGCAGCTCTACTTCAAGTCTCCTGTTGATAGCCGGTTCGGGCAAGATCTCCATTACACGCCGCTAGGACCAACTCTGGTATCTGTAAAAGAAGAGCAGAAGTATAGAATGAGCACAACTGACCCATGTACTCTGCAAGTAGCCTAACCTCGACGAAGTAGTGATGATGTTATGGTAAGTCACTCACAAATAACCTGTATGAAATAATATTAACAGAACACATAAATAGAATTAAAGCAATAAACTCAAATAACCGGACCGTAGGTCAACTACCAGAGGTCCCCAGAATAACATAATCTCAAATTTTATAACACAATACTGAGAATAATCTCTACAGCTACAAACAACTTACAACACATCAAATCTGGTACGGTATGCAACCCGATCCCACCATATCAACATCCATTCATATCATATTTCATCCTAATTGTTTCGTATCATATCATATCGTTTCAATACCATTGCAGCGTACAACCTGATCCCAACAATTTTAATTATTATCATAGCGGCATGCAGTCCGACCCTAAATAATAATATAAATAATTTTTGTGGCGCGCAACTCGATCATGAACAATATGAATTAAACGAATAAACTACAGCCAACTACGACATATCACAAAATAAAACGCAATAAAGTAACTAAACAAAGAAAGTCACAAAGCGGATGAAATATTTATATGATAGCATACAAAATCAAATAGCAAGTAATGACAGCTAGTAATAAAGACATGGATACGATGTTGTTGACACCCAATTTTGCTGTCATAATTTTTCAAATAGTATATATACTTTCAAAATATTATATATACTTTGAAATATTTATTAATTAGCCCTTAAAATTATTTTGTGATTACTTAATCATCCAAATTTATTATTTTTATCCACATACATACTTCATAATATTTACTTTTTTTATATAATTATATTTGTATTTTAGAAATATTTTACATAATTTTGCAATAATAGCCTATATTCTTTACATAATTGTATTTATTATATTATTATCATTTATTACATTTTTATAATGTTAATCTACCACTTCAATCATTTTACTGCATAACTAATATTTTTATTATTTATTAATCAATTTTACAAATTATTTTAAATAATTTTTGCATATTTAATTTCATAGCCCAATTCCAAGCCAATTTTCGGATCAAAATACCAGCCCAGACCTAAAATAACCATGGCCCTATCCCCTGGCCCAAAACCAAATTACCTCTTTAATTGACCCGGTTGCAACCCACTTCAAATGACCCACCCTGCCATTCTTTAATCCAGACCGTTGGTCTCTCAAGATCAACGGTCCACAATAGCCCCACCCTTTTTATTATATTTGCCCCAAACCCTAGCCCTATTCTTCAGAGATAGTTGCCCCTCAATCCTCTCTATTCTCATCTTGTCCTCTCAAACCCTAATAGCCGCCTCCTCAATCTTCCCCAATTCCAATTCTAATATGGAATCTCCCCATGATTTTCGTTCCATATATGCTCGATCATTCCGTTATTTACATGGTATTGGTATACGGTCCTAAATCAAGCACAATCATCTCTAGACCTTCAAGATTTAGATGATAACTCGTCTATATACACTCACTACCAGGCTATATGGGTTCGATTTATCAAAATCTTCAACCAATTTTTGGTTCCTATCAAATTACGGTTTGCTTGATTTTTTTTTCTAATTTTTGTTTCTTAAACGATTTTGCATGCTCTCCCTTTTTTATTTATGTTTGATTTCGACTACTATATAAACCCTTCCCCAATTTTCCCTTAGGACAGACTATAATCGCTAAAAACTACTACTGTTCTCTTATCTTTCTTGTCTTATACTATTCTGAGGTTCCATCTTTTGGCCGGCTGAAAGCCAAGGCCACCAGAATTCAATTCTCGAACCTCTCTCAGTGTGACTACCCGGGGTTCATTCGAAGCCCTTGAGAACTCTGATGCACTAAGATTTCTGTATTCCTGTTCTACACATCTATGTCTCTAAGAATTTGTATGAATCAACATGCCATTATATGTTTTGAAGCTCTTCTTGAGGCTCTATGCCTTTTAGTAGTTCAACTTGCCTATTTGTTACTTTGATTCTACCTTCTTAAGCCAGCCTGCTAATGTATGTGCTTGAATACTTATTACTGTTTCTTATTTTGAGTTTGGGTTCTTGCCTTGTCCAGTACTATTACGAATAACCAACTCATACCTAGAATGTGTTCTAATCCCTGTTGAGAAATTTATGCCCAACCTATTATCTTTCTGGAGTTCTACTGTTAAGCTATGACATGTTCTCATGCCATTTGTAACTCTATTGTGTTTTTGACTTGTTCAATCATGTGTTCCTCATTATTAGTTGAGACCTTTAGACCATTTTCTCCTATATGTGGCCAACTAGTATAAGGTTTGATGTTTTTCTGTCATATTGATGTGAAGTTGACATGTTTTTGTTTACTACAAGCTTTCTGATATTGTAACTGATACTCAGCATGTTAAAGCTTTGTCACTCTCAACTAAGTGATTGCTCGATCATGAACCTGTTTTGTTATGTTGTCTTCACTAAGCTTTCATGTTCAAACTTTCATGTGAAGGCTATGCTCTATTTGTTCTTGTCTATGACTCTATTAGATTTTCATGTTTAAATCTTGTGTCTAAAGTTCTTTTAGGCTAATTCTTAATCAGTTTACTTTTGATACTCGTTTGGAATAGTCTACTATCCTATGATGGTCAATCCTGTTAATTTAGCTTTTGTTTCTGAAAATACAAGCATGAACCTGCCTTGTGAACTTGTCTGTATTTCCTGTATTCTTGTCTATGTGTTTTGGCTAGAACTATAGTTAGTTACAGCTTTAGGAGTTAAGTGTGAAAAGTTGTTAATCAATTCCATGAGTGGTTTGTCACATGTATGGTTATGTTTGGCATTCATTTGGCCAAGAAAGTTATTCGTTGGACTTGATGTTGGGCTATATGTGTTGTTGGACCTGGGAAGATTCTACTGCCCTTGGGAGCTTGAGATTTGGGTCTGTTGGTTGATGAGGTTTGTTGAAGCCCCAGAAATTCACTAGTTTATTTTGTAGCGAGTCTATACTGCTTGATAGGGCCTGTATGTGTTTCAGTATGTATTTCTATCACCTTAAGTTTGTATTATTCCATTTTGGTCCTGTAATTTGTAATAACAAATAATTGGGGTGCTAGTGAAATCGGGGGAAATGGGTATATTCTAATGCTTGCATAAAAAGGTAGAAAACATGCCTATAGGGTCTATCTGGTCTATTTGTCATTTCGTTCAACATGCCTTATATGTTAATAGTTTAATGTATTGTACACTAACAGAAAGCATGCCTATAAGAATCACGCACACACTTCACTTCACTTGTGTGACGACCTGGCCAGTCGTCTCATAAGTTATCGCTCTGTTTCCCCTATTTTAGCTTTTTTACGCTTTGTTATCCGTGTTTTATGTGATCGAGTTGATTAGTTCGAGTTCGGAGAGGATTTGATAAGAAATGAGACACTTAGTCTTTTTTAAGAAGGCTTAAGTTGGAAAAGTTAACCGGGTGTTGACTTATATGTTAGAAGGCTTGGAAGTGAGTTCTGATGGTTCGGTTAGCTTCGGGAGGTGATTTGTGACCTAGGAGCGCGATCGGAATGGGTTTTGGAGTTGTAGAAAAGATTTAGGCTTGAATTGGTGAAATTGATATTTCGGCAAATTCCGGTTGATAAGCGAGATTTTTATATAGGGGTTAAAATAGAATTCCAAGAGTTGCAGTAGCTTCATTGTGTCATTTGGGATGTGTGTGCAAAATTTCAGGGCATTCGGACGAGATTTGATAGACCTTTTGATCGAAAGCATAATTTAAGAGTTCTTGGAGTTCTTAGGCTTGAATCCTATGTTAAATTGGTGATTTGACGTTGTTGTGAGCATTCCGAAGTTTTGAGCAAGTTTGAACGATGTCATGGGATATGTTGGTGCAATTGGTTTGAAGTTCTGGGAGTTCCGGGTAGGTTCCGGGATGTTTTAGTGCAAAAATTATAGTTGTAGCAGGTCTACAGGGGTTGCAGGCCCCGAAACTCACTCACGCGGTCCGCACAAAAATAAGTGCGCCCGCGTTGAGTGCTGTGCGGACCGTACAAAAGCGGGCACGGCCGCGGTAGGCGTCGCGCGGACTGCACAAAAGCGGGCGCGGCCACGATAGGTGTCGTGCGGACCGCACAAAAGTGGGCGCGGCCGCGGTCGTTTTGGTGTGGCCCGCGGTAGCTGAAACCTGAGGGGTACCTATAAATACGAGGTCTTGTGTTTTATTTAATATTTTGACCTAGAGAGCTCAGATTTTGGCGATTATTCGAAGGTTTTTCAAGAAATTCATCGGGGTAAGTGATTTTAACTCAGATTTGGCTAGAATACATGAATCTATCACTGAATTCTTCAGTTAATTCGTGATTTGAGATGGAATTTGGGAAGAAAATTGTGAAACCTTTCAAAAATGTAAAATGATGATTTGAATGACCAAATGGTATTGGAATTGGATAATTTTGGTATGGTTAGACTCGTGAGGGTATGAGGATTCTGAAAATGTAAATTTTACCCGATTTTGGGACGTGGGCTCGGGGCTCGGGTTTTGCTAATTTCGAGATTTTTGATATTTTTCGAAGGTTTTTCACTTGGGCTTTGTTCCCTTAGCATATTGTGACGTATTCGTTCTGATTTTGGATAGATTCGACGCGCGTGGAGACCAATTCGAGGGGCAAAGGCGTCGTGAGCTAGAGAATTAGCCAGTTTGAGGTGAGTAATTGTTGTAAATGATGTCCTGAGGGTTTGAAACCCCGGATTGCACATCGTACTACTATATTGAGGTAAGATACGCGCTGGATGATGAGCGTGGGGTCTTTCACTACTGGGGATTGTGACTTGGTCCATCCCGATTGATGATTTTACTGAATATTTGACTGAAATTCATTTGTTATCATCATGATTTGGGTTGTTTCCATGTTTGGGCTTCGTGCCAACTATTTGAACCCTTCGGAGATTTTTATCACTGTTTTCCTCACTGCTTGACTTATTATTTGAACTCAGTCCTATTGATATCTATTGTTTTATAAACCCAACCACTTTTACTCAGATTTGAAACTTAAATGATATTTCTACATCATGTTTTGGGCTGAGAACTACTGTTTTACTAATGCCCAAGGGGCTTGTGATGATTTTTGGACTGAGTGAGGCCGAGGGCCATATGTGAGGATATGCTGAGTGATATGAGGCCGAGGTCCTGAGATACATTATATGTCATGAGGTAGTTTGAGTGATGTGAGGCCGAGTGCCGAGTGATGATGCCACGAGGTGGCTTGATATAGCGTTTGGGCCGTAAGGGGCCCTTCCGGAGTCTGCACACCCACAGTGAGCGTGGGTACCCATGTGATTTGAAACAGTGGTAACAATGACACTGTGACTGATATGAGTGTTTGTGAGGTAGCCCGAGGGGCTGATACTATCTGAGAGTGAGGCCGAGGGGTTGATACTGTTCTGAGTGATTGATACTGAGCCCGAGGGGCTGATACTGTACTAAGAGTTAGCCTGAGGGCCTGATACTATGCTGAGCGATTGATACTGTGCCCGAGGGGCGGATTTCTACTTGTTATTTACCTATTAAATTACCGATGTTACTTGTTTTAAAAGGGAATATCATTTGATTTCTTCACTGATTTACTGCTTTAAGTGATTTTTACTGCTTGATATGGAAATGCTTTGTGCCTTTATGTGTTTTCATACTTTCAACCATTATTTATAATTATTACTCACTGAGTCGGAGTACTCACATTACTCCTTGCATCGTTTGTGCAGATTCAGGTATAGTAGAGTCTGCACCTGAGCGCTGATTCCGTCCAGGCTAGGCAGTGATTTGGAGTTACGAGGTAGATGTTGACGTCCGCAGCCCCTTGTCCCTCTTACCCTCTATCATTTATGTTTTCTTCAGAATGTTGTATCGGATTCCGTACTTTGTAGACCTATAGCAGATTATGTAGTAGCTCATGACTTGTGACACCCCGGTTTGGGCTGTGTCGGGATCGTTCCTGTTGTTGTTAACGTTACAATTCTGCAATTTATAAGTGTTATATTATATGATATTACTGTTTATGATGATTAACTGTTTAAAAGAGGTATTCCGTTTTGGTCTGGCTGGCCTTGTCTTCACGAGAGGCGCCATCACGACCGGGTTTGGGGAATTGGGTCGTGACAAGTTGGTATCAGAGCCTAGGTTACATAGGTCTCACGAGTCATGAGCAGGTTTAGTAGAGTCTCGCGGATCGGTACGGAGACGTCTGTATTTATCCTCGAGAGGCTGCAGAACCTTTAGGAAAAACTTCACATTCTTGGAATTCTTATCGTGCGTCCTTGATTCAGCTTGGGAAGTAACTCTTTAAATTCCTTCCACGTGTTCACATGCACGCATGAGCGCTAAGTATCAGATGTGCCTTGTTAGCTTGTGATCCCCTGATCCAGGGGCGAGATGTGATCTCTATGAGTTGATGTTGGGCCAGTCTGAAGGACTTGAGGCCGGACCTTTGCCTAGGGCTTGAGCACCTAGGTGTTGATTGTATGAGCAAGTGTTTTGAACTTATATGTGCGGTATTGTCCCTATTAGTAGAAGTGATGGCTGACAACTATGTGATGAGTATGTTGGTACTGCGAGAGGTATCTATATGACTTGGAAGTGACGAGGAAGGTCTGATGGATGATGGATGAACTATTAAGTGTTTGATTTCCATTGTGGTTGGATGTGTAGGCCCGAGTTATGGGCGCGTGAAGAATCTTTTCATGTCTCTTAGTTTGAGTGAAGTAAATTTCATGTTGCGGTATGAGTTCAGACTCAGGAAAAATTAAGTGACTGTGTGATATGTATGACGGTGGAAGGTATACATAAATGTTATATTGAGGCGAAGCAGGCGGGTTGTGTCTTGCGGTGTTATGAGATTGTGTGATCCTTATGCTGCCTGTTAGAAGATCTCATTCACAAGTGAAACATATGTGTTGAAATTTAAATTTGGGTCACTCGGTGGAGTGGGCTTAACTGTTACGAGAGTGAATGCGAGATTTGCATAGAGTTAAAGTGCCCGATGGTCGGTGTTTCAAGAGCTTATGAAGGACTGAGTCTAATCTCACTATGGTATTATGGAAGCAACAAAGTATACTCATTATAAGTTATGGTGCGTGTTTTGATCTATGCCTTTGAGCCTAGAGGGTGAGGTCGATCAGGGGGCATACCCGACGCCATTGCACTCCCGGGCAGACCCGACGCCATTGCTTTGGATGCTGTCATTACAGGTATTGTTTCAGTCTGCCACAGAGATGCCTTTGTATTATTTGATCCCGGTTCCACCTTTTCTTATGTTTCATCATACTTTGCTCATTATTTGGGTACGCCCTGTGAGTTTCTTGCTTTGCCTGTTCATGTATCTACCCCAGTGGACGATACTGTTACTGTAGACCATGTATACCGGTCATGTGTGGTGACTATTGGGGGTCTGGAGACCCGAGTGGATCTATTGCTATTGAGCATGATGGATTTTGATGTCATTTTGGGCATGGATTGGCTATCTCCATGTCGTGCTATTCTAGACTGTCATGCTAAGACAGTCGCTTTGTCTATGCCGGGTGTACCGCGGATCGAGTGGCGTGGTATGACTGATTATATCCCTAGTAGAGTGATCTCTTTCTTGAAGGCTCAGCGTATAGTTGGTAAGGGTTGCCTTTCATATCTAGCATTTGTAAGGGATGTTGGAGCTGAGACTCCTAGTATCGATTTTGTCCCAGTTGTGAGGGATTTTCCCGATGTGTTTCCTGCAGACCTGTCGGGCATGCCACCAGACTGGGACATTGATTTTGGTATTGACCTGGTGCCGGCACTCGGCCCATTTCTATTCCGCCATATCGTATGGCACCAGCAGAGTTGAAAGAATTGAAAGAATGACTTCGGGAACTCCTAGATAAGGGGTTCATTCGGCCTAGTGTGTCCCCTTGGGGTGCACCGATTTTATTTGTGAAGAAGAAGGATGGCACGATGAGAATATGCATTGATTATAGGCAATTAAATAAAAGTAACAATTAAGAACAAGTATCATTTGCCTCGCATTGATGATTTATTTGATCAGCTTCAGGGAGCGAGGGTATTCTCCAAAATTGATCTCCGTTCGGGTTATCACCAGTTGAAGATCAGGGATTCAGATATTCTTAAGACTGCTTTCAGGACTAGATATGGTCATTATGAGTTTCTTGTTATGTCTTTTGGGCTAACCAATGCCCCAGCAGCATTCATGTATTTGATGAACAGCGTGTTCTGGCCTTATCTTGATTCGTTCGTGATAGTATTCATTGATGATCCTAGTGTACTTGCATAGTCAGGAGGAGCACGCGGAGCATTTGAGAGTTGTGTTGCAGAGATTGAGGGAGGAGAAGCTTTATACTGACAAGTAGATGGGGGTCGTTATACTGACGCTCTCTGATACAATCATAAAAAGAAGGCCGAAAAACCACACAAGCCAAAACTCGACCTGGCTCAGAAACATCTAGTCTAACAAACTTGTTGGCCAAGGCTTGAACATCCAATGCTAATGGCCTCTCCGCTGCGGGTACATATGCTAAATAGCCCAAGCTCTCCGCCTTACGACTCAAGGCATTGGCCACCACATTAGCCTTCCCATGATGATATAAAATGGTGATATCATAGTCCTTAAGCAAATATAACCACCTCCGCTGATGCAAGTTAAGATCCTTCTATTTGAACAAATGCTGCAGACTCCGGTGGTAGGTGTAGATCACCTAAGGAACACCATACAAATAGTGCCGCCATATCTTTAAGGCATGAACAATAGCTGCTAACTCTAGGTCATGGATAGGACAGTTCTTCGCTTATACCTTTAGCTGTCTAGAAGTGTTGGAAATCACCATACCGTCCTACATTAATAACACATAGATACTAATACGCGACGCATCACAATACACAGTATAAGACCCCAAACCTATCGGCAATACCAACATTGGGGATGTAGTCAAAGCAGTATTGAGCTTTAGAAAGCTCTCCTCACACTCCTCGGTCCACCTAAACGGAGCACCCTTCTGGGTCAGTCTGGTCATAGGTGCAACAATAGATGAGAAGCCCTCTACAATGGTAATACCCCGCCAAACCAAGAAAACTCCGGATCTCCATAGCGGAAGACGGTCTAGGCCAACTCTACACTGCCCCAATCTTCTTCGGATCTACCTTGATACCCTCACTCGATACTACATGGCCCAAAAATGCTACCGAATCAAGTCAGAATTTACAGTTTAAAAATTTTGCATGTCACTTCATTTCTCTCAAGGTCTGAAGCACGGTCATCACGTGATACTCATGATCCTTCCAGCTCTGAGAGTACACCAGAATGTCATCAATAAATACAATGATGAATGAGTCAAGATAGGGCTGAAATACACTGTTCATCAAGTGCATAGCTGTTGTTGGGGCTTTGGTCAGCCCAAATAGCATCACAAGGAACTCATAATGACCATACTGAGTCTTGAAGGCAGTCTTCGAGATATTTGGCTCCAGAATCTTCAACTGATGATAGCCTGAACGCAATTCAATCTTGGAGAACACTCTGGCACCCTGTAGATAATCAAATAGGTCATCAATACGTGGCAATGGATACCCGTTATTCACTTGTTCAACTAGCGATAATCAATACATATGCGTATAGAACCATCCTTCTTCTTTATAAACAAGACTAGAGCACCCCCAAGGCGACACACTGGGCCGAATGAACCCTTATAATGCAACTCTTGAAACTACTCCTTTAATTCTTTCACTTCTGCTGGGGCCATATGATAAGGTGGAATAGAAATAGGTTGAGTGCCCGGTAACAAATCAATACCAAAATTGACATCCCTGTTGGGCGGCATGCCTGGAAGATTCGCTAGAAATACATCTGGATAATCCCTCACTACTGGAACTGACTCCATAGTAGGAGTATCAACACTGACATCCCTCACGAAGGCTATATAATAATTACGCCCCTTCTCAACCATATACCGAGCTTTTAGAAATGAGATAACCCTTCTAGGAACATGATCTAAAGCATCTCTCCACTCTAACTGTGGTAATCTTGGCATAGCTAGCATCACGGTCTTGGTGTGACAATTGTGAATAGCATGATAGGGCGACAACCAATCTATGCCTAAAATAATATCAAAATCTATTGTATTGAGCAACAATAGATCGACTCTAGTCTTAAAACCACCAAAAACAACTAAATACGACCGATACACACGGTCAACAACAATAGAATCTGTCACGTGTGTGGACACATAGACATGAGAACTTAAAGAATCACGGGATACACCCAAATATGGAGCAAAGTAAGATGACACATAGGAATAAGTGGAGCCTGGATCAAATAAGACTGATGCATCTCTATGATAGAACGGAACAATACCTGTTATGACGGAGTCAGACGCAACTACTCCGTCCTAGCAGGAAGAGCATAATATCTAGCATGGCCACCCCCTTTATGGCAACATCTACCTACCCGACCTCCACCTCTAGCTGGTTGTATAGGTGGAATGGCAATTGTGCGGTAACCATAGCCTGAGGACCTAGTGGAACAAGCAGAGCTTGAGTAGTTTGTGGAAGTGCACCCCTCCTGATTCGGTCATTCCCTCACCATGTGACGAGTGTCACCACACTCAAAACAAGCCCTCGAAGGACGTGGCTATTATGGCTGGCTTGGGCCTAGTCGGCTGGTCTGACCGCTGAAAGCACCTCGTGCAGGAGGTGCACTAGACAATGGCAGTGCATAATAAGGAGCCTGAGGCCTAAGAGTGGCAGAAATACCGCTGGAAGCTGGAAATGCTGAAAGAAAAGGGTGACCCACATAGCCTCTACCATGACGAGCTGCAACTAGGGAACTGGAACCACTATATGTGCCAGAATCTTGAGGCCTCTTGGCCTCTCTCTCTCTCTCTCTCTCTCTCTCTCTCTCTCTCTCTCTCTCTCTTTCTCCCGGGCCCATATACCCCCCAACCTCCTAGCGATCTCCACTACCTACTGGTATGCGATGTCCATCTCTAACTCTCGGGCCGTTCTAAATTTGATATCCGGGTTGAGCCTCTCGATAAATCAACGGGCTCGCTCTCTAACAGCAGTAACTAAGGCCGGTGCATGCCTAGACAAATCACTAAACCGGACCGCATACTCCGACACGGTAATAGAACCCTAGTGCAACTGCTCAAACTTTGTGCCCCATACATCTCTAAGAATCTATGAGACAAACTCCTTCATGAACATATCTGAGAACAAAGCCCAAGTGAGTAAAGATGCCTCGGCCGAACTACCCAACTCATATGCTTGCCACCACTAATAAGTCGGTCCCTTAAGCTGGAACGTAATGAAAGCAACCCCACTAGACTCCACAATACTCATAGTATGGAGGATACAGTGACACTCCTTAAGAAAACCCTAGTCATCTTCTGACGCCAACTCACTGAAAGTAGGAGGCTGGTACTTCTTGTACTTCTCGATCCTGAGTTTCTCCCCCTCAGAAGTTGCTGCCCTAACCTTGGGTTGAATTGGGGCGACCGGCTGTACTGGTATGACCTCTGGGACCTGGTCTATCTGGACCTACTGCTCTGGCATACAAGCGTCGGGATTTTGTACTTCTCCCTCGGCCTGAGATGTGGCAGGAGCAAGTGGTATCAGCCCTGCCTAAGCTAAAATGCCGAACATGCTCAGAAACTGGGCGAGAGTCTCTTAGAGTGTTGGTCCAGTAACAAGCATCTCAGGTGCATGCTCTCCAACTGGATCTACTGGTGGCTCCTTGGTAGCAGCTCATGCAGATGGTCTGGCTGCACCACATGAACGTCCTCAACCTCTACCTGGCCCCGACCTCCCGCAACTCTATCAAGGGGCGCGGATGTTTGGTCATACGATCTAGTTGAACGTGTCCTCACCATCGATTAGAGAATAGAAAGATAGAAATTTAGAATCCCGAAGTCAACAATTCTTCATGATAAAGAATCAAAGAAGTGAATCTTTTCCTAATAGTTCCATAACCTCCCGAAGATAAGTGCAGACGTCTCCGTACTGATCCACGAGACTGATAAACCTTCTTATGACTCATAACACCTATGAACCTAGAGCTCTGATACCAACTTGTCATGACCCCGAGTTCCCTCTGTAGGAAGTTGGGTTAGCAAACTAGTCTCTAAGACTATGTAAGCCTAACCACATGCGGAATAATTGAACTACAACTTAGAATCTAAAAAAATCAGCAATTTCATAAATAAAATATGTAACTCAATACATACAACTCCCAGAACCTGGTGAAATACAAGTCACAAGCTCTAAGTAATAGCACTGAACAATCCCATACATCATTGTCTATAAAAGTGTAATGAAATAAGTAAGAATGGAAAGGAAGTACACCAAAGCTGGTGTTCCTTGAAGTCTACAAAGCAACCGCAGCTCACTAATGCCGAGATTGATAGGAAGTACCTGGATCTACACAAAAGGATGTGTAGAAATATAGTATGAGTACAACACAATGGTACCGAGTAAGTGCGAAGCCTAACCTCGGTAGAGTAGTGACGAGGTCAGGTCAAGTCCCTACTAGAGATAATAAGAAACAAGATGAAAAATATAACGATATAATGATAATGACAATGAAAATGAAACAATAGGTAATTTACAGAAAGTTAACAATGCAGAATCAAGACGGTTAATACAACACAAAAGGAAACAAGGACTTACATGGTAAGGAAACAGACAACCAAGACAAATAAAGCAAATAGAGAAAATCACAAAGGGTCATTACCGAGGTACCGCCTCATAGTCCCAAATCCTAAAAGTAACTCATAGTCCTTCCTTATATCACCGCGGGAGCCTTTACATTTACTTTTGAAAAATCACTTTTTCCCGAAATATCACCCCGTGTTTTAGCCCAACTTATCACACCGCATGGCATCTAGTAGTTCCCCTACTAGCCACGCGTATCAATCCACCTTATCTCACCGCATGCGTTTCAATACCCAGACCATATATCACCGCATACGTATTAATATCACGACATATCACAAATAGCACCTCAAGTGCCCAATATCATAATTTTCCATAGAAACCAAACAATGATAGAATTTCACAAAAAGGAGCCCACGGCTCAGCCAAAATGTGCACAAAGTCTCAATAGAAATCACGACCTTTGCAACTCAATACCATCTTTAACAACAAGATATTCCACAGTTAAATAATGAATACGAAATAAGAGAAGAAAGGATTTCAACTAGACATGTAGAGCAATTAGCAAGTAAGAGATAAGACAAATAGACATGTGAAATTATACTAAAAATGAAGAATACAACATGTTAAAGTAACTCAATTAAGGCATGAAAGGAATTTACATAGCTAAAATCCGATAATTTTCCATATTTAGCACATGTACACAGTCGTCACCTCGCGTACATGGTTCTTACCTGAAAGCATGCTAAATCAATCCACTAAAAGGACTTTTCCTCAATTTTCCATCTTCGAACGGCTCGAATCTTGCCAAAACAATTTCATAATATAAATATATCTATAGAAAACTAATTAAAAAATTGAAATTACGATCTTTGCAAAGAATTGAAAAATCGACCCAAAAAGTCAACCAAGGCCCGCATCTCGAAACCCAACCAAAATTATTAAACCCAAACACCTATTCGATATCGAGTCCAACCATACAAGAATCATCAAAATCCGACCTCATTTTGCCTTTCAAAACCCAAAAACTTAGTCTAAAAAGTTCTACCACTTTTTCCCAAAATTTTCCAAGTCCAATCCCTAATTACATGATAATAACAATGATAGATTAGTGTAACAATGATAATAACAATGTAGTTAAATCGCACCTGTGACCTTGTTGCCACATTTGTGGCTCTGCACCTGCAGAATTTCCATCGCATGTGCGGATTTCACTTAACTCAGGAACTTTGCTTTTGCGTACAAGACATCGCACCTTCGGGTGCGCTCCTACGGAGTATTCTCCGCTTCTACAAAGGACGACCAAGCAGCCTCTTCCGCATCTGTGACCACTTTTCCGCTTCTGAGGACGCAGATGCAGTCCATCCCTCACATCTGCGATCCCAACTGGACTAAGCCATTTTCGCACTTGTGATCACCAGCTCGCTTTTGCGAGCCCGCACCTGCGATTAGTCCCTCTGTAGGTCTGATGACACCAGAACAGCCCAGCTTCAACAAAACACTAAGTCCAAAAATTATTTGATTTCCATCCGATTCACACCCTGCCCCCCGGGACCCTGTCTGAATATACCAATAAGTAATGCCTAGCTCTCTCCAAGATCTCAAATGGCAATGCAAGCTTGTAGGAAACCTTGGGATCAACTTCCATTCTTCCCAAATCGCATCACCCCATTCATACGGGGCACTCAGAGATGAACCTTCTCACCCACCATATAATCTATATCCCGAACCTTCCGATCCGCATAACCCTTCTATCTGGACTGAGCTGTACGAAGTCGTTCCTGAATCACCTTAACCTTCTCCATAGCATTCTCACCCACCATATAACAAAATCAATGCTTAACAACCTAGCCTCTTCAGTCTCAAATCGACCAATTGGCGAAAAACATCGCCTCCCATGTAAGTCCTCATTCAGTGCAATCTGAATACTCAACTAGTAACTGTTATTGTAGGCAAACTCTGTTAGAGGTAAGAACTGGTCCCGTGAACCTCCGAAATCCATAGCACAAGCATGTAACATGTCCTCCAAGATTTGAGTAGTGCACACAGACTATCCATCTGTATGAGGATGAAATGTTGTGCTCAGCTCAACCTACGTGCCCAACTCATGTTGCACAACTCACCAAAAATGCAATGTGAACTGCGGGCCTTGGTCAGAAATGATGGAAATAGGCACGCCATGAGCCAACCGCTCTAAAGAATAGGAAGTTGCCATTAGGATGAAGTGTGCAAACTTAGTCAACCAGTCCACAATAACCTAGACTATGCCATACTTCATCAAGGTCCGTAGCAAGCTTACCACAAAATCCATAGTGATGCGCTCCCACTTCCACTCTGGTATCTCCAATCTTTGAGTCAATCCACCCGGTTTTTTATGCTCATACGTCACATGTTGACAATTCAAACACCGAGATATATAAGAAACAATGTCTTTCTTCATTTTTTGCCACCAATAATGGTGTTTCAAGTCACGGTACATCTTCGTGATACCTGTATGAATGGAATAGCGTGAAATGCAAGCCTTCTCAAGGATCAACCCTCTCAACACATCAAGATTTGGAACACAAATCCGGTCTTTAAGCCGTATAACACCATCACCACTAATCACAACCTCCTTAACACCATCATCAAAATTGTAAGCCTTGATACGCTCCATTAATGAAGACTATGCCACCATACAAAAAAGAACCCAGTTGGGCTCCGAAACATCCAATCTGACAAACCAGTTGGCCAAAGCCTGAACATAAATGGCTAATGGGCTCTCAGCTACCGATAAATATGCCAAACTATCCATGTTCTTCGCCTTCCTACCTAATGCACCGGTCACTATTGCACTATATTTTGCACAAGATAAAATAAACTACAACTTATAGTACTTTATAGGGTTAATAAAAGTTCAGAATCGCCACCTAGTATCATACTAGGACCCCTATACTACACTATGTAATGTACATTTGATTATGGTCTACGAAACTGTTAAGATTCTAGGTAAAGTTTCACGTTATCTCGAGGATAAGGTGTTAGGCATCCCTCAAGATCCACAAAATGTGGTTCTCGCGGACTTAATCAAATAAATGAGGGATTGTTCAAAAGAATGATTAACAAATACTCACAACTACTGCAAAGAATAAAAGAATGATTAAAGTATACTAGTTTCCAAAGCTTCTACTAATGGAACATTAATAGAGAGATTTTCATCATTTGAATAAACTTCTTGAATTAATTCTCACCATTTTATTTGGCAAGTCTTTGAGGATAAAGAGGTGGAGGCTTAGGCAAGGTTGCCTTAGCCTTTTGCACTACCTGTTCCGGTTTGTCAATAATGTTCTCCGTAAACGGGTTCACCTCCTCTTGAGTCTCCTCCACATTATCATAATGTTAATCCAAAATCTCATCACTTGATTAAACATCATTGTTTGGTATTTCCTCATCTTGCATCACTTGGTCATTATCCACAAGTTGCCTTTCATTTGAGGTGGGTGCATTCTTGCCTCTTCCACTTCTTGTGATAACCGCCATAACATGACACGTGTTGTTACCACCCTTTGGGTTTACTATCGTGTCACTTGGTAGTGACCCTTAGGACAAGTATTAAGAGCTTGAGAGATTTGCCCCATTTGAATTTCAAGATTACGGATTGATATGGTATGTGAGGCAAGTTGGGCTTCTGAATCGACATTCTACTCCATCATTTGCTTAAACATGTTCTCAATATGGCTCATTTCATTGTTTGAAGAACTTGAACCATGAGAAGAATAAGGAGGTGAATTGCTAGTTTGTTGGTACATTGGGGGCCTTTGAAAAACCGATCCTCGATTTCCATGATTATTGTTGTTTCCCCAACTTCCTTGATTATTTCCTTCCCAATTTCCTTGGTTGTTGTTGTTGTACCAATTCCCTTGATTGTTAGGACCCCAATTGCCTTGGTTGCCTTGGAAATTGCTCTGTTGCCCTTGGTAATTATTCACAAATTGTAACTCTTCTTCTTGCTCATCATAAGAATCATGATAAACAAAACAACCATCATCTTGTGCATAATTTTCCACTCGGGATTTAAATTGTTGATATTTTATCCTCTTTTTCTTTACCAACACATTTACCCCTTCCATAGCATGAACCTTATTAGGAGCTTGCACTTGATTAAGTTGGGCCTTAGCGATTTGGGTCACAGTTGTTGTCAATTCGACAATGGCTTGCTCATGGTCTTGCAACTCTTTATGTAAATGAATCATGTTAGGATCACCTTGGGAAACAATAGCTCGGGATTGCCAAGCCGAAGAAGTTTTTGCCATCTCATCAAGAATCTCACATGCCTTCGCATAAAGTGTTGTCATAAAGTTGCTTCCATTCAATTGATTGACCATACATTGGTTCATATTATTAATACCATGGTAGAAAGTTTGTTGGATCATGTTTTCGGTCATATCATTGTTCGGGCACCCCCTTAACCATTGTCCGATACCGCTCCCACAATTCATGCAACATTTCATTGGGTTTTTTCTTGAAAGACAATATTTCATCCCTAAGTGTAGCCATATGTCGGGAGAGAAAAACTTAGCAATAAACTTCGCCGCCAATTCATCCTAAGTATGGATAGAATGATTAGGCAAGCGTTCCAACCAATCCAAATTCTTACCCCTTAGTGAGAAAGGGAAAATCCTTAGCCTCAAAGCATCTTCCAAAATATTTGTTTGTTTTATACCCCCAACACGTATCCACAAAATCCTTCAAATGTTTATAAGCATTTTGACTCGACGCCCTGGTGAAATAGCCTCGTTGCTCAAGCAAAGTGAGAATCACATTGGTAATTTGAATGTTTCCTGCCATAATGCAAGGGAGGACTATGGCACATGCATAACCTTTATTAGGCAAAATCCGTTATTGCGCCGCTTGTGGTTGTGGTGGTGGTGCAGGAGGAGGGGGAGGTGGAGGCACATTGTCTTGTTGAACACGACTTGGAAATTTTGTTGTGGACCTTGAGGCATTTCATCATGTTGCTCTTCTTCTCCGTCCACCTCTCCCAATAGCATGTTCCAAGTTCGTTCTTCGCCATTTGGTACCTAAGATCAATTCAACAAATTAGAATCATGAAAGTAAAAGAAGATATTCCAAGAAACAAACTCAATTATATATCTAACACAGTAAAAACTCCCCACCAACGGCGTCAAAAGTTGATCACGTCCAAATACATACTCAATATTAAGTGGGAAACAGTCGTTGCAATTATAATACCCAATGTGGGTCGGGGTTGAATTCCTCAAGGAGTTTACAAGAGGTATTAAGGTAAATACTTGACGAGAGAACGTAAAATAACCAAATTATACTTTCAAACAAAAGGGGTGATTGTTGACTAATTTTAACAATAAGAATTTATACTAAGTAAAACAACTAGAGAGTAAATTGTTTTCGGTATTTTTATCAATTAAGGAAAATACTATGGATGGAACCTCTACCTAGGTGTAAATATAATGGGTATACTAGTTAATGCTTGTTCAATAGATCGGCGTGTATTGTGGCTCTCAATTCACAAGTACCCACTCAATACCTCTCGTCATAGAGCGGTTATGCCCAAATTGGCTTTCTCAAGTCTCTAATAGGTATCAATATAAGCTATTGATATAAGTCCAAGTCAGGTCTTCCCTATCTCTAGTTTAAACTCTTTAATCAAACTAGTCAAAACCTTAACTAGCTCAATTTCTTGTTAGCCAGGTTTTCCTAGACTAGGTTCCAAGTAAGAACTAAGTCAAATAGGCATGAATCAATATTTGCAACCATTCATTCTAGATAAAATACATAAACAAAGCTAAATAAACAACACCACATCATAAACAAACATTAGTATTAACAATCCATAAGATTTACACACTAGGGTTGGGTCGCAACCCTAGGTAAAATCTAGCTACTCATACTAATTGACCTATAAGAATAATGAGAAGAAGTAATTGAAGACATAAAACTAGAACTAAAGTGTAAAATTAATGGGTCTTCTCTAGTTGTTCCTCCAAATATCCCAAAATAGCAAAATATAACTGCTAGTTGCTGCTACAGTACAAAACTTGCCCTAAAAAGTGTTTATCACCTATTTATAGTGTCTAGAAATTTGCTGACAAAAATTCCCTTCGGGAGGTTCTGCGGCCGCACAATTCCATGTGCGGACCGCACTTTTTCTTCTGTTCTTGCATGAGGAGGAAATCTGTAGCGCATAATTTCATCTGTTGCTGCACTTCAGCTTCTGCGGCCGCATATTTTGAACGCAGACCGCACTTTCATGAGGCTTCAAACTTGGCCTTCTACACCTTTTCTGAACTTGTCAAACTATGTCAGTGCGACCAGCTTTTGCGGTCGCACAATTTGGTGTACGGACCGCGCTTCTTCAAAACTCCTCAGAAGCTTCAAGGTTTCTTCTATGTCCTTACTTCAAATTATGCGGACCTCATAATCATCTGCGGCCGCAGAATTACTTCAACGGACCGCACTTCTACTTGCATTTCTCCTTTTTACTTTGTGGAGCAAGAATACTCCTTTTTGAGTTAGATTTCTTCATTAAGCTCCAATCCTCCAACATGCCTGCAATTCACACAATTTCATTAGATTTGGAAATAAAAATTACTACTTTCGGACCAAAACTAAAGCAAGAAGGTACCAATAAGTGCTTAAAAATCACACTTATCACCTAATCTTCAACTGATGGTAGCAGGATCTCAAGTCAATCTTGGAAAACACCTTGGAACCCTAAATCTGATCAAATAAGTCATCAATTCTTGAAAAAGGACACTTGTTCCTGATAGTGACTTTGTTCAAGTGCCGATAATCTATAAACATACTCATCGAACCATCCTTCTTTTTTACAAATAACATCGGTGCACCCCAAGACGAAATGGTGGAATGGAAAAAGACAAAGAGCCCATTTGGATTAGCTGATTTGAAGTAGCTGATAAGCATTAGGTGCTGAAAAGTACTTTGAAGTGTTGAAATTGATTTAATAAAAAAGCAGCTATGTGTTTGGGTAAAGTGCTGAAATTGATAATAAGTTGTTGTAGTATTTGATAAAAAAGTGCTAATATTATTTGAAGAGAAACAAACATTGTGTTCATCGCCACAACACTTAGAAAGAAATACACCAAAAGTTTTATATATCCTCATTTATTACATACAGTTCAAAGATTAATACACAATCGCACAGATATAAGTATGCAAAGGAATAAAGAATTTGCTTATCTTAAATAGTCAATGAGAATTGCAAACTTGAAGAGGTTGGGGGAGGAGGGGGAGCGGGGCCAGTGAGTATCGATGTAGGAGTTTTGTTCTAAAAAGAAATATTTTAAGGATAAAATAGTAAAAATCTTGGTCAAACTTAAAGTGCTTATAAGTTAAAAATTCATAAGCTGGGGTGCCCATCTTATGGCTTTTGGCTTATTTTTGGCTTATAAGCACTTTTAACTTTACCAAATGCGTAGATAAGTCGAAAAGTGCTTATAAGCTAGTTTGACCAGCTTATAAGCTTAGCCAAACACCCTCTAAGTGCCCAGAGCCAAGTGAATATAGAAGTCGATATCTCTGTCGGGTGGCATCCCCGGCAAATCTGTAGGAAACACCTCTAGAAACTCACGCACAACTGGTACTGAATCTACGGAAGGAACCTCTACACTAGAATCACAAATACAGGCCAGATATTTCAAACAACCTTTGCAACCATATGTAGAGCCTTCATATAAGAAATAACCCTGCTAGTAGAATGGCCAGGAGTGCCTCTCCACTCTAATCAAGGCAACCCTGTCATGGCTAATGTCATCGTCTTAGCATGACAATCCAAAATAGTATGATAAGGTAACAGCCAATCCATTCCCAAGATAACATCAAAGTCCACCATATCCATAAGTAGATGATCTACCCTAGTCCCAAATCTCCCGATTGAAACCACACACGAGCAATAAACACGATCTACCACAATAGAATCTCCCACAGGAGTGGACACATAGATAGGAGCATTCAAAGAATCACGAGGTATAACTAGATATGAAGCAAAATAGGATGACACGTATGAATAAGAAGATCTCAGATCAAATAAAATTGAGGCATCTATATGGAAAACCAGAACAACACCTGTGATGACGGCATTAGATGACTCTACCTCAGGTCTAGCTGGGAATACAAAAAAAATAGGGCTGAGCCCTACCACTTTGTCCTCTGCCTCTCGGACGGCCTCTAACTGGCTAGCCTCCACCTCTAATAGCCTGACCACCACCTCTAGCTGCCTGACCGCCACCTATAGCTGGCCGAGTAGGCGGTGAAGTAATAGGCACTGGAATCATGGCACGAGAACCCTGCTGAGGCACACTACTTTGAAGTCTGGGACAGTACCTCTTGATATGACATGTACCTCCACACTCAAAGGACTCTCTCGGCTGTTGTGGCTACTGAAGCTAAGACTAACCCTAATGGATCGGGTAACCAATGTGATAGCTTTGAATTGATGGTGCACTGATAGGAGTTGAAGATGCACTGTAGGCTAGGTGCTCAAGACGAGTCCCATAAGAACCATAGCTTCCCAAAGAACTGTGTGCTACCTGAAGAGCTGACTAAATTGACCTGTGAGGATGGCATCTGCCAAATGAACCTCTTCCTCCAGATGAGGCACCACTAAAACCACCAAAGTGACGAGGCCTCTTCTTAGATACCGCCTCTCTACCCTAACCACGAATCATCTCGATCCGTCTAGCAATATCTACCACCCACTAAAAAGAAATATCATCCTAGTCTCCATGGCCATCAATATCCTAATACCAAAAGCAAGACCATCAATGAATCTCCTTACTCTCTCCCTCTCAGTAGGAAGCAAGATAACTACATGGCGAGCTAAATCTACGAATCTGGTCTCATACTAGGTAACAATCATACTACCATGTTGAAGATACTCAAACTACTTGTGGTACTCCTCTCTCAGAGTGAAAGGAATGAACTTCTCCAAAAATAGTTGCGACAACTAATCCCAAGTGAGTGGCGATGAACTTGATGGTTTTCTCCGCTCATAATCCTGCTACCATTTTTTGGCAAAACCGAACATCTAAAATAATGCAAAGTCGACCCTATTGGACTCCACAATACCCATGTTGCACAATACCTCGTGGCAATGGTCCAAATAATCATGTGGGTCCTCAGAAGGTGTACCACCAAAATAAATAGGAAAGAGCTTTTTGAACTTATCCAACCTCATCAATCCCTGAGAAGACATCGCGAGGCTCTCTCCGGTCTGTGTAGCAATAACAAGTTGAACCAGCCCTACTGCTAGAACCACTGGAGTCTGGTATAAGGAAGCCATCTACTCCAGAGTGTGAGTGGCGAGAGTCTGAGCTCCTCCTCCAGCCTGAGAGACAGCTGGTGCCATAGAAAAAACTAAATGCTTGGGCCACACTCTCCATAAGGCCCACTAATCGACCTAGGGCATCTTCAAGTGCAGCAGTAGCAATGAATCCCTCTGGGACTTGAGCTAGTTTGATTGGTGCAGTCTGAATAGGGATCTCATCCTCATGCTTGATCTGTGACTCTACTACGGGTGTTGTTGCACATACTCTAGGCTTAGCTCCACATCTTCCTCTGCCTCTATCCCTACCTCGTCGTGGCTCCTACCTTTGGTAGTGGCTGAAACAAGGGGCTCTAGCTCGTTCCCAACTGTAGACGTTGTGCGTGTTCTCACCATCGATGAGAGAACAAGAATATAATGGTTTAAACTTCAGTAATAGAATAAAGTTGCACGATATAGAAAGAGAGAAGTGAAATTTCCTAAAGCTCTATAGCCTCTAGAAGATAAGGCAGACGTTTTCATACCAATCCTCTAGACTTTACTAAGCTTGCTCATGAGTCGTGAGACCTAGGCAACCTTGTGCTCTGATATCAACTTGTCACGACCCGGAACTCCAACCTCAAGGTCGTAATGGCACCTAACAATTCACTTGCTAGGCATGCCAATGTTAGTTAAATTACTTAACCAGTTTTAATAATAATAATAATAATAATAATAATAATAATAATAATAATAATAATAACAATAATAATAATAAAATGGTGATAGCCTGAAATAGATATGATAAATACCATGTAGCATAAACTAAACATATCCTAGAATCTGGAGTCACGAACACATGAGCATCTAGAGTACTAAAGATAAAGTTTGAACAAAATACAATTGTTTGAAATAAGGTAACCAGTAAAGACAAAATGGAAGGGGACTTCAGGGACTGCGAACGCCAGCATCTCTACTTCAAGTCTCCTGTTGATAGCCGGTTCGGGCAAGACCTCCATTACACGCCACTAGGACCAACTCCGGTATCTGTAAAAGAAGAGCAGAAGTATAGAATGAGCACAACTGACCCATGTACTCTGCAAGTAGCCTAACCTCGACGAAGTAGTGATGATGTTATGGCAAGTCACTCACAAATAACCTGTATGAAATAATATTAACAGAACACATAAATAGAATTAAAGCAATAAACTCAAATAACCGGACCCGTAGGTCAACTACCAGAGGTCCCCAGAATAACATAATCTCAAATTTCATAACACAATACCGAGAATAATCTCTACAGCTACAAACAACTTACAACACATCAAATCTGGTACGGTACGCAGCCCGATCCCACCATATCAACATCCATTCATATCATATTTCGTCCTAATTTTTTCGTATCATATCATATCGTTTCAATACCATTGCAGTGTACAACCTAATCCCAACAATTTTAATTATTACCATTGCGGCATGCAATTCGACCCTAAATAATAATATAAATAATTTTTGTGGCGCGCAACTCGATCATAAACAATATGAATTAAACGAATAAACTACAGCCAACTACGACGTATCACAAAATAAAACGCAATAAAGTAACTAAACAAAGAAAGTCACAAAGCGGATGAAATATTTATATGATAGCATACAAAATCAAATAGCAAGTAATGACAGCTAGTAATAAAGACATGGATACGATGTTGTTGATACCCAATTTTGCTGTCATTATTTTTCAAATAGTAAACATACTTTCAAAATATTATATATACTTTGAAATATTTATTAATTAGCCCTTAAAATTATTTTGTGATGACTTAATTATCCAAATTTATTATTTTTATCCACATATATACTTCATAATATTTACTTTTTTATATAATTATATTTGTATTTTAGAAATATTTTACATAATTTTGCAATAATAGCCTATATTCTTTACATAATTGTATTTATTATATTATTAGCATTTATTACATTTTTATAATGTTAATCTACCACTTCAATCATTTTACTGCATAACTAATATTTTTATTATTTATTAATCAATTTTTATAAATTATGTTAAATAATTTTTGCATATTTAATTTCATAGCCCAATTCCAAGCCAATTTTCGAATTCAAATACCAGCCTAGACCTAAAAAAAACTATGGCCCTATCCCCTGGCCCAAAACCAAATGACCTCTTTAATTGACCCGGTTGCAACCCACTTCAAATGACCCACCCCGCCATTCTTTAATCCAGACCGTTTGTCTCTCAAGATCAACGGTCCACAATAGCCCCACCCTTTTTACTATATTCGCCCCAAACCCTAGCCCTATTCTTCAGAGATAGTTTCCCCTCAATCCTCTCTATTCTCTTCTTGTCCTCTCAAACCCTAATAGCCGCCTCCTCAATCTTCCCCAATTCCAATTCTACTATGCAATCTCCCCATGATTTTCCTTCCATATATGCTCGATCTTTCCGTTATTTACATGGTATTGGTATACGGTCCTAAATCAAGCACAATCATCTCCAGACCTTCAAGATTTAGACGATAACCCGTCTATATACACTCCCTACCAGGCTATATGGGTTCGATTTATCAAGATCTTCAACCAATTTTTGGTTCCTATAAAATTAGTGTTTGCTTGATTCTTTTTTCTAATTTTTGTTTCTTAAACGATTCTGCATGCTCTCCCTTTATTATGTATGTTTGATTTCGACTAACATATAAACCCTTCCCCAATTTTCCCTTAGGACAGTCTATAATCGCTAAAAACTACTACTGTTCTCTTATTCTTTCTTGTCTTATACTATTCTAAGGTTCCATCTTTTGGCCGGCTGAAAGCCAAGGCCACCAGAATTCAATTCTCAAACCTCTTTCAGTGTGACTACCCGGGGTTCATTCGAAGCCCTTGAGAACTCTGACGCACTGCGATTTCTGTATTCCTGCTCTACACATCTATGTCTCTAAGAATTTGTATGAATCATCATGCCATTATATGTTTTGAAGCTTTTCTTGAGGCTCTATGCCTTTTAGTAGTTCAACTTAACTATTTGTTACTTTGATTCTACCTTCTTAAGCCAGCCTGCTAATGTATGTGCTTGAATACTTATTACTGTTTCTTATTTTGAGTTTGGGTTCTTGCCTTGTCCAATACTATTACGAATAACCAACTCATACCTAGAATGTGTTCTAATCCCTGTTGAGAAATTTATGACCAACCTATTATCTTTCTGGTGTTCTACTGTTAAGCTATGACATGTTCCCATGCCATTTGTAATCTATTGTGTTTTTGACTTGCTCAATCATGTGTTCCTCATTATTAGTCCCATACAAGCTTTCTGATATTGTAACTGATACTCAGCATGTTAAAGCTTTGCACTCTCAACTAAGTGATTGCTCGATCATGAACCTGTTCTGTTATGTTGTCTTCACTAAGCTTTCATGTTCAAACTTTCATGTGAAGGCTATGCTCTACTTGTTCTTGTCTATGACTCTATTAGATTTTCATGTTTAAATCTTGTGTCTAAAGTTCTTTTAGGCTATTTCTGAATCAGTTTACTTTTGATACTCATTTGGAATAGTCTACTATCCTATGATGGTCAATCCTGTTAATTTAGCTTTTGTTTCTGAAAATACAAGCATGAACCTGCCTTGTGAACTTGTCTGTATTTCCTGTATTCTTGTCTATGTGTTTTGGCTAGAACTATAGTTAGTTACAGCTTTAGGAGTTAAGTGTGAAATGTTGTTAATCAATTCCATGAGTGGTTTGTCACATGTATGGTTATGTTTGGCATTCATTTGGCCAAGAAAGTTATTCGTTGGGCTTGATGTTGGGCTATATGTGTTGTTGGACCTGGGAAGATTCTACTGCCCTTGGGAGCTTGAGATTTGGGTCTGTTGGTTGATGAGGTTTGTTGAAGGCCCAGAAATTCACTAGTTTATTTTGTAGCGAGTCTATACTGCTTGATAGGGCCTGTATGTGTTTCAATATGTATTTCTATCACCTTAAGTTTGTATTATTCCATTTTGGTCCTGTAATTTGTAATAACAAATAATTGGGGTGCTTGTGAAATCGGGGGAAATGGGTATATTCTAATGCTTGCATAAAAAGGTAGAAAACATGCCTATAGGGTCTATCTGGTCTATTTGTCATTTCGTTCAACATGCCTTATATGTTAATAGTTTAATGTATTGTACACTAACAGAAAGCATGCCTATAAGAATCACGCACACAATTCACTTCACTTGTGTGACGACCTGGCCAGTCGTCTCATAAGTTATCGCTCTGTTTCCCCCATTTCAGCTTTTTTACGCTTTGTTATCCGTGTTTTATGTGATCGAGTTGATTAGTTCGAGTTCGGAGAGGACTTGATAAGAAATGAGACACTTAGTCTTTTTTAAGAAGGCTTAAGTTGGAAAAGTTAACCGGGTGTTGACTTATATGTTAGAAGGCTTGGAAGTGAGTTCTGATGGTTCGGTTAGCTTCGGGAGGTGATTTGTGACCTAGGAGCGCGATCGGAATGGGTTTTGGAGTTGTAGAAAAGATTTAGGCTTGAATTGGTGAAATTGATATTTCGGCAAATTCCGGTTGATAAGCGAGATTTTTATATAGGGGTTGAAATATAATTCTGAGAGTTGCAGTAGCTTCATTGTGTCATTTGGGATGTGTGTGCAAAGTTTCAGGCCAATTCGGACGAGATTTGATAGACCTTTTGATCGAAAGCATAATTTAAGAGTTCTTGGAGTTCTTAGGCTTGAATCCTATGTTAAATTGGTGATTTGATGTTGTTGTGAGCGTTCCGAAGTTTTGAGCAAGTTTGAACGATGTCATGGGATGTGTTGGTGCAATTGGTTGGAAGTTCTGGGAGTTCCGGGTAGGTTCTGGGATGTTTTAGTGCAAAAATTATAGTTGTAGCAGGTCTACATGGGTTGCAGGCTCCGAAACTCACTCACGCGGTCCGTACAAAAATAAGTGCGCCTGTGTTGAGTGCTGCGCGGACCGCACAAAAGCGGGCGCGGCCGCAGTAGGCGTCGCGCGGACCACACAAAAGCGGGCGCGGCCGCAGTAGGCGTCGCGCGGACTGCACAAAAGCGGGCATGGCCGTGATAGGCGTCCTGCGGACGGCACAAAAGTGGGCGCGGCCGCGGTCGCTTTGATGCGGCCCGCGATAGCTGAAACTTGAGGGGTACCTTTAAATACGAGGTCTAGAGAGCTCGGATTTTGGTGATTTTTCGAAGGTTTTTCCAGAAATTCATCGGGGTAAGTGATTTTAACTCAGATTTGGCTAGAATACATGAATCTATCACTGAATTCATCATTTAATTCGTGATTTGAGATGGAATTTGGGAAGAAAATTGTAAAACCTTTAAAATATGTAAAATGATGATTTGAACGACCAAATGGTATCAGAATTGGATAATTTTTTGGTATGGTTAGACTCGTGAGGGTATGAGGATTCTGAAAATGTAAATTTTACCCGATTTCGAGACGTGGGCCCGGGGCTCGGGTTTTGCTAATTTCGAGATTTTTGATATTTTTCGAATATTTTCGCTTGGGCTTTGTTCCCTTAGCATATTGTGACGTATTTGTTCTGATTTTGGATAAATTCGGTGCGCGTGGAGACCAATTCGAGGGGCAAAGGCGTCGTGAGCTAGAGAATTAGCCAGTTCGAGGTGAGTAATGGTTGTAAATGATGTCCTGAGGGTTTGAAACCCCGGATTGCACATCGTAGTGCTATATTGAGGTAAGATACGCGCTGGATGATGAGCGTGAGGTCTTTCACTACTGGGGATTGTGACTTGGGCCATCCCGATTGATGATTTTACCGAATATTTGACTGAAATTCATTTGTTATCATCATGATTTGGGCTGATTGCCATGTTTGGGCTTCGTGCCAATTATTTGAACCTTTCGGGGATTTTTATCACTGTTTTCCTCACTACTTGACTTATTATTTGAACTCAGTCCTATTGATATCTACTGTTTTATAAACTCAACCACTTTTACTCAGATTTGAAACTTAAATGATATTTCTACATCATGTTTTGGGCTGAGAACTACTGTTTTACTAATGCCCAAGGGGCTTGTGATGATTTTTGGACTGAGTGAGGCCGAGGGCCATATGTGAGGATATGCTGAGTGATATGAGGCCGAGGTCCTGAGATACATTATATGTCACGAGGTAGTTTGAGTGATGTGAGGCCGAGTGCCGAGTGATGATGCCACGAGGTGGCTTGATATAGCGTTTGGGCCGTAAGGGTCCCTTCCGGAGTCTGCACACCCACAGTGAGCGCGGGTACCCATTGTTCTGAGTGATTGATGCTATGCCCGTGGGGCTGATTTGAGTGGTTGTGAGGTAGCCCAAGGGGCTGATACTATTCTGAGAGTGAGACCGAGGGGCTGATACTGTTCTGAGTGATTGATACTGAGCCCGAGGGGCTGATACTGTACTGAGAGTGAGCTTGAGTGGCTGATACTATGCTGAGCGATTGATACTGTGCCCGAGAAGCGGATTTCTACTTGTTATTTACCTATTAAATTACCAGTGTTACTTGTTTTAAAAGGGAATATCATTTGATTTCTTCACTGATTTACTACTTTAAGTGATTTTTACTGCTTGATATGGAAATGCTTTGTGCCTTTATATGTTTTCATACTTTCAACCATTATTTATAATTATTACTCACTGAGTCGGAGTACTCACATTAGTCCTTGCACCGTTTGTGTAGATTCAGGTATAGCAGAGTCCGCACCTGAGCGCTGATTCCGTCCAGGCTAGGCTGTGATTTGGAGTTATGAGGTAGATGTTGACTTCCGCAACCCCTTGTCCCTCTTACCCTCTATCATTTATGTTTTCTTCAGAATGTTGTATCGGATTCCATACTTTGTAGACCTATAGCAGATTCTATAGTAGCTCATGAATTGTGAAATCCCGGTTTGGGCTGTGTCAGGATGGTTCCTACTGTTGTTAACGTTAAAATTCTGCAATTTATGAGTGTTATATTATATGTTATTACTGTTTATGAGGATTAACTGTTTAAAATAGGTATTCCGTTTTGGTCTGGTTGGCCTTGTCTTCACGAGAGGCTTCATCACGACCGGGTTAGGGGATTGGGTTGTGACAAGTTGGTATCAGAGCCTAGGTTACATAGGTCTCACGAGTCATGAGTAGGTTTAGTAGAGTCTCGCAGATCGGTATGGAGACGTCTGTATTTATCCTCGAGAGGTTGCAGAACCTTTAGGAAAAACTGCACATTCTTGGAATTCTTATCGTGCGTCCTTGATTCTTCTTGGGAAGTAACTCTTTAAATTCCTTCCACGTGTTCACATGCACGCATGAGCGCTCAGTATCAGATGTGCCTTGTTAGCTTGTGATCCCCTGATCCAGGGGCGAGATGTGATCTCTATGAGTTGATGTTGGGCCAGTCTGAAGGACTTGAGGCCGGACCTTTGCCTAGGGCTTGAGCACCGAGGTGTTGTTTTTGGTACTGCGAGAGGTATCTATATGACTTGGAAGTGACGAGAAAGGTCTGATGGATAATAGATGAACTACTAAGTGTTTGATTTCCATTGTGGTTGGATGTGTAGCCCCGAGTTATGGGCGCGTGAAGAATCTTTTCATGTCTCCTAGTTTGAGTGAAGTAAATTTCATGTTGCGGTATGAGTTCATACTCAGGAAAAATTAAGTGACTGTGTGATGTGTATGATGGTGGAAGGTATACAGAAATGTTATATTGAGGCGAAGCAGGCGGGTTATCTCTTGCGGTGTTCTGAGATTGTGTGATCCTTATGCTGCCTGTTAGAAGATCTCATTCACAACTGAAACATATGTGTTGAAATTTAAATTTGGGTCACTTGGTGGAGTGGGCTTAACTGTTACAAGAGTGAATGCGAGATTTGCATAGAGTTAAAGTACCCGATGGTCGGTGTTTCAAGAGCTTATGAAGGACTGAGTCTAATCTCACTATGGTATTATGGAAGCAACAAAGTATACGCATTATAAGTTATGGTGCGTGTTTTGATCTATGGCTTTGAGCCTAGAGGGTGAGGTCGATCAGGGGTCGGTCAGGCCCGTTTCTATGCACTCCCTGGCAGACCCGATGCCATTGCTTCGGATGCTGTCATTATAGGTATTGTTTCAGTCTGCCACAGAGATGCCTTTGTATTATTTGATCTCGGTTCCACCTTTTCTTATGTGTCATCATACTTTGCTCATTATTTGGGTACGCCCTATGAGTTTTTTGCTTTGCATGTTCATGTATCTACCCCAGTGGACGATACTGTTGTTGTAGACCGTGTATACCGGTCATGTGTGGTGACTATTGGAGGTCTGGAGACCCGAGTGGATATATTGCTATTGAGCATGATGGATTTTGATGTCATTTTGGGCATGGATTGGCTATCTCCATGTCGTGCTATTCTAGACTGTCATGCTAAGACAGTCGCTTTGGCTATGCCGGGTGTACCGCGGATCGAGTGGCGTGGTATGACTGATTATATCCCTAGTGGAGTGATCTCTTTCTTGAAGGCCCAGTGTATGGTTGGGAAGGGTTGTCTTTCATATCTAGCATTTGTAAGGGATGTTGGAGCTGAGACTCCTAGTATCGATTCTGTCCCAGTTGTGAGGGATTTTCCCGATGTGTTTCCTGCAGACCTGTCGGGCATGCCACCGGACAGGGACATTGATTTTGGTATTGACCTGGTGCCGGGCACTCGACCCATTTCTATTCCGCCATATCGTATGGCACCAGCAGAGTTGAAAGAATTAAAAGAACAACTTCGGGAACTCCTAGATAAGGGGTTCATTCGGCCTAGTGTGTCCCCTTGGGGTGCACCGGTTTTATTTGTGAAGAAGAAGGATGGCACGATGAGAATGTCCATTGATTATAGGCAATTAAACAAAGTAAAAATTAAGAACAAACATCCTTTGCCTCACATTGATGATTTATTTGATCAGCTTCAGGGAGCGAGGGTATTCTCCAAAATTGATCTTCATTCGGGTTATCACCAGTTGAAGATCAGGGATTCAGATATTCTTAAGACTACTTTCAGGACCAGATATGGTCGTTTTGGGTTTCTTGTTATGTCTTTTGGTCTAACCAATGCCCCAGCAGCATTCATGCATTTGATGAACAGCGTGTTCTGGCCTTATCTTGATTCGTTCGTGATAGTATTCATTGATGATCCTAGTGTACTCACATAGTCAGGAGGAGCACACAGAGCATTTGAGAGTTGTGTTGCAGAGATTGAGGGAGGAGAAGCTTTATGCAAAGTTCTCCAAGTGTGAGTTTTGGCTCAGTACAGTGGCTTTCTTGGGACACGTAGTGTCCAGCGAGGGTATTCAGGTTGACCCAAAGAAGATAGAGGCTGTTCAGATTTGGCCTAGACAGTCCTCAGCCACAGAGATTCGTAGCTTTCTTTGGTTGGCAGGCTATTATCGCCGGTTTGTTCAAGGATTTTCATCCATTGCATCGCCCTTGACCAAGTTGACTCAGAAGGGTGCTCCATTTGTATGGTCGGACGAGTATGAGGAGAGCTTTCAAAAGCTCAAAACAGTCTTGACCACAGCTCCAGTGTTGGTTTTGCCATCAGCTTCAGGTTCATTTATTGTGTATTGTGATGCTTCAAGAGTTGGGATTGGTTGTGTGTTGATGCATAAGGGTAGAGTTATTGCTTATGCTTCTCGTCAGTTGAAGCCCCATGAGAAGAATTACCCCGTTCATGATTTGGAGTTGGCTGCCATAGTTCATGCATTGAAGATTTGGAGGCATTACTTGTATGGCGTATATTGTGAGGTGTTCACTGATCATCGCAGTCTTTAGCATTTGTTCAAGCAAAAAGATATTTATTTGAGGTAGCGGAGATGGTTGGAGTTACTTAAGGATTATGATATCACTATTCTGTACCATCCGGGAAAAGCCAACGTGGTGGCCGATGCATTGAGCCGAAAGGCATTGAGTATGGGGAGTTTGGCATATATTCCAGTTGGGGAGAGACCCCTTGTAGTTGATGTTCAGGACTTGGCCAATCGGTTCGTGAGATTGGATATTTTGGAGCCCAGTCGGGTGTTGGCATGTGTGGTTTCTCGGTCTTCTTTATATGATCGTATCAGAGAGCGCCAATATGATGATCGGCATTTGCTTGTCCTTAAGGACAGAGTCCAACATGATGATGCCAGAGATGTGACCGTCGGTGATGATGGTGTGTTGAGGATGCAGGGCCGGATTTGTGTGCCCAATGTGGATGGGCTTAGAGAGTTGATTCTGGAAGAGGCCTATAGCTCGCGGTATTCCATTCATTCGGGTGCCGCGAAGATGTATTAGGATTTGAGGCAACACTATTGGTGGAGAAGAATGAAGAAAGATATTGTGGGATTTGTAGCTCGGTGTCTCAATTGTGAGCAGATGAAATATGAGCATCAGAGATCGGGTGGTTTGTTTCAGCAGATGGTTATTCCCGAGTGGAAGTGGGAGAGGGTCACCATAGATTTTGTGAGTGGTCTTCCTCGGACTTTGAAGAAGTTCAAGGCTATTTGGGTAATTGTGGATCGGCTGACAAAGTCTGCGCACTTCATCTCTGTGTGTACTACCTATTCTTCAGAGCGGTTGACAGGGATTTATATCCGAGAGATTGTTCGGTTGCATGGTGTTCCGGTCTCCATCATCTCAGATAGAGGTACTCAGTTTACTTCACAGTTTTGGAGAGCCGTGCAGAGAGAGTTGGGTACTCAGGTAGAGTTGAGCACAGCATTTCATCCTCAAACGGATGGACAGTCCGAGCATACTATTCAGATATTGGAGGACATGTTGTGTTCTTGTGTTATTGACTTTGGAGATTCATGAGATAAGTTTCTACCACTTGCAGAGTTTGCTTACAACAACAGCTACCAGTCGAGTATTCAGATGGCTCCATATGAGGCTTTGTACGGGAGGCGGTGTAGATCTCCGGTTGGTTAGTTCGAGCCCGGCAAGGCTAGACTATTAGGGACAGATTTGGTTCAGGATACCTTAGAGAAGGTGAAGGTGATTCAGGAGAGGCTTCGTACAGCGCAGTCACGTCAAAAGAGTTATGCAGACCGGAAGGTTCGAGATGTGTCCTACATGGTCGGTGAGAAGGTTTTGCTGAAGGTTTCGCCCATGAAGGGTGTTATAAAGTTTGGGAAGAAAGGCAAGTTGAGTCCTCGGTTCATTGGGCCTTTTGAGGTGCTTCGGAGGATTGGGGAGGTGGCTTATGAGCTTGCTTTGCCACCTAGCATGTCGAGTGTGCATCCGGTATTTCATGTTTCTATGCTCCGAAAGTACATTGGGGATCCGTCCCATGTTTTGGACTTCAGCACGGTTCAGTTGGATGATGAATTGACCTTTGATGTGGAGCCAGTAACTATTTTGGGTCGCCAGGTTCGGAAGTTGAGGTCAAAGGATATAACTTCAGTGAAAGTGCAGTGGAGAATTGGCCCATGGAGGAGGTTACCTGGGAGACCGAGCCGGAGATACGAAGCAGATATCCTCATCTATTTGAGGCTTCAGGAATGTTTCTTGACTCGTTCGAGGACGAACGTTTGTTTAAGTTGGGGAGGATGTGACGAGCCAGCTAGTCGTCTCATGAGTTACCACTCTGTACCCCCATAAATACGAGGGTATGGTCGCACAAAAGTGGTCGCGGCCATGATCGTTTTGGTGCGGCCCGCGGTAGCTGAAACCTGAGGGGTACCTATAAATACGAGGTCTTGGGTTTTATTTAATATTTTAACCTAGAGAGCTCAGATTTTGGTTATTTTTCGAAGGTTTTTCAAGAAATTCATCGGGGTAAGTGATTTTAACTCAGATTTGGCTAGAATACATGAATATATCACTGAATTCATCATATAATTCGTGATTTGAGATGGAATTTGGAAAGAAAATTGTGAAACCTTTCAAAAATGTAAAATGATGATTTGAGGGACCAAATGGTATCAGAATTGAATAATTTTGGTATGGTTAGACTCGTGAGGGTATGAGGATTCTGAAAATGTAAATTTTACCCGATTCCGAGACGTGGACCCGGGGCACGGGTTTTGCTAATTTCGAGATTTTTGATATTTTTCGAATGTTTTTGCTTGGGCTTTGTTCCCTTAGCATATTGTGACGTATTCGTTTTGATTTTGGATAGATTCAACACGCGTGGAGGCCAATTTGAGGGGCAAAGGCGTCGCGAGCTAGAGAATTAGCCAGTTCGAGGTGAGTAATGGTTGTAAATAATGTCCTGAGGGTTTGAAACCCCGGATTGCACATCGTAGTGCTATATTGAGGTAAGATACGCGCTGGATGATGAGCGTGGGGTCTTTCACTACTGGGGATTGTGACTTGGTCCATCCCGATTGATGATTTTACCGAATATTTGACTGAAATTCATTTGTTATCATCATGATTTGGGCTGATTGCCATATTTGGGCTTCGTGCCAACTATTTGAACCCTTCGGGGATTTTTATCACTGTTTTCCTCACTGCTTGACTTATTATTTGAACTCAGTCCTATTGATATCTACTGTTTTACAAACTCAGCCACTTTTACTCAAATTTGAAACTTAAATGATATTTCTACATCAAAACGAGGGTCTGAGATACTTTATATGCCACGAGGTGGCTTGAGTGATGTGAGGCCGAGTGATGATGCCACGAGGTGGCTTGATATAGCGCTTGGGCCATAAGGGGCCCCTCCGGAGACTGCATACCCACAGTGAGCGCGGGTACCCATTGTTCTGAGTGATTGATGCTATGCCCGAGGGGCTGATATGAGTGTTTGTGAGGTAGCCCGAGGGGTTGATACTATTCTAAGAGTGAGCCCGAGGGGCTGATACTGTTTTGAGTGATTGATACTGAGCCCGAGGGGCTGATACTGTACTGAGAGTGAGCCCGAGGGGCTGATACTATGCTGAGCGAATGATATTGTGCCCGAGGTGCGGATTTCTACTTGTTATTTACCTATTAAATTACTGGTGTTACTTGTTTTAAAAGGGAATATCATTTGATTTCTTCACTGATTTACTGCTTTAAGTGATTTTTACTGCTTGATATGGAAATGTTTTGTGCCTTTTCGTGTTTTAATACTTTCAACCATTATTTATAATTATTACTCACTAAGTCAGAGTACTCACATTACTCCCTGCACCGTGTGTGCAGATTCAGGTATAGCAGAGTCCGTACATGAGCACTGATTCCGTCCAGGCTAGGAAGTGATTTGGAGTTACGAGGTAGTTGTTGACGTCCGCAGCCCCTTATCCCTCTTACCCTCTATCATTTATGTTTTCTTCAGACTGTTGTATCAGATTCCGTACTTTGTAAACCTATAGCAGATTCTGTAGTAGCTCATGACTTGTGACACCCCGGTTTGGGCTGTGTCGGGATGGTTCCTGCTGTTGTTAACGTTAAAATTCCGCAATTTATGAGTGTTATATTATATGTTATTACTGTTTATGATGATTAACTGTTTAAAAGAGGTATTTCGTTTTGGTCTGGCTGGCCTTGTCTTCACGAGAGGCGCCATCATGACCGGGTTCGGGGATTGGGTCGTGACAACTTGTCAAGATATACTATACTTATTTCCATGTCTACTATACAACGCTCTTAGATAATATGCCTATAGGATAAAAATATGCGATACATTTTCTTACCTAGACACCATGACTATATGGTCTCAACTAATTAATCAATTGCTTCATGTTGCTTTTGTACTGCCTCACTTAGATAGCACGCCTATAGGGATAAAGTGTTATAAAATCAAGTATAATTGTCTATTATTAGAAATCTTGTCCATGGATGTTTATTGGCGCTACTAATCCTGTGTTTTTCAAATGACTCTATTGCCTATTTAAGCAAAACGATTAGATATAATGTCTATAGGACTTGCAATGCTCAATTTGTCTATACGTTAGTCCAGAAATTACAGCACTACTTATATAATATTGGAATCCAGAATCACTTAGTATTCATGCCTATAAGATTGGTAATGTTCTAATTTGCCTGAACACTGCTTAATATTGGAAGTCAAAATCACGTAAAGATCCTGCCTGTAGGACTTAACAATTAACAACGTACACTGCATAATTTGAAAAATATGTAACTGGTCGCGTTCTTTTGTGCTTATGTGTGGAGGCTAACTTGAGCCTCTCATTGCTATTATGTACAGTCCTACCTATTTTAAATGTCACCTTCTTTTATCATTTTGAGCACCCTAAGTAAAGTCTAGAACCACCCAAATAATAGGTCCAAAGCTTCCTGGACCATAGGCATGGGACGGGTAATGCACGAATAGATACGGCTTAGAATTGAATTAGGGCGCCTTTAAGTAAACAACTTCAACATAGTAATTGGTAGCAGGAGATGATAGTTTGTGCCCGCTGAATAATATGAGCAACTCCTACCTCAAGGGAGTTGCGAAGTATTATTATGTTGTACGGGGTGATCCTTTAGTCTAAAAAACATAGGATCCCCTTCCCTTCTTCCTTTGATATACTTGTTATCTACGCTTAGTCGTTTAATATAGACTAATGTAATTGTATCCTTGGAATCATGTTAAGATTTATTATAATAAGACTTTTCAATTTCTAACCCCTCCTCACTTAGCCTAATTACATAATCTACATAGTTTAAGTTCGACCGGGACTCACAGTTGTGGATCTCGAAGAGTGCCTAACACCTTCTCTCTGAGATAATTTGAACCCTTACCTGATCTTTGGTGACACAGACTAGTCAAACAGAGTTATCTGCAAATAGGTGCCCTAACGCACCTTAAAAATCGTAAGGTGGCAACTCTTCTCTTTTAATGCCCATTTAAAAGAGTTGTCACACGTCGAAACCCTCTTTCATAAGAAAAAAGAGCGCGACAGATGTCACTGCCCCAATTTCCCTCCATAGGATATCGAGATGGCACCTAGTCTCTAAGACTAGGTAAGCATACATGAAGAATTTAACTATATAAGACTTTCAATTTAACCAATAGCTATCATAAAAAGTACTCATGTGGTGATCCAAAAGGTCATCACTTATTTTAGAACGAAATTATGTGTTATGAGGGTTTAAAAAACTCTTTTAGTATTACCTCGATTTATGTGCACAGTTCGAGCGCATAGCCGGAAAGCCATTATGTGAAAATTTGTGAAAAAGATAAATTTTTGCCTTTAAAATGAATTTAAGTTGACTTCGGTCAACATTTTGGGTAAACAGACCCGGACCCGTGATTTGGTGGTCTTGGAGGGTCCGTAGGAAAATATGGGACTTGAGCGTATGCCCGAAATCGAATTCCAAAGTCCCAAGCCCGAGAAATTAATTTTTAAAGAAAATTGTTTTCTGGAATATTTATGAGTTTTTGGAAATGAAATGTGTTTAAAGTTTGATGGTATCGGGCCTGTATTTTGGTTCCGGAGCCCGGTACAGGTATTATATGTGATTTAAGTTGAGTTTGTGAAATTTGGTAAGAAACAAACTTGAAATGACGTGAATCGGACCGTATTTGAGAAAATTATAGAATTTGAGGTTCTTAAGTAATTTCATGATTTTGATGCTAAATTCATAGTTGTTGATGTTATTTTGGCGATTTGATTGCATGAGTAAGTTCATATGATGTTTTTGAGTTAGTATGCATGTTTGGTTTGGATCCCCGAGGACTCGGGTGAGTTTCTGATAGGTTTCAAAAGGTTTTAAACTTAGAAAAAGTTGCAGGTTTTTAGTTTCTGGTGTTCTGGTGTGTTATTCTTCGCGTTCGCAGAAGGACTCTCGTGAACGCGAAGGGTAAGTCAGGCTGAAGGAATTTTCCTTCTACACGAACGTGAGAAACAGGACGCGAACGCGAAGCTTTGGGGGTCTTTCCCTTCGCGAACGCGGACCTGCTATCGCGAACGCGAAGGCTTTTGGGTCTGGGAAGGGGGAGAGGGATTTTACTCTATGCGAATGCGGCCACCCGACCACGAACGCGAAAGCTCTGGGGACTGAAGCTCCGCGAACGCGAGCTTGTGATTGCGAACACGATGGCCAATTGGGTCTGACCCATCGCGAGCGTGATGAAGGTATGCCCAGTGATTTTAAAGAAGAAGCAAAAATGGGGCAGAACCCATTTTACTTCACATTTTTGAAATTTGGGAGCATTGACGCAATTTTCAAAGAACAATTTCTTCTCCAAAACATTGGTAAATGATTCTAAACATTTTTTTTTCAATTTCCCATTGCATTTCATCAATTTTCATCCTAAAATCTAGGGTTTTTATGGTAGAAATTAAGAATTTGGATAGAGTTAGGTCCTTTTGATTAATTGGGCTCGTGGGTGAATAGGTGATCAGGTTTTGGTCTGAACCTCATGTTTTGACCAAGCGGGCCCGGTCAATTTTTGACTTTTTGGGGAAAATGATAGAAAACCTATAATTAAGCATTGGGTATGAATTCTTAGCATTTATTGATGTTGTTAAATCAATTTGGACTAGATACGAGTTGTTTGGAGGCGAATTCTAAAAGAAAAGCGGTGTTTGAGGCTTGAGTTGGCCATGGAAGTTCGAGGCAAGTGTTTGGTCTAACCTTAGCTTGAGGTATTAGGAGTTGTGTCCTATTTGCTACGTGTTACTTGTTGAGTATGACGTATAGGCATGGTGACGAGTATCTATACGTTGGTGTCAAGAATGACCATGAGTCTTAAATAGAAATTGTTGTGTTCTTAATAAGTACTACGAATGCCTAAGTTGTTGATTCTCTATGTTGAGCACGGAATATGATTATTCTCGTGGAAATTGATTTTGGTTGGGTATTGGTGCTAGTTGAGGTTTCTTTTGTGAAGTTAGATGTTGGAACAAGTTTGGTTATAGCTAATCTCCCTTGCCGGGTTGTATTTACTTATATTGTCGATTCCCTTGCCGGGATAGTGTTGTTTCTTTACTGGTCCCCTTGTCGGGACTCTCTTTGTGATTGGTGTTAAACAATATATATGGATCGGGTTGCACGCCACAATAATATTATATATCGATCGGGTTGCACGCCGCAATAGTGTTTTATGATATGGATCGGGTTGCACGCTGCAACAGTGTTTTTATGATTTGAACCGGGTTGTGCGCCGCAACAATGATTAATAAAAGTGTTATTGATTGGTTACGACTTCCTTATTCTTTTGCTGTAGATTTTAGATTGTTCTTTATTCTTTTCTCCTAAATTACTATCGGTAAATGATATTTCCCCGCAGCATGTCCCTTTCCCATCTTTAATTGTTTATTTCTGTTTTATATTCCGCTGTATATGATATAACTGCACAGGTTTAGTTGGTAGTTATGTCCTAGCCTCGTCACCACTTCGCCGGGGTTAGGCAAGGCACTTACCAGCACATGGGGTCGGTTGTGCTGATACTACACTCTGCACTGTGTGCAAATCCCGGAGTGGCAGCTTTTGGACCATAGCTTTGGGTGGCTGCCTTCAGTCCAGTTAGAGATTCCGAGGTAGTCCTGTAGGTGTCTGCAGGCCCCGGCGTTCTCCTTTATATTTATATTCTGTTTTCATTTACTTTAGAGACGGATTGTATCTTTCTTTCCAAACAATTGTTTGTAGTATTCATAGATGGTCCGTGATATTATGACACCGGTTCCGGGTAGAGATGTACTTGGTATTGTCGTACTTGTTTTTGCATAAGTTATTAGATTACGTCTTCCGCATGTCTTTAATTATTGTTAATATTTCACTATTGATCGTATGTTGTTTTAAATTGTTAAAAAAGGCTAAATAAAAGAGTTAGCATTCACGAGTAGGCTCCATCACGATCACGAGGGTAGGAAATTCGGGTCGTGACAAGTTGGTATCAGAGCTCTAGGTTACATAGGTCTCACAATTCACGGGCAAGCTTAGTAGAGTCTGAGGGATCGGCACAGAGACGTTTGTATTTATCCCCCAGAGGCTACAGAGTTAGGAAATACTTCACATTTATTCTTTCTTGTTGTGCGGTTAGGTTACTCAATACTAATTGAATTTCTATTTTGTTCTTTCACAGATGGCGAGAACACGCGCTTCCTCATCCACCGATCAGTAGCCCGAGCCCCCAACAGCAACTCACATGAGGGGCAAAGGGCGAGGCCGAGGCTATGCTAGAGGCCGAGGTAGGGGCAGAGCTCAGCCCAGAGCAGCAGCACCAGCGGCGGAGCCTTAGGTTGACTTTGATGATGAGGTTCCAGCCCAGACAGTTCCGGGGGGCCCAGCTCAGGTCCCATATGGGTTTATTTCTACCCCAATACTTTAGAATGCTCTGGTCCGTCTAGTAGGCCTTATGGAGAGTGTCACCCGGGCAGCCTTGCTTCCTGTAGCACCAGCCGTCTCTCAAGCTGGAGGAGGAGCCCAGACTCCTGCTACTCGCACTCCGGAGTAAATGGCTCCCCAGTTTCAGACTCCAGCAGCTCATCCAGTTGGGGCAGTTCAGCCGGGTGTGGTAGCTCAACCGGTGAGGGAGCAGCTATGTCAACTGATGCTTTGTGGAGATTGGATAGGTTTACCAAGCTCTTCACTACTACTTTCAGCGGTACATCTTCTGAGGATCCCCAGGATTATCTAGACAGCTATCATGAGGTTCTCAGGAACATGGGGATAGTGGAGACCAATGGGGTCGACTTAGCTACTTTCCGCTTGTCTGGATTCGCCAAGACTTGGTGGAGAGATTTTTTTTTGGCTAGACCAGCCGGATCACCGGCTTTGATTAGGAGCAGTTTACTCAGCTATTTCTGGAGAAGTTTCTCCCTATCACTCAGAGAGAGATCTATCGGAGGTAGTTTAAGCATCTCCAATAGGGTTTTATGACTATTACTCAGTATGAGACCAGATTCATCGACTTGACCCGTCATGTTTTTATCATACTTCCCACTAAGAGAGAGAGAGAGGGTGATGAGGTTCATTGAGGGACTTATTCAGCCGATTCGACTTCAGATGGCTAAGGAGACAGGGAGTAAGATTTCTTTTCAAGAGGTGGCTAATGTGGCCAGGAGAGTTGAGATGGTTTAGTCGCAGGTGGGTGGTCAGGGGTTTGACAAGAGGCCTCATCATTTAGGCAGATTCAGTGGTGCCTCATTTGGAGGTAGGGATTCGTATGGTAGAGGCCATCCTTCTTGGCCTTTTTAGTCAGCAATTCAAGTTTCTCACGGTGCTTTAAGTGGTCGTGGTTCTCTTATGCACTATTCTGATCAGCAGCCCTACAGTGCACCACCAGCTCCTATCAATGCGTCTCCGCTCCAAAGTTTTCGGGGTTGTCATTCAGGTCGCCAGAGTCAGTCTCAGTTTCCTCAGCCACAGCACTCAGGTAGATGCTTTGAGTGTGGTGAGTATGGTCATATCTAGAGGGCTTGTCCGAGATGGGTGGGTATTCAGTCGCAGCAGCAGGGTTCCCGTGCTATGGTTCAGGCACCAGGTGTTCCACCGTCCGCTCCGCCAGCTAGGGATGGGGTAGAGGTGCTAGAGGTGGAGGTAGAGTTATTAGAGGTAGAGGTCAGGCAGCTAGAGGTGGAGGCCAGCCAGCAGCAGGCCATCCTAGAGATGTAGTTCAGGGAGGTGGAGCCCAGCCCCAATGTTATGCTCTTCCAGCCAGGCCTGAGGCTGAGACTTCTGTTGTAGTTATCACAAGTACCATTCTGGTCTGTAGTAGAGATACTTCAGTTCTATTTTATCGAGGGTCTACATACTCATATGTGTCATCTTATTTTGCGACGTATCTAGTCATGCCTAGTGATTCCTTGAGTGCCCCTGTATATGTGTCTACAGTGGTGGGTGATTCTAATATGGTAGATCAAGTCCATCGTTCGTGTATAGTTGTGATAGTGGGGTCTTGAGACTCGTGTAGACTTGTTACTTCTGGACATGGTTGATTTTGATGTAATACTAGGGATGGACTGGTTATCACCTTACCACGCTATCTTGGACTGTCATGCAAGACTGTGACCTTAGCCTTACCAGGTTTACCTCATTTAGAGTGGAGAGGGACTCCTGATTATTCCACCCATAGTGTTATCTCATACATGAAGGCTCGACATATGGTCGAGAAGGGGTGTTTAGCTTATTTGGCATATGTTCGTGATTCTAATGCCGAGGTTCCTTCTATTGATGATGTGCCTGTTGTTCGCGAGTTTCCTGAGGTATTTCTGTTAGGCCTGCCGGGTATGCCACCCGACAGGGATATTGACTTCTGCATTGATTTGGCTCCGGGCACTCAGCCCATTTCTATTCCGTTGTATCGTATGGGCCCGCCTGAGTTGAAAGAGTTGAAGGAGCAGTTGCAAGACTTGCTTGAAAAGGGTTTCATTAGATCTAGTGTCTCGCCGTGGGGTACGCCGGTGTTGTTTGTTAAGAAGAAGGATGGATTGATGCCAATGTGTATAGATTACTGGCAGTTGAACAAGGTTACAATCAAGAATAAGTACCTATTACCGAGGATTGATGATTTGCTTGATCATCTTTAGGGTGCCAAGGTATTTTCGAAGATTGACTTGAGATTTGGCTACCATCAGTTGAGGATTAGGGCATCCAAGGTCCCTAAGACAGCTTTCCGCACTCGGTACGGGCACTATGAGTTCTTGGTGATGTTATTCGGGTTGACAAATGCCCCAGCAGCTTTTATAGATTTGATGAACCGAGTATTCAAGCCTTACATGGATTCGTTTGTGATAGTCTTCATTGATGATATTTTGATCTATTCCCACAGTCGGGAGGAGCATGAGCAGCATCTGAGAGTGGTCCTTCAGACTTTGAGGGAAAGTCAATTGTATGCCAAGTTTTCGAAATGTGAGTTCTGGTTGAGTTCAGTTGCATTCTTAGGTCATGTTGTATCAGCAGAGGGTATTCAGGTTGATCCGAAGAAGATAGAGGCAGTAAAGAACTAGCCTAGACCCGCATCAGCTATAGAGATTCGGAGTTTCTTAGGTTTGGCAGGCTACTATCGTCGGTTTGTGGAGGGGTTTTCGTCTATTGCAGCCCCGATGACCAGGTTGACCTAGAAGGGTGCCCAGTTCAAGTGGTCGGACCAGTGTGAGGCTAGCTTTCAGAAGCTCAAGACAGCTTTAACTACGGCACCAGTGTTGGTTTTGCCCACAGGTTCAGGGCCATATACAGTTTATTGTGATGCATCTCGTATTGGACTTGGTGCGGTATTGATGCAGGATAGCAAGGTCATTGCCTATGTTTCGCAGTAGTTGAAGATTCATAAGAAGAACTATCCGGTTCATGATTTGGAGTTAGCAGCCATTGTTCATGCGTTGAAGATTTGGAGACATTATCTATATGGTGTGGCGTGTGAGGTGTTCACAGATCACAAGAGTCTGCAGTACTTGTTAAAGCAGAATGAGCTAAATTAGTGGCAGAGAAGGTGGTTGGAGCTGCTGAAAGACTATGATATCACCATCTTATATCATTTGGGAAAGGCCAATGTGGTGGCCGATGCTTTGAGTAGGAAGTCAGCCAGTATGGGCAGTCTTGCTTATATTCTGGTCGGTGAGAGGCCGATTGCTTTGGATGTTCAGGCTTTGGCCAATCAGATCATGACGTTGGATGTTTCTGAGCCTAGCTGTGTGTTAGATTGCACAGTCGCTCGTTCTTCATTATTAGAGCGTATCCGTGATCGACAGTATGATGATCCTCATTTGTTGTCCTTAGGGACACGGTGCAGCATGAAGGTGCCAAGCAGGTTACCTTAGGAGATGATGGAGGTTTGAAATTGCAGGGTCGAGTTTGTATGCCTAATGTGGATGGACTCCGAGAGTTGATTTTAGAGGAGGACCATAGTTCCCGGTTCTCCATTCATCCGGGTGCCGCTAAGATGTATTAGGATTTGCGGCAACATTATTGGTGGAGGAGAATGAAGAAGGACATTGTTGCATATGCGGCTCGGTGTTTGAACTGCCAGTAGATTAAGTACGAGCATTAGAGGCTTGGTGGTTTGTTCCAGAAGATTAAGATTCCTAAGTGGAAGTGGGAGCGTATCACTATGGACTTCGTTGTTGGACTCCCACGGACTCAGAGGAAGTTCGACCCAGTGTGGGTTATTGTTGATAGCCTGACCAAGTCAGCACATTTCATTCATATGGAAGTCTCCTATTCGTCCGAGAGGTTAACTAAGATCTATATCCAGGAGATTATTCGTCTTCATGGTGTGCCCGTGTCTATCATTTCAGATCGAGGTACACAGTTTACCTCATATTTTTGGAGAGCAGTTCAGTGGGAGTTGGGCACACGAGTTGAGTTGAGCACAGCGTTTAATCCTCAGATGGACCGGCAGTCCGAGCTGACCATTCACATTTTAGAGGATATGCTCCGAGTTTATGTCATTGACTTTGGAGGCTCGTGGGATCAGTTTTTGCTTTTAGCAGAGTTTGCCTACAACAATAGCTACCAGTCGAGTATCCAGATGGCTCCTTATAAGGCTTTGTATGGCAGGCGGTATCGGTCGCCGGTTGGATGGTTTGAGTCGGGAAAGGCTCGGTTGTTGGGTAAAGATCTAGTACAAGATACCTTGGACAAGGTCAGGATTATTCAGGATAGGTTTCGTACAGCTCAGTCCGGGCAAAAGAGTTATGCCGACTGTAAGGTTTATGATTTGGCTTTCATGGTCGGTGAGCGGGTATTGCTTCGAGTGTCGCCTATGAAGGGCGTGATGAGATTTGGGAAGAAGGGAAAGCTTAGCCCTAGGGTCATTAGTGAGATTCTTGATCGAGTGGGAGAGGTGGCTTACATACTTGAGTTGCCGCCGAGCTTATCAGCCGTGCATCCAGTGTTTCATGTGTCCATGCTTCGGAAGTATCACGGCGATCCATCCCACGTGTTAGATTTCAGCACTGTCTAGTTGGACAAGGACTTGTCTTATGAGGAGGAGCCAGTAACTATTCTAGACCGGCAGGTTCGTTAGTTGAGATCGAAGAGTTTTCCTTCTGTTCGTGTTCAGTGGAGAGGTCAGCCTGCTGAGGCATCGACCTGGGAGTCCGAGTCCGATATGTAGAGCCATTATCCCCATCTTTTCCCCGACTCAGGTACTTCCTTCTTATGTCCGTTCGAGGACGAACGGTTGTTTTAGAGGTGGAGAATGTGATGACTAAAAGGTCATCACTTGTTTTAGAAAGAAATTCTATATTTCGAGGCTTTAAAAACCTCTTTCAGTATTACCTCAATTTGTGTGCGCAGTCCGGTCGCTTAGCCAGAAAGCCATTATGTGATAATCTGTGAAAAAGATAAATTTTTGCCTTTAAAATAAATTTAAGTTGACTTCGGTCAGCATTTTGGGTAAACAGACTCGGACCCATGATTTGACGGTCCCGGAGAGTCCGTAGGAATATATAGGACTTGGGCGTATTCCCGGAATCGAATTCCGAGGTCCCAAGCCCAAGAAATGAATTTTTAAAGAAATTATTTTCTAGAATATTTATGAGTTTTTGGAAATAAAATGTGTTTAAAGATTGATGGTATCGAGCCCGTATTCTGGTTTCGGAGCCCGGTATAGGTCTTATATATGATGTAAGTTGAGTTTGTGAAATTTGATAAGAAACAGACTTGAAATGACGTGAATCGGACCGTATTTGAGAAAATTGGAGAATTTGAGGTTCTTAAGTGATTTCATGATTTTGATGCTAAATTCATAGTTATTGATGTTATTTTACGATTTGATCGCACGAGTAAGTTCATATAATATTTCTGAGTTAGTATGCATGTTTGCTTTGGAGCCCCGAGGACTTGGGTGAGTTTTGGATAGGTTTCGGAAGGTTTTAAACTTAGAAAAAGTTGCAGGTTTTCAGTTTCTGGTGTTCTGGTGTGTTGTTCTTCGCGTTCGCGGAAGGACTCTCGTGAACGTGAAGGGTAAGTCAGGCTGAAGGAATTTTCCGTCTACACGAACGCGAGAAACAGGATACCTACGCGAAGCTTTGGGGGTGTTTCCCTTCGCGAACACGGACCTGCCATCGCAAATGCGAAGGCCTTTGGGCCTGGGCAGGGGATGAGGAATTTTACTCTACGCAAACGTGGCCACCCGACCGCGAAGCGAAGGCTCTGGGGGCTGAAGCTCCGTGACACTATGATCGTGAACGCGATGGACAATTGGGCCTGACCCATCGCGAATGCGACAGACCCATCGCGAACGCGATGAAGGTCTACCCAGTAATTTTAAAGCAGAAGCAAAAACGGGCAGAACCCATTTTACTTCACATTTTCAAAATTTTAGAGCACTGAGGCGATTTTCAAAGAACAATTTCTTTCCCAAAACATTGGTAAATGATTCTAAATCTTTTTCTTTCGATTTCCCATTGCATTTCATCAATTTTCATCCTAAAATCTAGGGTTTTTATGGTAGAAATTAGGAATTTGGGTAGAGTTAGGGCTTTTTGATTAATTGGGATTTAGATCTCGTTTTGGGGTCGGATTTCGAAACTAATTGTATATTTGCACTCGTGGGTGAATGGGTGATCTGGTTTTGGTACGAACCTCGTGTTTTGACCAAGCGGGTCCGGGGTCGATTTTTCACTTTTTGGGGAAAATGATAGAAAATCTATAATTAAGCATTGGGTATGAATTCTTAGCATTTATTGATGTTGTTAAATCAATTTGGACTAGATACAAGTTGTTTGGAGGCGAATTCTAAAGGAAAAGCGGTGTTTGAGGCTTGAGTTGGCCGTGGAAGTTCGAGGTAAGTGTTTGGTCTAACCTTAGCTTGAGGGATTAGGAGTTGTGTCCTATTTTCTACGTGTTACTTGTTGTGTACGATGTATAGGCATGGTGACGAGTATCTATACGTTGGTATCAAGCATGACCGTGAGTCTTAAATTGAAATTGTTGTGTTCTTAATAAGTACTACGAATGCCTAAGTTGTTGATTCTCTGTGTTGAGAAAGGATTATGATTATTCTCGTTGAAATTGCTTATGGTTGGGTATTGGTGCTAGTTGAAGTTTCTTTTGTGAAGTTAGATGTTGGAACAAGTTTTGTTAAAGTTGATCTCCCTTGCCGGGACGTATTTACTTATACTGTCGATTCCCTTGCTGGGTAGTGTTGTTTCTTTATTATTCCTTTGCCGGGACTCTCTTGGTGATTGGTGTTAAACTATATATTTGGATCGGGTTACACGCCGCAATAATATTATATGTGGATAGAGTTGTACACCGCAATAATATTATATTTGGATCGAGTTGCATGCCGCAACGATATTATAATTGGATCGGGTTGCACGTCGCAACAGTGTTTTATTATATGGATCAGGTTGCACGCCGCAACAGTGTTTTTATGATTTGGACCAGGTTGCGTGCTGCAACAATGAATAATAAAGTGGTTATTGATTTGTTACGACTTCCTTATTCTTTTGTTGTAGATTTTAGATTGTTCTTTATGCTTTTCTCCTAAATTACTGTCGGTAAATGATATTTCCCCGCAGCATGTCCCCCTCCCATCTTTAATTGTTTATTTCTGTTTTATTTTCCGTTGTACATGATATAACTGCACAGGTTTATTTGGTAGTATGGTCCTAGCCTCGTCATTACTTCGCTGGGGTTAGGCCAGGCACGTACCAGCACATGGGGTTGGTTGTGCTGATACTACACTCTGTACTGTGTGTAGATCCAGGAGCGACAACTTTTGGGCCATAGCTTTGGGTGGCTGCCTTCAGTCTAGCCAAAGATTCCGAGGTAGTCCTGCAGGCATCCGCAGGCCCCGACGTTCTCCTCTATCTTTATATTCTGTTTTCATTTACTTCAAAGAAAGATAGTATCTTTCTTTCCAGACAATTGTTTGTAGTATTCGTAGATGGTCCGGTGATATTGTGACACTGGTTCCGGGTAGAGATGTAATTGGTATTGTCGTACTTGCTTTTGGCTAAGTTATCAGATTACGTCTTCGCATGTATTTAATTATTATTTATATTTCACTGTTGATCGTATGTTGTTTTAAACTGTTAAAAAGGGCTAAATAAAAGAGTTAGTGAATCTATAATACTCGGCTTGCTTAGCTTTAACGAGTAGGCGCCATCACGACTCCCGATGGTGGGAAATTCGGGTCGTGACAACTCCACAACACAACTGAACATAACACCCAAAATCTGGTGATACCGAGTCACAAGCTCTATATGAGTATACCGAACATCACTATATATAAAAAAAAGAGGAGAATGAAATATAAACTAGATAGAGGGTGACTCCGAGGCATGCGAACGCCAATAGGTATACCTTGAAGTTTCTGATCCACACTCGACTCACTGATACCTTGGCCAAAAGTACTTGTATCTACACAAAAAGATGTGCAAAAATGTAGTATGAGTACACCACAATAGTACCCATTAAGTATCAAGCCTAACCTCGGTAGAGTAGTGACGAGGTCGGGTCAAGACACGTACTGGAATAAATATGGAAACTGAGTAGGTATAGTATAGTATGATAATGAAAACAATGAAAATGATATAAGGAAGAGATATAACATGAATAGCTACATTGAGAATAAGGCAATTAAGACATCATGGAAAAAAAATAATGAGAACGCCAAGGAAATGATGCAAAAAAACACAAGTGATGTAAATGAAAGGTATTAACAAGAATCACTACTGACGTACCACCTCGTAGTATCATTTCACAAATCAAATCAAAATCTTTCCTTATACCACCACGGGAGCCTTACATTTAGTGTTGAAAATTATTTTTCTCGAAATAGTTACCCGCATTTTAGCCCACCTTATCGCATCGCATGGCTTTAAGTAATTCCCCTACTAGTAACACACGTATCAAGCCTACCTTATCTTGCTGCATGCGTTTCAACCCCAATCCTTATACCCCGCATGCGTATCAATATCACATCATATCACAAATCGCACCTCAAGTACCCAATACATCAACTTGCCAAAGAAGTCAACAATAATAGTGTTTCTACAATGAATAGCTCATGGCTCAACCATAATATGTACAAGAGTCTCAACAATAGCAACGAAAGTGAATAACACAACAAGAGTAGTATTTCAACAAATTTACATCTTTGCCTCAATGTGAATCGCGTCCTTTATAACTTCAACACCATAATTCAACAATAAGATACTCCAAGAAATAACAACTTCGAGTAAAGGAACTCAACAGTTAAATAATTAATAAGAACTTCAACTAAGCATGTAAAGTTAATTAGCAAGTAAGAGATGAGACAAGTATTTACAATGTCAACTGAGTCACATAAGGATAGGTTAACGATGATGAAGATAACATATTATGACAATTCAATTAAAGGCAAGAAAAAATATATGTAACTCTAACCAGTCAATTACCACATTTATCCCAGGTACTCACTCGTCACCTTTTGTATACGGCCTTCATGTACCACAATTAACTCAAAACAACACTAATCCTAAGGGGTAATTCCCCCACACAAAGTTAGGTAAGACACTTACCTCAAAACATGCTAACTCAATCCACTAGTAAGTCCTATCCGTGATTATCCAACTTCAAATGGCTCGAATCTAGCCAAAATAACTTTATACCATAAATACAAACCATAAGAAACTATTCTGAACAATAAAGTTGCAATCTTTAAAGAAAAATAAAAATTCAACTCAAACAGTCAACCTCGAGCTCGTGTCTCGGAACCTGACCAAACATACAAATCTGAATACCCATTTGATAACGAGTTCAACAATACAAAAGTTACTCAAATCCGACCTCAAATCGCCTTTCAAATCCCAAAAATTTGGTCTATGAAATTTCACAATTTTTCCCAAATTTTCCAACTCAAAACAGTAATTATATGACAAAAATAACGATGGATTCATGTGTAATAGCCGAATCCGAGTTAGAATCACTTACCCCGATGATTTCCTTGAAAATCCCTCGGAAAATCGCCACAAACGAGCTCTCTAGGTCAAAAGATGAAGAATGAAATTAAACCCTTGAAGTCACCCTTTTCTGCTCAGCAATCTCGCATCAACAAGCCCTCAGTCGCATCTGCGGCTATGCACCTGCGAAATTTCCATCGCAGGTGCGGCCCTCACATAGGCCCATCTCACTTTCCTTTTTGCGGACAGCTACTCGCTTCGACGAGCCTGCTTCTGCAGAGATTTGATCGCACCTACAGTCCTTAACAAATCCATCCCAGGTCTGTTTCTACGGGAGAAATGTCGTGCCTGCAGATGCGCATCTGCGCCCAGGTGTTCGCACTTGTGACCCTGCCCTGGGCTGGCCCTTTCCACTTCTACGATGAGCCACCTTACACCTGTGTGTCTGCACCTGCGGCCAAACACAAGGTAGGTGTGATGACACCAGAATAGCAACAGCTTCAGCAATCACTAAGTCCATAACTATCCCAATTTCAATCTGATTCATACCTGGGCCCCCGGGACCCCGTCAGAGTATACCAACAAGTCTCAAAATACATAACGGACCTACTCGAGTCCCAAAATCACATCAAACAATATCAATTCTATGAATCGCATCCCAATTCATGCCTATTGAAATTATGAACATTTGACTACCAAAACTAATGTCGATGCATACCAAAATAACTCTGATTGACCTCAAATTTTGCACACAAGTCATAAATGACATAATTGGCTTATTCCAGCTTCTAGAATCAGAATCCGACCCCAATACCAATAAATTCAACTATCACGACCTAATTTTCATATAGGCCATGATGGCACCCAACATTACCGCTAGCCAAACCAACAGTGAATTAAACATGACATTTCCCTTTTTAATAAATTTCTAAGTAGTCCAAATTCCATTTTGATAAGAAAATACGGAGTAGAAAATTTAATAAAATAAAACAAAGGCCACTAAGTGGACAAATGTAGTGAAATGATTACTCCAAAACCATAAAATCTACTAGTGAGTGTACCAAGAGTTCGTGTTACAAGTGTATGAGCAACTAGTAGAGTGTACAAAACTCTAACTACTACCTGAAATAAAGTAGATAGAAAATAAATACAAAAGAGAGACTCTAGTTAATGCAAAACGGCTCAGGAAGCAGCTCACCACTAGGCCTCAGGATATCGGGGGTGCGCGTCTGTATGACTGCCAGGTGCACCTACATCAGATCCTGCACGGTTAGTGCAGAAGTGTAGTATAAGTACATAAATAATATGTACCCAGTAAGTAACTAGTCTAACCTCGAAGAGGCAGAGACGAGGGGTCGACATCGACACTTACTATGGGCTAACAATATAAATACAGAAATTCTAAATAAGCATAGGCTATGTAAATAATAATAATAACTCAATAACAAGCAGGAATGAATAATTCTTTCACAAATAGTAGATTCCAATTCAACTGCTGTCATTAATAATTATAACCTCACAAGCCACAAAATAATATCAAGTATAATTAGGCTCCGAGCATTATTAAGCATGATTTATGCTGAGGTCGTACGACCCAATCCAGAATAATATGTTTACTACCGAGGGTCATGCGGCATGACCATAGATGCATCTATTCTGCTACCAAGGAGTTCGGCCCGAACCACAAGAAGAGAGGTTACTTTATGAACATCCAATTTAAAAGTTACTATGAGGCTAAGACACAAAGAAGCACAATTTCTATTAACGGTCAATTAAACTGCCAAAACTTAAGTATGTGAAATTTAGTATTTTTCAATTCCTTTATTAGGTTCCAATATAAGCTAGGCACTTTAATTAACAAGTAGGGTGCAAACACCACAAGCATTTCATAATTTGGGTCCTAAACTACCCGTACATAAGTACAATTAGTAGCTACACACGGACTCTCGCACCTCGTGCGTACTTAGCCCCCACAATTAGGAGCAAATATTAATTTAAATCGCCTATGGGGTAAATTCCCTCTTACAAGGTTGGGCAAGAGACTTACGCTCTCTTTCCGACCTCACATCCACTTTAAAGCAACAACTCGGTGCCGAACAATCCGAAACTAGTCAATTGTTGTGTAAATTAATCAATACATGTTCAAAAGTTCATATTCTAACTATTATAGTGATTATCCAACCCCAATTGAAATATTCCCAAAATTCATTCCCGAGGCTCACATGCCTGGAGTTTAGAAATTTTCGAAGATAAATGTTACCCATAACCTCCCGAACTCAAATATATAATTTTCACCCAATTCCAAAATCATTTTTGTGATTAAATCTCATTTTTATCAAAACCTAGGTTTTTCAACTAAACTCATAATTTTCACAATTTTACATTTTAAAATCTACCCATAATCTATGTATTAAACTAACATAGGATAAGAATTACTTACCTTCAAAAGCTAGGTGGAAACTTCTTCTCCAAAAGCTCCAAAATCGACCAAGGGAATGAGAAATGAAAGAAAATGGACTAAGTCCGAATTTTAAAATAAGTCACTGCCCAGGTGTGCCTTCTTCGCGATCGTGGAAGAGGCCTCGTGATCGCGAAGTTAAATGGCCCGGGCCATAAAATTTGGCCATTGCGAATATGACCAGGGCCTCGCAAATTCGGAGACTTACCTGGCCTACCCTACGCGACCTCGAGGGCACCTTCACAAACTTGAAGACCAACAGTGCCACCCCCACCCAGCTCGCCTCACCCTTCGCGAACACGGACCTCATCACGTGAATGCGAAGGTCAGTGACCCAGAGCTTCGCGATCGTGAGCTCTTTTCTACGAACGCGTTGCAAAAAAATTCCCTAGTACAACTCCTTCATCGCGAAAGCGAGGCCTTCTCCGCGTTCGCGAAGAAGGAAACCAAAACAACAGACATCAGATTTTTGAACTCAACTCCGGGTGGTCTGAAACTTACAGAGCCACCCAGGACCCCGTCCAACTGCACCAACAAGTCCGCAAACATAATATGGACCTGCTCGAACTCTCGAAATGCGTAAAACAACAACGAAAGTAAGAATCGCACCCCAAAAATAAATTGAATCAAATTATGAACTTCAAGTTTCCAATTCGCTCCAAACACGCCGAACCATACTTAGACTACTCGTACTGATCCCATACTATGCGTGCAAGTCTTAAATTACCATATGGAACTATTTCCAGACTCGGAATCCTAAACAGACCTCGATAACACTAAATCCTACTTCAAACCAAATTTAAAGAGCTTTAAATCCTTCAATGAGCCAATTTTCACTATTAAGCGCTAAAACTCTCCTGGGTCATCCAAAACCCGATCCGAACATACACTCAAGTCCAAAATCATCATACAACCCTATTAGGACCGTCAAATCCCGGTTCTGAGGTCATTAATTAAAAAAGTTGATTCAAGTCAAACTTAGCCCTTTTAGCCAATATTAAGGAACTAAGTGTTCCGAACTAATCACCGCCGCAAGTCATAAAATAGTAAAAGCACATAGGGGGAGTCTTATTTAGGGGAATGGGGTTCTAGAAAGCAAAACAACTGGTCGGATCGTTACATTCTCCACCTCTTAAACAAACGTTCGTCCTCGAACTGGTCTAGAATCATACCTACAGCAATAAATGTGGATATCTGCTCCACATGTTCTCCTTGGTCTCCCAAGTTGCCTCATCGGCTGGTTGACCCCTCCACTGAACCTCCTGGGTCATCCAAAACCCGATCCAAACATACGTGCAAGTCCAAAATAATCATACAAACCTATTAGAACTGTCAAATCTCGGTTCCGAGGTTGTTTACTAAAAATGTTGACTCAAGTCAAACTTAGCCCTTTTTAGCCAATATTAAGCAACTAAGTATTCTGATTTCAACCGGAACCCGTCCGAATCCTGAACTAACCACCCTCGCAAGTCATAAAATAGTAAAATAATATACGAGGAGTTTTATTTAGGGGAATGGAGTTCTAGAAAGCAAAACGACCGGTCGGGTCGTTACATCAACTCCCCGTCAAACTTCTCAACCTTTCAAACATTCAAATTTATAGCTTTCATCAATTCAAGGCGAAATGACCTACAGACCTCTGAATCAATATCTGAACACGCTCCTAATTCCAAAATTGCCATATGGATCTATCGAAACCGTCAAAACTCCATTCCGGAGACATCTACACAAAAATCAAACTCCGGTCAACTTTTTCTACTTAAGCCTCCAACTTACGGACTATGTGTTTCATTTCACTCCGAAACTCAAAAACCAAGACCAAACACCCCACCAAGTCACATAACCATAATATAACATAGAGGAGGCAAAAAATAGGAGAACGGGGCTAAAATACTCAAAATGTTAAGTCGGATCGTTACATACAAAGAATCAATTAACAATTAATGCATGTAACGAATAAAGGAATGAATTAAACAAGTAATTGCAATTAACAATTAATAACATGGATTAAATAAGAAAAATAAATAAATATCCCAACCTGCATGCTAAATCTCATTACGGTGCAAATACACTTGTCACCTCGCATATACGTCGATTCCCTACATAGTTCACATAGCAAATAGTGCAACAAGTCCTAATTCCATCAAGTCAAGGTTAGACACAACACTTACCTCTTTCCTCAATCAAATCAACACTCAACCACCGCCTTTCCTTTAGAATTACCCTCCAAACCGGTCAAATCTAACCAAATATAGTTCATATAATTCAAATTAAGTTTTAGAAACTACCCACGAGTGAAAAAGATTCGATCTTTGATGTAATTGGAAAAAAGTCAACAAAAGTCAATCTCGAGCTCGCTTGGTCAAAACCCGAGATTCGAACCAAAACCCGATTATCATTTACACCTGATCCCAGTTATGTGATTTGTTTCAAAATCTTACCTCAATTTGATGTTTAAATCTCAATTTTACAAAATTTTCAATTTCTACCCAAATCTCTAATTTCTACCATAAAAATTCTCGATTTGATGTTGAAAACACATGAAAAGTATTGGGTAATTGAAAGAAAATATATTAAAGTTGTTTACCAATGAATTTGAGAAGAAAAAACTCTTGAAAAATCGCCTCTACAATGTTTAGAGTTGAAAAATAGTGTAAAATGAGCTAAGTTCATTTTTTCCTCTTTTACCAAGCTGCGGATGTTGCAATTGTGAACTCTTGTTCGCGATTGCGACCATCGCAATTGCGAAACATGGGTCGCAAATATGAACTGTGCGTCAGAAGCCCAGAAGTCGCAAATGCGAATTGTTCCCCCGCAAATGCGGACAACTACTTCACAAATGTGAAGCTGTCCTAAGTTGCCGGGAGTTGCAAATGCAACCAAGATGTTCGCAAAAGCAGCCATAGCCAGTTCGCAAATGCGAACCATTTCCTCTCAATTGCGAGGTCACCCTGCCCAGGCCCTTGCTCACAAATGCGAACTCATGTTCGCAAAATCAAGGCTTGCATTTGCGAGCTAGACCTCGCAAATGTGAGATCTGCATATCAGCACCAGAACTGAAAGCATGCCAGCTATTACAATTCCTCCAAAACTCATCTGATACACACACGAACTCACTCGAGCCCCTCAAGCTCCAAACCAAATATGTACACAAGTCTAAGGACATTATACAAACTCGCTCGCTCAATCAAAATACCAAAATAGCATCTAAAACCACGAATCGAACATCAAAACTCATGAAATTCAATGAAAAACTCAAGAACCTCTAGAATTGCAACCAAGCGACCAAATCCTATCAAACCAACTCCAAATTGCACCAAATTGTGCAGACAAGTTTCAAATAGCAATATAGACCTATTCCAAGTCTCAAAACCAAAATTTGAGCCCGATAATCATAAAGTAAACATATGGTCAAAATTATGAAATTTTCAAATATTCAAATTGCTAACTTTCAGCAAAACAAGTCAAATCAACCTAGAGACCTCCGAATTCAATTCTGGGCATACTTCCAAGTACAAAATTATAATACGGACCTACAAGAATCATTAAAGTACCGATCCAGGATCGTTTACCTAAAATGTTGACCATAGTCAACTCAAGTTATTTTTAAAGTCAAAAATCATATTTTTCAAATTTTTATGTAAAAACTTTCCAGAAAATAACACGGACTACACACGCAAATCAAAAAACATTAAATGAAGCTTATAGAAGTCTCGAAACACAGAAAAAAGGGCAAATGCTCAAAACGACCTATCAAGTCATCACAATTAATCATCCCAAATCAAAGTGTTAAATATCCTGAATAGCATTTAAGCTAAAAATTACTTGAACATTGTTTAAATCCAATTTCTGTGGAAATAATAATTATACTATACTATCTTTGGCTAGGGAGTATCAATTTCATATTGTGTTTTGCGCTCGGCAATTAGTAGCTGTCTCAAAGATCATGACAATGTTTGTATTATTTTAATTATTTCAATTTCTATTCGTCCAAAGATTCCAGGAAAAACATGGAAAGAGATCCCTCTAAGTAAAAATTTATTAACAATTTTGAGGCTCAACTCTCTGATTATAGTAATTCATTGCTTATAATCTAAGAATAGTGGACTACTTTAGGCTTATATCGTCTATCTATCCATCCCTCTCTCTGTATGTGTGTGTAAAATATGTTATTTTTTAATTACTAAAACTAAAGAGTTAAAAAATAACTTTCCATATTGTCAAAATTTTGAAGAATTAAAATGGATAACACGTGATTCGCTTGATGACTATCATTGAAATAGTCTTTTTTTAGCTTAATTCAAAGTTGTATATTAGAGTAGTAGAAAATTTTACTTCCTTCATTTCAATTTAAATGACACACTTTTCTTATTAGTCTGTTCCGAAAAAAATAATATATTTTAATATTAGAAATAATTTAATTTTAAACTTTTAATTTTACCAATTTTACCCTTAATGAGAAGCTTTTATAACAGCACAATATCATGGTCCCACAAAGCTGTCCCTTAAGCTTTTAGCACCACATATTTTAAAAGTTTTTTTCTTAAACTTTGTACCAAGTAACTACATCATCCAAACTAAAACAGAGAGAGTATGAGATTTTCTTGTAAGAGGTTGTTTGGAAAGCCACCAGGTATTAGAATTGGTATAATTACTACAGCCTAGTAATTATACAATATTATAATTATGGCGACCTAATTATTTGTTATAATATAATTACAGTATAATTATAAGTGTATATTTAGTTGCACAAGTGTAATTACACAGTTAGATTAAATTTTAAATATAAAGTTAAATATCAAAAACTAAAAATTAAGATTTTAAAAAATGTATGCCTTTATAAATAATATTAAATTTGACATTTAACATGCATATTTTTTCTTGAGAATATATTAATTACTAATAATATATTTGTAACTAATATTGTAATATATATATATATATATATATATATATATATATATATATATATATATATATATATATTAAATTAATAATATTTTACTTTAATTAATTATAAAAATTAAAAGTACATATTCTGTAAGAATAGCATGGACTGCATGATTGATAAAAAATTAATTTATATAAATATAATGTCTTAAAATTACTCAAATATTTTACGAAATAATAATCTATCAATTCTAATTAAAAATGAATGGCATGCAATCTCAAAAGTCAACACTACTAAAGCAAATAAAATAAAACTGAAAATATAACATAAATTCAAACTCCAAAAAATATTAACATAATACTCTTATGTAAAATTACAACATAATATGAAATAAGTTTCAAAATAATTTAAGTGAATATAATTTTATTTTAGAAAATATATATAAGTCTATCACTTCATTCAACAATTTTAATGACATCACTCAATATATGTCAAGTTTATTAATAAATCATTATTTCTAAATATTAGGAGGTATCTTAAAACCAAAATAATAGCACAGTTATGTTAAACAAAGAAACATAAAAACTATGAGCAGCTACATAGAACCACAAAAAATAAAGGTTGATTATGAGAATATTATTCAAATATTAAAAAGTATTATATTATTTTAACATAGTTATGTTTGCATATGACCTCATCTAATAACAAAGTTCAACTTTAATGACATCACTTATTATAAGTCAAGTTTGTGGATGACTTATTCTTTCTAAAATTATGAGGTTTAAATGCCAAAAAACGAGTAAAGGTGTAACGACCCGACCGGTCGTTTTGAGCTTTTGCACTTCGCTTGCCAGTTCTCGGGCATGACTAGCCCTGTGTGATATATTATGACTTATGTAAATCGTCGATTTTGGTTTTCAGGGTAATCGGAATGAACTTGGAAGAACAATTCTCAATTTGAAGCTTAAAATTTGAAAGATTTGACCAAATTTTGACTTGTTGGTATATGATCTCGGATTGGAATTTTTATGATTTGGTTAGCTCTGTTAGGTGATTTGGGACATAGGAGCGTAACCGAAATGTGTTTTGGAGGTCCGGAATAGATTTAAGCTTGAATTGGCGAAATTTGGAATTTTTTCGTTTTCCGGTTGATAGGTGAGATTTTGATATTAGGGGTCGGAATGGAATTTCGGAAGTTAGAGTAGGTCCTTTGTGTCATTCGTTATGTGTGTGCAAAATTTCAGGTCATTCGGACGAGGTTTGGTAGACTTTTCGATCAAAAGCGAAATTCGGAAGATTCTTGGAACCTTAGGCTTGAATCCGATGTTATTTGGTTGATTCGATGTTGTTTGAGGTGTCTTGAATATTGGCATAAGTTTGAATAGTAGTATATGACTTGTTTGTACTTTTGGTTGAGGTTTTGAGGGCCTCGGGGTGATTTCGGATGGTTAACGGGTGATTTTGAGTTGGGTTTGGCAGCTGAAGTTTTCTGTTGCTATCATAATCGCATCTGCGGCTAGGGCACCGCAGGTGCGGACTCACAGAAGCGGATTTTGGAGCCGCAGAAGTGGCCAGGAGAGGGGCGGGATGGGACAGCAGAAGCGAGGTCCTGGTCGCACCTGCAATTGCGCAGATGCGGCCGTGGTGTTTTAAGTGAATTCCGCAGGTGCGGTTTTGCTGGGTCAAAAACTATAAATTCCACCCTTCGAGATTTTTGACCATTTTTCTCAATATTTCACTCGGGAAGAAACTTTTGGAAGCAATTTCAAGGGAGATTTTCAGAAGGATTCATTGAGGTAAGGTCCTTGGTTCCAAAGCTCGTTTTTATGATGATTTTAAGGTTGTAAGCTTGAATTATATGGGAAAATCAGTAGCAAAATTGGAAGTTAGGGCTTGGAAATTGGAAACCTAAAATCTAGGGATTTGAGGGGTCATTTGTGGTCAGATTTTGATGTATTTGATATGTATGAACCCTTGAGATTGTAAGGATTATAGTTTTGTGATTTTTATCGAAATCCGAGATGTGGGCCAGGGGTTGGGTTTGGCCAATTTCGGGATTTTTGATGTAAATTGGTTATTTTCAAGTGGGCTTTGTTTCCTTAGCATATTTTAATAGTGTAAATCTGTATTTGGTTAGATTTGGAGCATTTGGAGACCGAGTCGAGAGGCAAGGACATCGCAGGCTAGAGTTTGGACCGAATTGAGGTAAGTAATGATTGTAAATGTTTGTCCTGAGGGTATGAAACCCCGGATTGCACATGGTTGTGCTACTTTGAGGTGACGCACACGCTAGATGACGAGCGTGGGGTCGTGCATCATTGGGGATTGTGACTTAGTCCATTTCGTATGACTGTTAAGTCACGTATTTGATTGAAAACTATTTGATATCATTGTGTTTTGGAAACTATTACCATGTTGTGGGCTGAATGCCGTATTTGGGCTTCGTGCCATCTGTTTTGGACCCTTAGGGAATTTTTACTACTATTCCTTACTGTTTTGACTTCATATTTGTACTCAATCATGTTGTATTCTATAATTTTTATAATTCATCCATATTTACTCCGTTTTGATATTTTAAATGATATTTTGGGCTGAGCATCATGTTTTACTGTAGCCCGAGTGGCTAGAGAGATTTTTGACTGAGTGAAGTCGAGTGCCTATGTTGTGAGGATACTATGGGATGGGGCTGCGTGCCGCAGCAGTATTATACTGATTCATGATTATGAGGCCGAGGGCCTGAGTTGTTACGCCACGAGAAGGCTTGTTATTGCGCTTGGGCCGTAAGGGGCCTCTCCCAGAGTCTGTACACCCCCAGTGAGCGCGGGTACCCAGAGTGAGTGATATATTGATTATGCCACGAGATGGCTTGTTATTGCGCTTGGGCCGTAAGGGGCCCCTCCCAGAGCCTGTACACCCCAGTGAGTGTGGGTACCCAGTGTGAGTGATATGACTTAGCCCGAGGGGCTGTTTTTATCCATATTATGCTCGAAGGGCAGAGTACGAGTGATTGTGAGGTAGCCCGAGGGGCTGGTTCTGATGATATTATGCCCGAGGGGCTGGTTCTGATGATATTATGCCCGAGGGGCGGTTTATGGTACATATTTTGCTCGATGGGCTGTTTACGTCTCTATCATTTTGTACTCACTATTTTTATCACTCGTTTGAAACTATTGAAAGTTGTTTTAAAATGGTTTTACTGAAATTGAGCTGGATTTATGAAGAAAACGATTTCTGTACTGTTTTGGAAATGTTCTGCATTTGCTGTAGCATTATGCTATGTTTTTCGTGTTTTCTTACTTCTCAGCTTTCATTTACTTTTATTACTTATTGAGTTGCCGTACTCACATTACTCCCTGCACCTTGTGAGCAGACCTAGGTATTTCTGAACCTGGTAGCGAGTGTTGATTGCTCAGTGGTAGAGTCAGTAGAGTTAGCAAGGTAGTTGTCCGGCGTTCGCAGCCCTACTCTTCTCCCTCTTGTCTTCCTTAGATTGTATTTAGCACATTTTTGGACTCTTCTTTATATTCAGACCTTAGTAGATGCTCGTGACTTGTGACACCCCGATATCGGGCTTGTGTATTTATTTTGCACTATTCATTTAGACTTATATTATGAGATATCTGATTAATTAAAGGCTTAAAATGATTGTTATTGATTAAGTGGTTAATTCGGGAGCTGTGTCGGCTGGCCTAGTTTCACGATAGGCGTTATCATGATCGGGCCGGTTTTAGGGTCGTGACAAGTTGGTATTAGAGCCTAGGTTACATAGGTCTCACGAGTCATGAGCAGGTTTAGTAGAGTCTTGCGGATTGGTACGGAGATGTCTGTACATATCCTCGGGAGGCTACAAAACCTTTAGGTAAACTTCATATTCTTGAATTCTGATCGTGCGACATTGATTCAACTTGAAATGTAATTGTCAGGCCTCCTTTTTCATAACCCGAGAGGGTATAAGAGAGTTTTTCCAATTTAAGTGACAATCGAAACATGATTATTTATCAAATTCAGAGTCGTCACTTGGGATAATTTATGGTGTCCCAAGTCACTAGTTTTAAATCTCGAATCGAGGAAATTAACTCTATTTATGGTCTACGAACACAAAAATCCGGGTAAGGAATTTTATTAACCCGGGAGAAGGTGTTAGGCATTCCCGAGTTCTGTGGTTCTAGCACGGTCATTTTGATCATACTTGGCTTAAACAAATTTTTTGATTACCGATTTTAGAACCTATGTGCATTTGCCTTTTTTAATTAAGAAATTATCTTTAAACGGGTCACGCGTACGTGTACCCATTTGTTTGGCGCGTCAAAATTATGTCACACGAATGTGTCCGTAATTAATAATGCTTTATTATTATTAAGAAAGTTTGGCCGAAGTTGCACAAATGCATACTCCAATTTTGTTTTTAGGAATCGTACTCATGTCACTCGAACGTGTCCACAACCACGAAGGTATATTAAACGTGCCTAAGGCAGATTACGAACATTTGTCATTTTTAAATGTAAGTCATAATATTAATACGAGGGCCATGAATGATTAAATTGTGGATAGCGCACCTCGAACTATATAAACTAAATTCAATTAGCGGCCTATTAGCAACCATTCTATTATTAAGAAAATTTGTTTGGAAGTTGCGCGAACACATACTCCGAATTTGTTTTTAGAATCGTAATTATGTTACGCGAACGTATACACAATCACGATGGTATTTTAAACGCGCCTAAAGGCGTTCCAACGAATATTAATCAATTCCTCAAAGATGACTCTCCCTTTATTTCATTAGTAACGTGCATTGATAAGCTAATCGACGACATATGAGTTAATCGAATCACTTAAACACTAAAGCTCGGATGTAAAGCAAACTTTGCATATATTTCAATATCAATTGCAAATGTGATTTCAAACGTCCTCAATCAGACAAAATTTCGCGAAGGCCCAGTCATTTCGAAACCAAGCTTTCTGATAAGTCAAATACATTTTTGCTCACAGAGGAGCCAATTTGAGCCTACACGATTTATTTTAGTCCACTTCTTGGGCTCAAGGCCTGAAAGCATTCAAGCTCATATTCATAACTTTATTTGGGCCACTCATGAGCCTGGCCCAATTCAACCTATATGCACAAATCAACACTGATTATGGATATATAGCCCTTACATAGAATCAGATTAGACAATTTATGGCAAATTAAACAAATGGGAATTACTGTATTGATTCCTCAACTACAAAATCTCAACATGTCAAGGAGATTGAATCACATCAAACAATGGCATAAAATCTGAGGCTAATGAGATTAATAATACTCAAATCTGAATATAAGAGCCAATAAATATTCCCTCGGTTCTTAACCATCCAACTTCATAAACCAACCCTATGTCTAGTTCTAATCATCAAATCATGCATATTTACAGAGTTAAACAACTAAGGCATGTTGAAAATGTTCAAGTATCTCAACTCAGTTGGCAGCCTTATAGCCATAGTTTAACATTCCGAATTTACAACTAAATCATTGAAACCAGAATATTTGGCTTCTAAGTCTACTAAAGAAAAGAGTAATAGTACTAATACTAGACTATAATTAGAGAATTTATAGTTATCAAACCAACAAACATGTTAAATGCTAACAGCACAAAGATAAGATCCAAGTAATCGATTTCCATGTTATACTTCAACTTGTCATTTCAAAGGTTGTGACAAAACCTGGATACAGCCAAAAATAACAAAAACCTTAGCAAGATGATAATGAGATCAGCAGAGCTTTAAATAACAGTAAACAACAGCAATACAATCAGCTTAATCTATGTTCAGAACCCAGAAACCAACAAGGTGTTCAAGATTTTAAAAAAACAGAAAGATGAAAACCAGCTAATCAATGGAACAGTACTTGAGATCCCCTTTTTGTGTTTTTCTAATTTTAAAACACTATTAGTGTGTGTGTATTATTCAGTGTTCTAGGTGCAGAGAATAGTGCTTGAAAATCTAATATTGAGTGAAGGAAAGGCAGCCTGTTATAGGCCTCTAAGGACAGGTGCTTAAAAACCAGCCTTGGGAATTATTCCCAGCCTACAAGGCATCTTTTTAACTACCCGGACAGCTGGTGGTCCCTTATTGGCTTAGCATTTTTGTGCTAACCAAATGGGGACAGCTGCCCCAGCTTCTAGAACCTTCCTATACCAATTCTTATCTGAAAATTCTATTCCTGACTCCCAAATTATCCCCCTAAGTTCTTAGTTGTTCAATTAACCCCCTGAAAGTTCTGAATACTTACAAATTAAAGCAAACAACACAAAATAAGAACCAACAGGCAACAGAAATCAAATGGCACCAATTTCCTAAACCTAAATATGTTTATCAATGAGATGGAATCAGGAAGAACACAATATTTGAACAATTGAAACCAACATCATTATTAACTAATTGAGCTTCGAACTTTTGAATCAAATTAAACACTGCCATCAACAGGGCACCAAACTACAATGAAGGATTAAACATGCGTGTTCCCAAACGAACTTACCTAAGCATGAACTAAACCAATCCAGATAAACCCTAGCAAAAAAAACTGAAAAATCTAATGACATTGATAGAAAATTCATGAACTAATCCTAAAATATTGGCTAACAACAATGATTAAGCACAAAAATTAACGAAACATTCTGAAATACTAAAACCCTAAATCATGCAACCATGAATCAGATCAAACGCGGAAAGAAAGAAAAAAAGAAAATGGCTAAGGAAAGAAAACAAACTGTTACCCATACCAAATGGGACTTGGAGAGATTGGATGGAACCTGGATATGGTTGAGGCGGGTTTGAAACAATAAATCAGGCCCACATGAATCAATTGCTCCCATTGATAGCAAATAACTCATGCGGGTATGACCCATTCAAAATCCAGTAGAACCTTAGGCTTTCTTCTTCTTCTCTTTTTTTTGATTTGAAATTGCTTCAGTTTGACAGGCCTTTTGAGCAAATCGACAGGATATGAGGGGTGAAGGGAACGAGGAGACGATCTGGTGAGGTTTTGGGTAGGTTTGGGCGAATTAGGGCTTTGGGTATTGATTTTAGATCTAAGATTGGAGAGGATTGAGAGGGATTCGAGGGAAATCGTTTTGGGATTTAGAAAGAGGAGATTAAGGGGATTATAGGGTGTAATTTTGGTGGTGTTTGGAGGTGGTCCGGGGCGTCACCGCCGGCGGAGACGATGGGGATTTTGGGGGCGGCGAATCTCTAGAGTTTGGAGGTTAGGGATGGAGATAGGAACTGATGGGGTTTGGACTGGGGGGGACTAATTTCGGACACTAATATACGTGGGGGTGATAAGTTCCGAGCCGTTGAATGATTGAAATCCAACGGCTGAGATGAAGGGGCAGAAACGGCGTCATTTGGTATAGGGGCGGGGCTAGACCGGTTTGTAGGGATTGGGCTGGGTCGGACCGGTGAAATTTTAACTGAAAATTTGGGCTTTGACCCAATACAATTAAACACAGAATTCCCTTCTATCCAATTCTTTTATTTTTCCCCTTTTTCGGCTTTGACCCAATACAATTAAACACACAATTTCCTTCTATCCAATTCTTTTATTTTTCCCTTTTTTTCCTTTTCCTTTCCTTAATTAATTAATAACCTAAATTAAATTCCTAAGTTAAATTAATTTGAAAAATTAAGCTAATTATCTACTATAATATTTACAAAAAATTAATTACCCCAATATTAAAAGAGAAAACTACTAATCTAAAATTAAAAAGCTAAAAATGCAAAAGTAAGCCAAGTTTTGTGATTTTCATTTTTAAATAAAACAACTAATTTACTAATTAATCCTCAAAATATGAAAACAACATCTCAATGCAATGCATGGTATTTTTGACATTTTTCATGATTTTTAACATAAGTAAACATGCACAGAAATGCAAACAACTAGCACAAATTTTCACAAAATCCTATAAAATTGCAAAAAATGGAAAAAAATATTTTCTTATATTTTCTGAGAGTAATTCCTATAGGGCAAAAATCACGTGCTCATAGCTACCCTTCTTTGCTCGGAAACACGAAGAGTTTTCGTGCAAAGATAAAGTGAGCGGATACGAGCGATTTTTGCCCGTTTGAATACTCCGTGGGAAGCATTGTAGAAAGATTTGACCGCACCTTTCTTTTGAGGTTGTCTACATATCCTTGGCTATAAAGGAATCAGGTCAGTGTAGTTTGGGAAGTTTCGGTAGCTGGGACTATCGGGAAGCTGTGATTTCACTGTAATTATTGCTGCTACTGCTTGCTGAACTCCTTATTACACCAAGACAAAATAAAAGAAGCTAGACTAAACTATGATCTATGAATTACAAGAATCCTATCTACATATCATCAAACTTGATTTTGTAGTTTCTACTGCTCTGTTGACTTGTACTTTCCAGGTGAGCTTCCTTTGTTGCTGACTTGAATTGCATTCTGAAGTGAATTCCCTTGTTCTCCAGGTGGGTGCCTGATTGCTGAACTTGGACTGCTTTTCTTTGAAACTTGAACTGTTTTCCCTTTTTCTCCAGGTGGGCGTCTGATTTTCCGACACTTGCACTATTTTTCCTTGAAACTTGAGTTGTTTTCCCTTGTTCTCCAGGTGGGTGCCTGATTGCTGAACTTGAATTGCTTTTCTTTGAAACTTAACTTGCTTTCCCTTGTTCTCCAGGTGGGTGCCTGATTTCCAACACTTGAATTGTATTCCCTTGAAACTTGAACCATTTTCCCTTGCTTTCCATGTGGGCGCCTAATTGCTGATCTTGAATTGTCTTCCTTTGAACATTAAACTGCTTTCCTTTGTTCTCCAAGCGGGCACCTAATTACCAACACTTGAATTGTAGTCCCCTTTTCTCCAGGTGGGCGCCTGATTACCAACACTTGAATTGTATTCCCTTGAAACTTGAACCATTTTCCCTTGCTTTCCAGCTGGCTGCCTGATTGTTGATCTCGCACCGTTTCCATTTGAAATTTGAGTTGTTCTCCCTTGTTCTCCAGGTGGGCGCCTGATTGCTGAGCTTGACCCGCTTTCCTTTGAACTTGTGTCGTCTTTCCTTGTTCTCCAGGTAAGCGCCTGATTGCTGAACCCAAATTTTCCTTTGAACTATCTTCCCTTGTTCTCCAGGTAAGCGCCTGATTGCTGAACCCAAATTTTCCTTTTCTTGAAATTTCTTTTCTTTTGAACTGTCTTCTCTTTTTACTCGAACCATTTTCCTTTGAAACTCGAACCATTTTCCCTTGTTCTCCAGGTGGGCGCTTGACTACTGAAACTTGAGCCATCTTTTCTTTGTTACTTCAAACTGTTTTCCCTTGAAACTTAAACCATTTTCCCTTATTTTCCAGGTGGGCGCCTGACCGCTGGACTTGAATTGTTTTCCCCTGAATTTTGAACCATTTTCCCTTGTTTTCCAGGTGGGTGCCGACTGCTGAAACTTGAACCATCTTTTCTTGTTGCTTGAAACATGTTTTCCCTTATTCTCCAGGTGGGCGCCTGATTACAACAAAACGGACAAAACAAAAGAAATTTTTCTGCCCCAGTTTGATATTGGGAACATCTGTGAGTGTTAACCGATTCTTGTTATTAAAATAAGCTCTAAGCTAAATTCCCTTATCCTGAAAATTTCAAACCAAGTCTCATCTCAAAAGTGAAAACTTGAGTGTTAAATTATACCTCCTAAAATTAGAACTCTTTCCAGACCTTTGTCATTTGCAAAGGTCTCAAAACTTACCAAATCCTATTATCCAGGAGGGTACCAGAGACTTACTGTCGAGCCTATGTGGCACCTGCTTTCTTTACGGAGGTTGTCTCCGGAACAAACGACATTTCCTGCCCTTGTTTCAATCAAAGAGAAATCTTGTCAGTTTGAAAATGTGGCTATTAGTTTGCGGCATTCTTGCTGAGGGTGGCCTTTCCACCGCCATGCCTTGTTCTGCTCAGCTGCATCTGACTAGCAAAGAGTTGTTTCACCTTCTGATTGAACCTTAACCACGAAACCCTAAATGACCCGAGTGCCCTATAATCAACCTGCTGTTTTAACATGTCTGTCTCTCCCATCTGAACCTCTGCATTTCTTCCCACAATTCACGAAACCACTTGATCACTTGAACCCCGGCTAACACTTTATTTTCCATTTTGCATCATGCTATTTCTGGCATGTTGTGGCCTCACTTTGCTTTTGTGCAATTTGGAAGTTGGTAATAAGCTTTGCAATCCTTTCTTTTTTCTTAGTAAGGATAACATTGAAAAAGCCTTAGAGGAGTATACCCAAAAGGAAATGAAATGCAATGACTTCGAGAGTTATGAATAGAGAAGAAAAATCAAAATAGAAGGACTGTTTGAGGAAGTAAAGGAGAAGGGACTTATCTGAGTGAGTCTGCTAGCATCCATGATCATGACATGCACTTCGGATTAATCAGCCTAGTCCATTCAGTCAATCCTCTTTCGGTCTTCACACTTTATGCCTGGGGTTCCCTTAATCCAATTCTTTTGCAACGTCAACAACCTTATTCGGCCTGCGATGCCCTAAAGGGGTTTTCACCAGCAAACCTCTCTCATTTATTCATCTCTCAACTCACCATCACCTTACGGTGCCCGTGAGGGTTTTCACCAATAAGACTCTCTCATTCTTCATCTCTCAACTCACCATTGCCTTACGGTGTCCGTGAGGGTTTTCACCAATAAGACTCTCTCATTTTTCATTTTTCCTGCTTAGAATGGAATGTTGCCCCTGATATGAACCATACCTCTACTTACTCGACTTGGCATCCCTCAAATATTGATCGGAAGGTCTTTCTTTAGACCGTAATATGAGCTTTTGGATAGGGTTCAGAAAAAAGAGATATCATGAAGGCTCAAAACAACTTGAATGGGTTCAAAATTACAACTTTTGGAATCAGTTCTTTTACAGAACCACAACTTCTGCCCCAGTTTCTTTGCTTAAGGGCTTTGAATTTTATTTTGATGGGACCGAACTGTAAGGCTGCCTACGTATCCTTAAAAGGAATCAGGTCGAACATAATTCATGACATAGGAATTGCTTTGTTTTCGTACTTTTCTATCTCTCTTTTTTCTTTCTCTCTTTTTTCCCTTTTTTTTTTCTCTTCTTCTTTTTTCACTCTTTTCCATTCTTTTCTTTCTCTTTTCTCTTCTTTTTTTCTCTTTTTCTCTTTTTTTTTCTTACCTTTTGCATCCGTGTTTCTGAATTTTGCTACTGATTCTAAAAGAGGGGTATGGAAGGAAATAAATAAGGCTCAAAGGGGTAACAAAGGATAAAGTGTTTAGATAGTAGAATAAAATACCTTCGTCATTCCAATCTTCAAAATATGCCAAGTACAAACAACAATTAGTCAAACCAAGGAGATCATACATAATATTTTTTGACCGCATCAGAATTGATAGCCATATATACACATTTGCCTTCTATATTTGTTAAATATAAAGCACCATTAGACAACACTCTTGTTAGGATGAACGACCCCTGCCAATTTGGGGTAAACTTGTCTTTTGCTTCAGCCTGATGTGGAAGGATGTGTTTCAATACTTGCTAACCCACTTCAAATTTTTGGGGACGCACCTTCTTATTGTATGCTCTTGTCATTATCTTTTGATACAACTGGCCATGACACATTGATGCTTGTCTTTTCTCGTCAATCAGACTTATTTGCTCCAAACGGGTTTTGACCCACTCATCATCATCAATTTCTGCTTCAGCAATAATCTGAAGGGATGGAATTTTGAACTTCGCAGATATCACTGCTTCAGTGCCATATACTAACAAATAAGGAGTTGAACCTACTGAAGTGCGAGCAGTAGTGCGATAACCCAACAAATCAAAGGGCAACTTTTCATGCCATTGCCTAGAATCTTATACCATTTTCCTAAGTATCTTCTTTATATTCTTATTGGCTGTCTCGACTGCTCCATTCGCCTTGGGGTGGAATTTCGATGTGTTATCTTAAACTGTTGACACACTTCTTTCATCAGATGACTGTTAAGATTAGCACCATTATCTATGATGATCACCTTTGGGATTCCGAACCGACAAATGATATTTGAATGAACAAAATCGACCACTGCCTTCTTGGTCACAGATTTGAAAGTTTTAGCTTCAACCCACTTAGTGAAGTAGTCAATGGCCACCAGAATGAACCTGTGATGTTGCTGGCTCAATTGGTCTAATGACATCCATACCCCAAGCAACAAAAGGCAATGTGCGGACATTGTGTGCAATTCAGATGGCGGAGAATGAATCAAATCTTCGTGTACTTGGCATTGATGACACTTGCGCACAAAGCTGATGCAATCTTGCTCCATGGTGAGCCAATAATAACCTGCTCGAAGAATTTTCCTTGCTAGAACATACCCACTCATATGCGGCCCGCAAACTCCGGAATGCACTTCAGTCATGATAGTCGTGGCCTGTCTAGCATCTATGCATCTCAACAATCCAAGATATGGAGTTCTTTTGTACAAAACTCCTCCACTGAAGAAAAATCCACTTGCCAAACGTCGAATTTTTCTCTTTTGATCCCCCGTGGCTTGTACCGGATATACCCCTGACTTGATGTACTCCCTGATATCGTGGAACCAAGGTTCACCATCAAGTTCTTCTTCCACCATGTTACAGTAAGCATGTTGATTGTGGACTTGAGTATGCAAAGTGTCAATATAAGCCTTATTTGGATGATGTAACATCGATGCCAGAGTGGCCAATGCGTCAGCAACCTCATTGTGGATCCTAGGGATATGCCTAAACTCCACTGATCTGAACCACTGACAAAGATCCTGCAAACATTATCGATACGGTATAGGCTTCAAATCTCGAGTCTCCCATTCTCCCTGAATCTGGTGCACTAATAGATCTGAATCTCCCAAAACTAGCACTTCCTGGACTCCCATGTCCACAGCTAACCTTAAACCCAGAATGCACGTTTCGTAATCGGCCTTGTTGTTGGTACAATAGAAATGGAGCTGAGCAGTGATAGGGTAGTGATGCCCTGTTTCAGAAATGAGTACAACTCCTATTCCAACACCCTTCATATTAGCAGCTCCCATCAAAGAAGAGTTCCAACCGGGATTTTCATCCTTCTCGACCTCGTTAATATGCATTACCTCTTCATCCGGAAAATAAGTCTTTAAAGGTTCATATTTCTTCATCTACCGGGTTCTCGGCCAAGTGATCGGCCAAATTTTGGGCTTTCATCGCCGTCCGAGTCACATATACGATGTCAAACTCTATGAGCAAAATCTGCCACTTTCCGAGCCTTCCTGTGGGCATGGTCTTCTGAAAGATATACTTCAAAGGATCCAGGCGAGAGATGAGGTAAGTAGTGTAGGATGATAAATAATGTTTCAACTTCTGTGCTACCCAAGTTAGGGTGCAACATGTCCTTTCAAGGGGGGTATATTTAACCTCATAAGATGTGAACTTCTTGATGAGATAATAGATGGCTTATTCTTTCCTGCCGGTGATGTCATGATGACCCAACACACAACCAAATGAATTATCCAAGATTGTCAAATAAAGAATCAAAGGTCTCCCGGGTTCCAGCGGGACCAACACAGGCGGGTTTGACAAATACTCTTTGATCTCATCGAATGCTTCCTAGAACTCATCAGTCCATTTGACTGCAGCATCCTTCTTTAGCAACTTAAAGATTGGCTCACAAGTCATCGTGAGTTGAGCCATAAACCTGCTAATGTAGTTCATCCTCCCTAGCAGACTCATCACCTCGGTCTTGTTCTTTGGTGGTGGTAATTCCTAATAGACTTGATTTTTGACGAATCCAACTCAATGCCCCGCTGAATGACTATGAACCCCAACAGTTTCCCAGATGGAACACCAAATGCACACTTTGCAGGGTTGAGCTTAAGATTGTACATGCAGAGCCTCTGAAAAAACTTTCTCAAATCTTTGACATGGTCAGACTGCTTCCTGGACTTTATGATCACATCATCCACGTAAACCTCAATCTTCTTATGTATCATGTCATGGAATATGGTAGTCATTGCCCTCATGTAAGTTGCTCCAGCGTTTTTCAAACCAAATGGCATAATCCGATAGCAATATGTTCCCAACAACGTGATGAATGATGTCTTTTCCGCATAATCCTCATCCATTAAGATTTGATGATACCCCGCATAGCAGTCCACAAAAGACCCAATCTCATGCTTGGCATAATTGTCTATTAAAATATGAATATTTGGCAGTGGGAAGTTGTCCTTTGGACTTGCTTTGTTGAGATCACGGTAATCAACACACACTCTGGTCTTATCATCTTTCTTTGGCACAGGCACAACATTGGCTAACCACGTGGGATACCGCGTGACTTGAATGACCTTTGCATCAAACTGCTTTGTGACTTCTTTTTAATCTTCACACTCATATCGGTCTTAAACTTCCTTAATTTCTGCTTGACGGGAGGGAATGCTATATCAATTGGCAATTTGTGGACCACCAAATTGGTACTCAAGCCTGGCATGTCATCATACGACCATGCAAAAATATCCTTATATTCAAACAATGCTTTAATTATTTCTTCCGTGATTTGTGGTTCAAGATGGACACTTATCTTGATTTCTCTAACATTATATGGATCTCTTCAATTGATTGCTTCCATTTCATTTAGATTAGGCTTGGGTTTTTCTTCGAAGTTATTTAGTTCCTTACAAATCTTCTCAAATGCCTCATCCTCATCATATTTTGTTTCAACATCACACTCTATTTCTTGGATTATTATTTCAGAATTAGATTGACTTTTAAGACTTGGCCGAAGATTCCCCAGGCATGTCATGTCATTGAAACCAGCATAAAAAGAACTGTACAAAGAAGAAAAGAAAAACAAAAATAAGAACTATCGAGAATGATGGAAAAGTGAAATTGCATTTCAATGAAAATAAAGGATAACAGGGTTTGTACATCAACAAGCGAAAAATAAAAATCTAGGTCACAACCCTGGAATGACCCAGATAGAAAGGAAAACAAAACAAACTACCAAGACTCCTTTCGAGTAGGTAGACGGGTAGCCTTCCAATTGTTAAGCTTTATATTCGGCCCGACGAACTGCAGGTCTGCTTTGCTGGAGCCTTCTCCAACTTCTACCATGTTCACATCATCAAACAACCTCTGGAACCTTTCAATTAACTCTTCATCAATGTCAATCGTAGGACTTGTCACTGTTGATACCGGACGTTTCCAGGCACCGGGCTTGACAAAAGACCTGGAGAGACGTGGGTAGGCTTCGGAAGTGCCCACGCCTTCTGTTTCAACCTTCTAGCCCTTTTCACATCTACCGTTGTGGGTTTGAATCCAAGACCGAACGTACCTAAGTTTTCAGGGAGGGACACTGGCTGTACGATACCCTGCAAGGATGCACCCAAACCTTTACCTAGCACAAAGCCATTTTTCAGCATTTCAGAAGCAACCATGACGGATGCAGAGGCTATCTTTGGAGTTGGAATACATTTTCCTTCTGGAACCTTCTCGACAAGCACTGTTTCAAAAACTAGATAGACCCAATGCCTTTGTCATCTTCAGCCTCAATAAACAGGACAGAGGCATCACTGTGAGCACACAAATTCTCCTCGCCATGCACGACGATCTCCTATCTATCCCACTCGAACTTGACCATCTGGTGCAAAGTGGATGGGACTGCTTTGGTAGCATGTATCCAAGGCCGACCAAACAGCAAATTGTAAGAGACGGCTACATCCAGTACTTGGAACTCCATGGTGAATTCCACCGGTCCTATTGTTAATTCAAGCACTATATCACCAATCAAATCTTTTCCTCCACCGTCAAAACCTTGGACGTATATGTTGTTCTTGTAAATCCTCTCATCATTAACTTTTAACTTGTTCAGAGTAGAGAGAAGGCAGATGTTTGCACTGGAACCATTGTCAATTAACACCCTGGTGACCACAGAATCTTCACATTTTACCGTAAGATAGAGAGCTTTGTTGTGTTCAGTACCTTCCACAGGCAACTCGTCATCAGAGAATGTGATCATGTTCACCTCAAATATCTTGTTGGCGATTTTCTCCGAGTGTTTTACTGTGATTTTGTCGGGGACATGAGCTTTGTTCAGAATTTCCATCAGGGCCCGACGATGCTCGTCTGAATGGATCAGCAATGATAACAAGGAAATCTGAGCAGGCGTCTTTCTCAACTGCTCTACAATGGAGTAATCTTGTGCCTTTATTTTTCTCAAAAACTCATCTGCTTCTTCTTCAGTGACTGCTTTTTTTACCAGAACTGGATTTGTCACACCTCCTTTTTGCGCGCCCCGCCCCGAAGGGTTAAATGCGCGAGGGGAGTTTTTCCAATTTAAGTGACAATATTCGAAAATGGGATTATTTATTTAATTCAGAGTCGCCACTTGGGAAAGGTTTGGCTTTTGGTGTCCCAAGTCACCGGTTTATCTTGAATCCCAAATCGAGGAAATTCTCGACTTTTCCAAATGAAGTCTGCGAACCAGAAATTCTAAGTAAGGAATTCTGTTGACCCGAGGGAAGGTGTTAGGCACCCTCGAATCCCGTGGTTCTAGCACGGTCGCTTAAATTGTTATAATGGCTAAATATCTGATTTAAATACATGTTATGACTTATGTGCTTTTATTAAGTTTAAAAACCGCTTTTATTATTATCATTTATTTTTATAGAATTGCAACGTCGTGAAAATGCATCTCGAACCACGTCACAATCAATGCACCCGTGATCGTCAACACATTTTGATTCCGTTGAGATTTGGATTTGGGTCACATCAATGTGCACCCGAGTTTTAAGAATGTAATTTAATTAAGCCGTGCCTAAAGGGTCTAACGCGTTATCATTTTGTAGAAGGCCATGAAATTCACTAAACGGCCTATCCTGAATTCTAAATAATTATTATGGTTATTTATTGAGGGCCCCGCAATCTTGCATTTTTATTTGGCGAGGCTCATCTTTATTTTAGAAAAGGTATCCTAAAGTGGCTACATTTCTAATGCATTTGTCTCTAAAAAGAAAGGATTACGTGCTAATTACATGCTTGACCAGCTTCGGATCCTTACTTGATTATCTGAATTTTTATGAGGCGTGAATTGTTTAGTGCCTTATTTCATAGATGAGCATGTTGCTAAATTGTCAAGGGAAAATTAACATACAAGATTAATAAAGCCGTTAAAAAGCTTATGATAAATATTCTTCAGATCTAAGTTTGAAACTTGCTTATTTAAACCAAATCAGTGGAATTAACTTATCGGAAACTACTACTAATAGAGTTTGAATAGGATCCTGTGAACTATTTACAAAGATTCAATAAAACTAAGCATCATATTTGGCAAGCTTAAAGCAATCTTTTCTATACATGCGGAATGTCAGTTTAAAATTACCTAATTATCTATGTGTTAAAGAACACTCACGCATTCCTCGTTAGACAACCCCTTAAACACATGAAATCACAATTTAGGACGAACTAAGCTACGGTTAAGTACAAGGCTATCTAACGTGTTTCTTTATTGAATTACAAACTAAACAAATTACACAGATCTTAAACATTTGTAAAACTGTAACTGCAGCAAACGAATGATTAAACTCCTGCATATCTTTGATTTCATGCTTTCATTGTTACATCAGATGCGAAATCTTAGTATGTACCTGGATGTCGGATACAACAGCAGAAGCAAGGGGTCAGCAGGACAATAGAAGCAACACCAAACAACAGCAGTAACAGCAGGTACAAAATCCCAATGCAAGATGCAGTTATAGCCAATGGGAAGAGGTAACAAAATGAGAGCAACAAGCAGGGGAATGGGCTCAGAACTCAAACGGTCTAACTCCAAAAGAAAACAAACCAATAAGAACCAAACAGCAGAAACCTGACTGATACTTGAGAGGAAATCAACACTTATTTGAAACAGGTCAAACAAACTGGGAATCGAACAATTAGCAGGAAGAAAAGACAGTTTATGCTTTCTGTATAGCCACCCTCTATCTCCTTTCTTTCCAAAACCCAAAATCAATTTTCAGTTTTGAACTTATGCTTGAATTATCAAAAGAAACCTTTTCCAGTTCCCTCTATCTCCTTTCCTAACATCAGGTGGTATTCTTTTCCTCTCCTCTCTGTATGTGTATCTCTCTGTGTGTGCCCCTATCAGATGTCCTCCTCCTTTATCTCTTAATGTGCCTCTCTTTTATAAGCCTCAACATCAAACCTTTTACAGCCTGTTAAATTAATCAGATACCCCTCCCATGTGCCCATTTCTTTTCAGTTTCCACTCAGCTATTTAAGTATTAATCCCATGACATCCCCTTGGCAGGCTTTAACTTTTCATTTTATTATCTAAAAGCAAGTATGGGCAGTAGAATATATCTGACAGCATATACTGTCAGATTTTAAAAATTAAAAGCTTCTTAATGCAGAAAAACAGGCTGTGCACAAGGCACATGAGGTGCACCAATGCACATGCTGTGCACGAGTGCACATGCCTTCCAATTCAGAATTTAAACATAAACAATCCTTTTTTACATTGACTGATCCAAATCAACAGCTATAAGTAAACAAAACTGGTTCTGAATTGATTTCAACAAATGTTCAACAGAAGCAAATCGATTTACTATGCTCAGACAGTTGAAATTAATTGACGACACATGTCGACTCGACTATATTAGTATTAACATACACAATCGTAGCCAAAAATCAGACATTTGAACAGTATTGATACATGGTTCGCATTATACTGACTAAGCAGAAATACACTCGAGGAGTCAACTAGTCAGTCCAAACTCGAAAATCAGCTACTTGCACAAACAAACACATAATGCCTTATCAGAAAAGGGGGGGGGGAATTTAGACAAACAAACAGAGGTTCAGGCGAAGTGGTTGAAGCACAGTTGATAGAGGTCAAGGACATAAACAGAAAACGAACAGACCCTTACAACAATCAACAAACCAAAAACAACTAAGAAAAGAAAGAAAACTCACCTTAAACCTCAAAAAGATCGAAACCTTAACTCGGACTTGGTCAGGCCTTTCTTAAGGCTGAATGGACTTTAAACGAAGTGTTTCTCAGACGAGAAACACTTTGATTAAAGTCCATTAGACCTTAATCTCTTTGGTTGAACCAGTGACGGAGGAACACCAAATTTCCAAAACTCAGATCTGGGATTCATGCCTCCCTGATCAGATTCGGACCAAACCAAGTATGGTTTGGTCACGAGGGGGGTCTGGGGAGTGTCTGGTATGAAACTGGGTTTAAACTGAGTAGATCGAGTTTTGACTCGAATCTTCAAATGAAGATTCGAGGACCTGGGGGGTGATTCGAACTAAACGGTTAACAGGTCTATGTTCAGGGTGGTGAGGGGGTTCTATGGTATTCATGGCGAGGTCATCGGCGTTCATGCCGCCGGGATTAATGGCGAGGGATAAGGGGGCGGCTAGGGTTTTGTGGGGAAGGAGGTGAAGACGGAAGCTGGGGTATTGGATAGGGGGGCAGGGTGTGGTATGAGGCTTATATATGGAATGGGGGGATTGATTTCAACCGTTGGATGAGACGAGATGGACGGCTTGGATCTGAAGGTTTAAACGAAACGTCGTCGTTTGGCTCAGTAGGGGTCAGAATTGGTTCGGGTAACGGGTCGGGTAGTGGGATTACGGGTGAAAGATCTGGACCGTTGGATTGGCTTGGTTTAAACGGTTGTGATGGGTTGGCATCGAAACGACGTAGTTTTGGTGTTAAGCTACGTCGTTTCATGGCCTGGGGGGTGGGCTGTTTGGACTGGTGGCTTGGGTTGTCCGTTTGGGCTGAGTTTGTTGGGCCAATTTTAACAAATTGGCCCAAGTCCGGAAGGGGTCTTTTCTTTCTTTTTTTTATTTCTTTTCTTATTTATTTTAAAACAAAACTAAGCCAAAAATCAAATTAAAATTAAATACACACTCAAATACAATTATTTGCACACATACTAAAATATTTCAAAACAGGTAAGGTCAAACCAAATAAAATCACGGACGAAAATGCCTAATCACGATTTTCTATTTAACGACCGGATTACGGTTTGAATTATGCAGGACACATATTTTTTTTGAATTTTATTTTAATAAAGTAAATAAATAAAAATGGGCCAAAGTCATAAATAAATCAACAAAGTGCCGCACAAAAATCCGAAATTGTACAGCAGGGCCAATTATATTTGTTTTTATTTCTTTTTGGAGTGATTGTCGTGTGAAACAAAAATCACGTGCTCACAGCTGCCCCTCTTTGTTCGGAAACACGAAGAGTTTTCGTGCAAAGATAAAGTGAGCGTGTATGAACGATTTTTGCCTATGGACCACTCCGTATGAAGCATTTTTTTTTTTCGAAAGATCTGACCGAATCTTGCTTCAAAGATTTCCTACATATCCTGGGCTAAACAGGAATCAGGTCAATGTAGTTCGAGAAGTTTTGGTAGCTGGGGCTACCATGGGACTGCAATGCTTGCTGCTACTGCTGCTGCTGTTGTCACTGCTACGTCACTGACCGCCTTATTACAACCAAACGAAAATTGGAAACTGAACTAACTACTTATATGCATGTCAACTGCTAGTTACAAGATTCCTATCTATGATTCTTTTACGACTTGATCTTGGGTCTTAGCTGATTCTGCTTGTAGACTCTGATCCGAATCTTGATGCTTGCGAGTTGCGGCGACTTGTTTTTAATCTCCGGGATACCGAATAAAATGTGACTGGCAGAGGTCAGGACCTTAGTCAAATGTTGGAGTCGATTTGCTTTCCCTTTACTCTGATATCTCGGGATATCTCTTTTTTTTGTCTCTTTTCTTTTTCTTTGATTCCGAACTGGGATTTATCTCGTGGGTCATTTCGATCCATGTGGCTCGAGGTCAGACCTGCGGGAGAAAAGAAACAAACAAACGAAATTTTCTGCCCCAGTTTCACTAGGAAAATTTCGTTACTTATTCACCAGGAAGTTCATAAAATTGATGAAAGAGGATATGCGTGCTCAGTTCAGGGTTGGAGCCCTAATATCGACTAGCTGGGGAAAGGTTCAGTTTAAGGTTTAAAACCCTAACGCCGAACAAAGGAAGAATCCAGTTTTAAAACCCTAAATGCTCACTAAAAGGAAAATTCAGTTTAGGGTTTTAAAACCCTAATGCTGATTGCATGAAAAAGCTCAGTTTAGAGTTTAAAACTCTAATGCTGGCTGGAAGAAAAAGTTCAGTTTAGGGTTTAAAACCCTAATGCTGACTAAAAGGAAAATTCAGTTTAGGGTTTAAAACCCTAATGCTGATTGCATGAAAAAGCTCAGTTGAGAGTTTAAAACTCTAATGCTGGCTGAAAGAAAAAAGTTCAGTTTAGGGTTTAAAACCCTAATGCTGACTAAAAGGAAAATTCAGTTTAGGGTTTAAAACCCTAATGCTGATTGCATGAAAAAGCTCAGTTTAGAGTTTAAAACTCTAATGCTGGCTGAAAGAAAAAAGTTCAGTTTAGGGTTTAAAACCCTAATGCTGACTAAAAAGAAAAATTCAGTTTAGGGTTTAAAACCCTAGTGCTGATTGCATGAAAAAGCTCAGTTTAGAGTTTAAAACTCTAATGCTGGCTGAAAGGAAAAAGTTCAGTTTAGGGTTTAAAACCCTAATGCTGACTAAAAGGAAAATTCAGTTTAGGGTTTAAAACCCTAATGCTGATTGCATGAAAAAGCTCAGTTTAGAGTTTAAAACTCTAATGCTGGCTGAAAGAAAAAAGTTCAGTTTAGGGTTTAAAACCCTAATGCTGACTAAAAGGAAAATTCAGTTTAGGGTTTAAAACCCTAATGCTGATTGCATGAAAAAGCTCAGTTTAGAGTTTAAAGCTCTAATGCTGGCTGAAAGGAAAAAGTTCAGTTTAGGGTTTAAAACCCTAATGCTGACTAAAAGGAAAATTCAGTTTAGGGTTTAAAACCCTAATGCTGATTGCATGAAAAAGCTCAGTTTAGAGTTTAAAACTCTAATGCTGGCTGAAAGAAAAAAGTTCAGTTTAGGGTTTAAAACCCTAATGCTGACTAAAAGGAAAATTCAGTTTAGGGTTTAAAACCCTAGTGCTGATTGCATGAAAAAGCTCAGTTTAGAGTTTAAAACTCTAATGCTGGCTGAAAGGGAAAAGTTCAGTTTAGGGTTTAAAACCCTAATGCTGACTAAAAGGAAAATTCAGTTTAAGGTTTAAAACCCTAATGCTGATTGGTTGGGGGCAAAGTTCAAGAATACTAAGCGACCTCTCTTTTTTTTTTCTTGTTTTAGTAGAAGATACAAGGGAGTTTCGTGGAAACTTACCTTTCGAGTGAATTCCTTATTGCCAAAATATTTCTTGCACCCATGTACCTTCTTCTTTGGGCGACACCTGCTCCTTGCACGGTTGTCTTGGATTACACCTGTTTCAACTTTTCAGACAAAGGACAATTGTTAGTTCGGAAATGACGGTCGGTTTGGTGACCTTGATCGTTCCCGGTTGCTTTGTTGCGTCTTTATTCCTGTTGTGAAGTCCTGCCATTGATTTGATTCATATGCCGAAACCCTTTAGACCGCTCAGGCTTGTATTTCCAGATTCTGTGATGATTTGCCTCGTAAGGCTCTTTTTTTTCTTTTCTCTTTTTTGTGTCCCGTTTTGCTTGGAGGTTCTCAACGGGGATTTTATTGGAGGTATTTTGTGGGGATTTGTACAAAAGGGAAGCTTTGTGGGGAATATTTACAAAGTGCATTCTTTGTGTGGAATTTTGTACAATGGGCATGCTGGGGATTTATTTCAAAGTGGGATTTCTAGGATTTGTTGGGGTAAGCTTGTTGGGGATGTCTACAAAAGGACTCGCTGGGGTGTGCTGGGGAGATTCCATTTTTTTTTTTTTTTTTTTTTTATATTGAGGAGATTCTGTGGGAGATTGTACAAGACTCTGTTGGGATTTGTACAGGGGAGACTCTGTGGGGATTTGTCCGAAGGTGGACTTGCTGGGGAAGATTTCAAGATTTCTCTCTTTTTCCTTTACTCCGGAACACCATCAAACGTCATGATTCATCATGCTTGGGTAATCATATCAACGAGATGAGGTGCTTTCCTTCATGAGACGGGATTCCGTGCAAACAAACCATGCCACCTACTCTTTCCGGTGTGTCCTGAACTCGGGGTTAAAATGCAAAAGGGATTCGAAAAGAAACAAAGCAGGGGAAAACAAATCAGAAAAGGAATACCCTTTTCGGGACGAGAAAGACTTATCTGAGGAAGATAACGCTGGCTTTAAATGACATGACATGCTCTTTGGACTGGACGTCCGACCTTCCATGAACTTGCGTTTTCCTGAACCAGAACAGATCTGTGATTCCAAAACCGGTGGAACTTTGCCGAGACCTTCTTGGGGTGGCGTCATTCCTTTTCGGCCAACAGCACCCTTTGCGGGTTTTCACTGGCTGACCTCTCTCATTTCTCTTCCTGTCATCGCTTGATAGCACTCTTTGCGAGTTTTTACTAAACAAGCTCTCTCATTTTAGGTTTCTCTACTCGCGTCGCCTCGTGGTGCCCGAAGGTTTTCACCGCCGAGACTCTCTCATTTTATTTCTCTCAACTCGGGGTGTGCCGGTTTCCATTTGTGATGCTTATTGGTTTCCCACTATCTTTGGTAATTGATTTGAAGACTTGTACTTGGTAAAGAGAGGTAGCTGATACTAAACTTCTCAAGTGTCCGACATGCCCCGGTTTTCAATTTCAGGGTGGATGGGATTTTGTTGTTGGTGTGACTGAACCTCAGGGAGAGGCTGCCTACGTATCCTTTCGGAATCAAGTCAAACGTAGTTCAGGCCTCAATTAATGTTTTGTTTTTTTTTTTTTTTTTTTTTTGTAAGCGGCTCGAAAGTTGGTAGAGAGAATTGGGTAGTGTTTGGGGAGCGGTGGGGAATAAACACCTTCGCCATTTTCAACGTGTCAGGACCACTTGGAGTATGATCTAGACGTAGTACCTCTTGACTGCATCTGCATTCACCGCTGTGTCAGGGTCATTTCCTTCGATATCACCTAAATACAATGCTCCTCTTGGCAATATTTTCCTTACGATGTATGGGCCTTTCCAATTTGGGGCAAACTTTCCTTTTGCTTCTTCATGATGCGGCAGAATACGCCTCAGTACCAATTGTCCTACTTCGAAATTCCGAGGTCGGACTTTCTTGTTGTAAGCACGGGCCATCCTTCGTTGGTATAACTGTCCGTGACAAACTGCAGCCATCCGCTTTTCATCAATCAACGTCAATTGCTCCAGTCGAGACTTAACCCACTCGCTGTCCTCGATTTCTGCTTCGACAATGATTCGAAGTGAAGGAATCTCTACCTCTGCCGGTATTACGGCCTCGGTCCCATAAACTAAAAGATAAGGAGTCGCTCCCACCGATGTGCGTACCGTAGTGCGGTACCCCAATAATGCAAAAGGTAACTGCTCATGCCACTGTCGGGAACTTTGTATTGTTTTCCTCAAAATCTTCTTGATGTTTTTATTTGCAGCTTCCACAGCACCATTGGCTTTTGGCCGATAAGGAGTGGAATTCATGTGTGTTATCTTGAATTGCTCGCACACATCTCCCATCAAGTGACTGTTCAAGTTTGCTGCATTATCTGTAATGATAGTCGCAGGAATACCGAAGCGACAGATAAGATTTGAGTGTACAAAATCCACTACAGCTTTCTTGGTGACCGACTTGAGAGTGACAGCCTCTACCCATTTTGTGAAGTAATCGATGGCAACCAGTATAAACCTGTGTCCATTCGAAGCCTTTGGTTCAATTGGTCCAATGACGTCCATGCCCCAAGCGACAAATGGCCAAGGTGTGGACATGGGATGCAGTTCCGTGGGAGGTGCATGAATCAAATTACCGTGCACCTGACACTGATGACACTTCCGAACGAAACTAAAGCAATCCTTTTCCATGGTCATCCAGTAATAACCTGCTCGAAGGATTTTCTTTGCCAAGACATACCCGTTCATGTGAGGTCCACACACACCTGCGTGTACTTCGTGCATGATCTTTTTCGCTTCCTCGATATCGACACATCTTAAGAGATTGAGGTCCGGAGTCCTCTTATATAACAATTCACTGCTCAAAAAGAAACCACTTGCATGTCGCCTAATGGTCCTCTTTTGATCTCCAGTTGCATGCTCGGGGTATTCTTGTGTCTTCAGGAATTTCTTGATGTCATGGTACCAAGGCTGCGTATTTGACCCCGCCTCGATTACACTGCAGTAACCGTGTCTTTCCTTGATTTGGATTTCCAAAGGATCGACGTGGGCGTCGCCCGGGTAGGGTAGCATAGAAGCCAGAGTAGCAAGTGCATCTGCCAGTTCATTGTGACACCTCGGAATATACCTGAATTCTATTGAGGTAAAGCGCTTGCTGAGGTCCTCCACATGTTGTCGGTATGGGATAAGTTTGACATCCCGAGTTTCCCATTCGCCTTGAACTTGCCGGATGATCAGGTCAGAATCTCCCATAATCAGTAAGTCTTTGACATCCTGATCGATTGCCATATGTATGCCCATAATGCAGGCTTCATATTCAGCTGTATTATTTGTGCAGAAGAAACGAAGTCTAGCTGTGGCGGGATAATGCTGACCGGCAGGTGAGATCAAAATTGCCCCAATCCCTATACCCTTGGCGTTCACGGCTCCGTCAAAGAACATCTTCCAAACATGAGCTTCCTCTGAGATCACTTCTACGGTGTTTACCTCTTCATCTGGAAAGTAGGTATCCAATGGCTGGTATTCCTCATCGACCGGGTTTTCGGCCAAATGATCTGCTAACGCCTGGGCTTTCATTGCCGTGCGAGTGACATAAACTATGTCGAATTCCGTAAGCAAGATTTGCCATTTAGCCAGTCTCCCAGTAGGCATTGGTTTCTGAAATATATATTTCAAGGGATCCAACCTGCTTATGAGGAATGTAGTGTGGGCTTGGAGATAATGCCTCAGCTTTTGAGCAACCCATGTGAGAGCGCAGCATGTCTTTTCCAACAGAGTGTATTTGGCCTCGTAGCTGGTGAATTTCTTGCTCAGGTAGTAGATCGCCTGCTCCCTTTTCCCGGTCACATCGTGTTGCCCGAGGACGCAGCCAAAAGAGTTCTCCAAGACTGTCAGATACAAGAAAAGTGGCCTCCCTGGTTCGGGAGGGACCAAGACTGGGGGATTCGAAAGGTACTCTTTGACTTTATCAAAGGCTTCTTGACACTCCGTTGTCCACTTAATCGCCGCATCTTTTCTTAACAACTTGAATATGGGCTCACACGTGCTTGTCAGCTGGGCAATAAACCAACTGATGTAGTTCAGCCTGCCCAAAAGACTCATCACGTCTTTCTTCGTTCTTGGGGGAGGTAGATCTTTGATAGATTTTATCTTAGTCGGATCTAGCTCGATACCTCTCCTACTTACGATGAAACCCAAAAGTTTACCTGACGGAACTCCGAAAGCGCATTTGGCTGGATTTAGCTTCAAGTCATACTTCCTTAGCCTCACGAAGAATTTCCTCAAGTCTTGGATGTGATTATCCTGTGTCCTGGACTTGACTATTACATCGTCCACGTACACCTCTATTTCCTGATGCATCATGTCATGGAAAATGGCGGTCATGGCCCTCATGTAAGTAGCCCCAGCATTCTTTAGACCAAATGGCATGACCCGATAACAGTAGGTGCCCCAAGGCGTGGTGAAAGCGGTTTTCTCGGCGTCCTCTTCATCCATCAGCACCTGATGATATCCAGCGTAACAATCTACGAAGGATTGTATCTCGTGTTTGGCGCAATTATCAACGAGGATGTGGATGTTGGGCAGCGGGAAATTATCTTTGGGACTTGCTCTATTCAGATCTCGGTAATCTACACATACCCGAGTTTTCCCGTCCTTTTTCGGTACTGGAACCACATTCGCTAACCATGTTGTATATTGGACTACCCGGATCACTCCTGTTTTCAGTTGCTTGGTGATCTCCTCTTTAATTTTGTCACTGACCTCGGTTTTGAACTTTCGTTGCTTTTGTTGAACCGGAGGACAATCAGGATGAATCGGCAATTTGTGAACCACTAGATCGACACCTAGTCCCGGCATGTCATCATATGACCAAGCAAACACGTCTTTAAATTCAAGAAGAAGTTGAATTATCGCCTCTCGCGTTTTCTTGTCTGTGTGAATGCTTATCTTGGTCTCCTGGATTTCTTCCGGGGTTCCTAAATTTACCGGTTTAGTGTCATTCAGATTTGGCTTAGGTTTATTCTCGAAATATTCCAACTCTCGGTTTATCTCCCTAAAAGCCTCTTCCGCATCATATTCTGGTTCTGGGTTCATTAATTCGCAGTTAAATAGCTCATTGTGATCTGGGCGTGAAGTCTGCAAGCATGTCATATTTAAAGCCGCATTATTAGGACTGAAAAGGAAGATAAGAGGAAAAGTAATAAAATCAGAACAAAAGAAAGAATAGGAAAGCAATGATGATTTTTTTTTATTTTCTTTGGAAAATTGGAAGACAACAACGTTTACAACTAGGAATTCGGAACAACAATTGAAAAGAAGAAAACGTTCAAGTTATGTCCCGGAGATAACTTGTGATACAGGAAAGGTGGCAGGACAGGTCTACCCGGACTTCCGTCTAGTTGGGAATGGCGTGATCTCCCAGTTTTGGAGCTTGGCGTTTGGCCCCATGTACATCATCTCAGCAGTGCTCGTGCCTTCGCCTGGTTGAACCATGTGGACCTCGTAGAGCATTTCCCTCATTGCCCCACATATTTCCTCGATTTCCTCAACTGTGAAGACCTCATCTTCTTCTTCTTCAGTGTACCTTGGCCTGACAAAAGTCGCATGTAAATCCGGCAGTGGTTGAGGCAACTTCCAGCCCTCATTTCTCCTTTTCTTTGCCCATTTTTCGTCTGCTGGAGTAGGTTTGAAACCTAGTCCAAAAGGTTTCTTGATGACTGGTAAAGTAATGGGTTCCGTCATTCCCTGAAGGGTTCGTCCAAGCCCCTTCCCTGGCCTAAATCCGTGTCGGATCATCTCTTTGGCCACCATAATCGAAGCGTTAGACAAGAAAGGCTGGGGGCAAGGTACTCCCTCTTCGTGTTGCTCTGCCAATACCACCTCAAAAGCTTGATAGACCGTATGCTCGCTCCCTTCTCTTGGTTCAAGATACGGGATAGATGGGTCCCGATAAATGGCATGTTCATCTTCTCCATGGACCACGATCTCTTGGTCTTCATATTCGAACTTCACCATCTGGTGAAGAGTAGAAGGCACGGCTCCTGCCGCATGGATCCAAGGTCTGCTAAGGAGGAAATTGTAGGATGTGTCCATGTCGATCACCTGGAAGGTTACTCGAAATTCGACTGGTCCTATGACCAACAACAGGTCTATTTCTCCCATGGTGTCTCTCTTGATACCATCGAAAGCTCTTACGCAGACGTTGTTGGGTCGGATTCTTCCGGTCTCAATTTCCATTCTTTGCAGCGTGGAGAGCGGGCAAATATCAACACCTGATCCCCCATCCAGCATCACCCGCTTGACATAGTAGTCCTCACATTTGACTGTTAAATGCAATGCCTTGTTGTGTGCCGCTCCTTCCGGGGGTAGATCGTTCTTGCTGAAGGAGATTTGGTTGACGGCGAAGAATCTTTCTGTCATCTGCTCTAATTGCTCCACCGAGGTTTCAACCGGCACATATGCCTCATTCAGGGTCTTCAGTAAGATCTTTTGATGCTCGGCCGATCTTGTCAATAATGATAGCATGGACACCTGCTCAGGGTGCTTGCGCAACTGATCTATCACTTCGTAATCCGGCATCTTCATTTGTTGGAAGAACACTTCCGCTTCTTCAACACTCACGGGCTCCTTTGGAGGGAAGCGCCTTTGTGTGGCGTTGTTCAGTTCTTGGGTATTTGAGTACCCTCCAACAAAAGTATTTTCTGGAAGTTCTTCCATGACCTCCTTACCTTTGTATGTTACCAAAGTCTTTTGATAATTCCACGGCACTGTGGACGGGTTGGTCATTGGCTTTTGTGGCATGCGTCCGATAACCACTGGCTCATTCAGCCGAGGTGGTTGAATCGTCCCCCGGACCACATAGGCCCCTTTTGGCACGTACATAGGTTTTGTCTTTTTGATCCCGAAGTTCTGCGTCTTCTTGGCTTGACCCCGCGGTATGTAAAGGACTCCACCCTTTGCTGGTACCACTTTCTTCTCCACCTTCTTTTCAGGCTTGCTTTCTGCAGCCTTGACCTCCTCCCCCCTTTCTGATTTCTGGTCTATTTCAGGCCTCCTCCCCGTGTCGACAATGGCAATTATGGCTTTCAAGGCAGGGTCGAACTCTTTGTCTTCAAAAATCATGCCGACCAGCGGCCCATTATTGTGAGCGGGTAATGGATTGTTAGTCACATTTGGGATCTCTTCGTCCCTTAGCACTATTTTTCCCTGCTCTATCAAATTTTCGACCACTCTTTTCAAAGACCAGCAGTCGTTTGTATCATGTCCTTCGGCCCCTGAATGATAGGCGCATCTGACTCCGGCTTTATAAGAAGGAGATGTCGGGTTTTGCCTCGTTTGGGGAATTGGTTGCAAGAAACCCAACTGGACTAGCTTAGGGAACAATGTGGAGTATTGTTCACCGATGGGCGTGAAAGTCCGCCGTCGAGGTGGCTCCTGGGGGCGGTAGTTATTCTGCGGGGGTTGTGGGTTATAGTGGTTGCGGTAAGGAGGCTGATTTCTGGGAGGTGGAGCTGGGCCTCGGTTGGCTTGTTGTGGTGAATGGTTATAAGGTTGGGCATTCATGACCATATAAGGTTGATGAGCATATGCCACATTTGAGTGGGGGTAGTAGTGTTGTGGGGCCCTTTCCGGAAAATGGGGCCTGAGATGACGATACTCCCTTGCTTCAGAGGCTGCCATAGCCGTTTCTTCCTTCTTCTTCCCCCTTGTCGTCCCTCCAGACCCGCTTTGGACGGCCTGGGAGGTTGCCCTTAGGGCTGCTTGACTCAGAATCCGACCCGTTTTCAGCCCATTCTCTACCATCTCTCCTATCTTGATTGCTTCCGCGAATGGCTTACCCATGGCCGACATCATGTTTTGGAAATAGTCAGACTCTTGAGCCTGGAGAAAGGTAGTGACCATTTCCACTTCATCCATGGGAGGCTTCACTCTCGACGCCTGTTCACGCCACTTAATAGCATACTCTCTAAAGCTTTCCGAAGGCTTCTTCTTCAAATTCGACAGAGAGTTTCGGTCTGGCGCAATGTCGATGTTATACTGGAATTGCTTTACAAAATCTCTGGCGAGATCATCCCATATATGCCATCGGGACATTTCCTGATCCATATACCATTCCGAAGCTATCCCTACTAAGCTTTCCCCAAAATACGCCATTAGCAGTTCTTCTTTTCCGCCGGCTCCCCGCAATTGGTTGCAGTATTTCTTAAGATGTGCAATGGGGTCACCGTGCCCATCGTATTTCTCGAACTTGGGGGTCTTGAAACCCGTCGGCAGGTGCACGTGAGGGAACATGCACAGGTCGGCGTAAGAGACGCTCTTTTGTCCGCTCAACCCTTGCATATTCTTCAAACTTTGTTCAAGGCTTCTCATTCTCTTAGCAATCTCATTTTGTTCTGCGATCCTGGGGTTCTGATCCTGTCCCGGTGCGAGTTCGCACTGAGGCGGTAGAGGATTATTGTTGGTAGCGAACCTGGTTGGTTCCATTGAGAACGATGGTGCTTGGAATGTAAAAGAGGATGAGTCAAAGCTTGGCTTGTATGTGGCAGGCTGTGCCGTAGCTGGGCAAGGCGATGCAGTAAAGATGTTCATGTTTGCATCAGTGGCCGACATTCGGGGATGAGGCTCAGAAGGTGATCCTGCGGAGAAAGCGGAGTTGGCTGGGTACCCGAATGGGGTAGCAGGGTAATTTATGGGGACATTAGAAGTCCCACCTGACCTGGAGAATAATTCAGGGAATCCGGGGACGACACTTGGCGGCTCTTTCCCATTGTTCCAGTCATCCAGCATTTCCAACATGCGGAGCCGTAGGATTCTATTTTCTTCCGCAGTTGCGGATTCAGGCGTGAGGACGGCTGAGATTGAGCTCTCCTCTGAGACGGGGACTGTTTGCAATGGAATTTCCGAAGACATTTCCACACTTCCTTTTGACCTGGTGAAGTAAGCGTGAGTACTGCTTCTAGTCCTAACAACAGGTAGTTGAACACCTCTCCTTGATCTCGTGAAGTATGAATGCGAGGCCAGACTTTCACCAAACCAACCGTCTTTTCAAAAACCCTGAAAAATGCTCAATGCTGAAAATGCTGAAAATGCACGGTTAATTTGCAGCAAATAACGGATAGTTAATCTCACGTTGGGCATGATGCACCTATACAGTTAAGTGGATTGCTATACGTCTACTACGAGCATGCGTCATTCCGGTATTTTTCCTCTTATTTCCCCTTTTTTTTTTTCTTTTCTTTTGTTTTTATTTTATTTACCTTTATTTTTCTTTTATATTTTTTTTTGTAGCAAAAGAAAATGCGATCGGATCCGATGAGGATTGCCTACGTATCACGATACTCACGTGAATCAGATCATTACGTAGTTCGAAAACACAAATGAGCGTGAAAGAAGCAAACTCTTTATTATTGAAGCGGTCTATTACAAACTACATTTTGCAAAAGAAAAAGCAACCTTTGAAAATAAACCTAGACTCAAAAAATAAACTAAAAATCACCCTGATAAAAAAACAGGCAGAAGATGCTAAGATACAGATTTGACCTATGAATGCATTATGGTTTTAAAAATTGGTTTCCGCGAGGCGTCGTTCGGCCTCGCCGCGGTCCTAGGCGTGAGATCCCTCTCAAGTTGCTCTAGCTCGTGCATAGTCTGCTTGACATAAACCATTACTGCCGAGAGGAAGGTAACACTAGACATGTTCTCACATCGTAGACATCGTCTGGTGATGGCGTGGGCAACGGCTTTGATCCTATCTCTGGTTTGCTTCTTCTCTACAAGCAGGTGCTTTATCTGATCGCTGCATATCTTGAAGACTTGAACATCTTGCACGTGTTGATGCTTCAATCGCCGTACTTCCAATTTCATATGGGCTATTGTGTCATACCAGTATCTGCTTTCCATTTGGAAATCCTTGGCCTGACTAGCTGCTTTGATTTCAAGTGCTGCCATCTCTCTCTTTATTTTAGCAACAGTCTTCTCGTGGTCGCCTTCCAATTGATTCAGGTGTCTGCGATGCTTATCTGCTCTTGTATCCCACTGTGCTTTGAGCTCTGCTATGATGTTTTCAGATTTCTCCAAACCATCTCGCCATTCCCTGATTTCAACTTTTAGCCCTTTTATCAGCTGCTCGTCCGATCGACGCCTTGGTTGTCTATCTGCATCCAACCTTATTTGTTTGATCTGGGCTCTGAGCATTTCATTTTCTTGAATTAACATGTTCCGCTCTCCCAGATCGGTAGCAACTTGCACGTTGTGTTCATATTTCAAGTTTTCCACTTGTTGCTTTAACCTGCTGATTTCGGTGCAATAGCCTCTTTCTTTTGCTAACCAATCCCACTGCTTTTGTGATGATTCGGTAAAATTCCGGATGTGGGGTCTCTTAGCTGGCCTTTCATGCTCGAGTTCCCTTCTGTACCATGCAAGGTAACCTGGCGCCGTTTCTCCTTTGGCTTGATCCCGCACGCAAGTATCTGATTTCAAATATTGTCCCTCATTCCAGATTTGGCGAATCTTTGCTTCTGGGAACTGTCCGTTAGGACTTATCTCAACTGCTTGAGTGCTTAGATCTTCCTCATGAGGTACTGTCTGGCATCTTCCGAACTGTCTTAAAACTCGGCAGGGTGCGTAAGGTTGAATGCTTTTAAGCCCCATCAGCAAGAAATGAGTTTTAGCCGCTGACATATATAAGACCTCATCAACGGGCAACCATCCCAACTTCCATTGTATTTGGCTGGCAGTAAGAGCTTGAAAGAACGAGGTCCAAGTCAGGACTCCTTCGGGCAAACTGATCTCTTTGGTTCTCGCGTAAGATTCTTCTATGCGGGTCTTTTCCGGGGAACCATGGCTCAAAATCTCGGAATGATGGCAAAGGTGCTCGGTCATCCATATCTGCAGGAGCAAGTTACAACCTTCGAAGAAATTTCCCCCAGCTTTACAAGCTGTGAGAGCTCGAAAGATGTCGGATACCACCATAGGCGCGAGAGTACTGTCACTTTGTGTGAGTAAAGTGCTGACGACCCCCGATATCTTCAAATCAATGTTCCCATCTTTCCTGGGAAATACCAGAAGACCCAGAAACGTTATCATGAATGCCACCCGTCTGTGCTCGTCCCACTTCTGACGAACTCCTTTGCTGCACAGTTTGTTGATTGGATTATTGAATCCCCCCTCGTGACCGTATCTATCATATATGAAGCATGGAGTACAGAATCCGGCTGCTAGATCCGGGTTGTGGACTGTTCTAGGTATTTTCAATGAATCCAGGAACCGATGTACCGTGACGACTCTTGGGGCGACCAAGTATTTTTCCCTCAGCGGAAGTTCAGTATTCCCGATGTATCCGGCCATTTCTTCTAAAGTTGGGGTGAGCTCAAAATCAGAGAAATGGAAAACATTGTGTGCCGGGTCCCAATAGGTAACCAAAGCTCTTATGATATCTCCCCGAGGCTGGATTTCCAACAGACCCACAAGACCTTTCAGATTTTTCTTAACCTCATTTTGCCCTTCAACACCTAGATCATTCCACCATAGCCGTAACTTGATAGGGATTTTGGTCATTATTGAAAAATGTTCATTTTGCATCGTGCTCATCCTGCACATTTATTAAGGTGATTTTAACAAAAATGACTGACTCAAAATATTTTACAGAGGGGACCAAGCTTTGAACACGGCCTTTAAGCACTTCGGGGAAGAAGATTTTAAGGCTGTGTGGGTCTAAAAATGCTAAGGAAAACCCAAAAGTGGCTATTTATGCAAAGTCAACCTTCCGGCGTCCCTTTCGGGAACATTCGGCTATTCATGTCAAAACAACATCACCTGACTTATTTATGACTCTTTTAAAAATTTGAAACATATTTTTTTTGATTTTGGCTATTTTAGCAAAATGGGAGTTGAACCCGACGAGGGTTGCCTACGTATCTCACATCCGGTGAGAATCAAACCGGCGTAGTTCGGGGTATCGTAACATAGGAAAAAAAATCGAATAAACCTAGAAATCAGGAATGCGTATTTTTACATTTTTTTTTTTTGAAAAGAGATAAAGATTAAAGAAACTATATATATTTTTTTTATATATTATTATTATTTTTTTTTAAGAAAAATTTGGACTATTAGTCTGAATTCATAAAAGGGGTACTACGAAAGAAACAACTCATTTTTTTTTGAATTATGAATTTTCGATTTTTTTTTTTTTTACTCTTAAAATAAATACCTTTTTTTTGATCTTTGAAAGTGATAAAAGAAAAATTTTTGTATATATTTTTTTTTAACAACTCTCAATAAACAAAACAGTTTTTTTTTTTTTTTTAGAAAAATTCCGGCGAGGTTTTGACACTACTTGGACATTGGTTCTATTTTCCAAAAATAAGTAATTATCTCCCCTGCGCTGCTATTTTCCCTCTTCTTTTTTTTTAGGAACCGGTCGACATGCGGAACCGAAGCAGATAAATGCATAACACAGATAGGAATGCAGCATGATGGTCTTTCCATTTCAGGTTGCCTGTCCTAGACGGACCCAACCCCTGTGTTGAGTCCCCTAAGTCAAATGCCATATGATGCAAATAAGCGTTCCTACTAGGGATCCGGCATGAAGTTTCGTTATACTAGGTTTAAACCTTGGTATTTGCCCTAGACTGTGTACCCGAGCGGACAACTCGAGTCGAGGAGGGGGCTACGTACCGGGGACCCGCGAGATCGTCCGGCTTTGTAACTTGTCCGACCTCTTTCTTATTTCAAGTATTGACACTAACAGAATAGGGAGTCTCGACCAGCGAGCTTCTCCCTGGAGGTAAGAAAAGAAGGGTTTCGGCACAGTTTATATACAGTTCAGATAATATCAAAAGCGGTAAAAGACAAAATTTAGCACGTTATGCAAAAACATGTAATAAAGATCAGATAATAAAGTCAAATATAACAATTATTCTAAGCTCGAATTCTTGAACCCTGAACCAGTGGTTCTGGGTTTGAGTCCCCAGCAGAGTCGCCAGAGCTGTCACACCTCCTTTTTGCGCGCCCCGCCCCGAAGGGTTAAATGCGCGAGGGGAGTTTTTCCAATTTAAGTGACAATATTCGAAAATGGGATTATTTATTTAATTCAGAGTCGCCACTTGGGAAAGGTTTGGCTTTTGGTGTCCCAAGTCACCGGTTTATCTTGAATCCCAAATCGAGGAAATTCTCGACTTTTCCAAATGAAGTCTGCGAACCAGAAATTCTAAGTAAGGAATTCTGTTGACCCGAGGGAAGGTGTTAGGCACCCTCGAATCCCGTGGTTCTAGCACGGTCGCTTAAATTGTTATAATGGCTAAATATCTGATTTAAATACATGTTATGACTTACGTGCTTTTATTAAGTTTAAAAACCGCTTTTATTATTATCATTTATTTTTATAGAATTGCAACGTCGTGAAAATGCATCTCGAACCACGTCACAATCAATGCACCCGTGATCGTCAACACATTTTGATTCCGTTGAGATTTGGATTTGGGTCACATCAATGTGCACCGGAGTTTTAAGAATGTAATTTAATTAAGCCGTGCCTAAAGGGTCTAACGCGTTATTATTTTGTAGAAGGCCATGAAATTCACTAAACGGCCTATCCTGAATTCTAAATAATTATTATGGTTATTTATTGAGGGCCCCGCAATCTTGCATTTTTATTTGGCGAGGCTCATCTTTATTTTAGAAAAGGTATCCTAAAGTGGCTACATTTCTAATGCATTTGTCTCTAAAAAGAAAGGATTACGTGCTAATTACATGCTTGACCAGCTTCGGATCCTTACTTGATTATCTGATTTTTATGAGGCGTGAATTGTTTAGTGCCTTATTTCATAGATGAGCATGTTGCTAAATTGTCAAGGGAAAATTAACATACAAGATTAATAAAGCCGTTAAAAAGCTTATGATAAATATTCTTCAGATCTAAGTTTGAAACTTGCTTATTTAAACCAAATCAGTGGAATTAACTTATCGGAAACTACTACTAATAGAGTTTGAATAGGATCCTGTGAACTATTTACAAAGATTCAATAAAACTAAGCATCATATTTGGCAAGCTTAAAGCAATCTTTTCTATACATGCGGAATGTCAGTTTAAAATTACCTAATTATCTATGTGTTAAAGAACACTCACGCATTCCTCGTTAGACAACCCCTTAAACACATGAAATCACAATTTAGGACGAACTAAGCTACGGTTAAGTACAAGGCTATCTAACGTGTTTCTTTATTGAATTACAAACTAAACAAATTACACAGATCTTAAACATTTGTAAAACTGTAACTGCAGCAAACGAATGATTAAACTCATGCATATCTTTGATTTCATGCTTTCATTGTTACATCAGATGCGAAATCTTAGTATGTACCTGGATGTCGGATACAACAGCAGAAGCAAGGGGTCAGCAGGACAATAGAAGCAACACCAAACAACAGCAGTAACAGCAGGTACAAAATCCCAATGCAAGATGCAGTTATAGCCAATGGGAAGAGGTAACAAAATGAGAGCAACAAGCAGGGGAATGGGCTCAGAACTCAAACGGTCTAACTCCAAAAGAAAACAAACCAATAAGAACCAAACAGCAGAAACCTGACTGATACTTGAGAGGAAATCAACACTTATTTGAAACAGGTCAAACAAACTGGGAATCGAACAATTAGCAGGAAGAAAAGACAGTTTATGCTTTCTGTATAGCCACCCTCTATCTCCTTTCTTTCCAAAACCCAAAATCAATTTTCAGTTTTGAACTTATGCTTGAATTATCAAAAGAAACCTTTTCCAGTTCCCTCTATCTCCTTTCCTAACATCAGGTGGTATTCTTTTCCTCTCCTCTCTGTATGTGTATCTCTCTGTGTGTGCCCCTATCAGATGTCCTCCTCCTTTATCTCTTAATGTGCCTCTCTTTTATAAGCCTCAACATCAAACCTTTTACAGCCTGTTAAATTAATCAGATACCCCTCCCATGTGCCCATTTCTTTTCAGTTTCCACTCAGCTATTTAAGTATTAATCCCATGACATCCCCTTGGCAGGCTTTAACTTTTCATTTTATTATCTAAAAGCAAGTATGGGCAGTAGAATATATCTGACAGCATATACTGTCAGATTTTAAAAATTAAAAGCTTCTTAATGCAGAAAAACAGGCTGTGCACAAGGCACATGAGGTGCACCAATGCACATGCTGTGCACGAGTGCACATGCCTTCCAATTCAGAATTTAAACATAAACAATCCTTTTTTACATTGACTGATCCAAATCAACAGCTATAAGTAAACAAAACTGGTTCTGAATTGATTTCAACAAATGTTCAACAGAAGCAAATCGATTTACTATGCTCAGACAGTTGAAATTAATTGACGACACATGTCGACTCGACTATATTAGTATTAACATACACAATCGTAGCCAAAAATCAGACATTTGAACAGTATTGATACATGGTTCGCATTATACTGACTAAGCAGAAATACACTCGAGGAGTCAACTAGTCAGTCCAAACTCGAAAATCAGCTACTTGCACAAACAAACACATAATGCCTTATCAGAAAAGGAGGGGGGGGGAATTTAGACAAACAAACAGAGGTTCAGGCGAAGTGGTTGAAGCACAGTTGATAGAGGTCAAGGACATAAACAGAAAACGAACAGACCCTTACAACAATCAACAAACCAAAAACAACTAAGAAAAGAAAGAAAACTCACCTTAAACCTCAAAAAGATCGAAACCTTAACTCGGACTTGGTCAGGCCTTTCTTAAGGCTGAATGGACTTTAAACGAAGTGTTTCTCAGACGAGAAACACTTTGATTAAAGTCCATTAGACCTTAATCTCTTTGGTTGAACCAGTGACGGAGGAACACCAAATTTCCAAAACTCAGATCTGGGATTCATGCCTCCCTGATCAGATTCGGACCAAACCAAGTATGGTTTGGTCACGAGGGGGGTCTGGGGAGTGTCTGGTATGAAACTGGGTTTAAACTGAGTAGATCGAGTTTTGACTCGAATCTTCAAATGAAGATTCGAGGACCTGGGGGGTGATTCGAACTAAACGGTTAACAGGTCTATGTTCAGGGTGGTGAGGGGGTTCTATGGTATTCATGGCGAGGTCATCGGCGTTCATGCCGCCGGGATTAATGGCGAGGGATAAGGGGGCGGCTAGGGTTTTGTGGGGAAGGAGGTGAAGACGGAAGCTGGGGTATTGGATAGGGGGGCAGGGTGTGGTATGAGGCTTATATATGGAATGGGGGGATTGATTTCAACCGTTGGATGAGACGAGATGGACGGCTTGGATCTGAAGGTTTAAACGAAACGTCGTCGTTTGGCTCAGTAGGGGTCAGAATTGGTTCGGGTAACGGGTCGGGTAGTGGGATTACGGGTGAAAGATCTGGACCGTTGGATTGGCTTGGTTTAAACGGTTGTGATGGGTTGGCATCGAAACGACGTAGTTTTGGTGTTAAGCTACGTCATTTCATGGCCTGGGGGGTGGGCTGTTTGGACTGGTGGCTTGGGTTGTCCGTTTGGGCTGAGTTTGTTGGGCCAATTTTAACAAATTGGCCCAAGTCCGGAAGGGGTCTTTTCTTTCTTTTTTTTATTTCTTTTCTTATTTATTTTAAAACAAAACTAAGCCAAAAATCAAATTAAAATTAAATACACACTCAAATACAATTATTTGCACACATACTAAAATATTTCAAAACAGGTAAGGTCAAACCAAATAAAATCACGGACGAAAATGCCTAATCACGATTTTCTATTTAACGACCGGATTACGGTTTGAATTATGCAGGACACATATTTTTTTTGAATTTTATTTTAATAAAGTAAATAAATAAAAATGGGCCAAAGTCATAAATAAATCAACAAAGTGCCGCACAAAAATCCGAAATTGTACAGCAGGGCCAATTATATTTGTTTTTATTTCTTTTTTGGAGTGATTGTCGTGTGAAACAAAAATCACGTGCTCACAGGATTATCTCTGGATGTTTTAGATTTCCTTAACTCTTCGGGGCAAAGCATCTCCCCGAACGAGTTAATCCCTGGGCCTCATTGACTTCTTCTTTCACTTCCTTTCCCTTATAGGTCACTATCATCTGTTCATAGTTCCATGGGATAGCCTTGGTGTTGACTACCGGTAACTGAGTTACAGGCTTGATGATGGTAGGGTCCGTACGGGCACCCTCTACAATTATGACAGGCCTACGCGCCAACCCTAGCACAACCACTTTTGGTTTATCTTGCTTTGCTACACCATTATTTGGGGATCTTTTCTCAGCTACCACAGATGGCTCACCATTTGTCACACTCGATTTGTTCACTGATCCTTCAACTATTGGTTTTTTTATTGGCTTGACCTCACTAGACCGAATCATCATGATGCATTGTGAAGGATTCTTGGGCCCCCCCCCCCTTATGTACTATCTTGATCATGTTTGTTTCCTCATGGGTTGTCAATGGGTTCTGATTGATGTTGGGTGCCTCCGGAGTTTGGACTGGTTTGTGTCAATGAGCTCCTGGATGGCATTTTTCAAGTGCCAGCACTTCTCCGTATCATGCCCCGGAGTACCAGAACAATATGCATAGCTCAAAGAGTAATGAAGATTCTTTGAGTGAGGGTTTAGCAATTTCGACTCAATAGGCCTCAGCACATCCAACTGCCTCAATCTCTGGAATAAACTGGTATAAGACTCCCCCAATGGGGTGAAAGTTTTCTTCCGCTACAACCTCTCATTTTTAAATGCTAGATTGGGCTGGAAACCTGGGCCGGAAGGGTTTTGGTAGGCTCATGGGGGTGGGTAAGCATTTTGTGGAGCTGAGTAGGTGTTTTGTGGGGCTGGGGCACGCCATTGTGAGTATGAAGGAGGTTGAGTATATGACTGGGCGTGGTCGACAGAAATCTGAGGGTCTGATGGCGGGAAGTAATGTTAGGGTGGATTATATGGGGTTTGGGTGTAGGTTCGGTGATGGGGTCGAGGCTGGGTATAATGGTGTGACGGGCCCCTCGGTCCAAACCATGATCCTGAATCAACGGTTGCCATATCTTCTTTCTTCTTCTTTCTGATCACTCATAAAGTGCCATTCTAAATGGCTTGAGTAGTTGCTTTGATGGCCGAGTAGCTCAAGATTTTTCTTGATTTAAGCCCTTCTTCCACCTTGCCACCCATCTTCACTATCTCGTTGAACGACTTGCCTATGGACGATATCAGATGGCCAAAGTAAGTAGGCTCCAGAGCGTGCAGAAAGTACTCCACCATTTCTTTTTCCTCTACCGGAGGGTTGACTCTTGCCACTTGTTCTCTCCAGCAAAAATCGTATTCCCTGAAACTTTCTCTAGGCTTCTTCTCAATCTTAGTCAAAGACAAACGATCTGGAACAATCTCGATGTTGTATTGGAAATGACGAGCGAATGCTTGGGCCAAATCATCCCAGGTATACCATCTACTGTGATATTGATGAGTGTACCACTCCAATGTCGCGCCGCTCAAACTTTGGCTAAAGTATGCCATCAATAGATCATCTTTCCCACCAGCTCCTCTCGTTTACTGTAGAACCCCTTCAAGCGGGCGACCGGGTCTCTGTGCCCGTCATAATAGATCAAATTTAGGCATATTGAATCCCACAGGCAACTGAACATCAGGAAATAGACACAAATCTTTGTAGGCTACGCTCACCTGGCCTCCCAATCCCTACATGTTTCTGAATGATCGTTCTAAGCTTCTTACCTTCCTAAACATCTCCTCTTGCTCTTGGTTTTTAGGTGGTTTCTCAGTCTCAACAGGGAGGTCAAAACGAGGAGTGTAGGAGTAATGATCTGGGGCCTTAAAAGTAGGTTCCGGGGGATAGTATTAATTATCTTGGGTTTGGAATAATGGCTCACTGGAGGATCGATGAAGTGTAGTTGGCGGTGGTGCTACAAAAACAGGGGTGGTTGGTGGAGGGCGTACGGGATTGGTTTGGATGGTGGTACTTGTGTGGTTTGGGAAGTAGTGCCCTGATAGTGGTGGTAATGGGCGAAGCCTGGAGATGAATCAACAGTGGGAGGTTCTTGGGATTGAGCTAGTGGTGGGACAAAAGCCGGGTTGGCGAGGTATGATGGTGGTGGATGCCCTTTCATCCATGCCCGGTACATCTCTACCATTTGGAGTTTCAACTTATGCAACTCCTCTTTCAAATTAACATCAGACTCTTCTCCCTCCCTCGAGGGATCAATAACACTTGCGTCCAACTCTTGGCCAGCCATGATCAACTTGTTTTTAGACCTAGTGTTGTATGGGTGAGTAGCCAGAATGCCGAACAAACTAACCACCTGCATGTACTTGATGACAAACAAGCAAACTCGTTAGAGATTAGAGCTTAACATATAGGCAACCGCACGTTGGGGATGCAATGCACCTAAGCAGTTAACCATTTCTATTATGTATTCGAACTGCCGCTTGCGTCATCCCGGCTTTCACTAATTTGCAAATTTTCTTTCTCTCTTTCCTTTTCATTCCTGCCTTTCTGTGCTTGATTTTTGTCTTTATTCTTTTATTCTCTCATTTTTCCTCTCTTGTTTTGCCATTATTTCTTTCCCACAGTTTTATTGTTTTCTCTCCTCTCTTTTTTTCATTTCATGGTTATGATCGAATCCTATGGGGATTACTTACGTCTCATGACGCCGCATGAATCAGATCAAGCGTAGTTCTAGGAACATATGCGAAATAAAAACATTTTTGGGGTTTTCAAATTTTCATAAAATAAAAGAAATCATCTTAATTACGACGACTTCTCCTATAGATTTAAACATAAAAACTGATAGACTCGATGAGCGGACCAACAAACTTCAAAAGAAAACTGAAAATACAGATTCGAAAATGAACTAACAAAATATAGAGTCGAACAAACAAAGTCAAGAATACATAAGTGCCTCAACTACTGCTCCAGTTGGACTTGCTACGGGCCTTTGCGCCATATCTTCTTGGAGGGGAAACAAGTCATCCATGATTTGTCAGACAAAAATCATAACTGAAGCGAAGAACATGGACCTAGTCATGTCTTCACACACATTGCACTTCATCACAAAGTAGTTCGCAATTCTCCTAACCCTCTCCCTGATAATACCCTTCTCTTGTAGCAACCGTCCGATCTGTTGAGATCTGGCATCCAAAACTTGTTCGGCTACATGATTTTACTCTTGAAGCTGCTGCAGTTCTTTTTCTAGCTGTGACATCAGGGTGTCACACCTCCTTTTTACACACCCGTAGGTAGTACAAGGGAGTTTTTCCAATTTAAGTGACATTATTCGAAATGGGATTATTTATTCATTTTTTGTTCTGAGTCAACACTTAGAATAATTTGTTTTCTGGTGTCCCAAGTCACCGGCTTATTTTAAATCCTAAATTGAGGAAATTTTGACTTTCCTTTTGAAGTCTGTGAACCAGAAATTCTGAATAAGGAATTTTATTAACCCAAGGGAAGGTGTTAGGCACCCCCGGATTCCGTGGTTCTAGCACGGTCGTTTAAACTATGATAATTGGTCTATTATCTGATTTTAATACATGTTTTAGCCTATGGTATAATTTTAAACTATTAATCGCTTTTAATTAATTTTAGGAAGATTCAATGTTATCTAAAATGCGTCTTTGGATCACGCCACATGAAATGCACCCGTGGTTCGCGACACATTTTATTTAACGTTGTTGAGATTTGGATTTGGGTCACATGAAATCCACACCCGAGTTTAGGAAAGTAATTTTTTAAATAGCACGCCTAAAGCAATTACGCACTTTCAACTTTGCGAGGGCCATGAAAAATTCAACTAAATGGCATGCCTCGATTTCTAAGGATTAAAATTAATTAAGTGAGGGCCATGGGTTTTGAGATTTTATTTGGCATGGCATGCCTCAAATTATTCTAACAAAAAGGTTTTGCTATTCGAAGTTGTTATAGTCGGGTTATATGAAATGCACCCCCGACTTGAGATTCATGTATCGTAACCATGCCACGGGAACCGTATTCTTGGCCACGATAATTTATTAATCACGCCTAAAGCAGCTGACGCGAAATTACTTTCAAGGAAAGAATGGATTCCCTTATACATGAAAAGGTGGCGATTTGTGTTTAGCAAAAATAAACCCACAAACCAATTTTAACTAAGACAAGTTCAAAGTAAATGAAACATTCATGTACAGTGAAAGCAGATATACATAGGCATAAAGGGAACAATTGTTGAATTAGAACCAATCAACTTGTCCAAATAATTTTGAACAAAGGCAGCAGTATATGTTTGGAAAACCTCAAAGGAATTAATTATATATGCTTCCAGTTATTTTAAACTAACCAAGAGTGAGTCAACAACCACATCATACTTTCACAAGATGAAAACAAATCAGACCTTCGTGTTGAAATGCAGCGAGCTCGATTTAAAATCCAAAATCACTGTGAACCATTATTAGTCCAAGCTTGGTTCCAAAGGAAATCATTGTACAATTTACGAATTTCCAATAATAGCTCAAACACTAGTCTAGAATGCTAAGTCAACCAAACTTAATTACTACGCCAATATCCAACTCCCAAATTTATGTCAGTACATAAATCTATTTCAATTGATGTATGTCACTATTACCCATTTGAGCCATAGAAGGCAAAGCTCTATTTTCACTTAATCGGTCAACAAATTAACTTTTCAAACAAGACAACCTAAATAAATTAATGGTTTCAGAGCAAATGAGTAGAGCGTGAACACGCCAGAACACCTCACAAAATAACTAGAGCATAAGAAAACGCATGAAAATTTGTTGAATTCTTCAGAGGCACCCAAACAAACCAATGTTCAAGCATGATTTCATATTAGGCCAAATCTGAGAAATACAAGTTTAAAGAAAACATACCAAATGGCACGAGGATTTAAATATAAGCCAACAAAGCAAAGAAAACAACTGGTTGGAGCTGTGCAGCGATGAACAGCATGACGCAGCTTCAATCTTCCGAATTTGAAACCAAACTCGAACACCCAGAAATGGCAGAGGTTGAATTTCGAAATTAATTTTTCTTTAACATTCTTTCAGAAATTTCAGCTCTTCTTTTGTTTATCAAACTTTGTGATTTTTCAAATCTTCACTTGGAATTTTCAGCTTTGTTTCAGCCGTTTGCGTTCAAATCGCGAGTGGGTGAGTCTTCATCTTCGTTTGAGTGTGGTGGTGAGTGTATTCTCCCATGGAAAACGAAGGAGGGAGGTCGGAAAAGAGAAGATGGAAGGGATGCTCGTTCTGGTTTTTTTTGTTCAAGAGCGTCGTTGTTGGGTTTCTAATGGGCTCCCTCCTTTTCTGATATTCTCCCTGATTTTTAGGGTAAGGTCTCAGTGTTAATATCAGGGGGGATCCGATGTTTTATGTGAGGGATCTGGACCGATTCGGTTTGGCGGGTTTGACCCGTTTTCTTGGGCTAGGGCGATGAGCCCTTGGGCTGGTCCAAATTGGGCACTATTAAGGGCTGATTTGGGAGATTAAAAATGGGTCCAATTTCGGAGAATTAATACTCTTATACTCCTCTTCTTTTATTTTCAATTCCATTCTTTTTCTCTTTTCTTTTTCCTTAATTAAAAATCCTAGAAATGAAAATCCCAGATTATCTAAAAAGTGTGAAATTAAACTAATTAACTAATTACAAAAATCATAAAAGCTACTCAATCCTAAATTAAAAGAGAAAAATCAATAACCTAAATATAAAAGGCAAAAGTGTAAAAATGAATCATTTTTTGTGGTTTTCAAATTTTTATAAAGCAAATAATTATTGGTTAATTCTAAAAATATAAAAACAAATCCTTAATGCAATGCATGATATTTTTGGTATTTTTCATAATTAAAATAAAAATTAAACGTGCACAAAAATGCAAACAATTAATAAAATCCTACAAAAATCCTATAAAATGGCAGATAATTGGAAAAATCTATTTTCTTGGATTTTATAGGAGCAATTCATATAGGACAAAAATTACATGCTCACAGCTACCCCTCTTTGCTCGAAAACACGAAGGATTTTCGGGCAAAGATAAAATGAGCGAATACGAGCGATTTTTGCCCGTTTTAATACTCTATGGGAAGTATTTTTTGAAAGATCTGACCGAACCTTGCTTCAGAGGTTGCCTACATATCCTTGTCTATAAAGAAATCAGGTCAGTGTAGTTTTGGAAGTTTCGGTAGCTGGGACTAGTAGGAAGCTGTGATTTCACTGTTGTTGCTGCAGTTTCTGCTTGCTGAACTCCTTATTACACCAAGATAAAATAAAAAAAAAACTAGACTAAACTATGATCTATGCATTACAAGAATCCTATCTATATCTTCGAACTTGATCTTGCGGTTCCTGTTGCTCTGTTGACTCGTACCTTCCAGGTAAAATTCCCTTGTTGTTGACTTGAATAGTAGTCTAAGTTGCTTTCCCTTTTCTCCAGGTGGGCACCTGATTGCTGAACTTGAACTGTCTTCCTTTGACCACTGTTTCCTTTGTTCTTGAATTGTCTTCCCTTGTTCTCCAGGTGGGCACCTGATTGCAACAAAACAGACAAAACAAAAGAAATTTTTCTGCCCTAGTTTGCACTAGGAAGATTTGTGAGTTGTTAGAAAAACTATAAACCACTTGTGTTATTGATGCAATGATGAAAGTAAAATTAATGACTCCACTAGGTTGTACGTCTCCTAAACATGATTGAACTTGAAGAAAACTACAGACTAAGCTTGACTAAAGTAAAGACTGACCCTATTCTCCAGGCAGGTCCCCTGATTTCAAGAAAACTAAAAATTGACCCTCTTTTTTTTCAAATCCAGACTTCCTTCTTCTTTTTTCGAATTCAGACTTCCCTTTTTTTTAATTATTATCCTAGGAGAAAATTCATCGGACTAGGTTTCCTATCTTAGGAGAAAAATTCATCATACTAAGATTTCGATCCTAGGAGAAAAGTTCATCAGACTAGGTCTCTTTTTCGGTATCTTAGGAGAAAGATTCACCATACTAAATCCTAGGAGAAATGTTCATCAGACTAGGTCTCATTTTCGGTATCTTAGGAGAAAGATTCATCAGACTAAGATTTATATCCTAGGAGAAAGTTCATCATATTATGTCTTCTATCTTAGGAGAAAGATTCATCAGACTAAGATTTTGATCCTAGGAGAAAATTCATCAGACTAGGTCCTCTATCTTAGGAGAAAAATTCATTAGACTAAGATTGTGATCCTAGGAGAAAGTTCATCAGACTAGGTCCTCTATCTTAGGAGAAAAATTTGTCAGACTAAGATTTCGATCCTAGGAGAAAGTTCATCGGACTAGGTTCCCTTTTTTGTTATCTTAGGAGAAAGATTCATCAGACTAAGATTTATATCCTAGGAGAAAATTCATCAGACTAGGTTTTCTGTCTTATGAGAAAGATTCATCAGACTAAGATTTATATTGGGAGGAAAATCCATCAGACTAGGACTTTTATCCTAGGAGGAAAAATGTGAAGATCAATGGCAAGATTTTATACACAATAGCAAGACAAATAAAGGCAAAGATTTGAGAAACTTCCCTTTGTCGGCTCCTCTCGTCTTTCCTTTTTCTTCTCTTTTTTTGTTTTTTTTTCTTTTTCATTTTTTTTCTTTTTGAATCACTTTCCTTGCACCGCTTTGTTTCTGTTTCATACAAAGGAAAATTTGTCAGTTTTGATAATGGTGGTCGGTTTGTGGCCTTGAGTCTTGGGCAGCTTGGCTTCTGCTCAATCATCTTTAGTCGGCTTCAAAAGACTTTTGCTCAGCATCAACTCTAATTGTTTCACACCCGGTACCATTGTATTTCTGGCTCAATCAGCATTATCCCAACTGGAGATCTTTTCTTAGATGACCCTTTCTAATATCTTGAATGACTTCCTGCTTTTGAGCAATTTGTTTGTCAGAGAGAATCACAATTTATCTTTCTTGCGCCTAGTAGGCTGACAAGAGTCTTTTGGGAAGCCTTTGCATGAATCCTTAAGGCACGTTGATAGTAACAACCGAGTGTACTGGCAAAATTTACTTTGTGCAACTGAAAAGCTAGTAGCAGATTTGAAATCTTTTCTTGCTTGTTTTGACAAGGACTGACTCAAAGTGAAAGACACAATGCCATAAAGAAACAATATTAACAATAAATGCCTATGTTGGGAAGGATAGAAGGAAGGATTTTTTTTCTTTTTTTTTCAATAACTAGTTTTAATGATCATGACATGCATTTTGGACTTAACGGCCGATCTACCAAACTAGTCCAATCTTTCCTTTTACCATTCTTATGACCTTTGAAGTCGGACTTGTTTATGTCAATTCTTCGCATCAGCTTCACGACTCACTTTCGACAAGTAGTTCCTGAGGGGTTTTCACCAACAAGTCTCTCTCATTTATTTCTCTCTGCTTACCGTCGCCTTACAGTGCCCGTGAAGGTTTTTACTAGTAAGACTCTCTCATTTTCCTTATTTTCCTTTTTCTTTTACTTTCTTGTGCGGGCAACTTGACAGTGTTCTATGTCGCATGACAGTCGTTGTTCATTGCATGCTTCTCTTGGCATTCTTGAAGGCATATTGGGAGGTTTTTATTTGGATGGTTTTGGATAGGGTTGGCCAGAAAGAAAGAAAGAAAGAAAGAAAGCTCAAAATAGACTCAAAATAAAGGGGGTTGTAGACTTACAACTCTTGGAATCGACTCTTTCAAAAGTGAAATAAAATCTTTGCCCCAGTTTCAGCTATTGGGGACTTTTTGGTATATTTTGAATTCGTATCTGATTGGACCGAACCGTGAGGCTGCCTACGTATCCTTTTTTTTAAGGAATTAGGTTGAACGTAGTTCAAACATCTGACCTAACTATAATTTCATCTTTCACTTTTTTTTCTTTGTCTTTTTTTTTCTTTTGTCTTTTTTTTGTTTTCAAAACAGGTTGCCCCAGCTTCTATTTTCTGGGGGCATGGATCTTTGCCAATTCTTTTCTTCTTCATTTTTTTCACTTGAAAATTGCCCCAGTTTGTACTCTTGGGACATGGACTTCTTTTTTTTTCTTTTTCCATTTTTTTTACTCTTGACTCTGAACTTGATTCCAAAATAGGGTAGTCAAAAAAAATAACACATGCTCAAAAGGGGTAGAGAAGGATATAAAGTGTTTGGATAGCAGAAAGAGGGCCTCCCAGCCTTGAGAATGCCAAACATAGTATCTTTCGTGATCACAGCATTGACGAACAAGTCTGTCCTCTTAGTGTGTCATGGTCACAAGACACTTTCCATCCCTTAATGTCAAAATTTCTAACAAACTTCAATTGATTAAACATCCTCAAGCCCGATCTTCACAATGATTTGAAGGTGAATTTTACTCGACCTTAATTCCAAAGTATTTCAACTCTTTATTCATCCTCAAAAATGCCTTTTCCTCAGTTGTCCAACTCAAACTTAAATCAATTTTCTAAGATATGGCCGAAAATTCTGCATGCATGTCATGTCATTAAGACTAGCGGGAAAATAACTAATCATGGAACGACACAAAAGGACAAATTGTATTTCATTGAGTAAACAACAAGACAAACAACCTAAAATCCGAGTTACAACCCTAAATAACCTGGCTAATGAAAATAGCAACAAAACAGAAAGACAAGACTTACACAAACAGAATAGAGGGATAGAAGGGTTTGACTCAATAAAACAAATAAAATCTTGATCACAACCCTAAAATAACCCAGATAATAGAAAAAACATCAAAACAAACTACTAAGATTCCTTCCTAGTGAGGAGGGAATGACTTTTCAATTGCTAAGCTTGACATTTAGCCATAAATTTTCTCATCAGGATCAGTAGAGCCTTCTCCAATTTCAAAATCATTAACTTCAGTTATCAAATTCCCGAGAGGATTTTCATACTCCCTGTCACCACGCATCATCCCCACAAAGTGTGCATCATCATGTTCAGGTAAAGGATTCTGCACGATATTCTGGGTGTCACTGTCTTGGATCACAATCAGGTTTTCCTGGATCATCCTTTCTATTACTCTTTTCAAATCCCGACAGCTTTCAACAGTGTGCCCCTAGGCATTGGAATGGTATTCACACCTTTTAGAAGGGTCAAAGCTTCTTACACGTGGGTCCACATGATTTGGAGGAATAAGTGCAATCATGTCATAATGCTTTAATTTCTCAAACAAGCTTACATAGGACTCTCCTATTGGTGTAAAATTATCTTTCAACTTTTGTTCCCCTCTATACCTCTGGCCTGGATGTGGGTTATAGGGTACCTGAAAATTTTGTGGAAGTTGGTGGAGATTTTGTGATGCTCGTGCTCGCCTTCTGGGGTGTTTTGGTGGCTGGACAACATACTGATATGGAGTGACAGAGTATTGTGGGTTATGAGGTGAATATCAATGCTCAGGGGAGTCATGGGAAACCTGATGAGGCTGCGCATACCTTCGAGGTATTTTCCTGAGACCTCTTCTCGAACTTGTTGCCATCATGATTTCTCCATCCTTCTCATTCGTGCCACTAAAATTATTAGATTCAACCTGGACAGCCTAAGTTGCGGCTTTAAGAACTGCTTGACTTATAATTTTGCCTGTCTTAATACCATTCTCTACCATTTCTCCCATTTTGATTGCTTTCGATAAGGATTTGCCCACTGCGGACATCATGTTTTGAAAATAATCTGGCTCTTGAGTGTGAAGGAAGACAGTGATTAGCTCGTGGTCGTCCATGGGTGGCTTAACTCTAGCTGCTTGCTCTCTCCATTTAATGGCATATTTCCTGAAACTTTCAGTTGGTTTCTTCTTCAAGTTTGAAAGGGAATTGCGGTCTGGGGCAATGTCAATGTTATATTGGAACTGTTTGACAAAGGCCTATTCCATGTCATCCCAGACATACCAGCGAGACATGTCTTGATCCATAAACCATTCGGAGGCTACTCCCGTAAGGCTTTCCCCGAAATAAGCCATCAACAATTCTTCATTTCTTCCCGCACCTCTCAGTTGATTGCAATACCTTTTCAGGTGGGCTATGGGATATCCATGTCCATCATACTTTTCAAATTTGGGAGTCTTGAAACCAGGAGGCAAGTGGACATCGGAGAACATACATAGATCTTTGAAGGCAACACTCTTTTGACCTGCCAACCCTTGCATATTTTTCAACCGTTGTTCTAAGCTTTTCACTCTTTGGGTCATTTCTTCCTGTACCATCTTTCGGGCAGGCTTCTCAATATTTGCAGGAAGATCAAACGAGTACGAGTGGTACTCAGGAGAGTGGTACTGCTCTTGATGTGTAGCAAATTGTGACTCATGACGAGGATGTCCTTGACCACTGGCCCATGCTTGACACATTTCGGTCATTTGCTGTTTCAGTATTCTATTTTTCTCAAATATAATAGACTCTTGTTGAACCCTCTGACCCTGAGTCTCTTGAGCACTTGTAACAGCTTCGATGTCAGTTATCATTTTTTCTTGGATCTTGTGTTTCCAGCTTACCACAAACCGACCACCTTAACTTTCTTCACAATTCAAAACAAAACATGTTAGAATGGACTCAGTCGGTCCTTATTATTATCAATATTTTTTCATTTCTGTTTAATGGTGATCGAACCCGATATGGTTTGTCTACTTATCATGTGGGAACATGAATCAGATCTTGCGTAGTTCGGGAAGATTAGAAATAAAGTAAATAAACTAACTCCTTTTTTGGATTTTGAAATTTATTTTTTTCGAAAGAAATACTTACAAAAAAGAAAGAAAATTTTTTTGGATTTCGATTTGTCTTTTTTTTAAAAGAATTTTTTTTGAAAAGAAAGACGTATAAAGAAGAGGAAAAAAAATATTTTCTTGAATTTTAACTTCTTTTTCTTTTTTTTCTGGAAATTTCGAAAGAAAAACTTCTAAAGAAGAAAGAAAATATTTTTTGAATTTTATTTTGAATTTATGAAAGAAAATATTTTTGAATTTTGAATTTTCTTTTCAATTTTGAAAGAAGAATGAAAATATTTTTGGATTTTTGGAAGAAATTAAAAGAAAATATTTTTGTATATGTTTTTTAAAAAACAATTAGGGTCTAAAAGAAAGGCTTTCTAAAGAAGCAAGTAATGGAAAATATTTTTGGATTTTTTTTTGAAAATTGGTGTCTCAAAAAAAAAGACTTTTCTAGAGAGGAAGTAAAGAAAAATATTTTTGGATTTTTTGAAAATTATGGGCCGGAACCGATGAGGTTTGCCTACGTATCTCACATCCGGTGAGAATTAGACCCGCGTGGTTCGCCATTTTGACGGAATAGGGAAACGGGACACTTGAAAATTTTGGCTCGTATTGAAATGACTTTTTTTTCTTCAAAATTTTGGCAGATTTTCAGAATTTTCTAAATACATACCTCTCACTTTTTGTTTCTTTTTTCTTCTTTCTCCTCTTTTTTGATTTTCTTTTTTTTTCATTTTCTTTCCCTATTATAGAAGTCAGTCAACATGCAAGTCGAAACAAACAGATACACAAGTAGCACGTAAGATGCATCAGGATGGTTTTTTAATTTGGGTACACTTGTCCTAGACGGATCCAACTCCTGTGTTGAGTCCCCAAAGTCAAATGCATGTGATGCAAACAAGCGTTTCAACTAGGGATCCGGCATGGGGCTATGTTACTCTAGGTTTAAAAACATGGGTGTATTGTTCTAGACCTGGCTTACCCGAGCGGACAGCTCGAGCCGAGGGGGGGCAGCATAGCGGAAATACAGAAGCTTCACCGGCTTTGCAACTTGTCCTTGCCTCATTCTAAAATTGGGATATGACTCTAACAGAAAAGAAGTCATACGAAGTGCACACTTCCCAGATGATTTAGAAGACTCAGAGAGAAGAGGGTTTCGTAACAATTTATATACAGTTCAAACAATATTAAAGCGGTAAAAAGCGGCATTTAGCACATTAGGCTCAAACATGTAATAATCAGATAATAAATAAAAGCCAAGTATAACAGTTATTCTAAACTCGAATTCTTAAACCCTGAACCAAAGTTCAGAGTTATGATCCCCAGCAGAGTCGCAAAGCTATCACACCTCCTTTTTACACACCCGAAGGTAGTACAAGGGAGTTTTTCCAATTTAAGTGACATTATTCTAAATCGGATTATTTATTTATTTTTTGTTCAGAGTCGTCACTTGGAATAATTTGTTTTTTGGTGTCCCAAGTCACCGGTTTATTTTAAATCCCAAATCGAGGAAATTTTGACTTTCCTTTTGAAGTCTGCGAACCAGAAATTCTGAATAAGGAATTCTGTTAACCCGAGGGAAGGTGTTAGGCACCCCCAGATTCTGTGGTTCTAGAACGGTCTCTTAAACTATCATAATTGGTCTATTATCTGATTTTAATACATGTTTTATCATATGGTATAATTTTAAACTATTAACCGCTTTTAATTGATATTAGGAAGATTCAACGTTATCTAAAACGCGTCTTTGGATCACGCCACATGATATGCACCCGCGGTCCGCGACACATTTTATTTAACGTTGTTGAGATTTGGATTTGGGTCACATGAAATGCACACCCGAGTTTAGGAAAGTAATTTTTTAAATAGCTCGCCTAAAGCAATTACGCACTTTTAACTTTGTGAGGGCCATGGAAAATTCAACTAAATGGCACGCCTCGATTTCTTAGGATTAAAATTAATTAAGTGAGGGCCATGGGTTTTGAGATTTTATTTGGCATAGCACGCCTCAAATTATTCTAACAAAAAGGTTTTGCTATTCGAAGTTATTATAGTCGGGTTACATGAAATGCACCCCCGACTTGAGATTCATGTATCGTAACCATGCCACGGGAACCGTATTCATGGTCACGATAATTTATTAATCGCACCTAAAGCAGCTGAGACGAAATTACTTTCAAGGAAAGAATGGATTCCCTTATATATGAAAAGGCGGCGATTTGTGTTTAGCAAAAATAAACCCACAAACCAATTTTAACTAAGACAAGCTCAAAGTAAATGAAACATTCATGTACAGTGAAAGAAGACATACATAGGCACAAAGGGAACAATTATTGAATTAGAACCAATCAACTTGTCCAAATAATTTTGAACAAAGGCAGCAGTATATGTTTGGAAAACGTCAAAGGAATTAACTATATATGCTTCCAGTTATTTTAAACTAACCAAGAGTGAGTCAACAACCACATAATACTTTTACAAGATGAAAACAAATCAGATCTTCGTGTTGAAATGCAGCAAGCTCAGTTTAAAATCCAAAATCACTGTGAACCATTATTAGTCCAAGCTTGGTTCCAAAGGAAATCATTGTACAATTTACAAATTTCCAGTAATAGCTCAAACACTAGTCCAGAATGCTAAGTCATCCAAATTTAATTACTACGCCAATATCCAACTCCCAAATTTGTGTCAGTACATAAATCTATTTCAATTGTTGTATGTCATTGTTACCCGTTTGAGCCATAGAAGGCAAAGCTCTGTTTTCACTTAATCAGTCAATAACTTAACTTTTCAAACAAGACAACCTAAATAAATTAATGGTGTCAGAGCAAATGAGTAGAGCATGAACACGCCAGAACACTTCATGAAATAACTAGAGCATAAGAAAACGCATGAAAATTTGTTGAATTCTTCAGAGGCACCCAAACAAACCAATATTCAAGCATGATTTCAAATTAGGCCAAATCTGAAAAATGCAAGTTTAAAGAAGACATACCTAATAGCGCGAGGATTTAAATATAATCCAACAAAGGCAAAGAAAACAACTGGTTGGAGCTGTGCAGCGATGAACAGCAAGACGCAGCTTCAATCTTCCGAATTTGACACCAAACTCGAACACCCAGAAATGGCAGAGGTTGAATTTCGAAATTAATTTTTCTTTAACATTTTTTCAGAAATTTCAGCTCTTCTTTTGTTTATCAAACTTTGTGATTTTTCAGATCTTCACTTGGAATTTTCAGCTTTGTTTCAGCCGTTTGCGTTCAAATCGCGAGTGGGTGAGTCTTCGCCTTCGTATGAGTGTGGTGGTGAGTGTATTCTCCCATGGAAAACGAAGGAGGGAGGTCGAAAAAGAGAAGATGGAAGATGGAAGGGATGCTCGTTCTATTTTGTTTAGTTCAAGAGCGCCGCTGCTGGGTTTCTAAAAGGCTCCCTCCTTTTCTGATATTCTCCCTAGTTTTTAGAGTAAGGTCTCAGTGTTAATATCAGGGGGGATCCGATGTTTTATGTGAGGGATCTGAGTCGGTTCGGTTTGACGGGTTTGACCCGTTTTCTTGGGCTGGGGTGGTGAGCCCTTGGGCTGGTCCGAATTAGGCACTATTTGGGGCTGATTTGGGAGATTAAAAAATGGGTCCAATTTCAGAGAATTAATACTCTTATATTCCTCTTCTTTTATTTTCAATTCCATTCTTTTTTCCTTTTCTTTTCTTTTTCCTTAATTAGAAATCCTAGAAATTTAAATCCCAGATTATCTAAAAAATGTGAAATTAAACTAATTAACTAATTACAAAAATGATAAAAGCTACTCAATCCTAAATTAAAAGAGAAAAATCAATAACCTAAATATAAAAGGCAAAAGTGTAAAAATGAATCATTTTTTGTGGTTTTCAAATTTTTATAAAGCAAATAATTATTGGTTAATTCTAAAAATATAAAAACAAATCCTTAATGCAATGCATGATATTTTTGGTATTTTTCATAATTAAAATAAAAATTAAACGTGCACAAAAATGCAAACAATTAATAAAATCCTACAAAACTCTTATAAAATGGCAGATAATTGGAAAAATCTATTTTCTTGGATTTTATAGGAGCAATTCATATAGGGAAAAAATCACGTGCTCACACAGGGCATAGCAGTGCTCTCTTTCTGATTTGAAGTCTCTTGCCTGCTTGGCCATTTCGTTCTCAAGGACATTGACCTTTTTCTTTAGACCCACCATTCCTTTGTCGTACTTCTCCTTTAGTTGCCGAACGAAACTGGCCCGTCCCTCCGCATTCTTAGCTAACTTGGCTCGGGCATTTGCTAGTTCAGCTTCGGTCTTTTGCAAGTCATCCTCATAGTAACGTACTTTTTGCGTAAGGCTGTAGATGAGCTTTTCATGTTTTCTGCTTCTGCCCGGGTTCTCAGCTGTTATTCTCATTTTTTGCACTTGGGCTCGGAGAGTTTTATTTTCTTGGGCCAACCTTCTTTTTTCACCTTCAGCTTCTTGTGCCTGGAGATCATTATTGAATTCCATGTTTCTCAGCTTCTTTTCCAAGGTGTGAATCGCGGCTTAATATTTTTTCTCCTTTTCTCCCCAGGCCAACCTTTCTTGGATTTTATCATCAAAAGCTTAAACAAGAGGTCTCTTGGCAGGCCTCTCGGGCTCAGACTCGGGCTCTGGTTTGTTGTTTACACAAGACCTTTTCTCAAACCATGCGGCGTAATCTGGATCCACTTCCCCCTTTACAACATCTGGTACCTGGGTGCCATTTTTCAGATAATGGCAACCATTCCAATCCTACTGAACTAAAGTCTCGGACAATACAGCTTCTGGATGTAGCTCAATGACCTGGGTGGTGAGATATTCATCTTCGGGCACCACCTGATATCTTCCTAACTGCCTTAAGACCCTCTGCGGTGCATATGGATGGACACTCCTCAAACCCATCAACCATAGGTAACCCTTGGTATCCATCATATATATGGCTTCTGTCATCGAGAGTCATCCTATAGTCCACTCGACCTGACTTGCTTTGAGAGCTTTCAAGTGGGAAACCCAGTCTTCAAACCTTTCTGGCACATTGTAGTCTTTCACCCTTTCCTCATAACTCTTGATGAAGTTATCCATGCTCGAACCATAAATCATGAATTTGGGGTGATAGCGGAGATGCTCGATCAACCACATTTGTAGAAGAATATTGTAACCTTCGAAGAATTGAGCCCTGGCTTTGCATAATGTCAATGCTCAATAAATGTCTGCCAACACTAATGGAGCAAGTGTTTGATCTTTCTTGGTAGTGAGTATTTGTGCAATTTTGTCCATACTGATGTCCATTGTCCCTTCCGCATTTGGAAAGACCATGATCCCCAAAAACTCCACAATAAGTGAACGACGATGAATTTGCCAGAGGCCCTTATCTTGTTTGTTGTTCAAACCCTTTTCAGGTGTTTCGAACCCAGCTGAGTGCCTGAACCTGAAGTACAAGAAGTAGAAAGAACAACACCATTTGCTTACATAGGCCTTCTTCATCTATTTACTGATATTTAGGAGGTCAAAGAACTTGTGCACCAAAGGAGCCCTCAGAAATATAAGTTGTTGTTTCCTTAAGTCCCGGCCAAACTCAATATACCCGGCCATTTCCTCCAAAGTAGGGGTGATCTCAAATTTTGAGAAACAAAAAACATTGTGGACAGGGTCCCAAAAAGTTACCAAAGCCTTGATTAGATCTTCCCGTGGTTTGATTTCCAAAATGTTTATAAGGGCACCCAACTATTTTTTCACCCAATCCTAGCCATCTTCATCTAGATCATTCCACCACATGCGCAACTGCAGCTGCGCCTCTTCTATGACCAACTCTGACGGGTTCTAGGCAGTGTTCATTTGTACCTGTGGGAGATTAAGGTTAGGTTTGACTCTGGTGGACCTTTTTTGTAAAATAGATTTTTCAATTTCTAAAAGAAAAATCAACGGACCATGATTCCTTCCCCTATATGCTAATTTTAGCAAAAATAGTCATTTTTGCAAACGTGGCCCCTTCCCAATTCCAAATAAATTTTGAGGCCGGGGAGAACTACCTTATGGAAAAATAACACTTTACCGACAGACTTGTCCATTCTTTACGAAAATAGCCCTTCGACAACTGAAGATACTCTAAGGTTGTCTCGGCAAGAACGACTTAAGACATTACTGAAGCTGGATCGGCTTATTTTTGACAAAAACCCTAAACCACATTTATCTGACCATTTACTCCCCTTTTTTTCTTCTCTTTTTTTTTCAAAAAATAAGGCCTAACCTTATGTAGGTTGCCTACGTATCCCACATCCGGTGAGAATCAGACCTACGTAGTTCGGTCAGTATTGACACACTTGAAAAGGACACAGTATTGACTTATTTTGAAATGACTCTTTTTCTTTTCCTCTTTTTTTTTGAAAATTTTCGGTAGAGTTTCAGGACATTTCCAAATACCGGGGATTTTTCAGAATCAGGCTTTATCACTCTTGGTTTTTCTCTTGATTTATTTTTCCTAGCAGGTCAGCATGTAGGCCGAAACAAATAAATGTTCACATAGCACGTAGGATGCATCAGTATGGTCTATTATTTTGGGTATACCTGTCCTAGACGGACTCAACCCTTGTGTTGAGTCCCCTAAGTCAAATGCACATGATGCAAACAAACGTTCCTACTAGGGATCCGGCATGAGGCTGTGTTTTTTCAGGTTTGAAACCTGGGGTTATGTTCTAGACCTAGCTTACCCGAGCAGACAACTCGAGCCGAAGAGGGGGCAACGTACCGGGAGCACTGAAGTTTACCCGGCCTTGTTGCTGGCCCAGCCTCGTTCTATTTGGTATAACTTCTACAGAAAAAGCAGCCACGCGAACGTGTGTGTTGATACCCAATTTTTCCTTAGGTAATTTTATACCCAAAATATTTCAAAATAGCATATATCAGCACACCCAAGAGTTTTGGTATTTTTAATGATTTTTAAAACCAAGTTATTGCGTATTTTAATACCATAAATCCAATAATTGTTTCCAAAATTATTATTTTTGGTGAATAACTTATTTTATCCTCGTATATACACCAAAATATAATTAAGGTGATTTTTGCACATTTTTACAAATTTGTTTGGCATTTTTAAAAGCTAAATTGCATATAATTGCAATTATAGCCTATTTTGTAATTAATAGCATCTTATAATTATAAAATTAACCCCAACATTTTTTAATTAATATTATATGATATTTGTTTACCCGGTACTTTTAATTTGTTCTTAAAATCGTTATTGCTATTTTTATAAAACAAAATGGGAAAAGTGGCTATTTACAATCTAGCCTCAATTGTATTTCAATTTCAGCCAATTTGGCACCCCTAATTAACCCAACTCAGCCCCAAATTCGAGCCCAAACTACCCAGCCCAATTACCTTTAACCCGATCCAGCACCTACTCAACCAACCCAGCCCATAACCCCGTTCAATCTCGGCCGTTGATCACTTAGATCAACGGCCACCATTGATTCTTTCCTTTTTAATTTCAAACGACCCCTAAACCTACCCCATTCCTTCAGAGACGCCGCCTTTGAATCCCTTCTTTCTCTCAACTCTCTCTCAACCCACCTTAAACTCTAGCCGTCACCTCTCACTAAAACCTTAATCCATGGCTTCCCAGGCTCATCGGAGACCTGTACCAGCCTCTGATGGCCTCTACGTGCTCGTCTTTGAGGTCTTATGACTAGATCTTGAAGGGGTTTCGACCAAGCCTTGCTTGATGACTGTTCTCGGTCGTCTTCAACCTTTGTCCAGGCCAGCCATGGCTATTCGAGTTCGATCTTCGACTTTCCTGCTTAGATCGATGGTTTTCAAAGCCTTTCTCATCGCCTGGGTTTCTTACGAAATCCTAATCTCTAAGGTTCCTTCGATTTTATTTCAGATATGCCCCGGATCTATATGTTTTTGAACTTTCTAAGCATCTTTCTCAAAGTTTCTTTAATTATTTGCTTTCAAAACTCTTTATTCTTTGATTAGGGTTTTATGTTAAGGTATTTCGAATCTCTTCTCTGATTCTCGGCATGTTTTACTGTGTTTTGCTTGTGTTGTTTTCTATCTGAGTTAGCATGTTTAAAACCCTAATTCTTGAGATTTTGTTTGAGTTTCTTAGTCTGTTTGTTAACATTCGTTTACCTTGTTTTTCTATCTGAGTTAGTATGTTGAAAACCCTAATTTTTGGAGTTTATTCGAGATTCTGAATTTGTTTGCTTGTTTCACTTGTTTATCGCCTCTAAACCTGACTGATTTTGAAAACCCTAGTTATTTGGGGGTCTATTTGAGTTCCTGAAGTTCTTCGTCTGTTGAAATTGCTTAATGTGATTCTTTTACTTCAACTCTCTTTTTTCTTTATGTGACTCTTTTGGTTCTGAGTTCTTGCTACCTGTCAAACTCAACTATGACTTTCACTCGACTCTTTGCATGCCTCTGATCCTTTTCTCTATTACTAAACCACTGAAACCTGACTATCATGCTTCGAATTCTTGCTCTATGCTACTACTGTATGGTGTTTCTTTTGCCATAGCTTGGCCTCACATGTCTATTACTTGTGCATTCCTTTATATACTGAGTCCCTTCTGTGATTGATTTTCAAACTCATAACTGATTTCAAAACTTTTCCCTCTTACTCGCCTGTTAAGGGTTAATTGATTCTCTTTCTTGGTTTGGCCTTACTAAACCCTTTCCAAAAATAAGTACAATCCTGTACTTGGACCTAAATACTTGTTGTATGATTTTACTGCTCCTTTTATGGCAACAACCATTCTGCTTACAGACTGATTTTCTTTCCTTATTTTGATCCTATTAGTATCTGTTTGAATAATAATCCCTTGATTAAAGGGAAGTCTTGTGTTAATTGATTCTTATTGAGATCATGCCCATATTTGTGTTAAAGTTATACTTGTTACCTTATTCTTTACTCGTCTTCAGTACTATAAGTACCCCCATTCTCTTTTACATGACACTCACTAACACATTGCATATCACGAACACACACAGCATAAGTCACTACTTCTTCTCTCAAATACTCTTAGTTTTTCTTAAAAACATTCGAGTTTTTCTCTGAACTCATAAGCAAGAGTCCTCTTCTCTGATTGTGCTTTGGCTGCAAGTATTCTGCTTTTCTTCCTGCTTACTTTTCTGCAACTGGTATGTCTCTTCTTGTTTAAATTCTTCCTCTCTCTTATGTGTTTATGCTTCAGTCTTCTCTTTGTTTATTTTACTGCTTTTTGCAAGTTTGTTTATTCTTGCTCCTATATGAATCCCCATCCCTAAACCCTTTGTATGTTGAGTTATGGTTCAGAAAACATGACAACACTTGATATTGTTGTTCATGTATATGGACTGGACTCCCCGAGTCCTAAACTCTTTCAATTCCCATTCCCATTTCCCTTTATGTGTATTCTGAGCCTGAGACTTTGGTCTGGCAGTGTCCTAATCACTGTCCAGACCATAGTCTAACCTTCAATAGGTCTGTGCTCTTCTTTGTTGGCTGAGCAGGCCTGGTCAGTGGTGTGCCAGCCTATCCTATGGATAGGCATGACCACCAGCCTGCCATGGCACTCCCTAACCCCCCTCTTGTACTTACACTCATTCTTAGAAACTAAGTTCTGCCCCTCTCTTGTGAGCCTTGCCTTGGGACCCCCTGAGCTCCCTCTGAACTTGGACACCTGAGGGCTGGCCCTTCCACACTGCACTATAACTTTTTCTAATTAATATCTTGGGTTTAAGCATTGCCTGGAGTTCTTGAAACTCCTTGGATCTCTGAAACACCCTAGATAAGAGAAAGCTTTGGAAATCTGGATCTCAAAAGTGGTTCAATCTCATATTGTTAGATACTAAGTCTGAATTAGGCTGCTCGGATGTAGCTGTAATTTCTGATGTAATTTTATTTCTGTCTTATTTTTCTGGTCTGTAATAATTTGTATAAACTCGGGGATCTAGTGAAAAGGGGAGGGAATTTACTTTTATGCACAAAAGGGTAGAAACCATGCCTATAGGACTTTTATTGTTAATCTATGCAATCTCACAAGTAAAAATCATGCCTATAGGATCTAACTTTCTGATTTCTGCAACTATACATATAGATACCATGCCTATAGAGATTTGCATTTCTGCATTTATAATGACATTAGGCAAACTGTTAGGTTTAATGATAAATCAGCATATAGATATCATGTTTATAAGGCTGTTAACGTTTGAAAGGTATTAAAATCAGTAACTCGTAGAGATCATGCCTATAGGAACTTCAAATCAGAATTGTTTCACTCGTCTAAAATAGTACTGACCCTTTTTGCTAAAACGAGCAACTTTCTGCACGTTTTCTGAACCCTTAAAACTTTTCTTGCAACCAAATTAGTGCATCTCTTTCCTTCTTGATAAATATTCTCAAATCAGTGCATATTTTCTAAAAACTTACTGCTTTCCAGATAATTTGACAAACATTTTTTCAAATCAATCTGAATTCATTTCTTTATACTTATCTGATAAACCTTTTGAATCAGTCTGCAATTCAGTTCTTTTGTTAAAACTCGGCAACTCTTTTTATTAAACAAGTATGTTTTCTGAAACTCGTTTAAACCATTGTCTTTGTATTAAGTCTGCAATCTTTTTTGAAACTCGTCTTATTCTGCAACTCCTTTACAATCAGTAGTTCTGTCCCACACTTAAGGTAAAGTTGACTAATTAAAGTGGCTCAGTCTTTGACAACTGCATTCGAGCGAGCCTAATGCGGCTTCCTGTCTAAAAGTATGAGTTGAACCAGTCCGCTTATCACTTTAATTTTAAAAACGAAACCAGTACATGCAAGACATGCTAAACTCCATGGATTATCTGATTTAAGGAGGTTTACTTGAGCCTTACTTGCTTATCTGCCTCCACTTTTACTTGTATTATGTGTTTTGATTGACGCCTTAGTATTTTGTCCTTTGAAACTCTCAAAAGGCCCCAAATCCCTTTCCCTTTAGGATTAGTAGTCCTAAATTCCTCCGGGACTGATAGGATTGGGACGGGTACTAGCATGCAATAAGTAACGAAACTTTCAGCGCTTTAATACCTTAACGGGGTGGGAAGGGTAGAATATGGATATGATGACTGGTGCGCTAATATCACGTGCGACCCCTCTTCCGAGGAGAGATTGCTGGATATTGCATTGATGTGATCCATATTGTTTGTAAACCTAGGACCCCCTCTCCCCTTTACTTGTTAATTATTTTTAAGTTTTCTTTTAAACTTTCTAAACTCCTTCTACTTCTTTTCTTTTTCAACTTTTAAACTTGTTTGCGAAACTATGTGAAGCCCTTTGCTTTATTTTTCTACTTGTCTTCTTAAAGTCACAATTGTAGCATGGTCGGGAACCACACTTGTGGATCCTGAGGGGTGCCTAACACCTTCCCCTCGGGATAATTTCTAGCACTTACCCTAATCTCTGGTCTCTTCATCTCAAACCTTTCTTAAAAGTGTCCTAATGCACTATAATCATTAGGTGGCGACTCTTCAACTTCTAAGACCTAATTCTCGAAAGGGAATAGAGTTGTCATCCCAATGTCGTATACCCGATTTCGACCCGTAGAAAAAGGGGGCGTCGATAGCATGGCGACTCTGCTGGGGATTCTTTAGGCTTTTACCACTGCATGCTGCTTCTGACTCTATTATCTCATTAATTGCTTTATTTACTGTCTTTTATTCTATCACTACGAAACTGACTTGGCTTTTCATGTCTTTTCTTTCCTTTAACTGCTTTCCTTTACTGCTTTATTTCAATAGTGTTGTAATTACTGCAATTATTGTAATTATTAACTTATGAACGTAGAAATACATGTCAATTTGTTTCATTCTTGTAAACTGCATCTTCAACATCATATTCCACTCGTGCCAAACTGATACCATAGCAACGCTTATAATGAGTGCTTGCGCTCTTCCAATATTATCACCCTTTAAATTCGGTAAAGGCGTATTTGCGGTAAAACAAGTCGATCAGCGGTGCAGTCGACGGTTCCGTGCCTTTCCCTCTTGAGTTATCCGCTCAAGGGTACATGTCTAATATAGAAACCTTACTATGTTCAATTGTACATGCATCATGGTCAAACCTAGTCGAGTCAGTTATGTTGTCCGCATAATGACTCATTAAGATAGCCTTGTCCAAAGTCCATCGGGTTTCCCTGAAACCCAAACGGACACCTACATGTTCTATGCATTTATTTGGATAACTAAATGCTTGCTATGCTAATTATTGGTTTAAATAGTCGAGTCTGGCGGGGTAAGGGTCTAACACTCTGTTTTGCGAAAAATGAGGTATGAAGTCCCTAGATTTGGCATGGTAACCAACATTCATCCAAGGCTGCTAAATTGGTGGAAAGACCTCCACTCCAGTGATATGACACTCATCTGCAAATACTTAGGGAATCTGCCTTCTCTTCTAGAAATCCAACCTAACAACAAAATCATAGAGGCTGCAACTCTGTTCTAGGATAGTGACAGGTCCGTGTTCCGCTTCGGGGACCTTGAAATGATCCTTTGCTCGAAGAAATAGGAGGTTTAGCTGGTATTCCTTGGGAGACTCCAGGTTTGCTTATTCTAGAGAATCGCAAGGGTAGGGGTTTCCTTAAGATGATGGGACTGAAGAAGAATCCAACCTTGACTTGTTTGAAAGACTCCTACATCCCATTCGACTATATGTACGAGAGGTACAGCCATAGCAAGTCATACCGCACCTACTTAGACGAATTTGCCCTCACCTCACTGGGGCATATTCACAGAAGGGTCTTCGTATTCATGTTTTGTTTCCTAGGGATGATAGTGTTCCCTATGAAGAAGGCTAGGATCCACACCAGACTGGCCATGGTAACCAAGACTCTGATGGAAGGAATTGGCGGACAGCCTTTCAGTATAGTGCTCATGATTGTTGCTGAGATATACCAAGCCCTGGACAACTGTCAGCGAAAGGCCAGTCATTTTGAGGGATGCAATTTATTACTTCAGCTCTGGCTCATGGAGCACCTCCAGAAAGGGGAATACTGGCAAGAGATCTTACGCAGAGACTGGGATGATCACATTGCCTTCCACCAGCCAAGGCATATGAATTACATGCCTAACATGTTCTCTCAGCCAGAGGACGCTGGAGGATGGGTGGAGTTATTTGAGAATCTAAAAGAAGACCAGGTACAGTGGATGGTCGAGTGGTTCCCTACAGAAGAATTCATTGTTCGATCCCGAGACGCACCATTTCTCATAATCATTGGTCTAAGAGGAATTTATCCCTACGTTCCCCTCCGGGCCATGAGGCAGGCTGGAAGAAATCAAATCATACCAAGGGTCGACAAAATAAGTCACTTTAGGGCTGATTTCCAGGACGATGATAGCCCTCACAAATGCCAAGCTCAGCACATGTGGCATTGCAAGCTCATTTTGGGGAGAGAATCTATTGAGCCAGACAGGTATCACGCCGGTTGTGTGCCGTACTATTCGGGTTGGTTGAAAGATAATCACAATGGTGTGGGCCAGCCCGGGTTCATTCGAGGACACAGAATTATCGACGAGAAAGCTGAAGCGCGAGTTAAGTACAATCAATTGCGCAAGAGAATTCAAGAGTGTGAAAGTGAGCATCGGGAAATACAAGAAGCCCATAAAAAGTTGATCGAGGAATGGAAGGATATGGCTATCAGTGCCAACAAACGACTAGGGTATTTGGAGCGGGGTCTAGTGGAGCTAGAAGGAAAGTTCCTCAAGAGGATTGAAGACTGTCGAAACGCTGAAGGGAATACAGGCGAACATTTGGCCCAAGCTTATCTGCTGCTAGGACTGCGCGAGCTGGTGAAGCTGTTCGAGGGAGACAAAGATGCTGAATCTGGGGAAGGTCCTTCTGGGGCCAAGTAGTTAGGAGTCTTTCTTTTCGCTTTTAATGTAATAAGGCCAATGGCCATTAGTGATATTTTTACTTTCCGCTATTTTAGTGTCGTTTTGGGATATCTTATTTTTGTCAATAAAATGAGGCATTTAGCATTATAAGTTCTCCAAATTAATTTGTCGCTAGGTCTACCTCGGGCACAACGAGGCATCCAAATTAGGACGCGATTTATATTCTTGCACAATGTGTTTAAATACTGCAACATTTTTCCTCATAATCCGCACTAACTTGTTACCTTGTTTTTTGTTTTTCTTTTATTTTTTATTCCCCTCCCCAAAGGTTAGTTCGTGCATTCTGGCACCATCATCATACAATACAAGATCCAAGGGCCCTCCACCTCCTCCTCCTCCGAGTCCTATCCGGAATAAGAACAAAGGCAGGATGGGAGATTCAAGCGCCAGAAAGGAAATTGAAAGGATTGAGATTCCTCAGGATACCCCGATTACTAAGGAAACTGCTACCCAACTTGAGCAGAAATTATTGAAGTTCCGAGAAGAACTGGATCAAGTTCGGAATTTGGCAAATTTATCATTCTCTCTCACCGCTCCTGATGTCAACTTTCCAAATGCTCAAAATCCCGCACCTCCACAGAACACCCCACAACCACAGATGCCACTCACTCATGCTCAACACTACAATACATGCCACACTCTAAACAACACTCCACTACTCATTCTTGAACCATTGAACACCAAAAACGACCACCTCCACAACACAACACTCCCATCTACGTAGATACTATACCCCGCTACACTCAACCAATCTCAAGTGCACCTGAGTCTGATGACAAAGAGTCTCTTATCAGAAACTTGGCAGCAGAACTCAAGAAGTTGACCAGCCGAGTCCAGGGCGTGGAAGGCAACAGAGGTATAGAGGGGCTTAATTATGAGGACCTCTGCATTCAGCCAGATGTTGAACTTCCGGAGGGGTACAAACCTCCCAAGTTCGAAATATTCGATGGCACGGGAGATCCCAGAGTCCATTTGAGGACATATTGTGATAAGCTGGTTGGAGTCGGAAGGGATGAGAAAATCCGTATGAAACTCTTCATGAGGAGTCTGAAGGGGGATGCTTTATCCTGGTACATCAGCCAAGACCCCAAGAAATGGACAAGAGGGGTAGGTATGGCATCAGATTTCATGAACAGGTTCCGATTCAATACAGAGAATGCACCGGATGTATTCTACATCCAGAATTTGAAGAAGAAGCCTACCGAGACATTCCGCGAGTATGCTACTCGTTGGATATCAGAGGCTGCTAAGGTCAGACCGGCCTTAGAAGAGGAACAGATGAACAGATTCTTCATCCGGGCTCAAGATCCACAATATTATGAGAGGTTGATGTTGATCGAGGGCCAGAAATTCTCCGATATCATCAAGCTGGGAGAAAGAATTGAGGAAGGCATTAAGAATGGTATGGTTACTAATCTTGAAGCATTGCAGGCCACCAACAAGGCTTTACAGTCTGGTGGCACGTCCAAGAAGAAGGATGTGAGTGCCGTGATGGTCGCACAGGGAGCCAAATCACCACTAAAATACCACATTTACCCGTCACCTCCACTTACATATCAGCCCATCCCAAATTACCAAGCACCCGCACCCTCTTACCAAAATCCACCACCCGTTTACCAATCATCTCCACTTCCCGCATATCAACCCACTTCACCTAGATACTCTCAACCTGCACCTGTTTACCAAGCTTATAATGCCCAACCCTCTCACTACCAATCACCTCCCACTCACCAAAATTCCCTAGACCTAAACCAAATTTTGACCGCAGACCTCCCAGACAATATACAGCCATCGTTGAGCCAATTGACCAGCTGTATGAGAAACTTAAAGCTGTTGGTTATGTCTCTCCTATCCCTGCCATAACTTTAGAAAATCCTTCCCAGTGGGTCAACCCTAATAAGACCTGTGCGTACCACTCTGGCATGAAGGGACATACCATTGACGAGTGCCGCTCGTTGAAGGACAAGATTCAAACTCTGATCAACAATAAGGTTATTGTAGCAAAGGAGCCTACTCCTAATGTCTGCAACAACCCTCTGCCTGATCACAAAGGCGGAGATATTCACATGATCGAGATCGAAGATAGACTGGGACCCTGAGGGGTCGATAGGATTGATTGCTAAGGGTGATGAGCCAAAGAAATTGGCGGTCACACTTAACCCAATTATTGTGCAGAATCATCCCTCCCCGGGCAATGAAGTAAATATGTGTATACCTCTCGAATTTGAAGCACCTTTTTCTGCCAAGGCACCCAGACCAATTAAAGTTGAGTTTGGAGTTCCGAAGGCATCTACACCTTTCGAAGTTGTTGTGTTACCACCAAGGGTACCCATTTCTATAGCAATGTCATACATAACACCGTTCCACTCATATGTCATACCATGGGATTACACAGCTGAAGCTAGGAGAAAAGGGAAGACCAAGACAGGAGAAACAATTGTTGCGTAGGGTATGACCAGAACAGGCAGGGTTTACACTTCAGAACACCTAGCTAAGTCCAGTAAGCAAGCCTCTGGACGGACTATTGAAACTGGGCCCGATGATCTTTGGAGGAAAATACAAGCTAAGGAGTATTCGGTCGTTGAGCAGTTGAACAAAACACCAGCGCAGATATCCATCCTAGCTCTTCTATAGAGCTGTGACGCACACAAAAATGCCTTGATGAAGATATTGAGCGAAGCTTATGTGCCCAGCAACATAACTGGAGGCGAAATAGCAAATATGGTAGGACAAATACTGGAAAGCCACAAAATCACCTTCCACGAAGATGAGCTGCCGCCGGAAGGACTGAGTCACAACATGGCCTTGCACATCACCGTGCAATGCGAGGATTACTTCATCACTAGAGTCTTGATCGATGGAGGCTCCAACCTCAACATATGTCTGTTGATAACTCTCAGAACATTGGGAAAGAGCCTACACGAGATCAAAGATGGGGCTATCAATGTCAAAACCTTAGATGGGTCCCAAAGGTCTACTATCGGAGAGATCAGCCTATGCTTGCAAATGGGGCCAACCTGGTTCGACGTTGACTTTCAAGTGATAGATGTCCCAGCATCCTACAATTTGCTGTTGGGACGACCATGGATCCACGTCGCTGGAGCTGTAGCATCGACCCTGCATCAGGCAGTGAAGTTCGAATGGAATCACCAAGAGGTGATTATTCATGGCGATAGTAGCAACCCCATATATAGTCGCCAGACCATCCCGATGATTGGAGGCAGAAGGAGAATAGGCGGATAAACATACCACCATATTGAAAGAGTCAACGCTGTACACAAAGATAAATGGTGGGATAACAAGATTGAAAGTACCCTGAATTGGTGTGGATACGAACCTGGAAAGGGACTCGGCAAAAATCTCTAGGGAATCGCGAAACCCATCAAGCTGAAGAAACATGGTACTACATTTGGTTTGGGGTATGAGTACACTTGGGAGGAGTTCAATCACTGGTCGCCACCATGGCGCGGTCCTTACTACCCACTGGAGCATCCGATACCTCACCTGGAGCAGACTTTCTAGCCAGTAGATACTATATATGGGTCGGAGGAAGATGAAGCATTGGCAGCCATGAAGAATCTGTTCCTGGAGGATGATGATATGGCCTGCTGCATTATTTTCAAGGAGGAAGGGGAGGAAATCCCTTCTATACAAGTTGTGAACCGAGGAGAGCGCCTCAGCAATTGGTCAATCAGAACCACCAGGGCCCGGAAAGCTCAGGGTAGCAAGGCTAAACAAAAGCACCATGCATCACATTTTTACTTTTTACTAGCTGATTTTATTTCCGCATTGTCTTTAATTCTGAAAAAAGCTCTGATATTCAAAACAATTAGGAATTCAATCGAAGCATTTCAGTTTATTATATATGTCGCTCTTATTATTTTTTCTATCATTCACTTTATTATACATAACATTACTATTACTTGCCTTGACGATGAACCAACGATTGTGACTTGCAACGAGACAACGCAACAAACGGATATGGATTCAGAAGAGGATGATATACCAGAAGAGGTCGTCAGAGAGGCTGAGAATTTTGAGAATAGGCCTAAGTCTAAATTGGACGAAACTGAGGTCGTTAATCTGGGAGATACAGAGGATGTCAAAGAAACGCGCATCAGTGTTCACCTATCACCATCAGAAAATAAAGAGTACACGAAATTCCTAAAGGAATATGAAGACATATTCGCCTGGTCTTATGATGATATCACTGGTATCAGTACATCCATTGTAGCTCACAAACTGCCAACAGATCCAACATGTCCGCCGGTAAAGCAGAAGCTCAGGAAATTCAAACCCGACATGAGTTTGAAAATCAAAGAAGAGGTTACCAAGCAAGTCAAAGCCAAGGTTCTCAGGGTAGTAGAGTATCCGACATGGTTAGCCAACATCGTGCCAGTGCCAAAAAAGGATGGGAAAGTTAGAGTTTGTGTTGACTACCGGGATCTTAATCGGGCCAGTCCCAAAGACGACTTCCCCTTGCCTAACATACACATTCTTATCGACAACTGCGCCAAGAATGAGTTGCAGTCTTTTGTTGATTGTTTTGTTGGGTATCATCAGATATGGATGGATGAGGAAGATGCAGAGAAAACGGCTTTCATCACACCATAGGGAATGTACTGTTACAAAATAATGCCATTCGGTTTGAAGAATGCTGGTGCCACCTACATGAGAGCCATGACTACCATCTTTCATGACATGATACACAAGGAGATCGAGGTATATGTGGATGATGTCATCATCAAATCCAAGAAATCAAGGGATCACATGGAAGACCTAAGAAAGTTCTTCAACAAACTGAGGAGGTACAATCTAAAACTGAATCCCGCCAAGTGTGCATTCGGGGTTCCTGCTGGAAAATTATTGGGTTTCATCATGAGTCGTCGAGGAATAGAATTGGATCCATCAAAGGTCAAAGCTATCCAAGAATTGCCACCGCCAAAGAACAAGAAGGACGTAATGAGTTTCCTGGGGAGACTCAACTATATCAGCCGGTTCATAGCTCAGTCCACGGTTATTTGTGAACCTATTTTTAAAATGTTGAAAAAAGGATGTTGCCACGAAGTGGACTGATGATTGTCAGAAAGCTTTTGACAGAATTAAGGAATACCTGTCAATGCCGCCGGTCTTGGTTCCGCCTGAGCTAGGAAGACCCCTATTGCTTTACCTTGCGATATTGGATGGAGTATTCGGTTGTGTTCTGGGACAACATGATAAAACAGGGAGAAAGGAGCAAGCCATCTACTATCTCAGTAAGAAGTTCACACCGTACAAGGCCCGGTATTCTCTTTTAGAACGCACTTGTTGTGCTCTGACTTGGGTCGCGCAGAAGTTGAGGCATTACTTCTGTGCTTACACTACTTATCTCATATCCAGAGTGGACCCTCTGAAGTATATCTTCCAGAAACCCATGCCCACTGGCAAGCTCGCCAAGTGGCAAATCCTGCTAAGTGAATTCGACATTGTTTACGAGACCCAGAAAGTAATCAAAGAGCAAGCCTTGGCGGATCATCTCGCCAAGAATCCCGTGGACGGAGAATACGAGCCCCTAAAAACATATTTTCCCGATGAAGAGGTATCTTTCATAGGAGAAGATATTGCAGAATACTATGATGGTTGGAGGTTGTTTTTCGACGGAGCTGCAAATTTCAAAGGAGTTGGCATAGGAGCAGTCCTAGTATCAGAAATCGGCCAGCACTACCCGGTATCCGCCAAGCTCAGGTTCCCTTGCACCAATAATATGGCCAAATATGAAGCCTGCATCTTGGGGCTCAAAATGGCCATTGACATGAACGTTCAGGAGTTGCTAGTGATCGGGGACTCAGACTTGCTCATACATCAGGTTCGAGAAGAGTGGGAAACCAAGAACTCTAAGATACTTCCCTACTTGCATCACATATAAGAGTTGAGGAAAAGGTTCACAAAGATAGAATTTCAGCACGTCCCCAGAGTCCAGAACGAGTTTGCTGATGCATTAGCTACTTTATCATCCATGATCCAACATCCAGATACAAATTTCATTGATCCCATCCCAGTAAAGATTCATGATCAGCCAGCTTATTGCGCCCACGTTGAGTAAGAAGCAGATGGAAAGTCATGTTTCCATGACATCAAGGAGTACCTGACAACAAGGGAATATCCAGAACTTGCCAACGCTACTCAGAAGCGCACACTTCGTAGGTTATCCAGCAACTTCTTTTACAATGGAGGAATCCTGTACAGGAGGACTCCCGATTTGGGTTTACTAAGGTGTGACGAAGCAAAAGAAGCATCCAGGCTATTGGACGAAGTGCATGCAGGGACCTGCGGGCCGCACATGAATGGTTTTGTCTTAGCAAAGAAGATACTCCGAGCAGGGTATTTTTGGATGACTATAGAAACAGACTGTATCCAGTATGTTCGCAAATGCCATCGCTGTCAGATACATGCAGATATGATAAAGGTGCCTCCAAATGAGCTTACTGCAACAAGCTCACCATGGCCATTCGCCGCTTGGGGAATGGATTTCATCGGACCTATCGAGCCTGCCGCATCAAATGGGCATAGGTTCATCTTAGTGGCAATCGATTATTTTACCAAATGGGTTGAAGCAGCATCATATAAGGCGATCACTAAGAAGGTTGTGGCAGATTTCGTCCGCGACCGCATTGTTTGTCGGTTTGGAATTCCGGGATCAATCATCACTGATAATGGTTCCAATCTCAACAGCGACTTGATGAAAGCAATGTGTGAAACATTCAAGATCAAACACAAGAACTCTACAGCCTACAAGCCTCAGATGAATGGAGCTGTGGAGGCAGCCAACAAGAATATCAAGAAGATACTAAGGAAGATGGTCGAAAGGCACAAACAATGGCATAAGAAATTATCATTCACCTTATTGGGATACCGCACCACAGTCCGCACATCGATCGGAGCAACCCCCTACATGTTGGTTTATGGTACAGAGGCGGTCATCCCCGCCGAGGTAGAAATTCCCTCCTTAAGGATCATACAAGAAGTAGAGTTGGATGATGCAGAATGGGTAAAAGGTCGCTACGAGCAGTTCGCCCTTATAGATGGGAAAAGGATGAATGCAGTTTGCCACGGTCAGTTGTATCAGAACAGAATGTCCAGAGTCTTCAACAAAAGAGTTAAACCAAGGAAGTTTACACCGGGACAGCTGGTGTTGAAGAAAATATTCCCACATCAAGATGAAGCCAAGGGGAAGTTCTCTCCCAATTGGCAGGGTCCGTACATGGTTCACCGGGTTCTAACTGGAGGAGCCCTTATTCTTGCAGAAATGGATGGAGAAGTCTGACCGAAGCCAATCAATTCAGATGCAGTGAAACTATATTATGTGTAACCATTTATGATTCCCTTTATGATGTAATTTGAACTACGCCTGACCTGATTCCTGTTTAAGAGGGGATACGTAGGCAGCCCTATGGGTTCGGTCACAATTTAATAAAAATTCCATTTTTCCCCGCTATTGGAACTGGGGCAGAATTTTGAGAAGGACCCTTAATTCCAAAGTTGATTTTAGTCCATGCATCGCCAGAAGCGCCAGCCCAGTAAACTGAGGCAGAATTTTGAGGAGGACTCTCAAAATTCTGAAGACGATTTTTTTAGTCATTCAGCACAGCCGTCAGAAATGTCCGCTCAGCGAACTGGGACAGAATTTTGAGGAGGACCCTCAAAATTCCGGAGTGAAAGAGGTTGCAATGTCTTGAACCACGTCGTAGTCATTGGTTCATCTAAAGAAAACTATTTTCGATTATATACTTACGTTATATTTACTAAATCATGCATAACTATTATCCGAATTGCTGTTGTTTAGCGACGCTACCCCAATGACACACAACGTCAAGAGCCCGGGGAAGACGAACTAACTTTTTCCCCTTACAGAACTCACGATTTTTCTTTGGATGCAGGCACTCAGTTCGCAATATCATTAGATATATTTATGCACTCACACTTTCCCAAGAATGCAACTTCTCAGAGCCATCACGTGCCCGCAATTGCTATCCGTACACAATCTCCCCAGCAGTCACATTGTCATAATCGGCTATCAACTAAGAGATCTTACTACTAATCGTCCTTTTACATTCTTGCACTGCATGAGGCTACTTTTCTGCCTTCCAAGGTTAAGCTCTACCTCCATCTGTATATCTTTGCATTGCATAAGGCTACTTTTCTACCTTCCGAGGTTAAGCTCTACCTCCATCATCATTTGCATAAGGCTACTTTTCTGCCTTCCGAGACTGAGCATTGTCTCCATCCTGCATTTCTCATCATTTGCATAAGGCTACTTTTCTGCCTTCCGAGGTTAAGCTCTACCTCCATCATCATCTGCATAAGGCTACTTTTTTGCCTTTCGAGACTAAGCTCTGTCTCCATCTGCATTTTGCATGAGGCTACCTTTCTACCTTCCGAGGTTAAGCTCTACCTCCATCTGCATTTCCTGCATTGCATAAGGTTACCTTTCTACCTTCCGAGACTAAGCTCTATCTCCATCCTGCATGGCTGAAATATCGCCACTTCATTTTCTTGCATCGGCTGAAAGATCGCCACCTTATCTCTCTCGCATGGCTAAAATATCGCCATCTTTTATTTACGTCTTGCATCAGCTGAAATATCGCCAAATCATACATTTCATGGGCTGAAAGATTGCCACCTTCTGCATTTTATGGGCTGAAAGATCGCCAAATTGTCCAAAGGCGTCATTGTTCGGAGGCACCATTTGCGTAGCCCGAGAACGTCATGTCATGGCCTGAGGACCCCATTTTATCTTTTTTATATCATTATTCAAAGGAATCATAGTTCAGAGGCATCATCTACATGGCCAGAGAACATCATTTCATGGCCTGCGAATTTTTATTTACGCTCTCATATCCCGGGACGTCATGGTCCAAGGACGTCATCCTAACCGTCCAAAGACAGCATTCATGGTCCAATGGGAATTTGCATCACGTTTAAATATATGCACAATATATGTTCGTATTGCTCATTTGTAGGTAAACCGGCTAGCAACGGCCGTCTCATCAGGATCGATCTCGCTCCAGTTCCCGCAGCCTATCGATTTTCAGAAACCTCTCTCAATCTAAACATCGCGTTCGTCTGTTTCAAATCTCCATCGGCATATTCCGTCAATTGTTCCTGAACTACATATGGCCTGATTCCTGTATGACCAGGGATATGTAGGCAGCTTAGAAACCAGAGCTCAGTCAAAATTCCTTTCAAATCGCCATTTCCGGTCAAAATTGGCCATCTTGTCTTTACCCGACAACTCTTTCATCCTCCTCGGGTAAAGAGGGGCAGCTGTTGATACCCAATTTTTCCCTAGGTAATTTTATACCCAAAATATTTCAAAATAGCATATATGTGCATATATCAGCACACCCAAGAGTTTTGGTATTTTTAATGATTTTTAAAACCAAGTTATTGCCTATTTTAATACCATAAATCCAATAATTGTTCCCAAAATTATTATTTTTGGTGAATAACTTATTTTATCCTCGTATTTACACCAAAATATAATTAAGGTGATTTTTGCACATTTTTACAAATTCGTTTGTCATTTTTAAAAGCTAAATTGCATATAATTGCAATTATAGCCTATTTTGTAATTGATAGCATCTTATAATTATAAAATTAACCCCAGCATTTTTTAATTAATATTTATATGATATTTGTCTACCCGGTAATTTTAATTTGTTCTTAAAATCGTTATTGCTATTTTTATAAAACAAAATGGGAAAAGTGGCTATTTACAATCTAGCCTTAATTGTATTTCAATTTCAGCCAATTTGGCACCCCTAATTAACCCAACTCAGCCCCAAATTCGAGCCCAAACTACCCAGCCCAATTACCTTTAACCCGACCCATCACCTACTCAACCGACCCAGCCCATAACCCCGTTCAATCTCGGCCGTTGATCACTTAGATCAACGGCCACCATTGATTCTTTCCTTTTTAATTTCAAACGAACCCTAAACCTACCTCATTCCTTCAGAGACGCCGCCTTTGAATCCCTTCTTTCTCTCAACTCTCTCTCAACCCACCTCAAACCCTAGTCGCTGCCTCTCACTGAAACCATAATCCATGGCTTCCTAGGCTCATCGGAGACCTGTACCAGCCTCTCATGGCCTCTACGTGCTCGTCTTTGAGGTCTTATGACCAGATCTTGAAGGGGTTTCGACCAAGCCTTGCTTGATGACTGTTCTCCGGTCGTCTTCAACCTTTGTCCAGGCCAGCCAAGGCTGTTCGAGTTCGATCTTCGACTTTCCTACTTAGATCGATAGTTTTCAAAGCCTTTCTCATCGCCTGGGTTTCTTACGAAATCCTAATCTCTAAGATTCCTTCGATTTTATTTCAGATCTGCCTCGGATCTATATGTGTTTGAACTTTCTAAGCATCTTTCTTAAAGTTTCTTTAATTTTTTGCTTTCAAAACTCTTTATTCTTTGATTAGGGTTTTATGTTAAGGTATTTCGAATCTCTTCTCTGATTCTCGACATGTTTTACTGTGTTTTGCTTGTGTTTTTTTCTATCTGAGTTAGCATGTTTAAAACCATAATTCTTGAGATTTTGTTTGAGTTTCTTAGTCTGTTTGTTAACATTCGTTTACCTTATTTTTCTATCTGAGTTAGCATGTTGAAAACCCTAATTTTTGGAGTTTATTCGAGATTCTGAATTTGTTTGCTTGTATCACTTGTTTATTGCCTCTAAACCTGACTGATTTTGAAAACCCTAGTTCTTTGGGGGTCTATTTGAGTTCCTGAAGTTCTTCGTCTATTGAAATTGCTCAATGTGATTCCTTTACTTCAACTCTTTTTTTTCTTTATGTGACTCTTTTGGTTCTGAGTTCTTGCTACCTGTCAAACTCGACTATGATTTTCACTCGACTCTTTGCATGCCTCTGATCTTTTTCTCTATTACTAAACCACTGAAACTTGACTATCATGCTTCGAATGCTTGCTCTATGCTACTACTGTATGTTGTTTCTTTTGCCATAGCTTGGCCTCACATGTCTATTACTTGTGCATTCCTTTATATACTAAGTCTCTTCTGTGATTGATTTTCAAACTCATAACTGATTTCAAAACTTTTCCCTCTTACTCGCCTGTTAAGGGTTAATTGATTCTCTTTCTTGGTTTGGCCTTACTAAACCCTTTCCAAAAATAAGTACAATCATGTACTTGGACTTAAATACCTATTGTATGATTTTACTGCTCCTTTTATGGCAACAACCATTCTGCTTATAGACTGATTTTCTTTCCTTATTTTGATCCTGTTAGTATCCGTTTGAAAAATAATCCCTTGATTAAAGGGAAGTCTTGTGTTAATTGATTCTGATTGTGATCATGCCCATATTTGTGTTAAAGCTATACTTGTTACCTTATTCTTTACTCGTCTTCAGTACTATAAGTACCCCCCCATTCTCTTTTGCATGACACTCACTAACACATTGCATATCACGAACACACACAGCATAAGTCACTACTTCTTCTCTCAAATACTCTTAGTTTTTCTTAAAAGCATTCGAGTTTTTCTCTAAACTCATAAGCTAGAATCCTCTTCTCTGATTGTGCTTTGGCTGCAAGTATTCTACTTTTCTTCCTGCTTACTTTTCTGCAACTGGTATGTCTCTTCTTGTTTAAATTTTGCCTCTCTCTTATGTGTTTATGCTTCAGTCTTCTCTTTGTTTATTTTACTGCTTTTTGCAAGTTTGTTTATTCTTGCTGCTATATGAATCCCCATCCCTAAACCCTTTGTATGTTGAGTTATGGTTCAGAAAACATGACAACACTTGATATTGGTGTTCATGTATATGGACTGGACTCCCTAAGTCCTAAACTCTTTCAATTCCCATTCCCTTTTCCCTTTATGTGTATTCTGAGCCTGAGACTTTGGTCTGGCAGTGTCCTAATCACTGTCCAGACCATAGTATGACCTTCAATAGGTCTGTACTCTTTATTTTGTTGGCTGAACATGCCTGGTCAGGGGTATGCCAGCCTATCCTATGGCTAGGCATGACCACCAGCCTGCCATGGCACTCCCTAACCCCCTCTTGCACTTACACTCATTCTTAGAAACTAAGTTCTGCCCCTCTCTTGTGAGCCTTGCCTTGGGACCCCCTGAGCTCCCTCTGAACTTGGACACCTGAGGGTTGGCCCTTCCACACTGCACTATAACTCTTTCTAATTAATATCTTGGGTTTAAGCACTGCTTTGAGTTCTTGAAACTCCTTGGATCTCTGAAACACCCTAGATAAGAGAAGGCTTTGGAAATCTAGATCTCGGAAGTGGTTCAATCTCATATTGTTAGATACTAAGTTTGAATTAGGCTGCTCGGATATAGCTGTAATTTCTGATGTATTTTTATTTCTGTCTTATTTTTCTAGTTTGTAATAATTTGTATAAACTCGGGGATCTAGTGAAAAGGGGAGGGAATTTACTTTTATGCACAAAAGGGTAGAAACCATGCCTATAGGACTTTTATTGTTAATCTATGCAATCTCACAAGTAGAAACCATGCCTATAGGATCTAACTTTCTGATTTATGCAACTATGCATGTAGATACCATGCCTATAGGGATTTGCATTTATAATGACATTAGGCAAACCGTTAGGTTTAATGATAAATCAGCATATAGATATCATGTTTATAAGGCTGTTAACGTTTGAAAGGTATTAAAATCAGTAACTCATAGAGATCATGCCTATAGGAACTTCAAATCAGAATTGTTTCACTCGTCTAAAACAGTACTGACCCTTTTTGCTAAAACAAGCGACTTTCTGCACGTTTTCTGAACCCTTAAAACTTTTCTTGCAACCAAATCCGTGCATCTTTTTCCTTCTTGATAAATATTCTCAAATCAGTGCATATTTTCTGAAAACTTACTGCTTTCCTGATAATTTGACAAACATTTTTTCAAATCAATCTGAATTCATTTCTTTATACTTATCTGATAAACCTTTTGAATCAGTCTACAATTCAGTTCTTTTGTGAAAGCTCGGCAACTTTTTTTCTTAAACAAGTATGTTTTCTAAACCTCGTTTTACACCATTGTCTTTGTATTAAGTCTGCAATCTTTTCTGAAACTCATCTTATTCTGCAACTCCTTTACAATCAGTAGTTATGTCCCACACTTAAGGTAAAGTTGACTAATTAAAGTGGCTCAGTCTTTAACAACTGCATTCGAGCGAGCCTAATGCGGCTTCCTGTCTAAAAGTATGAGTTGAACCAGTCCGCTTATCGCTTTAATTTTAAAAACCAAACCAGTACATGCAAGACATGCTAAACTCCATGGCTTATCTAATTTAAGGAGGTTTACTTGAGCCTTACTTGCTTATCTGCCTCCACTTTTACTTGTATTATGTGTTTTGATTAACGCCTTAGTATTTTATCCTTTGAAACTCTCAAAAGGCCCTAAATCCCTTTCCCTTTAGGATTAGTAGTCCTAAATGCCTCCGGGACTGATAGGATTGGGACGGGTACTAGCATGCAATAAGTAACGAAACTTTCCGCGCTTTAATAACTTAACGGGGTGGGAAGGGTAGAATATGGATATGATGACCGGTGCACTAATATCACATGCGACCCCTCTTCCGAGGAGAGATTGCTGGATATTGCATTGATGTGATCCATATTGTTTGTAAACCTAGGACCCCCTCTCCCCTTTACTTGTTAATTCTTTATAAGTTTTCTTTTAAACTTTCTAAACTCCTTCTACTTCTTTTCTTTTTCAACTCTTAAACTTGTTTGCGAAACTATGTGAAGCCCTTTGCTTTATTTTTCTACTTGTCTTCTTAAAGTCACAATTGTAGCATGGCCGGGAACCACACTTGTGGATCCTGAGGGGTGCCTAACACCTTCCCCTCGGGATAATTTCTAGCCCTTACCCTAATCTCTAGTCTCTTCATCTCAAACCTTTCTTAAAAATGTCCTAATGCACTATAATCATTAGGTGGCGACTCTTCAACTTCTAAGACCCAATTCTCGAAAGGGAATAGAATTGTCCTCCCAGTGTCGTATACCCGATTTCGACCCGTAGAAAAAGGGGGCGTCGACAGTGGGCACCATTTTTAGAAGATTCAGAGGGGTGGCGTAAGAAGGTATTTTAATACAATTCAAACAATATTAAAGCGGTAAATAAATGGTTAATTAGCACATTAGGTGCACAAAATACAGTAATATCAACAATAAATGAAGCCAAGTAAAAATCATATTAACAAGCTTTAATTCTTGAACCCTGAACCAGAGATTCTGGTTTTGATCCCCAGCAGAGTCGCCAGAGCTGTCACACCTCCTTTTTCACACCCCGAGAGGGTATAAGGGAGTTTTTCTAATTTAAGTAACAATCGAAACGGGATTATTTATCAAATTCAAAGTCGCCACTTGAGATAATTTAATGTGTCCCAAGTCACCGGTTTTAAATCCCGAATCGAGAAAATTGACTCTATTTACTGTTTGTGAACACAGAAATCCGGCTAAGGAATTCTATTAACCCGGAAGAAGGTGTTAGGCATTTCCGAATTCCGTGGTTCTAGCATGGTCGCTTTGATCATACTTGGCTTAAACAAATTGTGTGATTACCTATTTTCGAATCTATGTGCATTTGCCTTTTTTAATTAAGAAATTATCTTTAAACAGGTCACGCGTACGTGTACCCGTTTATTTGGCGCGTCAAAAATCATATCACGTGAACGTGTCCACAATTAATAATGCTTTATTATTATTAAGGAAGTTTGGCCGAAGTTGCGCGAATGCATACTCCAGTTTTGTTTTTAAGAATCATAATCATGTCACGCGAACGTGTCCACAACCACGATGGTATATTAAACGTGCCTAAGCCAGACTACGAACATTTGTCATTTTTATATTTAAGTCATAAGATTAATACGAGGGCCATGAATGATTAAATTGTGGATGGCACACCTCGAACTATATAAACTAAATTCAATTAGCGGCCTATTAGCAACCATTCTATTATTAAGAAAATTTGTTTGAAGTTGCATGAACACATACTCCGAATTGGTTTTTAGAATCGTAATTATGTTACGCAAACGTATACACAATCACGACGGTATTTTAAACGCGCCTAAAGGCTTTTATACGAATATTAATCTATTCCTCAAAGATGACTCTCCCTTTATTTCATTAGTAATGTGCATTGATAAGCTAATCGACGACATATGAGTTAATCAAATCACGTAAACACTAAAGCTTGGATGTAAAGTAAACTTAGCATATATTTCAAAATCAATTGCAATTGTGATTTCAAACGTCCTCAATCAGACAAAATTCGCGAAGGCCCAATCATTTTGAAACCAAGCTTTCTGATAAGTCAAATACATTTTGCTCACAGAGGAGCCAATTTGAGCCTACACAATTTATTTGAGTCAACTTCTTGGGCTCAAGGACTGAAAGAATTCAAGCTCATATTCATAACTTTATTTGGGCCACTCATGAGCCTGGCCCAATTCAATCTATATGCACAAATCAACACTAATTATGGATATATAGCCCTTACATAGAATAAATTAAACAAATAGGAATTACTGTATTGATTCCTCAACTTCAAAATCTCAACAAGTCAAGGAGATTGAATCACATCAAAATGGCATAAAAGTTGAGGCTAATGAGATTAATAATACTCAAATCCGAATATAAGAGACAATAAATATTCCCTTGGTTCTTAACCATCCAACTTTATAAACCATCCTTATGTCTAGTTATAATCATCACATCATGCATATTTACAGAATTAAACAACTAAGGCATGCTGAAAATGTTCAAGTGTCTAAACTCAGTTGGCAGCCTTATAGCCATAGTTTAACATTCTGAAATTACAACTAAATCATTGAAACTAGAACATTTGGCTTCTAAGTCTACTAAATAAAAGAGTAACAGTACTAATACTAGACTATAATTAGAGAATTTATAGTTATCAAACCAACAAACATGTTAAATGCTAACGGCACAAAGATAAGATCCAAGTAATTAATTTTCATGTTATACTTCAACTTGTCATTTCAAAAGTTGTGACAATACCTGGATATAGCCAAAAACAACAAAAACTTTAGCAAGATGATAATGAGATCAACAGAGCTTTAAACAGTAGTAAACAGCAGCAATACAATCAGCTTAATCCATGTTCAGAACCCAGAAACCAACAAGGTGTTCAAGCTTTTAAAAAAACCAGAAAGATGAAAACCAGCTAATCAATGGAACAGTACTTGAGATCCCCTTTTTTGTGTTTTTCTATTTCTGAAACTCTATCAGTGTGTGTGTATTTTTCAGTGTTCTAGGTACAGAGAATAGTGCTTGAAAATCTGATTTTGAGTGAAGGAAAGGCAGCCTTTTATAGGCCTCTAAGGTCATGTGCTTAAAAACCAGCCTTGAAAATTATTCCCAGCCTGCAAGCCATCTTTTTAACTACTCGGACAGCTGGTTGTCCCTTATTGGCTCAGCATGTTTGTGCTGACCAAATGGGGACAGCTGCCCCAGGTTCCAGAACCTTCCTATACCAATCTTTATCTGAAAATTTCATTCCTAACTCCCAAATTACCCCCCTAAGTTCTTAGTTGTTCAATTAACCCCCTGAAAATTCTAAATACTTACAAATTAAAGAAAACAACACAAAATAAGAACCAACAGGCAACAGAAATCAAATGGCACCAATTTCCTAAACCTAAATATGTTTATAATTGAGATGGAATTAGGAAGAACACATCATTTGAACAATTGAAACCAACATCACTATTAACTAATTAAGGTTCGAACTTTTGAACAAATTAAACACTGCCATCAACAGGGCACCAAACTACAATGAAAGATTAAACATGCTTGTTTCCAAACGAACTTGCCTAAGCATGAACTAAACCAATCCGGATAAACCCTAGCCAAAAAAACTTAAAAATTTAATGACATTGATAGAAAATTCATGAACAAATCCTAAAATACTGGCTAACAACAATGATTAAGCACAGAAATTAATAAACCATTCTAAAACACTAAAACCCTAAATCATGCAACTATGAATCAAATCAAATGCGGAAAGAAAAAAAAGAAAATGGTTAAGAAAAGAAAACAAAATGTTACCCATACCAAATGGGACTTGGAGAGATTGGCTGGAACCTGGATATGGTTGAGGCGGGTTTGAAACAATGAATCAAGCCCACATGAATCAATTGTCCCCATTGAGAGCAAATAAATCATGCGGGTATGACCCATTCGAAATCCAGTAGAACCTTAGGCTTTCTTCTTCTTCTCTTTTTTTCAGATTTTTTGTTTGATTTGAAATTGCTCCAGTTTGACAGGCCTTTTGAGCAAATCGACAGGATATGAGGGGTGAAGGGAACGAGGAGATGACTTGATGAGGTTTTGGGTAGGTTTGGGCGAATTAGGGTTTTGGGTATTGATTTTAGATCTAAGATTGGAGAGAATTGAGAGGGATTTGAAGGAAATCATTTTAGGATTTAGAAAGAGGAGAGGACGGGGATTATCGCCGTCGGCGGAGACGATGGGGATTTTAGGGGGAGGGGCAGATCTCTAAGGTTTGGAGTTTAGGGATGGAGATAGGAACTGAGAGGGTTTGGACTGGGGGGACTAATTTCAGACACTAATATACGTGGGGGTGATAAGTTCTGAGCCGTTGGATCATTGAAATCCAACAACTGAGATGAAGGGGCAGAAATAGCATCATTTGGTATGGGGACGAGGCTGGACAGGTTTGGAGGGATTGGGCTAGGTCGGACCGGGTGAAATTTTAACTGAAAATTTGGGCTTTGACCCTATACAATTAAACACACGATTCTCTTCTATCCAATTCTTTTATTTTTCCCTTTTTTTCCTTTTTCTTTCCTTAATTAATTAAAAACCTAAATTAAATTCCTAAGTTAAATTAATTTGCAAAATTAAGCTAATTATTTACTATAATATTTACAAAAAATTAATTACTCCAAGATTAAAAGAGAAAACTACTAATCTAAAATTAAAAAGCTAAAAATGCAAAAGTAAGCCAATTTTTGTGATTTTTATTTTTAAATAAAACAACTAATTTACTAATTAATCCTAAAATATGAAACAAAATCTCAATGCAATGCATGGTATTTTTGACATTTTTCATGATTTTTAACAAAAGTAAACATGCACAGAAATGTAAACAATTAGCTCAAATTTCCACAAAATCCTATAAAATTGCAAAAAATGGAAAAAATTATTTTCTTATATTTTCTAGGAGTAATTCCTATAGGGCAAAAATCACGTGTTCACAGTAATTCTTGAAATTCCTTCCACGCATTCGTGTGCGCGTATGAGCGCTCAGTATCAGATGTGTATCGACGGCTTAGGATTCCCTGATCGAGGGGCGAGATGTGATCTCTATGTGTTGATGTTGGTCTAGTCTAGAAGACTTGAGGCCGATTTTTGCCTGTAGCTTGAGCGTTGAGGCATTGATTGCGTGAGCGCGTGCTTTTGGATTTATATATTCGATAGTGTCCCTAGTAGGAGTGATGATCAGATGGCTATGTGATGAGTATGCGGTGACGGCGAGAGGTGTCCGTATGATTTGAATGTGACGAGAAGGGGTCGTTTGAAGGTAGAAAGAACTATTTGGTGTTTGATTTCCATTGTGATTTGATGTATAGCCCGAGTTGTGCACGTGTTGAAGGATATTTTCATGTTTTCTAGTTGGGGAGTGAAGTAAATTTCACGTTGTAATATGAGTACAGACTATAGATATGTGATTTTTGACCCTCCCCAAGATTTTATATATTTTAGCATGTAAATATTTAATTTAGGTCTAATATTGCTATTTCAACTAATTTTGACTCTTTTACTTTATTTTATTACAAGAAAATGAAAATTACAAAAATATTTTATTTTATGTATCTTTCATAAAGTAAAAAAAATACAAAAATAGTACCTTATTTGTATCTTTATATAATCTTGAAAAATACAAAAAATATATAATAATTTCATGTTTTAATATAGTTTAGTTTAATTAATTAGAATTTGTTTTTGCATCATGTAGTATAGTTATCTTATATTAAAGGAATTTAGCTATGGTTTTGAATAATAATTTTGGAGTCTTCTTAGCCCAAAATTGAGACAAAAAAAGACATGGTCCAACCCAATTATCATTAGCCCATTCTTCCCAACTCATTAGCCCATTTAAGTGCAAGATTTACCTAGCCATCTATTTTCTTCTAATCCAATGGTCATCATCCCTTCCCACTTCCATATAAAATACCCAATTATAGAAACTCTACCCTAAGTTTTTCAATTCTTAGACCTAGACAACAACAAAAAATGGCAGCAGCTGGACGACAAGAACAAAAAGAAATCTCAAGCAATACATTTTCGAACAGAACACTAATATTTCTCTTGAAATCATCACTTGAATTTGCTTCAATACCTAACAAATTCCTCAAATTTCTCCTTGATTTAGAACTCATCAGAACAATTACCAACACCTCTACTCCTCTTCGCCTCTTTCCAAAAATGAATTCGCTAGTCCAAATTACCGATGTCGGAGAGTATTCGCTACTACAGCTTCATTCTTTTGGAAATTTGAGATAAAATAAGGCTTCAAAGAAGGGTTCTGCTCATGGCTTTTAAAATTTTAGCTCCTTTTCTGATTTTTGATTGTGAAACCATGGAATTCGATGGAGTTTGAGTAAGGTCGCTTTGGTTTTGGCTTTTCGGCACCGATGCGAGTTCCCGTCTGCGGTTTGTCATATTTTTGAATTCAAAGCAGTGAAACAATCAATTTTCGGCTAATGTTAAGGTCCATATCTCCCACTATTGCTCTGTTAAGATATTATTTGTGAGTATATGATCTTTCTTATTTAGCTTCATGAAGATTGCATTCTCTCTGTTAATCGTTAGGTCTCATTAGCCTTTTTGTTAAATTTGTTGCTTACCTGTTTGATGGACGAGAAGGTTGAAAGAAATGTGATCCTTGACCACATAGTGAATGCTTGAATTTTGGAATATAATAATCATGTCTACAAATTAAGATTGGAAAACGGAATTTGTAATAATGCTTTGAGTTGTAAATATTTTTCAATAACCTTATAATGAATCTGGTAGTGATCAAATTCACTTTTCTTCTACAAATATCCAGAAACCATGCTTTGCAATAATGTCAAATTAGTTTTAGGAAAATCATAATCATCGTAGCTTGCTTTAGGTATGTAGTAAAGTCATTATAACTACGGGTATGGTTCCCGTGGTGTAGTTGTGATACTCAGTTTCAAGTTAGTTTTTTAAATATGAATATCTGTAGTTCACTTAGTTGAATGTTTTTCTTTTAATAATTTGAGGTGTGCCTTACCAAATAAAATCTTGAAATGTGTGGCCCTCACCCTTTTAATTTTAATCCTTAGAAATCGAGGCGTGCCATTTAGTTGAATTTTTCATGGCCCTCGCAAACCTGAAAGTGCGTAGTTGCTTTAGGCGCGCTATTTAAAAAGTTACTTTCCTAAACTCGGGTGTGCATTTATGTGACCCAAATCCAAATCCCAACAACGTTAAATAAAATGTGTCGTAGACCGCGGGTGCATTTATGTGACGTGGTTCAAGACGTATTTTAAATGACGTTGGAATCTTCCTTAAAATGATTAAAAGCGGTTAATTAGTTAAAATTGTATCATAGGCTAAAACATGTATTAAAATCAGTAAATAGGTCAAATATAATAGTTGAGCGACCGTGCTAAAACCACGGAATCCGGGAATGCCTAACACCTTCTCCCCAGTTAACAGAATTCCTTACCCGAATTTCTTGTTCGCGGACTGTAATACAGAGTCAACCTCTTCCTCGACTCGGGATTTGAACCGGTGACTTGGGACACCTTAAATTATCCCAAGTGGCGACTCTGAATTTTTAATAAAATGATCCCGTTTCGATTGTCACTTTAAGATGGAAAAAACTCCCTTATACATCCCTTCCTAGGGTGTAGGTAAAAATGAGGTGTGACAGCTCTGGCGACTCTGCTGGGGATTTAACCTAGAATCTCTGGTTCAGGGTTCAAGAATTCGAGCTTAGATGAATTGTTACATTTGGTTTTATTTTTTATCTGATTTTATTACATGTTTGAGCCTAATGTTCTAAATGTTGCTTTTTACCGCTTTGATATTATCTGAACTGTATATATAAACTGCTACGAAACCCCTCTCTTCTCTCTCCTGAGGAGTGCACGCTGGTCGTGACTTCTTTCTGTTAGTGTCATATCCCAAATAGGACGAGGTTCGGACAAGTTGCAAAGTCGGATGATCTTTTGGTTACCGGTACGCAGCCCCCCCTCGGCTCGAGTTGTCCACTCGGGTAAGCCTGGTCTAGAACAATACACCCAGGTTTTAAACCTAGAATAACTCAGCCTCATGCCGGATCCCTAATAGGAACGTTTGTTTGTATCACGTGCATTTGACTTTGGAGACTCAACACAGGGGTTGGGTCTGTCTATGACAGGTGTACCCAAAAATCAAAAGACCACCTTGATGCATTTTACGTGCTACTTGCGTATCTGTCTGTTTCAGCTTGCATGTTGACTGGCTTCTAGAATAGGGAAAGAAAATAAAAAAAATCAAAAAGGAAAAAAAATAAACGGGAGTGAGAGGCAGGCATTTGGATTATCCTGAAACTCTGCCGAAATTTTCAAAAAAAAGCGAAAAAAGTCATTTCAGAATAAGTCATGTTTTCCTGTTCCATCAAAACTGGACGAACTACGCGGGTCTGATTCTTACCGGATGTGAGATACGTAGGCAAACCTCATCGGTTCCGGCCCACTATTTTCAAAAAAAAAATCCAAAAATATTTTCTTTTACTTCCTTCTTTAGAAAAGTCTTTCTTTAAGACCCCAATTTTCTTTTATTTTTTTTTAAAAAAAAATCCAAAAATATTTTCTTTTAATTTCTTCTCAAAATCCAAAAATATTTTCATTCTTCTTCAAAAAATGGAAAAGAAAATTCAAGATTCAAAAATACTTTCTTTAGAAGTCTTTCTTTCATAATTTTTAAATAAAAGTCCAAAAATTCAAAAATATTTTCTTTTTCTTTAGAAGTTTTTCTTCGAAAATTTTTTTTAAAAAAAAGAGGTCAATAGTCAAAAAATATCTCTTTTCTTTAGAAGTCTTTATTTGCAAAATTTTAAAGAAAAATCAAAATTCCAAAAATATTCTCTTTCTTCTTTATAAGTCTTTTTTTCGAAAAAATAAAATGAAATATTCAAAATCAAAAAAGTTAGTTTATTTACTTTATTCATGATCTTCCCGAACTACGCAAGATCTGATTCATGTTCCCACATGATACGTAGGCAACCCACATCAGGTTTGATCAACCACTGAAAAGAAAAATGAAAAAAAGGGAAAAAAAGGAAAAACAAAATGAAAATATTGATAATAATAAGGACCGACTGAGTCCATTCTAACATGTTTTGTTTTAAATTGCAATAGAAAGTTGAGGTGGTCAGTTTGTGGTAAGCTGGAAACACAAGATCCAAGGAAAAATGATAACTGACATCGAAGCTGTTACAAGTGTTCAAGAAACTCAGGGTCAGAGGGTTCAACAAGAGTCTACCTTGTTTGAGAAAAATAGAATACTGAAATAGCAAATGACCGAAATGTGTCAAGCATGGGCCAGTGGTCAAGGACAGTCTCGTCATGAGTCTCAATTTGCTACACAGCAAGAGCAATACCACTCTCATGAGTACCACTCGTACTCGTTTGATCTTCCTGCAAACATTAAAAAGCCTGCCCGAAAGATGGTACAGGAAGAAATGACCCAAAGAGTAAAAAGCTTAGAACAACGGTTGAAAAACATGCAAGGGTTGGCAGGTCAAAAGAGTGCTGCCTTCAAAGATCTATGTATGTTCCCCGATGTCCACTTGTCTGCTGGTTTCAAGACTCCCAAATTTGAAAAGTATGATGGACATGGAGACCCCATAGCCCACCTGAAAAGGTATTGCAATCAACTGAGAGGTGCGGGAAGAAATGAAGAATTGTTGATGGCTTATTTTGGGGAAAGCCTTACTGGAGTAGCCTCCGAATAATTTATGGATCAAGACACGTCTCGCTGGTATGTCTGGGATGGCATGGCACATGCCTTTGTCAAACAGTTCCAATACAACATCGACATTGCCCCAGACCGCATTTCCCTTTCAAACCTGAAGAAGAAACCAAGTGAAAGTTTCAGGGAATATGCCATTAAATGGAGAGAGCAAGCAGCTCGAGTTAAGCCACTCATGGATGACCACGAGCTAATCACTGTCTTCCTTCAAGCACAAGAGCCAGATTACTTTCAAAACATGATGTCCGCAATTGGCAAATCCTTCTCGGAAGCAATCAAAATGGGAGAAATGGTAGAGAATGGTCTTAAGACAGGCAAAATTATAAGTCAAGCAGTTTTTAAAGCCGCAACTCAGGTTGTCCGGGTTGAATCTGATAATTTTAGCGACACAAATGAGAAGGTTGAAGAAATCATGATGACATCAGGGTCGAGAAGAGGTCCCAGGAGAACATCTCGAAGGTATGAGCAGCCTCCTCAAGTTTTCCATGACTCCCCTGAGCATTGTTATCCACCTCAGAACCCACGATACTCTGTCTCTCCACATCAGTATGTTGTCCAGCCACCAAAACACCCCAGAAGGCGAGCACGAGCATCACAAAATCTCCACCAGCTTCCACAAAATTTTCAGGTACCCTATAACTCACATCCAGGCCAGAGGTATAGAGGGGAACAAAAGTTGAAAGATAATTTTACACCAATAGGAGAGTCCTATGCAAGCTTGTTTGAGAAATTAAAGCATTATGACATGATTGCACCTATTCTTCCAAATCAGGTGGACCCACGTGCAAGAAGCTTTGACCCTTCTAAAAGGTGTGAATACCATTCCAATGCCGAGGGGCACAATGTTGAAAACTGTCGGGATTTGAAAAGAGAAATAGAAAGGATGATCCAGGAAAAACTGATTGTGATTCAAGACAGTGGCGCCCAGAATATAGTGCAGAATCCTTTACCTGCACATGATGATGCACACTTTGTGGGGATGATGCGTGATGACATGGAGTATGAGAATCCTCTCGGGAATTTGCTAACTGAAGTTAATGATTTTGAAATTGGAGAAGGCTCTGCTGATCCTGATGAGCAAATTTGTGGCTGAATGTCAAGCTTAGCAATTGTAAAGTCATTCCCTCCTCACTAGGAAGGAATCTTGGTAGTTTGTTTTGATGTTTTTTCTATTATCTGGGTTATTTCAGGGTTGTGATCCAGATTTTATTTGTTTTATTGAGTCAAGTCCTTCTATCCCTCCATTTCGTTTGTGTGAGTATTGTCTTTCTGTTCTTTTGCTATTTTCATTAGCCGGGTTATTTAGGGTTGTAACTCGGATTTTAGGTTGTTTGTCTTGTTGTTTACTCAATGAAATATAGTTTTTTCTTTTGTGTCATTCCATGTTTAGTTCTTTTCCCGCTAGTTTTAACGACATGACATGCATGCGGAATTTTTGGCCAGATCTTAGAAAATTGTTTAAGCTTGAATTGGACAACTGAGAAAAAGACAGTTTCGAGTATAATAAAGAGTTGAAATATTTTGGAATTAAGGTCGAGTAAAATTCACCTTCAAATCATTGGGAAGATCGGGCTTGAGGATGTTTAATCAATTGATGTTTGTTGGAAAGTTTGTCGCCAAGGGATGAAAAATGTCTTGTGACCACGGCACACCAAGAAGACAGACATGTTCGTCAATGTTGTGATCGCGAAAAGATACCATGTTTGACGTTCTTGAGGTTGGGAGGCCCTTTTTCTGCTACCCAAACACTTTATATCCTTTGCTACTCCTTTTGAGCCTGTGTTATTTTTCTTTGACTACCCTCTTTTGGAATCAAGTTTAGAGTCAAAAAAAAACAAAAAAAAACAAAAAGAAAAAAAATTCATGTCCCAATAGTACAAACTGGAGCAATTCTTAGAAAGTTTAGAGAAAAAAAAAAGAATTATCAAAGGTCCATGCCCTCAAAAATAGAATCTGGGGCAAACAAAAAAAAGAAAAAAAGAAAAAGAAAAGAAAAAAAAGAAAAGAGAAAAAAAAAAGGAAAAGAGAAACAGAAGGAAAGATGAAAAATAGTTTAGGTCAGATGTTTGAACTACGTTCGACCTGATTCCTTAAAAAAAGGATACGTAGGCAGCCTCATGGTTCGGTCCAACCAAATAAGAATTTAAAAGAAAAAAAATTCAAAAAAAATCTCCCAATAGCTGAAACTGGGGCAAAGATTTTATTTTATTTTTTGGAAGAGTCGATTCCAAGAGTTGTAAGTCCACAACCCCCTTTACTTTGAGTTTATTTTGAGCCTTCATGACGTCCTTTCTTTCCAACCCTATCCAAAAACCTTCCAAATAAAGACCTCCCGATATGCCTTCAAGAATGCCAAGAGAAGAATGCGATGAGCAACGGTTGTCACACGACATATAACACTGTCAAGTTACTCACAAAAAGAAAAAGAAAAAGAAAAAGAAAAAAATGAGAGAGTCTTATTAGTGAAAACCCTCACGGGCACTGTAAAGCGACGGTAAGCAGAGATGAATAAATGAGAGGGTTGCTGAAAACCCTTCGGGCACTACTTGTCGAAAGTGAGTCGTGAAGCTGATGCGAAGAATTGGCATAAACAAGCCTGACTTCAAAGGTCATAAGAATGGTAAAAGGGAAGATTGGATTAGTTTGGTAGATCGGCTGTTAAGTCCAAAATGCATGTCATGATCATTAAGGTTAGTTATTGAAAAAGAAAAAAGAAGAAAAAGAACTCTTCCTTCTATCCTTCCGATAGGGGCATTGCTTGTTAATACTTGTTTCTTTGCATCATTGTGTCCTTCACTCCGAGTCGGTCCTTGTCAAAACAAGCAAGAAAAGATTTCAAAATATGCTACCAGCTTTTCAATTGCATAAAGCAAATTTGGCCAGCACTAAGTTGTTTCCGTCAATATACCTTGAGGATTCATACAAAGGCTTCCCCAAAAAGACTCTTGTCAGCCTACTTGGCGCAAGCAAAGATAACTGGTGATTCTCTCTGACAGACAAGTTGCTCAAAAGCAGAAAGTCATTCAAGATATCAGAAAAGGTCACCTAAGCAAAGATCTCCAATTGGGATAAGGCTGTTTGAGCTGCAAATACAAATGGTACTGGTGTGAAACAATCAGAGTTGGTGCAGAACAAAAGTCTTTTGAGACCGACTCAAGCTGATTGAGCAGAAGCCAAGATGCCAAAGATTCAAGACCACAAACCGACCACCATTTTCAAAACTGACAAATTATTCTTTGTATGAAACAGGAACAAAGCGGTGCAAGGAAAGTGATTCAAAAAGAGAAAAAAAATGAATGAAAAAAAACAAAAAAAAGAGAAGAAAAGAAAAGACGAGAAGAGCCGACAAAGGGAAGTTTCTCAAATCTTTGCCTTTATTTGTCTTGCTATTGTGCATAAAATCTTGCCATTGATCTTCACATTTTTCCTCCTAGGATAAAAACCTAGTCTGATGAATTTTCTCCTAGGATATAAATCTTAGTTTGATGAATCTTTCTCCTAAGATAACAAAAAAGGGAACCTAGTCTAATGAACTTTTTCCTAGGATCAAAATCTTAGTCTAATGAATTTTTGTCCTAAGATAGAAAACCTAGTCTGATGAACTTTCTCCTAGGATCACGATCTTAGTCTAATGAATCTTTCTCCTAAGATAGAAGACCTAGTCTGATTAACTTTCTCCTAGGATAGAAATCTTAGTCTGATGAATCTTTCTCCTAAGATAGAAAACCTAGTCTGATGAATTTTCTCCAAGGGTAAACGTCTTAGTTGGATGAATCTTTCTCCTAAGATACCAAAAAAAAACAAAAAAAAAGGCCTAGTCTGATGAATTTCCTCCTAGGATTAACGTCTTAGTATGATGAATCTTTCTCCTAAGATAGAAAACCTAGTCTCACGAATTTTCTCCTAGGATATTTTGAAGAAAAAAAAAAAGAGGAAGTTTGGATTTGAAAAAAATGGGTCAATTTTTAGTTTTCTTAAGATTACCAGTGTTTAGTTTTCCTGAAATCAGGGGGGCCCGCCTGGAGAATAGGGTGAGTTTTTACTGTAGTCAAGCTTTATAGTTTTCCTAGTCTATTATTTAGTTTACTCTCATCATTGCATCAATAGTACAAGTGGTTTACAATTTTGCTAACAACTCACAAATCTTCCTAATGCAAACTGGGGCAGAAAAAATTTCTTTTGTTTTGTCCGTTTTATTGTAATCAGGCGCCCACCTGGAGAACAAGGGAAGACAACTCAAGTTTATAGGGAAAGAAGTGTTGAAGGAAGACAACTCGAGTTTCAAGGGAAAGCAGTTTCGAAGGAAGACAATTCAAGTTTCAGGGAAAATGGTTCAAGGTGCAAGGGAAAACAGTGTCAAGTAACAAGAGAAGACTATTCAAGTTCAGCAATCAGGCGCCCGCCTGGAAAATAAGAGAATTCAATTCAGAATGCAATTCAGGTCAGCAACAAAAGAAGCTCGCGTCAAAAATGCGAGTCAGCAGTCTAAGATGATCAACATAAGTTAGTCACAATCCAGAATAAAAAGAAAAAAAAGAAAGACAAGAAGTGAATCCAAATGCAGAAGTTAATGAAAGATGTGAGCTGCTCAAGACAGGGCTAAGGTCATAAGCTCTGCATGTCTCGTCTTGGTTTGAAAAGCTGAAGAAGATTGAACCAACACCTGCGGCTAACAAGTATCAAGATTCAGATTAGGGTCCGCATGAAGAACCAACCAAGACTCAAGATCAAGCTTCAGAAGACTCATAGATAGGAATCTTGTAACTCGTAGTTGATAGGCTTAGTTAGTCTTTTTCATTTTTGATTTTGATGTAATAACGGGACCGCGGACCGGAACCTCGGCAGAACGGCACCTCGACTGGCTCTCCACCTCGGCATACTCTATCATCTCACTCACTTCTGAACTACACGTGGCCTGATTCCTTTATAGCCAAGGATATGTAGGCAGCTCAGATACCAGGGCTCGGTCACATTCCCTTTTTTCTCTTAGTTTTAGTCTCTCCAAATAAGGGTCGGGTCAAAAAACCTGTCTAGTCGTTCTTTGTCTGAAAACTCTCCGCGTTTCCAGTCAAAGAGGGGCAGCTGTAGACATGTGATTTTTGACCCTCCCCAAGATTTTATATATTTTAGCATGTAAATATTTAATTTAGGTCTAATATTGCTATTTCAACTAATTTTGACTCTTTTACTTTATTTTATTACAAGAAAATGAAAAATTACAAAAATATTTTATTTTATGTACCTTTCATAAAGTAAAAAAATACAAAAATAGTACCTTATTTTTATCTTTATATAATCTTGAAAAATACAAAAAATATATAATAGTTTCATGTTTTAATATAGTTTAGTTTAATTAATTAGAATTTATTTTTGCATCATGTAGTATAGTTATCTTATATTAAAGGAATTTAGTTATGGTTTTGAATAATAATTTTGGAGTCTTCTTAGCCCAAAATTGAGACACAAAAAAGACATGGTCCAACCCAATTACCATTAGCCCATTCTTCCCAACCTATTAGCTCATTTAAGTGCAAGATTTACCTAGCCATCTATTTCCTTCTAATACAATGGCCATCATCTCTTCTCACTTCCATATAAAATACCCAATTATAAAAACCCTACACTAAGTTTTTCAATTCTTAGACCTAGACAACAACAAAAAACGGCAGCAGCTGGACGACAAGAACAAAAAGAAATCTCAAGCAATACATTTTCGAACAGAACACTAATATTTCTCTTGAAATCATCACTTTAATTTGCTTCAATACCTAACAAATTCCTCAAATTTCTCCTTGATTTCGAACTCATCAGAACAATTACCAACACCTCCATTCCTCTTCGCCTCTTTCCAAAAACGAATTCGCTAGTCCAGATTACCGACATCGGAGAGTATTCGCTACTGCAGCTTCGTTCTTTTGGAAATTTGAGATAAAATAAGGCTTCAAAGAAAGGTTCTGTTCATGGCTTTTAAAATTTTAGCTCCTTTTCTAATTTTTTATTGTGAAACCATGGAATTCGATGGAGTTTGAGTGAGGTCGTTTTGGTTTCGGCTTTTCGGCACCGATGCGAGTTCCCATCTGCGGTTTGTCATATTTTTGAATTCAAAGCAGTGAAACAATCAATTTTCAGCTAATGTTAAGGTCCATATCTCCCACTATTGCTCTGTTAAGATATTGTTTGTGAGTATATGATCTTTCTTATTTAGCTTCATGAAGATTGCATTCTCTCTGTTAATCTTTAGGTCTCATTAGCCTTTTTGTTAAATTTGTTGCTTACCTGTTTGATGGACGAGAAGGTTGAAAGAAATGTGATCCTTGGCCACATAGTGAATGCTTGAATTTTGGAATACAATAATAATGTCTACAAATTAAGATTGGAAAATGGAATTTGTATTAATGCTTTGAGTTGTAAATATTTTTCAATAACCTTATAATGAATCTGGTAGTGATCAAATTCACTTTTCTTCTACAAATATCCAGAAACCATGCTTTGCAATAATGTCAAAATTAGTTTTAGAAAAATCATGATCATCGTAGCTTGCTTTAGGTACGTAGTAAAGTCATCACAACTACGGGTACGGTTCCCGTGGTGTAGTTGTGATACTCAGTTTCAAGTTAGTTTTTTAAATATGAATATCTGTAGTTCACTTAGTTGAATGCTTTTCTTTTAATAATTTGAGGTGTGCCGTACCAAATAAAATCTTGAAATGCGTGGCCCTCACCCTTTTAATTTTAATCCTTAGAAATCGAGGCGTGTCATTTAGTTGAATTTTCCATGGCCCTCGCAAACCTGAAAGTGCGTAGTTGCTTTAGGCGCGCTATTTAAAAAGTTACTTTCCTAAACTCGGTGTGCATTTATGTGACCCAACCCAACAACGTTAAATAAAATGTGTCATGGACCGCGGGTGCATTTATGTGACGTGGTTCAAGACGTATTTTAAATGACGTTGCAATCTTCCTTAAAAATGATTAAAAGTGGTTAATTAGTTAAAATTGTATCATAGGCTAAAACATGTATTAAAATCAGTAAATAGGCCAAATATAATAGTTGAGCGACCGTGCTAAAATCACGGAATCCGGGAATGCCTAACACCTTCTCCTGGGTTAACAGAATTCCTTACCCGGATTTCTGGTTTGCGGACTGTAATACAGAGTCAACCTCTTCCTCGACTCGGGATTTGAACCGGTGACATGGGACACCTTAAATTATCCCAAGTGGTGACTCTGAATTTTTAATAAAATTATCCCGTTTCGATTGTCATTTTAAGATGAAAAAAACTCTCTTATATATCCCTTCCTGGGGTGTAGGTAAAAAGGAGGTGTGACATAGACTTAGGAAGATTAAGTGACGACGTAATGTTTATGACGGTGGAAGGGTATAAAGAGATGTTAGTTTGAGGCTAAGCAGGTGGGTTATCTCCTACGGAGTGTTCTGAAGTTTGTGTGATCCTTATGTTGTTTGTTGGAAGACCCCTGTTACCTGTGGGATATATGTGTCACAAATTGAATTTTGATCGCTTAAGAGAGTGGGCTTGACTGTTACGAGAGTGAATGCGAGATTTGCAGAAGATTCAAAATGCTAGATGGTTGGTGTTGCATGAGCTTATAAAGGATTTAGTTTAATTTCCCTATGGTATTATGGAAGTAATAGAGTATATGCATTATGATTTATTGTGTGTTTTGATCTATGGCTTTGAGCCAAGTGGCGGAGTCGGCTATTGATTAGTTGATTGCACGGTTTTATGCTATGTTGGTTCCAGTTTGAGGCGTACGAGTGAATCAGTTATGGCTTACGGAGGTTGAGACCGAGGATAGCTCGAGTAAAGGAAATTTCAATAAAGGTTATGTTATGCTTTATGGGTATATGAGAATCAGGGAATGACTTGAGTTATTATTGGTAAAGGATGTACGGTGCATGGAACAGGAAGTTGCTTGGTTGCATTAAGGTGAGGTTACATTCTGCGGCGTCGGAGTGCTAATGGAGCACAGGTTGTCCGGTCTGTTTGATCGGTCTAATTGCAGTTTGAGTAGAGTGGAGGACTCTCGATAATGGTTCTAATGAGTTCAAGATTTTACATGTAATATTTGGAGATTTTTCAAGTTGTGTAATTGACTAGAACCTGAGGTTTGCATTGGAGGGTGTCAAGACTCGTGGTATTTCTATATCATTATAGATTATACATATCAGTATCATGAAGGTAAAGGTAATGACTTTAGATTCGCAAGAAGTCTCTTCAGGGTAAGTATTTCGAATGTGGTGCTTTTGGGGATATTTGAGAGAGTATTCAACGGCTTATGAACCGTAGGACGGTGTGGCTTTATGCTTGAGTCTCGTGTGGTGAGTCTGGGTCGAGGATTGTGGTGTTATAGCGAGAAGAAGTACCAATTTGAAGGTAATTTGGAAGGAACTTAGAGAAATTGGGACCGCTTGGCAGTAGGTTGGATCGACATGATAATGGATACGATCGGTTCTTGGGTGCCTATAATACGGTGGGTTTCTACAAGTGTTTCGCGACAATGCTCTTAGGTTTTGATGGCTTGCATAGCTTGGTTGAGTTAGATGAATTCAGTCCTGACAGTTTGGTTTTGTGCAAATGGATTTCAGAGAGTTCTTGATGGTTTCTACCACGGTTAGAGATGTATATTTTCTACGGACGTGAGGAGCATGTGATGTATAGTGATTTTCTTCTAGATGGGATCAAATGGAAAGTTCTTGGCTAGTTGAGTACGTAGTTGCTTGTGGCTCGGAAGGGGTTATGAAGTTCTCATATTTATCATAGGATGGCATGTTATATGCGGTATGTTGTGTAGGGTTGAAATTTGCATGTGTAAGGTCACGGTTCAGCTCTGAGAGGAAGGGTCATAAATTCTTAGACATCATGGGCAGTTTCAGATGATTAGGCAAATGATATTGCTAATTGGTGAGGCCTGATGATGGCATACGTTTTAGAAAGGGTAATGTGATTGAGTTAATAATACATCATTGGTATCGCGGCTCTCTCTTGTGGGTCGACTGCTGATATTCAAGTTTGCTTGGTGGCACAGAAGGATTTTTGGAGTATCTCGTGGAATGATTGGGTATTAGAGGTGTGGTATGTATTCGAACGGTGGAATTGGGATCGGACATGGCGATTCGTGTGTTTTATGGACTTGGAGACTGGGAATTCTCATAGACAGGTTATGATGTAGTTGTGGGTCGTGCGTATCGGCCTGGTATGGTGACTATTGGAGGTTTGGAGATCCGAGTGGATCCTTTGTTACTTGGTATGGTAGAATTTGGATGTGATATTGGGTATAGACTGGTTGTCTAAGGGTTGTGTTATTCTAGGCTGTTGCACTAGGGCGGCGATGTTGGCTATGCTGGGAATGCCATGGGTTGGGTGGCGAGGTTTGACGGATTATATTTTCAGTAGGGTGGTTTCATTTTTGAAGACCCGGCAGATGGCTAGGAAGGGTTGTCTTTCTTATTTGGCCTTCGTGATGGAGGTCAGTGCAGAGACTCCTACCATTGATTCAGTTCCGGTGGTGAGGGATTTTTCGGATGTGTTTCCTACTGCCGAGCATGTCGCCGGACAGGGTTGTTGATTTTGGTATTGATTTGGTGCCGGGCACCGGCAAAGTTAAAGGAGTTGAAGGAGCAGCTTCAGGAACTCTTTGATAAGGGGTTCATTGGTAAGCTAAGATGGATGTATGATTCTACATCGAGTCGGCTTGGTTGACTCCGAGTTGTGTTTTGAGGGATGTGTTGACTCGATTGCTATTGAGCTTATTGGCGATCTTGGGAGATCTATGAGTTACCTTTCTATGTTGCGAGGTGTTGGGATTTGTTTGTTATAGGCACATGTGGTGCGGTTTTGTTGGGGTCTCTCAGTGGAATTCGAGCGGGAAGAGTATTGGGTATTGCTTGGCGGATGGCGTATTGGTTGTGTCCTTTTGGGTTTGCATAATGTTATGTCAATTGCTTCGCCGTGGTTATGATGATTTGCTTTGGTTCTAGACATCAAATTGCGCATGGTTGTCGATTTTGAGCAGAGTGACTTGAGGTGTTTCATGTGGACCAGTGTATGGATAGGGTCGCGCATTGCAGCGAAGTTATGTGGAGGTATGACCCTTCGGGTTTGATTCGTGTGTTCTGTTTCTACGATGTATGATGGATTCTCGGTATTGTATTGTGATGGTACTGGTAAGCTTGCGGTACAGCTCTTTCATTTGAGTCATTTTTCATGATTTGAGTACGTTCGGATTGTTGCTTATTGGTGTGCGGATTGCACGAGTTGCAGCTTTAGATGGTATTGATGTGTCATGTCACCAGAGTAGTTGTGTTGGATTAGATGAGATTGTTGGGATCTATAATGAATATAAACAGATTTGGTTTCAGCATGTTGAAAGGATAATATCGATGTTCGGCTTAGAAATTGTTATGGTCCTTGCCAAAAGAGAAATGGCTTCACGAATGGTTCATCTGAGGAATGGTTATGACTTCCATGTGTTTCATTCATCATTGGCAGTATATGGAAATGTTGGAATGAGGCTTTATTGGAAAAGAGGCTTATTGTCGATATTCGGTTGTTTTGAGCAACTACTATGATTAGAAGTTATCGCTACGAGTGTTTGAGTTATGTGGTACGTCAGATAATTGCATTTGAGGTTGCAGGTATGGTTTGTTACAGCTTGTTCGGGCTTATTCAGAGTATAAATGTGAGATTCTAATCTTGTAAAGGATAGTGGAAATGTGGTTCTAAGGTTTATGGGCTAGGTTGAATTGTGAAACTTCAGTTGCATTGTGTTATTGGTCCTATATGAGATAGGGTGATGCGGGATCACCCCCGGGTATGTGCATGGTAAGGTTACACGGCGATTTGATGGGTTTTGGAATAACTCTAGGCACGTCCGAGGACAAACGTATGTTTAAGTAGGGGAGGATGTAACGACCCGGCCAGTCATTTTGAGCTTTTGCATTTCGCTCGCCAGTTCTCAGGCATGACTAGCCCCGTGTGATGTATTATGACTTATGTAAATCATTGGTTTTGGTTTTCAGGATAATCAAAATGAACTTGGAAGAACAGTTCTCAGTTTGAAGCTTAAAATTTGAAAGATTTGACCAAGTTTTGACTAGTTGGTATATGATCTCGGATTGGAATTTTTATGATTTGGTTAGCTCTGTTAGATGATTTGGGACATAGGAGCATAACCGGAATGTGTTTTGGAGGTTCGGAATAGATTTAGGCTTGAATTGACAAAATTTAGAATTTTGGCATTTTCCGATTGATAGGTGAGATTTTAATATTAGGGGTCGGAATGGAATTTCGGAAGTTGGATTAGGTCTGTTGTGTCATTTGTGACGTGTGTGCAAAATTTCAGGTCATTCGGACGAGGTTTGGTAGACTTTTTGATCAAAAGCGGAATTCAAAAGATTCTTGGAACCTTAGGCTTGAATCCGATGTTATTTGGTTGACTCGATGTTGTTTGAGGTGTCTTGAAGATTGGCATAAGTTTGGATAGTGGTATATGACTTATTCGTACTTTTGGTTGAGGTCCCGAGGGCCTCGGAGTGATTTCGGATGGTTAACAGGTGATTTTGAGTTGGTTTGGCAGCTGAAGTTTTCTGTTGCTGTCATAACCGCACCTGCGGCTAGAGGATCGCAGGTGCAGACTCGCAGAAGCGGATTTTGGAGCCACAGAAGCGGCCAGGAGAGTGGTAGGCTGGGACCGCAGAAGCGAGGTCCTGGTCGCACCTGCGATTGCGCAGGTGCGGAATTCTTTGCGCAGATGCAGCTGTGGAGTTTTAAGTGAATTCCGCAGGTGCGACCATTTAACTGCAGGTGCAGTTTTGCTGGGTCAGAAACTATAAATTCCACCCTTCGCAATTTTTGGCCATTTTTCTCAAAATTTCATTCGGGAAAAAGCTTTTGGGAACAATTTCAAGGGAGATTTTCAGAAGGATTCATTGAGGTAAGGTCCTCGGTTCCTAAGCTCATTTTTATGATGATTTTTAAGGTTGTAAGCTTGAATTATATGGGAAAATCAATAGCAAAATTGGAAGTTAGGGCTTGGAAATTGGAGACCTAAATCTAGGGATTTAGGGGGTCATTTGTGGTCGGATTTTGATGTATTTGATATGTATGAACTCGTGAGATTGTAAGGATTCTAGTTTTGTAATTTTTTTCGGAATCTGAGACATGGGCCCGGGGGTCGGGTTTGGCCAATTTCGGGATTTTTGATGTAAATTGGTTGTTTTCGAGTGAGCTTTGTTCCCTTAGCATATTTTGATGGTATAAATCTATATTTGGTTAGATTTGGAGACCGAGTCGAGAGGCAAGGGCATCTCGGGCTAGAGTTTGGACCGAATTGAGGTAAGTAATGATTGTAAATATTTGTCCTGAGGGTATGAAACCCCGGATTGCACATGGTTGTGCTACTTTGAGGTGACGCACACGCTAGATGACGAGCGTGGGGTCGTGCACCATTGGGGATTGTGACTTAGTCCGTCCCGTATGACTGTTAAGTCGCGTATTTGATTGAAAACTGTTTGATATCATTGTGTTTTGGAAACTATTACCATGTTGTAGGTTGAATGCCGTATTTGGGCTTCGTGCCAACTGTTTTGGACCCTTAGGGGATTTTTACTATTATTCCTCACTATTTTGACTTCATATTTGTACTCAGTTATGCTGTATTTTACTATTTTCATAACTCAGCCATATTTACTCCGTTTTGATATTTTGGGTTGAGCATCATGTTTTACTGTTGCCCGAGTGGCTAGAGAGATTTCTGACTAAATGAGGCTGAGGACTTGTGTTGTGAGGATACTATGGGATCGGGTTGCGCGCCGCAGTAGTATTATACTGATTCATGATTATGAGGCCGAGGGCCTGAGTTGTTAAGCCACAAGATGGCTTGTTATTGCGCTTGGGCCGTAAGGGGCCTCTCCCAGAGTTTGTACACCCCCAGTGAGCGCGGGTACCCTGAGTGAGTGATATATTGATTATGCCACGAGATGACTTGTTATTGCGCTTGGGCCGTAAGGGGCCCCTCTCAGAGTCTGTACACCCCCAGTGAGCGCGGGTACCTAGTGTGAGTGATATGACATAGCCCAAGGGGCTGTTCTTGATCCATGTTATGCCCGAGGGGAAGAGTATGAGTGATTGTGAGGTAGCCTGATGGGCTGGTTCTGATGATATTATGTTGAGGGGCGGTTTATGGTACATGTTTTGCTCGAGGGACTGTTTACGTTTCTATCATTTTGTACTCACTATTTTTATCACTCGTTTGAAACTATTGAAAGTTGTTTTAAAAGGGTTTTACTGAAACTGAGCTAGATTTACGAAGAAAACGATTTCTGTACTGTTTTGAAAATGTACTGCATTTGATGTAGCGTTATGCTATGTTTTTTGTGTTTTCTTACTGCTCAGCTTTCATTTACTTTTATTACTTACTGAGTTGGCGTACTCACATTACTCCCTACACCTTGTGTGCAGATCCATGTATTTCTGAACCCGGTAGCGGGTGTTGATTGCTCAGTGGCAGAGTCAGTGGAGTTAGCAAGGTAGCTACCCGGCGTTTACAGCCCTACTCTTCTCCCTCTTGTCTTCCTTAAATTGTATTTAGCACATTTTTGGACTCTTCTTTATATTCAGACCTTAGTAGATGCTCGTACTTGTGACACCCCGATGTCGGGCTTGTGTATTTATTCCGCATTGTTCATTTAGACTTACATTATGAGATATTTGATTAATTAAAGGCTTAAAATGATTGTTATTGATTAAGTGGTTAATTTGGGAGTTGTGTCGGCTGGCCTAGTTTCATGATAGGTGACATCACGACCGGGCCGGTTTTAGGGTCGTGACATATAACTAAGTATAATTAAAAATAAATAAAAATATTAAGTAATAAATAAAATATGAGAAATTATGTAGAAATACGTGAATTAAAGGTTAGGAAATAAGAAATAAGAAAATAAAAGATAAATAAGGTAAAAAGATTAATATTTGACAAAAGAGATTTTTAAAAGTTAAAATAAAAATAAATTAAAAGAATAAAAAGTAAATTAAATAAAAAGGAAAGAGATTCAAAAAATAATCTTGTAATTAATCATGTAATTACCAATAATTCTCAGTCCTTCTTTGATAATTAAAGACTGTAATTATATCCTCTCAATTATGCTTAATTATTGGTCAGACAAATATGTTAAAATTGTGTAATTACACTCAATTCTAACTACAGTGTAACTTTGTCTAAGAGTATCATGGTGTATGATGTTCGTTGATGATATAATTCTGATTGATGAGACGAGAGTTGGCATTAATGAGAGATTGGAGGTATGGAGGCAGGTCCTGGAGTCTAAAGGTTTCAAGTTGAGTAGGACTAAGACGGAATATTTGGAGTGCAAGTTCAGCGATGTGTCGGGGAAAGCGGACGTGGAGGTGAGACTTGATTCGCAAGTCATCCCTAAGAGAGAGAGTTTCAAGTACCTAGGGTATACTATCCAGGGAGACAGGGAGATCGACGAAAATGTCATGCACCGTATCGGAGTGGGGTGGATGAAATGGAGGTTAGCGTCTGGAGTCCTATGTGACAAGAAGGTGCTACTGAAACTTAAAGGTAAGTTCTATAGAGCAGTAGTTAGACCGGCCATGTTGTATGGGGTTGAGTGTTGGTCAGTCAAGAAATCTCATATCCAGAAGATGAAAGTAGCCAAAATGAGGATGTTGCGATGGATGTGCAGGCACACTAGGATGGATAAGATTAGGAATGAAGATATTCGGGAGAAGGTGGCGTGGCTCCTATGGACGACAAGATGCGGGAAGCGAGGCTTAGATGGTTAGGGCACGTGCGGAGGAGGAGCCTAGATGTCCTAGTTAGGAGGCGTGAACGGTTGGCTTTGACAGGTACAAGAAAATGTAGAGGGCGGCCTAAGAAGTATTGGGGCGAGGTAATCAGGCAGGGCATGACGCAACTTCAGATTTTCGAGGACATGGCCCTGGATAGAGATATGTGTAGGTCGAGCATTAGGGTTGTAGGTTAGGGGGTAGTTGAGCGTTTTTTCCTCGTTGTTCTGGCTAGTCTGATAGTGTTTTGTATAGGACTGCTAGCGATTTTTGTTTCATCACACTTTTTTTTTCAATTTTTATTATTATCATAATTATTGTCCTTCCACTTAGTTGTTGTCTCTTACGATGCTGATATTATTTGTCTGATTTATGTTATTATTGCACATGTTTTATTTTTGAGCCGAATGTCTCTCGGAAACAGTCTCTCTAGAGGTAAGGTATGTGTAAGCTCTTCCTTCCTAGACTCAACCGGTGAAATTATTATTGGGTTGTTGTGCGTTTGTCTAAGAGTATCGAGTGTGTGCCTCGACAGGAGGCAGGAGGTGGAATCATTTTAGACAAGTGTCCCTGACGTGCACATGGTCAGTCTCATGACTGCGACAGTTTGAAAGAAAGGGAAATGCCTATATTACCCTTAATTGTAACATAACCGTTTGAACCTGTCCACTTCTACTCTTCTGGATCTTCCAATCAAAACTGAGGATATTATTGTCTTTCAGACTCACCTTCTCCTCCCATTACACTTTCTGGTGAAAATCAAACTGCTCCACTATAGTACACCAGCAGCCCCTTTGCCGGCCCCTACACATTCTCTCTCTATCTCTCTCTGCTTCAAATGGTACTCTGATTAATGCTGCTCGGTGGGCCGGGCCTGAACCGGACCGGACCGGGCCCGCGGTCCTAACGGGCCTGGTGGGCCTGGTGGGCCGGTCCTGGGTGGGCCGGTCTTGGTGGGCCTCTGAGCCCGTCACGGGCTGGTCTCCATGGTTGAGCCCACGAGCCCGGGACCGTTTGGCCCGGGACCGGCAGGCGGGCCTGGGCCGGTCCTGGCGGGCCTGGCGGGCCCAACGGCTATTTTAAAAAAAAAAAAAAAAAAAAAAAAAAAATCAAACGGCCATATTTAAAATCTAGCCGTTTGGGCTGAAAATATGACCGTTTTTTAAGTTAAAAAAATGGCCATTTGGCCCCCAAACTTTATTTTAACCCCAAACTTTATATAATTACACTTTTCCCCATTTCTCAACTATAAATACCCCCTCATTCTTTCATTTTTATTCACCAATTCATCAATATCTCTCAATATCTCTCAATCTCTCTCAATCTCTCTACTACAATTACTTAATTTATTGTTGAAATTTCGTGAAAAATTGTGAAGTTGTTGAATTGAAGTTTTCAAGTGTTCAACGATTTTCAATTTTCAAGAAGTTGTTCGGCAATCCGGTAAACTCGTTTCAACTCTTACGTTTTTATAATATATTTTTGTGTGGTTTAGTTTGCATAATTATAATTAATATGGCATTTACTTTGAAAAAAATGTTTGGTAAAGGAAAAGATAAAACCGGTGAAAGTAGTGGCCAACCAACTACCCTTCCCCCGGCTCCCCGACCTAGAAAAGATAAGCAAGTTGAAAGTAGTCGCCAACCTAGACGTCCTCCTCCTTCCGTAATTCTTGATAGTGATCACCCTTGTTTTCAATTTACCGATAGTGAATTTTATCATAATGTTGCACCAGGTGATAGATTAGATGATGAAATTATGAATGCTCTTTATCCTAATGAAACCATCTTAGAAAATAATGAGGAAAATGAGGATGATGATGAAACTCAAGCACCGGATTTAGATGATACACCTACTAGTCCTCTTAATAACCCAAGTGATGCACCGGTCGACCCACCTGTAGAAACTCCTACTTTTAATAGAGAACCTGCTAAACGCTTAGAAACATCATTAGTTTGGAATTTTTTTACTCAAGTAAGAGAAAAAAATAAGGCTAAGTGTAAAACTTGTGGGAAATTAATGTCGCATAAATATGTAGGAGACCGTAGCGGCACAGGTAGTTTGACTAGGCACATAAAAACACACCCTAGAGATAAGGCTAGATTTTTTCAAATGAAAGCGCATCTAGAGGGGACAAGTGTAGATTCTGCGATTAACCCTAGTACAGGTTCAAATCTAGTTCAACCAGGAATTAACACTGTCACTGGAGGTATTTTATATTACGATCCAAATAGAGATCGTGAAGAATTAGCAAAGATGATTACTGTTATGTGCTTACCTTATACTTTTGCTTCTAATCCTAATTGGGTTCATTATATTAGAAGAGTGTTTAATCCTACTTATAAAGGTTGGCCTCGCGCAACAGTTAAGAGTGATATTTATAAATTCAAACATGAATATGAACAATATTTGCGTTATTTATTTACTCATATACCTAATCGGATTTCTATTACTACTGATATTGGTAGAAGTGGTAATGATTGTGATTACCTAACTGTTACAAGTCATTGGATAGATGAAGAATGGATAATGCAAAAACGCATAATTGCATATAGAATAATTAATTCGCGTCACACAGGTAAATTTATAGCTAACACTGTTGCAGATATTTGTAGATATTTTTGCTTTAGCGATAAAATAATGGCAATTTCAATGGATAATGCTTCTAGTAACACCAGTGCTATAGGCATGCTTACAACAACACTAAATCCTGCATTTACTAATATTTTCCATGTTAGATGTATTTGTCATATTTATCATTTAATTGTCGGTGATGGTATGCGAATATTAAACATAGAAATTGAAAAGGTTAGAATGGCTCTTAATTGGCTTTTTTATTCAAACCGTAGAAGTAGACTTAGAGAGTATTTTAAAAAATGTGATGAATATGGCCTTAGAGAAAGAAAGGTTCCTAAACCTTGCCCGACTAGATGGAATTGTATGTACGAAAGTTTAGTAGTAGCATATGAATATAGAAACCCAATTAATGCAACGTTTAATTCTCGGGTAGGTGGTGAAGATGATGATGAAATGCTTACCACTCAAGATTGGACTAATGTTAAAATTCTTTTAGATTTTTTAGAACATTTTCAAATTGCAACAAATGCATTTTCTGGGCAATATTATCCTACTATTTCAAACTGTTTAGTTTATATTGCAGCACTATCTGATTTGTTTGTTGAATTTAGTGAGGGTGGGGATATTTATGAACTTGCTATAAATGAAATGAAACAAAAGTTTAAAAAATATTTTTTTCCTATCCCTCCTATTTATGGTCTTGCTGCAATGCTAAATCCTACAATGAAATTGGGAGGTCCTCATTTTTGGTATTCAAATATTTATAAGGCTTTAGATCTTTCAAATGAGGAAATTGCGACACTTGCAGATGCAAAAGCTTCAATTAAGATTAACGCTCAAACAGTTTATAATGCTTATCAACTTGCCTTAGAGCATGCTAGGCCAACTATTCCAACCCCTACTTCGTCTAGCTCACAATCCTCTAAAAGAGTTGCGGGCTTAAAAGCTCTTAAATCTTGGACGGAGTTCAGGGGGTCTCAAGGTGAAAATTATGATGAAACTTCACATCTAAATGAGCTTCAAGTTTATTTGTCTCAGGGACTTGAAAAGGAGAATCCAGACGGCTCTTTTGATCTTTTGGAATGGTGGAAGGCAAGGGAAAAACATTTTCCTGTTCTTGCAAGGATGGCTCGGGATATTTTATCAATTCAAGCTTCAACTGTTGCATCAGAGAGCGCTTTCAGTCAAGCAAGACTGCAAATAGGTGATCATAGAGCGTCTATGAGGGATAGCTTGGAAAAATCAGTATTGTTTAGAGATTGGATCCGCTCGGAAAGAAGAAACTTTGGAATTGCAGAAGCACAACCGGCGATAGATGAAGCTTATGAAGAAATGATAGCGGAACTTACGGAGGATTCGGCTTCGCCCGGAAGTGGTGATGAACAAGCTTCTTTTCCACCACCACCAACGCAACCTCCTCCGAACCTTGAAGGATTTATGAGATTTGTTAGAGATAATACATAGAATAATATGTAACTTGTATTTTGGCACATCTTCCTTAGTTTTTTTCCTTCTAATGGTGGTATTAGTACCTTGTTGTGCTCATTCCATTGGGGGAAGGATGACTAAGAAAGATATGTCATTTTTTGGTAATAAAATTTATTGCTTCTACCCATGAGCTTCTTTTCGCAATATTTCTTTGTCTATACTTAGAATTATTTATATGCTACAATATATACATAATATACAATATATATACTACAAGAAAATATATTTATAAGATACAATATATACATAAGATACAATATATATACTACAAGAAAATATATAAGAGAATATATATACATAAGATACAATATAATATACTACAAGAAAATATATTATGCTACAATATATACATAATATACAATATATATACTACAAGAAAATATATAAGAGAATATATATACATAAGATACAATATAATATACTACAAGAAAATATATTATGCTACAATATATACATAATATACAATATATATACTACAAGAAAATATATTTATAAGCTACAATATATACATAAGATACAATATATATACTACAAGAAAATATATAAGAGAATATATATACATAAGATACAATATAATATACTACAAGCAAATATATAAGAGAATATATATACATAAGATACAATATAATATACTACAAGCAAATATATTATGCTACAATATATACATAATATACAATATATATACTACAAGAAAATATATTTATAAGCTACAATATATACATAATATACAATATATATACTACAAGAAAATATATAAGAGAATATATATACATAAGATACAATATATATACTACAAGAAAATATATTATGCTACAATATATACATAATATACAATATATATACTACAAGAAAATATATAAGAGAATATATATACATAAGATACAATATAATATACTACAAGAAAATATATTATGCTACAATATATACATAATATACAATATATATACTACAAGAAAATATATTTATAAGCTACAATATATACATAAGATACAATATATATACTAAAAGAAAATATATAAGAGAATATATATACATAAGATACAATATAATATCAAGAAGTGATATTTATGCATGACAATTTAGTGTTTTACTATTGTTTTGTTATTTTCTTTTTCGTCAAGCACTTTAATAATTAGATATACATATATACTACATATTAATATAGCCATGATACTACAAGAAATTGTCTTTAAAAAAAAAAAAAAAACCCGCTAGGCCCGCGAAGCCCACGAGCCCGGCCCGTTAAGCACAGGACCATGTGGGCTTAGGCCCGTCACGGGCCGGTTCCACCCATTAGGCCCACGAAGACCGGGACCGCCAGGCCCGGGACCGCCAGAGCCCGGGACCACGAAGCCCGGGACCGCGAGGCCCGGCCCGTTAGGCCCACTAAGGCCCGGGCCCGGGACAAAATACAGCCCTAACTCTGATTATTAGATTTTCCAGCTTCGTTTAAGTTCTTTAGTTCTGTCTGCTTCAGGTATCTTCTACTATTTTTCTTTAACTTCGTTTCTTGTACTTGCATTTTGTACACTTGGTATCTTGAATTCAGTAATTTCTGCAGATAAAAAGGGCTTCTTTTAGGTTGATTTTATTTGGCTTTTTAATTCTGAAGATGGGGTCTGTTGTTCTTGATATATTGAGCTATAAGAAACTTCCTCAACTGTTTAAGCATTTTTCTTGAAAGAGGGATGGACAAAAGCTAGGTTTTTTCCCTTTTTTTGCTGCTTTATTCACTTATAGCCCAATATATTCTACTACTATTTAGCTAGCGTTTGGCCATAGATTCCAAATTTGTTTTGAAAAATCTGATTTGGGTGAAGTTTGGTTTGAAGATTAAAATGTGTTTGGACATACGTTTTCGAAACATATTTTCCAACTTTATTTTGAAAAAACATGTATATAATTCCCAAGTATTAGGATTTTGGCCAAAATCAGCAATTGGGGTGATTTTGGGGTTTGGGATTTTGCCAAAATGTGGGCAAAATTTATGGCCAAACATGAGTTTTGAAAATAAATCCCAAATTTATTTTGGCAAAACTCATGGCCAAACGGGGCCTTAGACTGTGTGGTGAGCTCCTTACAGGATTATACTATGTTTTAGCAGAAAGTTCAGTGACTGGATAAAATTATAGTAATGGTGTGGCATTTATTAGCATATGAAGCTTACCACTTTCGTGGATAACATATCTGAATAAATCTAGAGAGGCTTTGAGCTAAGAAAATTTGGTTACTTTTGATTTAACAAAAATAAGAAGTTAACCAAGTATATCCCTAATATACCTTATAATCAAGTGTAAGGACAGTTATAAATATATCGAAAGCATGATGAGTCGGAGCTCTGATCTCTTCTTAAATTATGAGTATATGTTTTTTTATAAATAAGGTTTCTCTTCTGAAACTTCAACATCCTTAATGATGGACTACTGGTAAGTTCAGCCCTTAAGTGTAATATTTTAGGCCTCCTTTTCTCCTTTTTGTTGTTTATAAGATTTCCGAGGATCATAGAGAATATGAAGGCAAAAATAAACGGATGCATTTCCCCTTCGTTGTTTGGTGGTGGCAAAAGCAGGGAGGAAACAAAAAAATTTACCCCTTCGATCTTATTTCAAGAAAAGAACTGAACATATGAGAAATTGGTTTCTAAACATTTTTAAATTAGCTTTTCTCTACACTAACCAAACAAGTGATAAAAAGTATAAGTTTCAAAATTTTGAAATTAGTTGTAAGTAGCTCTAAGGAAAATGAAATCTGAGCAAAAGCTGAAGTGAATTAAAAATGGATGCCCATTTCTGTCTTGCATCATCACTATGCAATTAATTAAACAAAAGTGGTGCTCGTTTATTATTTGCTGGGTATTGACAAAAGAGTGAAACTTCATCTAAATCTCTCAAGATTCTTGAATTATCATGTTGTTGTTTTGGTCAGTCCTTTATGTTATGTTCTTTTACAGGGACAGCTCTGCTTATGGCTTCCCCTTCCTCTGAGCCTACTGCCAAGCCTGAGGGTAGCAGTGGAAATGATGTCGGTGGTGGAGAAACATCAGAAGCTATGGGTTCTATAGGGACTGATCAGCTATTACTATATAGAGGACTGAAGAAAGCAAAGAAAGAGAGGGGTTGTACGGCCAAGGAGCGCATAAGCAAAATGCCCCCATGTACTGCAGGGAAGCGCAGCTCCATCTATCGGGGTGTCACTAGGTACGGGATGGAAAAAGGCAAATTGCAGATTTTATTGAAGTTTTCGAGTATCTTTGTGCAAATATGTTTTTTTATCTTTTGCTTATTTGCATAAGAATCTAGTTTCTCTACATTTAGCTTCTCTGAGTTCGCAGACCAAAATTGGGTTCTTTTATGGAGGTCTACCTATGAATCTTCTAACATAGCAGTGAGGGAAACACTTTTCAGCAGTTCAGTGCCCTATGAGAGACACCAGCATTAGTAAACGAATTAGAAAGCTTAGGATCTTGGATTTTGCATATTAGTGAATGAGCAACATCCCCATGGTAGCTTTCTTGACTTATACATGGCGATGAGCACATAGCTGTAAATAGGGAGGTGAAGTGTATTAGGACTCAAGAACCATGCCATGCATGACAGAAACATGTGTGCAAATGTCTATTGTCTACCAATGCAGCCTGCTTATAGATGATAAAATCGTTATATGATATTTGAATTTGCTTCTATATTCTAAATACACTTTTTGAAATGCTAAAGGAAGGGAAAAACTAAAAAAAACAGTAGAGGTGTTTGTAGAATTTTTTATTTGGTTTGAGAAAAAAATGAAAAAAGGGCAGCCCGGTGTACTAAGTTCCTAGGGTCCGGGGAAAGGCCGGACCACAAGGGTCTATTGTGCATTTCTGCTAGAGGCTGTTTCCACGGCTTGAACCCGTGACCTCCTGGTCACATGGCAACAACTTTATCAGCTATGCCAATGCTCCCCTTCTTTTTTGAGAAAAAAATGAAGTTGAAAAAATTTGGGATGAGAAAAGTTTCCTGCCCCATTTGAGTCCTTAGGTAAAGATAAAACAAAAAGGCTCATGGAATTTAGAATCATTCATTGGTTGTGTTTACATCTTGGTTTAGTATGTAGAAGGAATGAAGAATTTCCTCTTTATGACTTTTAATAAAATAGTTAGTGAGTAGCCATTGTATGGAAGATCAAGGCCTAAAGGTTTTGTCTCTTTTCTTGACCGGGTATTTTGTTTGTTCTATTTGTTAGAGTCAGATAAGATGGTATATGTGAACTCTCCTTCTGTCTTGGCTGTTTTTTTTTTTTTTGCGAGATATTGCTTGCCTCAAGAATTTTTCTTGTTTCTTGGAAAAATTTTGAACTATGTTTTTAATTTCATGGGACTAGGCATAGATGGACTGGCCGTTATGAAGCTCATCTTTGGGATAAAAGTACCTGGAATCAAAACCAAAATAAGAAAGGAAAGCAAGGTGTTTCTCTTTGTTTCTCTAGCAGATATTGTTGTTTCTATTGCTTGCTGATCAGAATTCAGCTCGATGCTTCAGTTTCTCGTGAAAATACTGATGTTTAGAAAGTGTTTATATTGCATGGACTTTGGGGCGTTTATTGCTGCTTGATCTGCATGGGCAGTTTACTTAGGTGAGTACCTTGATTTATCCTTTTCTTAGGTACGGCACAAAAAATGAGATTAAATTGTTTTGTAACAAAACTTCTTGTAGGAGCGTATGATGAGGAGGAGGCTGCAGCAAGAGCATATGATCTTGCTGCTTTGAAATATTGGGGTCCTGGAACTCTCATTAATTTCCCAGTAAGATGTTTGTTATTAGTTTGTTTCTCAGTTTATCAAGCAATACAAGCATCTTGCCCTGCCCCATTCCCCCTCCTCCTACCTGTCTCAAGGATGCAACTCCAATTCTTCCCTTGCTTTATTCTCTTAATTCCTGACTTATTTATATATTGGATCTGTTAAAGCTTTACTCTTGTGAAAGGACTAAGCGGAACCTTTACGAATGTTTCCTAGCTGTATCAGGTGATGTGCAATGAGTTTACTTTCATGTACTGAATGCACTGACTGTTTATGTAGGTGACAGATTACACAAGGGACCTTGAAGAGATGCAAAATGTCTCAAGAGAGGATTATCTTGCGTCATTAAGAAGGTAGGTATATTGTTTGCATATGCATGTGTTTGGAAGGGTATTTGCTGATTCCTCATAAACTCATTTTTGCAGAAAGAGCGGTGGTTTCTCCAGAGGGATCTCCAAATATCGTCCTCTATCCAGGTGTGCTAAGACAGACCATGTGTCTTTTTATATGGCTTCGTAAATTAAAAAATTATGTGACAAAGGACAAAATGCTGTTCAATTCTCCTGTCACATCCACATTTACTTATTTTCCCTGGTTCTTGATCTTCTTCATAAGGTTTTTTTAGATATATCATCATTAACAATGTCTCCTGTATTTTCTTCTCTGCATCCAATGTAGTCGATGGGATCTGCAATTTGGTCGTGTGCCTGGAGCTGATTACTTTAACAGCCTACAGTATGGTGAGTGCAGTTCTTGTCATACAAGAAGTTCGTATTACAACAGTAACTTTTAGACCACAGATTTAGTTAGCAAATCAAGTGCTGAAGTCAGCTCTTATAAATCCTTAAATTTCTCGAAGGTGATGATGCAACAGTCAACAATGAGTACATTGGTGGTTTCTGCATGGATAGAAAGATTGACTTGTCAAGTTACATCAAGTGGTGGGGAGGTAATAAAGCTCGTCAAACAGATTCCCATTTGAAAACGTCAGAGGAAACAAAGGTTGGTTGTCCTGAAGATATTGATAATGAGCTTAGGGCTTCAGAATTATCAATTCAGCAGACTGAACCATATGAGATGCCCCGTTTGGGTGTGTGCCAAGAAAGAAAGAATCATAAAAGCTCCGCACTGTCTGCTATGAGCATTTTGTCACAATCTGCAGCATACAAGAGTTTACAAGAGAAGGTTGCTAAAAAGAAAGAAAAAGTTGAGAATGATGAGAATGAAAACAAAAGCACTATCAACAGAGTCGACCGTGGGAAGACGATTGAGAAATCATGTCCTGATAGTGGAAGCGAGAGGCTTGGAGCTGCATTTCTAAACCCCGGGGGATCATCTATTAGCAGAAACTTGCACCCACTTACTCCACTCCTGTCGGCACCACTTCTCACTAACTACAACAACGTAGATCCCTTAACAGACCCTGTTCTTTGGACATCTCTTGTTCCTATTTTTCATACAGGTTCTTCACGCACTGCTGAGGTGGGTTTATCTCTTCATTGAAGCTTACTTTATCTTGTCTTGCATATTCTATATAGAAACATGGAAGAAAGATAAAAAAAAGTTAATAGAGTGGAATGTAATTTAAAATCATAGTGCTTTTTATATAAGAAATATGGAAGAAGGATAGAACTGTTAAACAATCTTGGTTGCCTAGGATGTATATATCCTAGTATCTGAAGCTCTCAAATAATGAGGTGACTAATAATCCAGCTTTGCATGCCCCCAGGGCTTAGTTCAAGCGGCAAAGGTCGAGGACTTGTGACTTAAGTCACAGGTTCAAGCCCTGTGTCATGCGGACTAAGCTTGGTTTTAAGTGGAGAAGGGTAGAGAGGCGAGCCCATTATCCCGTGTTTTGAAGGCCACAGTTGGTCCTAAGGGCTGACCCCGATGGATTTCTCGGTCATCAAAAAAATAATCCAGTTTTGACTTTTGCATGATACTATGTCAAATTTAAAATGTTGCTAGCTTAAATTTTGGACCGTTTTAAGTATTTTAACAGTGATAAAAATTCCAGCTAGGTGTATCCTATAATGGAACCTGCACTTAGCTAAACCTGCGCTCTAGTTTCCATGTCCAACGGCAATTTAAGTGGGAAAAAATGACTGTTGTTAAGATATACATAGAGTAGTAATATTAGTATTACTTTTGTCTTTGAAGAATGGATAGTTTTCAGTCAGTTGTACCTTGGCTTCCCCTTGATATGACTTGTCTGGACAATGGCCGTTAACAAGAGATCTTATTGAGTAGTTACTCTTGATCTTAGCTATACATCCTTTTACAAGCAGCATCAGTGGTACCTCACTTTTGAGATATACCCTTTTGTATGACTGCAATTCCCAGTTATGCTTATTTAAGTCTCCAAAAGTATCATCACAATGCAGAAAAGAATATCACAAGTTTTTACTGTTGAGTAGCATTTTTCGATGATTCCCTATAGATATATGTGCACAGATATGGCATTTTGAGATTGAAGGGACGTGTATCTCATAAACTGGGATTATTTTTCGTGCAGGTGCACAAGAGCGAAGCAACTTCAGATTATACTTTATTTCAGCAAGAAGATTAACTTCTGCCTCTACAAGTGAGATACACACAACACAACACAAAAATTTCCTGTACATGGATTTTACTCACTATGGGCTTTTTATAATATCTTATTGGAAAACCAAACAGGATTGTGGTTTTACAAGTTTTAAAATAAGTCACTGGTTCCTTATTTCCATGGTGGTTATTATATTATTAAAAGAGTCTAGAGTTTTCCACAAGAATGATTAGAATTTTGTTGTGGCCCTTATTGGTTCTAGTTTGACCATTATATTTCCTACCCACTCTCTAACAAAATAGTTTCTTTCCCCTTTGTTTCTACACTTTATATATGTATTCTCAAAATTGAAATTAATTAACTTGACTGAAATCTGAAGTTGAGTTTCCAAGTATGGTGATTGCTTGTTCATTTTTCTATATAAAATATAAGAAGCTAGCTGCTTGTAATGCCTCAAATTGAAATGCTTGGACTATAAAATGATACCAGTAAGACAGGGTAACTACTACCAAGGGGTGGGTGAGAATTGAGATGGTCGGGATCTTTCTATCCTTAAACAAAGGTTTCCAGTTTGAGACCTAAGAATGAAGGATCTTTCGGTCCTATTGCTGGACTTTTGCAGTCCTTTATTTAAAAGTTGGCTACATTTTCAATATTGGTTATCTATCTGAAGCTTAAAATTCAAAACTAATCTTCAGATAGACCTGATTTTGAAAAGGCAAGGAACACAAAAGTGGCCACCTGGTGTAAATAATTTGATCTTCCCAACTTGTAAGGTTGTTACATGATAAAAATAATTTGATTCATTTTCAAGGTGATGCAAGTATATTCAACAGCTCAAATTTTGTCACTATTTATGAGAACATAAATTAGCAGAACTAACAATTTGGTAATTTTGCTAGAATAGTGCCATAAAAATTCTATAAAATAATACGCATTTAATTTTGTGTTTTGAAACCTCAAATAGCTCCTTTTAATCTTTCTCGATTTGCATGCGCAGTCTGTGTCTTTTTCCGGAAGACTTTAGGTGAAAAATTGATTAAAATATGAATTCGTGCCTCAAAAATTCATTTGAGTTGACTTCGGTCAATGTTTCGAGCAAACGGATCCGGATTCATATTTTAACGGCCCGGATGGGTCCGTATTGTGATTTGGGACTTGAGCGTATGCCCGGAATCGAATTCAGAAGTCCCTAACTCGAATTATCACAATTTATTAAAAACTAGAAGCTTAAAGGTTTAAAGAATTAATAAGTTTAACCGTACTTTGACTTTGTTTCTACCAGATCCGGATTTCAGTTCCGGAACTTAGTATAAGTTCATTATTGTATTTATGACTTGTCTGCAAAATTTGGTGCAAAACGGAGTTGATTTGACGTGATTTGGACATCCGTTTGTTAAAATAAAAGTTCTTAAGCTTTATTGAAAATTTCATTCGTTTTGGTGTCTGATCCGTAGTTCTAGGTATTATTTTGGTGTTTTGATCGTGCGAGCGAGTTCGTATAATGTTTTTGGACTTGTGTGCATATTTGGTTTGGAGCCCCGAGGGCTCGGGTGAGTTTCGGATAGGCTACGGATGGTTTGAACTTAGAAAATTCTGGTTTCTTTAGCTTCCGTTGTCATCTGGTGCTTCCTTCTTCGTGATCGCGAAGATACTTCCCCGATCGTGAAAGGTAAATTGGGACTGGGGAAGAAGTGCTCTTCGTGAACGCGAGGAGATGGTCGCGGACGCGGAGCAATGGGGGGGTCTGCCCTTCGCGAACGCGCCCATCCCTTCGTGAACACGTAAGGTTATAGACTTGTGGGGTACTGGGTTGATATTCTTCGCGAACGCGGTCACTGGGTCGCGAACACCATGGCCAGGGAGAGAGTCATCGGAACGCGAGGGACATTTCGCGAACGCGAAGGCCAACTTGGTTGTTATGCATCGCGAACGCGTCAGGTCCTTTGCGAACGCGGTGAAGACCTGACGCACAGACCTTAAATATTTCAATATACGGGATTCACCCATTTTTCACCATCTTTCCATTAGAGCTCGGCCTAGAGACGATTTTGAAGAGGAAATTCATCACCATTCATAAGTTAGTATACTTTAACTCATTTTTTTCCATTTCTAACATCACTCACTAATTTCTAGCCTTAATCTTTGCTCTTCTATAGTAGAAAACTAGGGATTTAGGAAGGATTGTGGATTTTTACAAATTCGGGATTTAGACCTCAATTTGGGGTCAGATTTTATAATCTGGCTCGGGGGTGAATGGGTAAATAAGTTTTGGTCCGAATCTTGGGTTTTGGCCAAGCGAGCCCGGGGTTGACTTTTTTTGACTTCTTGGGGAAAGTGTATAAATCCTAACTCTATGTATTGTAGTTGATTATCTTAGCATTATTTGACGTTATCGAGTCGATTTTGGTTAGATACGATTGGTTTGGAGGAGGATTCTAGAATAAAGGCTCCTAGAGCTCTGAGTTGACTGCGAAGTGAGGTAAGTATCGTGGTTAATGACTTGAGGGATTAGGACTTGTTTACCTATTTGCTACGTATTTAAATGTGTGGGTACAACGTATATATGAGGTGGCGAGTACTTATGCGTTATTGTTGGGTTAAAGCATGCGGGTGAGATTTGTTTCCTTGTAGTTTATTGCCTTATTTAAATATGATATCCATGCTTACATTAGTTTATTACTTACTTGATCGTTCTTTCCGCATTTATGAACTATTTGTGATGGTTGAGTATTTTGAAAGTTGAGGTTTGGCATCTTGGAACCATTATTGATGTAAGATTTATTCTTGCTTATTTTATCTCCCAAATTTTCATATTCATTACTACATGGTAAGGGAGAGTGTTAAAACACGAAGGTTGATGTCGTGCCGTTTATTGCTGCATTTATTGATTAATACAAAGTGAGGAAGAGAGTGAAAGCATGAAGGAAGATGTCGTGCCGTATTTATCGTTTCATGGAGAGGTTGAGAGTAAAAGCACAAAGGGTGATATCGTGATATTATGTTTGTTTCATGTTGAGGTTGAGAGTAAAAGCACGATGGGTGATGTTGTGTCGTCTTTATACATTATATTTATCCGTTTTCATTGGTTAATGATTTATTTGATTATCTTATGTTGTCATTCCTGTTACATCTATCGTATCTTGTTCCTATTCGCATGTCCCCTCCCAATCGTACGTATTTAATACCTATTTTTGTAGTTATGTTGCACGTATATCTTCGTTTGTTCGGATTTAATTATGTGAGTATCTTGTCATAGCCTCGCCACTAGCTCGTCGAGTTTAGTCTCGATACTTACGGAGTACGTTGAGTCAGTTGTACTCATACTACACTCTGCACTTCTTGTGCAATTTTGGTACTGGTCTCAGCTATACGTGAGGTGCATCAGCTCGGATTAGCATATTTAGAGACTCGAGGTAGATCTACCGGCGTCCGCAGACCTTGAAGTCCCCTTCCTCTTCCCTCATTTACTGTTCATTTCATTCGAAACAATTTTATTTATTTCAATCTCTATTTGTAGAACCTCTAGAAGCTCGTGTACTTGTGATTCCAGATCTGAGTTGTACTTAGATATGATGGTTATTATGCCACTTCGTAGTTCATTTTAGTTTTATTTTCAGTTTAATTAGTTTTAATTATTTGAATTGTTTAAAAATTGACTTAAGAATTTCTCTATCGTTGGCTTGCCTAGCAAGTAAAATGTCAGGCGTCATCACGGTCTCGAAGGTAGAAATCTCGGGTCGCGACAATTTACAGCCTGGCTGGGGAGTTAACTATTGTTTTGTAGAATAGATCTTCTCAGAATCCAATGAAATTACATACATTAAGGGTGTGTTTGGTATGAAGGAAAATGTTTTCTATGGAAAATATTTTTCTAGAAAATATTTTCATAGAAATTGAGTGGTTTTATCACTTATTTTTCCTTGTTTGGTTGATTAGTGAAAACGTTTTTCCGAAATATTTTTTAGTGTTTGGTTAGAGAGTAGAAAATATTTTTTAGGAAAATAATTTTTTATGCTACTCTCCTCACCCCCCCCCCTTTCCCCAAGTCCCTATGTTTCCTGTGCTCTCCCCCCGCTCCTCGCTCCTGCCGCCCAAATACCCAACATTTTCATGACTCTATTTTCTTCAAGAATTTAATTATTATATAAAAATTCATACAAACCCAAAAGAACTAATATGCTACTTTACTTTTTTATGCAAAAACAACGTTGAAATTTGTGTTCCATAACAACAACAAAAAGTACTCTGTTTTTTGGTTGGAAAAGAAAGTACTATTTCTACAACATGAAAATAAAATACTCATTTTGTTGAAATGAAAGAAAACATTCATTTTGTTGAAATGAAAGAAAATACTCGTTTTGTTGAAATGAAAGAAATTACTTTTTTTTACATCATGAAAAGAAAATACTCTTTTGTTGCAATAAAAGAAATTACTTTTTACTACATCATTTTGTCGAAATGAAAGAAAATATTTTTTCTAGATGAAGAAGTACTTTTTTGTTAAAATGAAAAAAAAAAAAATTATATCGTGAAAAGAAAATACTTATTTATTGAAATGAAAAAATACTCTATCTATAACATGAAAATAAAGTATTATTAATAATATTTCTATTTAGAGTGGGGGTGGGGGTGTGAGGTTGGGTTGGTAGGGGTTGCTGGGGATGGGGAATGCGGGTAAGGTTGGCAAAGAGTTTTGAAAAAAGTTTTCCCTTCTCTTGATAGGAAAAATATTTTCTTCCAATTAGTTCATGAAAAAAATATTTTCCAAAAGCCAATCAAATATAGAAAACTTGGAAAATATTTTTTTCGAAAAATATTTCCTTCATACCAAACACACCCTAAGTAACTAACCAATCAATCGTAATGTCAAGGAATGAAAATAACAGAATGTACAAGAAAGTTGCAGTTTCTCCAAAGCAAAGTCATGGGAACAGGAAAAGGAAAAATGAAAAATTCAGTAGTGTGCAACATTGAATTATGTCTTCATAATTTGTAAAAAAATAAATAAATAAAAAAACTCTCTCAATGAATACCACCACCACCACCACTTCACCGCCGGAACCACCCGACATAAGCTCCATGCATTTCGATATACCAACGATAATCAATACAACCATAGACCCAAACTCCACAACTCCAAAATGCTCACTCACCTTTTCCCAGACACTGCTCAGTAGCAATCAATTCAGCCACCACTCAACCACATGCCATCAAACACATTCAAACCTAGACTTATCAGACGAATCCACCATACAAGACTTACAATACGACACCTTTATCCCAATCACCTTTGCAGATAAATCCAGATAATACACGCCTTGGAAATATTCAGTTATTGTCAAAGTATTTGGCCGGAAAGTAGGCCACCAAACACTTAAATCAAAACTCACATCACTATGGAAACCAACGGAGGATTTACCTCTTATTGACTTGGGCTGTGATTTCTTCCTTGTGAAATTCCAAAAAGAAGAAAATATGTTCACAGCCTTACATAATGGCCCATGGTTTATACTCAATCACTTTGTTTCTGTTCGTAAATGGGAACCCAAATTCATAGTCTCTAACACTCAATTAACCTATACAGCTATTTGGTTAAGACTCCCTGAACTCCCTACTGAGTTTTACGACCTGGAAATATTGCAGTGAGTAGGAGAAAAAATTGGAACACTACTCAAAGTGGATACCTGCACCTCAGCAACCACACGTGGTCGTTATGCAAGAATTTGCATAGAAGCACCCTTAGAAATGCCTCTCAAAACCCATGTCTACATTGGATCACCCAAGCAACACCTTATATACGAAGGTGTTAATATGTTATGCACTACTTGTGGCAAACTTGGACACACAAAGTCCCTCTGTTTATCCACCTTTTCACACACACCTACGACTCCCACCACCATACATACACCACTACCCCATCAACCTTCCTCCTCACAAACATCACCTCTTAATACCTCATCACCAATAGCTCTCCAATCCACATCACATATCCTACTTCCACAAACGCAAACAGATGTTTCTGAATGGAAAACAGTAAACTTTCCCTCCAAGAATCGTTCGAAAGGAAAATCATCAACTTACCAAACTAGCCAATCACAAGAAACAGCCATTGGCGGTGCCGGACCCACAGGTAAGTCTTCTAATCCTAATACACTTAATAACACTAATGGGAAAAACTTAGGCCTAAAAAACCTAATTACTACAACCTTTACAAACAATTATCCTAAGCTTTTTAATAAAGATAATCTAATTATGCTTAATGATATTTCTAACTTGAATCAACCGGATACTCATTCTGGGCCACAACAAGAGGCCTAAAACACTACACACACGGCCACACCTCCACAACCCACTATAGGCCAACCTCTACATTCAGTAGCCCACAATGCTGACTCATCCACCATCTTTCAACAAAGCACAGAAGAAAGACACGTGGCACACACTGCCACTCAAGATACATGCATGGACCCCCCCTCAGACTATAGGCAATCAAGTGCTCGCCTATGTTACGGCAACCTGCCAAACTCCAGCATCTCACAAAAGCCCAATACCCTCATTCCCTACCCAATTAGCTAAACATTCAACTGACAAAGCCCAACACCCTATACAAGTAACCGGCTCCAATACTACACATGAAATCACCTACAAACCTCCCTTATCAAATCAACCGGCCACTACAACCACTAAAAAATCAAACACCACTAAACCACAATTATCACCCTCCAAACCCAACACATATACTCATAACCCTCCATCACAAAATACAACACATTCTAATGAACCACTCACCCCACAACTTCCAACACAGGAACACGCTCCTTCACCAATACAACTATGCTCCAACACCCTATCTTCCTCAACACCATCACCATGCAATCACCACAGGATCTCCCTCCACAACCAACTCCCATTTACATCACGTAATACCCACCAACTCAAGCATACCCACAGTCTTGGTTGGAAATGAGCATGCAGGAACATGCACTGACCTTTACGATGGAGATAGACAATCAAGATGTCATTATAATGATACAAAATCCAACAGACATAGCTCAGATTGTCAAAGAAGGGATGCGGATGGGAGTAACCCTCTACAACCAGTTCAACTGGGCCATGCATCATCCTTCAGCTCTTTATCAACAACATCTAACTCCACAGACACCATTCCCACTACCCATGTTCTCACATCCAACACCCATAACGACCAATATAGACCTACCCTTTTATCCACCACAACAACCTCCACAAACATTTGTACCTTGGATCCAACCTCGCACATCAATCACCCCCATAATACCCCTCCATGCACAAGCCTCTCCATACCAACCCCTAACTCCTCCCCCCAGTCCACTACCACCTTCCAGTCCATTGCAAAACGAACTCGACGAAATAGCAAGCTTGGAAGTGGCAGCAACTATGGCAGAAATAAGAGAGACTCTACCTATTCTGAGCTACCTCAATGGGAACAAGACCTACATCCTCAAAGAACAGTACGAAAGAAAGGTCATCATAACATGTCCCCCAGAGCTCCAAAGTGTTTCAATCAACATACGCCCACCAAGGAACCCAGAAGTGGGGAAGTTCGCTATAGTCCTGATCCAGCACTAAGGAACACATCCAACGATGGAGAGGGAGACTCCACCCAACCCAACCATTAATCAATCCATGCAGTTTGTCATATGGAATTGTCGTGGGGCTTAGTCACCGGAATTTAGAAGAAACTTTAGATCAATGCTCAACTATCACAAGTCATCTATAGTTGCATTGCTAGAAACACACATGCAAGATCATGCATACCTTAAAGATGAGTTTGGCTTCTCCAACTTGGCGCAGTCACCTGCCCAAGGAATCTCTGGAGGAATTGCACTACTGTGGAAGGAGAAGGACATTAAACTTGAACAAGTGGCAGTTACCAATCAAGAGATTCACTCCATTGTCCAGGTACATCCTAATACTAGCACTTGGTTACTATCTATTGTTTATGCGAAAAATGACCTCCATGCACGTTCTATACTGTGGGATAATCTTCGTTCTATATATGATCAAATTAAATTGCCTTGGTTAATCGGAGGGGATTTTAATGAAATTACTGCCTCTAATGAAAAATATGGAGGCCTTAGTATTAATAATAATCGTACTGACCATTTTATAAAATGTATTAACTATTGTAATCTTGTGGACCTTGGTTATACGGGTAGTAAGTACACTTGGTCGAATAATCAACGATTAGCTAATAGAATACTTGAATGATTAGATAGATGTTTAGCTAACTATGAATGGCTAAAATTATACCCAGAGGCTTCAGTATTTCATTTACCTAGAACCCATTCGGACCATAGTCCATTACTGTTAACCTTAAAAAAGAATAATAGTCCCCAGGATAAAATTTTCAGGTTTGAAACAATTTGGACTACTCATCCGAAATTTATCTCCATAATCACACAAAACTGGACCCCTAACAAACCTACATTACAAGCTATTAAAGATTTTCAAGAGAATATTACTGAATGGAATAAAAATATATTTGGGAATATTTTTAAGAAAAAGAATACCTTGCTTGCAAGGCTTACAGGAATTCAAAAATCACCTAGGTATCCGACTAGTCACTTCCTTCAAAATCTTGAAAAAGATCTCATTGATCAATTCAATGGCATACTCAAACTGGAAGAAGAATTTTGGAAATTAAAGTCAAGGATTAATTGGCTTCAAAATGGAGATGCCAACACTAAGTTCTTTCATCTAACAACTCTCCAAAGACGTAGACGAAACCGTATAACTGCTCTAAAAGACTCCGTTGGGAATTGGTTATTAGACCAACCAGCTATCAATGAATCTATTCAAAATTACTACCATAATCTTTTTACTACTACTACACACACACCACCCCCTACCACGACAAGATATGAATTCCCAAAATTCTAATTACTGCTTAACAATCGACCAACAACTTACAGAAGTCAATATTACTGATGCGCTACAGTCATTCGAACCTCCTAAAGTTCCAGGACCGGATGGATTACACCCGTACTTCTATCAAAAATACTGGGCCCAAGTTAAATCACAAGTTATCGGCTTTTGCAAAGATATTTTTAATACCAAACAAATCCCACAAGAACTCAACAAAACCTACCTTTGTCTAATTCCTAAAACTAAACAACCATCTCAAATAACTCAATATAGACCAATCAGTCTTTGCAACACTCTCTATAAATTAATCACTAAAATTATAGTCAAACGAATAAAACCTTTACTAATGACCATAATCATCCCTGAACAATCAACATTCCTTCCTAATCGAAGAGCTTCTAATAACGCAATTATAGTGCAAGAAATTATGCATTATTTTAAAAATAAAAAAGGTAAGCAGTCTGCTTTCTTGCTCAAATTAGACTTGGAAAAAACCTTTGATAAATTAGACTGGGGCTTTATTCATGACACCCTTCATTATTTTAAATTCCCACCAACCTTAATAAAACTAATTATGTCATGCATCACTACCACTATAATCTCCATCTTAATCAATGGACAACCAACTCAGTTTTTCTCACCTACAAAAGGCATACGCCAAGGTGACCCTTTATCTCCATATATCTTTATATTTTGTATGGAAATGTTAACTAGGAAAATACATATAGAGGTAGATTGCCTTAGATGGCATCCTATAAAAATTTCAAACTAGGGCCTCCCTTATCACACTTACTATTTGCTGATGACATAACCATCACTTCGAAATTAACTACTAAGAGCATGAACTCCATAATAGATATCCTTAATCTCCTAACCACTCTGTCCGACTTGACTATTAATTTTAATAAATCAAAAAATTTCTTCACTAAAAACATTACAAACGAAGCTCGAGACAGTGTTACACATTTATTTAATATGAGGGAAGGTCAAAATTTTGGGTACCTTGGTTACCATATTTTTAACACAAAACAAACACCAACTCATTTCCAATATTTACTGGACAATTTTAAAAATAAACTTTCAGGCTGGAAAGCAAACTTTCTCACAATGGTAGGACGCACTGCGTTAATCAACGCAGCACTAAATTGCCTGCCTAATCATGTCATGCAACTCATTAAAATACCCACTAATATTATTACGAAACTCGAACGTTACCAAAGGAATTTCCTGTGGGGCACTACACCACAAAAATGCAAATTGCACCTTATCAAATGGGCAACTGTCCAACTACCTAAGGCACAAGGAGAACTAGGTATACAAAACCTGCACCATAAAAACAATGCCTTACTAGGATCCCTGGCATGGCGACTTTTCCAATCTCCATCCTCCTACTGGGCCAAAGTAATCCTATCAAAATACAACACACACACTAACTCCAGAACTATATCCTCGAATTGGAAAGCAATAATCCTTGGCTGATCCTCTTGTCAACTGGGCATACGGTGGCATCCAGCAAACGGCAACCGCATTAGTTTCTGGAATGACCCATGGCTAGGAACCAATCTCACCCTTAGAAATTCAATTATAGGGCCTCTACCACAACAACATCAAATGGCATCACTTGCCACTTACTTAAATAATAACACTATTAATATTAGTTCAATTTCTTTCGAAATTCCACCTAATATACTCATACTACTTAAGAGTTACTATATGCCTCCCATCACAAATAAAACTACATGTGACCAAATTTATTGGGGACTTACTAGTAGAGAGTCATTTACAGTTAAATCACTTTACAAACAATTAGATGCAAATGTAAATTCACCTTCCTTCCAGTGGATATGGAAACTAAATATACCGACAAAAATCAAACACTTCCTATGGCTTATGACCCATCACCGTCTGCCTACCCTTAGTTATCTACATAACATCCAAGTTGCTCCAAATGCCTTATGCCCAATATGTCATACACAAGAAGAAACTATCAACCATTTATTTTTCCTATGCATACACACAAAAAATATTTGGGACAGCCTGTCCATTAACCTATCCAATATTAACCTAGATAGATCACACGACAATATCCCACATCCACTGTCACAACTCCTAAAGCAAAACCCTAATCCTACACAACAACTCCCATCGAACATACTAATTCCCTTTACTCTTTGGAATTTATGAAAAAATAGGAATCGAACTATTTTTTATGGTAAATATATTCCACCAAACCCCGCTCACATATTAAGTCAAGCTGCAGAATTCTTCTATTTAGGCATAACCCCCAAACAAACAACTAAGGCTCAATCACACATGCATGTCAAATGGCATCCCCCCACCAACCCTTCATTTAAACTTAACTCGGATGGAGCTTGTCCCACGGAAAATAATAAATATGGTTTTGGAGGAATTATACGAGACCACTCAGGGAATTGGTTATTTAGGTTCCCGTCCAATGGGAAGCATCTTATACATGGAACTCACTGCACTACAGGAAGGACTAAATTTGCCCTCCAATATAAATACACTCCGCTGGAAATTAATGTCGACTCAACAGAGGTAATTTCAGCACTTCTCCTCAATAATTACCACTACTCGTCTTTAATCAATGAATGCAGGTACCTACTACATCAACTGGGTAGCCCTCGTGTGACACATGTCTACAGGGAGCAGAATCAAGTGGTAGATTTATTAGTCAAACACGGAACAACTATCCCCATGCAACATCCATGTACCACTCTTTTGGAACACCACTTTTTGCTAGGGATCAATACATGGAAGATCAATGTGGCACACTCTACACACGTCCCAAAACTGATCCTAAGCTTTTGGGACATGCTTCTTTTTGTTTACATATGCTGCCACAAACTATGCCTCTAGATAGCATGGGTAACCAACGATGTTTTTGTATTGATGTACCTTAGAATGCTCCTTGTACTACTACTTAATTTATAAATGTATGCTTTTTTTGACCAAAAAAAAAGTCATGGGAACAGGTCTTCTAGGAGTATATCAACAACAAAAGCGACATTCCTAGTGTGAGTGGAGTCCAGGGAGGGTAGTATGCATGCAAAGCTTACCCTTACGTTGTGTGAGGTAGAGAGGTTTCTGATAGACCCTTGGCTCAAGAAAAATATTTTAAAAAATACAAGAGTAAAAAAGTTAAGATGAAAATACTAAAGAAAAGAAAAATATTAACAGCAAAATTAGTAAAGATACCCAGAATAAAAGAAATATCAGTAGTAATAAAGTTGAAGAATAAGATAATCATAGAATAATAATTATAATAACGATAAGGAGAAGATGGAACAGATAAGGTATTCTAAACTAGAATCATGCTCTTCCATAGAAAAAAGAGAAATCGCTCGACTACTTACTAATCTTCTACCCAAATCCTCGACCTCCAAGCTCTTCTATCTAAGGTCGTGTCCTCAGTGAGTTGAAGAGTCTTCAGGGAGTAAATTCTAAGCATTAGTTTAATTTTTACATAAGATGGGAGAAAAGAGAAACAAATCCATAGGGAGGAGGCAGATGGAAGCTACACCTGAATGGAAACTATCATTGATTTGAAATATCCCTTTCACTAAATACACATAACAATGGGTAAATAGGCAGCTGCCTAATTGCTATATAATTCCATCTAGCTAAAAGACTAAACATCGAACCCCTCTTGGCCTCGAAAACTGTACTCTATGGATACTAATAACTCGACGATAAGTTACACTGTGACATGGGGTTCAGGTCAGTCTTCTACAACGATAAGTTGATGAAGCATTATCAGGATGTCGCCAAGGATGAAACATAACCATTACGGTGTGATTTCTGCCATCTCCATGCGACCTGCAAACTCTCTTGAAGATCAATGTATTTGGCTGTCCAGTTCAGTTCATTTCTAATCTTAGTTGGATCACTGTACACTTCTGCATAATCACCAGGCCTACGCGGAAGAAAGTCAACTTTGATAGGTACCCCAGTAGCAGCTTTACAAGCCTCCACAAATTCCTTCACTGATCTACCTGTTTTCGGAAACAAGAGGGGAGACTGAGACCTCGAGATCATTTCGAGCAAACCAAATTCGACTATGTAGAACAGAGTGCATTACCTCTTCCTGTTCCAACATTGTAGATCCCAACTTTCCCTGGCCTTGCCTTCTCAAGAGCTTTAACATGAGCATCAACCAGATCGGTCACGTCTATATAATCCCTTATGCATGTACCATCTGGTGTCTTATAGTCTGTTCCTCTAACCTGCATGACAAAGAACTCCGGCTCAGTGCCAATGGCTTATTAACAAAAATCATGTCACATGATACAAAGGTCCACTTTCCCCACTCCATATCAAGACTCTTTACCCTTATGCATAGAGCAGTCTTATCTCTCTCATTTGATTGTTATTGCAAATAAATTAGCAACCAGGCAAAATTTTGCCTGACATTACAAAACATATTCAATAATACAAATATGCAGACAGCAAATATTTACTGACCTTAAGCCCAGGTATGATCCCACGAGCTGCATCAAAACAAGCACCAGATATCCGGCCATGTTCACGAAGTTCAGGCCGGGGAGCTTCTCCTAGTCTTCCATCTGGATCAGAACCAATCACGTTGAAATATCTGAATTTTGAGAAACCGATGTAAGCATTAGTTTGAGCAATACAATGCGCTATACATAACAATTCAAGAACAAAAATTGGTCAAAGAAGCACAAGCTTGTAGTTACTTGGTAAATAACAATGAAAAAGCAGTGCACAACAACTGAAAAGATCTTCCATAAGTTACTTAGCAACATCAGTTATAGGACTTGCAATAACAGGAAACTAAAATAGTCTCATCTAGACATGCCGATTACAAGATAAATGGCCAAAAACATCAACAAACTGCATAGACATAATAATGAGGTGCTAGAGTTCATGAACAAACAAGTGAAAGGACAAATAGAAAGAAATAACCAAAACCACAAAACAGAAATAGAAGAAAAAAGTGAGGAGAAACACTGTTAAGGATCACTTAGCAAGCGTGAAAAACACATAAACTAAACGCAAAGGAGTATAAGGTAAGAAAAAGTCAACCTCAGAATCATGACAGCCATGTTTGAGTTCTTATGAAAATCCAGAATGATATCCTCCGCCATTTTCTTTGCTTTTCCATATGGATTAATAGGGAGCTGCAATTTGAGAGAAGAGGCACAGCTGTTTCACAATAAGCTCCCAACATACAAATGGTGGATCTCTCCACATTGAATTAAACATCATTCAAATGCTTCTAGCCTAATACATGCGTAAGCCCTTTAAAACACTCACCTGTGGAGTTCCTTCTGTAATGGGCATCTTTTCAGGCTCTCCATAGGTTGCACATGTACTAGAGTAAATTAAAGTTGACACTCCATGAGTTGCCATTGCTTCTAATACAGTGAGGGTATTTGAAGTGATATTGTGATAATATCTGATTAACACATGAAGCAGCACACAAATATAAGTGAAGGGAAAAGCCAATGCAATATTGCCATAACAATAATGTTCCCAAACATAGAATAACATCATGGTTGATAGTTAATATAAAGTAAATCTTTCAAATGGAAAATTAATACACTAAATTTGATGTAAAACAGGCATTCAGTCAATTTGAAATAACATGACAATCCATTTTCAGGTACCATGTAGAGAAAGAAAGATCACAGTTTTTTTTTTAAATATCCACTTTTAGATAAAAGTGCATAACTTGCCAAAGCACTGGTGGAAGAGTTAGCTCCAATGTAATTTACCCAAAAGCGAAAATTTAGTGTCTTTGTTTGGGAGAAATGCTTCTTTAGAAGCGCTGATATTCTAGCTTATAATATTCTTAATTCGCGAACAATAATGTCACAAAAATTATGATATATATACATACTTGATCTTTTCGGGAGTCCTTTTCATTACTTTCTGTTTTCTTTTTCTTTTAAAAGAAAAAGGGATAGAGAAGAATTTATTGATCAATGTTACAGTTTAAAAAATTCAACTCTTTTCCTCTCAAATCATGCAGCCCGAGTATATATACATATGCCAAAATTTCAAAGAAACTGAATACTTACTTGAGAGGATCAAGGGTGCTCTCGCCAACATATGCTACAGCTGCAAAATGCATGACCGCATCAAATGCATTTTGGGAGAATATCTTGTGCACCTGCAGATATTAATCACAGGAATAAGTAGAATGGCAATAACAAACAACTTAAGTACCAAAAGAGAGCTGAGAGCTGCAGTCTACCGATTTTGCATCCCCTAAGTCAGCATATATGAACCGAAGCCTGCCAGGTTCAGGAAATAGTTCTTGTAGAATCCTAATAGCGCCTAGGTTTCCTCGTGAAAGGTTGTCCTGTTAAAATCAGTAAATCATATTTCCTATGATGTCCCGTGCAAATATTCACACTCAAGAGTTGATTAATTCGAAAGTAAAATGAAAGAGTTGTCTAAGGTTGATTATGAAAGGACCTATTCAAAACTTCAAGTGGAGAAATTACCACTACGGTCACCCGGTAAGATTCTTTCAGAAGACGCAATGCTGCATGGGAGCCAATATAGCCAGCACCTCCAGTGACTAAGACATGAGTGACACCTGGTTCATGCCGAGAGAACTGAGGAGAAACAGGCAACAAGAGAAACAACCATGGTGAGCAGCAAGCTCAAATATTAATAAATAACAAAAAGGCTACATTTGTTTGTTATAAACTTGCAATACAATCTTCTTCAATACTCATTAAAAATAGAAGAGTCTGCAAAATCAGAACATGTACATATTTCCCCTTTCTTACTCTTAGCAGGAGATTACATTTAGAAGAAGCACTATTTTAGATGTCAACAAGAAAATAGAGAACTAAACACTGTCAAAGATGAAGTAGAAAGACACATAATAAGGGCAAATTTTGGAAGATGTTAGTTAAGGTTTTTCTATTTCTTGAAGAAATGCCACATGAGTATTGTGACTCTTAATTCTCATTGAAAAATTATAAATGCACTAACAACAAAGGTAAACATATTACCTCTTACTAGAGATTATTAACATGGGAATAAATAAAGAAAAGGATCAGGGACTTACTACACTTGGGGTATTAAAACTTGGGGACTGCTTGAGCATAAGAATGCATAGTGCTGTCAACATAGCAGCCATAAGAATTTTACCCACATAATTGCTCTTCTTCTTTGGATCTGCATAATCCATTCCTACAACCAATACATAAAGTTGTTTAGACCCAATAAAAGGTGCTGTGTTTTTTTATAACATAAACACTTGACACATTGACAAACAACCATCAGAAGCATGAATATAAAGATCAAAACACCCACTCATTTTGACTGCCACAAACAGAAATGTCTATTTAGGTGCTAATCAAATTGAAATTCTCTCCATAAAAAAAATTCAGGAAATAAAAGGCAGCTGCTAGGGCTTTGGTCTAGTGGTAAGAGCGCAACTTCTGATGTGCAGGTTAGACGCATGTCACGAGTTCGAACATTGCGGCAGACAAGGGTAGAGGGCAGGTCCATTAACCTCCGAGTTCGAATGTGCACCACTCGGGGATTACTTGGTTATCAAAGAAAGGCACAATAACAAGCAAAATTAACAGACAATTTAAGAGCTCACCTCCTAAAGGCATAGATCTATTAGACCTTGGCTGACTTCTTGTTCTGCCTAAGTTTTGCATTGCAGAAGCTCTTCAATGCTACAAAGCAAATAATCGAATCGGTATAAATCAAGTAAAAACCCTTCTCCTCTTCTTTAGAATTTCTGTCAATATGCAGCAACAGATAGTAAAACTGCAGTCTTGGGGCTATGATCAGTAAAAACTGAAAGTTGGACTGCTGACAAATTGGTGAAACAATAGGTAAAAAAAACGTAGAGAAGGAAAATTAACAACTGGGACCCTATCTTAAAAATATGTTACATAATTATTCACATCCTCGGCAAAAAATCTTGATATCAATCCCCAACAAAGACCAACCAGAAAAGGCAAGTTTCTAATTTGGAATACTCTACCAGCAGAAAATTAAAAAAATGCCAAGAAACTGAAAGACACCAATCAAAATTAACCCCAGAATACCCAACAAAGGACGGGAAAAATTTAAACCTCGAGATTGTTATTTAGAATCTACTCAGCACCAATTAAAATTAATAAAGAGAAAAAGGGGAACACCAAAAAAACCAGCATAAACAGAAGATAAAATGTAATGTACAAACATATGATCAAAATGCAACCTTCAGATTAAACTAGAGAATGGATAAAAGTAAAAATTGCCAGTTTCAGCTTTTTTATATGGCGCAAGAATTAGGGGGGAGGGGACGGTGGGGGAGTAGGTTTGAATGAAATAAGGAGATCTGTGAGAAGAAAAGGCCAATAGAAAGTGACGCACTACTTGAACATATAGTCTGAAGAACCGACGATGACTTCAATTCTCGGAACCAAATTAAAACAAATTCAACAAATGCTATCTATTTTTTTGAATAGAAGGCAATGATGATTTCACTGTATCAGAAAGATAGAGAGAAACGTACGAAGAGGAGGAAGAAGAAGAAGAGGAAAAGCAGTGGTGCTTAATGCTTTCCTGCCTGTACCTTTATTTTAATTTGTTTAATTTCCAAATGCAGTAGAATTCTGTTACAGAAAACGTGAAAAAATTGCTCGGGTTCCCTTTAATTTAATTTGTTTAATTTTTCTCATTGCTTATTACTTCCTCCTGACTTATTATTTGATGAGTCAAACAATTTTTTTGATTAATATAATTTTATCAATTTATTTAAGTATACTAAATTGTTAGATATTGACTTACAGTACATTATTATTGTACATCTTATTTTGAAGAATTTATATTGAAAATACTAGTGTATATAATTTATTAGCTACGAGGTTAATCAAATTTGTATTTAGACACAAACGTGATATACGTGAAAAATTACAAATAAGTTTAATATTAAGTAGAGTAAATTTTACTTTATCCCCTTAACCTTTAAAATCTAGGAAATAATACCCTCTTCATCTTTTAAATGGGCATGACAACCTCTTATGTAACATTTTCCGGTGAGAAAAATATTTGTGGCGACTTTAATCACCATAAAATCCATGGTTTTTTGTAGTGTGCATTGCTAGAGAAATGAAATGAACATAATAATATATCAAGGATTGGATAATATCCTTTTTCAACATTTTGCAAATTGTTTCAGCCTTAAATAATACTAACATTGTGATGAATAAATCAAGACAAAGGCTTGGGCAAACTTCACATGACAGATTTTTCCAAACACTATTAAAAATGAGTTAATTACCTCAGCATATAATTGTGGAGGCAACCCAATTTGTAGTTGCTTCTTAACCAAATTTTTATCTTAGTTTCAACTTATCATTTTTAAAATTTTGGATTAAAAAAACTTTTAAGAAAAAAAGAAAAAGACGGTAATATTTTTTTCTCACCAAAAAATGTTGCATAAGAGCGTTGTGTTTTCTATTCAAAAGGTAAAGGGGATAAGTATTATTATTCTATCCTTTAAAGGTTAAAGGGGTAAAGTGAGATCCGTTCTATTAAAAAAATTTAAAAGTCGAACTCACTAAAAATATAAATTTTGGATTTGTTTTTGACCAAAAATTAAATTTTTTATCCTGGTACTTCAAATTCCTTCACATAAATTGCAATAAAGGAAGTAATGTTTATTTATTTATTCTTTATTCAATTAGCGGGGAGTAAGTGGGTAACTAATATCTACAAGGCAGTAGTAAAATTTAAGCTCCTTAAAACTATAGTCTATAAAATAGTAACTGTAATAAATAAATACAAAGAAAAATGGCTTCCCTAGATAACCGAGAAAAGTTAGTTTTTTACGAATATATTTTTAAAATATATTCTTGAAGAATGAATAGTAAAATATCATTTGGACGATTTATATAACATGATATGAAAATAGAATAATTGTGTCGTAGGTGGTATTGTAAAATAACATGGTTAAGGCGGAGAATGCGGGAAATGGAAAAGGGAGAGTAGACAGAGGGTTCTTTATTTCATCAATTCCTTGACAGAGAGTACAGTAATGCCTCCAGCAGAAGAAGACATCTCTCTTTGTTAGATTCCAGCGACAGTCCCCCTATCTTGGATTTTAGTACCATCTTAATAGCCACGTGTCTCTATTCATCTTTCACTGTGTCAGTCACATTTATGCTTTTAACTTTTTGGTCTCTTTTCTGTTTTCTTGTTCTTTGCTTTCTATCCTAAGTTTATTTTGCTTGGTACGTTTTCACTCATTACTCATATTAATTAATATATATTTTATTAAATTTAAAAAAATAATTTTAAAAAAATAATAAATATCGTAGGTATAACAGAAATTTTTTTTTATCTTCTCTTAATATATATAAAATGACAAGTAAAAATAAAAATTTATTTTTAATATACATGCTATAAAAGTAAATTGAGGGAGTATTTCCTTCAACTTAATTCGGATAAATTGGATATATGATGTCTTTTAAAACTTAAATTGTCAATTGATCTTTAAGTCTTAATTATTTATGCATGAGACTTTCTTGTTTAATTAGTTTTAATATGAGATAATGATTAATGAGAAGTTGAAGTGGAAATTTCAAACTGTATACCTATAATTTTACTTATTACACATTGGACCAATTATATAGTATTTTTATTAGCATAATTGAATTATAAAAAACCCTGAAAAATCTTTTTCTTCATCACTGTGCATTTCGGATTTTGCATATTTGAGCTGTACAACTTTGTAAAATTGCTAAGTCACTAGACCACTAGTGCATAATAGATCATAAGTAGTTAAATAGACCATAGCAATCCTTATCAAATAGACTCAATCCGACCATTAGCTTATAATCAACCATTTGACAACTGATTAGTAATGGAAGACTATATATTACTCTATAGTCATTATTCCTGTGAATGGGTTTAGAGGTCAATAATCCACAAATCCGTTTTAAATTTACTATAGACTCATTTCAAACTTAGACCCTAGGTTTTGACACAACCAGCTAGTCGTCGTTTCATAACCAACTCGTCTCCTTCAGTGAATTAATATCACCTCGAGATGATATTCCAAGGTGTTTTTGCGGAATATCACTGCAACAATCAATGCCATATAGAGATGATATCCCTAGGTATTTCTACGGAAAACAGGCAGTATTGAAGACTACATAGTACAAATTCAATCTGGATCGAAGATTTTGGCATGTAAATATCTTGTGAGCAATACATATGTAGATTCTTTATTATTTAGTTTTATTGGTTAGGAGTTGATACACAAATATTATTATTTATTCTTGTGTGTAAGATGTAGATCCTTGCCGTTTCGAGGAATGATACGATGAACCATGGCAGCAGCAATACGAGCGCAAAACACAACATGAAATTGATGCTCGCTAGCCAAATATACTATAATTTAATTATTGTTTTCATAGGGATATGATTTTAAAAAAACGTTCAAGTAATTTTTAGTTTAACGATATTCAGGATGATTAATATTTTGATGGGAATGATTATGAACTAAATTAACTATTAAAGCAATTAACAATTGATCACAGAGAACTAGAGTAGAACAATGGGTTATTATCAAGACGAAGAATAAGAGTTTTGACATGATAGGTGCAAGACTACTATCCTGAATTTATCGCTGTTATATTTCACTCTTAAGGTTCCATCGATTCTCACGAATTCAATAGATGATTAGCTTATACTTCCGACTCAGACTCCTCTCTCGATTAAAACTAAATTTTTCGAATAAACTAATATGAAGTGCGATGAAACTTGCAAGAATCTATTGGTAGGAATGATATAAGAGAAACTTCTCACGAATATTTCTCAATCTTAATTTAAACGGTAACTCAAAAAGCTCTCTCGATTATTTCAAAGAATCACCAAAATAAACTAAGACATACGTTGCAATAATGTTCAATAAGATGTTCCTCTTTCGATTAAACACTATTAAGAATAAAATTACAACTAATATTAAAGCTCCTCCAATAAATTCAAGCAATTAAACAATAGTCAAATCCATAGACAACAACCAAGTCACCAAATCATGTCAAACCCTAAGGTAAACTACTCTATAGATATGGAGCAGGCCCGTTCTTATTTGCCCTATTGATGGATGCGCTAACACACCATATTTAAGGGGAAGTGCCACGATGTATGTTGTTCGCTGATGATATAGTACCGATTGATGAGACGCGAAGCGACATTAATGAGAGGTTGGAGGTTTGGAGATAGACCCTTGAGGCTAAAGTTTTCAAGTTGAGTAGGACTAAGACAGAATATCTAGAGTGTAAGTTCAGCGATGAGTCCGGGGAAGCGGACATGGATGTGAAGCTTGACTCACAAGTCATCCCTAAGAGAGGAAGTTTCAAGTACCTTGGGTCAATTATTCAGGGAGGTGGGGAGATAGATGAGGATGTCACGCACCGTATAAGAGTGGGGTGGATGAAATGGAGGTTAGCATCTGGAGTCCTGTGTGACAAGAAAGTGCCACCGAAACTCAAAGGCAAGTTCTATAGAGTGGTAGTTAATTAAACCGGCCATATTGTATGAGGCTAATGTTGAGCGACCAAGAATTCTCATACCAGAAGATGAAAATGGCAAAAATAAGGATATTGAGATAGATGTGCGGGCACACTAGACTGGATAAGATTAGAAATGTAGATATTCGGGAGAAAATGGGCGTGGCTCCCATGGACGACAAGATGCGGGAAACGAAGGTTAGATGGTTCGGGCACATGCAAAGGTGTCACGATCCAAAATACGACCCGTCGTGATGGCGCCTATCGATGATACCAGGCCAGCTGACATTACCAAAACACTTTTAACAATAACCAAAAATAAATCAAGACTTTTTAAAATAACTGAAATCTTTGTCATAAAACGGGGTGAACCCCAAAACATAAATGCGGAAATAAAGCCCGACATCGGAGTGTCACTAGTCATGAGCATTTAACATAGCCGACCTGAAAGTAACAAGACTAACATAGTCTGGAATCCAAAAATATAGAAAATAATGATAGATAGGGAAGAAGAAGGTAGGGCTGCGAAGGCCGGCAGCTACCTTACGATATCCAATAACCAGTTACGAGTACTATCAACAACCTCCACGTCCAACAGCTCCTAGATCTGCACATGAGGTGCAGTTAGTAACGTGAGTATGCCAACTCAGTAAGTAACAATAATAAATAAGGAACTGAAGATAGTGATGAGCTACATAGTTTTAGTTCATTTCAATAATTTCAGAAAGGAAAATAGTCATGTTTCCCAAGTTCCGGTAATTCAAGTTAAGTCAATTTATTTCAGGCAAGTTCAAGTAAAACCAGATAAGAATATCTTTCAATAGTTTTCAAAACATGGATATAAGGCAATTGTGCATCAATAATGTAATCATATACTGCCTCTCAGACAATCATATCTCAGTCCTCCCAATCACTCCAACCTCACAATCATTCGTTATTCTCAGTCACCCATTCCTCACAATCACTCAGCACTCGGGACTCGGCACCCGCACTCAGTAGGTACCTATGCTCACTGAGGGTGTGCAGATTCCGGAGGGGCTCCTTCAGCCCAAGCGCTATAACAAGCCAATCATGGTATAAATCAATCAGGCCCTCAACATCACTCAGTCATAAATCAATAAAACATATTACGGTGTGCAGCCCGGTCCCATAAATATCCTCACAATAAGGTCTTCGGCCTCACTCGGTCATAAATCAATCTCTCCAGCCTCTCAGGCTCTCAGAAATAAGGAAAACCAGCCCAAGCAGCAATAACATGAAGTATCAGATAAAATACAGAGACTGAGATATAATATACGATTAAAAACTATGACTGTTTACAAATAGAATTTAATAGGCAATTCAACATGTAACGCGACCCCTACGGACCCAACAGTGCCAACATATAGCCTAAACATGGTTTCTAACATGATTTACAGTCAATCATTCATAACACATAGATAGCATAGAGCTAACAACATGTTGTTCAACTTTACAGTTTCTACGGGATGGACCAAGTCACAATCCCCTCGGTGCATGCCCATACGCCCGTCACCTAGCATGTGCATCACCTCCAAAATAGTCACAAGACACAACGTCCGGGGTTTCATACCCTCAAGACCACATTTACAACTGTTACTTACCTCAATCCGAGCAAATTTTACTCCGCGATGCCCTTGCCTCTCGAATCGGCCTCCAAATATCCCGAATCTAGCCAAAAGTAATACAACACAATCAATATATGAAAAGGAACCAATTCCACAAGAAAACTACTAAATTGGGCTCAAATCCTAAAATTGGCTCAAACCCGGCCCCCAGGCCCACGTCTTGAAATCTGACAAAAGTCATAAAGCTGGAAAGCCCATTCACTCACGAGTCTAACCATACCAAATTTACTCAAATCCGACAACAAAATCCCCTTCAAAACCCCCCAAAATTCTATCTCAAGAACTCTTCCATTTCCCCCCTAATGTTTCACCCCAATTCCCAATTTAGATGATAGAAATCAAGATACAATCATGGAATTTACCCAAAATCAAGTGAGGAACACTTACCCTAATCAACTCCCTGAAAATGCATTCAAAATTTCCCAAATCCATGGTCTCTAGCTCAAAATATGAAAAATGGGCTCAAACCCTCGATTTTGAATATAACACTGCCTGCCCAGATTTTCTTCTTCGCGAACGCGGTCAACGCCTCGCGTTCGTGTTGAACAAAAAGATGTTGACCAGAAATTCCTCCTTCGTGAACGCAAGGTCCCTCTCGCGAATGTGAACCTTACATTGGTTGACCTTACGCGAACGCAGAACCATCTTCGCGAACGCGTAGGCTTAAATGACTGAAGCTCCACCTGACCGTTGACTCTATGAGAACGCGAGGTCCTGGTCGCGAACACGTAGCCTTAATATCCTATACTTTTGCACATGCGGAAGCCACTTCACGAATGCGAAGAATAACCCATCTGTCCTTCCTAGATGCCTTACGCGAACATGAGAACCCCCTCGCGAAAGCGATGAAGAAAAACTCTACAACAAAATCCCAGAAAATCTATCAACTTCTAAAGACAAAAATGATCCGTTAACCACTCGAAACTCACCTGAGGCCCTCGGGACCTCAACAAAACATACCAATCTATCTCATAACATCATACAAACTTAGTCGAACCTTCGAATCACTCAAAACAACATCAAAACACCAAATTTTACTCAGATTCAAGCCTAAGAACTTCTAAACTTTCGAGTTCCACAAACGATGTCGAAACCCGCTAAACCATGCCCGAATGACTTCAAATTTTGCACACAAGTCAAAAATAACACCACAAACCTATTCCACCCCCGATATCAAAATTTTCATTGCCGACCAAAATCGCCAAAATTCTAACTTTTGCCAATTCAAGCCTAATTCTACCACAGGCCTCCAAATCATATTTTGAACGTGCTCCCAAGTCCAAAATCACCTAACGGAGCTAAAAGAACCATCAAAATTCAAATCTGAGATCATTCACACATAGGTCAATATCCAGTTAACTTTTCCATCTTAAACTTTCTCCTAAGAGACTAAGTGTCTCAATTTACTCCAAAACCACTCCGGACCTGAACCAACTGACCTGATAAGATATAATACAGCTGAAGAATATAAAATGAAGCAGAAAAATGGGGAACGGGACTGTAACTCACGAAATAACCGGTCGGGTCATTGTAGGAGGAGAAGCATAGATGCCCTAGTTAGGAGGTGTGAGCGGTTAGCATTGGAAGGTACAAGGAGAGGTAGAGGACGACCTAAGAAATATTGGGGTGAGGTGATCAAGCAGGACATGGTGCGACTACAGATTTCTGAGGACATGGCTCTGGATAGGAAGGGATGAAGGTCGAGCATTAGGGTTGTAGGTTAGAAGAGAGTCGAGCATTTTTTTTCTTCTTTGTTCCGGGACAGGGCTGGCCTGTTGATGTTTCGTTGTGGGTTGTTAGTGGTTTATGTAGTTTCCTCACTATTTCCTATGGTAGTATTGTTGTTTATAGTTATTTCTTTTACATCTATTTTTCTTTTCTTATGATGTTGTTACTATTTTTTATCTTCTATTGTTGTCACTGTCACACCTCCTTTTTCACCTACACCCCCGGAAGAGGGTACAAATAAAGGGAGTTTTTTCAATTAAAGGACAACCGAAACGGGATTTATTTGTTTAAAGATTCGGAGTCTCCACTTGGGAGATTTATGGTGTCCTAAGTCACCGGTTTAATCCCAAATCGAGGAAAATATGACTCTGTTTAACAGTCCGCGAACCAGAAATCCGAGTAAGGAATTCTGTTAACCCGGGAGAAGGTGTTAGGCATTCCCGAGTTCCATGGTTCTAGCACGGTCGCTCAACTGTTATACTTGACCAATTATCTGATTTTGATACATGTTCAAACCTATGTGCAAATTTTAACTTTAAACCGCTTTTATTCATTTTTTAAAAAAAGAAAATTGCAACGTTATTAAAACATGTCGCGAACCACGTCACATAAATGCACCCATGGTTTTGACATATTTTAACATCGTTGAGATTTGGATTTGGGTCACATAAATGTGCACCCGAGTTTAGGAAGGTAAATTATTAAATGGTGCGCCTAAAGCAACTACGCGTTTGCAACATTGCGAAGGGCCATGGAAATTCGCTAAATGGCACGCCTCGATTTCTAATTTCAAAGGATTTTATTATTCGAAGTTGTATAATCTGGTTACATGAAATGCACTCCCGAATTAAGATTCACATATCGTAATCATGCCACGGGAATCGTACTCATGGCCACGATAACTTAATTACCCATAGTTACGATGTTTGAGACTTAGTGAATTTCCCAAGATTTTGACAATATACCAACATTCAAACGTTGTCCATTTAAACAAATGCATTTATATATTAAACGCACGTTAATACACTATAGAACTGATGCATATTCATCATACAAATGCTACATAACTAATTTTATAAGGAATGTCCACTATCCAAACACACTACAGTGAAATCATAAGAAGCCAACTAAACATTTTTAATGAATTTCCAACATTGATAGTACTCTCTAATTTCACAATTCATCTTAAACACATCACAATGCTTCAACAAACACATAAAAGAATGAAAATAGTTGTCAAACAATCATGGGAATGAAACAGACGAGGAATGAATAATTCCATACAATTCTGAAATTTATATCATTCAAACAAAATGTAATATCTGATTACAGCAGCACAAAGACAAACAGAGAATAAGTCTCTTCAAAATGATTCCGAGTTCTACTGACTTGTAGCTCCAGAATTGGATGGAGACGTGACCAAGACCAACGGAACTTCGACTTCGGAACTTGCCGGAAGTCGATGAAACATAGGCAGACCTCGACTCATCAGCCTCGAAACTCGCCGGAAAGTCGAACTAAACTAGAAAACGAAACCAGCAAACTCCATGACAGGGAGTAGCGATTTGCTGGTCGAAGTTTGGTTGGTTCGTCGTGTTGAAGCCAGAACATGTTGGTTCGTTGGTGTTGAAACAGGCGACTCAACAGGGTGGGGGTCATTGGTTTGGTCGATGTAGAGAGCTGGGTCGTTTGGGGTGGTCGTTGGCTGTGTGTCTCTGTGTGTTGTTGGAGCAGAAAGGGTAGGCTCCGATGGGGGAGGGGGTCGTGAGGAAGACGATGCAAGGGGGGGCAGGGTTCGTTTCCTGCGCAGCTGCTCGCAGCTTTTCTGTTTTTCCAGCCTTTTTTTTTCCAGTGTTTTTCGTTCTTTTTGTTAGCCTCTTTCCATGCGCAGCTTTTTTCGTATCCCCTTTCCTTCGTTCATCCGTGTTTTATATAGTATATAGTCTAGGTTTTTTTTTGGGGTAGGGTTTTAGGTTAAGGGGTATGGGCCTAGGAATTATGGGCTTGGCAATTGTGGGCTAGGCCCAAAATTAGGCCTAAAGATGGGTTGCTCGAGCCCAAGCTCTATTCTTTCGCTGCGAACGAGATTAAAACTACGGGCCCATTTGTTAATTATTCCTACTTATTCAAATAATTATTAAAATAAAACTAACCATTAAAACAAATCTATTTTTGGTATTTTCAAATATCATATTAAAATAAAATACGATACTATTTTTGTATTATTTTTTTTAGATTAAAAAATGACTACAAAACATTAATGATCCTATATTTTTTTTTAATTTTCATTTTTCTTGTTGTAAAATAAAGTAAAAGAGTCAAAATTAATTAAAATAGTTATATTAGGCCTAAATTAAATATTTTGCGCTAAAATATGAAAAATATTGGGGAGGGTCAAAAATCACATGTCTACAGCTGCCCCTCTTTGACTGGAAACGTACAGAGTTTTCAGACAAAGAATGACTAGACAGGTTTTTGACCCGACCCTTATTTGGAGAGGCTAAAACTAAGAGAAAAGGGGAATGTGACCGAGCCCTGGTATCTGGACTGCCTACGTATCCTTGGCTATAAAGGAATTAGGTCACGTGTAGTTCAGAAGTAAATGAGGTGATGGAGTATACCGAGGTGGAGAGCCGGTTAAGGTGCCGTTCCGTCGAGGTTCTGGTCCGCAGTCCTGCTATTACATCAAAATCGAAACATGAAAAAGACTAGCTAAGCCTATCAACTACGAGTTACAAAATTCCAATCTATAAGTGTTCTGAAGCTTGATCTTGAGTCTTGAATGGTTCTTCATGCAGACTTTAGATTTGAACCTTGGCGTTTGTTAGCTGCAGGTGCTAGCTCGTTCTTCTACAGCTTTTGGGTCAGGACCAGACATGTAGTGCTTGTGACTTCCACCACGTCTTAAGCAGTTCACATCTTTCATCAACTTCTGCATTTGGATTCATTTCTTGCCTTTCTCTCTTTTCTTTATTGTGACTAACTTCTGTTGATCATCTAGAACTGCTGACGCGCATTCTTGACACGAGATTCTTTTGTTACTGACCTGAATTGCCTTCTGAATTGAATTCCCTTTTTTTTCAGGTGGGCGCCTAATTTTTGAACTTGAACTGTCTTCTCTTGTTACTCGACAATGTTTTCCCTTGCACTTTGAACCATTTTCCCCTGAAACTTGAACTATCTTCCTTCGAAATTGCTTTCCCTTGAAACTCGAGTTGTCTTCCTTCGACACTGCTTTTCCCTAGAAACTTGAGTTGTCTCCCCTTGTTCTCCAGGTGGGCGCCTGATTACAATAAAACAGACAAAACAAAGAAATTTTTCTGCCCCAGTTTGCACTAGGAAGATTTGTGAGTTGTTAGCAAAATTGTAATCACTTGTACTATTGATGCAATGATGAAAGTAAACTAAAGAATAGACTAGGAAAACTATAAACTAAGCTTGACTAAAGTAAAAACTAACCCTATTCTCCAGGCGGGGCCTCCTGACTGCTAACTTGAAATGTATTCCCTGCTCTTCAGGCGGGCTCCTGACTGCTGAACTGGAAATGTATTCCCTGCTCTCCAGGCGGGCTCCTGACTGCTAAACTTGAATGTATTCCCTGCTCTCCAGGCGGGCTCCTGACTGCTAACTTGAAATATATTCCATGCTCTCCAGGCGGGCTCCTGACTTCAATAACATAGACAAAACAAAGAAAATTTTCTGCCCCAGTTTGGTGGCTGGGCACAGATGTAAGTGTAAAACGAATCACATTACCAAATATTAATAAGGACTTGAAAGCTGAAACTTGAATTGTACTCCCTTGTTCTCTAGGTGGGCTCCTGATTGCTGAACTTGAATTGTATTCCCTGCTCTCCAGGCGGGTTCCTGATTGCTGAACTTGAAATGTATTCTCTGCTCTCCAGGCGGGCTCCTGACTGCTGCATTTGAAAGTATTCCCTACTCTCCAGGCGGGCTCCTAATTGTTGACTTGAAATGTATTCCCTGCTCTCCAGGCGGGCTCCTGACTGCTGACTTGAAATGTATTCCCTGCTCTCCAGGCGGGCTCCTGACTGCTAAACTGAACTACTTCTCCCTGTTCTCCAAGTGGGTACCTGATTTCAACAAAAATAGACAAACAAAGAAAAAATTTCTGCCCCAGTTTGGTAACTGGGCACATATGTGAGTGTTAAACTGAATCATATTACCAAATATTACTAAGAATTTGAAAGCTAGGTCCCATTATGCAGGGGGTCCTGACAACTCTTAACTAAACGACAATTTTAAATCTAAGTTATATCTTCTACAGGTGTGACTTCTGCTAAATCTTGCTATCTAAGAGAATCTTTAAACTACTCCCCATTATCCAGGAGGGTCCTGAAAATCAAAGGTCAAATTTTATCTTAAGGGTGACAACTTTCATGTCTGAATTATACTACCCTACAACAGAGTTTATGCTAAATATTGTTATCTAATCGAAATCTTAAAGCTAAGTCCCATTATTCAGGAGGGTCCTGAAAACTCCTAATTGAATCCTATCTCGAACATGCAAACTTCTAAGCCAACTTATATTCCTTTGGGATACATTTATGCTAGATTATGCTATTTCTGAACTTTAAACTAGGTCCCATTTTCCAGGAGGGTCCTGAAAAATAAAAATCAAACCTGCTTGGTGACTGCTTTTCTCCACGGAGGGTTTCTTCGAAATTTTCTGCCCCTGTTTCAAATCAAAGAAAAATCTTGTCAGTTTGAAAATATGGTGGTTGGTTTGTGGCCTTGACTTTGAGGGCGATTGATCCTTTACTTCCCATGATAACTGATTCCACTCGAGGACCTTGCTTGCTTATGGACTACCCACTTTCTCTGTCATCCTTATCACAGAAAATACCCCTTCTCCGTTCAGGCCCAATTCCCTTTATCTGTTGCATTGCTCATGAACTGACATTTACCAACCTTTGTGTTTCACCGAAAATACCTTTGATCCATCCACCTAACACCCTCCATCTATTGCATCGTGCTCTTGTGTTGATGTGTACTGCACCTCTGTGTTTCTCATGAATTCCAAAGCACGTTAATTTCCATCCACTTAGTGCGCATGCTGTTTTTCCTGACTTAAATCACTGGCCTTGGCCTTGAAGTCTACTGTTCCCTCACTTGTCACGTCAACTTGATTTCTACTTCGAAAACCTCGCTTGTCACTAGTTAACCACTTTCTTTGTCTCATCACAGGGAATACCTTTGACCCGTTCACCCAACACCCTCTATCTGTTGCACTGTTCACGAATTGAAATATACCAAATCTTTGTATTTCTGATGGACCCCAAAGCATGTTGATTGTTACCAACTCAGTGCGTTTGTTGTTCTTTCTTGACTTATGATACTGATATACTGGCCAGATCCCGTTTTGTGCAATTAGAAAGCTGGTGGCAAATTTTGAAGTCATTTCTCACTTATTTTGACCAAACAGACGCAGGAAGAGGAAGTAAACAAAACAAAAGGAACAGAGTAAAGGACAAAGGAAAGAGGTGATTCCTAACCAGAAAACTACAAAGTAGAAACCTATCAGATGTAGATACCAACTCTAATGACCATGACATACACCTGTGGCCTATTCTGTCAAACAAGTCTGATGTTCAACTCTTGTTATACCTCTGAACCGTGAAACTGGGCTTCAATGCTCCGATTATCCAATCTGATTCACAATCCTTATTCGACTTGTAGTGCCCGAAGGGTTTTCACCATCAAGCCTCTCTCATTTGATTCTTTCTCTCAACTTTCCTTCGCCTTACGGTGTCCGCGAGGGTTTTCACCAATAAGACTCTCTCATTTTTGGATTTCTCTCAACTCTTGTTGCCCTACGGTGCCCATGAAGGTTTTCACCAATAAGACTCTCTCATTTTTATTTTTCTGCTTGGACCAAAGTGTTGCCCCTGACATGAATTACCTTTACTTGCTTGACTTGGCATTTCTCAAAGACTGATCAGAAGGTCTTTCTTTGGACCGTAATGTGGGCTTTTGGACAGGGTTAGAAGGAAAGGGTATAAAAGGCTCAAAACAATTCAAATGGGTTAAAGTTACAACTTTCGGAATCAGGTTTCTCACAACAACCACAACTTCTGCCCCAGTTTCTTGCATGGGGGACTTTTGGATTTTTATTTTGATGAGATCGAACCGTGAGGCTGCCTACGTATCCTTAAAAGGAATCAGGTCGAACGTAGTTCATGTAATAGGAATTGCTCTGTTGTTGTGATTTTTCTTTTCTCTTTCTTTTTTTTTGCTTTCTTTTTCTCTTTTGTTGTTTTTCCTTTTTCTTTTTTTCTTTTCATTCTTTTCTCTCTCTTTTCATTCTTTTTTTTCTTCCTTTACTTATCGTTTGCACTCGCGTTTCTGATCTTTGCTACTGATTCCAAAAGGGGGGTATGAAAGAAAATAAATGAGGCTCAAAGGGGTAGCGAAGGATAAAGTGTTTAGATAGCAGAACAAAATACCTTCATCATTCTAATCTCCAAAACATGCCAAGTGCAAACTACACAATTAAACAGATCAAGGAAAACATTTGTAATGCCTTTTGATTGTACTAGACTTGATAACCATATCCACACATTTGCCTTTTACATCTATTAATTACCAAACCTCATTGGACAACACCTTCACTCTCATTACCACGAATGGCCCCCTACAAATTTGGGGCAAACTTTCCGTTATCTTCACCCGATGCAGCATGATGCATTTCAATAGTGTATTTTTATGTTCTATCTGTCCTAGTTTCACACAATTCGGGCTTGAAGTGATCTCAAAATGCCTTCACTTATTTCCCTCAAATGTCCCTACATCTTCAACATTGTTTCATTGCTTCGTGACTAAACTGACTTTTAAAACCAAGCTGAGAATTACGAGTGCATGTCATGTCATTAGAGTCAACAGGAAAAAGACTATAAAAAGAAAACAGAACTAACCAAAAATGACTAAAAAATAATAGAAAACAGAAAATTGCATTAGACAGATGGTGAAAGGGATTGAACAACAAAATAAGCAAAATAAACTGGGGTACAACCCTAGAACAAACCTAGATAACACTTAATGAGAAACTACGACTAAAGGAACTAGACAAAATAAAAGGATAGAAGGATTTGAGTCAGAAGACAATGTCTGGATTACAACCCTGAAATAACCCAAACAATAGAAATAACAACAAAATAAACCACCAAAACTCCTCCCTGGATAACCAAGACAAGAGCGGCTTTCGAATTGCCAAGCTCGGCATCTTAGCCACTGAATTCCGCATCAACATTACTAGGACCTTCACAAACTTCCATCACATTGTTCTTAACAAATTGCTTTGGGTTTCCCTTTGCTGGCTCGTTCTTAAGATCAACCTCTGATAGCACTGAAAACTTTGCAGTGCGTGGAACTTCGAGGATCTCAGAATAATTTTCATACCTTTTCAAAACAAATCATACTCACCATATGCGTCTCATTACGAACAGGCGATGGGCTTTGGCTAGTGTCTGCTGCATCTGGATTTTGCACAACAATGTCACCTGCATCAATAAGCTTCTGAATTGCTTTCTTCAGATTCCAACACTTCTCTATGTCATGCCCCGGGGCATCTGAGCAATATGCGCACCTTTGAGAAAGATCCAACTTCTTTGACAGAGGGTTTGGCATTTTTATATGAATCGGCTTCAACATGTCTAATTGCTTCAACTTTTGGAACAAACTGGCGTATGACACTCCCAATGGGGTGAAAGCTTTTTCTTTTTTCAGCAACCTCTCATTCTTAAATGCTTGATTGGGCCGGAAACCTGATCTAGGGGGTTTTCGGTAGGCTTGTGGGGGTAGATAGGCATTTTGTGGAGCTGGGTACTGAGTGAGTGATGTACGATTTTGGGAGTTCCGTGGAGAGAAGTGGCATTGGGGAGGATCATCTGGTGCATCAGGATATCCATGGGGACGATGTCGAGGCTGGAAGTGTTGATCGGGAAAGCCCATTGGATCATCTTTTCTGTTTCTCTTTCTTCCACCCAAGCTTAATGGATGTTTTGAATGCCTTTCGAACAACTCATGATTTTAACTGATTTGATTCCCTCTTATACCATCTCCCCCATTTTTAACACATCTTTGAAAGGCTTTCCCAAGGCCGGGATCCAATGACTGAAGTAGGTGGGCCCCTGGGCTTTTAGGAAGAGCTCAACTATTTCTTCTTCCCCAATCGGGGTATTGACTCGAGCAGCCTGCTCCCTCCATCTGAGCCCAAACTCCCTAAAGCTTTCCTCCGGCTTTTTTTCCATTTTAGATAGGGAGGAGAGGTCTAGGGTAACACCCGATCTGTATTGAAATTAAAGTATCGAACAAAATCTTGAGCCATGTCACCCAATGTAGACCAATTACCAACATCTTGACGATTATGCTATTCCAAAGCTGCCCCAGTCAGGCTCTTGCTGAAATATGCCATCAACAGGTCATCTTTCTCTCCAATGCTTCTCATTTCAATGCAATAGACCCTCAGGTGGGCTACCGGATCTCCACACCCATCATACAAGTTAAATTTTGGCACTTTGAACCCCGCGGGCAGGCGAGCGTCAGGGGACACAGACAGTTCTTTGTAAGTCATGCCACCTTGGTCTTCCCTTCCTTATTTGTTTTTCAAGGATTGTTCTATGCCTTTCAGCCTCCTGGGTATCCCATCTTTTCTTTTTCTTCCTGTGAACCTTTCATTTTCAACATGCAACTTATCCCGAGGGCTCTGTTTGTATGAGTTAGGAACTTTGTGGGCAACCTCTGAGGGGTAATATTGGGCATCGTGAGCTTTGAGTGAGTGTTCATTGTTGGGGATGGTGGGTGTGACAGGAAGGCAATTTTGGGGAGAGGTATTTGGAGGATGAGTGATGGAGCTACTAAGACGGTTGGGAAAGCTGTGATAGGCGGGTAGATCTGGAGAGTATGGAGGATCATCTGGCATTGTGTTCGGAGCTTGGGTAAGGGCGGCATCTAGGAAGCTAGGTGGTGGCGGGGGTGGTACCTTCCCAGTCATCAAAGCCTGATACATTTCCGCCATGTGTTGTCTCAACATCTTTACCTCTTCAACCAACCTATTGTCTTGTTCAACCAACTGCTTTCGGGCCCCGGTATCAACCAACTCAGTTTTGTTGTTGTCTGCCATTGCCTTTTGACTTTATGTTGTGGAGAGGATTTACTACTTTGAGAACCACAAACCAATCACCTTTCTGCTATGAAGATATCAAAAGGAACAAAATGGGGTCATCCCGTTAGCGTTAGGGCATTTAACAGCAAAAATATCACCTTGCGTGCAATGCACCTAGCAACAATTAATGGTTCTAGAATGACTTCGTGGGTCATAAGGTCACTTGGCATCATCCCAATCTGTCCATTTGAACCTTCTCTTTTCTTTTCTTTCCTCGCATTTCTTAGCTTGCTCATTTTCTTTCCTTTTTTCTTTCTGATTATCGCTCTTTTTTCCTTCTCATTTCCTCATCCCATGACTTCACCCTTTTTTCTCCTTTTCTTTTTTCTTTTTTTTTTCTTTTAATAATAAAAAAAATGATTCGATCGAACCCTATGTAGGTTGTCTACGTATCATGACGCCGCATGAATCAGATCTTTGCGTAGTTCGGGAAGATCGGGAATAAAGTAAACAAACTAACATTTTCATTTTTTTTTTCTTTCCTTTTTTTCTTTTCTTTTTAAAACAGATGCTTTATGAAAAATTATCAAGGAAAAACCCTAAAAGAGAAAAATATTTTTTGATTCTTTTTTTTTATGAAGGAAATCTAAGGAATAAACCATAGAAAAAATATTTTGAATCTTTATTTGATATCCTGACGCAAGATTTTGAAGAAAGCAATGAAAAAGATGAAACAGAATATTTTTTTTGGATTTCAATTTGGATTGCCTAAAGAAAAAATTCTAATGATGAACAAAAGATAAAGTATGCTTTTTTTTCTATGTACAATATCCTAAAGTTCTAATAAAAATAAAAGAATTTTTTTTTCATCTTTCATTAATTTCCAAAGAAACACCTCACAAGAAAATCTTTTTTATTGGATTTTGGAACTAACACCTTAAAGAAAGCCTTTAAAGAAGCATTAAAATAAAATTGTCTCTCTCTTTTTGAATTTTGGTCCTAATATACTAAAGGAAACATAAAAATAATTCATTTTAAGTCCTAGATATTAATTGCCTAAAGGAGAAACGACTTCAAATTTTTTCCAATTCTAGAATTGGTATTCTAAAGAAAACTTATAACGGAAATATAAAATGCAACATCTCTTTTTTTGATTTTTGAGTTACAGCACATTTTTTCAAATATAAAGCAGAAAATAATAATAACAAAGGACTTGACATTACTGTACAAAAGTAGAAAGTAAAAGACGACATAAAATGAAGAACAGCCTCAGGACATAAAAATAAAACAAATCTCTTTAAGCAACTCCCGACTGAGCGATCCTGACTGGATGGTCACGGGGTGTCTGTCATGCTTAAACTCCGGTAGATAAATCCACACATGTATAAGAAAACTTAAACCAACATTATGTGAGACAAAAATATTCCTTACTAGACATATGGAAGACATGATTGAAGCTATTTTTGTATAATGGCTTATTTGGCCAAAATGTGGCTAGAAGTGCAAAATTTGGCTATGACCCCGCAAAGCCAAGAACCTAAGATTTACTAGGAAGACCGGACCCTATGTGGGTTTCCTACATATCACGCCCCGAAAGACGAGAATCGGGTATGCGCAGTTCGGGCAGATTGGATACAGGCGAGAATAACAAAAAAACAACTAACATATAGAAAACATATTTTTTTTTCTTTTTTTTTCGAAAAATGATGAAACATATAAAATCTTTTTGTATTTTTTTTTCTTTTTTTTTCTTTTTTTTTTGAAAAATGATAAAAATGCAAAATCTTTTTGAAGTTTCCATGCTCTTTTTCTTAATAAGCTGTAACAAGAAATATAATTGGGCCCTGCTCGCTTTATCCTCACACTTCAGCCTCTCTTTTTTTCTTTTTTTTCATTCGCCCTCAATTATCATTGGTCCGCCGAATGACTCCTTTTACCTTTTAAGGAAGGCAACATGTAGCACATAGGATGCATCAAGATGGTCTATTATTTTTGGGGTATACCTGTCCTAGACGGACCCAACCCCTGTGTTGAGTGCCCTAAGTCAAGTGCACATGATGAAAACAAGCGTTCCTACTAGGGATCCGACATGAAGCTGAGTTATTCTAGGTTCAAAACCTGGGTATATGTTCTAGACTGTGTACCCGAGCGGACAAATCGAGCCGAGGAGGGGGCAACGTACCGGGAACCAAAAGGCCATCCGGCTTAGTAACTTGTCCGGGCCTCTTTCTTATTTAAAGGTGTGACACTAACAGAATAGGGAGTCTCGACCAGCGAGCACATCCCCAAAGATGAGGAGAGAAGGGTTTCGTAACAGTTTATATACAGTTTCCGATAATATCAAAGCGGTAAAAGCAACATTTAGCACATTAGGGCCCAAACAAGTAATAAAATCAGATAATAGATAAATCCAAATATAACAATTCATCTAAGCTCGGATTCTGAAACCTGTGAAACCAGAGATTCTGGGTTCGATCCCCAACAGAGTCGGCAGAGCTGTCACACCTCCTTTTTCACCTACACCCCCGGAAGAGAGTACAAATAAAGGGTGTTTTTCCAAATAAAGGACAACCAAAATGGGATTTATTTGTTTAAAGATTCAGAGTCGCCACTTGGGAGATTTATGGTGTCCCAAGTCACCGATTTAATCCCGAATCGAGGAAAATATGACTATGTTTAACAGTCCGCGAATCATAAATCCGAGTAAGGAATTCTGTTAACCCGGGAGAAGGTGTTAGGCCTTCCCGAGTTCTGTGGTTCTAGCACGGTCGCTCAACTGTTATACTTGACCAATTATCTGATTTTGATACATGTTCAAACCTATGTGCAAATTTTAACTTTAAACCGCTTTTATTCATTTTAAAAAAAGAAAAGAAAATTGCAACGTTATTAAAACATGTCGCGAACCACGTCACATAAATGCACCCGTGGTTTTGACATATTTTAACATCGTTTTGGATTTGGGTCACATAAATGTGCACCAGAGTTTAGGAAGGTAAAGTATTAAATGGCGCGCCTAAAGCAACTACGCGTTTGCAACTTTGCGAAAGGCCATGGAAATTCGCTAAATGGCACGCCTCGATTTCTAATTTCAAAGAATTTTATTATTCGAAGTTGTATAATCGGGTTACATGAAATGCACCCCCGAATTAAGATTCACATATCGTAACCATGCCACGGAAATCGTACTCATGGCCACGATAACTTAATTACCCATAGTTATGATGTTCGAGACTTAGTGAATTTCCCAAGATTTTGACAATACCAACATTCAAATGTTGGCCATTTAAAAAAATGCATTTATATATTAAAAGCACGTTAATACACTATAGAACAGATGCCTATTCATCATACAAATGCTACATAACTAATTTTATAAGGATTGTCCACTATCCAAACACACTACAGTGAAATCATAAGAAGCCAACTAAACATTTTTAATGAATTTCCAACATTGATAGTACTCTCTGATTTCACACTTCATCTTAAACACATCACAATGCTTCAACAAACACATAAAAGAATGAAAATAGTTGTCAAACAATCATGGGAATGAAACAGATGAGGAATAAATAATTCCATACAATTCTGAAATTTATATCATTCAAACAAAATGTAATACCTGATTACAGCAGCACAAAGACAAACAGAGAATAAGTCTATTCAAAATGAATCCGAGTTCAGCTGACTTGCAGCTCCAGAATTGGATGGAGACGTGACCAAGACCAACGAAACTTTGACTTCGGAACTTGCCGGAAGTCAATGAAACATAGGCAGACCTCGACTCCTCAGCCTCGAAACTCGCCGGAAAGTCGAACTAAACTAGAAAATAAAACCAGCAAACTCCATGACAGGGAGTAGTGATTTGGGGGTCGAAGTTTGGTTGGTTCGTTGGTGTTGAAACAGGCGACTCAACATGGTGGGGGTCGTTGGTTTGGTCGATGTAGAGAGCTGGGTCGTTTGGGGTGGTCGTTGGCTGTGTGTCTCTGTGTGTTGTTAGAGAAGAAAGGGTAGGCTCCGATGGGGGAGGGGGGTCGCGAGGAAGACGACGCAAGGGGGGGCGAGGTTCGTTCCCTGCGCAGCTGCTCGCAGCTTTTCTGTTTTTCCAGCCTTTTCTTTTTCAACGTTTTTCGTTCTTTTTGTTAGCCTCTTTCCATGCGCAGCTTTTTTCGTATCCCCTTTCCTTCGTTCATCCATGTTTTATATAGTATATAGTCTAGGTTTTTTTTTGGGTAGGGTTTTAGGCTAAGGGGTATGGGCTTGACAATTGTGGGCTAGGCTCAAAATTAGGCCTAAAGATGGGTTGCTCGAGCCCAAGCTCTATTCTTTCGCTGTGAACGAGATTAAAAATACGGCCCCATTTGTTAATTATTCCTACTTATTCAAATAATTATTAAAATAAAACTAACCATTAAAACAAATCTATTTTTGGTATTTTCAAATATCATATTAAAATAAAATACGATACTATTTTTGTATTATTTTTTTTAGATTAAAAAATGACTACAAAACATTAATGATCCTATATTTTTTTAATTTTCATTTTTCTTGTAGTAAAATAAAGTAAAAGAGTCAAAATTTATTAAAATAGTTATATTAGGCCTAAATTAAATATTTTGCGCTAAAATATGAAAAATCTTGGGGAGGGTCAAAAATCACATGTCTACAACTGCCCCTCTTTGACTGGAAACGTACAGAGTTTTCAGACAAAGAATGACTAGACAGGTTTTTGACTCGACCCTTATTTGGAGAGGCTAAAACTAAGAGAAAAGGGGAATGTGACCGAGCCCTGGTATCTGGGCTGCCTACATATCCTTGGCTATAAAGGAATTAGGTCACGTGTAGTTCAGAAGTGAATGAGGTGATGAAGTATACCGAGGTGGAGAGCCGGTCAAGGTGTCGTTCCATCGAGGTTCCGGTCCGCAGTCCTACTATTACATCAAAATCGAAACATGAAAAAGACTAGCTAAGCCTATCAACTACGAGTTACAAGATTCCTATTTATAAGTGTTCTGAAGCTTGATCTTGAGTCTTGAATGGTTCTTCATGCAGACTTTAGATTTGAACCTTGGCGCTTGTTAGCTGCAGGTGCTAGCTCGTTCTTCTACTGCTTTTGGGTCAGGTCCGGAAATGTAGTGCTTGTGACTTCCACCACGTCTTAAGCAGTTCACATCTTTCATCAACTTCTGCATTTGGATTCATTTCTTGCCTTTTTTTTTTCTTTATCGTGACTAACTTATGTTGATCATCTAGGACTGCTGACTCGCATTCTTGACACGAGCTTCTTTTGTTACTAACTTGAATTGCATTATGAATTGAATTCCCCTTTTTTTCCAGGTGGACGCCTGATTGCTGAACTTGAACCGTCTTCTTTTGTTACTCGACAATATTTTCCCTTGCACTTTGAACCATTTTCCCCTGAAACTTGAACTGTCTTCCTTCGAAATTGCTTTCCCTTGAAACTCGAGTTGTCTTCCTTCGACACTGCTTTTCCCTAGAAACTTGAGTTGTCTCCCCTTGTTCTCCAGGTGGGCGCCTGATTACAACAAAACAGACAAAACAAAGAAATTTTTCTGCCCCAGTTTGCACTAGGAAGATTTGTGAGTTGTTAGTAAAATTGTAAACCACTTGTACTATTGATGCAATGATTAAAGTAAACTAAAGAATAGACTAGGAAAACTATAAACTAAGCTTGACTAAAGTAAAAACTGACCCTATTCTCCAAGCGAGGCCTCCTGACTGCTAACTTGAAATGTATTCCCTGCTCTCCAGGCGGGCTCCTCACTGCTGAACTGGAAATGTATTCCTTGCTCTCCAGGCGGGATCCTGACTGCTAAACTTGAATGTATTCCCTGCTCTCCAGGCGGCTCCTGACTGCTAACTTGAAATGTATTCCCTGCTCTCCAGGCGGGCTCCTGACTTCAACAACATAGACAAAATAAAGAAATACGAGCCCCTTTCCTTCGTTCATCCGTGTTTTATATAGTATATAGTCTAGGTTTTTTTTTGAGTAGGGTTTTAGGTTAAGGGGTATGGGCCTAGGAATTACGGGCTTGGCAATTGTGGGCTAGACCCAAAATTAGGCCTAAAGATGGGTTGCTCGAGCCCAAGCTCTATTCTTTTGCTGCTAACGAGATTTATCATTTCGTTCGCATTAAGGATGCGGAGGCGAAACCGCCTACTTTACAATCAATCCCCGTGGTCAACGAATTCCCAGATGTTTTCCCAGATGAACTCCCAGGCCTTCCTCCTGAAAGGGAGATTGAGTTTAGCATTGATGTGTTGCCTGACACTCAACCGATCTCTATACCTCCATACAGAATGGCCCCGGCAGAGTTGCAAGAGTTGAAGGTGCAGTTGAAGGACTTGCTGGATAAGGGCTTCATTAGACCTAGCACTTCACCTTGGGGTGCACCAATCCTATTCGTGCGGAAGAAAGACGGGTCGTTACTGATGTGTATTGACTATAGACAGTTGAATAAGTTTACTATAAAGAACAAGTATCCACTTCCAAGAATTGATGACCTGTTTGACCAACTCCAGGGTGCCAAGTATTTCTCCAAGATTGATTTACGTTTAGGGTATCATCAGGTGAGGGTTAAGGAGAAGGATATTCCAAAGACGGCCTTCCGGACAAGATACGGGCACTTTGAGTTCTTGGTGATGTCGTTCGGGCTAACAAATGCCCCAGCAGCTTTTATGGATCTCATGAATACTATATTAGGCCCTATCTTGATGTGTTCGTGATTGTATTCATTGATGACATTCTAGTATATTCTCGTTCGGAGGCAGAACATGCGGGCCACTTGCGGATAGTATTATAGACACTTCAGGATCGTAAGTTATATGCTAAGCTCTTCAAATGTGAATTTTGGATGAACTCAGTAGCATTCCTTGGCCATGTGATATCTAATGAGGGTATTAGTGTCAACACTCAGAAGATCGATGCAGTAAAGAATTGGCCGAGACCTACAACACCATCAGAAGTCCGCAGCTTCCTAGGGCTAACAGGATATTATAGGCAGTTTGTAGAAGGGTTTTCCTCTATATCATCACCATTGACTAAGTTAACACAGAAAGCTACCAAGTTCCAGTGGTCTGACACTTGTGAACGTAGTTTTCAGGAGCTGAAGAATCGATTGACATCCGCACCAGTGCTCACTCTCCCTGAAGGAACAGAAGGTTATGTGGTATATTATGATGCCTCAGGTATAGGTTTGGGGTGCGTATTGATGCAGCGTGGGAAGGTGATTGCTTATGCATCAAGACAATTGAAGAAGCATGAAAAGAATTATCCGACCCATGATTTGGAATTGGCTGCAGTAATATATGCTTTGAAGATATGGCGGCACTACTTATACGGCGTCCATGTTGACATCTACAAAGATCACAAGAGTTTACAATACATCTTCAAGCAGAAAGGTTTGAATTTGAGGCAGCGTATGTGGCTTGAATTACTGAAAGACTACGACGTCGAGATATTTTATCATCTCTGTAAAGCCAATGTTGTGGCAGACGCTCTCAGCCGTAAATCAATGGGAAGCTTAGTACATATCGAGGCAGGTAGATGGGGGTTAACTAAAGAGCTTCATCAGCTAGCCAATATGAGAATCAGATTGTTAGACTCTGATGATGGAGGTGTTACTGTACAGAATACATCAGAATCATCTTTGGTAGCCGAGGTAAAAGCACGACAATATGAAGATCCTATCTTAGTACGATTAAGAGAGAGCATTCAGCAGTGTAAAAGTATGGCTTTTGAGATCGGAAGAGATGGGGCACTGAGATACCAGGGCTGATTATGTGTGCCTAATATGGCAGGGTTGCGAGAGAAGATTATAATGAGATTCATCAATCCCGATATTCCATCCATCCCGGCTCGGCAAAGATGTATCATGATGTCAAGGAGAAGTATTGGTGGGATAACATGAAGAAGTCTATTATAGAATTTGTAGCCCAGTGTCCCAATTGTCAACAAGTAAAGATAGAACATCAGAAACCCGGTGGATTGCTTCAAAATATAGAGATTCTGACCTGGAAATGGGAGGTGATTAATATGGACTTCATTATTGGATTACCTCGCTCTTATCATAAGTTTGACTCCATCTGGGTGATAATTGATCGACTTACAAAATGTGCCCATTTTCTGCCAGTTAAGACAACTTACACGGCTGAAGATTATGTGAAGTTATATATCAAGGAGATTGTTAGGCTTCATGGTGTGCCGGTATCTATTATATCAGACCGAGGAGCTCAATTTACAACTAACTTTTGGAGGTCTTTTCAGAAGGGTTTAGGCACACAAGTGAATCTCAGCACTGCATTTCATCCGCAGACTGACGGACAGGCTGAACGTACCATTCAGACACTGGAAGATATGCTACAAGCATGTGTTCTAGATTTTAAGGGAAATTGGGATGACCATCTTCCACTCATAGAATTTGCCTACAATAATAGCTACCATTCCAGTATTAAAATGGCCCCATACGAGGCACTATACGGGAGAAGATATAGATCACCAGTTGGATGGTTCGAAGTCGGTGAAACATAATTATATGGGCTAGATTTGATTCACCAAGCTATTGAGAAGGTGAAAGTGATACAGGAGCGATTGAGGACGGCACAAAGCATGCAAAAATCTTATTTCGATGTCCGACGTCGTGATCTAGAGTTTGAGGTTGGTGATTGGGTTTTCCTGAGGATCTCACCAATGAAGGGTATTATGCATTTTGGGAAGAAAGGTAAGCGGAGTCCAAGGTATATCGGGCCGTATAAAATTCTTCGACGGATTGGACAGGTTGCTTATGAGTTAGAATTGCCATCCAAATTGGAATTTGTCCACCCGGTATTCCATGTATCTATGTTGAGGAAATGTATTGGAGACCCTTATCGAGTCGTCCCTATCAAAGATGTACAGGTTACAGAGGACCTATCATATGAAGAAGTGTCAGTGGCTATATTAGGTTGACAAGTCCGCAAGCTGAGAACAAAAGATGTAGCTTCCATCAAAGTATTGTGGAGGAACAAGAATATGGAAGAAATAACATGGGAAGCAGAAGAGGAGATGAAGTCTAAATACCCGTACCTATTCCAGAATGAAGATAACAAGGATGCTGGTGGAACACATGATACATTGGAAGGTGAAATGGCTCTATGAGGTAAGCAATAACTTGAGAATACTCTTCCTTAATACAAAATGGCGATATGTAGATAATGTACATGTCCATAATGCTTTGCATACTCTTGTAAGAACATACGTTGAGTTAACCGCTTGCAAGTTTGTCCTCTATTTATGGGAGAAACTTGGCCAGAATCCACGATGATTTAAACTCCCCATGAACCCTTACATTCGAGGACGAATGTTCCTAAGAGGGGAAGGGTGTTACAACCCATATCCACACGCGTTAGTTCATGCCATATATTAGTTAACATAAATCCAAGAAGGAATTACCTTGAGATGATAAGAAGTTAATCCTATTGGTCTTAAGTGATACAAGGGTGTATAAGGGTGATTAACAAGTATTAGAAGTTAAACGAATCAAGGATGTTGTAACTCGTATTTTCAGGTAAACCTAGAGGTTTTTAATACACTCAAGAGGTCATGTATTAAGGTATTTGAATCATATAATATCCGTATCATAAGTCTTGAAGTCAAACGAGTTATGAAACAAAAGTCGACAAACGTTGTCGCAACTTAGGTTCATAATTTTACTTAAACATTAGGTTAAATGTTTCTAAGTTTTTCTCCTAATTTACAAGGAATTACGGGGTAATCTACCCACTAAATTAAAGATCTATGAGTCTAGTTTCCAATGTATTAAACCGTTTGTCAATACGATCTTGGAGTATAGAGATATTCATATTTTTGCAAGTCTGCGCAGATTGGTAGATGACAAGTAGGTGCATCACCTACTTGCCAAAATGATAGGACAAAATTAAAAGACCTAAGTCGGCCAAGAGAGGACTTTTAAGGGGTTATGAACTCAGTTATTTCATCCATATTTCAGACCCTCAAAACCAAAGTTAACCCCTGCAACTCCTCCCCAAAAATCTCACACAAACCCTAATCGATTTTCCCTCTCTTTCAAGTTCTATTTGAAGGTAAAACCTAGAGTTTGAAGAACCAAGGGAAGGGATGAGTTATCCAACAAGTAAGGTAAGTTACTGCCATCTTTCATACATTTTTCTCTACTGTGAATTCATGGTAATTCGTTCTATACATGTAAGAACTCACGGGACGGTGATCGGAAGCCGTGAGTTCGAGTTATTCACTTGTAGCGGACTGTTTTGTGGACTGTTTTGTGTTGCTATTGGGCTGCGTGTTTTACTACTATTTTGTAGAGTTTTGGAGGTGGAAGGGTGTGGATAAATACCATATATATGTAGGGTTGTGGGCTGATAGTTATTCGTAACATTTCCGAGTCGTTTGACACGACTACGGTGGCCGTTGTATGTATGATGTAATTAGGTTGTGCGTGGACTGTTTTAGGAGGCTCAATATGTTTATTATTGATGTTGTTTGGGCTATTTTGTGATTGTTTTGAATGGTGTGAAGTCATATATATAGGGGAGGTGCTGTCCGTTTCAATGTAAAATAGGTTGTGGTCGATACATAATAGTTATGACGCTTAAATGATAACGGTAGTATCGTTTCTCTTATTGTAGACTAAGGAGTTGTGACAATTGCATAGCTTGTGATTGGGGCAGTATATACAAGGTATGTGAGGCTATCCCTTTTCTTCTTTTGCACGACTCCGATTGTACATAATGTAATGAACGAGCTTCCAAAGATACTCTACTCTTAGAAGCTAGCAGTACTTACATTGCTTTCCCTCTTATGGAACGATTGATGTTAATGTTGCTTCTCTTATTCTTATGTTATCAATGTTGTTGGTACTTCCTGATTCTTATAAGGTTCGTAATGAAGAGTTGGTCCTAATAACGTGTACAGAGGATACCGACCTTACGTCACTCCGAAAGGTTTAGAATGTGATTTCATGAGTCGAGCATGCATTATGTATATGTATCTATTTTACTCTACCAAGCCGCGCTATAGTCGGCCGGGTACGACACATATTGTGCAACTACTGATCAGTTGGGTTTTACTGAGCTTCACGTGGCCGGGTACGATTCTACCGAACCTTATGACGGCCGGGTACGTTTTTACCGAGCCTATTATGGCTGGGTACGATATGATGATGATGATGATGCCCACAGAGGTGTATGTTTTAAAAGTTTATGTATACATACATATGTATCATGCATTTCATGTCAGTAGACCTCAGAGGTACTTAGATGTTCCAGGTTGTATATTCTCTATCCCTGCTTACATTACTGTTCGTATTTATGGTTCCCTGCCTTACATACTCAGTACTTTATTCGTACTGACGTCTTTTTGTTTGTGGACGTTGCATGTCGTGCTGCATGCCCTAATAGACAAGCAGGTGCAGCTCCCCCACCACAGTAGGTTGTCCAGTTCAGCAGTAATTGGCGAGATCCCTTCTCCAGACTTGTCGTGGTCTTGGTATGCATTTTTGTTATAGACATTATGGGTATGTCGGGGCTCTGTTCCGGCTATGTTGCAGCACTTATGTTCATTTAGAGGCTCATAGACAAGTGTCGACTCATGTATAGTTTGGTATGCCTTGTCGGCTGGTTTTTGTTGTATAGTCTTTCATGGTAGCGTGGTAGCTCGTACCTTATATGTAGTTTCTTGATTGTCTGGTCATCCCCTGCTATGTATGTTCATGCCATCATATTTTATTGTTGGTTGTCCATGATCCATGTCTACCATTTATATCGATCTCGTCAACCCTAAAAGATAATAAAAAAAAAAGGTTAAATAAAATGTACGTTGGTGCTCGGCAAGTATGGTCGGGTGCTAGTCATGGCCCTCCAGTTTGGGTCGTGACACTTTATGAGAGGTCTTCCCAACCACTTGAGCGCTTGATGCATACATGATTCCTCCAAGAAGTCCTTTAGCCACTGAATTCATGCTCCAACAAAGCACAATGATATTCACTCTTTCCCAATGATTCCACATCGTTTCTGAAAATTTCTCCTTCTTGCATGTACCATCAACCATGTCCATCTTATTTCTTCCTAACAATGCCACTCGCATAGACCTAAACCAGATGGAATAATTCTCAATTTCAGTCAATTGAAACGAGATGATTTCGATACCACTCATATCAGCAGGAGATAAGAAAAGGGGATGAGTATAATCAATCAGTAGCTTGATTCCAGAATTTTGATTTACATGTTCAACGTTAATCTAAATTCCTAGATTTTGCCCCAATTGTTCATTAGTAATTGCCATTTTTTGCTAATTCAAGATTTAAGATCTGGTAACTACACCTTTGGTATAAGACAGAAAAGAGAGAATAGAAGCTAGAATTAGGATCGAGAAGTAAGCTAATCTTTCGAGCTTGAAAGTTCTGATACCATATTGTAATTCACTGTGTAATTACGGCTGAACTTTAGACAGAAGAAGAAGACATGGTCGTTTAGAGAGAGAGAGATGATGAGAGATGAAAATGTATGAATTTTATTCATTCAACTTACAAAGTACTAACACTAGTACCAACTTTATACTCTATTTCATAACAATATAACAACCTAACTAACTTCTTAACAGTAATTAACGGTTAATAACTAACTCTCAATATAAAAGAATTTTGTACCCCCGCATTATTTAATAGATATACTTAATAAGAAGCGACCATCTCCTTATCTCAAATTAATATTCATTTTTACATTTATTTTTTAAATTAAATAAATTTTAAAGTAATCCAATCATGAATCATTAACAGGTTCTAACAGAGCTGAATATATATGCCTAGTAGGTGAACATGTTGAGACTATATAATACTCCCACGATCAGATTAAATATGTTATTTCATATATTGATTTTATTAATTTTTAGTGTATACATAATAAGTTAAAGTATTCCATAAAACTTTTATATATATTCCATTGCATGTGACTGGGTGTAAAGAGAAAGAAAAGGATTGTGATTTTTGAGATTCAGTTGCCTCTTGCGAAAAAGTATGCAATATTTTTGTTAGAAAACATGTTCGTAGAGGTTTATATTAGTGTTTTATTAAAATAGGAAAATGCATAAGTACCTCTTTTACCTATAGCCAGATTTCCAATTATACAGTACACACTCTATCTTTGCGGGGGTTTTATTATCCCCTGAATTATTTTAAAGTCAAATAAATTCACCCTTAAAGTACCACAACTAGATTTTCATTGGATGAACCACACTCGCTTGACACATCAGATTTTATTATTTAAAAAAAAAACTTCTTTTTTTCTTTTCCTTTCTTTTTTCTCTTCTTCATTACTCCCGTCACCACCAACAAACCGGAATAACAAAGATTCACTCATATTTTTCTTTTCCTGCTGCTACGCTTCTTTAAATGGTTGTTATAGGAGAAGATTTTTGGATAATGGCTATAATTGGTAAATGTGGGTGGCATAAAGACGATGGATGTTATAATTAAGATGTGAATAATGATTTTTACAATATGGGTATAAGTGTGTCTCCTAGTTTAGAGGAAGACTTTTTCCAGCTAAAATTTCAATACCTTCAGTTTTCTCAGCGGGGGAAGGTTTTCTGATGATAAAATGTTTCCCCAAATCTGAGTATATTTTGCTTTGTTTATGAATAGATCTTTTTGAAAGTTTAATTTGTGTGTGAAAAAGATAGAAAGAGAAAAAAGAAAAGCAGAATAAATGGAAGAAAATAATTAGACAAAGTCGCCGGCAAGTGAATATCCGTTGGAATTAGAGAAGAAACAAAAAAAGAAGTAAAAGAAAAAGACAAAGAAAAAGGAAATGGAAAAAAGTGTGAAAAAGCAAAAAGAAAAATTTGGAAATCCTTTTTTGTTGCTTCTCACACTCTCAAGGAGAGTGAAATACACACACACTCTCTGTCACGTAAGCGGTAAGGATGCAAATAATTTTATTTAAAAATAGTTTAGGGGAATAATAAAACCTCCGTAAAGATAGAGTGTGTAGTTAAAAATCCGACTATATATGAGAGGGGTACTTATACATTTTTCCGTATTAAAATAATAAAATTGCTTAAAGACGTGTTAAGAATTATTTTTTCTTTGAAATTTCTTGGTTGATCGTAATGATAAGAACATGAATATAATCAGGGGCGACAAAGCCACGGTTCAATTTACCGGTGCAGTAAAATCCAATAAATTTGGCTATGTATTTATGACTTTGTATTTATGGTAAAAAATTTAATGGTTATGTATAAATAATGTATCTTGAACCCAATAATATTATTTATGACTATTAAAGGAAATGTACTAATCTTGGTTGGGATGTGAGTAATTGTTTGCATTTTCCCTAATTTTAGGAGCTCTTAATCAACTAAAATTTAAATATTAAATATTTGAATATGTAGAAAGTCTAAAATTAAAATCGAATAGAACTTTACTCTATATAAACTCTTCCCTTATTTGGACAAGTCAACGTTATTATAACCTTCCATGTAAATTTTTTCAATATTAATTTTCAGAATAGAAAAATAAATAGAAGGAAAATAAAAGGGAAAGAAGTACAGAAATAAAAAGGTTTACCTGTTTTGACTCCTTCGAGAATTGAGATTGCATTTTTTTTTTACTTATTTTCAACTTTTGTTTGATTTTCTTCTCGCTTATTACTATTACTAGTATTAGTACTCGCACGATGTGCAGATAATATTATGATCCTGCTAAATTCTATAAATTAAAAAGAACAAATTATATGAATAACTATTGACATAAATTTAAGTATTATAACCTCATATATAGTCGGTGATACAAATAAATAAAAATATAATATGAATCAAAAATAAATACTCATTCCCTTTCAATTTACATAAAATATTTTTCTTATTAGTCTGTTTCAAAAGAATGGTACATTTCTGTATTTGGAAATAATTTAACTTTAAAATTTTTATTTTACTCATTTTATATATAATGAGAAGTACATCCATGCAAATATCATGGCCCCACAAAACTATTAGGATCATAAGTTTCAAAAAATTTCTTTTTTGTTCTTAAATTTTGTGTCAAGTCAAACTATCTCATCTATATTGAAACTGAGTGAAGTCATACTATATCGAGTAATAACAAATAAAAATACATTAAGTAATATCTTAATTTAAATTATAAAAATATATTATATTATTATCTCAACATAATAAATTCTCACATCAACATCAACTTTTACCAACCTAAAATTACACGGTGACAAATTAATATATACATACATGATAATTTATTAACAACCAATATATTCTAACTTTTGGGAGTTACCAACTTATAAAACAGTTGGATCGTAATTTGCTCAATAATTTTGCTAGTTACCTTAATTTTAACCACACAATTAAAGTCACATTATTTTTAACAATTTAAATGATACCTTTGGGATATAGTAAGATTAATATATTATAATAAAATAAATGTTAACATACTTTAATTATTTTTCTTCCACGATGCACATGTACTAAAAGAAAATGAGTTCTTACATGTAATTCTTAATTAAATGAATCTTATCTTATGATTTTATGATTCACTTTATTTTGTATAAATAGCAATCCCAAATAGTACAATTATATTCATCTATGTGTTTACCCTATCCAAATCTATTTCATTCTAATTGACACACACACACATAATATATATATATTCGACTTCTGTGTGTGTGTATATATATATATTCGACCTCATCGGTTGCTCGATCAATTGGCTCATACAATTTGAGAGAATATAAATATCAACAACGCACTAAAAAGTTATTGTCCATACCTGAGCCATTAGAGAAGAATCTATCCTCCCTTGTATATATTTTAGCACAGCAACTGCTAGCACTAATAGAAAATTAAAAAAAAAACAAAAAAAATGTATGTATTGCTTCCAAACAATTGAGATATAAAATATTGGATAATTAATTTTACCATAAGGCAACACAATTGACATTTGTTTAGCCAATGTCTGAGTCAATTCATAGTTAAACATTATCCCTAAGGTAGTTACGAAAGTTAAGTTTTGATCCAACAGCTCGGTAATTATGATTATGGGTTCGAACCAAGATATTTTTAGTCTTATTTCTAGTAACAAATACGTTTTTATTTTTTCTGTTATTTTTGTTGTGAACTCAAATTTCAAAAAACTCATTCTCATTATTTAGAACAAGTCGCCTCACTCATTGAACCTCATTGGAACATTTATGTGTTGATTAGCTTTCCTTATTGATTAATCAATCAATTCAAATTTAACTTTTTTTTCATTCAGATTCAAAAGAATCTTATTTACTATTTTTCTATTTATTTAAACAAATATCATGTCTTTCAATTTAAATTAAATACTATAATAAATATTGTTATAATTTGCCAGGTGGCTTTATATTAGCTTGTCACTTGGCTTAACCATAATGCACACTTGCTATATTGCCATGTGACTTTTTATTAGCTTATCGCGTTACTTAATGTCCTTACTCATTGCTCTACTTTTAGTATAATACAATGAATATAGTTTTGTATTATCCTAAAATTTAATTTAACTTTGTTCTTTTGTTCCGTAGCTCTAACTGTTTTGTTTAAATTTATCAATAATATTATTTTTCCTATTTAATTATTTTATTAATCAAATTTAAAGTGTAGACCCCTTCACATTACTTCTATTCTCCTCTATATACATTATTTTTTTTATCATATAATATTTTAATTATTTTTCACATTTCGTGTTATATCTATAATATAAACATTATCGTATTATTTTTCTAATTCTTTTGAAAATATGCCAAAGTTTAAACGAATAAGTTCTTTTATTATTTTCCATAAATCTACACTTTTCGTAATTATTATTTCGTATTATGTGCAATAAGCAATTAATTTTTTTCCTTGTATTTTCGTATAGAGTTTTGACTTTAATTGTTTTATAACTTAACTACATGACAATTTTAATTACATATTTATATTGTTAATTTGTTGCTTGGAATTATTTCATTGTAAATGTTTTAAATTTTAGGTTTATAAATTATGTTTTCAATTGTGTGATATTATCCATATAATATATTTTTTTCTCGTAATAATTGAAAAAAGTTTTTTTATATCAAATTTAAATGTCTAATCCTTCTATATATCTACAATTATATTATTTATTTAAAAAAAATTCTCTATTTTTTGTTCTTTGTCTATTGTTACTGTGTTGCCCATTACTTAATATGGTTACATTATTACTTACTTTTTTATTAGCTTGTCACCTATTTTATATCCCTATCTACTACGTCTATTATAATATACTAAAATGAATATGGTTTTTCTTTCCCTTCAAATAATATATTTATTTATTTTTAATCTTTCACTATATAATATTTGAATTTATCAATAATATTTTGAGTATAAATTATTTATTTGCTTTATTTTATCATTTAAATTAATTCAAATTATAAATTCTCTCACACTATCTTTATTCCTCTCTTTCTAAATTATTTTCCCTAGTAAGTATGATATTTTATTTAATTTTTTCATTTAGTGTTCTATTCAATAATAGATAAAAATAAAAGTGCATATGATCAAACTATATAGTATTTCACCAACATATTTCTGGTATTTTTATTATTAAACTTCTAGTAATTATTATTTTTGTTAAATCTTTTAGCCTTTAAAAAAAATTATTTTTATTGTATACTTATTTAAAATTCAGAAAACTTAGTCTAAAACAGATACTTTGGATTATCCATTATGAAATAAATAAATTATTAAATATATTTTTATTCTGAACTTTAGGTTAAAATTTTAAAATATATTCTTCAACTCATTAAAAAGTATTGAATTTTTAAAATAAAATTAAAATTTCACATTAGATTACGGTAGGATATATTCTTTTCACTCGATATTAGAAAAGGAATTCAAATACTATTGATATCAAAATTCTTTACTTTCCAAATAAAAAATTTCAGTACAGTGATTGAACTTTATTTTTAAAAAAAAGAATTCTTATTTCAATTTAATTTCAATATATGAAATTCCATATATAGTTCTTAAGTGATATATATTATATCAATGTAGTAATACTTTTTTCATCATTTAAACATATATTGCGTTTAGTTTTACCTCCATTGCTATTTTTTAATAATTTGTATATGTTTTATATTGATTAACGTGATGCACACGTGCAACACACGTACACTAAAATTAGTTTTTTTAAAAGAACTTAATCTAAGTGGAAAGTTAAAGGAAAGAAAATCAAGATTAAGAGTTTTATATATGCATATACTTTTGGAATAATGGAAAATGTTTGGGGTGTGTTTGGTATAATGGAAAATGTTTTCCAAGAAAGTATTTTAAAAGATTTTTGTAAAATTAACTAAATAAAGGAGTATATCAGAAAGGACAATTTAGTCAAACTTTAACTTTTTAATGTTATGATAAATAGATTAGAAGTATTGTTATAAAAAAGTTAGAATAAAGGAGATAATGTAACATCGTAAATTAGTGTTACAAAGCCAAATATGAGAGGAAGTCTTTAAAATTATCTCTATTATATTAATTCTTTAATATTTAAGTGTTTATTTACTTATAGGAGTATAAATTATTTTTTATTTGAATAATATATCATAACTAAAATTGCTTACATGTTATCCTTGTAGACTATATATAAAAACTATAATACATTTTTATTTCATACTTGAACTACTTTCCTAAAAGAGATCGAGAAATGGTTGGGGAATCTATAATACTAATAATTATGCAAATACAAAGATGCGAAAATGAAATATTAAATAGATTTTTTATCTTTTATAAATAAAATTCTTAGTGGATAAAATTATATTACAGTTAAACATTAACATATAAAACTTTTAATAAACTAATATTTAGAATTCAAATTAACAAGGAAATAAATAATTTCCTCAAGTATTTGAAACTAAATAGTTAATTCTTTGATTAACTAATAAACGAAGAATCCAAATCAAATCTTATCTAAAATTCATAAATAATTTTTTTAAGTTTACAAAATTCTTAGGATATATAAATTTATTTCCGTAAGAAAAGCATTACCATGAAAGAAACAAAAACAAAAAAAATAAAGTTAAATCGATTATAATATAACTTTAACAGTGTAATTGGTAACATATACAAGTTTGAAGTAATAAAGATGAAATACTAGAAGATAGAATGTATCTTAGTGAGGAGTCAGTACTTTTTTTCCCTTCCATTTATAGCAATAAATGACAACTATCTACATTATTTTTAGACACATTTTCACTTGCCAATAACTTTTTAAGAGCTATATGATCAATCTTTTCGTTTTAATATCTCTAGAAGGGATACAATTTTTCATTTTCTTTTTTTTTTTTAATTTTTCGTACGAAATTCCAACACAAGTTCTCAAAAATCATTATTAGGCATTATGACTTTTTCAAAATATGATGTTTCTTATATAACTCAAACACATTATTTATATAATTTTAAAAATTTCTGCTAATATTGTTTATGACTATAAAAGGAAATGTACTAATCTTGGTTGGGATGTGAGTAATTGTTTGCATTTTGCACCCTTAAGGTATATTCTGTTTTGCGATTATTTAACAATTTATTCCCTAATCTTTTTTTTTCTTTTTAATTTACAAAATCATAAGTTCTTCGAGTTATTGTACTAAGGTGTGTCCCTTTGGAGATTTCTACCCTATTTTTTTTTCTTGTTTTATGGTTGAAACTTTATGTGAGGATAGGCTGTTATTTTCCTACTATCTACCGGTAAAATTATGTTGCACCTCGTTGAAGCTGATCGTTCACCTTCCATCTTTGAGGGACGAAACTGAGAAAACATAAAGTAATTCTTACGTAAATTTATTACCTAATCCCACGTGCATAAAAAACTTCATTTAATTTGGATGAGGGCTTTTTTTTGTTCCTCTCCCAACATATGGATGAGGTTACGATGCCACTTGCTACCATTTGGATTGGACTTGAGGTTAGGTCGAACGTGAAGATTTCAATTCACCAAATTCATAATTTTTTCAAATTATAACAACCTTAATATTTTTGACTACTTTTTGGAATAAAGTAAGCAATTGAGCAACCTCACAATTTTTTCACTATTTTTTTGATAAAATAAACAATTGTAGCAATTATAGAAGAAAATTAGAAAGAAATTTTGATAAATTGATATTGATTTTGTAAGAAATGAAATAATGAGGGGATATTTATAGTAGAAAATAGAGAAAAAGTATAGTAATAAAAAGTTTGGAATTCTAAGTTGGGAGGTTAAATGACTATTTTTTAAATAGCCAACAACTATTTTTTAAACCCCCAACAACTCTTTTTTTCAAAAGCAAAAAAAAAAAAAAAAAAAAAAAAAAGCCATTGGGGCCATTTGGCCCGCCAAGGGACCGGTCCAGTCATGATCTCTTGGCAGGCCAAGCGGGCCAAGTGTAATGGTTCCTAGCTAAGAACTAGCCCACGAGACCGGCACAGGCCCACCTCTAACGGCCCTAACGACTCCAGTCCGTTAAGCCCACGGGCCCGGCCCACTTTCCACCATTACTTGAGACCAAAAAAATGAAAGGTGCATGTTCCAATTTGGGGGAATTAACTAACGAAGTCTTTTAATTTGTGATTTTTCGCCTATCATGAATATAACTTGTTCTTTGTTTAAAATCAACTACAATTAAAAGGCATACTGATTTTGTTGGGAAAACTATGAAAAACACAATTTATTTGAATAATCTGATGCCCCACTACTAGAAATCAGGTGATTTCCGTCCAAGGCTTTCCGACCGAAATCGGTCGGAAATAAGAGTATTTGGTCGCAAAAGTCAACAAAAATTGCCTGACAGCAAAAAAAAAAAAAATCCGACCGATTTCGGTCGGAAATTAGTATGTACAAAAATAATTATTTATTAAAAATTGGTCAAATATTTGGTCATACTTGTATATAATGTACAAAAATAATTATTTATTAAAAATTTTCCAAATTTCCGATCGATTTCGATCGGAAATATATCAAATATTTGGTCATACTTGTATATAATAAAAATAATTATTTATTAAAAAAATTTCAACTTTTCGACCGACTTCGATCGGAAATTGGTCAAATATTTGGTCATTCGTGTGTATAATGTACAAAAATAATTATTTATTAAATTTTTCAAACTTTTCGACCGAAATATTTGGTCATTCGTGTGTATAATGTACAAAAATAATTATTTATTAAATTTTTTTCATATTTCCGACCGAATTCGGTCGAAAAGTTTGAAATAATTTTTTCCCCCCAAGACAAAAATTATATATATTTAATTAACCAACCGAACACGTTGCTTAGGGCAATGAGTTATGAATGAATTGGTTGAGAGAAGTGCTGATATTATAGTACACAAACTAACGATGCTGGGCAAGTATACATGTATTAAACTTACCCTTCAGTGCATCAAAATGGCAAGATACTCTAATATGCTTTATGGAAGTAAATAGTATAAAACTTTTGTATGATATATGAAAGTATCTTCTAGGTATTAATTTCTATGAATCTTGTTATTTTTGTTCTTGTTGTTGTTCTTGTTGTTGTTATTGTTATTGTTATTGGTATTGGTATTGGTTGAATGGAAGCAATGCAATGCTGCCATTTTAGGATGAGATTTGTTGTTAAAAATCTCTCTTTTTTTCCTAGAAATTCAAAATTTCCGATCGAATTCGGTCGGAAATTATGAATTTTATTTATTTTACAACTAATTATTTAATTAAATAAAATTATTATTTATTAAATTTCCTACCGCATTCAGTCGGAAATTGAAAATTAAAAATAAAATAAAATAATTAATAGTTTCCGACAGATTTCGGTCGGAAATTAAACTTTGACAGTCAGTCAACGCTTTGAAGTTTCCGACTGATATCGGTCGGAAAGTTCCGATCGATTTCTGTCGATATGCGTTTGCGACCATCATTTTCCCGACCAATTAAAATCGGTTGGAAATAGTGGACGGAATTGCACTGTTTATTAGTAGTGACTGATTTCATACTATGTAATACTTCCATGATCAGATTAAATATGTCTTCATTTGCTGTTATCACGACAAATTAAGAAGTTGACTTGAATAATATTCCCTCTAAGTTCCAGCAAGAGGAACCATGCATGTTGCCCTATATATCCATGTGCTTTTCAATTTATTCCTTTCTAATATGTGAAATTACCCCCTTGAAAATTATTGTTGGTACACATATGCTTGCAAATGGGTCACTTGTCCCTTTTTCTTGGCGTTTATGCAAAAATAATCTAATTAACTATATACATTCATACTATTCAAATTTACCCATGTAATATTTGAAATTGCTCAATTTTACTCTCTTTATACGTTTCCTTGTTCATACTCTTGCCATGGACGGAGTCCCAACATAAAATGAGAGGATTTTACTTGTCCAAATTATTCGGAAAAAAGGAACCAAATTCACTACAAGAAAAGGCTCATTTTGTGGGGGGTATTTTTAAGTTTTGTAGCGGTTTTTGACCCCTACAAAATGAATTGTGGCGGTTTCAAAAAACGCTACAGTTACCTTCGCCACGAGTTCTGTGGCAATTTTGTAAAACCTCCACGACGATCGCCACAATATAAATTTTTAATTTGTGGCAGTTTTTAAAGGCAATTGGCGACGGTTTGTAACACCCAAATATGATCTCTGTGTTTTTTAAAAAAATAATGTAAGAGGGTTATAAACCCCCACAATTTGATCTCAATCTTTTTAAAAAAAAAATCATTGGCAGCTTATAACTGTCACAATAGTGGAAAATTTTAATTCAAGGATTCAAAAAATAAACTCAATAACTCATACAACATAAATCCAATTCCATTAAGAATATCTATAGTAACAAACATCAACACATTCAAATTCATATCACACTAAAGTTATAAAAACATATATTTGATAATTCAAACATTATACATTCTACAGTTGCTCATAATAAGTAAATATGCAGATGTGCTAAGTATTTGCTTGGCAATTTGTATTGCTGTCACCTGATCATATTCTCACATCCACCAAATAAAGCAGGCTCACTCTACACATCACATGCTGAAATAGAGAATTTTGATCAAAAACTTATAAAGGAATAAAATTTTGTCAACAAGCTAAAAGGAAGATCTGGGTATATAAATAAACAAAAGGTCTGATTCTTCTTACAAATAAATCTGTTACTTGATCCAACAATAGCATTGAACTGAAGTTGTTAGATACTTGCATGAATAAGAGCTAAAGTACAAAGCTATTTCCTTGGATATCATCACAACACTTACATCCACAAACTATTTACTTGATAGCATAAATTCTTGCCATATATTCACGAAAATCATAATGTAACTAATAAATTATAAGTTAACCACTATAAGCTTTCTAACATTTAGAATCAAACAAATAAATTATAAGTTGTAATCCATCCTAATGATTAACAAACTTGCATCAAAACTGAAGGCTAATAACACTAGGAAATTGAAGCAGAAGAAATGAACTGAATAAAATAGGAGTGGTCTGATAGGAGTAGTTAGTTAAACAAACCAAGCATGTTAAAATCTGTTGGATCCAACTTCAAACAAAAGAAGCAACAAATTAAAAGGCGCAAAACTTTTTCTAAGGCATGAATTCCACTAGTATCTGTATTATCAGTAAAAACTACAAGAGAATATATAACAAATTCGTTTTAGTTACTTAATGTAACCTGAGGAAAAGATGTGAAAAGATTTAGGAGATGAGTTAACAAGCATAATGATCGCAACAGACTCAACCTAAGGAAGAGTGAGCGCTAATACTTTTACCCAATAGCGGTATCGGGGTCAATTTTCCACAGAGAGCTTCAATTTGGAGTTGAGTGTTTGTATGGTCTAGGACTATGTTTTAGCTCCTAATTGATCTTCTAACATTTTTGGTTTTCTTTTGATTATCAAATACAATATAGCAACTACAAATTTAAAGCTAAGTTAGGCTAAGATATTGATTCTAAGTTGTATGCAATATAGAGAAAGGCACTAGGGTCGTGGCATGCATCTAGGTGGTCAACTAACAGGTAGAGATTCCTAATGCAAGAATGATGAATATGGGACTTATGCTATAACTGTTGCACTTTTGCACCCACTCTCACACCTCTCGGTAGAGAGAGTGATTTTGCCCAATTGACTCTCTCGAGACCAATTGGGTAGGCCAATTTGCCCAAGCAACTCATGGTTCAAGTTGGGTAATTACTCTCTCGAGGTTTAACCCGTTAATTGGGGCTACCATTCTCATGGGTCCATCCCAATTCCTTGTTGGAATTAATCTTGGGGTCATAGACTCTCTTTCTCAAGAAGAGTCAAGACTCACTAAGCTAGACTTAGTGTTTGCAACCACCAAATCTTAATGAAAATATAAGATTAATCCAAATAACAAATACCCAACATCATTCATGCACTAAACAATCACACCCATTAATTACTCACACTAGGGTTGAGCCACAACCCTAGCTAATGGGTTTAGCTAGCCATAATAGAAACAGAAATTGAAGAAATAGTAGATGAAATTGACATAATAATTACTTACAATGTTAATCTACTCAAATCCACGTTAATACTAGAAGAAATTGCCCAAAATAGGCTAAAACCATGTAGTCTCGAGTTCAGCTCATATCTGATAAAAAACCAAAACTGAAAAACTGCTCCTAAAAAGTAAAATGTTCTATTTATACTACACAGGAAAAACCGGACAAAAATATCCCTGAGGGTTTGGCGCGGACCGCGCAAAAATGACGCGCGGCCGCGGAGGGTTTTGGGTCTTCATATCTTGCTTCTGGCACTGGGGACGCGGACCGCACAAAAGTGACGTGCGACCGCGTGAACTTCATCCACGCGGACCGCACTGATTAGGTGTGCGGCCGCGTGGGCTTTTGCCTTGAATGATTGAGTCTCTGACACTCTTAGGCGCGGACCGCATGAAAAGGGGCGCGGACCGCACGGAAAGGGGCGCGGACTGCGTGAAAAGGACCGTGGACTGCGCAACTTGACTTAAAAATGGCATGGCCTCTGAACTTTCCTGTGCGGCCCGTGACAAAATAGTGCGGACCGCACAGGTCATTTTGTTCCCCCCTTTTGTTGTCTTTTGACACTTGGCAGATTTCACTCCTTTTTGATCTGATCTTTAGTATTTGTCATCTTGTCGCTCAAACCTGCAATCAAGCGCAACTTGTAAGCATTTTGGGACTAATTTATGGCAGTTAATGCACAAAGCTTAGGTAAGAATGGATATAAAACATGTAGAAATCACAGTTATCAACTCCCCCAAACTTAAACCTTTGCTTGTCCTCAAGCAAATAAAATGAGACTTACCCCTCAATGGAAAACACCCAAGTAATTCCTGTTTATCCTAAAGTAACCTCAACAAGCATCAATTGGGACTAACAATTGCCCTTAATGCGAATGCATCATTAACACATTTAAACTTTGAAAACTTGTGGATCAAGTGCGACACAAGAGCATCAAGAGTTGACACATTTCATCAAGGAACCTTTCTCAATTTCTTTGGTCATTGTGGAACCCAAACTCACACATCCTCGACTTTCCCTGAGTGAACCTCACCTTTTAGAGTATTTGCACACAAATCGAGGTGAATAGACTTCTCTCTCATCTCTCACAAAGAAAAGGCCCTAAGTCCGGCTCTAAGTACCATATGCTTGCCCCTTATGTAAGTATCCACTAATGTAGACTTCCCTCAACTCAAGATCATATAGAGATTTTGAGGAGTTATTGTGAAGGCTTTGGATAAAAGTAGGACGTATTTTTGTTCAAATGGGTTTAATCTTCCCTCAAACACTTCTTTTGATTTATTTTGGCACACTTTCTTGACTCAATTGAGTAATTCACTTCATTCAAGGGGTTAGAGAGACACATTGTCACTCTTTCTTTTGCAATTCAAACCCTTTCTCCTTTTTATCACTTTTCCACACCTTTTTCACTTTTTTGTTGTCCTTGGATTCCCTTTTTGGTTCTTATTCATTTTTATCTTTCTTTTTGTCTTTTTCTCTTCTTTTTTTTTCATTGCCTTCCTTTTCTTTTTGCTTTTGCGCCTTTTTACCATATTGATGCCTTTCTTGCCTCTCCCCCCCAAACTTAGACATTTGCCATTTACTCAAGGGAAGATTTGGGCGCCAAGAGAGGGTTTAATTAAGAACGAGTATAGGCTTGTAGCTTGGTTCATGAACGAAAAAGGTTTAAGGCTCAAAAGGGTTGAACTAGGGATTATTTCATTGGTAGGTCATGGAAATTATTCAAATTTTGCATTTTGGATCAAGGAGAGCCTATAATCACGTCTCAAGGCAAGTTCCACCTATGATTTCGCCTCAACAAACATTCAGGGCAAGTTCTAGACCATCGGCTCGGTACTTGGGCTCACGATTCGAATTCTCACTACACACACTCAAGGATTGCCTAAGACGGAGTCAAGGGCCCACAACGACCTTAGATATGATTCAAGCGCACAAAATGACCACATGATGATTGTTTGGTCAACACAAGAGTCTCAAGGCCACAACTTTCACCATCCTACACACAACATAATGTCTTTGACCATAGGATCAAAGGCAAATGTGCTAGGCCCAAGTGAAGCTTTGCCTGAGGTACCCTTAACTATAAAAACTTGAAAATCAAAAAGAAAAATAAAAAACGGACTCAAACCCTTAAGAAGGTTGTCACGCCATCTATCATTGGGAAGAGCCACCCGGTTCGCACAACACTCTACCCTTGGAAAGAACCGTGGCATTAAGAAAACCAAGGGCTTATTGCAAACGCCAAAACAAAACAAAAAGGCTACGAGCCTAACTTTGCAACTAAAACGAAAAATTTTAACGAAAAATAGAAAACCAAAATGAAAACCGAATGAATATGTACAAAAGGGGAGTAGAATATACAACCAGGGGGAATGAATATATACATAGAGTTTGAGAGCATCTGGAATGAACAGTTATATACAAGCCAACTACAACTACGAATGTGCAGAAAGTAAAAGAATATATACAATAATCCAACAGTCAATCCAAATAGTAGGGCCACACCCCCACAAATAAAAGCTAGCATTGTCCCCAATGCTAACTATCAAGATAAGCACAAAAATGAAAGAAAGGATATAGAAAGGCCCCTCAAGCCTCATCCGTCACCCTGTGCTGGTCAGTGGCTCCTAAGTCCTCTGTACTAGCGGGGACCTCAGACTGGTCTCCGACCTGCTGCTGTTGTGCTGCTGGGACAGATGCCTGCTCGAGAACTAACTCATCAACTAGTGGGGCAGTAGAGGGACTCTCCTGAACTGGTGCTACCTCAATCACAACTCCCTTAGTGCTAGGGAGTTTCCTCTTCTTCCTCGGCCTCTGCTCCTCCTCCTGTACCTGTACAGCTGCTGGCTCTACAGCCGGGTCCCCAAATAGTAAATCAAGTGGCAACTGATCTCCCATAAGCTTGTCCACATCCACTCTCAACTGTGTCACTGACTCCTTGGAAGCCTTCTGCTTCCTCAGCTTCTTGTGCTCCCGAGCCAATTTCTCCAATGCTTTGCCGTGTGCCCCAACCGCCTTAGTCAAGGCATCCTGCGTCGCCATCATCTTTTCCTGGTTGGCCAGGATCTTCTTCAATGCATCCTCAATGGAGGAAGGAATCTCAACACTAGCTGGAGCTCCCTGTGCCTGTACAACAGTGGTCATTATAGACAAATTGGATGTCGCAACTAACATCCACTTGTTCAAACTGGCAAGGGAATGGGTGAGCTGGTTTGCGGTGAACCGGTGAGTCTTTGATGAAGGAATTACCGGGTCAGCTGCAATAGAAGGACCAACTGCTGACGACGGACCTGGAGGAAATGCCTCATCCGTAGCAGGAATGGTGGAAGGCTCACTGGGCTGCTCAATAACCGTTGGCTCCTCAGACTGGCCAGGTGCGGTGGAAGTGGATGCCACATTTTTCTTGCCCCTCTTCGGGTTGTTCGGACCCAACTGACTATACCATGAGTACGGGCCACCGGAGGTACCTTGACATCATATTTCTTTTTCTTTACCTTCAATTCTCTGAAGTACAAAGAGAGTGTATTCGGGAAGGGGTAGTTTGTTTGGGTCTCATTACCCACTGTAGAAATCACTCTCGACATAATATTACCCACATTCAGAGGGAAGCCCACCATGATAGATGCTACCAAGACAGCACGAGGGAGGGGAATGGAGTGATCATGTGTAGGCGGGTCAAGTCGACTACACACGAAAGTCGACCACCCTTTGGCTTCAAAGTTCAGGGTGTTCTGAAAGATCTTTTCTTGTGCTTTCAACCAGACTGGGACTGTACCCGGGGCTGCCAAGTGCTCGGCCAACCAAGGACGAACCTCCTCTTTCATTGCTAGTTTTCTAAATATTGCTATTCATCCTCTTCTCCGAACCCCAGGAATTCATTCAACGATTTGCCATCAAACACCACTATCTTGTCCCTCACTTTAGTTACTTTTGAGTCCCAAACTATATGGAGAACATTGCTGTAGAACTCTTTCACCATATGCTCATTCGTCATTTCAACACGTTCTTTGAAGAAGCCCCAACCCTCTCTAGTGCAGAATTGTGCTTGCACATGAGGGTTGAGAGGGACTAGATCGGCATCTATGAACTTCCTCTCCGGAATCAGTTTCCTTTTTGGCCACCACTCCCGGAATCTGTGGAAAGCAACCTCACTAACAAACCTGTCTGCCCATGCCTCCAGTTTTCTAGTACGCTCAATCCCCCCGACCTGTGGCTCACCTCCTTCAGCATATCCTCCACTCTCCCCTGATAATGAAGCTATGGGAGATGTGGAGTATTGCTCTTCTTCTCTTGCTACGGACTCATCAGACGAGTCCGAGATGACATTAACCAGCTTCTTGGAGGAGGCTACATTATCATGATCTGGGGAAGGAGAATCACGGAGCTGAAATGAAGTGGACATGTAGGTGGGGGCAGACTCCGAGGTAATGCTCCGTGAAGTTGCATACTCACTCCCTGTGGAATGAGATACAGCTCTATCAGCTTCCCGAATTATCTTCCGGGTTTTCTTTATCAGTTCCCTGGTTTGAGGAGTGAGTTTCACAATCCACCTACTTTTCCCTCCTCGGGAGGAACCACCTCTCCCGGGTTGTATTTCTTTGCCCGCTTGCTTTTTAGCCACTAGTTTTTGAACCATTGTCTGCAAGGAATTCATGTCTAACATTGTTAGTAGAAGCACATAAGGTGAAGTAGATAGTTCAGTTAAATGAAAAGAGTGCAGACACAGTTGCACAGGCAGAGTGGCGCGGACCACACCAAAAGGCACGCGGTCCGCGCAGTATAATGACACCAACACATACCTCTCTGAATAAACCGACGCGGTCCGCACATAAATGGTACGTGGTCGCATTGGTTCAGCGCGGACCGCACAAAAATGGTACGCGGTCCGCGCAGGTGAAATACCAAAATGTTGACCTCTCTGAACTCTACACATGCGGTCCGCACTGTTTTGGACCGCGGCCGCACTGGGCTCACGCGGACCGCACAGAAATGGTACGCGGTCCGCACAGAGAGGTTCATTATCTATTTACCAAAGTCACGTGGACCGCGCACAAATGTTGCGCGGCTGCGTAGGGCTAATTTAACTGAGCCGAGTGTTTGTTCAAATAAATCCAATTTTTGTTCACCTTCTTGGGTCCTAAGTGTCCCTACTCAGTTATTTAACAAGATTTCATGCCCATGATTAAACAAAAACACACAAAAATCTAATCTAACAGTTAAACTAAGAAGAAAAAGACGAAAGTAAGAAGTTACACTAGTGGAGAGCAATTAAACAAGACAAAAATTAGACTATGATTAAAATGAATGAGAGTTGTTACCAGGGATTAATGAGATTTCAACGATGTGCACACTTAATGTTGATGAACAGTGAAAATTATATCTCAGGTGTAAAATTGGCGAAAAGGTTAAAATGAGGCCCAAGGCCTCTATTTATAGAAAAGCCCTGGGACCCAGTACCCACCTACCAGCGCGGCCGCACAGAAATGGACGCGGACCGCGCTGGATTTTGCATCTTTCACTTTAGTTGTTCAATCCACGCGGACCGCACTATTTTGGTGCGCGTCCGTGTGGGACTTTGTCAGAGACTTGGTACTTCTTGGTCCTCCAGCGCGGATCACATAGAAATGTCACGCGGCCGCGCTGGGTCTTCTGGGTCTCAACCTTTCAGCTGCTCACACCTACGCGGACCGCACTATTTTGCTGCGCGGCGCGTAGGCCATATTCAGAGACTGGCCATTTTTTCGCACATTTGCCCTGCACTGGTTCAACATTATCCCTGCAACACTTCACAAATTATCAGCTCAAAAATCCTACTCTTCAACAGAAAAACAAAAAAGAAAAAGACATGGGTTGCCTCCCAAGAAGCGCCTAATTTAACGTCGCGGCACGACGCGTGTTACCATCACAGTCATTTCAAATAAATGAGTGCCACCACGTGGCTGTCATCAATTTTTCCCAAATAGTGCTTGACACGATGCCCATTGACTCGAAAAACTTCACCATTCTTATTTTTTAGATCAATGGCACCAAAGGGAGTTACACCAACCACTTCAAATGGGCCGCTCCACTTAGACTTCAGCTTGCCCGGAAATAACCTCAACCGGGAGTTGAAAAGAAGAACCATGTCACCAACTTTGAATTCCTTCCCTCAGGCATACTTTTCGTGAAGGTACTTCATCTTGTCCTTATACAAGGACGAGCTGGAGTAAGCATGAAACCTAAATTCATCAAGTTCATTCAATTGCTCAACCCGGAGATTTGCCGCGACATCCCATTCTAAGTTCAACTTTTTCAGGGCCCACATAGCCTTATGTTCCAATTCTACCGGAAGATGACAAGCCTTCCCAAACACCAACCGATACGGCGACATACCAATCGGAGTCTTGAAAGCTGTACGATAAGCCCAAAGAGCATCATCCAATTTCTTCGACCAGTCGGTCCTATTTGCATTGACAGTCTTGGACAAAATACTCTTGATCTCACGGTTGGACACCTCAACTTGACCACTCGCTTGAGGATGATAAGGAGTGGTCACCTTGTGATTTACCCCATACTTGACTAGCAAAGAGTCAAAAGTCCGGTTGCAAAAATGAGAACCCTCGTCACTGATGATAGCACGTGGAGTGCCAAACCTCGTGAAGATACTCTTTTCAAGAACGCCACCACACTTCGAGCTACATTATTTGGCAAAGCTATGGCCTCAACCCATTTCGACACATAATCAACCGCTACCAAGATGTAGGTGTTGCCACAAGAACTTACAAATGGTCCCATAAAGTCTATCCCCCAAACATAAAAAATGTCAACCTCTAGAATTGTGTGAAGGGGCATCTCATCTTTCTTCGAAATCCCTCCGGCACGTTGGCATTCATCACATCTTTTCACAAAGTCACCGGCATCCTTGAACAAAGAAGGCCAATAGAAACCACAACTCAACACTTTAGACGCCGTCCTCGCCCCGCCATGATGGCCACCATAGGGCGAAGAGTGACAAGCTTCCACAATACTCAATTGCTCTTCTTCGGGAACACACCGGCGAATTACACCATCGGTGCAAATTTTGAAAAGATACGGCTCATCCCAATAGTAGTCCAAACAATCTCGCTTGAGCTTCTTCCTTTGGTTAGAAGAGAGCTCATACGGCACCACACCTATAACAAGATAATTAGCAATGTCGGCAAACCATGGCATGTCTAGCATTGAAACCGAGAGGAGTTGTTCATCCGGAAAAGCATCATTTATCTCAAGGCCGTCCAAAGGCCTCCCTTCCTCCTCCAATCGAGACAAGTGGTCCGCCACTTGATTTTCACTACCCTTTCTATCAACAATCTCCAAATCAAATTCTTGAAGAAGAAGCACCCATCTCATTAACCTCGCTTTTGAGTTTTTCTTCGTCATCAAGTACCTAAGGGCGGCGTGATCGGTATGAATAATCACTTTGGCCCCCATAAGGTATGGGCGAAACTTCTCCATGGCAAAAACAATGGCAAGCAATTCCTTCTCGGTGACCGTGTAGTTCCTTTGAGCTTCATTCATTGTCTTACTTGTGTAGTACACCGGATGGAACATTCTGTTGATTCTTTGGCCCAAGACCGCCCCCACCGCAACATCACTAGTGTCGCACATGAGCTCAAAGGGTAAGCTCTAATTTGGTGCGGTAATGATGGGGGTAGTCGTCAACTTTTGCTTTAGAAGCTCAAGAGCCTCCATATATTTCTCATCGAACATATATTTTGCATCTTTCTCTAGCAATTTACACAATGGCTTAACTACCTTAGAGAAGTCTTTGATGAATCTTCGGTAGAAACCCGCGTGTCCAAGAAAACTCCTCACCCCTTTGGCAGAAGTAGGGGCAGGGAGCCTTGAGATAACCTCAATTTTCGCCTTATCAACCTCAATTCCTCTTTTTGAAATTTTGTGACCCAACACAATTCCTTCTTCTACCATAAAATGGCATTTCTCCCAATTGAGAACCAAGTTTGTTTCTTCGCATCGGGCCAACACACGATCCAGGTTTTGCAAGCAATCACCAAATGAGTCCCCAACCACACTAAAATCATCCATGAAGACCTCCAATATTTACTCCACCATGTCAGTGAAGATTGCCATCATACATCGTTGGAAGGTCACCAGTGCATTATATAATCCAAATGGCATTCGAGAGAAAGAGAATGTGCCATAAGGACATGTGAAGGTTGTCTTTTCTTGGTCTTCCGGGGCAATGAGAATTTGGTTATAGCCTGAATACCCATCCATAAAACAATAGAAAGCCCGGCCCGCAAGACGATCAAGCATTTGATCCAAGAACGGCAATGGGAAATGATCCTTTCTAGTCACCTTGTTCAACTTCCGGTAGTCCATGCATACCCTCCAACCCGTCATAGTACGTGTCAGAATAAGTTCATTGTTGTCATTGGTCACCACCGTCATTCCTCCCTTCTTTGGCACACATTGTACCGGAGAAGTCCACGAACTGTCAGAAATTGGATACACCACACCGGCGTCAAGCCACTTGATGACTTCCTTTTTAACCACCTCTTGCATGGCCTCATTGAGTCTCCTTTGATGTTCAAGAGACGGCCTAGCATCCTCCTCCAATATTATCTTGTGCATGCAAAACGCGGGGCTAATACCCCGAATATCCGCCAAGGTCCATCCAATCGCCCGCTTGCGCTTTTGAAGAACCGCCAAAGTGGCGTCAACCTGCACGTTAGTCAAGCAAGAAGAAAGAATAACCGGCAAAGTGAAATTAGGACCAAGAAATTCATACCTGAGGTGAGGAGGAAGTGGTTTCAACTCCAACACCGGTGGCTCCTCAATAGATGGCTTGGTGGGTGGAGTTTTGCGGTTTTCAAGATCAAGATATAACTTTCTCGGTTCATAAGAATACGAGCCCATGCCATGTAATGCGTTCACACACTCCACCCTTTTAGCATCATCATCAACATCCATGTTCAATAGCACGACCTCAAGTGGGTCCTCAACATTTGCCATTGTGCTTGTGTCATCTACTATCACCGCCGTGACAATGTCAACAAATGATCACACCTCAGTGCTATTTGGTTGCCTCATTGATTTGCATACGTGGAACACCACCTTTTCATCACCAACACGGAAGGTCAATTCTCCCACTTCCACATCAACCAAGTCCTTCCCCGTAGCTAGGAAGGGCCTCCCAAGAATGATAGGCACCTCGAAATCCACTTCGCAATCCAAGATCACGAAATCGGCCGGCAATATGAACTTATCAACACGAACAAGGACATCATCAATAATTCCCAAAGGCCGCTTCATTGACCGGTCCGCCATTTGAAGTCTCATAGAAGTTGGACGAGGTTGTCCGATACCCAAGGTCTTTAAGACCGAATATTGCATTAAATTGATACTTGCTCCCAAGTCACAAAGGGCTTTTGCAAAGTCGGCACTTCTAATGGTACATGGGATAGTGAATGCACCGGGATCCTCAAGTTTCGGAGCCATAGAATGCACAATTGCGCTCACTTGATGGGTCATCTTGATTGTCTCATATTCTATTGATCTCTTTTTTGTAACTAAATCTTTCATGAACTTTGCGTATCCCGACATTTGCTTGAGTGCCTCCACCAAAGGCACGTTGATAGTAAAACTCTTCATCATTTCAATGAATTTCTTAAATTGGTTGTCACCCTTTTGCTTGGCCAACCGTTGAGGATAGGGCGGAGGAGGTCTAGGCAAGGGTGCCTTGGCTTTTGGCACCACCGGTTCGGGCATATCAATGACATATTCCCTAGACGGGTTCACGGCCTCTTGAGTCTCCTCCTCACCCTCATCAATTTCAATTCTCACATCATTATTTGCACTTGGTTCAACAACATCCTCAACTACCAACGGGATCTCATCATTTTGCAACTCATCTTCATCTACCGGAGCTTGGTTTCCTCTTGAGGCATACACATTACCGCCTTTTCCACTTCGTGTTGTCACTGCCATCACATGATTATTGTGCCCACCCTAGGGGTTTACTACCGTATCACTTGGTAGAGCACCCTTTTGGCAAGTATTTAAAGACTGAGAGATTTGGCCTAATTGCACTTCCAAGTTCCGGATAGATATGTTATGCAAAGCTAATTGGGCCTCAGAATCTTGACTCTTTTTCATCATTTGCTTGAACATGCTCTCTATTCGACCCATGTCATTGCCCGACGAACTCGACCCTTGAGATTGAAACGGAGGCGGGTTATTGGGTTGTTGATACATTGGGGGCCTTTGAAAGCCTTGCCCCCTATTACCTTGTCCACCATTGTTGTTCCAACCACCTTGACCACCATTGTTGTTGTTCCAATTGTTGTTCCCGTTCCAATTACCTTGATTCCCCGAATTATTGTTCCCCCAATTGCCTCCTTGATTGCTATTGTAATTCCAATTGCCACCTTGTTGATTGCCCCAATTACCTTGGGGTCTCCATTGTTGATTCCCTTGATTACCTCTATTCCCTTGGTAGTTGTTGACATATTGGACTTCCTCACTTTGGTCATCGAAACCTTCATTCGAATATCCACTACCATCATTGTTGTTGTCATATTGTTCACAATTACCTTGAGGTTGTTGTCCACTTTGCCTCCTTTTCAACATAGAAACACCTTTCATTGCGTTGACTTGGCGCGGGTTTTGGACTTGTTGTAATTGCGCCTTTGCCAATTGATTCATAGTTGTGGTAAGCTCGGCTATAGCTTGGCCATGATCGTGCAATTTCTTGTGCAAATGGATGACCGTGGGGTCACCTTGGGGCACGTTTGCTCGGCTTTGCCATGCCGAAGAGGTGTCGGCCATTTCATCAAGTACATCACATGCCTCTTGGTAAGAAAGTTTCATAAAATTCCCTCCGGCCAATTGGTTCACAATGCATTGATTTGTGGTGTTGATGCCCCGATAAAATGTTTGTTGAATCATAGCCTCGGTCATGTCGTTATTAGGGCACTCTTTTACCATTGTTCTATATCTTTCCCATATCTCATGCAAAGGTTCCGTTGGCTCTTGCTTGAAAGCTAGAATTTCATCCCGAAGAGCTGCCATATGACTTGGAGAGAAGAACTTGGCGATAAATTTGTCCGCCAACTCATCCCATGTTGTAATAGAATGATTGGGGATCCTTTCTAACCAATCCAATGCTTTACCCCGAAGAGAAGGCGGGAAAAGTCTCAATCTCAACGCATCCTCGGACACATTTGTCTGCTTGCTACCCCAACATGTATCCACGAACCCCTTCAAGTGCTTATAGGCATTTTGATTGGAGGCACCCGTGAAATAACCTATTTGCTTGAGCAATGTCATTATAACATTTGTGATTTGAAAGTTCCCCGCCCGGATTCGGGAGGAACAATAGCACTGGGTATCCTTGATTTGGTAGAACTCTGGGAGCCACTCTCGGCGGTGCCGGAGGAGGGTCTGGAATGTTATTGTTCTCATTTGCATTTATATTGACATGCCGGCCTCTCCGTGGGAGTTGAGGTAAGACCTCATCTTGTTCTAGATCCTCTACCTCCTCCCCCGCTATCACATTGCCGAGAGGGTCATTTGCATTAAGAGCCATAGTATCTGATTGATCGACACAAACAAAGTCAGTAAATAAGAAGGAAAGAGAAGCAAAACACAATACTAGCTACACAAATAGTCAACACCGTAAAGCTCCCCGACAACGGTGCCAAAAAGTGATCGCAGCGGACTCAACCTAAGGAAGAGTGGGCGCTAATACTTTTACCCAATAGCGGTATCAGGGTCAATTTTCCACAGAGAGCTTCAATTTGGAGTTGAGTGTTTGTATGGTCTAGGACTATGTTTTAGCTCCTAATTGATCTTCTAACATTTTTGGTTTTCTTTTGATTATCAAATACAATATAGCAACTACAAATTTAAAGCTAAGTTAGGCTAAAATATTGATTCTAAATTGTATGCATTATAGAGAAAGGCACTAGGGTCGTGGCATGCATCTAGGTGGTCAACTAACGGGTAGAGATTCCTAATGCAAGAGTGATGAATATGGGACTTATGCTATAACTGTTGCACTTTTGCACCCACTTTCACACCTCTCGGTAGAGAGAGTGATTTTGTCCAATTGACTCTCTCGAGACCAATTGGGTAGGCCAATTTGCCCAAGCAACTCATGGTTCAAGTTGGGTAATTACTCTCTCGAGGTTTAACCCGTTAATTGGGGCTACCATTCTCATGAGTCTATCCCAATTCCTTGTTGGAATTAATCTTGGGGTCATAGACTCTCTTTCTCAAGAAGAGTCAAGACTCACTAAGCTAGACTTAGTGTTTGCAACCACCAAATCTTAATGAAAATATAAGATTAATCCAAATAACAAATACCCAACATCATTCATGCACTAAACAATCATACCCATTAATTACTCACACTAGGGTTGAGCCACAACCCTAGCTAATGGGTTTAGCTAGCCATAATAGAAACAGAAATTGAAGAAATAGTAGATGGAATTGACATAATAATTAATTACAATGTTAATCTACTCAAATCCACGTTAATACTAGAAGAAATTTCCCAAAATAGGCTAAAACCATGTAGTCTCGAGTTCAGCTCCTATCTGATAAAAAACCAAAATTGAAAAACTGCTCCTAAAAAGTAAAATGTTCTATTTATACTACACAGGAAAAATCGGACAAAAATACCCCTGAGGGTCTGGCGCGGACCGCGCACAAATGACGTGCGGCCGCGAAGGGTTTTGGGTCTTCATATCTTGCTTCTGGCACTGGGGACGCGGACCGCACAAAAGTGACGCGCGGCCGCGTGAACTTCATCCACGCGGACCGCACTGATTAGGTGTGCGGCCGCGTGGGCTTTTGCCTTGAATGATTGAGTCTCTGACACTCTTAGGCGCGGACCGCATGAAAAGGGGTGCGGACCGCACGGAAAGGGGCGCGGACCGCGTGAAAAGGAGCGCAGACCGCGCAGCTTGACTTAAAAATGGCATGGCCTCTGAACTTTCCTGTGCGGCCACGTGACAAAACAGTGCGGACCGCACAGGTCATTTTGTTCCCCCCTTTTGTTGTCTTTTGACACTTGGCAGATTTCACTCCTTTTTGAGCCGATCTTTAGTATTTGTCATCTTGTCGCTCAAACCTGCAATCAAGAGCAACTTGTAAGCATTTTGGGATTAATTTATGGCAGTTAATGCACAAAGCTTAGGTAAGAATGGGTATAAAACATGTAGAAATCACAGTTATCACATAACTTACCACTCAATTCCATCATAACAACATATCAATCTGTTAAACCAAAATATGCATAGATTAGCATTCAATCAAGTTGGCTTCATCAAAGTTTTTGTCCCTAGAATTACTCCACAGTAAGAGATCCTCTTATGGGAACACATACAAATGCAAGATATAAAAAATACAGTGAATCAAATGTGAATACCATCTCTGAACATAGCTTTAAACCAAATATGAATATCATCTCTAAACATACCTATAAACGAAATAAATAAGCACTACTTAAAGATGCAATATTGTTACCTTTAGATAAAACACCATATTAAATAAAAAATTTATTCAGATTTATATGCATTTGTTGCTAAATAAGTAGCAGTATTTGCCTCGACTACATCATCAATTAGATGGTCTGTAACTAGTTATATCCCAACTCTTAGTATGACTCATTCTCATAACCTTCATCTTCCACAACTTCTTCTGTATCATACAAATCTCTTAGCTTTAGGTTTACTAAAAATACTTCATCCTTAATTGAAAACATCATCTACATAGTACACCATATTTATGCTTGAAATACTTCGATGTAAGGCTCATGTTCTTCACCCTCAATCTCGAATAATTATATAGAAAGTTGGAGTTCATTTTCTTTTTTCCAAATAAATAAAACATCAGTAGCATACAAATAATTACCTACCTAATGATCTTTGTATGCTAGAATTATTCAAATTTGAAGGCATATATAAAATATGCTCAAAAACTTATGCGAGCCGTACATAAACTAGTTTTTACAACAAAATGAGTCAACTTACCTGATAGCGGGTTTGAAGTTACACCATGTCCAGTACTCTTAGAAACGTGCACATCTGCAATAATGATATGATGCAAGACATATTACTAGAGGAAGTTTTCATTTGCAGTAATTCATTTTCTAAGGAAAGTGAAAAACTAAACTACTAAAGTATGAGCTAGAGAAGGAAAATTTTGTCACCATAGCAAGTAAAAGATATGTATTCATTAAAGACCTTGTACTGTCTTGATATTCCTCAATATAGAAGTGAGAAAAACATTAGGAAGTTCCCTGACTGAATAATCGACAGAATAAAATGCATTTATGCTCTCCCATCAGCGCCGACTCTAACGTGATGAGGGGTAAGGCATGGGCCTTAGGCTCGCAAATTTGGGGGGGTGGGGCATTTTTTAAAACGAATAGGCTTATAGGTATTAAAAAAAATGATATTTAGTACTTTTAATACAAAATTAGAGTTTTTAATATAAGAGGAAATAGAGCTCTTTAGATATGTAAATAAAGTAATAATTTGACATATTCAAAATGGATAGATGAATAGTTTTCTCAATGTTTCAGTTTTACTCCTTCATTAGATAATGTATAAAAAAATTCACTCTCCCTTTCTTAATATGTCCAAGTCAATCTTTCTTTTCTCCAATATCTTTATATTTCAGAAACCCCTATATATTTTCTTTCTTTCTTTTTAATATTCCTACTCACTTGATTTCTCCAATATTTCATTACTCACTTTATTTCTACAAGATATCATTAGCTCCACTGTTCAACTAAGCTTCCAATAATTCTATACTTCTATTGCTCTATAAAATATTATCTAATATCTACAATATCTCAAGAAAGATTAAATGAGCTGACTATATTATCAATTGAATAAAGACAATTAGAGAAAATCAATTATAAAAAAAGATTATTAACAACTTTGTATCTCAAGAAGTTAGAAGAATATACTTCAAATAAAAACGTATGCTATAACTTTCTTTTAAAAAATTAGGCCTCATATTAAACTTTGGCCTTAGGCTCTGCATATACTTGAGCCGCCCATGTCTCCCATATTATATTAATTTGTGGGTCAATCAATTTCAACATCACACAACAAAGCTAAATTCTAATTGGAATCTGGAAAAGCTTTACCTTAAACAAAGGAGCTTCTTACTACAACACTGAGTAGTCTGTAGCCTGAAGCAAAATATCTAATGGTCTTTCCTCGAATATCAACACTCTTTAAAAAAGAGAATAAATTTCAAGCTAGATTGTCCATAAGGGTTTCATTACTGGTTCAAGCAATAACTACAACTGAAAAACCCAAATTCTACTGCTACTGAGATAAAGAAAATAAATGAAATTAAGAGGAAAAGAAAAAAAGAAAAAAATCACCTTTAGACGAGCAGTGACATTCTGAAGTTGATTCGCCCAAATAAATACTTCACTTCAGAAATTCCCAAGACACAATGCAATACCAATAAATCGTATTCCTAGCCTGAAAATACCTTAATAAAAAACTACTTAAATTGAAATAATGGAGCAATACAAAAGACATAATCCGTGATTCAAAAATCATAGCAGGAGCCATAAATTAAGAAGAAGAATAATACTTACAAAATGTAACTAATATGGACAGAAAATTACGAGAGAGCGCATCTGAAGGGAAGCAATGCACTAGAGAAGAAACAGTTCAGCCGAAGTGTTGAAAAGGGAAAACCTAGGGCTAGAGGCATAATAATGGAATTAAAAGAGGGAAAGATTCGGGAAATATTTTGGAAAAGGAGGGAGAACTTACCGCGTTTACTTTTCGAGCAAAAAAAAGGGAAATTTAAGGTAACAAATAAGTTTTTGAAAAAATTAAGTATTTTTCCAACAATAAAAATAATATTTTTGAACATAATAAAATTGCTAAACTCCCTAGATAAAATAAATGTAACAACTAGTTACGGATGTATTGATATCGTACTAATTATTTAAAATTTTAATTAATGAAATATGAATATCTTTTGAGATGTTAAATCTAAATATATTTTTTTATCTTTTAAATATAAAAAAATTGAAAAAACTATTTTTGGGTAATTTTGTTTATAACAACCAAATAAGATCTAAATTTTAAATGTTAATATAGGTGTATAACAATTAATCGTTAATATAGGCCAAAAAATATGGACATATGAGGCTGTTATAAAGAGGGTTAACAATATTTTTTTTCATTCTACTATTTAGCTACTGGTATCATATTCTTAAAATTTGTGAAAAAAGTTCATCCACAATAAAATCAATATCTTAATATTGAGAAGTGACAAATAAAGAGAGGAATAAAAGCCTTTGAGTTTTTACAAGTTGAAAATTAAACTAAGATTAATTAGTATTCCTAAATTGTTTATGCTATTTGTTACTCACTCTGTTCCAGTTTATGTGAACCCATTTCCTTTTTGGTCTATCAAAAAAGAATGACCACTTTCTAAATTTGGTAACAATTTAGCTTAAACTTACAATTCTATCTTTAATGTGAAGCTTTTATAACCACACAAGTATCCTGGACCTCTTTCTGACTTGTTTAAGACCATAAATTTCAAAAGTCTTCATTTTTTCTTAAATTCTGTGCCCAGTCAAATAAGTTCACATAAATTGAAACGGATGAAGTAGTTTATTTAATTTTGTCTAATTAGGATTCACGGTCGGAATCATGTAGGAATAAGTTTTCTAAATTCCAGTCAAATTTGGTTTTTAGTAATATAAATAGGGGTGTAGCTACATAATTTTTTAGATGGAGAGATAGCATCGATGTAAAGAGATTCAAGAGCTTATAAATAAATAAAAAAGCCTCCTACCATGTTTGGTCTCTAGTTTGATAAATTTCTTCCGTATAGCCTTTGTTGAATTTTTTGCTTGTGCTTAAATTATTTTTTGGGGTATTTCAATCCTTTAAATTGGTATCGAAGCCTATGTGAGATCTGTCAAAACAGGTATGAGATCCTAAAAATATATGGATATTCTATCACTTAGTTGTCTCATTTTATTGTGTTTGATGGTAAAAATAATTTTGAAACTTGGTATCAACAGATAAAGAATTTTTTAAATATTGTTGGATTATGGTCCATTATTAACGAAGGATTTGAAAACTCTAGAAGGCACAACATTGATTAGTAACACAACAACGTAATTGGAAAAAAAAAAGACAATTGGATTGTGAGTGCGATATTATCTTGCCATCAAGGTCAAACTGCATGTATCTAACAAATCTTGCATGCAAAGTAATTAAACGAGGCCTGGACAATGTCGTATATTACCACCTAAAATCCACCCGAGGTCCCTCGGACCCCGACCAATCATACCAGCCAATCCCAAACCATAATATGGACCTGCTTGAGGCCTCAAATCACATCAAACAACGCTAAAATCACGAATCACACTCCATTTCAAACTTGATAAACTTTAGATCTTCGATTTTCTTCACTCGATGTCGAAACCTATCAAATCACGTCCGATTGACCTTAAATTTTGCACACAAGTCATATTTGAAATTAAGGACCTACTCCAACTTCCGGAATCAGAATCCGACCCCAATATCAAAAAGTCCACTTCCGGTCAAACTTCTCCAAAAACCTTCAAATTTCTAACTTAAGCCAAATGACCCAAAATGACCTACGGGCCTCCAAATCCACTTCCGATCGCGCTCCCAATACCAGAATCACCATACGGAGCTATTCCCAGATTCGGAATCCCAATCGGATATCGATAGCATTGAAATGCACTTCAACTCAAATTTATGAAATTCTTCCAAAATGCCAACTTCCACAATAGGCGCTGAAACACTCCCGGGTCATCCAAAACCTGATCCGGACATATACCCAAGTCTAAAATCATCATACGAACCTGTTAGAACCTTTAAATCCCGATTCCGAGGTCGTTTACTTATAAATTGACCCTTACTTAATTCTTTCAACTTAAAGCTTCCGAAATGGGAATTTTCTTTCCAAATCCACTCTGAACTTCCCGAAATTCAATTCCGACCATGCGTACAAGTCATAATTCCTGAAGTGAAGCTACTTATAACCTTAAACTACCAAACAACGCGCTAGAGCTCAAATTGACCGGTCGGGTCGTTACACTTAGCACCATAAGACTTGATGATTTAGAATGTGATTTCGTGACATATTAGATGTCCCTTAATCAACAAAGATATAAAATAGTGGAGGAGGTATTGCTACCAAAGGAGATCAATGATCAACCTACAAAAAAAAAGACAACAAATTTTGCGAAAATAAATCAAGAAGGCCAGAATTCAAAAATAGAGGAGCAAGAATCGAAGGAAAAGTTAAAATAGATGTTTTAGTTGCAAGTGGTGCACCACTGAAAGAGGATGATGTTTACAAGAAAACTTACTTGATAGTCAAGATGATCCTAGTAATAAAGAAGTATTATGATACACCAAGAGAAAGTTTCTGGTGATCTACTCAAGATTGAGGCGGAACTAGCTTGGGATCCAGAACCATAATAACTCATGATTACAGATATCGAAAATGGAATAAATTTTGTGCCATTATTCGAGATTGCATGTTTCAAGGAGTATGATGAAATGTTTATTGATGGCATTACTATAAAAACTATAGGACGGCTAATTGGAATTGAATGGGTGTACAAGGCCAACCACAAGGCAAATGGAGAAGTAGATGATTCCATAGTAAAAGAAAAATATGTTATTGATATTTCGAAAAGATGTATCATAGGTAAAGCCAAATCAATTATGATCAATTTTGAAGAGAAGATGAAATTGACTAAGGATTGCGCTTCTGATTTTGTTGATGCAACATATTTTAGAAAATTAATGAGAGCCTAAAGTATGTGACTTCTACAAGGTTTGATGTTACTCGTGGCATACTCAAGTTTGAAGATCTTGGTTTAAGGAAGACTGTTGGAAATTAAACCGAGATTAATTAGTATTCCTAAGCTCTCTGGGATTTGGTATTTGTTACTCTATTTAATTCTATCTAATTAGGATTCACAATCGAATCCATGTAGGAGTAAATTTTCTAAATTATAGTCAAGTTTGATTTGTAGTATTATAAATGGAGAATTAACTCAAATAGTCGTTCACCAATTATTTAAACTAAAAATCGCCGGTGGAGGTATAAAGTGTGTATATTTTGTATATTATATGTGTATAATCAATGTATAATCTATGTATATGGCTAGAAAAAAAGTAAACAAAGATTATGAACGGCTATTTGTGTAAAAAAGGGTGTAGCTACATGGTTTCTAAGGTGGAGAGGTAGCTTCGATGTAGAGATATTCAAGAATTTATAAGTGAATAAAAAATTCCCGTTCTCTATCTAGTTTGTTAAATTTTTTCTATATAGCATTTATTGAATTTTTTTACTTCTGGCTAAATTATTTATCGGGATATTTCAATCCTTCATTAGCTAAAGATGAATATACAAAAAAAGAAAAATCTGAAGACAATAAAAGAAAAATTAATAACTAATATAAGGAGATAATGGAAAACCTCTGCTTTTGTGTCTATTTTTTGTAGGGATAGAATGTTGGAGAAAAAACAAAAAATGACAAGGGTTAAAAATTGGCATAAATTGCATCAATTTATAGAAATTTAACTAAAATGTGCAATTTGATTAGATTTTCAAAAGATGGTAAAAAAATGACTAAATATTGCATGAGTTAATGGCCTCCAATTTGTATCGAATGGCAAAGATTTTGCAGACAATTAAATTTGTATTTCTGGAGGTTATCAGAAACTTCCACAATAAAACTGTCACAATATGAATAATTTTGTGAAAGTTAGAACAAACGCCATAAATTGAAAATATAGTGGAGGTCTTTTACAACCCCCACAAATAAACCGCCACAAAAAGAATTATTTTGTAGGGGTTAACGCAAACGCCACAAAACAAATGTATAGTGGGAGTTTATATAACTCCCATAAATTAACCGCCACAATTTAACAATTTTTTTGTAGTGATTTACTATGGTTTAAAATTACCTTCTGTTTAGCAATTTAGTACCTCAATACACTTGCACCTTGTTTGCAAATTGCAACCATGAAAATTTTAAGGCCAGATTGCGACTTTCTTCCTTTACTTATCTAAAACTCTTTTTCTTCATAGCTCTTATATATGTCATAAAAATAGGTTCACACTGCCCAAATGCCACAACGCACTGATGTAAATATGAACCACAACTTCACAAGGAAGAGTATAAATAGAAAGTTAAAGGAACAAATTCACATTCTGCAAATATAAGATGGCTTATTCATTGACAACCTCCATGAATAATGCAATTTATGAAAAAGGAGATTGTTCTCTCTCTCTCTCTATATATATAGAAAAATAAAGCTTTCCTACTCCAAGAAGAGTAAGTGAAGCATTAACCAGTTTCGAACTCAGGAGAGTTCGCAAAACTTGAACCCACTTTGCTAGCAGGGTAGAGGATATCTTTGTTTTAATCGAGGTTAATATTTAATTTATATTGTTTCGGAGGATTGATAATATACTACACAGTGCCATTTTTTGAGGAAGCGAGTTCATATGAACTCTCTTGGATGTGAGTCTGCCCTGCTATATATGTTCCAGTAGCTATATAGTATCTTTTTATTTACCTGGTTACTTGTTGTCTAAATTTACTGATCATTTATTAGAAGATAAATTTACTTTTTGGTATAAAAATATTATAAAAGTAGGGTTCACTAGGCAGATAAAATGGTCAGTCAATTTTTACGGCATTTTGATAATTCAAGTTTAGCTTTAGAGGCTTCCTACTTTTAGCATAGTATAATGATGATAGAAAAATATGAACTAACTCAGAAGTAAAACGACATGAGGTACCACTAATGGCAAATAAATGGACGGTCGGTGTATCAGTTATATTTTTGATATATAAAGATTATATATCGATTATATATATTATACACATATTATGCATGAATTATAAATATATTATATATTTACCGATAAGTTTTAATTTAAACAATTAGGTAAGCTTCCCAATAAAATAGTCCCTCTACTCGTTTATTTCTGCAGACCCAATAGAGATTTACCTAAACTAGTAATTAATGTTCATTACAAAATGCCAACATTGTTAGGTCACATGCAACTAGTCAAATAAAAACCTTCATGGAAGTATGTCCCAGTTCTTGTTCTATGCCAAATGATCACATGGGGATAATAAGACAGCATTTAAAAGAAAATTGGGGAGGGTGGAAGGTAAAAAACATTCTAGAATTTTACTATATTTACTTCACAGGTAGAATAAATTAACAAAAAGAATCTTAATTTTTTTCTTTCTTCGAGAGTTACTGAGCAAGGTTTTAATATGCCATATTATTGGTGAATGCCAACACATTTTATGAATCAAACAAAAGATTAATTCGTTCTCACTAAAGCTTAAATTCGATACCTTTGATTAATAGTAAAAATTCCAACTATCCGACTGTATTCGTAGGTGATTTATATGAACTACCTGCCCACCCTTGTGCCAAAGAAAAAAAAAACAAAGAAGGATTTCTGGATTTTCTTTTATATCTTAAATGATGCACCTGCCAAATTAATGCTGAGTTGCTGACTTTAAGATTTAAAATTCCAATGACCAAATTAGAACATACCAAGAAGCATCCATTTAAAGGGAGATAAAATAGTTTTACTATATATTTCAAGTACAAATTTTGCTTGTCTACCATTTGCATATTAATCATTCAAAATAGTAGTGTCTTACTTGTTTATCGTTTCCAAACTTAGGATATTAGTCAAATGATTAGGCATAACATTAATGCTAAGCCAGGGTAACTAATCTATAACTCTAAAATGGTTTGGACATTTGTAATAAATCATGATTGGCTCCATATGGAGTTTATACAATTTAACTCAAAATAAAAGAGAATAATAACCGGAGAAAATTAGATTGTGACACTTCAAAAGAAAATTAAAATTTAAAAAGAAAATAAAAAAGGCACATAAATCTTACAAAAATTCAGATATGTTTCATAAGCATCATCAAGGACTATGAAGCCCATTTTATTTATGGACAGAGGGAGCTATTTAGGTGCATTTTATCTGGATAAATATGGCTACGTGACAACACATCCATGAGTAGCTTGTTTTTATAAAAATTATTTAACTTAAATATATTGTAAGTATAAATAACTTTATATTGTAAGTATATTTTGATTTGTTATATCAGGTAATTTGTCTTACTTTTAAATAGGGGTGTACAAAGGAAACCGACAAACCGCACCAACCCGATAATCCGAGTCAAATCGAGAAAAAAAAATTCGACTATGGTTTGGTGTTGGGAAAAAAATCCGACTATAATTGGTTTGGTTTGGTTTGAACTAAAGAAAGTCAAACCGAAACCAAACCAACCCGACATTACATATATAGAAATTTTAGATATATTTAATATATAAATATACTTATTGTGATGTAATTTATAAATATTTCTTAAAATTTTCATAATTTTATCTTTTAAGGTATTATTTCAAAGTTGGACTTAGAACTTTTGAATGTTCCAATAATAAGTTTTATAGCCATCAACATTAGTAAACTAAATAATGCTAACAAAGCCTAATGCTAACAAAAAAACATTCAATTCACTGCTATGAACGGGAATGTATTGAATATCTATATTTTGTTTTGCAATAATTTAGATAAAAATGCATAACCTATTTTTATTTTTCTTTAGCGTTTAGTCATGTAATTAATACTCTCTTATTAGTCTACTTATTTTATCATGACTTAGTACTTTTAGATTATGTTTATTTTTATTATGACTTTTTAATTAGCAATATTTATATTACATAATTTTATTGTCTTTATTGTTGAATATTTTAGGATAATGCCATGACACATCTCATATTTTATATTATTTTCTAGGAAAATACTTTATATAATTGTATTTTATTAGGATTAAAGAAATATTTTGAGCACAATTTATATGTTTTGTTCTACGAAGATTTTATCGGAAAAAAACCCAAAAAAATCCGAATAACCCGAAAACTCGAGAAAAACCGACAGTAAAAAACCCGAGTTTTATTGGTTTGGTTTGGTCTTTAGATTTAATAACCCGACACAATTAGTTTGGTTTGGTAATTGTAAAATCCGAACCAACCCGACCTATGTACACCCCTACTTTTAAGGTAACTAATCATATTTTCTATTGGTGCTTGACATGTAATCGTCTTTTAAGTAACCTAGTGGCTAGTAGTATTAAAAAAAATTAGATTTTCAGTGATAGTTAAAAGTTAAACTCTTATAAAAATATAAATACTCTCTAATTAAACGTCATTTTTTTTTGGACAAAAGGTTCCTGACATTTTGAAAAAAATTATCACGAGCTAAACTTATTCTGAAAATTAATTTCCATAATATTAAGTTTATACAAAGAATGAATTAAATATAGATTACACATTGATGACAATATTACATTTAAACTAATAAATCAACCAATCATTTCGGTTTTGAAATCCTAATTACCTGCAACTAATTAAGAAAAGTTTGGATATTGGATCCTCAAATCCAAAATTTCAAGATTTTTGACAAAATTGTCTACATACACACACTTAAGTTTGGCAAGTATTTGAAGTAGTAGGAGGAAATAGGTTAGGTAAAAATAGTAGAGGCTGCTATTGATTTCTAGAAGAGAAAGATAATTTGTCAAATTTGCCTACTCTTTTGTCTTTGTTTGTGAGGACATGATTAGACGTTAATGTGATGAGTTCATCTCATTTGGAAATTAAGGGCAATTAACATCTACACTTTTGGATGTGATGTCACATCAAAGTTTGTGATTATTCACGTTTATGTTATGTTAGTAATTGATATTGTAAATTCTTTTTACATCGTCGTTAGATTAAATTGTTCTATAACAACAAATAACTCTCCTTAATATGATTTCTTTTACTATAAATATAACTTAAACTCGTACCTATATTCTTATTTTTATTGAAATTCTCTCTGTTTTGTTTCATGTAACATGTAAAAAGGCCTTTCTGTTATAAATAAAGTTTTATTTAAGGTGAATATCTATATTTTAGAGAGATTTTAAGGATTTTACTTGGTGGCTAAGTCATTCTTTCCCTATAAATAGAAACTTATTCCATTGTAATTCATGTTAAAGCAATAAGAACTCTTTCTCTCTCTACTTTTCTCTGCAATGTTCTTCTTCTTTTATTGTTTCATAACACATTATCAATACGAGACTCTAACCAATTGAGTAGAAGCTTTGGGATGAGCAATGATTGTTAATTGTTCCATGAACTTCCTTCATGATTAAATTCTGAATTTAAGGTATGTATTTTACCGTATTTTTCTCTTTTATTTTATAATTTAATTTTAAATACAAGCAAAGAAGATAGATTATAACTCTAATGGAGTTAGTAAGAAATTATAACCACTCGAAGTGGTAAAATTTCCATGTCTTGCTATGATCAAAGTCATGTATAATCGTGAGCACAAGAAGTGAAAACCTGTCCCATTGAATTTCCTTCATTCTAATTCCCTTAAGAGAATGTGATAGCAATATGTGATAAGTCTTAAAGAAGACAAAATTATAACCGTGAAGGTATCAATGGATATGGACATGACAATAGACGAAATTATAATCGTCATCATTGTGATAATGACAATAATAAGGATTCTCAAATAATTCTTCACTTTGTGAAAGTAATATTTGTCATCGATTTGACATGAGATTTTGTAAAGCACATATAGATGATTATGGTACATTCATGATGTGAATGTGACAACATGTGATTTATGAATACATATTCATTCTTGGAAGAATATGAACGTGCCAGTGATAGTGAATATACCACACTCATCTCTAGAAGGAGGTTTGGGAGGAAATAAAAAAATAATATCATTATTATGGCATAATTGGTCATTGGTCACGTACTTATTGTATGCCAAAATATTTTGACATTGTGATTATTAAAAGACAACGGTAATGCAAGAAACAAATCTTACATATAATTTTGACCATAATCATAATGGTATAAATTTCTCTTTAAAAGAGATATTCACCATATGGATGTTGATGAATATATGGTACTACAAAATTAATTGAGAACTCTGCAAGGGCCAACTATACTATTTTGGAGAAACACAATTGATTACCAATAAGGTATTGTGTTGTAGTAAGTCTTAAAGAAATTTATTCAGTTTCCAAAGTATACGCGAAAGCACGAAAGCGGTTGATTATATTGAGACTATAAATAAAGAAAAGATTTAATATCTTCTATTACTACAACTTGCAGCGGGGTAAAATATATGTGAAAAGCTACCCGCTTTATTCTCCAATTTGTACTACACAAATAAAAAAATACCATAATAAAGTGGATATTTATTGATATAAAAACCCATATCATAATAAACTTGGAGTTTATTGATAATTGCACATGTCATGGTGTAAACTTGAAGTTTATCAATATTGATAATTTATTGAGTTGGCATAATTGGTTTAGCCATGTTAATTTAAGTATGATGTGCAAAATTAAAAAAGAATTCACATGGGTAAATATTAAAGAAGTAGAAAGTTCTTTATGAATTCTCTTATGTTGTTTGTTCTCATTAATCAATAGACCAACTAAAATTGGGATTGAATTCCATGAATGCTGAAAATATCAAAGGTAAATATGAGCCCATTCATTTCTATGTATACCACATAAGATGCATCTATGATATGGTTACATGTGCAATTATTATTAACCTGCAACATGGTATTTTGCGAGGTAACTTGCTCAATAATTTAATTTCGAGCATAATTTCCAGATTTTCTATTCAAGAAGTTCATCTTGATAAGTTGGTTTACATCACAGTTGGTTTAGCAAAATAATTTATTGAGTGCCTCCATTTAATAGCTAAACTATTGCTTATGAGAACAAAGTTATCTATGTCAGTTTGATATAGGTTATATACGAAAGTATATTACATTTTCCCCTCACAAGTGGTTCAGGGTCAGGAACCAAATAATTTCATCTTATTATTATTGATGTGCAGTGTATGTTTTGATTAACACCATAATACACAAGGTGAGTTTCCAAAATTGAGGAATAAAGTTAGCTTTTCTAACATAAGGGGGAGACATGATAAACAATTGAGAAAACGTTACGTGGAACGAATTATCATTTGTATATTTAGATCCTCGAATAAAATAATATGAACTTGAAGTTCATAAAAAGATAATTCATTTGCGATATATTGCAAAGCATGCCAGACGCATTTGCTGACGCAAAGAAAGTAACTATATTCTCACTGCAAATGCTCCTATTAGAATAAGTCCTAGAAGGACAAAGTTTATGGTACGCTTAAAGCGTATCGACAAATCGGTTTCAAATAAATTTCTTGATAAAAAAGATGAACAAATGATCAAAATGATCATAATAAGGAGACAAGTGATCTAGAAGATCACATGAGATAATACTTCATAAAATCTCAGGAGAGGTTTAGGCACTTGAAAATATGAATGAAGAGATCTCTATGTCATGTCTTTATGAAAAAATATTGGAACCGATATAAAACGTTCGTCGATGATATCAATGATAGTGCTAAGTATAGACGAGGATCTTAAGTCTGTCACCTACAAACACAAAAATATTGGCCAAATGGAAGAGACACAATTCGAATAGAATTGATTTCATATGAAAGACATATAGTTTTGTCTCTGTTGTTCAAACACTTGAAAGTATAAAGTTAATGGTGTATGCAATCACTTTTATCTATCTTATATGTCTAGCATGACAAAAAACTTGATATGCATATAATGCCCATTCATATGACTTATATGATTTAACTTATATGAAAACCCCTAAAGGATTTAAATTGCTTAAAGCATATAGAATTCTTGGTCATGATGTATCACATCCTAAGTACTATTTGTGCATATTTGTATCTTGCTATAACTATAAGCATGATAATGTGATAGCGAGAATTTTCAAGGTTCAACATATTCATTGGAGTTAATATGGCGGATTTATTCACCAAATCTCCGCCGATGTCAACCTTCAAGAAGCTAGTACATAAGATTGGGATGCGAAGGCTCAAAGATGTGGATTAATGCTCTCATCAGGGGGAGTTAATACACGTTGTACTTTTTTTCCCTTACAAGGTTTTGTCCCACTAGATTTTCTTTGCAAGATTTTTAACGAGACAACCAAAAGGTGTATTGTTAGATATGTGTACTCTTTTTCCTTCTCTAAATTTTTTCCACTGGGTTTTATTTTAGTTAATATTTTAACGAGGCACATTATCTGTTGAATAAACATTCAATGGAGAGTGTTATAAATAAAGTTCTATTTAAGGTGAATATCTATATTTTAGAGAGATTTTAGGGATTTTACTTGGTGGCTAAGTCACTCTTTCCCGACCGGTCGTCTTGAATTTTTGCACTTCGCTTGCTAGTTCTCGGATATGAATAGCCCCGTATGATGTATATGACTTATGTAAATAGTCGGTTTTGATTTTTAGGGTAATCATAATGAATTGGGAAGAACAGTTCACAGTTTGAAACTTAAAATTTGAAAGGTTTGACCAAGTTTTGACTTGTTAGGATATGATCTCGGATTGGAATTTCTATGATTTGGTTAGCTCCGTTAGGTGATTTGGGACTTAGGAGCGTGATCAAAATGCATTTTGGAGGTCCGTGGAAGGTTTAGGCTTGAATTGGCGAATTAAAATTTTGACGTTTTCCGGTTGATAGGTGAGATTTTGATATAGGGGTCGGAATGAAATTCCGGGAGTTGCAGTAATTTTGTTGTGTCATTTGGGATGTGTGCGCAAAATTTCAGGTCATTCGGGTGTGGTTTGATAGATTTTTTGATCAAAAGCGGAATTCGAAAGATTTTTGGAATCTTAGGCTTGAATTCGATGTGATTTGGTTGATTTGATGTTGTTTGAGGTGTTTCAAAGATTGGTATAAGTTTGGATAGTGGTATATGAATTGTTCGTGCTTTTGGTTGAGGTCCTGGAGGCCTCGGGGTGATTTCGGATGGTTGGCGAAAAGTTTGAAGTTGAGTTGGGATAGCTGAAGCATTTTGTTGCTGTCATAATCGCACCTACGGTTGGGAGGCCGTAGGTGCGATGCCCGCAGAAGCGGCCAAGACGAACATCGGCTGGAACCGCAGAAGCGTTTAAATAAGCGCACCTGCGATAGCGCAGGTGTGGGCTTTGCATCGCAAATGCAGAAAATGGGGGCATAAGTGAAAACCACAGATACGATGTCTTGGGCCGCAGAAGCGGTCCGCAAAAGTAGTAATGGGACCGCAGGTGCGAAAAGCCTAGGTCAGAAAGTATAAAAGGTTTCCCTTCGCGATTTTTGAGTTGTTCTTCACCATTTTTATTCGGGTTTGAGCTTGGAGAAGCTATTTTGAAGAGGGATTCAAGGGATAACAGTTGGAGGTAAGATTTTTGAACCTAATAATCGATCCTATGACACTATTTCACTGATTTGGCCTAAGATTATGGAAATTAATGGTTAAAACTTGGGGATTAGGGCTTGGTATTAGAGACCTTGACTTAGGGATTTGAGGGGCCATTTGTGGTCAGATTTTGGTACTTTTGATATGAATGAACTCTTGGCAGGATAAGGAGCGTATTGATGTAAATTTTATCGAATTCTAAGATATGGGCCCAGGGGTCGGGTTTTGGTTAATTTCGGGATTTATGCTGTAATTTGATTATTTTCGCATGGGCTTCGTTCCTTTAGCATATTTTCACGCTGTGATTCTGACTTTGGATAGATTCGACGCGAGTTAAGGCCGATTTGAGGGGCAAAGACATCGCGGGCTAGAGTTTGGACCGGATAGAGGTGAGTAATGATTGTAAATGTTGTCCTGAGGGTATGAAACCCTGGATTTCACATCCTTGTGCTATATTGAGGTGATGCACATGCTAGATGACGAGCGTGGGGTCATGCACCGTTGGGGATTGCAACTTAGTCCATCCCATATGACTGTTTTAATGCGTATTTGATTGAAAACTGTTTGTTATTATCATGTTTTGAGCCGAATGCCATATTTGGGCCTCGTGCCAACTGTTTTGGACCCTTAGGGGATTTTTACTACTATTTCCTCACTGTTTTGATTTTATATCTGTACTCAGTCATGCTATATTCTAATGTTTTCATAACTCAGCCATGTTTACTCTGTTCTAATACTTTAATTGATATTTTGGCTGAGCATCATATTTTATTATGCCCTAGTGGCTTGTAGAGATTTCTACCTGAGTAGGGCCGAGGGCCTGTATTGTGAGGATTATTATGGGATCAGGCTACACGCCGCAGTAGTGTTGTACTGATTATGATTATGAGGCCGAGGGCCTAAGTTGTACGCCACAAGGTGTCTTGATATGAGGCTGAGAGCCTAATTGATTATGCCATGAGATGGCTTGATATTACGCTTACGCCATATGGGGCCCCTCCCAAAGTCTGTACACCCCCAGTGAGTGCGGGTACCCACTGTGATATGTGATATAGCCCGAGGGGCTGGTGTTGTTCCATGTTATTGCCCGAGGGGCTGATTCTGTTGGCATTGTTCCCGAGGGGCGGATTCTATGTGTTTATCCTTTTCTAGCTGCTTCTTATTTACTTGTTTAAATATTGAAAAGGTATTTTAAAGAAGCTTATTCTGAACCAAAGTGTTTTTATAAGATTTCACTGTTTATTTGCATTTTATTGGTTTTACACTACCTCTTTATATCATGTTGTTGTGTTTTTTCGTGATTTCTTATTGCTCAGTCTTCATTTATTGTTATTACTCACTGAGTTGGAGTACTCACTTTACTCCATGCACCATGTGTGCAGATTCAGGAGGTTTAGGTCCCGCCAGTGAGGGTTGATTGCTCCCAACAGGCCATTCGGAGTCCACTAGGTAGCTGCTCGGTGTTCGCAGCCCAGAATTTCTCCCTCTTATCTTACTTTCTATTTCTAATTCTGTAATAGACTGTATAAACTCCTTCAGACTCTTAGACACATGTTTAGATGCTCATGACTGGTGACACCCCGATGTCAGGCTGTGTTTGTTCCGCAAATTGTACTGTTTCACCGTTTCTTTAGGATTTAATCATGTTAATAACTTAAATTATGTTATTTTAATTGCTTAAAATGAATTGGGTGTTGTGTCGGCTGACCTTGTCTTCACGAGAGGTGCCATCACGACCAGGTTTGGGGTTAGGGTCATGACAAGTTGGTATCAGAGCCTAGGTTACATAGGTCTCACGAGTCATGAGCAGGTTTAGTAGAGTCTCGCGGATCGGTACGGAGATGTCTGTACTTATCCTCGGGATGCTGTAGAACCTTTAGGAAAAACTTCACATTCTTGAATTCTTATCGTGCGTCCTTGATTCAGCTTGAAATGTAACTCTTTGAATTCCTTCCACGCGTTCGTATGCACGCATGAGTGCTCAGTATCAGATGTGCATCGATGGCTTGTGATTCCCTAATCAAGGGGAGAGATGTGATTTTCTGTGCGTTGATGTTGGGCCAGTCTGGAGGACTTGAGGCCGGGTTTTGCCTGCAGCTTGAGCACCGAGGTGCTGATTGTGCGAGCATGTGTTTTTGAACTTATATGTTCGGTAGTGTCCCTATTAGTAGAAGTGATGGCTGGATGACTATGTGATGAGTATGTTATGACTGCGAGATGTATTCATATGATTTGGAAGCGGTAAGAAAGGTCTGCTGGAGGATAGAAGAACTATTTGGTGCTTGATTTCCATCTTGATTTGATTTATCGCCCTGAGTTATAGGCGTGTGAAGAATCTTTTCATGTTTTCTAGTTGGGGAGTGAAGTGGATTTCACGTTATGATATGAGTTAAGACTCAGGAAGATTAAGTGACTGCGTAATGTCTATGACGGTGGAAGGGTATAAAGAGATGTTAGTTGAGGTGAATCAGGTGGGTTATCTCCTGCGGAGTGTTTTGAATGTTGTGTGATCCTTATGTGGTTTGTTAGAATGTCTCTTTTACCAGCGAAATGTATGTGCTGCAATTTGAATTTGGGTCGCTTAAGAGAGTGGGCCTGACTGCTACGAGGTTGAATGCGAGATTTGCAGAAGATTAGAGGTACTAGATGGTCTGTGTTGTATGAGCTTATAAAGGATTGAGTTTAATCTCACTATGGTATTGTGGTAGTGATAGAGTATATGCATTATGAGTTATTGTGTGTTTTGATCTATGGCTTTGAGCCAAGTGGGGGATTCTTCTATTGATTAGGTGATTGCATGGTTATGTGCTATGTTGGTTCCAGTTTGAGGTCTACTGGTGAATCAGTTATGGCTTGCAGAGGTTGAGACCGAGGATGGCTCGAGTAAAGGAAATTTCAATAAAGGTTATGCTATGCTTTATGGGTGTATAAGAGTCATAGAATGACTTGAGTTGTTATTAGTAAAGGATGCTCGGTGTATAGGACAGGAAGTTGCTTGGTTTCATTAAGGTGAGGTTATATTCTGCGGTGTCAGAGTGCTAATGAGGCACAAGTTGTTCAGTTCATTTGATCAGGCTAATTGCAGTTTGAGTAGAGTGGATGACTCTCGAGAATGGTTTTAATATGTTCAAGAATTTACATGTAATAATTGGATATTTTCAAGTTATATTTTTGTCTAGAAACTAAGGTTTGCATTAGAGGGTGTCAAGACTTGTGGCATTTCTATATCAATTATGGGATTCTATATATCAATATCAGGAAGGTGAAGGTAATGACTTTGGATTTGCAGGGAGTCACTTCAGGGTAGGTATTTTGAATGTGGTGCGCTTGGGAATAGTTAAGAGAGTATCCAGTGGCTTATGAGCCTTAGGCAGTGTGGTTTTTATGCTTGGGTCTCGTGTAGTGAGTCTGGGTTGAGGAATTGTGGTGTTATAGCAAGAAGAAGTATCAAGTTGGAGGTAAATTAGAAGGAACTTGGATATATGGGATAACTTGGTAGTAGGCTGGATCGGCATGGTAAGGACATGATTAGTTCTTTGGATGCTTATGAGGTAATGAGTTTCTACAGGTGTTTCGCGACAATTCTCTTTGTTTTTTAGTGGCCTGCGTAGCTTGGTTAAGTTAGAAGGATTCAATCCTGATGGTTTAGTTTTATGCAAATGGAATTCGGAGAGTTCTTGATGGTTTCTGCCACGGTTAGAGATGTACATTTTCTACGAGCGTGATGAGCGTGGGATGTGTAGTGATTTTCTTCTAGATGGGATCAATGGAAAGTTCTTGGCTAGTTGAGTACATAGTTGCTTGTGGCTCGGAAGGGATATGAAGCTCTCATGGTCATCCTAGGATGGTATGGTTTATGCGGTATGTTGTGTAGGATTGAGATTTGCATGTGTAAGGTCATGGTCCAGTTCTGAAAGGAAGGTCATAAAATTCTTAGGCAACGCGGGCAGCTTCAGATGATTAGGGAAAGGATTTTTAGATGATTAGGGAAATGATATTAATAATTGGTGTGGCTTGATGGGGGTATACGTTTCAGAAAATGGGCAAATGTTTGAGTTGAGGATACTTCAGTAGTATTGCGACACTTTTTTGTTGGATCGACTGCTGATATTCGAGTTTGCTTGGTGGCACGGAAGAATTCTCGGAGTATATCTCGTGGAAAGATTGGGTATTAGAGGTGTGGCATGTGTTAAGACGGTGGAATTGGGATCAGATATGGTGATTCGTGTGCTGTATGGAGTTGGAGACTGGGAGTTATCATAAACAGGTTATGTTGTGGTTGTGGGTCGCGTGTATCGGTCTTGTGTGGTAACTATTGGGGGTTAGGAGACTCGAGTGGATCTTTGTTGCTTGGTATGTTAGATTTTGGATGTGATATTGGGTATAGACTGGTTGTCTTAGTGTTGTGTTATTCTGGACTGTTGCGCTAAGACGACGATGTTGGCTATGTTGGGGATGCCACAGATTGAGTGGTGAGGTTCGACGGATTATGTTCACATCAAGGTGATTTTATTTTGAAGACCTAGCGGATGGTTTAGAAGGGTTGTCTTTCTTATTTGGCCTTTGTGATGGATGTCAGGGCAGAGACTTCTTCTATAGATTCAGTTCCGGTGGTGAGGGATTTTTCAGGTGTGTTTTCTGCTGCCGGGCATGTCGCCGGACAGGGTTGTTGATTTTGGTATTGATTTGGTGCTGGGCACCGTATCGTATGGCACCGGCGGAGTTAGAGGAGTTGAAGGAGCAGCTTTATGAACTCCTTAGTAAGGGGTTAATTGGTAGACCAAAATGGATGTGTGTTCTACATCGAGTCGGCTTGGTTGACTCCGAGTTGTATTGTTGAGAGATATGTTGATTCGATTGTTATTGAGATTATAAGTGATCTGTGGAGATCTATGAGTTACCTTCCGTGTTGCGAGGCATTAGGATTTGTTGTATATAGGCACATGTGGTGCGGTTTTATCGGGGTCTCTTAGTGGAATTTGAGCAGGAAGAGTATTGGGTATTGCTCGGCGGATGACATATCGGTTGTGTCCTTTCGGGTGTGTAATGTTATGTCAATTTCTTCACAGTGGTTATGATGATTTTCTTTGATTCTAGACATCTAATTGTGTGCGGTTGTCGATTTTGAGCATAGTGACTTGAGGTGTTACATGTGGACCAATGTTTGGATAGGGTCGCATATTGCAGCGAAGTTATGTGGAGGTATGACCCTTTAGGTTAGACTCATGTGTTCTGTTTCTATGATGTGTGACGGGTTCTCAGCATTGTATTGTGGTGGTACTGGTTAGCTTGCGGTACAACTCTTTCATTTGAGTCATTTTTTTTCATGATTTGAGTACGTTCAGATTGTTGCTTATTGGTGCGCGGATCGCACGAGTTGTGGCTGTAGATTGTATTGATGTGTCATGTCACCAGAGTAGTTATGTTGGAATTAAATGAGATCGTTGGGATATATAATGTACACAAACAAATTCGGTTTCAGCGTGTTGGAAAGATAATATCGAGGTTCGGCTCAGAAATTTGCTATGGTCCTTGCCAAAGGAGAAGTGGCTTCACGAATGGTTGATCTTAGGAATGGTTATGACTTTCTACGTGTTTCATTTATCATTGGCAGTATATGAAAGTGTTGGAATGAGACTTTAGTTGATAAGAGGTTTACTATCGGTATTCGATTGTTGTGTGCAGCTGCTGTGATTAGAAGTTATCGCTACAAGTGTTTGAGTTATGTGGTATATCATGTAATTGCACCTGAGGTTGTAGGTATGGGTTATTACAGCTGGTTCGAGCTTATTCAGAGTATAGATGTGGGATTCTGTTCTTGTAGATGATTTCAGAAGTGGAAATGGGGCTCTAAGGTTTATGGGCTAGGTTGGATTGCAAAATCTCAATTGCATTATGTTATCGGACCTATATGAGATAGGGTGACGTGGGATCACCCCCGGGTATGAGCACAGTAAGCTTATACAACGATTTGATGGTTTCCGGAACAACTCTGGGCACGTTCGAGGACGAACATATGTTTAAGTAGGGGAGGATGTAATGACCCGACCGGTCATCTTAAGTTTTTGCACTTCACTCGCCAGTTCTCGGGCATGACTAGCCCCATATGATGTATTATGACTTATGTAAATCGTCGGTTTTGGTTTTCAGGGTAATCAGAATGAATTGGGAAGAACGATTCACAGTTTGAAGCTTAAAATTTGAAATGTTTGTCCAAGTTTTGACTTGTTAGTATATGATCTCGGATTGGAATTTTTATGATTTGGTTAGCTCCGTTAGGTGATTTGGGACATAGGAGCGTGATCAGAATGTATTTTGGAGGTCCGTGGAAGGTTTAGGCTTGAATTGGCCAAATTGGAATTTTGATGTTTTCCGGTTGATAGGTGAGATTTTGATATAGGGGTCGGAATGGAATTCCGGTAGTTGTAGTAGTTTTGTTTTGTCACTTGGGATGTGTGCACAAAATTTCAGGTCATTCGGGTGTGGTTTGATAGATTTTTTGATCAAACGCGGAATTCGGAAGATTTTTGGAACCTTAGGCTTGAATTCGATGTGATTTGGTTGATTCGATGTTGTTTGAGGTGTTTCGAAGATTGGTATAAGTTTGGATAGTGGTATATGACTTGTTCGTGCTTTTGGTTGAGGTCCCCGGGGCCTCGAGGTGATTTCGGATGGTTGGCAGAAAGTTTGAAGTTGAGTTGGGACAACTGAGGTATTTTGTTGCTGTCATAACCGCACCTGCGGTTGGGAGGCCGTAGGTGCGATGCCCGCAAAAGCGGAAGGCAAGCCACAGAAGTGTCCAAGAGGAACATTAGCTGGAACCGCATAAGCGGTTAAGGAAGCGCCTATGCGATAGTGCAAGTGCGGGCTTTGCATCACAGATGCGTAAAATGGGGGCATAAGTGAAAACCGCAGATGCGGTGTCTTGGGCCGCAGAAGCAGTACCGCAGAAGCCTGGGTTAGAAAGTATAAAAGGTTTCCCTTCGCGATATTTGAGTTGTTCTTCATAATTTTTATTCGGGTTTGAGCTTGGGGAAGCTATTTTGAAGAGGGATTCAAGGGATAACACTTGGAGGTAAGATTTTTGAACCTAATAATCGATCCTATGGCATTATTTCACTGATTTGGCCTAAGATTAATGGAAATTATGGGTTAAAAATTGGGGATTAGGGCTTGGTATTAGAGACCTTGACTTGGGGATTTGAGGGGCCATTTGTGGTCGGATTTTGGTACTTTTGATATGAATGAACTCGTGGGAGGATAAGGAACGTATTGATGTAAATTTTATCGGATTTTGAGACGTGGGCCCAGGGGCGAGTTTTGGTTAATTTCGGAATTTATACTGTAATTTGATTATTTTCGCATGGGCTTTGTTCCCTTAACATATTTTGACATTGTGATTCTGACTTTGGATAGATTCGACGCGAGTTGAGGCCAATTCGAGGGGCAAAGGCATCGCGGGCTAGAGTTTGGACCGGATAGAGGTGCGTAATGATTGTAAATGTTATCTTGAGGGTATGAAACCTCGTATTTCACATTGTTGTGCTATATAGAGGTGACACACACGCTAGATGACGAGCGTGGGGTCGTGCACCATTGGGGATTACGACTTAGTCCATCCCATATGACTGTTTTACTGCGTATTTGATTGAAAACTGTTTGCTATCATCATGTTTTGTGCTGAATGCCATATTTGGGCCTCGTGCCAACTGTTTTGGACCCTTAGGGATTTTTACTGCTATTTCCTCAATGTTTTGATTTTATATCTTTACTCAGTCATGCTATATTCTACTATTTTCATAACTTAGCCATGTTTACTCTGTTTTAATACTTTAAATGATATTTTAGGTTGAGCATCATATTTTACTGTGCCCGAGTGGCTTGTAGAGATTTCTGACTGATAGGGCCGGGGGCCTGAGGATTATTATGGGATCAGGCTACACGCCTCACCAGTATTGTACTGATTATGATTATGAGGACGAGGGTCCGAGTTGTACCCGACAAAGTGGCTTGATATGAGGCCGAGAGCCTAATTGATTATGCCACGAGATGGCTTGATATTGCGCTTGGGCCGAAAGGAGCCCCTCGTGGAGTTTGTACACCCCCAATGAGCGCGGTACCTAGTGTGATATGTGATATATCCCGAGGGGCTGGTATTGTTCTATGTTATTGCCCGAGGGGCTGATTCTATTGATATTGTGCTGGAGGGGCAGATTATATGTGTTTATCCTTTTCTAGCTGCTTCTCATTTACTTGTTTAACTGTTGAAAATGTGTTTTAAAGAAGCTTATTCTGAACCAAAGTGTTTTTATAAGATTTCACTATTTATTTGCATTTTATTGGTTTTACAATGCCTCTTTATAGCATTTTATTGTGTTTTTACATGATTTCTTATCGCTCAGTCTTCATTTATTGTGATTACTCACTGAGTTGGAGTACTCACTTTACTCCCTGCACCCTGTGTGCAGATTCAGGAGATTCAGGTCCCGCCAGTGAGGGTTGATTGCTCCCAACAGGCCATTCAGAGTCCACTAGGTAGCTGCTCGGCGTTCGCAGCCTAGTGTTTCTCCCTCCTATCTTACTTTCTGTTTCTAGTTCTGTAATAGACTGTATAAACTCTTTCAGACTCTTAGACACATGTTTAGATGCTCATGACTGGTGACACCCTGATGTCGGACAGTGATTGTTCCGCAAATTGTACCGTCTCACTGTTTCTTTAGGATTTAATCATGTTAATGACTTAAATTGTGTTATTTTACTTGCTTAAAATGAATTGGGTGTTGTGTCGGCTGACCTTGTCTTCACGAGAGGCGCCATCACGACCGGGTCTGGGTTTAGGGTCGTGACATAACACTTCCTTTGTTTTGAACCTTAGTAAATATTTCATACTCCTTTTTTAAATCCAAAATGCTTGACTTGCGCAATTTGGTTTCTTGCACATTTGTCATTCATTTCTCGTTCATTTAGTAACTTTATCAACTCTTTGGACGTTGACTCACTATCATATTCTTAAAGATATCTTTTAATTTTTTGTCACAACCCAAAAATCACTAGTCGTGATAGCATCTAACTCGATCCGCTAGGTAAGCCAACTAACAAAAGATAAAACTCAACTAAGATTATAAGAAAATAGATGATAGATAACTGAACATTTACAAATTTATCCAAGACCTGGTAGTACAACTCATGAGCTTCTATGACTTGGGATTTACAAAGCTAGTATGAATAAATACGTGTTCTGTTTGAAAGATACATAAACATAATAGTAAAATCTAAGCTGCCAAGGACAAGAAGCAGCTATATCCGAAATGCGTGAACATCTTCCGAATCATCACTCGACATAACTAGCAGCTCCGCTCTAGAAATCTGTACACATCGTACAAAAGTGCAGAATCAGTACAACCAACCCCATATACTAGTAAGTATTTTATCTAACCTCGTTGAAGTAGTGACAAGACTTTTAGTTAACAGATGCTTATTGTTATAACCTGTACATTAGATTAGAAGTAAAAGCAGTTCAAAGCATAACAAATAAAAGTACCATATATAACTCTGCGAGACAGTCAACAATTACTAAAAGGAATCACAGTAGTAGATTTACAATCTTTCCTGGTATAAGAAGTATATCCAAGATATCGCGTCAAACGGCACGGTAACACCCTTCGTGTTTATATCTCCGCCACACCATATATATATCTTTCGAGCCTTCGACTCATCCTCCCAAATATACGAGTAACAGAACCAACCAGATGACAGAAATATTGATAACAAGAATTCCAAAGTAGGAAATACGCAAGTACAACAATGGACAAGGATACACATGTGGGCAACAGTAAAAGACTAAGCGGAAAGTGCGTAAGTAATAACAAAAATTGGAAAACAATGAATATCAACTTCAATTAACTAGCATATTGGAGGCCTAAGTACAAATATAACAAATAAGACGAAAATACATGATCTTTACAAGTTGACAAATAAGGGTATGAATGGCTAGCATGGTGAAAGGCTTTTACTAAAGTGTAATAGGATAGATACAACATGAGTATAATTATAAAAGTAGGAAATATGTGTGGTATTTGCAAGTTAAGCAAGTAAAAGACATGGAAAGTGCAACAACATTTGAGATAGAGGTCAAGTACACGACAATAACGACAAGTCACACAAAATATGTAAATACAACAATAACAACTCAAGGTAAGGGCACAAACGTATACACGGGAAACATGTATAACATCATACTGCATGTCCCTCATCCTCACTTACACGGAAACACCCTTCGTGCCATGACCTCACGATATTAAAAGCATAACAGTATGAATGAAATGGCTCGACATCACCATTCATGCTATACACTCTTCCTCACTTGATAATGAATATAAAAATGGCACGGCATCACCCTTCGTGCTTTACACTCTTCTTCACATGATAATGAATGTAAAAATGGCACGACATCACTCTTCATGCTTTACACTCTTCCTCACATGATAATGAATATAAAATGGCACGACATCAGCCTTCATGCTTTACACTCTTCCTTACCAAACATATGAATATCAATAAAATGACAAGGCAGGAAGTATAAATAACATCGAGGAGAGTGTTTTAATGGATATTCCAAATAAATTCCAAATCACAACTTTCCGAGTTAATAACGATTCAATGAACCATCAAGGGCCATATAATTCAAGTACTTCCACAAATCCCACAATTCATCAACAACACAAGTGTGGAATCTAGAATCTCAAAACACCAGCCGTATCAATGTATTAATGATTTTGCATAGAGATGGCCGAATTAGACGCATCAATGTATTCTCAGAATTTTCATCAAATTTGATCAAGTTATATTAGACTAAGTCTCGATTCTAACATTTAATACTATGTTCTCAATATCTATAGGTTAAGTGAAACAAGAAGGTCACAAAATCATACAACCTCATATATGTATCACCCCTGCATGTAGCAAACAATGACAAATAGGGGGGGGGGAAATTCCCTCAACAAAGTTAGGCAAAATACTTACCTCGAACAAGCCAATAACAATACCGAGCAAGCCAAGCGATGCTCCAAAAATGCCATCACGTGCGTAGTGACCTCCGAACGGCTCAAAACTAGACAACAACAACTCAAATACATCAAATAAAGCCCAAGGAAACAATTCCAAATGATTAAGATCGAATCCTAAATCAAATCCCAAATCCGGCCAAAAACCACACCCGGGCCCATGGCTCGGAACCTGACAAAACTCATAAAATCCGACAACCCATTCAATTACGAGTCCAACCATACTAGTTTCACTCAATTCTGACTTCAAATCGATGTTCAAACTCAAAAATTCATGTTATGAAACTTTACGCCAAAATCCCAAATTTTCCTCTTTACAATTCATCGACTAAAAGCTAAAATCAAAGATAGATTCATGGAATATAACCAAAACAAAGTAGAGAACACTTACCCCAGTTCATATGGTGAAAATTGCTTCAAGAATCGCCTCAATCCGAGCTCCATAGCTCCCAAAATATAAAAATGGTCGAAACCCTCGAAATAGAGTACTTAACAGCCTGTCCAGGCATCCTCTTTTGCGAACGCGGGATAACTATTGCGTTCGCGGTGAAAAAAATAACGGCCACCAAAAATTCTCTACACGTTCGCGGCACAAGCCTTGCGAACGCGATACACACTGAAGACAAAAATACGCGAATGCGACACTTGTCTCGCGAACGCGATAAAGAAGATTCTTCAGCTCTAGCTCCCCGCTCAACTCTATGCGAATGCGATCCCTCATACACGAACGCGAAGAAGACAACATCAAACTATCTCGAACGTGACCAAGAAAGAATGAACGCGAAGAACAAACCTCCGGACTGGCCAAATTACCCTTTGCAAACGTGATGCTCCATTCGCAATTGCGAAGCACATCTGAAACACTACAAAACCAGCAAACACATCAATGCAAAATGAAGGTAAAATAGCCCGAAATCAATCCGAAACACGCCCGGGCCCCTCGGACCATGTCAAACATACCAACAAGTCCCATAACATAACGTGAACCTACTCGAGGCTTCAAATCACACATAACAACATCGAGACGACGAATTGCACCTCCAATCAAACTTTATGAACTTTGAAACTTCAAACTTCCACCACCGATGCCGAAACCTATCAAATCACGTCCGATTGACCTCAAATTTTACAAACAAGTCACATTTTACATTACGGACTTGCTCCAAATTTTGGAATCAAAATCCAACCCCGATATCAAAAAGTTCACTCCTGGTTAAACTTTCCAAAATCCAACTTTAGCCATTTCGAGTCAAATTCAACTACGGACCTCCAAATCACAATTCGGACGCGCTCCTAAGTCCATAATCACCCAATGGAGCTAACAGAACCATCAAAATTCCAATCTGATATCAAATAATAAAAAGTCAAACTCGGTCAACTCTTTCAAATTTAAAGCTCCCTAGCAGAGAATCATTTTTCCAAATCAGCCTCGAATAACCTCAAAACCAAAACCGACGACTCACATAAGTCAAAATTTATCATACGGAGCTACTCACGCCCGTAAACTACCGAGCGAAGTGCAAATGCTCAAAATGACCAGTCGGGTCGTTACATCCTCCACCACTTAAACATACGTTCGTCCTCAAACATGCTAGGAGTCGTTCCAAAGTTATCAAATCACGGTGTAACCTTACTAAGCATAAAGTCGGGGGCGATCCCACATCACCCTAATCCACATAAACCCGCCAACATAACATAATTAGAGATCCTTACTTCAACCTTGGTCCTTAAACCTTAGAACTTAATCTATATGATCCAGAATTCATTACAAAACCCGAATCCCACGGCTACACACTGTATTTGTCTGAACAAGCTGTATCAAGTCACAACCATAACACAAGATGTAATCACATGATATACCCCATAACTTCAACACTCACAATAGGAAGTGCTGACCACCATTACGGCCCCAAAATAAATCTAGTGCCGGTAGCAAACCTCATATCGATTAGAACCTCATTCAAAACTTTCATACCCTACCGATGATGAAAGAAACATGCATAACCGCTTAACCACTCATCTGATCAATAAGCCAAGAAACTCATTCGCTCGACCAGGGCCATTGTCCATATCCTCAACAAAATATAGTGTTATTTTTTCAAACCTTCCTCATCCTAATACAATAGCGGAAATCTCAGGCCTAGAAACCTTATCTCAGCCAATACGAGCAGCCCACACTGACAAGCATCAACAATAATTATATGGAGCCATACATAACCCGGTTCTGTACACTAACAAGTAATAATTCAGACATGACAGATAACAATAAGAAAACTAAATAAGAAAACTATTAAGCAAGTTAAGCAGGCATGGAAATTTTAGCATTTTACTATTAACTATTCTTAACAAGTTGAAAGCAAAATACACGAAATAGGAATAAAGAGTCACATTTCATCACTATACCGTTATGGCGTGCAACCTGATCCCATCACATCAATCCACATAGAGTACCCATCGAGCCATAATACTTAGGCTCACTAATCATATGTGCGTCAATATTAAGCACAACCGAGTGCACAAAAATATAACTGTGGGAAAAATTATTAGGAACAAACAATACTGAGAAAGACAAGCACAACTATGGTGCAATGAGCAAATCAATGTCACAAAGGCCATCTCGCCCATAATGCCATGAGTCCTAAACTAAATCACAATATGCGTGCGAAAAATCATGTAACCCTCACAACCCATCATAGTATAAGAGAGAAATACATAACATAAACCAAGGCGAATAACATCCATTCTGCCCGATGGTATACATGTGATAACAACAGCACGAGAACAAACAAATCCAATCTGATACCAAATACACACTCTCACTAGGCTCAAAATAATCCCCAACCAAATTCCGATCATCCGTAAACATGTAATAAACCTTCCAAAAGTCTATAGCACCCTTTTCATAACACCTGCCATCAATCATCCAATCCTCTACATTTCTTCTCAACTCATAATCAAGGAATAGTCTGCCAACAAGAACATTCAGTCTCTGAGCCTCATGAATACCAGAATTTCCATTCCCAATCTTGACACCACCACTCAAATGGCTGACACTTGACTCATACTCCATCATCTAACGGAAAAACATCAGTAAGTCAAAACACATTGTACCTGCCAAAAGGTGAACTCTCCCTCGGTGGAAACACATAGTGCCATCAAGACCTTAAACACCCTGTCCGAGACATTAAGAACTCATATCCTTCTCCCCGAAACTATTTGCAACCTTGCAAATGCAACATTTCAACCCCACACGGCGTATCGCCTCTAATATGCTAACTCACAATACTACGAAAATCTCATAGTCAACTCTGAACCTTACGCAAATTGAACACTTTATCAACCGAGAATCTTTCATTTATCTTAATCTAGGAGAACACCACCACACGCAATATAGCTTCTATACTTGTAGAAAACATCCACTCCGACCGTGGTCATAACCATGATAAATTCTTCAGAACTTAGTAACACATAATCGAGTAATCAGAACCAATCGCCTCCAACTCAACCGAGTTACGCAGACCGCCAACCCGAAAGTAATTCAATCCGATATGACCGCCCTGAGGAAACTGCCTGGGAACTCGAAGTCATTTCTTGCATCACCCCAACATTGACTTGTAGACCTTTCTTGACAAGGAAATACCGCGGATCCAATTACCATTCACTACTATTTTCAAGCCCGCCCGTAGAGAAATTCAAAAATACCTAAAGGCTACATAAAACCAAGAACTCTCCAGAACCTTCTTGATAACTACTCATCTTACTCTAATTTCCAATACACAACTAATATGCGTCAAGCAACCTGTGCTTCACCAGCATATGACCATTCAAAGAAATAACCAAGAAATATCTCGGTGCGGAAACTGATACAGTCCATGACCCTACAATCTGATCGTCATTAACAGACTCCACCACTTAGCTCGAAGCCATAAATCACCTCATCGGCACCCCAAAGTACCATATCTTCAAAGCATGCCCCGATCCCGCATGACTATTTAGCTGAATACTTCAAAAACTCATGCAATACTGGTCATAGAACACCCCGAAGACTCCGCCAAGCGCTTACCTATCATTGCAATATCCCAAATGCTCTGAAATGGTCACATATGCACTCCACCGAATGAAAACCTCACACGAGACACACGATTGGTTAAGAGGAACCATGTTGCCCTATATATCCATGTGCTTTTCATTCGTTTTTAATATGTGAAATCACCCCCATTGGTTAAGTTCTTAACTAAACGCATTGAAAATTATTGTTGCTACACATATGCTTGCAAATGGGTCACTTGTCCCTTTCTTTTGGCGCTTATGTAAAAATAATCTAATTAACTTATATACATTCATACTATTCAAATTTACCCATGTAATATTTGAAATTGATCAATTTTACTCTCTTTATACTTTTGCTTATTCATACTTGCCATGGACGGAGTCCTAACATAAAATGAGAGGATTTTACTTGTCCAAATTATTTGGAAAAAAAGGAACCAAATTTTTTATGGTTTAAAATTACCTTTCGTTTAGCAATTTAGTACCTCTAATACACATGCACCTTGTTTGCAACCATGAAAATTTTAAGGCCATATTGCGACTTTCTTCCTTCACTTATCTAAAACTCTTTTTCTTCATAGCTCTTATGTCATAAAAATAGGTTCACACTGGCGGCCAAATGCCACAACACACTGATGTAAATATGAACCACAACTCCACAAGGAAGAGTACAAACACAGCAAGAAAAAAGAACGTTATGTTTGACCAAAAAATATAAACTTTCGGTTAAACTATTAAATTTTATGTAATGAGGGGTTAAACTTAGTTAATGATAATATCTCTAGATATAGAACTTGACAGCACGGACAACATAAGATAGAGTCAGTGGGAGATTGAAAATAACGCATATTCAATATTCCAAAAGGTATGAGAAATAATGGAGGAATAACTAGCAATAAATAATAATAAATATTATTTAAATAAATAGGGAGAACGATTCATCCAATAATGAATGCGATAGATGATAGTTCCTCCTGACAATGATGAGTGACAAACAAATCTTTAAATGTTTGAACTATTCTCGGATCTGATGGAAAAGTATGGAATAATGTGAGTATGAATATTGATGAAAAGGTAAAGTTTGTATCGTTGCTAGAGAGAGAATCTTCTTCTGAAAAGTGTTCTTATCAAGTGAATAATACATACCTTATCACCTTATCTCTTTTTTTATTTATACAAGACATATCCCTAACAAACCCTAATAGTACAAGTGCAAAGAATATTCACTAGAATATTCTCTTTAACATCCTATTTCAAATACTAGCTGTTATAGTTCTTTACACAATGCTCGACCTCGATCATGGTTGAAATCTGGGTCTTGAATCTTGCTGCTTTTTGGTCGACCTGGAAAGACTGTTTGCTTAGTGCCGTATTATGCTAAATATCCTTAAGGTAGATTTTGGACTATACAGTTAGTCCCTCCGCTTATTAAGGCCGACTTCAGATGGCCTTGATGTGTCATGACCTAAGTTCTCCCTCCGTGAATTGTCGCGATGGCACCTAGTCTCTACGACTAGGTAAACCTAATATTTACAGAAAAATAAAATGAAATCATGAAAGCTAATAATCAATAGGTAAATTTTAAATAGGAACTAAGATGCCACTCGGCATATACAATAATCACTCTCGAATTTTACATAAGCTCTCCCAAAACCCAGAATACCGTAAGTCACAAGCTATAGATACACTACAATGGTACCCAGTAAGTGCCAAGCCTAACCTCGATCGAGTAGTAACGAGATCAGGTCAGAGCCCTACTGGTATAAAAATAATGAAATAAGATAGAATGATATATCGCAATAAAAATAAACATGGAAATCTAGTAGGAATGGAATCATAGAAAGAAAACAACTCAGAACACAGAGATAATAATAGGGGATCTTCCGAGATACCGTCTCATAGTCCCAAATGTAAATGTGCAGGGGAAATCTCCCAAAATATCGTTCCATAGTCCCAAAGTAAATATGCAGAACATGGGAATCTTCCGAAATACCTTTCCATAGTCCCAAAGTAAATATGCAGTACAAGGGGATCTCTCGGAATACCGTTCCATAGGCCCAAAGTAAATATTCAGCTCAACCAACAGAAATAACAATTACACCAAGAAAACCTACAGTTTAGACTAAGTTCAAGTAAGAGAAAGCAGGAAATTTCACTAAACATGTTGCACAGAGTTCAAATAGGCAGTTAAAACACGTAAGCATGCTATTCTAAACTAAACAGGATAGTTACATATTCTAGTGTAGTTCAAATAAGGAGAAACAGGTTATTACTTAGTGAAAAATGGAGTTTTAGAATAAATAGCCTATGTACATACTCGTTACCTCACGTACACGACGCTCATATATCAAAACAGTACCAAATCCTAAGGGGAGTTTCCCCACACAAGGTTAGGCAAGCTACTTACCCTGAACCAAGCTCAAATCAATCTGTCACAATGCTCTTTCCACGAATATCCAACTCTAAATAGCCCAGATCTAGCAAAAATCAATTACATAACATAAATATAGCTATAAGAAACTAATCTAGCTAATGAAATCAAAGCTAAGGCAAGAAATTGAAAAATCTCCCAAAAAGGCCTCCCCGGGCCACGTCTCAGAATCGGGTAAAAGTCACAAATTATGAACACCTATTCACTCACGAGATCACTCATACCAAAATTACTCAAATATGATACCAAAATATCGATCAAAACCCCAAAATTTAGCCTAAGAACGTTCCCAATTTTTCACCCCAAATCCGAAATTAAATGATGAAATCAAGTATAGATTAGTAGGATATAACCATGAAGGAGTTTGGAATTATTATCCAATAACTTCCTCTGAAAATCTCTCAAAATTTTGTCTTCTACTGAGCTCCCAATCTAATTTTGTGATATGAACTCAAAATCCTCGTTTTGAACTTAAAATTCTGCCCAGGTGTTCCCTTCTTTGAAAACACGGTCAAAGCCTCGCGTTCGTGAAGCACAAACTGCTTCAATCCAAAAAAAATACTCATCGTGAATGCGATGCACTGGTCTCAAACATGAAGCTCAACTGGCCTGATCCTATGCGAACACAAGACACTCATCGTGAACGCGTAGGCTATCATGCTTGGAACCCATCTGACTGTTGATTCTACGCGAATGCGGGGTCCTTATCGCGAACTTGTAGCCTTAGAGTTCCATACCTTCACGAACATAGGATCGACGTTGCGAACACGAAGAACAAACCCAACTGGAATCTCAGATTACCTATGCGAATGCAAGACCTCCCTTGCGAACGCGATGAAGGAATTGTTTGCAACAAAACACCAGAAAATCTGCCAACTCCCAAGGTCCAAAAATGATCCGTTAAGCACTCGAAACTCACCCAAGGCCCCCGGGACCTCAACCAAGCATACCAACCAATCCTAAAACCCCATACAAACTTAGTCAAGCACTCAAATCACATCAAACAACGACAAAATCATGAATCACCTCCAATTCAAATTTAAAGAACTTTAAACCTCAAAATTCTACAATCGATGCCGAAACCTATCAAACCACGTCTGAATAACCTCAAATTTTACATACAAGTCATAATAAATATTACATACCTACTCCAACTTCCAGAATCGACATCCGACCCCGATATCAAAAATTCCACTACCGGTCCAAAACTCCAAAAATTTAACTTTCGCCATTTCAAGCCTAAATGAGTTATGGACCTCTAAAATACAATCCAGACACGCCCCTAAGCCCAGAATCACTCAACGAAGCTACAGAATTGACGGAACTTCATTCCAGAGTCGTCTTCACATAGTTCCGACTATGGTCCAAATCCTAAGGCTTAAACCTCCATTTATGGACTAAGTGTCCCAAACACTTCAAAAAACCAAAATGAAACCTCCCGAAAAGTCACAATAGCAGAAATAGATACGGGAAAAGCAATTAATAGGGGATTGAGGCTCTAACTCTCAAAACGATCGGCCGGATTGTTACATGATGAGAAGAATCTATTTATCGTGGTAAACAAAATTAGGTGAGCAAGTCTAGTAGTGACGCTTCAGATGAGGTGAAAACATGAATTTTTGTGAGCCGAACCTTTGGGGTTGCACCATTTCAGAATGACGTCATGACATAATGCGTCATTATGGCGCATTTTCCCGATGCTTTGCATCGTTTCCCGTTCCTCTGCAGTTTCGATACCTGCGCTGGGTAATGATGGCCTGATATCTTGGTCCTGTTGCTTGAACTCATATAAACAGGGACATGAGACCATTTGTTTGTGTTTTGCATATTCTTAATATCGAATCCTTGGGTGTTCTTCTCTATTCTTCATATTGGATATTTGTCTTCTTTTTACTTCATTAGTGTGTATCTACTCCCTTGATTCTGGTGATTACAATTGCTTCTAACCCTTCTGTACTTAAAAGCATCTTCTCTTTAAAAATATGGTTAACGTACCCTTTAGTTGCGGCATGGCAATTGGCCCTGTCCCTTTGGCGGTGCGTATGCCTCCTCATCATGATGGTGTTTCTATTGCCATTGAAGATGAGAATTTTCCTATAGTGGAGGAAATAATCCCTCGTAGTGAAAAAGTTAGGACCACCTTTTCGAAGGTTCCTGAGGATGACCCTGAGGTCTCGGAGTCAGCGATGAAAGAGGTCGATCTCGCTGAACTTAGGGTAAAATTCAAATTCCTGCTCACATCTATCTGATCCCAGCAAAGCGCAATGTGGTACAAATACACCACCCCGGGTATTGCGCGTTCTATGCGTACCCTTTCTACGTTGGCTATTCCTTCCCTCTTCTCCCATTGGTGGAGGAATTTTGCCGCTATTACGGAATTTTCCCGACCTAACTTTCTCCATACATCTACAAGCTTATCTGCATGTTTACGAAATATACAGATTTGGCCGGGACCGGGGTCTCACTTCGCCACCTGATGCATCTCTTCGCCCCTAGTTTCTATAGGGGGGATGTTGTACCTTCGCCACCGAAGAAGTAAATATATGGTGGTGAAGATTGATGATAAGGAAAATTGTCAGTTCTGGCTCAACTACATTTTTGTCAAGACTGAGGACGTGGTGGCGAATGCGAGAGGATTCCCTAAGGTTTGGAATTACGCCCGTAAGTATCTCTTTTTTATTAAGCGTTTATTTTGATAGTTTTAATCATAGTTTGACATTTTGTCCCTTCTTCGTGCAGCCGAGACTACACCCCCTCTTTTGGTAAGGGACATTCATGACTGGGTTAGCCAGGTTCTGCCTGACATAGTAGGGATTCGTGAATGGTCGGCCTTTCTCAAGAGGTTCGGGCTTGCGTCTTCTGCGACTGGTGAGTTTATCTATTTTTATCTATATTGTTTTGACCTTATGGATACTTGTTTGTTATAGTTTTGTATAGGAAGTGACAATCTTTTAATCTTCCTTTTTCAGCCCGAGGATCTTTGAGGAGACCAAGGGCTCCTCATCCAGCAATTTGTAATAGAAAGGTTGCTTATTCAGAGTCTGTTCCTGTTGTGACTGCGACTGGGCCGGCCTGGTTGTCTGCTTCTATTCCTTCTTCTACCGCAGCTAGGTCTACTCGATCGTCGACTACATCTGCAGCCAAACTCCCAACTTTCCCTTTGCATCATCTAGTAGACGAAGAAGAAGAGTCGTCGCTGAGCGACAGGGGTTTGATCTCACGTAAAAGGAGATTGGTAGACGTCGGTGATGGGATCGTCCGGTCCGTGGATTCAGTAAGGGGTGATCGTGAAACAGCGACCGTAGTGCTTGAAGATGTCATTGAGTTTCCCTTTGAGATCCCGCCATCAACTGAGGCCGCAGAGGGCGTATCCCTTCACGATGCCGAGCCTGGAGCTGGAGGGCCATCTGTGGGAGTTTCGAATCCTTTACGGCGAGATGAGCTATCGTCCTCGCAATCAGATGATGCTCCTTCTTCGTCGGCTGATGGGAGAGGTAAGGGCATCGCCGAGGATGGTTATGAAATGGGTTCTGACCTTGATACCGACGAGGTGAAGATGATGTGGGAGGGGTTTACCTGACTTGAAGTGATATTGGAGGGGTTATCGTCGACCATTGAGATCCCCATGGATCGAGATTTACTAGTGAGCATAGAGAACGTAGTTCTTTCCCTGGGTCCTCTCTACTCCGACCTGGAGGGTAAAACTCTTCAAAAATTGGATGATGCTACCCTATCAAAGAGCATAACCGGCCTCGCCCTCAGGGTAAGCTTTTCGACTTTTATTTCTCAAGTTCAATGCTTTGTGCTTTGTTCTTACTTTCTGTTTTTAGATTGTGGTTTTTGAAATTGAGAGCGCCCAACGAGAGAAGAGGCGCCAGGCTATCTTCCAGAAGATAGAGCGGAAATATCGTGAGTACCTGTAACGACCCGGCCAATCATTTTAAGAATTTACGCCCCGATCCCCTATTAACTACTTTTCCCGTGTTTATTTCTACTATTTCTATTTGCCGGGATGTTCGCTTTTGAGTTTCGGAGAGTATCGGGACACTTAGTCCCTAAATGAGAGTTTAAGTTCGAGAAATTCGACTGTAGTCAGAGCAGCATGAAGACGGCCTCGAAATGGAATTTTGTCGGTTCCGTTAGCTCTGTTGAGTGATTTCGGGCTTAGGGGCATGATCGGATTATGTTTTGGAGGCCCGTAGATAATTTAGGCTTGAAATGCCAAAAGTCGAATTTTTAAAGTTTCCGGTTCGATAGTGAGATTTTGATCCGAGGGTCAGAATGGAATTCTGAAAGTTGGAGTAGCTCCGTAGGGTTTAATGTGACGTGTGTGCAAAATTTCAGGTCATTCGGACGAGGTTTAATAGACATTTTTATCGAAAGCGTAATTTGGAAGTTTTGGAAATCCTTAGGCTTGGATTGAAGAGTGATTTGTGGTTTTAGCATTGTTTGATGTGATTCGAGGGTTGGAATAAGTTCCTTTGATGTTTTAGGACTGATTGATATATTTGGCTGAGGTCCTGGGGGCCTCGGGTGAGTTTCGAGTGCTTAACGGAAGTGGAATTGGACTTAGGAAGAATTTGGAATTGCTGAACCTGTCATAACCGCACCTGCGAGGGTGGGACCGCATGTGCGATGCCGCAGAAGCGGCTATGTGGTCGCAGGAGCGAGATTTGACCCAAGCTCCAGGATCCACAAGTGCGGCTAGGTTTTTGAAGTGACCGTAGATGCGGACCCAACCCGTTAAGCGACTTTTCAAACCTGCGACGCATTCTTCCGCAGGTGCGGGACTGCAGGTACGCTCCCTTGACCGTAGATGCGGTAATCGCTGGGCAGAAATATGAAATTTCGAGGGTTTGGTTCAAAACTTTGAAAAATCAAATTGGAGCTCGGGAGAGGGAGATTTTGGGAGAAAATTGAAAAGGATATCATTGGGTAACAATTCTTTTACCCTTTCTAGTTATATTCCATCAATCTATAGTTAGTTTCATCATTTAATTTCAGATTGGAGATTAAAATTGGGGAAAAGTTGGAAGAAAAATCTTATACCTAGAATTTGAATTTTGATTGAGAATTTGACCTTAGATTTGAATAATTTTGGTATGCATGAACTCGTGAGAGTATGAGGATTCTAAAAATATAAATTTTACCTGATTCCAAGACGTGGGCCCGAGGGGCGTTTTGGTCATTTTACCTAATTTCACGTATTAGCTTAGAATTTAATTGTAGAATTAGTTACTTGAAGTGTTATTTATATTATGCAATTGAAATGAATAGATTTGGGCCATTTGGAGTCGAGTACTCATGGCTAGAACGTGGTTTCGAGTTGATTTTGAGTCGGTTCGAGGTAAGTGGCTTGCCTAACCTTGTGTGGGGGACCGTCCCCTTAGGATTTGGTATTATTGTTAATTGAAATGCCTTGTACGTGAGGTGACGAGTGCGTACTTGTGCTGATTGTTGAAAATCCGTTTTTAATTAAGTAATTACTAGTATGTTTCTTTTCTTGTTTATATTACTTGCACTTAAAGCCTGTTGTCAGCTTAGGAAAGCATATCTAAGTGATTTACTTGCCTTATTTGCTCAAACTGCTTTACCTGAATTCTGTGTACATGCTAGGCTCGAATTACTTCTTTGCCTTAATATGAAATTGACATTTGTTGAATATTTTCCTGATGCTGATGTGTATTTACATTTGGGACTACGGATGTGGGATTCGGGTAGATCCCCTTGCACAGTTATATGGAACTACGAGACTGCACCCGGTAGATTTCCCCAGTACTGGGTATTTACATTTGGGACTACGGAACGGGATTCTGGTAGATCCCCGCGCACTATGAGTTGGACTACGGGACGGAATCCCGGGAGATCCATTGGATATGTATAAATGGGACTACAGGACGGTATCTTAGGAGATCCTCGGTTGTTATTTTTGGTACTGAGCTGTATTTCTTTCTGTGTTTACTTGGCCACTATAATAGTTGTTGCTGTCCTTCATATCCTGTGTTATTTTTACTGTTGTACTTATTTACACCGTTTATTTCACACTTTTAAACCTTATATCTTACTTAACCTCAATAGGGCCCTGACCTTCCTCGTCACTACCCGACCAAGGTTAGACTTAGCACTTACTGAGTACTGCTGTGGTGTACTCATGCCTCTTTCTCGCATATTTTTCATGTGCAGATCCAGGTACTTCGACTCAGTCCTATCACCCTTGAGGCGATGCGATTATTCCAAAGACTTCGAGGTATATCTGCCGCGTCTGCAGACCGAGGAGTCCCTTTCTACTCTCCCTATTGTATTAGCCCTTATGTATTTATTTTCCTTGTTAGATATTCTGGAGTTAGACACTGGTAAACATTCCAAGGCTTGTGTTTCATGGGTTTCCGGCTTTTGGGAAAATGTATTGGTTTTAAGAGTTAATATTGTGTATGCCGAGCAGCACTTTTAAGCGTTGTTTTATTACTCTATTTCTGTTTTAAATTATTTTCTTCCGCAAATTTGGTTTATCTTCCTCATTTTAGGCTTACCTAGTCGTAGAGACTAGGTGCCATCACGATTGTTCACAGAGGGCGAACCGGGGTCGTGACAAGTTAATATCAGAGCTCTAGGTTCATAGGAGTCATGAATCACAAGCCAGTTTATTAGAGTCTCGCTGATCGGTATGGAGACATTTGTACTTATATACGAGAGGTTATGTAACCGTTAGGAAAATTCCACTTCATTTGATTTCCTTGTCGTGCAAGATTTGATGTCACAATTGTAAACTTCGGTATTCTATTCTCTCACAGATGGTGAGGACACGTGCTACCCGAGATGATCAGACACCCGCGCCCCCTACTATAGCCGTCAGAGGCCAGGGCCGGGGTAGAGGCCGAGGACGCACAAGTGGTGCAGCCAGAGCACCTGTGCGAGCTACCACCGAGGTACCGCCAGCAGTTCCAGCCGGAGTCCAGGCACCTAATATGCCTACTGCTACTACTACTCTAGCACTTCAGGAGACTCTGGCACAATTCATGATCGTTGCTTCCCCTTGTTGCAGCTACGTCTCAGGCCGGGGGAGGAGCACAGACTCTTGCTGCCCGCACTCCTAAGCAGTGAGTGCATGTTGAGCAGGTCCTTGAGATTATTCCTGTACAACCTACAATCTGAGACTAGCCCGAGGACAGGGCAACGGTTTTCAAGGATGAGCAGCTGAGGCTTGAGAGGTTCAAGAAGTACAAGCCTCCTATATTCAGTGGTCTAGCATCGGATGATGCTCTGGGATTTCTAGACGAGTGTTATCGTATTCTCCGTACCATGGGTATATCAGGATCGAGTGGGGTTTCCTCTACTACTTTTGAGCTTTGAGGAGCTGCCTATGAGTGGTGGAGCACCAATGAGTTAGATAGTCCGGATGAGGTTGCTTCACTGACTTGGACTCAGTTTTCAGATTTGTTCCTGAGAGAGTATGTTCCTCAGAGCCTCAGGGACACATGGCGCGCAGAGTTTGAGCATTTGCGCTAGGGTGCTATGACTGTCTCAGAGTATGCTGTCCGTTACACTAGTTTGGCTAGACATGCACCAACCTTGGTTTTGACTGTTCGCGAGAGGGTTCATCGGTTTATTGAGGGCCTTATTCCCAATATCAGGTCTAGCATGGCTCGTGAGTTGGAGATGGATATTTCTTATCAGCATGTGGTGAGCATTGCTAGGAGGATTGAGGGTATGCATGCTAGAGAGAGAGATGAGCGGGAGGCCATGAGGACTCGAGAGTCGGGCCATTATTTTGGTACCCGTGCCCCAGTTGCAGGTCGTCATGGTAGGGGTTATATGAGTCGCCATATTCATTTAGCTCTTCCAGCAGCCAGTGGTATTCCAACTCCTCCTAGGCCTCAGGAGCCTTATTATGCACCTCCGATTTCTAGCACCCCTCCCGCGCGGGGTGCTTTCAGAGGTTAGTCCAGCAGACCTGGCCCGAGCCAGTCACAACCTCCACGCCCTCCCAGAGCTTGTTTTGAGTGTGGTGACACATGCCATATGGTAAGGGATTGCCCCAGACTTGGAAGGGGTGCATCTCTACAGACTTCTCAGCCACAGCGTGCTCCACAGAGTTCTCAGGCTATGATTATAGCTCCCGTTGCTACCCCACCTGCTCAGCCAGCTAGAGGTGGAGGTCGGGGAGGTAGAGGTCGCCCTAGAGTGGGAGGCTAGGGCCGATACTATGCCCTTCCTTCCCGTACCGAGGATGTTGCCTCCGATTCTGTCATCACAGGTATTGTACTGATTTGTCACAAAGATGCATCGGTTCTATTTGATCCAGGCTCGACTTACTCTTATGTGTCTTCTTATTTTTCTCTGCATTTGGGTGTACCTCGGGATTCTTTGAGTTCCCCTGTTTATGTTTCTACTTTTGTGGGAGATTCTCTTGTTGTGGACCACATTTATCGGTCGTGCTTGGTTGCTCTTAGTGGTTTTAAGACCAGAGCTGATTTATTGTTTCTCAGCATGGTAGATTTTGATATTATCTTGAGCATGGACTGGTTGTTGCACCATTATGCTATTCTTGATTGTCACGCCAAAATCGTGACGCTGGCTATGCCAGGTTACCGCGTGTTGAGTGGAGAGGTACTTTAGATCACACTCCCAGTAGAGTTATTTCTTTTCTTAAAGCTCAGCGTATGGTTGAGAAGGGGTGTGACACGTATTTAGCTTATGTGAGAGATATCAGTATTGATACCCCTTCAGTTGATTCAGTCCCAGTAGTACGGGATTTTTCTGATGTGTTTCCAGCTGACCTTTCGGGCATGCCGCCTGATAGAGATATTGATTTTGGCATTGATCTGTTGCTGGGAACTTAGCCCATTTCTATTCCTCCGTATCGTATGGCTCCTCTTGAGTTGAAGGATCAGTTACACGAATTTCTTGATCAAGGTTTTATTTGGCCCAGTGTATCACCTTGGGGTGCTCCTATCTTGTTTGTGAAGAAAAAAGGATAGTTCTATGCGTATGTATATTGATTATAACCAGTTGAACAAGGTTACAGTGAAGAACCATTATCCTTTGCCTCGTATTGATGATCTGTTTGACCAGCTTCAGGGCACACGGGTGTTTTCTAAGATTGACTTGCACTTAGGTTACCATCAGTTGAAGATTCGGGAGCCAGATATCTTGAAGAATGCTTTTAGGACTCGGTATGGTCATTATGAGTTCCTTGTTATGTCATTTGGACTGACCAAGCCCCAATAGCCTTTATGCATTTGATGCATAGTGTGTTCCGGCCATATCTTGACTCGTTCGTCATTGTCTTTATTGATGATATTCTGGTGTATTCCCGGAGTCGAGAAGATCATGAGCAGCACCTGAGGACTGTGCTTCAGACTCCAAGAGAAAAGAAGTTATATGCTAAGTTCTCGAAATGTGAGTTTTGGTTGGATTCCGTGGCATTCTTAGGCCACGTGGTGTCGAGTGAGGGTATTCAGGTGGATCCGAAGAAAGTAGAGGCCGTGAAGAGTTGGCCTAGACCATCCTCAGCCATAGAGATCCGTAGTTTCCTTGGCTTGGCGGGTTACTACCATCATTTTATTGAGAGGTTTTCATCGATCGCAGCTCCTATGACCAGACTAACCTAGAAGGGTGCTCCGTTCCAGTGGACAGAAGAGTGTGAGGCGAGCTTTCAGAAGCTCAAGACAGCTTTGACTACATCCCCAATGTTGATATTGCCTACAGGTTTGGGGTCTTATACGGTCTATTGTGATGCCTTGAGGATTGCCCTTAGAGCGGGTTTGATGCAGGGTGGTAGGGTGATTGCCTATGCGTCTAGACAGTTGAAGGTTCACGAGAAGAATTATCCGATTCACGACCTTGAGTTAGCTGCCATTGTTCACGCCCTGAAGATCTGACATCATTATTTGTACGGGGTTCCTTGTGAGATTTATACCGATCATCGGAGCTTGCAGCACCTATTCAAGCAAAAGGATCTAAATTTGCGCTAGAGGAGATGGTTAGAGTTGCTGAAGGACTATGACATCACTATTTTGGTATCACTCGGGCAAGGCCAATGTGGTGGTCGATGCCTTGAGTCGTCGAGCAGAGAGTTTGGGGAGTTTGGCTTATTTACTAGCATCGAAAAGACCTATGGCGATGGATGTTCAGGCCTTAGCCAGCCAGCTTGTGAGATTGGATCATTTGGAGCCCAGTCGGGTTCTAGATTGTGTGGTTTCTCGGTCTTCCATATTTGATCGTATCAGGGAGCGTCAGTATGATGACCCTCATTTTCTTGTCCTCAAGGACAAGGTTCAGCACGGTGATGCCAGAGATGTGACTATTAGTGATGACGAGATATTAAGGATACAGGGTCGGATTTGTGTACCCAATGTTGATGGGCTTCGGGAGTTGATTCTGGAAGAGGCCCATAGTTTGCGGTATTCCATTCATCCAGGTGCCGCGAAGATGTATCAGGATTTGAGGCAGCACTATTGGTGGAGTCGGATGAAGAAAGATATAGTTGGATTTGTATCTCAGTGCCTCAATTATCAGCAGTGAGGTATGAGCACCAGAGACCAGGAGGGTTTCTTCAGCAGATAGAGATTCCAGAGTGGAAGTGGGAGCGGATCATCATGGACTTTGTAGTTGGGCTCCCACAGACTTTGAGAAAGTTCGATGCTATTTGGGTGATTGTGGATCGGCTGACCAAGTCCGTGCACTTCATTCCTGTGTGTACTACCTATTCTTCGGAGCGGTTGGCAAATATTTATATTCGGGAGATTTTTCGTCTGCATGGTATTCCAGTTTTCATCATTTCAGATAGAGGTACTCAGTTCACATCACAGTTCTGGAGGGCCGTTCAGCATGAGTTGGGTACCCGGGTAGAGTTGAGTATATCATTTCACCCTCAAACGGACAGATAGTCCGAGCACAATATTCAGATTCTTGAGGATATGCTCTGTGCGTGTGTGATTGAGTTTGAAGGGTCTTGGAATCAGTTCTTTCCATTAGCGGAGTTTGCCTACAACAACAACTATCAGTCTAGCATTTAGATAGTACCGTGTGAGGCTTTATATGGTAAGCAGTGTATATCCCCGGTGGGTTGGTTCGAACCAGGAGAGGCTAGATTGTTGGGCACAGACTTGGTTTAGGATGCTTTGGAGAAGGTCAGGGTGATTCATGATAAACTCCGTATAGCCCAGTCCCGTCAGAAGACTTACGCAGACCGGAAGGTTCGTGATGTTTCCTATATGGTTGGAGAGTGGGTTCTGCTTCGGGTTTCGCCTATGAAGGGCATTATGAGATTCGGAAAGAAAGGAAAGTTGAGTCCGAAGTTATTGGTCCTTTTGAGATATTGCGGCATGTTGGGGAGGTTGCTTATGAGCTTGGCCTACCTCCCAGATTGGCAGGAGTTCATCCGGTATTTCATGTTTCAATGCTCCGAAGGTATCACGGTGATCCGTCACACGTGTTGGGTTTCAGTTCAGTCCATTTGGATAAGGATCTATCTTATGTTGAGGAGCTAGTGGCGATATTGAACAGGCAGGTTTGAAAACTGAGGTATAAGAACATTGCATCAGTGAAGGTTTAGTGTCGGGGTCAGCCAGTCGAGGAGGCGACTTGGGAGACCGAGCAGGATATGCGCAACCATTACCCTCATCTTTTTACTACTTCAGGTATGTCTCTATGCTCGTTCGAGGACGAATGAATGTTTAAGTGTGGGAGGATGTAACGACCCGGCCGGTCATTTTAAGAATTTACGCCCGATCCCCTATTAACTACTTTCCCTGTATTTATTTCTGCTATTTCGATTTGCCGGGATGTTTGGTTTTGAGTTTCAGAGAGTTTCGGGACACTTAGTCCCTAAATGAGAGTATAAGTTCTAGAAATTGGACAGTAGTTGGAGCAGTGTGAAGACGACCTCGGAATGGAATTTCGTCAATTCTGTTAGCTCCGTTTAGTGATTTCAGGCTTAGGGGCGTGATCGGATTATGTTTTAGAGGTCCGTAGCTAATTTAGGCTTGAAATGCCGAAAGTTGAATTTTTGAAGTTTCCGGTTCGATAGTGAGATTTTGATCCGAGGGTCGGAATGGAATTCCAAAAATTGGAGTAGCTCCATAGGGTTGAATGTGACGTGTGTGCAAAATTTTAGGTCATTCGGACGAGGTTTGATAGACTTTTTTATCGAAAGCGTAATTTGGAAATCCTTAGGCTTGGATTGAAGAGTGATTTGTGGTTTTAGCATAGTTTGATGTGATTCGAGTGTTGGAATAAGTTCGTTTGATGTTTTAGGACTGGTTGATATATTTGGTTGAGGTCCCGGGACCCTCGGGTGAGTTTCAGGTGCTTAACGGAAGTGGAATTGGACTTAGGAAGAATTTGGAATTGCTGAACCTATCATAACCGTACCTGCGAGTCTGGGACCACAGGTGCGACGCCGCAAAAGCGGCTATGTGGCCGCAGGAGCGAGATTTGGCCCAAGCTCCAGGTTCCTCAGGTGCGGCTGGGTTTTCATAGATGCAGTGTCGCAGATGCGGCCAAGCGAACGCAAATGCAGACCTATCCCATTAAGTGACTTTTTGAACCTGCGATGCATTCTTCCGCATGTGCGCTCCCTTGACCGCAGATGCGGTAATCGTTGGGCAGAAATATGAAATTTTGAGGGTTTGGTTCAAAACTTGGAAAAATCAAATTGGAGATCGGGAGAGGGCGATTTTGGGAGGAAATTGAAGAGGAAATCATTGGATAACAATTCTTAAACCCTTTCTAGTTATATTCCATCAATCTATAGTTAGTTTCATCATTTAATTTCGGATTGGAGATGAAAATTGGCGAAAAGTTGGAAGAAAGTTCTTAGACCTAGAATTCGAATTTTGATTGGGAATTTGACCTTAGATTTGGATAATTTTGGTATGCATGAACTCGTGAGAGTATGAGGATTCTGAACACATAAATTTTACCCGATTCCGAGGCATGGGATCAAGGGCATTTTCGTCATTTTACCTAATTTTGCGTATTAGCTTAGAATTTAATAGTAGAATTAGTTACTTGAAGTGTTATATACATTATGCAATTGAATTGAATAGGTTTGGGCCATTTGGAGTCTAGTACTCATGGCAAGAACATGGTTTCGAGTTAATTTTGAGTCGGTTCGAGGTAAGTGGCTTGCCTAACCTTGTGTGGGGGACCTTCCCCTTAGGATTTGGTATTACTGTTAATTGAAATGCCTTGTACGTGAGGTGATGGGTGCGTACTTGTGCTGATGGTTGAAAATCCGGTTTTCATTAAGTAATTACTAGTATGTTTCTTTTCCTGTTTATATTACTTGAACTTAAAGCCTGTTGTTAGCTGAGGAAAGCATGTCTAAGTGATTTACTTGCCTTATTTGCTCAAATTGCTTTACCTGAATTATGTGCAGCATGCTAGGCTAGAATTACTTATTTGCCTTAATATGAAATTGACATTTGCTGATTATTTTCCTGATGCTAATGTGTATTTACATTTGGGACTACGGATGTGGGATTCTGGTAGCTCCCCCTTGTCTGTTTATTTGGGACTACGGATGCGGGATTTTGGTAGATCCTCCTGCACAGTTATATGGAACTACGGGACTGCACCCGGTAGATTCCCCCAGTACTGGGTATTTACATTTGGGACTACGGAACGGGATTCCGGTAGATCCCCGCGCACTATGAGTTGGACTACGGGACGGAATCCCGGGACATCCATTGGATATGTATAAATGGGACTACAGGATGGTATCCTAGGAGATCCCCGTTTGTTATTTTTGGTACTGAGCTGTATTTCTTTCTGTGTTTACTCTGCCTCTGTAGTAGTTATTGTTGTCCTTCATATCCTATGTTATTTTTACTGTTTTACTTATTTACACCGTTTATTTTACTCTATTAAACCTTATATCTTATTTAACCTCAGTAGGGCCCTGACCTTCCTCGTCACTACCCGACTGAGGTTAGGCTTGGCACTTACTGAGTACCGCTGTGGTGTACTCATGCCTCTTTCTGTGCATGTTTTTCATGTGCCGATCCAGGTACTTTGACTTAGTCCTATCACCCTTGAGGCGAGGCGACTGTTCCAGAGACTTCGTGGTATATCTACCGCATCCGCAGACCGAGGTGTCCCTTTCTACTCACCCTATTGTATTAGCCCTTCTGCATTTCTTTTCCTTGTTAGATAATCTGGAGTTACACACTGGTAGACATTCCAAGAATTGTGGTTTCATGGGTTTCCGGGTTTTGGGAAAATATATTGGTTTTAAGAGTTAATATTGTGTATGTCGAGCGACACTTTTAAACGATGTTTTATTACTCTATTTCTGTTTTAAATTGTTTTCTTCTGCAAATTTGGTTTATCTTCTGCCTTTTAGGCTTACCTAGTCGTAGAGGCTAGGTGCCATCATGATGGTTCACGGAGGGCGAACCAGGATTGTGATAGTACCGTAACAAGCACCGCGAGATCTGCAGACGGTTCAGTGTGAGATACAATTTTTAGGCTCTCCGAGATGAACTAAAGGAGAAGGATGACGAGTTGGTAAGAGTCATCGGAAAATGCAGCATCCTTGAGGGGGAGTTAAGGGATAAGGAAGAAGAACTTGAGGTGAGCAAGGGGGTCAAGGCCTAATGTGCCGATCTTCAAGCCTAATGATCTCGTTGCGTGCCGAACTTGATGAGTGTCAGATCAAAGCAAACGCTCTGAGTGGCGAGGTCGCTGAGAAGGCAACAGATTTAGAGAAGGCGGTGTTGACCCGGTTGAAGTCTACGAGGAAAGTGGAGGCTTTGGAGGTCGTGATCCGCGTTCTTCATTCTGAGTGGGAAAGTGCTCTAGAGATGGCCAGGCTCAGAGAGAAGCGGCTTGATAAGCGGATAGGGGAGCTAGAAAAAGAGGCTTCAGGCCTTGGTGACCAAGTTGCTACTCTCGAGGTCGAGAAGGCATAGTTATTGGCTCAGCTGTCTTTTTTCTGTACTTCTTCTTTTCCTGATATTCTGCGAGATTTGTATGAGGAATGGATTCACGCCGAGGCTCAAATGGATATATTTAGAGATCTGATGGGGGCGTGAAATTTTTCAGAGGCCGACTTCGAGGATGCTCATGTTAAGGAACGTAAAGCTCTGGTTGCTTGTGGCTATGATCCCGCTACACCGGAGGTCGGTGATGACGAAGAGGATGCGGGCGTGGATCGGATTGGACAGGACGCCTGGTATGAGGATGAGTATCCCGATGGTGATGGTGATGGCGAAGAGGCAAATGGAGATGGCCTAGGCGATCAAGCTGATGACGCTACTGGGTCAGACGACGATTAGTTGTTTTTTCTTTCCTTTTTTGTTTAACTACAGACTTGTGTATTTTTTGTGGGCGTCTTTTTGAGCCTTTGTAAAAAGAATATTCTAACTATGAAATGCTAGTTCTGTTACTCGTACCTGATTCTTTTTCTGTTGTTCAAGTTTGTATGCCTTTTTTTTGTAAGCTTGGTTGCCTTAGTCATAATGACTTAGTTCAAGTAGGTTGACGAGGTTGAAATAAAAGCTAGTCTTGATCATGGATGAGGGCCAATAGGTGTTGGTTCGAACGAGGTCGAATACAATCTATATTTAGTTATTGATGAGGGTCTAGTAGGTGTTTATTCGAACAAGGTCGAATATAATCTATGTTTAGTTATGGCCGAGGGCCGAATAGGTGTTGATTCGAATAAGGTTGAATATAACCTATGTTTAGTTATGGCCGAGGGCAGAATAGGCGTTGATTTGAATGAGATTGAATATAACCTATGTTTAGTTATGGACGAGGTCTGAATAAGTGTTGATTCGAACGATGTTGAATATAACCTATGTTTAGGTATGGCCGAGGGCTAAATTGGTGCTGAATTCAACGAGGTCGAATATAACCTATATTTAGTTATGACCGAGGGCAGAATAGGTATTGATTCAAATAGGGTCGGATATAACCTATATTTAGTTATGGCCGAGGGCCGAATAGGTGTTGATTCGAAGGAGGTCGAATATAACCTATGTTTAGTTATGCCGAGCGCCGACTAGGTGTTGATTCGAACGAGGTCGAATATAACCTATTTTTAGTTATGGCCGAGGACCGAATATGTGTTAATTCGAATGAGGTCGAATATAACCTATGTTTAGTTATGGCCGAAGGACGAATAGGTGTTGATTCGAACGAGGTCGAATATAACCTATGTTTAGTTATGGCAGAGGGCCAATTAGGTGTTGAGACAACATTGCTTTGGCTGTACGTTTGGCGAAAATATGGGTGAACTTCATTATTTTTGCTTTGTAGATACACTTGGAGAAATTTACATATTTCTCGTGCTGACATTCCATTCACAGTCTATCTAGTGTTGGCTGCCATTCCAGTCCCAGTTTATCTAGTCCCTTCATTGGTCGACCTGGGAAAGTATATTGAGAGGTTGAGCAATGAACTAGTCTTCCTGTGCCTCTTGTTCGCACTTCAACTTGAAGTGTCCCCTTCGTCGCCTCATTAAAAACCTCCTTGATAAAACTCAATTGGGACAAAACTCAAGTGAGGGGAAAAAGAGTACGACGTGGAGGATGCTTTTTCTTAAAAGTTGAAGTACTTGAGGTGGGTGATATTCTAGTTGTTTGGTAGTAGTTTTCCTTCCATTATTTTTAGTTGGAATGATCCTTTATTTGCTGTTGCCGTGATTTTGTATGGGCCGTGCCAATTTCAGTTTACCTTTCCGTGGGTCCTTGCTTGCTTGTGTTTTAGCTTTGAGCACGTAGTCTCCAACTTTGGTGGTCTGACTTTTGTCTTTTTGCTGTAATAGTGTTCTGCCTGTTATTTTTGGGCGATCATCTTTATGTAGGCCATATCCTTTCGTTCTTCGACTTCATCGAGTTCTTGCCTTCTGCTTTCGTTGTTCCTCGACCCGTTCTTGTGAGAGTATCTTAGACTGGGCTCTCCGACATCGACCGGTATCACAACATCAGTCCCATAGACTAATGAGTAAGGTAAGCTTCCCAATTAAATAGTCCCTTTACTCATTTATTTCTGACAATAGAGATTCACCTAAACTAGTAATTAATGTTCTTTACAAAATGCGAACATTGTTAGGTCACATGCAACGAGTCAAATAAAAACCTTCATGGAAGTATGTTCCAGTTCTTATCCGATGCCAAATTATCACATGGGGAGGGTTGAACGTAAAAAAATAATTCTAGAATTTTACTATATTTACTTCACAGTTTGAATAAATTAACAAAAAGAATCTTACTTTTTTCTTTCTTCGAGAGTTACTGAGCAAGGTTTTAATATGCCATATTGGTGAATGCCAACACATTTTATGTGTACTGTCGAGAGTTACTTTTTTAGGATGTTCCAATCATTGTACTGTCAAGTGAACAAGACTAGTTTCTGGTTTCTCCAGAAATAAGTGGCCTTTGACCTTTCTTTGCATTACATAAGTTGGACCCACCTCTTCTCACTTTTTATATGAACTACTATATTTTAAACCATCCAATATTCAAAGTGTACTGATATGCTAATTCAAATTCCCACTAAAGGGGTAAAAAAAGTAATCTTTTGTATAGGTCCAAATTTGGCAATAACTACAGTTGTTAAGCACAACATGGAACGAGATTACTATAATGCGCCGTCTGATGATCGTTGTGACAGAGAACAACGATAAAGAGCGGTCAGCCGAAACGAGACGTTAATGATAGTGTAAACTTAAAGGGAGATAGTAAGAATATGCTTTTTAAATATTTTTTATGTTGTACTTTTTAGGGCTTTATGGGAAGTATCCCCTATAAATAAGAAGAGTTAGTAAAGAAGAGAAATCCGAAAAAGAGACAAAAGAACACTTTGTAAAAGATTTATCTGAAAGATTATACAAGAGTGGCCTGATTCATTGATTGGATAACTCAAAGCGTACTTTATTATTCTATACTGACAACATCCGAGAAATCTTCAACCATCTGATACATCCTTCTTTTCTACACTATTTTCAGGGGAAGTGACTTCCCGAAAGATCACAATAATTGGGTAGTAACTTCTTTTGATTACGTTAGCCGCATTTGTTCAGATCCATTGCTATTAATGTCATTGCATTTATGAGTATTTGATCAACTCAACATATTAACTAACATCTTTCATCTTGCCTATTTCAATTATCATATGGTCTAGATTTTATTATCTTTAACTAAGATTCACCTCTTTTCATCATTAATGGATTTAATCATAAGGCTCAACACTTTTTGGTCAAACATCTTTATTAAAAAATTCTTTTTTCCTAAAGTTTGAATTCGATACCTTTGATTAATAGTGAAAATTTTAACTATCTGACTGTATTCGATTTATATGAACTACCTGCCCACCCTTGTGCCAAAGAAAAAAAAAACAAAGAAGGGTTTCGATTTTCTTTTATATCTTAAATGTTATGCACCTACTAAATTAATGCTGAGTTGCTGACTTTAAGATTTAAAATTCCATTGACCAAATTAGGACAGATCAAGAAGCATCTATTTACACTTCAAATCCTATGATGACTCAGATAAAATAGTTTTACTATCTATTTTAAATACAAATTTTGCTTGTCTACCATTTGCATATTAATCATACAAAATAGTAGTGTCTTGCTTGTTTATCGTTTCCAAATTGAGGATATTAGCCAAATGATTAGGCATAACATTAGTGCTAAGCCAGGATACCAATATGTAATTCTAAAATGGCTTGGACATTAATAAATCATGATTGGCTCCATATGGAGTTTATATAATTTAACCCCCCCCAAAAAAAAACCCGGAGAATATTAGATTGTGAGTTGTGACACTTCAAAAGGAAATTAAAATTTAAAAAGAAAAGAAAAAATGCAAATAAATCTTACAAAAATTCAGATATGTTTCATAAGCATCATCAAGGACTATGAAGCCCACTTTATTTATGGACAGTGGGAGCTATTTAGCTGCATCTTATCTGGTTAAATATGGTTACGTGACAACACATCCATGAGTCGCTTGTTTTTATAAAAATTATTTAACTTACATATATTGTCAGTATAAAAAACTTTATATTGTAAGTATATTTTAACTTGTTATATCGGGTAATTTGTCTTACTTTTAAGGTAACTAATCATATTTTCTATGGGTGTTTAACATGTAATCGTCTTCTAAGTAACCTAGTAGTATAAAAAAAATTAGATTTTCAGTGATAGTTAAAAGTTAAACTTTTATAAAAATATAAATCCTCTCTAATTAAACGTCATTTTTTTGGACAAAAGGTTCCTGACATTTTGAAAAAAATAATTGCGAGCTAAATTTATTCTGAAAATTAATTTCCAATAATATTAAGTGTATACTGTCAAAATCAAATGCCTCCAACTTATAGGCTCGAGGGTCCGTCCTAAGCCTGAGTCCAGGCGAGGTCGAGTTCGAGCCCGATGGACCAGACTCGAGCTCGAAGACAGAATGCAATGCCTAGAGATTGGAGTACGAGGAATACCGAAGCTGAGAATGCTCGACCCCGAAATTGTACCGTTATGGATCTATAAAAGAATAAGCTAGATTCCTGCCACGTCCCCAAGATCATGGCGCAAATCCCGAAATAGGATTGTACGATTCCGTACTAGGCAGTTAGATAGTTGTATCAAGGATATTCCTTACTGTAAATAGAAATATACCTTATTTAGGGTTCCCCTATTATATAAAGGGACCCCAATCATTTTATAAGATCATCTATTCATTGAGAAAAGAATATACTATCTACTTTTTGCCTATTGTTCATCAAAATTGTCCTTTAGTTCTATTGCTCTTACTTTACTTTTCTTGCTTAATTGTTCTTATTGTTCTAAACCCGCCTCGAGGTCACTAAGCTCGAGGTCACCGCTGCTGAGTTACATTAGTTTGATTCATTTATTATTTTCATTTCTACTTCATATTTCTTGTTATTAATTGGCATTGAATTAAATCATATATCTTTAAAACTACAAATCAAATTTAACTGTTACTCGTATTTTCGAGGTAAACAGTTTGGCGCCCACCGTGGGGATAAAGATAATAGTGATAATTTCTTTACTGATTCTCATTACACATGTTGGTTTTACACTTTTTCTTGTCAAGAGTTTTTGATTCTCAGGCTGAAACATGTCTAGCTCAGGAAACACACCTGTTTATGACAACAAAGGTCTTGGAGAAAATAGCAATGCAGGGGTCGGCGTACCATCGATAAACCCAGGGGAAGTGCAAAATATGGAACTCTTTGATGTTAGTTCGCACATTGCTTTAGATGCAGATCTAGGCACAGACCCCGGAGGGAATATACGCAGGGAAGCCCTATCAGGGGGCCAAGGAGCACCAGGAATAAGGGATGGGGGAGTCAGCCTCCAAGTGATATTCGAGATGCTGCAAGCTCAGCAAATCGCCATCGCTCAACTTCAGAGTCAAAATAAAACTCCAAATACAACCGAGCCAGTAAACACTCGGTGTACTGAACCGACACTAGAAAGGCCAGATAAAAGTGGCTCAGGGAATGACCCCACGATTATGAGGATGCTCGAAGACCTCACTAAGAGGATCGAGTCTGGAGAAAAGAAAATTGAAGACAATGACAAAAAGGTTGAAACTTATAACTCTCGTGTTGACCAAATACCAGGGGCACCTCCGATTTTGAAATGTTTAGACGCCAAAAAGTTCATACAAAAACTATTCCCTCAGAGTCCGGCTCCGACGCCCATTCCTAAAAGGTTTCGCATGCCCGATATACCCAAATATAATAGAACAATCGACCTTAATGAGCATATTACTTCATACACTTGTGGGATCAAAGGAAATGATTTGAATGACGACGAGATCGATTCAGTCTTGTTGAAAAAGTTTGGAGAAACATTGTCGAAAGGAGCTATAATTTGGTATCACAACTTAGCTCCTAATTTTATTGACTCATTTGCTATGTTAGCAGATGTCTTCGTGAAAGCACACGCCGGGGCCATAAAGGTGGCCACGAGGAAATCAGACGTCTTTAAGATAAAACAAAGGAACGACGAGATGTTGAGAGAGTTTGTGTATAGGTTCCAGATGGAGAAGATGGAGTTACCACCAATCTCGGATGACTGAGTAGTACAAGCTTTTATGCAAGGTTTGAATGAAATGAGCTCGATTGCATCCAACAATTAAAGTAAAACTTGATCGAGTGTCCAGCTGTGACATGGTCGGATGTGCACAACTGTTACCAATCGAAAATCAGGGTCGAGGACGACTAGTTGGGAGCCCTCTCAGGTTCAGTTCATCCTAACAGGTTTGCATCCAAGCCCCTGAGAGATGCAGATAGGGAATCAAGATCAAACACGGAACGATATCAGCCATACGTCGAGCGGAGAAACAACGGCTCGGGTCGTATAGCGCCTCAGAATGATCGAGTCCAAAGTTCTCGAGGACTCATGAGTAAGGGTAGGTTCAATAAGCATACCGACCTTGCAGAGGCACCTCGATTGTCAGAGTATAATTTCAGCATAGATGCATCAGGGATCGTGTCAGCTATTGGAAGAATCAAAGACACCAGGTGGCCCAAGCCCATACAAACCGATCATTCTCAAAGAAACCCGAACTTGATGTGCAAGTATCATGGCACACACGGTCATAAAAACCGAAGATTGCAGGAAGCTCAGGGAGGAGGTGGCTCAGTTGTTCAACGAAGGTCACCTTTGAGAATTCCTTAGTGATCGAGCCAAAAACCACTTCAGGGAGAGAGATGCAAGAAAAAATGAGAAAGAAGAACCACAACATGTAATCCACATGATCATTGGCGGAGTCGATATCCCTCAACGACCTGTATTCAAATGCACCAAAGTATCAATCACCAGAGAAAAATGGACTCAGAGCTATGTGCCCGAGGACTTCTATGACGAGGAAGCAGAAGACATATCTCAGCCACACAACGACGCCCTGGTAATTTCTATCCTTTTAAATAAAATTCAGGTTAAATGTGTTTTAGTGGATCCAGGTAGCTCAGCAAACATAATCAGATCGAGGGTTGTAGAACAACTCGGCCTGCAAGATCAGATTGTACCTGCATCCTGGGTCCTAAATGGCTTCAATATGGCAAACAAAACGACAAAAGGCATGGTTATCCTGCCAGTAAACGTAGCATGGACCATACAAGATACTAAATTCCATGTCATCGAATGTGACATGAGGTATAATGCACTCCTCGGGAGACCATAGATACACAACATGAGGGCAGTGCCTTCAACTCTTTACCAGATGTTGAAGTTCCCAACAAACGAAGGAGTGAAAATAGTCTACGGAGAGCAACATGCTGCAAAGGAGATATTTGCAATCAAGGAAGTGGCACCGATACTAGAGCCTTCGACCTCGGAGAAATTGAGCATCGAAGGTAAACATGCGGCTAAATCGCAATCACCGCCTCCAGCCTCGATGGAATCGGAGCAACAGGTAATCAAAGACGAAGATGAGGATTTTCTTACTCCTCGAACCTTCATCATTCCCGAAGAGTCCGACAAAATTAAGTCAACAATCGAGGAACTGGAGCAGGTCCTACTGATCGAGTATATGCCCGAGAGAAAGGTATACCTAGGAACGAGGTTAACCCCCAAACTCAGGAAAAAAACTCATTTAGTTTCTTATTAATAATATGGATTGCTTTGCTTGGTCCCATTTAGATATGACACAGATTCCACTGGAAATCACCACGCATCGGTTAGCGATCGACCCCAGGTTCAAACCAGTGAAGCAAAAAAGGAGGCCCCAGTCCGAGATGAAACATGCATTCATAAAGGACGAGGTAACCAAACTTCTTAAAATAAGGTCTATTCGGGAGGTGAAGTACCCCGAATGGTTAGCCAATGTAGTTGTAGTTCCTAAAAAAGAAAAAAAACTTAGAATGTGTGTAGACTATAAGGACTTGAACAAAGCATGTCCGAAAGATTCTTTCCCACTGCCCAATATCGATCGTATGATCGATGCCACGGCCGGCCACGAGATCCTAACTTTTCTCGACATCTCCGGGTATAATCAGATTCAAATGAACCCAGAGGACTAGGAAAAAACTTCGTTTATTACAATATTTGGAACTTATTGTTACAACGTAATGCCCTTCAGGCTAAAAATGTAGGAGCTACATACCAACGTCTAGTTAACAAAATGTTGGAAGAACAAATAGGTAAAATAATGGAAGTTTACATTGATGATATATTGGTTAAGCCCCTGCGGCTAGAGGACCATTTAGCTCATTTGCAGGAAACATTCAAGATCTTGAGGAAATACAACATGAAGTTTAACCCGGAGAAATGTGCCTTCGGAATCGGTTCGGGTAAGTTTCTTGGCTTTATGGTGTCGAATCGGGGCATCAAAATTAACCCCGATAAAATCAAGGCCATCGAGGATATCACCATCGTGGATAGTGTGAAGGCCGTTAAAGGCTAACATGTCGAATAGCTGCTTTGGGTCGATTCATTTCGAGGTCATCAAATCGAAGTCATCGGTTCTTTTCCTTGCTAAAAAAGAAAAAGGATTTCGCATGGACCCCAGAATGCCAACAAGCCTTAGAAGAATTGAAGCGATACTTATCGAGCCTGCCTTTGCTTCACACCAGAAGGTAGATGAAAAACTTTACCTATATTTGGCGGTATCCGAGATAGCGATAAGTGGATTACTAGTTCTAGAAGAGCAAGGTACGCAATTTCCTATTTATTATGTAAGCCGAACTCTAGGAGATGCTGAAACCAGATACCCTCACGTAGAAAAATTAGCACTTGCATTAATAAGTGTATCTAGAAAACTAAAGCCATATTTTTAATGTTATCCCATATGTGTATTAACCACATATCCCTTTCGAAATGTTTTGCTTAAGCCCGAACTATCGGGCCGGATGGCCAAATGGGCCGTTGAATTTAGCGGGTACAATATCAAATATCAATCCTGAATGGACATCAAGTCTTAGATTCTAGCTGACTTCGTGGCCGATGTTTCGCCGACCCTCATACCAGAAGTGGAAAAAGAACTCCTACTGAGTTCTGGTACACCATCGTGGGTATAGACCCTTTTCACGGATGGTACATCAAAAATGAAGAGGTCCGGGCTTGGCATTTTCTTGAAACCACCTACGAGCAGTATTATTAGACAATCTATTAAAAATTCTAGGTTGACTAATAATGAGGCCGAGTATGAGGCCATGATTGCAGGTCTCGAGCTAGCCAAGAGCTTTGGAGCATAGGTCATTAAAGCCAAGTGCAATTCACTATTCTTGTAAACCAAGTAAACAAAAGTTTTGAAGTTCGAGAGGATAGAATACAATGGTATTTGGATAAGCTACAGGTAACTTTGCACTGCTTCAAGGAGTGGACTCTGGATCATGTGCCTTGAGAACAAAATAGCGAGGCTGATGCACTTGCTAACCTAGGATCCTCAGTCAATGAAGATGACATCGTCCCGGGGACTGTCCTCCAGCTATCGAGGTCTGTGGTTGAAGAGGGTCATGCCGAGATAAATTCAACAAGTTTGACTTAGGACTAGAGGAATAAGTACATTGATTATTTGAAATATGGAAAACTCCCATCGGACCATAAAGAATCGAGGACCTTACAAACCAAGGCTGCTAGGTTTGCATTAGACGAGGGTGGAACATTGTACAGGAGAACGTTCGATGGGCCATTGGCAGTACGTTTAGGGCCGGGGGACACCGATTATGTGTTAGAGGTCCATGAAGGTACTTATGGAAATCACTCAGGCGCCGAGTCTTTGATTCGCAAAATTATCAGAGCAGGATATTACTGGGATAGCATGGAAAAAGATACTAAAGAATTTGTCAAAATATGTGATAAGTGTCAACGATTAGCACCGATGATCCATCAGCCCGGATAACAACTCCATTCGATCCTATCCCCATGGCCTTTCATGGAATGGGGAATGGATATAGTCGGCCCTCTACCAACGGTCCCAGGTAAAGCTAAATTTATTTTGTTTATGACTGATTATTTTTCTAAGTGGGTGGAAGCACATGCCTTTGAGAAGGTCAGAAAAAAAGAAGTTATTGACTTCATCTGGGACCACATCATATGCCGGTTCGGTATACCTGCCGAGATTGTATGTGATAATGGAAAACAATTCATCGATAGCAAGGTGACGGAGTTCCTCGAGGCACATAAAATAAAGAGGATTTTATCGACACCGTACCACCCAACTGGAAATGGACAGGCCGAGTCAACAAACAAAACTATCACTAAAAACCTGAAGAAAAGGTTGGACAATACAAAGGGGAAATGGAGAGAAGTTCTACCCGAGGTCCTTTGGGCATATCGAACAACATCAAAGTCTAGCACGAGGGCTACTCCGTTCTCTTTGGTTTATGGCTCTGAGGCCCTCATCCCTATCGAGGTCAGAGAACCTAGTGCTAGGTTTCGACATACATCAGAGGAGTCAAATCACAAGGCTATGAATGCTAGCCTCAAGTTATTAGATGAAAAATGAGAAGCAACGCTTGTTCGGATAGCCGCACAGAAGCAAAGGATCGAAAGATACTACAATAGAAGGACCAACCTTCGACACTTTAGAATTGGGGACTTAGTTCTACAAAAGGTCACCCTCAATACTGGAAACCCTAATGAAGGAAAACTAGGTCCGAATTAAGAAGGATCGTACCGAGTCCTCGGAGTTGTCGGTAAAGAATCTTACAAACTTAGCTCAATGGAAGGTGAACAACTGCTAAAAAATTGGAACATATCATTACACAAACGATACTATTGCTAAGGTATGACTTTATCTTTTTGTCCATTTGAGTTTAAAACTATCTCATTGCAGATTTTCGATCGAAGGCATACGATCTCGAAGGCACCCTTTTTACACGAAGGCCTTAGGTTTTAAAGCATGTAATGCACTCTTTTTCCCTTAGATCGGATTTTGTCCCAAATGGGTTTTACCGGCAAGGTTTTTAACGAGTCAACAACTATGTGCTACCTAAGGAAAACTCAACAATATCCAAGGCTTCTTTTCAATCAATCTCGAATACTGGGGGGCATCACCCTTGGAGGTTATATTTTCAAGGAAAATACTTCATGCCTAAGAGGGCCTCGATAGGAGAACTTTGTAATTGGCCAAACGGTTAGATGAACCGTGTCCATATAGAATAATCGAGCCCCGATGGCAAAACATGTACGCATGTATCAATTATTTGAAGAAGCATTCTGTTTATATCAAAAACACTTTATGTCTCAAAGAAGCTTACTATTATACGAACTTACACTTACAATCCTACGGGAAGCAGCTCAAGAGCCAAAACACAAATGAACCCCGAAATACTCAGGGACTATCATCAACAGTTAGCACATCCGAGTCATCGAAAACTCGGACTCATAAGACCTAAAAGAGGCATCCCCTTGAAACAAAGTCCAAGGCCAATATACTCGAGGACGAACTTTTCGAATTATCGGGAAACAATTCCAAGTGACATACCTAAAGGCTACGTCCATATTAAAGACTACGGTCATGTAAAAAGGCTACGACCGAAATAATGTGGGTCGGAATCGTCTGACTTCTGCTATAAATTAAAGGCCTTCAAACACTTTGAAAAAATCGGTTAAATCAGGCTACCCCCGGCAAAAGAAAAAATAAAGATCTTCGATAAAATTAGCCCTTGAATAATTTAGAGGCTTTGATAACATCAGCTTTCGAAAAAACCTCAAGAGGTATTCGGTTATCATTACACAAACAAGTTACTAATAAGGTTCCGATACGTCAAACCTTGGAAAAACCCAACGGGCATAAAAAACACATGCTAAGTCATAAAAATATTTTCACTAAGTCTTTTAGCCGAAAATAGGGAAAAATTATAGCTACTTTAGAGGCGAAGCAGTCCAAATTAAAGAGCCTAAGGGCCAACTTAAAAGAGCTTAAGGGCCAAAACATATAGAGTTCGAGACCTCGTTCTCACTCAACATGGACTTAAGAGTCCCATTATTCCGAGCTCGTATCGAATTGATTTATGTTTAGCTCGAGGATTAACTAAAACCTTAAGAGGTGAAGACAAAATGGAATTCAACACAAATTGGAGATAAAGCAAAAAGGTTCCTTATATTCACAAGAGATGATTTACAAAGTGTTGATACCCAATTTTTTTTATATTTGTATATATGTATAAATACCTTCAAAATAACATATATATACATATATAAGCATGCACAAGATTTTTATAATTTTTCCTATAATTTTAAGGATTTAAACTGATTTGCTTTCTTCCCTTTTATTCATAAAATCTCCAATAATTATCTCTCAAATTATTGTTGTGATAATTTAGTCATTTAATTTATATTTTTATGCTAAAATATGGTTAAAATATTTTTTATATATTTTTATAATTGCATTTGGTATTTTTAAAACTAATTGCATATAATTGCAATATTAGCCCATTCAATGTATAATTACATTTATATGTGTAAAATCGACCTTCTACATTTTTAAAATGTTAAATACCTATTTTAAACCATTTTGGTACATAAAATTATTTTTCAGAAATTATTTATTATTTATTATAAATTATATGGGGAAAATTGGCTATTTAAAACATAGCCGATGTACATTTCAATTATAGCCTAAATTAAACCCAACCCTAGCCCAATTTGTAACCAAACTACTCGACCCACCCTACCCGACCCATGACCATCAAATCCTAGCTGTTGATCTTTCAGATCAACGACCCTTATATGTTCCTTCCTTTTTTTTTTATCCCAAACGACCCCTAACCCTAGCCCATAACTCAGAGACTACTGCCTCTGTATTCTCTCATCTCCTCTATTCTCTCAACCACCCAACCTAACCCTAGCTCCTTTCAACCGCCTACCTTTTTCTCCGATCTTCTCCAGTGATCTCCCTTTAACTCCTAAGCCTCCAATGGCTCCTCTATTGCCATGCTCATCTTCTCCGAGGCCTTCAAGGGCCCTGGGCCACACTGACTTGTATCTAGGGTTTGATGTTTGGATATTCTTGGATACTCCAATGTGATTTCGAGCAAAATCACACTATATTTGTTACGATCTTTGGGTTTCTAAACAAGTTGTTTCATCTCTACTTGGGTTTCTTTTGAAACCCTAATTTTTGCGTACATCTCCTAGATATGTACGGTTTTTAAACGATTTGAGTTTGTTCCTTTGATGTTTTACACTATTCTTGAATCTCTTTTAGAAGAATCATCGATTTCAAGTTATTTTCACTTTCTTCTAAAATTAGGGTTTTCAAAACTTCTTCTAAAACCTTGTTTAAACTGATTCTTTATGTTTAAACTTCTATTTATTGTATATTTTGACTAATTCTATGATTTTTCTACTTTTTCAACTCACCTATGTTAAAATCACTAATTTTTTCCAGATTTTCTTTGTTTGATTCTGTGTGTTAGCATCACTACTCGATTCTTGTTTAAGTTTTTGTGGTTACCTTGCTTTGAATATGTTCTTACTGAGTTCTTAGCCTAACTTATACCACCTCTATGCGATTATGTTCATCTTGATTGTCTAAGATTTGCCTCTTTCTATCAATACTGTTTAACCTACATGTTTGGTTGCTCTTACTCTATTTATATGTTGAGTACAGAATCATGACTTCCTCTTGATTGATTCTGGATTCCTTATTTTATGGTTTGATTGAAAGATCATCCTTGAAACCCTAAATTTCTACCTCGACTGTTCAAATTAACTGATTCACCTACCTTGTTTGTTGTGGTACTTTTTTTCTTACTGAACTATTTCCTTAATGAGAGTTTTCTGAACTTAACCCTAATTGTCTACCCTATACTTACTAAATTTGAATCTTTCTTCATTAGTTATACATTGATTTTTCCTTATTTATCACTTGTTCTTACCGTTTGAGTTAATTCCCTTAATTAAAGGGAGTACTTACTTTGATTTCATGATAGATTGATTCTGAGTTCCGCAATTACTGATGAACTTTGATTTTTACCTTATTTGCTACCTGCTTTCAAACTATATATACTCACTTTCTTTCATTAACACAACACGAACACCCTTGGTTCAAAACTCTCTCTCTCTTACACTTAAAACTTTCTGCTCCCTTTTTGTGCTACTTGCTACTACTCTAAGTTAGCCGGCTACAAGCCAAGGCTAACCATTGTGTTCTCCTGCTCTTTCACTTTGCTTACTGTCTTCTTTACTGCTATGTTCTAGTTTCAATTCAAAGTTCCAACAACAATATGATTCTTTTATTGCTTCAATTCATTCTATTTCTAGTTTGCTTCTATCTATGGTTTTACTGTGAAACTTATAGTTGATATGTTATTAGCATGTTATGTACATCCCTTCTTTAGGATAAATGTATTACCCCTATGTGTTGTTTCTGAGCATGTCTATACCAATTATCTCTACCTGTTATGTGGTTACCATCATATGCTCCATGTATACCCAAATCCCTTGACCCCTATTTGTGACTACTGAACTTGTTTTGGTTCTGTGACTCCTGGCTGTGTATGAACCTGTCTTAAAGGTGTTGTACTATTGTTCACTACTCAAATCTCTTTTCAAACTGTCTCTGTTGTTTTTTTACTAAATTATTTTCAAACAAACTTCCTTTTAATACAGTTTTTCCACTAAAACTTTTCAACTTGTATCAAGCACTTTCACTCTACTCCTAAGTCAATAAGTTTTGCCCCCTTCAGTATGTGTACTGTCTTGGGATTCTCTTGAGAACCCTCTGAACTCTGGCATACTGAGACTGGACTTTCCACACTGCACTTATTCAATTTTGGTTACCAAGTCTAGGTGTAAGCACTGCCCGGGATCCTTCAGATCCTTAGGGAACTTTGATGCACCTAGACTATGATTTTGTCTATGGAATTAAGGTATTTGAGGCTATTGGAGGCTTTGGAAACCTGGGCCTAATTGAAGGCTCCCTATAGAATAACTTCTTCTTTTCTTATTTACTTATGTAATTTATTCATATGGCCTGTAATAACTTGTAAATAAATATTTGGGTAATTAGTGAAAGGGATGGGTAGCTACATGTTTATGGGGTAATACGGGTAGAAATCATGCTTATAGGACTTTACATTCTAATCTAATTGCCTTACCAAGTAGAAATCATGCTTATAGGACTTTACATCTCGTCATATTTATCTCACCATGTTAGAAATCATGCTTATAGGTTTCAAATAATTCCATAATAGAAATCATGTCTGCAGGTCTTAAAATTAGCCTAACAAATAGATACCATACCTATAGGATTTAACCCGAATTCTGTTATAACAAGTGTTTATGTATGTTTCTATGCTTGGAAGTCTTTAAAATCACTATTAAACGTAGATATCATGCCTATGGGGAACAATATCAAATCTTGCCTATGGATGTCGCTTAAGTTTAGTTTAAATAACTCAATCCGGTTTACGTTTAGTTCACTTCTGAATTGGTTTAATTAAGTGGTATATTTCCTAAAACAAGTCCTTTCAAAACTGCCTCATTTTATCATTAGACAGCATGCCTATAGGTATTAAAAGTCTGTCTTAAAACTCGCCTTGTTTCACTATAAGATGTAGTTATTAGTGTTCCGCGTAGGCAAGCCTGTAAGGAATTTTTTTTTTAACTTACAATTCTGAAGCTGTTTCTGTGACTTAGTGTCTTTCTGATTTTAACAGGCTCTGAAACCAATAGGCATCTGCTAGGGTCCTTACTTCTACGTCTAAAAATAAGTTGCTTGTTTTCTGCATATTCACCTAGATAACTTGCCTTAGGATACTCTTTAATAAAAAGCCCTTAATTGTGCTTTAGTCGTGCGGTTTATGTGCCTTGTTTGAGGAGGAAACTTTGAGCCTCTATTTTCACCCTTTTATCTTATGTGTTGAAGTCCTAGTTGTTTTACTTGTCGCCTTAGAATTTTCACCTTTAAAATCTTAGGGGTCTGTCTAGAACCACCTATAGGTAGAGGTCCTAAATCCCTCCAGGACCATTAAGAAGGGACGAGTAATAGCATAAAATGGAGATCGCTGACCAAACACTCGCTTTCCATGACCACTAAGAGGATGGGAATGGTAGATATGGGATATGATGACTACGTGCTAATGTCACGTGTAGCCCCTCATTGAGGAGTGTTTACTGGACATTGTGTGGGGTGATCCTATAGTCTAACCAACCTAGGACTCCTCCTTTTTCCAAAAATCCTTTTTTTAAACCTTTGTTTTATACAACTTGTTCAAAAAAATCTTTATCTTATTACTCGAGTTATCCAACATGCTTTACTTGCAACCTATTTGATTCAACTCTTTATTTGTAATGGACTAATTTGTAAATATAAATTCGGCTGGGACCCATAGTTGTGGACCAAGAGGGGTGCCTAACACCTTCCCCTCAAGGTTATTTTGAGCCCTTACCCTAAATCTCTGGTAATGCAAACCAATCCATGAGTTAATTACTCTAGGTGCCCTAACGCACCATAACTCGTTAGGTGGCGACTCTTCAAATACCCAATTCCCAAAGAGGAAACGAGTTATCACACCCCATGGAATGTCGAAACCCGGACCTCTCTCCATGGAGGGAAAAAAGGGGGCGCGACAACATGGCGACTCCATTGGGGACATCTTTTAGGCTCTTACCATAACAAACTTGTTTTTGCTAATTAGTCCAAGCTTGCTTTATCCCGTACCCTTCTCCCGTATTTGAATTTGACTGTCTATTTTTCCAAGCATTTATGATTTTTTAATATCCCTGAAACTAACTTGTCTCTTTGTTTTCTTTTTCCTATAACTGTCTTTCAATTATTTAAATGCTATATTTATTATTCCTACGTAAAAATACTTGACTATATGTTATTAATTACTGCATAAATCATGATCTGCATCATATTCCACTCGTGCGTATCAAATCCTATAGCAATGCTTTAATGGGTGGTTGTGTTCTTCCTATTTACTACCCTTAGATTCGGAAAGACTTATTTGCAGTAAAACCAGTCGATCAGCGGTGCAATCGACGATTCCGTGCCTTCCCCCTCGAGTTGTCTGCTTGAGGGTACCAGTCTAAAACCCCATAGAAACCTTACTCTGGTTAAAATTGTGCATGCATCATGGTCAAACATAGTCAGATCATTTATGTTGTCCACATAATGATTCTTTAAGATAAGCCTTATCCCAAAATACATCGGGTTTTCCATAATCCCAATGGTCACAACCACGTTCTGTGCATTAATTTGGAGAACCAAATGCCGATATGTTGATCATAAATGTATAAATAGTCGAGTCTGGTGGGGGTAAGGTCCTAACCCTTTTGTTTTGCAGAAAATGAGGCACGAGGTCCCAAAATTCGGTATGGTTAGCAACATCCCACCATTACTGTTAGACTGGTGGGAGGACCTTTCCTCAAGTGACAAGAAAAATGTGAAAAAGTACATGGGTAATCTGCCCTCCTTTCTGGATATTGAGCCAAAAACAAATTGAACGAAGCTGCCACTTTATTCTGGGATAGTGAAAGGGTTGTGTTTCGTTTTGGTGACATAGAAATGACACCACTACTAGAGGAAATAAGAGGACTTTTAGGATTGAATTGGGATAGACCTGGGCTATTGGTACCAGAAAACCGTACGGGTAGGGGATTTTTGAAGATGATAGGGCTGAAGAAGAATGTCGACCTAGTGTGCTTGAAGGATTCCTACTTACCTTTCGAATATCTGTATGAGAGGTATGGCCATAACAAGTCTTTCCGCACTTACCATGATGAGATCTCCCTCACTTCTCTGGGTCACATCCACCACAGAGTGTTTGTATTCATTGTGTGCTTTCTAGGCCTGATAGTGTTCCCAATGAAAAAGGGAAGAATCCGCACTAGGTTGGACATGGTAGCCAAGACTCTGATAGAAGGGATTAATGGACAGACATATATCATAGTCCCCATGATCGTAGCCGACATCTACAGGGCCCTGGAGCACTGTCAAAGAGGGGTTAAGCATTTCGAGGGTTGTAATTTATTGCTGCAGTTATGGTTGTTGGAGCATCTCCAAAAGGGTCACTATCGTCAAGAATTTCTGCGAAGGGTTTGGAACGACCACATTGCCTTCCATCACCCTAAGCAAATGACTTACATTCCAAACAGATTTGCTCAGTCAGAAAGTGCCAGAAAATGGGTAGAGTTCTTCGACAATCTGACTGAGGAATAGGTGCAGTGGATAGTTGAATGGTTCCCAACAGACGAGTTTATTATCAGGTCCAGGGATGCTCCGCACTTGGTGCTGATCGGGGTAAGAGGGATATATCCATACGTCCCTATGCGGGTTATGAGGCAAGCAGGCAAAAAATAGGTTGTACCAAAGGTTGTCAAAATGAGTCATTTCAGGGCAGACTTCTAAGATGACGACATCCCTTACAAGAGCCAAGCTCAGCACATGTGGCACTGCAAAATCATTGTGGAGAAAAGCACTGTTGAGCCAGACAGGTATCATGCAGGGTGCGAGCCTCTCTACCCAGCATGGTTGGAGGACAATCTGAAAGGAATGGTGACACCAGGGATCGGTCGAGGGAACAAAATCATAGATAAGGTAGCTGAAGCTCAAGTCAAATACAACAGGCTACACAAGAGGGTCCACGACTCTAATACATGAGAGGAATGTGAGGTTGATCGAGGAGTGGAAAGAGATGGCAATCACTTCCAATAGGAAACTGGAATATCTGGAGCGAGGAATAGTGGAGCTGGAAGGCAAAGTCATATAGAGGATTGAAAATTGCCAGAACGCTGAAGGAGCTGAAGGAGTGGCCAGAGCCTACTTGTTGCTGGGGCTGCGCGAGCTGGGGGATCTATATGATGGAGTCCGGAATATCGAATTTGGGGAAGGTCCTTCTGGGACCAAATAGGCTAGATTTATTTGCTTTTTCCTAAAATGTAATAAGGCCAAGTTCCAGTAGTGACTTATTTTATTATTATCTTAGTGTCATTTTGGGATTCGTCTATTTCTTATATTAGGAAATGAAGAAATTATTGGCATTAAAAGTTCTCCAAGTTTATTTGTCGCTAGGCCTACCTCGGGCAAAACGAGGTTCCCAAAATAGGACACAAGTTTACTTTTTGCGATATGTGTTTAAATACTACAAACGTTTCAAAATCCTCACTAACTTGTTACCTTTTGGTTTTTGCTTAGTTTCATTATTATTCCCATCCCCTTAGGTTGGTTTACTCATACTGGCCTCATCAACATATCATACCAGATCTAGAGGCCCTCCACCTCCTCCTCCTCCAAGCAACACAAAGGGAAAAAGAAAGACAAAGATGGACGACTTAAGTAGAATCCGAAAGGAAAATGTTAACATAGAGACTTCAGACGACCGTAGTACCCCGGCCCCGAATGACCTGGTTTTGAGACTGGAACAAAAGATACTAGAACTGCAAGGAGAACTTGAGTAGGTCCGCAACTTAGCGAACCTATCACTTACCCTCAATGTCCCTGATATCTACCAACAAAACACAAAGAACCCAACACCTTCTCAGAACACACAAAACCAATAGCCACAAAATCCTACCGCACCAAATCAATATGCAACTCCACCCCAAAACATCAATCCGCTGACAATACCGACTCCACCACAACATCATCATCAACCAATTCCATACCCACCAACCACTACTTACCACACTCCCCAAAACATACAACCCATTCCCGATCCCCAAAACTCCACCAATGACCATCACTACACCCAAGTTCCTGGCACCCATCAAAGCAACCCCATATATGTGGAAACTATAACTCATTCTACCCAACTAATTTCCTATACACCGAAATCCTCCAAAAAAGACATGCTCATTAAAAACATGGCCGAAAATGCAAGAAGTTAACAAGCCGAGTTCAAGGTGTTGAAGGCGACAAAGGGATAGAAGGTTTGAACTATGAAGATCTGTGCATACAGCCGGATATCGAACTGCCAGAGGGATACAAACCTCCCAAGTTCAAAATGTTCGATGGTACAAGTGATCCCAGGGTTCATCTAAGGACCTACTGTGACAAGCTTGTCAGTGTCGAGAAAGATGAAAAGATCCGGATGAAGCTCTTTATGAGGAGCCTTAATGGGGATGCTTTGTCTTGGTATATCAGCTAGAATCGCAAGAAATAGGCTAATTGGGTAAGCATGGCGTCGGAGTTCATGGACCGATTCAGGTTTAACACAGAGAATGCACCGGATGTCTTCTACATTCAGAATCTTAAGAAGAAACTTACTGAGACTTTCCGTGAGTATGCTATCGCTGGAGGTCGGAAGCGGCCAAGGTCAGGCCCTCTTTATACGAAGAACATATGAAAAAAATTCTTTGTCAGGGCACATGATCCACAATATTATGAGAGATTGATGGTCATCAAAAATCACAAATTTTTCTTATCATCAAGCTCGGGGAAAATATCGAGGAAAGAATCAAGAGCGGGATGGTAACAAATTTTGAGGTACTGCAGGCCACAAATAAGGCACTACAATTAGGTGGCATATCGAAGAAGAGAGATGTTAGGGCAGTAATGGTGGCTCAGGGCCCAAAATCTCCACTTACATATCAAATACCTCCTCCCACATACCAAACACCTCCACCCACATATCAAATACCCCCACCCACATACCAAGCATCACTGCCTATATATCAGCCCTCATCTCCTAGATATTCCCAGCCAACCACTGTCCATCACACCTATAATTCCCAACCATCCCACTTCCAATCACCATCAACTCGCCAAAATTATCCAAGACCAAGACCCAACTTCAACCGCAAGCCACCCAGACAATACACCGCCATTTCTGAGCCCATTGACCAACTATATGAAAGGTTGAAAGCCGCAAGTTATGTCACTGCTGTTCCCGCTGTGGCATTAGAAAATCCATCCCAATGGGTCAATCCGAACAAAACTTGTGCATACCATTCCGGTATGAAAGGGCACACCACTGCTGAGTGCCAAACATTGAAGGATAAGATCCAGACGCTCATTGACAACAAGGTCATACAAGCAAAGGAAGTCGCACCTAATGTTTGCAATAATCCCCTCCCTGATCACAGAGGTGATGGTGTACATATGATAGAGACAAATGGAGAATGGGACCCCGAGGGGTCAATCAGGCTCTTTCGAGAAGGCGATGACTTTAAGGTTGTAGTCACACTTACTCCTATTATGGTTCAGACTCAGGCACCAATTGATGTTGAGGTAACTGCATCAATTCCATTCGAGGTGAAAGTGGCTCCGCCCGCAGCCACCTCCGCTCCATTTGAAGTAGAAGTGGTCACACATTTTACTGTGACAGTATCAACTACACCCCTATTCAACTGAAAAGCAATACCATGGGATTATGTTGCCGAGGCTCCGCGGAAAGGGAAAGCCAAGGCAGAGGAATCTGACGTAGCACAAGTAATGACTAGGACTAGAAGAGTCTATACACCGAAACATTTGGGAGGATCAAGCAAGGATGCCACTAGTATGCAACCTATCATTGAGACCAGTACAGATGACCTATGGAGGAAAGTGCAGGCAAAGGAGTACTCTATTATTGACCATCTGAACAAAGTTCCTTATCAGATATCTATCCTGTCACTATTGCAAAATTCAGAGGCACACTAGAATGCCTTAATGAAAGTACTGAGCGAGGCTTATGTACCCAATAAAATCACTGGTAGAGAAATGACCAATATGGTTGGGCAAGTGCTGGAGAGCCATAAGATTATCTTCCACAAAGATGAGCTACCGCCCGAGGGTTTGAATCACAATTGGGCATTGCATATTACAATGCAATTTGAAGACAAGTTCATTGCTAGGATCCTGATTGACGAAGGATTGAGCCTAAATATTTTCCCTATGGACACTCTGAAGAGGTTGGACAAAGCTTTCCACGAGATACGAGTAGGAAGCATGAATGTGAAGGCTTTCGATGGGTCCTAGAGGGCCACGATCGGGGAAATCAACCTTTTCTTGTAGATGGGGCCAACTTGGTTCGACGTTGAATTTCAGGTGCTTGACATACCAGCCTCATATAATCTTCTGTTGGGCCGACCATGGATCCACATTGCTGGAGCCGTGCCTTCTATACTACATCAAGCCGTGAAGTTTGAATGGAACCGCCAGGAGGTAATCATTTACGGGGATGGAAGTAACCCCATCTACAATAGTCAAACCATCCCGATCATTGGACATAGAAGAAGGCTAGGAGGGGAAACCTATCATCACATTGAATAGGTCAATGCCGTCGAGAAGGATTAGTGGTGGAGCAACAAAATAGAAAGAATACTAGCATGGTCCGGATATGAATCCGGCAAAGGGGTGGGAAAGAACCTCCAATGCATCACCAAACCAATATAGCTGAAAAGTCATGGTACCACTTTTGGGCTCGGATACCAGTACACATGGCAAGAGTACAGGAATTGGTAGCCTCCATGGCATGGAACATATTACCCTCTTGAGCAACCGGTGCCATGTTTGGAACAAGCTTTCCACTAGGCCGACACAATATGGGGAATTGCAGAAGAAGAAGCAATAGCTGGGTTGAAGAATTTGTTCTTGGACGATGAGGATATGGAATGCGGTGCAATAATTGAGGAGAAGGAGGAAGAAGGCCTCAGTATTCAGACTGTGGCGAAGGGAGATGTTCTTAGAAATTGGACCGCCACACTATCCCAAGCCCGGCGAGTCCCTGGGTAGCTTGGTAGGATTTACCTCTATAGCCGTTTTAGGCATTTAAAATTTCCTGTAGTTTCATTTTATTCTTTACTTGTTTCAAAATAAATGATCGATTCATCGAGTCGTGCTTTGTCTGAACAATTTCTCAAGTTTTAATCAAAATCATTTGATCTTTATTATTCACTACTATCTTTACACTTTTCTTTCCACAACGTTATTATTACTTTTCCTGATGAGCCAGTGACTGTGACATGTAATGAGGTAACGTAACATGAGAATAGTGATTCAGAGGAAGAAGATGAGATACTTGAGGAAATTGTCAAGGAAGTCGAGAATTTTGAGAACAAGCCTAAGTCCAACCTGGACGAGACTGAAACAGTCAATTTGGGAGACGCCGAGACCGTCAAGGAGACCTGCATCAGCATTCACTTGTCACTAACAAAGAAGGAAGAGTACATTCATTTCCTAAAATAATATGAGGATATTTTCGCATGGTCATATGATGAAATGACCGGTTTGAGCACTTCCATAGTGGCTCACAAGCTGCCTACTAATCCCATGTGTCCACCATTAAAACAGAAACCCAGAAAGTTCAAACCAGACATGAGCCTGAAAATCAAGGAGGAAGTTACCAAGCAGATCAAAGCCAAAGTTATCAGGGTGGTTGAGTACCCAACCTGGTTAGTTAACATTGTGCCAGTTCCGAAGAAAGCCAGGAAGGTCAGGGTATGTGTTGATTATCGGGATTTAAACAAAGCAAGTCCCAAGCACAATTTTCCACTGCCAAATATACACATCTTGATCGATAATTGCGCCAAGCATGAACTCCAATCCTTTGTAAATTGCTTCGCAGGTTATCACAAGATTTGGATGGATGAAGAAGATGTAGAGAAGATAGCTTTCATTATCCCATGGGGTGTATATTGTTACAAGATGATGCCATTCGGTCTGAAGAATGCTGGGTCCACTTGCATGAGAGCCATGACAACCATTTTCCATGATATGATCTATAAAGAAATAGAAGTGTATGTGGACGATGTCATTATCAAATCCAAGAGGGCCACATATCACGTAGCAGATTTGAGGAAGTTCTTCGACAGGCTAAGGAGGTACAATTTGAAATTGAACCGCAAAGTGTGCATTCGGGGTTCCCATAGGAAAGTTATTGGTATTCATTGTCATTCGTCGAGGGATCGAACTAGATCCGTCTAAAGTCAAAGCTATTTAGGAATTACCACCACCTAAGAGCAAAAAGGATGTGATGAGTTTCTTAGGGCGTCTCAACTATATCAGTCGTTTCATAGCAGAATCCACAGTAATATGTGAACCCATCTTCAAGATGCTAAGAAAGGATGCCGAAACAAGCTGGACCAAGGATTGTCAGAAAGCTTTCGACAAAATCAAAGAGTATTTGTCCACACCGCCAATTCTAGTCCCGCCAGAACTAGGAAGACCTTTGCTACTCTATATATTTGTGTTAGATGGAGCCTTCGAATGTGTTTTGGGACAACATGACGAGACCGGAAGGAAGGAACAAGCCATATATTACTTGAGTAAGAAGTTTACGCCTTACGAATCACGGTATTCTCTGCTTGAACGCACTTGCTGTGCTTTGACCTGGACAGCCCAAAAATTGAGGCATTAATTTTGTGCCGACACTACATACGTCATATCCAGGATGGACCCCCTAAAGTACATATTCCAGAAACCCATGCCGACTGGAAAGTTGGCTAAATGGCAGATACTGCTAAGTGAGTTCGATATCATCTATGTAACTTAGAAGGCGGTCAAGGAAAAAGCATTAGGAGATCACCTTGCTGAAAATCCGGTGGGAGGAGAATACAAACCTTTGGAAACATATTTTCCTGATGAAGAAGTTGTAGGAGAAGACATTATCGAAACATATGATGGTTGGAGAATGTTCTTTGACGGAGCCACAAATTTCAAAGGAGTGGGTATTGGAGCAGTTTTGGTATAAAAAACGGGCCAACATTATCCGGTATTTGCTAAACTCAAATTTTGCTACACCAACAATATGGAAGAATATGAAACATGCATACTAGGCCTCAACATAGCAGTCGACATGAACATTCGGTAGCTGTTGGTAATCGGTGATTCAAATTTGGTTGTGCACCAGGTACAAGGAGAGTGGGCCACCATGAATTCCAAGATATTGCCATATCTGCACCACACACAAGAATTGAGAAAGAGGTTTGCAAAGGTAGAATTCCGACATGTGCCTAGAGTTCAGAATGCATTTGCCGACACATTGGCCAGTTTGTCATCTATGATACAATATCCAGACAAGAACTGCATTGATCCCATTCCGGTAAGGATCCATAATTAGCCATCATATTGTGCCCATGTCGAGGAAGAAGCCGATGGAAAGCCTTGGTTCCATGACATCAAGGAGTACTTATCAAAAAGAGAATACCCAGAGCATGCAAACCATGCTCAGAAACGCACACTTCGTAGACTGTCCAATCACTTCTTCTACAGTGGAGGAAACCTGTATAGAAGAACCCCCGATCTGGGATTACTAAGATGTGTTAACGCAAAGGAAGCTTCTAAGCTACTTGAGGATGTGCGTGCTGGGACCTATGGTCTGTACATGAATGGTTTCATCTTGGCCAAGAAGATACTCAGGGCAGGTTACTTTTGGATGACCATGGAGACGGATTACATTCAATATGTCAGCAAATGCTTTCAATGTCGAGTACACGCCGATATGATAAAAGTGACACCAAACGAGCTCAATGCAATAAGCTCACCTTGGCCATTCGTCATTTGGGGAATGGATGTTATTGGTCCGATTGAGCCCACTGCCTCAAACGGACACAAGTTCATTCTGGTAGCTATTGATTACTTCACAAAATGGGTAGAGGCTGCATCTTACAAAGTTGTAACCAAGAAAATCGTCACAAATTTTGTCAAAGATCGTACTATTTGCCGATTTGGAGTTCTCGAGTCCATTATTACTAATAATGTTGCCAATCTCAATAGTGATATGATGAAAGCTATGTGCGAAACTTTTAAAATGAAGCACAAGAATTCTATAGCCTACAGACCTCAGATGAATGGAGTCGTAGAAGCTGCCAACAAAAACATTAAAAAGATATTAAGGAAAATGGTAGAAAACCACAAGCAATGGCATGAGAAGTTTCCCTTTGCTCTGTAAGGATACTGCAGTACGGTTCGCACGTCAACCAGGGAAACTCCCTACATGTTGGTTTATGGTACTGAGGTTATCATTCCAGCCAAGGTAGAGATTCCTTCTTTAAGAATCATACAGGAAGCTGAACTCAGTGACGCAAAGTGGATAAGAAGTTGCTATGAACAATTGGCCCTCGTCGATGGAAAAGGATGAACATAGTGTGTCACGACCAACTTTATCAGAACTGAATGACCAGAGTTTTCAACAAAAGAGTCAAACCAAGACAGTTCGCAACTGGGCAGTTGGTATTGAAAAAAATCTTCCCGCATCAAGATGAAGCCAAAGGGAAATTCTCTCCCAACTAGCAAGGTCCGTACATGGTTCACAGAGTACTAACAGGAGGAGCACTCATACTTGCAGAAATGGACGAAGAAATCTGGCCAAAACCGATCAATTCAGATGCAGTCAAGAGATACTATGCTTAGATACTTTATATTTCCTAATTTGATGTAATTGAGCTACGCTTGACCTGATTCCCATTTAGAGGGGATACGTAGGTAACCTTATGGGTTCGGTCATATCATAATAAAAATTTTATTTCCCCCAAGAGCAGAAACTGGGGCAGAATTTTGAGGAGGGTCCTCAAAATTCGGAAGCAAATCCAGCCAACGCCATCACATGCCAGAAAGTCCGTAATCAGTTAAGAAACTGGGGCAGAATTTTGAGAAGGATTCTCAAAATTCCGAAAAAGATTCAGCAAGGCTTATTATCCGCAAACACTCAAAAGAACATCCACCAAATTGGGGCAGAATTTTGAGGAGGACCCTCAAAATTCCAACATAAGAGAGCTGCAATGCCTTTGAACTGTGTTACGGTCACTAGTTCATCAAATGTATTAATATATTTCTGAAATAATTCTATTTTTATCAAATTGCATATTTTCGAAAACTCTATTTTCATAGCAGTCAGGTGTCACCCAAGGGAACTCGAAAGGCTTTCAGAACAAAGCAGAGCAAGGCCAGCCGACAAGAGCACGAACCATCCTTTCCCCTACAAAACTTACAATTTTTCTTTGAACGTAGGCACATTTGACGTAATGATAGCATACACTGAACATGTATAAACAAAGATAATTCAATATCAATCAAGCCATTAGACACCGAATATATTTCCAGCTAAGACATATACTACTCTTATTCGCTACTTGCTCTCTGCATGAGGCTAATCCTTGCTTCCATACCTTCATGAGTCTAATCCCTGACTCCACACCTGCATGAGGCTAATCACTACCTCCACATTTGTATAAGGCTAATCCCTGCCTCCACATTTACATGAGGCTAATCCTTGCCTCCCCATTTGCATGAGTCTAATCCCTGACTCCATACTTGCATGAGGCTATTCATTGCTTCCCTATTTGTATGAGTCTAATCCTTGACTCCATGAGGCTAATACTTGCCTCCCCGTTTGCATGAGTTCAATCCTTGACTCCATGAGGCTAATCCTTGCCTCCCCATTTGTATGAGTCTAATCCCTGACTCCATACTTGCATGAGGCTAATCATTGCATCCCTATTTGCATGAGTCTAATCCTTGACTCCATCCTTGCATGAGACTAGTCCCTGCCTCCCTACTTGCATGAGTGTAAGACTTGACTCCATATAATCCTTGCCTCCCTATTTGCATAAGTCTAATGCCTGACTCTATGAGGCTAATCTCTGCCTCCCCATACTTGCATGAGGCTAATCCCTGCCTCCCTACTTGCATGAGGCTAATCATTGTCTCCATACTTGAATGAGGCTAATCCTTGACTCCATATTTGATTAGGCTAATCCTTACCTCCATACCTGCATGAGGCTAATCCTTGCCTCCACATTCGTATGGGACTAAGCACTATCCCTTTTTTTGCACAGATATTGCTCTATTTTACTATCTATTTATTTTCCAATCGGGCTAAGCTCTGCCCTCCATTTCACAAGACTAATCATTGTCTTGATAACATCATGACTATTGCATATCATGGGCTGAAATATTGCCATATCTATCCGAAGGCGTCATAGTCTAAAGGCATCATCCTCAGAGCCGGAAGACACCATGCTATGGCCTGAGGACCCCTCAAACTTGCATATCATTATTCAAAGGCATCATGGTTCGGAGGCACCATCTTCATGGCCTGAGAACATAATTTCATGGCATGCGAATCCCTTAGTAAATAATTCATGGCCTAGGACATCATGGTCTAAGGACGCCATCTTTAACCGTCCAAAGACAACCTTCATGGTCCAAAGAGAATTTGCATCATGTTTAGTTTTTCACAAATACATTTTTGTAGCATCTTTTGTCTGCAGGTAACCAGTAAGCAACCAATGTCCTAGTAGGAGAAATCTCACTCCAGTTCCCTCTAACCGTCCTGAGCTTAAACCACTCACCGTAGCCGCTTCCGCATTGCGTGTCCGTTCTTGCAATAATTTCATCGGCATACTCCGCGGATGAATTCAGAACTACACACAGCCTGATTCCTGTAAAACAAGGGATATATAGGCAACTCAAAGACCGAAGTTTGGACTCTATCTTTCAAAGCATCCCGTCCGGTCAAAATTGGCCATCATTTCTTTATCCGAAAACTCTTTCATCCTTCCTGGGTAAAGATGGGCAGCTGTTGATACCCAATTTTCCCTATATTTTTATATATGCATAAATACCTTCAAAATAGCATATATATGTATATATAAGCATGCATAAGGTTTTTATAATTTTTTCCATAATTTTAAGGATTTAAACTGATTTATTTCCTTCCCTTTTATTCATAAAATCCACAATAATTATCCCCCAAATTATTGTTATGATAATTTAGTCATTTAATTTCTATATTTATGCCAAAATATGATTATAATATTTTTTATGCATTTTTATAATTGCATTTGGTATATTTAAAACTAAATTGCATATAATTACAATATTAGCCCATTCAATGTATAATTACATTTATATGCGTAAAATCGACCTTCTATATTTTTAAAATGTTAAATACCTATTTTAAACCATTTTTGTACATAAAATTATTTTCTAGAAATTATTTTTTATTTATTATAAATTATATGGGGAAAATTGGCTATTTAAAACATAGCTAGATTTACATTTCAATTATAGCCTAAATTAAACCCAACCCCAGCCCAATTTCTAACCAGACAACCCGACCCAGACCCTAAACCCACCTACCCGACCCAGGACCTGTCAAATCCTGGCCGTTGATCTTTTAGATCAACGACCCTTATCCGTTCCTTTCTTTTTTTATCCCAAACGACCCCTAACCCTAGCCCATAACTCAGAGACCGCTGCTTCTGTATTCTCTCATCTCCTCTCTTCTCTCAACCACCCAACCTAACCCTAGTTCCTTTCAAGCGCCTACCTTCTTCTCTGGTCTTCTCCGATGATCTCCCTTTAACTCCTAAGACTCCAATGGCTCCTCTATTGCCATGCTCATCTTCTCTGAGGCCTTCAAGTGCCCTGGGCCACACCGACTTGTATCTAGGGTTTGATGTTTGGCTGTTCTTGGCTACTCCAATGTGATTTCGAGCAAAATCACACTATATTTGTTACGATCTTTGGGTTTCTAAACAAGTTCTTTCATCTTTACTTGGGTTTCTTTTGAAACCCTAATTTTTGCTTACATCTCCTAGATCTGTACAATTTTTAAATGATTTGATCTGTTCTTTGATGTTTTACACTGTTGTTGAATCTCTTTTACAAGATTCATCGATTTCAAGTTGTTTTCACCTTCTTCTAAAATTAGGGTTTTCGGAACTTCTCCTAAAACCTTGTTTAAACTGATTCTTTATGTTTAAACTTCTATTTCTTGCATATTTCGATTGATTCTATGTTTTTCTGCTTTTTCAACTCGCCTATGTTAAAAGCCCTAATTTTTTCCAGATTTTCTTTGTTCGATTCTATGTGTTGGCATGACTACTCGATTCTTGTTTAAGTTTATGTGATTACCTTGCCTTGAATATGTTCTTACTGAGTTCTTAGCCTAACTTATACCACCTCAATGCGATTATGTTCATCTTGATTATTCAAGACTTGCCTCTTTCTATCGATAATGTTTAACCTGCATGTTTAGTTGCTCTTACTCTATTTATGCTGAGTACTGAATCATGACTTCCTCTTGATTGATTCTGGATTCCTTATTTTATGGTTTGATTGAAAGATCTTCCTTGAAACCCTAAATTTCTACCTCGACTGTTCAAATTAACCGATTCACCTACCTTGTTTCCTGTTGTACTTTATTCTTACTGAACTATTTCCTTAATGAGAGTTTTCTGAATTTAGCCCTAATTGTATACCCTATACTTACTAAATTTGAATCGTTCTTCATTAGTTATACATTGATTTTTCCTTATTTATCACTTGTTCTTACCGTTTGAGTTAATTCCCTTAATTAAAGGGAGTACTTACTTTGATTTCATGACAGATTGATTCGGAGTTCCGCAATTACTGATGAACTTTGATTTTTACCTTATTTGCTACCTGCTTTCAAACTATATATACTCACACTCTTTCATTAACACAACACGAACACCCTTGGTTCAAAACTCTCTCTCTCACACACTTAAAACTTTCTGCTCCCTTTTTGTGCTACTTGCTACTACTCTAAGTTAGCCGGCTGCAAGCCAAGGCTAACCATTGTGTTCTCCTGCTCTTTCACTTTGCTTACTGTCTTCTTTACTGCTATGTTCTAGTTTCAATTCAAAGTTCCAACAACAATATGATTCTTTTATTGCTTCAGTTCATTCTGTTTCTAGTTTACTTCTATCTATGATTTTACTGTGAAACTTGTAGTTGATATGTTATTAGCATGTTATGTACATCTCTTCTTTAGGATCAATGTATTACCCCTATATGTTGTTTCTGAGCATGTCTATACCAATTATCTTTACCTGTTATGTGGTTACCATTATATGCTCCATGTATACCCAAATCCCTTGACCCCTATTTGTGACTACTGAACTTGTTTTGGTTCTGTGACTCCTGGCTGTGTATGAACCTGTCTTAAAGGTGTTGTACTGTTGTTCACTACTCAAATCTCTTTTCAAACTGTCTCTGTTGTTTTTTTACTAAATTATTTTCAAACAAACTTCCTTTTAATACAGTTTTTCCACTAAAACTTTTCAACTTGTATCAAGCACTTTCACTCTACTCCTAAGTCAATAAGTTTTGCCCCCTTCAGTATGTGTACTGTCTTGGGATTCTCTTGAGAACCCTCTGAACTCTGGCATACTGAGACTGGACTTTCCACACTGCACTTATTCAATTTTGGTTACCAAGTCTAGGTGTAAGCACTGCCCGAGATCCTTGAGATCCTTAGGGAACTTTGATGCACCTAGACTATGATTTTGTCTATGGAATTGAGGCATCTGAGGCTATTGGAGGCTTTGGAAACCTGGGCCTAATTGAAGGCTCCGTATAGAATAACTTCTACTTTTCTTATTTACTTATGTAATTTATTCATATGGCCTGTAATAACTTGTAAACAAATATTGGGATAATTACTGAAAGGGATGAGTAGCTACATGTTTATGGGGTAATATAGGTAGAAATCATGCTTATAGGACTTTAGATCTCGTCATGTTTATCTCACCATGTTAGAAATAATGCCTATAGGTTTCAAATAATTCCGTAATAGAAATCATGTCTGCAGGTCTTAAAATCAGCATAACAAATAGATGCCATGCCTATAGGATTTAACCCAAATTCTGTTATAACAAGTGTTTATGTATGTTTCTATGCCTGCAAGTCTTTAAAATCAGTATTAAACTTAGATATCATGCCTATAGGAAACAATATCAAATCTTGCCTATGGATCTCGCTTAAGTTTAGATTAAATAACTCAATCTGGTTCACGTTTAGTTCACTTATGAATTGGTTTAATTAAGTGGTATATTTCCTGAAACAAGGCATGCCTATAGGTACTAAAAGTTCATCTTAAAACTCGCCTTGTTTCACTATAAGATGTAGTTATCAGTGTTCTATGTAGGCAAGCCTGTAGGACATTTTTTAAAACTTGAAATTTTGAAGCTGTTTCTGTGACTTAGTGTCTTACTCATCTTAACAGACTTTAAAAACCAATAGGAAACTGTTAAGGTCCTTACTTCTGAGTCTAAAAATAATTTGCTTGTTTTCTACATATTTACTTAGATATCCTGCCTTAGGATACTGTTTAATAAAAAGACCTTAATTGTGCTTGAGTCGTGCGGTTTATGTGCCTTGTTTGAGGAGGAAACTTTGAGCCTCTATTTTCACCCTTTTATCTTATGTGTTGAAGTCCTAGTTGTTTTACTTGTCGCCTTAGAATTTTCACCTTTAAAATCTTAGGGGTCTGTCTAGAACCACCTATAGGTAGAGGTCCTAAATCCCTCCAGGACCATTAAGAAGGGACGAGTAATAGCATAAAATGGAGATCGCTGACCAAACACTCGCTTTCCATGACCACTAAGAGGATGGGAATGGTAGATATGGGATATGATGACTACGTGCTAATGTCACGTGTAGCCCCTCATTGAGGAGTGTTTACTGGACATTGTGTGGGGTGATCCTATAGTCTAACCAACCTAGGACTCCTCCTTTTTCCAAAAATCCTTTTTTAAACCTTTGTTTTATACAACTTGTTCAAAAAAATCTTTATCTTATTACTCGAGTTATCCAACATGCTTTACTTGCAACCTATTTGATTCAATTATATATTTGTAATGGACTAATTCGTAAATATAAGTTCGACTGGGACCCACAGTTGTGGACCAAGAGGGGTGCTTAACACCTTCCCCTTGAGGTTATTTCGAGCCCTTACCCTAAATCTCTGGTAAAGCAAACCAATCCATGAGTTAATTACTCTAGGTTCCCTAACGCACCATAAATCGTTAGGTGACAACTCTTCAAATACCCAATTCCCAAAGAGGAAACGAGTTATCACACCCCATGGAATGTCGAAACCCGGACCTCTCTCCGGGGAGGGAAAATAAGGGGCGCGACACAAAATATATTTACAACGTCCACGCGGGGCCCTTACACAAAAGAAAAAGAAAACCTAATCTATTTCAGGGACACAACCCCAGAAGCGACATCCTCAGGAACTATCGGTAGCTCTATCTTCGGGAACCCCTTCTTCCTCGGGGACACCTTCTTCACCTTCCCCATCCCTGGAGCCACTCACAGCATCCTCATCATCAGAAAAAACAAGGAACCTCGCATCGGTCTCCCGCGCCTTTGCTTCGACTATTTCTTCAGCATGGTCAACTCCTCAAGCGTGGATTTCTTTGAGAGTCTCCCTCCGGTCTTGGCACTTGGCTATACCATTAATTCATTTTTCCCGGTCGGAGGCCTCCCTCAACTCCGCTTGAACAACCCCGACATCCCTCAAGCATACGGCGATGGTATTATCAGCCGTAGCCTTCGTCTTCTCAACTTCAGCCTTGGCCTGTGAGACTTCGACCCGGGCTCTAGCAAGCTCTATCTCTAACTCCTCAATTTTCTTGGCCCGGGCCAAACTGTTCACTTTAACGTCTCGGAGTTGAGTTTTAGCCGAGGACAGTTGGGCTATAACAGCTTCCTTGTCGGCAGCGAGCTGATCCATGTTCTCTTTCCATCGATGGCAGTCAGCCTTAACTTGATCAACCTCGCCCCGGAGCTGCCCAATCATCTCCAACTTCAAATGCCTCCGACTTATAGGCTCGAGGGTCCGTCCTCGGCGAGGTCGAGTTCGAGCCCGATGGACCAGACTCGAGCTCGAAGACAGAATGCAATGCCTGGAGATCGGTACGAGGAATACCGAAGCTGAGAATGCTCGACCCCGAAATTGTACCATTATGGATCTATAACAGAATAAGCTAGATTCCTGCCACGCCCCCAAGATCATGGCACAAATCTTGAAATAGGATTGTACGATTTTGTACTACGCGATTAGACAGTTGTATCAAGAATATTCCTTACTATAAATAGAAATATACCTTATTTAGGGTTCCCTTATTATATAAAGGGGACCCCAATCATTTTTAAAATCATCTATTCTTTGAGAAAGAATATACTCTCTACTTTTTGCCTACTGTTCATCAGAATTGTCCTTTAGCTCAACTGCTCTTACTTTACTTTTCTTGCTTAATTGTTCTTATTGTTCTAAACCCACCTCGAGGTCACTAAGCTCGAGGTCACCGCTGCTGAGTTACATTGGTTTGATTCATTTATTTCTTTCATTTCTTGATTATTAATTGGTATTGAGCTAAATCACATATCTTTAAAACCATAAATTAAATTTAATTATTACTTGTATTTTCGAGGTAAACATTAAATTTATTCAAAGAATGAATTAAATATAGATTGCACAGTGATGACAATATTCCATTCAAACTAATAAATCAACCAATCATTTCGGTTTTGGAACCCTAATTACCTGCAACTAATTAAGAAAAGTTTGGACATTCGACCCTCAAAACCCAAATTTTCAAGATATTTGACAAAATTATCTACATACGAACACTTAAGTTTTGCAAAGTATTTGAAGTGATCGGAGGAAGTAGGTTGGGTAAAAATAGTAGAGGCTGCTATTGATTTCCAGAAGAGAAAGATAATTAGTCAAAATTTGCCTGCTCTTTTGTCTTTGTTTGTGAGAACATGATTAGACGTTAATGTGATGAGTTCATCTCATTTGGAAATCAAGGGCAATTAATGTCTATACTTTTGGATGTGATGTCACATCAAAGTTTGTGATTATTCACGTTTATGTTATGTTAATTGATATTGTAAATTTTTTTTACACCCTCATTAGATTAAACTGTTCCATAACAACAAATAACTCTCCGTAATATAATTTTTTTTACTATAAATATAACTTAAACTCGTACCTATATTCTTATTTTAATTGATATTCTCTCAGCTTTTGTTTCATGTAACATGTAAAAAGATCTTTCTTTGTGTTGAACCTTAGTGTGATGATCCAAAAGGTCATCACTCATTTTAGAAATAAACTGTGTTTCGAGACCTTAAAAACCTCTTTCAGTATCATCTTGATTTGCGTGCGCAGTTGGGACATATAGCCGAAAAGCCATTATGTGAAAATCTGTGAAAAATGATGAATTTTGCCTTTAAAATGAATTTAAGTTGACTTCGGTCAATATTTTGGGTAAACGGATCAGGACCCGTGATTTGACGGTCCCGGGGGGTCCGTAGGAAAATATGGGGCTTGGGCATATGCTCGAAATCGAATTCCGAGGTCCCAAGCCCGAGGAATGAATTTTTGAAGAAAATTATTTTCTGGAATATTTATGAGTTTTTGGAAATGAAATGTGTTTGAAATTTGATGGTATCGGGCCCGTATTCTGGTTCCGGAGCCCGGTACAGGTCTTATATGTGATTTAAGTTGAGTCTGTGAAGTTTGGTAAGAAACAGACTTGAAATGACGTGAATCGGACCTTATTTGAGAAAATTTGATGTTCTTAAGTGATTTCATGATTTTGATGCTAAATTCATAGTTGTTGATGTTATTTTGGTGATTTGAATGCACGAGCAAGTCTGTATGATGTTTCTAAGTTGGTGTGCATGTTTGGTTTGGAGCCCCGAGGGCTCGGGTGAGTTTTAGGTAGGCCACGGAGTGGAATTTTAACTTAGGAAATTGCAGGTTTTTCAGCTGGTATGATCAGGTCTGCAGGCTTCGCATGCGAAGCCTGGCTTGCAAATGTGAGAAAACCGCCGCAAATGTGAAAGGGACCTGGTCTGCCTTGGGGTCGCAAATGCGACATAGTGATCGCAAAAGCGATCTCGCAAATGCGAAAGGCCCATCTCATTTGCGAAGTGGCCTGGAATTTCCCTTGGTTGCAAAATGCGAAATTTCGGTCGCAAAAGCGACTTCGCAATGGCAATAATTGGCCACAAATGCGACAACAACAGATTTCTGAGGGGTTCGCAATTGCGAACCTTGGTCGCAATTGCGATACCTGCAACCTGTAAATTCATAACTTAGACGCATTTCAATCATTTTTCACACTCTTTCAAAACCAAAACACTGTTGGGCAATTTTTTAAAGACAACTTCTCTTCCAAATCAATTGTAAGTCGTTTCTAACTAGTTTTCTTCAATCTTTAACATCTTTTCATATGATTTCAACTCAAAATCATTAATTTTTATTGGAGGAAATTGGGTGTTTTGGGTAGAACCTAGGTTTTTCAAATTTTGGGGATTTGGACCTCGATTTGAGGTCCGATTCCAAAATAAATTATATATTTGGGTTCGTGGGGGAATGAGTAATCGGGTTTTGGTTCGAACCTCGGGTTTTGACCATGTGGGCCAGGGGGAAATTTTTGACTTTTTGGGAAAAACTTTAGAAAACTTATTTTCATGCATTAGAATTGATTCATTTAGTATTTATTGATGTAATTAAGTAACTTGTAGCTAGATACGAGCGAATTGGTGGTGGAATCAAGAGGTAAAGCGATAGTTGAGACTTGAATTGTTTTCGTGGCATCGAGGTAAGTGTTTGGCCTAACCTTAGCTTGAGGGATTAGGAGTTGTGTCTTATCCGCTATGTGCTAACTGTGGAGTACGACGTATAGGCATGGTGACAAGTAGCTATACGTCGGTGTCAAGCATGCCTGTATGTCTTGTATTGCAAACCGTTGTGGTTTATTGTGCTTCATGTGAGGATTATCATTATTGTTCCCTTGCGGGAATGTTATTGTGGTATTATTGTTTCCTTGCCGGGATGTTTGTTTTAATATTATTGTTCCTTTGCCGGGATGTTGTTATTATGCTCTTGTTTCCTTGCCGGGATTATTTTATGACTGGGGTTGATAAATGAAATGGGAGCGGGTTGCACGCGTGCAACGGAAATGTATGAAATGGGAGCGGGTTGCACGCCTGCACGGAAATATATGAAATGGGAGCGGGTTGCACGCCTGCAACGGGAATTATATGAAATGGGAGCGGGTTGCATGCCAGCAACGGAAATTATATGAAATGGGAGCAGGGTTGCACGCCTGCAACGGTAATATATGAAATGGGAGCGGGGTGCATGCCTGCAACGGTATAATATGAAATGGGAGCGGGTTGCACGCCTGCAACGGTACTATATGAAATGGGATCGGGTTGCACGCCTGCAACGGTATTACATGTGTACTTGTTCTTCTTATTTCCTTATCTCTGCTGGTATTTGATTTATGACATTCCTTATATTTCTCTACTGTTATTCTGTTGTTATTTGTTGCTCCCTGCAGCATGTTTCCCCCGCCCAACTTTAGTTATAATTATCTGCTTCTATTTCCGCTGTATATAATTTAACTGCATAGGTTTATTTGGTAGTTTGGTCCTAGCCTCGTCACTACTTCGGCGAGGTTAGGCTAGGCACTTACCAGCACATGGGGTCGGTTGTGCCGATACTTCACTCTACACTCTTTTGTGCAGATTCCAGTGCTGTAGACTTCGGACCGCAGTGAGATTGTTGTTTCTTATTCATCAGGCGACTCGAGGTAGTCCTGCAGGCATCCGCAGGCCTTGGCGTCTCCCTTTATCTACTATTCCTATTTCTTTCATGTATTTCCAAAGACAATGTTGTATTTATTTCTTTCAGACCTTTATTTGTAGTACTCCTAGACAGTCTGTGAAGTTGTGACACCAGTCTTGGGTAGATTTGTTATGGATTGGTATTAGCAGTATTATTAAAACATTACAATGCAGTCTTCCGCTTATTCCATTTTGTTGCTATCTAATTGTTGGCTCTTAACTATTATCGGATTAAAAATGGAAAAAAAGATAATAGTTCAGTTGGTTGGCTTGCCTAGCTTTCACTAGTAGGCACCATCACGACTCTCGATGGTGGGAAATCTGGGTTGTGACAAGTTGGTATCAGAGCTATAGGTTACATGGGTCTCATAATTCACAGACAAGCTTAGTAGAGTCTGAGAGATCAATATGGAAACGTCTGTATTTATCCCCCAAAGGGTATAGAGTTAGGAAAAACTTCACATCTATTCTTTCATGTCGTGCGGTTTGGTTTCTCAATGCTAATTGAATTTCTACTCTGTTATTTCGCAGATGGCGAGAACACGCGCTTCCTCATCCACTAACCAGCAGCCCGAGCCCCTAGCAGCAGCTCCCATAAGGCGTAGAGAGAGAGGTCGAGGTAGGGGCAGAGCTCAGCCTAGAGCAGCGGCACCAGCGACGGAGCCTTAGGTTGACTTTGATGATGAGGTTCCGGCCCTGACAATTCCTGTAGGCCCAGCTCAGGTCCCAGAGGGGTTTATTGCTACCTAGTACTCCAGGACGCTCTGGTCCGTCTAGTGGGCCTTATGGAGAGTGTCGCCCGGGCATGCTTGCGTCCTGTAGCACCAGCTGTCTCTCAGGCTGGAGGAGGAGCCCAGACTCCTGCTACTCGCACTTCAGAGCAGATCGTTCCCCAGTTTCAGACTCCAGCCGCTCAGCCAGTTGGAGCAGTTCAGCGGGGTATGGTGCTCAGACCGGTGATGGGGCAGCTATGTCTGCTGATGCCTTATGGAGATTGGATAGGTTTACCAAACTCTTTGCTACCACTTTCAGCGGTGCATCTTCTGAGAATCCCCAGGATTATTTAGACAACTGTCTGAGGTTCTCAAAAACATGGGGATAGTGGAGACCAATGGGGTCGACTTTGCTACTTTTCGCTTATCTGGATCCGGCAAGACTTGGTGGAGGGATTATTGTTTGGCTAGACTAGTTGGGTCACCAGCTTTGACTTGGGAGTAGTTTTTCCAGCTATTTTTGGAGAAGTTTCTTCCCGTCACTCAGAGAGAGATCTATCGTAGGCAGTTTGAGCGTCTCCAACAGGGTTCCATGACTGTTACACAGTACGAGAGCAGGTTTATTAATTTGGCCCATCATGCTCTACTTATACTTTCCACTCAGAGAGAAAGAGAGAGAGAGAGAGAGAAAGAGAGAGAGAGAGAGAGAGAGAGAGAAGGTTCATTGAGGGGCTCATTCAGCCCATTCGACTTTAGATGGCTAAGGAGACAGGGAGTGAGATTTCTTTTCAGGAGGCAACCAATGTGGCCAGAAGAGTTGAGATGGTTCTGTCGCAAGGAGGTGGTCAGGGGTCTGACAAGAGACCTCATCATTTAGGCAGATTCAGTGGCGCCTCGTCTGGAGGCAGAGATTTTTTTGGTAGAGGCCATCCTCCTAGGCCTTTTCAGTCAGTACTTTAGGCTTCTCACAGTGCCCTAGATAGCCGTGGTTCTCATATGAAGTATTCCGATCAACAGTCCTATAATGCACCACCAGCTCCTATCAGTGCACCTCCGCTTCAGAGTTTTCAGGGGCGTCAGCCCCAGCAGCCGATGGCTTGTTTTACTTGTGGCGACACGAGGCACATTTCTAGATATTGTCCTCGAGTATCGAGCAACTCTCAGCATCCGGGTTCCCGTACCATGGTTCAAGCACCGAGTGTTCCACAGCCCGCCCAAGCAGCCAAATGTTGAGGCAGAGGAGCTAGAGGTGGAGGTAGAGGTGTTAGAGGTGGAGCTCAGGCCGCTAGAGGTGGAGGCCAGCTAGTTGCAGGCCGTCCCAGAGATGTAGTCCAGGGTGGTGGGGCCAAGCCCCGATGTTATGCTCTTCCAGCCAAGCCTAAGGCTGAGGCTTCCGATGCAGTTATCACAGGTATGGTTTTGGTTTGTAGTAGGGATGCTTCAGTGCTATTTGATCCAAGGTCTACATACTCTTATGTGTCATCTTATTTTGTGCAGTATCTGGTCATGCCTAGTAATTCTTTGAGTGCTCATGTTTTTGTGTCTACACCGGTGGGTGATTCTATTATGGTAGATCGTGTTTATCGCTCTTGTGTAGTTGTGATTGGGGGTCTTGAGACATGAGTAGACTTATTACTGCTGGACATGGTTGATTTTGATGTCATATTGGGGATTGACTGGTTATCACCTTACCACGCTATCTTGGACTGTCATGCCAAGACTGTGACCTTAGCCTTGCTGGGGTTTCCTCGTTTAGAGTGGAGAGGGACTCCTGGTCATTCTAGTGTTATCTCATATGTGAAGGCTCGACGTATGGTCGAGAAGGGGTGTTTGGCCTATTTGGCATACGTTTGTGATTCTAGTGCCGAGGTTCCTTCTATTGATTCTATGCATGTTGTCCGTGAGTTCCCTGAGGTATTTCCTTCAGACCTACCGGGTATGCCACCCGACATGGATATTGACTTCTGCATTGATTTGGCTCCAGGCACTCAGCCTATTTCTATTACGCCATATCATATGGCCCCTCCTGAGTTGAAAGAATTAAAGGAGAAGTTGCAAGACTTGCTTGAGAAAGGCTTCATTAGACCTAGTGTCTCGCCTTGGGGTGCGTCAGTGTTGTTTGTCAAGAATAAGGACGAATCGATGAGAATGTGTATTGATTACCAGCAGTTGAACAAAGTTACAATCAAGAATAACTATCCATTGCCGAGGATTGAAGATTTGTTTGATCAGCTCCAGAGTGCCATGGTATTTTCGAATATTGATTTGAGATCTGGCTACCATCAGTTGAGGATTAGGGCATCGATGTCCCTAAGACAGCTTTCCGCACTCGGTACGGGCATTATGAGTTCTTGGTAATATCATTCGGGTTGACTAATGCCCCAGAAGCTTTTATGGATTTGATGAACTGAGTGTTCAGACCTTACTTGGATTCGTTCGTGATAGTCTTCATTGATGATATTTTGATCTATTCCCGCAGCTTAGGGGAGCACGGGCAATATCTTAGAGTGGTTCTTCAGACTTTGAGGGACAATCAGTTGTATGCCAAGTTTTCGAAGTGCGAGTTCTGGTTGAGTTCAATTGCATTCCTGGGTCATGTTGTATCAGCAGAGGGTATTCAGGTTGATTCGAAGAAGATAGAGGCAGTCGAGAACTGGCCTAGACCCGTATCAGCTACAGAGATCTGAGATCTGGAGTTTCTTGGGTTTGGCAGGCTATTATCATCGCTTTGTGGATGGGTTTTCATCTATCGCAGCCTAGATGACTAGGTTGACCCAGAAGGGTACCCAGTTCAGGTGGTCGGACGAGTGTGAGGCGAGCTTTCATAGGCTCAAGATAGCTTTGACCATGGCACCAGTGTTGGTTTTTCCCACAGGTTCAGGGCCTTACATAGTGTATTGTGATGCTTCTCGTATTAGACTTAGTGCGGTGCTGATGCAGGATAGCAAGGTCATTGCCTATGCTTCGCGGTAGTTGAAGATTCATGAGAAGAACTATCCACTCCATGATTTGGAGTTAGTAGCCATTGTTCACGCGTTGAAGATTTGGAGGCATTATTTGTATGGCGTGGCATGTGAGGTGTTCACGGATCACAAGAGTCTGTAGTATTTGTTCAAGCTGAAGGAGCTAAATTTGAGGCAGAGAAGGTGGTTGGAGCTATTAGAGGACTATAATATTACCATCGTATATCATCCGGAAAAGGCCAATGTGGTGGCCGATGCTTTGAGTAGGAAGTCAGCCAGTATGGGCAGTCTTACTTATATTCCGGTCGGTGAGAGACCACTTTCTTTGGATGTTTAGGCTTTGTCCAATAAGTTCGTGAGGTTGGATGTTTCTGAACCCAGCCGGGTTTTATCTTGCACAATTGCTCGTTCTTCTTTATTGGAGTGTATCCGAGATCGGCAGTATGATGATCCTCATTTGTGTGTCCTTAAAGGCACGGTACAGCACGGAGGTGCCAAGCAGGTTACCTTAGGAGATAATGGAGTTTTGAGGCTGCAGGTTCAAGTTTGTATGCCAAATGTAGATGGGCTTCGAGAGTTGATTTTAGAGGAGACCCATAGTTCCCGGTACTCTATTCATTTGAGAGCTGCGAAGATGTATCAGGATCTGCGGCAGTGTTATTGGCTCGGTGTTTGAATTGTCAGCAAGTTAAGTACGAGCATAAGAGGCCTAGTGGTTTGTTCTAGAACATTGAGATTCCTGAGTGGAAGTGGGAGCGTGTCACTATGGACTTTGTTGTTGGACTCCCATGGACTCAAAGGAAGTTCGACGCAGTGTGGGTCATTGTTGATAGGCTCACCAAGTCAGCACATTTCATTCATGTGGCAGTCTCCTATTCTTCCGAGAGGTTAGCTGAGATCTATATCCGAGAGATTGTTCGTCTTCATGGTTTTCCCGTGTCTATCATTTCGGATCGAGGTACGCATTTTACCTCACATTTTTGGAGAGCAGTTCAGTGGGAGTTAGGCACACGGGTTGAGTTGAGCACAACGTTTTATCCTCAAACGGACGGGCAGTCCGAGCGGACCATTCAGATTTTGGAGGATATGCCCCGAGCTTGTTTCATTGACTTTGGAGGCTCGTGGGATCAGTTTTTGCCTTTAGAAGAGTTTACCTACAATAACAGCTACTAGTTGAGTATCCAGATGACTCCTTATGAGGCTTTGTATGGTAGGCGGTGTCAGTCACCAGTTAGATTGTTTGAGCTGGGAGAGGCTCGGTTGTTGGGTACGAATCTAGTACAAAAAGCCTTGGACAAGGTTAGGATCATTTAGGATAGGCTTCATACAGCTCAGTCCAAGCAAAAGAGTTATGCCGACCGTAAGATTCGTGATTTGGCTTTCATGGTCGGTGAGCGGGTATTGCTTCGAGCATCGCCTATGAAGGGCGTGATGAGATTTGGAAAGAAGGGCAAGCTTAGCCCTAGGTTCATTGGCCCGTTTGAGATTCTTGATCGAGTGGGATAGGTGGCTTACAGACTTGCGTTGCCGCCGAGCTTATCAGCCATACATCTAGTGTTTCATGTGTCCATGCTTCAAAAATATCACGGCGATCCATCCCACATGTTAGATTTCGGCACTGTCTAGTTGGACAAGGACTTGTCCTATGAGGAGGAGCTGATAGCTATTCTAGACCGGCAGGTTCGTCAGTTGAGGTCGAAGAGTTTTCCTTCTGTTCGTGTTTAGTGGACAGGTCAGCCTACTGAGGCATCGACCTGGGAGTTCGAGTCTGATATGCGGAGCCGTTATCCCCATCTTTTCCCCGACTCATGTACTTCCTTCTTATGTCCGTTCGAGGACGAATGGTTGTTTTAGAGGTGGAGAATGTGATGACCCAAAATGTCATCACTTGTTTTAGAAATAAATTTTGTGTTCCAAGGACTTAAAAACCTCTTTCAATATCACATCGATTTGCGTGCGCAGTCTGAGCGCGTAGCCATAAGCCAATATGTGAAAATCGGTGAAAAATGATGAATTTTGCTTTTAAAATAAATTTAAGTTGACTTTGGTCAACATTTTGGGTAAACGGACCCGGACCCATGATTTGACGATCCCAGAGGGTCCGTAGGAAAATATGGGACTTTGGCGTATGCCCGGAATTGAATTCCGAGGTCCCAAGCCCGATGAATGAATTTTTGAAAAAAATTATTTTCTAGAATATTTATGAGTTTTTGGAAATGAAATGTGTTTGAAATTTGATGGTATCAGGCCCGTATTCTGGATCCGGAGCCCGGTACAGGTGTTATATATGATTTTAAGTTGAGTCTATGAAGTTTGGTAAGAAACAAACTTGAAATGATGTGAATCGGACCTTATTTGAAAAAACTTTAAAAATTTATGTTCTTAAGTGATTTCATGATTTTGATGCTAAATTTATAATTGTTGATGTTATTTTGGTGATTTGAATGCACGAGCAAGTCCGTATGATGTTGCTAGGTTGATGTGCATGTTTGGTTTGGAGCCCCGAGGGCTCGGGTGAGTTTTGGGTAGGCCACGGAGTGGAATTTTAACTTAGGAAATTGATGGTTTTTCAGCTGGTATGATCAGGTATGCAAGCTTCCAAATTGATTGTAAGTCGTTTCTAACTAGTTTTCTTCAATCTTTAACATCTTTTCACATGATTTCAACTCAAATTCAATGATTTTCATGGGGGAAATTGTGTGTTTAGGTAGAACCTAGGTTTTTCAAATTTTGGGGATTTGGACCTTGATTTGAGGTTAGATTCCAAAACAAATTATATATTTGGGTTCATGGGGGAATAGGTAATCGGATTTTGGTTCGAACCTCGGTTTTTGACCATGTGGGCCCGGGGCGATTTTTGATTTTTTGGGAAAAACTTTAGAAAACTTATTTTCATGCATTATAATTGATTCATTTAGCATTTATTGATGTAATTAAGTAACTTGTGGCTAGATACGAGCGAATTGGTAGTGGAATCAAGAGGTAAAGTGATAGTTGAGACTTGAATTGTGTTTGTGGCATCGAGGTAAGTGTTTGGTCTAACCTTAGCTTGAGGGATTAGGAGTTGTGTCTTATCCGCTATGTGCTAACTGTGGAGTACGACGTATATGCATGGTGACAAGTAGCTATACATCGGTGTCAAGCATGCACGTGGGTCTTGTATTGCAATCGTTATGACTCCATTGTGGTTTATTGTGCTCCATGTGAGGATTATCATTATTGTTCCATTGCCAGAATGTTGTTGTGGTATTATTGTTCCCTTGCCGGGATGTTTGTTGTAATATTATTGTTCCCTTGCCAGGATGTTGTTATTATGCTCTTGTTTCCTTGCCGGGATTATTTTATGACTGGTGTTGATAAATGAAATGGGAGCGGGTTGCACGCCTGCAACGGAAATGTATGAAATGGGAACGGGTTGCACGCTTGCAACGGAAATATATGAAATGGGAGCGGGTTGCACACTTACAATGGGAATAATATGAAATGGAAGTGGGTTGCACGCCTGTAATGGTAATACATGAAATGGGAGAGGGTTGCACGCCTGCAACGGTACAATATGAAATGGTAGCGGGTTGCACGCCTCCAACGGTACTATATGAAATGGGATCAGGTAGCACGCCTGCAACGGTGATTTATGGCATTCCTTACATTTCTCTACTGTTGTTATGTTGTTATCTGTTGCTCCTCGTAGCATGTTTTCCCCGCCCTACTTTAGTTGTAATTATCTGCTTCTATTTTTGCTATATATGATTTAACTACACATGTTTATTTGGTAGTCTGGTCCTAGCCTCTCACTACTTCGCCGAGGCTAGGCTAGGCACTTACCAGCACTTGGGGTCGGTTGTGCTGATACTACACTCTGCACTCTTTTGTGCAGATCCCAGTGCTGTAGACTTCGGACCATAGTGAGATTGTTGTTTCTTGTTCATCAGGCGACCCGAGGTAGTCCTGCAGGCGTCCGCAGGCCTTGGCATCTCCCTCTATCTACTATTCCTATTTCTTTCATGTATTTCCAGAGACAATGTTGTCTTTATTTCTTTCAGACCTTTATTTATAGTACTCCTAGACAGTCTGTGAAGTTGTGACACCAGTCTCGGGTAGATTTGTTATGGATTGGTATTAGCAGTATCATTAAAACATTACAATGCAGCCTTTCGCTTATTCCATTCTGTTTTTATCTAATTGTTGCCTCTTATCTGTTATCGGATTAAAAATGGAAACAAAGTAAATAGTTCAGTTGGCTGGCTTGCCTAGCTTTCACTAGTAGGCACCATCACGACTCTTGAGGGTGGAAAATACGGATCGTGACACTTAGTAAACATTTCATACTCCATTTTTAAATCGGAAAAGGCCTAAAAATGTCACTCAACTATCAAAAATGGCCTATCTATGCCATCCGTTAAAAGGTTGCTATTTCAATGACACTACCATTATACTTTTGGCCTATTTATGCCATTGTCTGCTAACGGTTCCATTTTCTGATTTTTAAATAATAAGAATTAATTTTTCGACCCATTTTTTTCACGTGTCTTTATATTACTAGTTCTTCTTTACTTGACCCTACATTTCTTTTAACCTTGGTTGCTATTTGAGGAGATGGAGGCTGCTGTATTGCGACCTGTAAAATTTTCGGTGTCATGTTCCACCTCAACCTCAATATCGTCTCATCAACAGCCGTTAGATTCCTCGTTCCAAAAATCTTTCAGAATTACCTCCTCCTTTAAGACGCCCATGATTGCCTGAGCTTCCGACCCCAAAACTGACCAACCAAATCCCAGCACTGATGAACCTAGCCTTCCTTTCCTACCACATGTTACCCCCGGTCCCTCCCTTTAACTCCTCTCAGAACACTTAACTTTTCATTAATCACGATTTTCACAATCATTTTGGCAATATTTTCAAAATCTTAACGAGTAATTTATTGTATTTTATTGGATTATTATTTACATACTGCTACTCACCTGTGAGGTCGTTTTTGAAATTTTATGACAAGCAGGAGGATTTGAACTTCTTATTAAAACTGGGAGTTGGTTCAGTCGCTGGAGGACCTGTGATAAAGTATGGAAGTGTCATTTTTCTCTAGGGTTTAGTTTTGGGTTATGTGGTGAAAGTTTATCGGGTTGGGCTTGGTTAATTATATATAATCAGGGTTAAAAAAAATGTATGGTCAAGAAAAGAAGAACCAATAATAAAAGACACGTGGCAAAGGTGGGGTCGAAAAATTAATTCTTATTATTTAAAAATTAGAAAATGAAACCGTTAGTAGACGGTGGCATAAATAGGCCAAAAGTGTAAAGGTAGGGCATGAAAATAGCTGACCTTTTAATGGATGACATAGATTGACCATTTTTGATAGTTGAGTGGCAATTTTAGGCCTTTCCGTTTTTAAATCCAAAATGCTTCACTTGCACAATTTGGTTTCTTGCACGTTTGTCATTCATTTCTCGTTCATTTAATAACTTTATCAACTCTTTGGACACTGACTCATTATCATATTCTTAAAGATATCTTTTAATTTTTGTATTGTGCTTTTCTTTTTAGTTTGTTTAAGATAAATATTATACTTTTTTATTTAAAAATAATTTAACTTTAAACTTTCTATTTTACCCCTAATGATATGATTTACACCCACACAAATATTTATGATTTATTTTAGACCATAAATTTTAAAAGTCTTACTTTTTTCAAAAGTCGTGCTGAAGCTAAATACCGCTACATAAATTGAGAGTTACTTTTTGTTACTCCCATCATAATATTTTATGTTAAAAATAAAAATAATAAATTTTTTACAAAAAAATCAAAATAAGGGAGATAATTGTAATATTATAAACCATGAAAGAAGCGTGAGGGGGAGCCTCTAAAATTAAGTTTTTGTTTTTGCTTCTCACTCTCGTTGAGAGAGAAATATATTCTCTTGGCCATCTCAATGATGTAATCATTCAACTTCGAACCAGTGAATCATAGGAATCAGGGCCAGAGCCACCTTGAAGCAAGGGGATTCAAATGATACCCATTGTTCAAAAAATTTACTTATTATGCGTACGTCTTATAAGCTAAAATAATAAAATGCGTGATAAATACAATAGGAATTTAGACATGCTTTCAACTTCAGCAAATAAAGCCCAACACTGATAGAAATATGTCAATTACAGCTAGTGTGAGAAATGGTATATCTCTATGCTTACATATCATATATGCATGTCAAAAGAATGATTTCACGGTGATTAACCCAAGTACTCACACTTTTAGATAAACTGTCTGACAAATGCCCACACAACTGACATACAATCACTCAGAACTGACGGGTGTCTGACATCAATGCCCCTTACCAAAGCACGTGTATGTGTGTGTGTATATATATATATGTACATGCGCTCACTGCTGGTATGTCAGCCCGATCCACAATAATACTCACAACTCGGCTCTCAGGCCCCCCCTCAGTCATCAATCTCTAAAGTCTCAAGGGCTCATAAATCTTGTACCACTCAGCCCAAATAATAATAACATGTGATGCAAAATGCATGATAGCAAAGACTAAGATATGACATGTTATTTAAGAATCATGACTCAGTATATAATTACAATTAAAGCAATTAACTCAAAACAACATAAATAACCTCATTAGGTCTCAATCGAATAAGCACATAGCATAAACATGACTTCTAACATGAATCACAGTTCGGTTACTCTAACAAGTAAGGATTTCACTGATAGGACAAGACTTGATAATACTACCGTATAAAAGAATTAACCGGATGATTATTACTACACACGCCCGTAACCTATCATGTATGTCACCCCAACACAATATAAATAATATATTTTCCAGGGAACAAAATTCTCCACTAGTAAAATCCTTCTATGTGAATGTGATAACCAAGTCGCGAACGCGATGCCCAGTAACCAACACCTAAGAGGACCACAACATGTGATCGCGATGAGCAACGCGTGCAATTCCTCAGGCCTCCCTTTCCTTTTTCGCAAATGCATCCACTCACTCGCGTACATGGTGAACAAACACCCAAAGCTTCGCGGTCGCATATTTCACCTCGCGAATGTGTTAAACAAAAACCCACCAGCTTGAAATGACTCTCCGCGATCACGGCCCTATCCTCGCAATCGCGGAAGAGGAAACCAGGTGCCTAGAAATTAGCAACTCCTCTAAGTCTAAAATGAATCCGAACTTGATTCAAATCATACCCAAGGCTCCCAGGACCCCATCCAAACATACCAACAGGTCCTAAGACATTATACAAACTTACTCAAAGAATCAAATCACATCAAACAATATCAAAATCACGCATCGCACCCCAATTCAAGCCTAATAAAACTAATGAATTTCCAACTTCTAAAACTAATGTCAAATTATTGTCACGACCATAATATTCCTCCGAAGGATGTCGTGATGGTACCTAGTCTCTATGACTAGGTAAGCCTAGCATGCATAGAGAAATAGCGAAAATACTGCTAAAACTTCAAATAAAACCTTCACACTATAATAATAAACTCAACAGTACACTAGTCAACATTTCCCCAAAACCTAGTGGAACAGAGTCATAAGCTCTACAAGAAAGTACTAATAGCTCTCGATAGACATTACTATTTGAAACAAGAAGTAAACAGTAGAATATCTAAAATAGAAAGGGACTCTGAGGCCTGCGGACGCCGAGCAAGTAGACCTTGAAGTCTCCAAAGGTAGTTACTCAATCAACCTCTAGCATCCAGCACGGGCAGACGTACCTAAATCTATACAAAATGATGTGCAGAAGTGCAGTATGAGTACACTATAATGATCCCAGTAAATATCAAGCCTAACTTTGGTAGAGTACTGACAAGGTCAGATTAAGACACCTACTAGGACATAATAAACAATATGTAAATATAATAACGATAAATAATAGAGGGCAGAGAAATTGCTTGTATGAAACAAGTTAACAACATATATAAACTAACACTGAAATTTTAAGCATAGAAATAACATAAAGGAAGCAATTAATATGAATCACCAAAGTTAAATACAGATCCAAACTGATAAGACAATGAAGAATAAAAGCAACAAGAAGAATTTCACAATAACTTTATACAACATGAGATGAACAAGAATCACGGACGAGATACCACCTTGTACACAATAAGAATCACAACTGAGGTACCGCCTCATATACAACAAGAATCACAATCGAGGTACCGCCTCGTACTCACATTTATCAATTTCAATCACAATCTTTCCTTATACCTCCACATGAGCCTTACATTTAAATAGTTTCAGAAACATTTTTCACAAAATAGCTACACACACTTTATCCCACCTTATGACGTCGTATGGCTTCAAGTCATTCCCTTACAAGCAACACGCACATAAGTCCCACCTTATGCCGCCGCATGCACATTAACCCTTATCCTTATACCACTATATGCATATCAATATCACATCACAATAACAACTCGCACCACATGTGTCCATATATCACAACTTGCCAATTATCAACAATATCAATATTTCCATAACAATAGCCCATGGCTCAACTACAATGTGTACAAGAATATCAAGAATAATAATGAATGTAAATTTTTCAACAAGAAAGATGTATCAACAACTAACACTTCGCCTTAATGTGATAAAAACTTTCACAACTTCAACACCAATAACTCAACAAAGAGAAAGATAATGTGTAACCATGATACCAAATAAGAATAACTCATAATGGAAGAGATAATATATACCAATGACTTCAAATAAGGACACTCAACAATAAAAGAGATAACATGTAATAATGACTTTAAATAATGATAGTTAACAATGAAAGAGATAACATGTAACAATGACTTCAAATAATGATAATCAATAGTGAAAGAGACAATATGTAACAATAACTTCGAATAATGATAAATCAACAACGTAAGAGTCAACATGCAACAATAACTTCAAATAATAGTAATCAACAATGGAAGAGATAACATGTAACAATGAAAGAAGCGACAAGTTCGACTAAAGCGTAAGAGCAAAATATCAAGTAATATGTGGAACAAGTGTTAACAAAGTCATTTAAGGCATGTAAGGATAGACCAACACAAGTAAGAGTAGATTGACTATGAGAACTTAGAACATGATATGACAATTCGGTTAAAGCACAGAAAGAGTCTAAGTAGCCTAAACCGGTAAAATACCACATATAACCTGTATACCCACTCGTCAGCTTCCGTACACGACTTTCACATAGCACGAATGACAAAATCAATCCAAATCCTAAGGGGTCGTTTGCCAACACAAATTTAGGCAAGATACTTACCTCAACCAGGCCAATTCAACCCTCTAAAATAGTTTTTCCCTTAAAATTCGCCTCCACATGGCTCAAATCTAACCAAAATCGACTTAATATCATAAAATAATGCAACGGAAATCAGTTACAATAGATAAATCCATGATCTTTATACTTTTCCCAAAAAGTCAGCCCGGTGAAAACCTAGGTCCAAGGGTATATTCTGACTACCCATAACCCCACAAGTTCATATATGTGATTAGTTTCAAAATCTGAGTCCAAATTGACTCTAAAAACTCAAATTCTTGTTTTTTCAAAAACTTGACAAAGTTCCACAAATGTTCACTTTGATTCACATGATTTTGATGTTAAAACTAAGATATATTGATGTAATATAGTTGGAAATAGATTTGAATCACTTATCCAAAGTTTGTACATGAAAATCCCCTCGCCAAATTGCCTCCTACCGAGTCTAGGTTCTAAAATGAGAGAATATGATATGAAATCCAGACTTTCTAACATTTTGTTCAGTTACAGATGTTGCAATTGTGACACTATTGTGAACCCTCACAATTGCGAAGAAAACTCGCAATTGCGGTACTGACAACTTAAGGAAATTCTCGCAAATGCAAAAATGGGTTCGCAAATGTGAACCCTACTTGCCTCGCAAAAGCGACAATGTTGTCGCAAATACAAACCTAGCCCAGCCCATGATACCTTTGCAATTGCGATGCCTGTGCGACCCTGGTGTTCGTAAATGCGACACCAGAGGCTGATGCATCCCAGATTTCTGGTTTTCAGTCCAAAACACTCTGATGCATGACCGAAACATATTTGAGGGCTCAGGTCTCCAAACAAAATATCCACATAAGTCTAAAAACATCATACGAACTTACTCATATGATCAAAACACAAAAATAACATCTAAAACTACGAATCGTACATTAAAAAGCTTAAGTTTCAAAGTAAATTTCAAGAACTTCTAGAATTGCTACTAGGTGTTCGAATCCTATAAATTCGGCTCCAAATGATTCAAATTTTGCAGACAAGTTCTAAATAGCATACAACAACAACAACAACAACAACAACAACCTAGTGTAATCCCACAAGTGGGGTCTGGGGAGGGTAATATGTACGCAGACCTTACCTCTACCCCGAGGGGCAGAGAGGCTATTTCCAGGAAAGTTCTAAATAGCATAATGAAGCTATTCCAATTCCCAAAATTAATTTTCGAACTCGATGGCCAAAAATCAGCCGACGGTCAAAATTTTCAACTTCAAATTGCCAAATTCGGCAAAACAATACAAATCAATCTACGGACTTTCAAATTCAAATTTCGGGAATACGCCCAAGTCCAAAATCACGATACGAAGCTATCAGAGCCATCAAAACACCGTTCCGGGGTCGTTTTTACAAAAGTCAAAGTTTGGTCAACGTTTCTAAGTTATGCTTCTTTGTCAAGAATCAAAGGGTCCAAATGTCTTCTCAGAATGAAACTAATCAACCTCGTAAATCATAAAACCATAAACACACATGTGTGAAACAAAAAAAAAGGTAACGAGGTGCAATTATACAAAACCATCGGTTGGGTCGCTACAATTATATCAAACCAACTCCGATTGACCTTAAATTTTACACACAAGTCATAAATGACACAAAGGACCTACACCAATTCCCAGAACTGAAATCCGAACCCAATATCAACAAAGTCACTCTCAAGTCAAACCTCTCAACCTTCCAAACCTTTAACTTTCACCAAAAATCCTCAGACCAACATACAGACCTCCAAATAAACATCCAGGCATCCATCTAAGTCCAAAATTACCATACGAAGCTATTGGAACCATCAAAACTCTATTCCTGAGTCCTACATAAAAAAGTCAAACTCCGTTTAACTCTTTCAAATTAAGCTTCCAACCTTGGGAATAAATGCCTTAATTCACTCCAAAACTTCCCTAAAACTAATCCAACCACCTCGGAAAGTCATATAACCACAAATGGACATAGAAGAAGCAAAAAATAGAGAAACATGACTATAATACACAAAATGCCTGGTTGTGGGAAGGATCTGCTAGCACCTGTCTATAAAATCCTTAGCATCCTCTGACTCTACCCCCACTAACTTTCGGAGGCTTAAGCCTCCCAAATTGCTCTAGTCTCTTCTACTCCTCATTACTCAAAGGTGGACCGACCTCGGCTCGAGCAACAGCAACCGGCTGGGGTTGGTAGTACCCCCAGCATCTGGAGTCCCCGAGTTATCTGCTCTAGAGTATAGGCGCCGAGAGTTTGGGCACCTTCCCTAGCCTGTGAAGTAGATGGGGCAGTTGGAACGGAGACCACCTGAGGCAGGCTCGTGCACACAGTCAAAATATGGTATAAGGCCTCTTGAAGGCCTGAGATCACAATGGGCATAGCTCTTGCCTGAGTTGGTCCCCGACTCAATAATATCTGGTATATGCTCCTCGGCTGGAGTAATTGGTGGCTCCATAGGTGTTGCCCTAGCTGTAGTACGAGCAGCACCTCGGCCTCTACTGCATCCCAGGCCTCAGCCCTAGCTGGTGGTACTGGTGGTCGTCTACCTAATCCAGTCGTACGCGTTCTCACCACTTGTGAAAGAATAGAAGAGTAGAAGTTCAGATTCTTAAATTACAAATTCGTACGATAAGAATACAAGAAAGTAAAGTCTCCTAATGGTTTGGTAGCCTCTCGAAGATAAGTATAGACGTCTTTGTACCAATCTGCACGAATCTACTAAACCTGCTCATGACTCGTGATACCTAAGCAACCTAGTGCTTTGATACCTACTTGTCATGACCCAAAATCTCAACACGTCGTGATGGTACCTAACACACTTGCTAGGCAAGCTGACAATCACATAACAACTAAACATTTGAATAAAATGTGTATTAATAAACTCAACAACTGAAATCTCATGAAAATATGATATAGTAATTGAAATACTACTACAACCACCCCAAGAATCTTGTGTCAACGAGCACATGAGCACTACTAAATATCAACATAAACCAAAACTCTAGTAAAACTGTCTGAGTAATAGAATAGTATTGAAGAAAATAAAAGGAAAGAGATTCAAGGTTTGTGGACGTTATAGCAGTTACCTCGAAGTCTCCCAAGTAGGTACTAGTACAAACCTAGTACTCACCACGTCCGGATGTACTAGGATCTATATACTAAGTGCAAAGTGTAGTATGAGTACAACCATACCAAATTTGTAACAGAACTAATCTTGGGCTGAAAGAAGTGATGAGCTTAGAAGAAAACAGTCGGAGTCCAATATAATGACAACACATGTTTAATGATGACATAAACAATAAACAATTCAGAGAAATTATTATAATCAACACGTTCATATTATAGAAATTTAGACATACATTCAAGTTCAAAAATTAAAGCTCAACACTAGCAGGAATATGTCAATTACAGCTAGCTTGAGTAATGGTACATCTCTATGTCTACATATCAGATATGCATGTCAAATGAATGATTTCACGGCGATATCCCAAAGTACTCACAGATCATGATTACCGTGGTGCACACCCACACGCTTGTAACCTAGCATATACGTCACCCCAACACAACATAAATAATAAGTTTTGCAGGGATAAATACCCTCAATTCCAATTTAGAAATGTTACTTACCTCAAAGCGCACAACTCGATGCTTCAACAAACCCTTGCCTCGCAAATCGGCCTCCGAACGAATCGAATCTAGCCACAAACAACTCAATATAATCAATACAATCAAAAACTGAAACCCAAAAGGTCAACCCCAGACTCGTACCTCAGAACTCGAAAAAATTCATAAATTTTGGATACCCATTCGATTACGAGTCCAAGCATACCAAAATCATCTAATGTCAACCTTAAATCGACCTTTAAACCTCCATTTTTATCATTTGTTGAAACGTTTCTACAAAATTTACCATTTTCCTACTCCAAATCACCAAATAAATGACATAAACAAGGATGGAATTATGATTAATGAACCAATTTGAGTAAAAAACACTTACCCCGATCAAAGACGTGAAAATTTCCGCCATAATCGCCCAACACCGAGCTCGACAACTTAAAATGTGATATAATAACTCTAACCCTCGATTTGAGTTTTTAACAGTCTTCCCAGGCATTACCCTTCGTGATCACGGAAAGTCCCTCGCGACCGCGAAGAAAAACAATCTCTAGTAGTAAATCCTTCTACGTACGTGATAACCAAGTCGCGAACACTATGACCAGTAACCAATACCTACGCGATCGTGGGGCATAATACGCGATCGCGATGAACAATGCGTGCAATTCTATCATGACCCAAAATCCAACTAGTCGTAATGGCATCTAACTTAACCCGCTAGGTAAGCCAATTAACAACAATCCCATTTCAAATGAGATTTATAATGAGAAAATAAATGATGAAATGACTGAACTGTTACACAACTTCCCCAAGGACTGGTAGTAGAAATTATGAGCTTCTAAGATTTAGAGTTTACAAAGCTGGTATGAAATAAATACATCATTAATTTGAAATATACATGAACAGATTAATAATTCTACAACTACCAAGAACAAGAGATAGTTATGATCGGAACGCAGGTACATATTCAATGCCAGAAATCGCCATACACATCAACATCAACATCCAAAATCTACATGCAAGGTACAGAAGTGTAGTATGAGTACGACCGACCTCATGTACTCAATCAGTAACAAACCTAACCTTAGGTTGAAATTAATGACGAGCTTGGACAATGGTCAGAGTACAACACCAACAGCCAACAACAACACATAGCAATATAATAAAAGTAGTACAACAAACAACTCAAAGATATAATGCTCAGCCTGCTCATAGTTAAGGAAAATAGGCATGATTTTCAAGTATAACGGTAAAACCCAAATCTTTCACTTAAATCACCAAAATATGAGTAAGTCAGAAATATGTGATTTTGTCAAAAACCTTCAGCAGCAGATAAGATGTTTCAATCTCAAATAGCGTGAGGAAAGTAAATCTATATGCCTACATGTCAATATGCATTTGAAGACAGAAATGTCACCAAACCGTGTAGCATGAGGAAATGCATCTCTATGCCTGTCTGTCAAGTTTGCATGTCGAATGCAATGCATCACAGTGTTAAACTCATGTACTCACACTCTCAGAGTACTCAATATCACTGTTTCGCACTCCCATTCATCATGCTCAATCACTAAGCACACTTAGTCACTCAGTACGATATGGTACCTGCTGCGGCGCAAAGCCCAATTCCATCATGGATCAATAAATACTACGTTCACAGTTGGTATGTCAAACTTTGAAAGGGTGGATCTTGCCCTAGCGCTAATAAAAATCTGTTGCGGTGTGCATCCCGATCTCATCATAAATTAAAATACCTGTAGTGGCATGTAGCCTGATCCCATCATGAATCAATAGTACTTATTGTGGCCTGCAGCCCGATCCCATCATGAATCAATAATACCTATTGCGGCGTGCAGCCTGATCCTATCAATATCACTCACAGTCAGGCCCTCGGCCTCAACTCATTCATCAATCTCTCCAGTCTCTCGAGCTCACAAATCTCATGCCAATCAGCCCAAATAATGGTACATGATGTAATAATATATGATAACATAGACTGGGATATGGTGTGCAAATGAATGAATATGACTGGGTATGTAATTGTAATTTAGACAAATAACTCAACAACAAAAATGACCTCAATGGGTCCCAACAGAATAAGCACACATCCTAAACATGGTTTCCAACATAGATCACAGCTCGATTACTCTAGCATATAGAAATTTCATGGATACAAATAATATTAGGTAACTACACAGTACCACTGAGTCAATTGAGTCATAAATCACACGATGCACGCCCACACGCCCGTCACCTAGCATGTGCGTAACCTCAACACCAAACACATAACATGTATATTCAGGGGTTCATACCCTCATCACAAAGTTTAAAAGTGCTACTTACCTCAAACTAGCCAAATCCAATACCAAGCTAGCCAAACAATACTCTAGAAATGCCATCCCTAGAGTACCGACCTCCGAACGACTCAAAACTATCTAAAAATAACTCAAGAATACCAAATAATGCCAAAGGAAGCAAACCAAATCGATAAAGGTCGAATCTTTAATCAAAATCCCAAAGTCAACCAAAAAAGTCAAACACGTGCTCGCACCTCGGAACCCGACAAAATTTACAAAATCCGAAAACCCATTCAATTACATGTCCAACCATATTAGTTTCACTCAAATCGGACTCCGAATCGATGTTCAAAACTCAAAAATTCACTTTATGTAATTTTAGACGAAAATCCTAAGTTTCTCTTTAAAATTCATAATTCAAATGACAAAATCACCTCCAACCATCATAGGATTCTGCAATATCTTCTCCTATGAAAGATACCTCTTCATCGGAAAAATATGTTTTTAGGGGCTCGTATTCTCCATCTATGGGATTCTCGGCGAGATGGTCCGCCAAGGCTTGCCCTTTGATTACTTTCTGGGTTACATAAATGATGTCGAATTCACTTAGCAGGATCTGCCACTTCGTGAGCTTGCTAGTGGGCATGGGCTTCTAGAAGATATACTTCAGAGGGTCCATTCTGGATATGAGATAAGTAGTGTAAGCACATAAGTAATGCCTCAACTTCTGCGCGACCCAAGTTAGAGCACAGCAAGCGCGTTCTAAAAGAGAATACCGGGCCTCGTATGGTGTGAACTTCTTACGGAGATAGTAGATGGCTTGCTCCTTTCTCCCTGTTCCATCATGTGCCCCAAAACACAACCAAATGCTCCATCCAACACTGCGAGATAGAGCAAGAGGGGTCTCCCTGGTTCAGGCGGAACCAAGACTGGCGGCATAGAAAAGTATTCCTTGATTCTGTCAAAAGCCTTTTGACATTCATCGGTCTATTTGGTGGCAGCGTCCTTCTTCAGCATTTTGAAGATGGGTTCACAAATGACAGTGGACTGAGCTATGAATCGGCTGATATAGTTGAGTCTTCCCAGGAAACTCATCACGTCCTTCTTGTTCTTTGGCGGCGGCAATTCTTGGATAGCTTTGACCTTTGATGGATCCAATTCTATTCCTCGACGACTCACGATGAAACTCAATAATTTTCCAGCAGGAACCTCGAATTCACACTTGGCGGGATTCAGTTTCAAATTGTACCTTCTCAACCTGTTGAAGAACTTTCGCAAGTCTTCCATATGATCTGCGGCTTTCCTGGATTTGATGATGACGTCATCTACATACACCTCGATCTCTTTGTGTATGATGTCGTGAAAGATGGTAGTCATGGCTCTCATGTAGGTAGCACCAGCATTTTTCAATCCAAACGGCATCATTCTATAACAGTACATCCCCCATGACGTGATAAATGCCGTTTTCTCTGCATCTTCTTCATCCATCCATATCTGATGGTACCCAGCGAAACAATCAACGAATGACTGCAGCTGATGCTTGGCGCAGTTGTCGATCAAGATGTGTATATTCGGCAAAGGAAAGTTGTCTTTGGGACTGGCCCGGTTGAGATCCCGGTAGTCGACACAGACTCTAACCTTCCCATCCTTCTTTGGTACCGACACACCTATCCTGCTCCCTAACTGCCCTCTGCTGGCGCTTACGATCCTCTAGGGTCTGGGCATAAGCTTGAATACGGGAAATATCCATTTATAATTGTAATTGCATATAAATTTGTTGTGCATGGCAAAAAACTGGCTGATCAAGTTTGCCACTTAGCATAGCCTTCTAGAATGGCTAAGACACTTGCCCAAAGCCTTTAAAATATTGCCGCAACCTTTGCTACTAAGATATGCATGATAGGGAAGAGTATTGTTGATAGTTAAACGTGAAGGGAAAGTTGCGTCTGCATTGCTCCCATGCTCCAGTTCCCTATATTCAACTCTGCATTTTATTAAATTCTAGATTTTAATCTGCAATTTTTCTTTGTTTAAGAAAATTTACATACCTTTCTAACGTGAAGAGCCTTTCTTAGTACATTATCATCATTGGCCCAAATCACATGATAATGATGATGATTTTAATAATTCAGACAATAATGTTCCTTTATATATGAATTATATGATGCTTTTTCAATGTAATATGTTATACAAATTATTTGTGCTAATTCAGATGATAACAGAAATGTACTTGGAAATTTCAGGAAGTGGTATAATTTCTTCTTCTTACTCCATATAAAAGAATTTACCTAAATAGCTGCCCATTCGACCGGTTAATCTAAAAATAGCCGACGAATATATAATATATGTATAATTCATATATAATATGTGTATAATATATGTATACTGACTAGGAAAAGTAATTAGAAGAATTAGTAAATTGATAATCATATCTTACTCGACATTTAACTCCAGGAAGTGTTGCAGGATTTCTAAGCTTTTGGACCATCTCATGCACCGATCTTCTTCTGGAGTAATAATGATTGAGGAGGTTTTAGGATGAGTACTGGATCACAAAGTGGCTCCAGAATATGGTATTGATATGTTCCTTTACAAATCTATATAAAAATAAACACATTATATTAACTTGACAAACAAAACTTTTGTTGGGGAAACTAGGAAAGAGTTCAAGAGGGTGTTTGAATGGGCTTAAAAGGTGATGAAACTAGCTTTTAAGTACTTTTTAATTTTATGGAGTGCTTGGCAAAAAAAAAATTGCTTAAAAAAAGTTAAAATGTGCTTAAAAAAAGTCTAAAGCAACAAGTTGGCTAACCCCAACTTTTTCGATTTTGTCTTAAAAGCCATTTTAGTTTGACAAATAAAATTACTTTCTTGTCCATTATAAGTTTTCATAATACCAAAATTACCCTCAATCAAAGAAACCCTAAAACATCTATTTCTCCTATTTCTTTCACTTCAGCCGTTCCTCTTCGTTCCTCTTCCTCTCTGTTTCATCTTTATTTTCTGCACTTTCCTCAAGCATCACACCCAATTATATTCACTCAATGCCAATTTTAAATGCATGCTGTGTTTCCTAAATCTCTTAGGACAAAAGAACAAACATGACACAAAATATTATGTGTAAGCTTCAGTTATTGTTTCGTCAAATTGCTCATTGTGTGTAAGCTTCAGTTATTATGGTTTTATTATTATATGTATCATAGAACAATACTAATTTCTTATCTTTGTAGGCAACATTGGTTTTAATATATACTTTGTGGATTGACGTGACTTGCGGTATGTGTATGTTTTCTAGCTTGTAATTATCATGTGTTGTCTGGTTGAAATGGAGAAATGAAATTCATGATTTGATTGCTCATGAAATTTGTGAAGCTTGATACTTGTAATTGTAGAGTAAAAACATTAGCTGGTATTTCAAATAGGTTGAGACTTTTATGAAATTTACTTAATTGAAAGTAGTGAAAAATAAGCATTCAAGAATTATATTTATAAAAATTATCTAAAGTAATCATTTAAACTGAAATTAAATTAAAATATAAATTATTTTTTATTTGCATTAATTCATAATTAAATATTGTAGTAATCATTTCCTTTAGAATGTTAACAACTTTAAGGATATTTTTGTCTTTTTAATAGTTAACCAAACACTTCAACAACTTTTTTTAGGTTTCAGCACTTTTATCCAAACAGATAACTGTTTATTTATAAAACAAGCTCCGACACTTAAAAACTGCTTTTAAGCACAAGCCACTTTTTTTTAACTCAATTGTGGCTTTTTTAACTCAATCCAAACGGGCTCCTAATTAATTAAAAGGAAACAATTGCGAACCTTGTTGAATGTATGCATATCCCTTAAACAAGCTGAATTACTTGGATCTATTTGCTCGTATTCTCCTCCACAATTAGCTAGCTATTACTGTTTAAGAAAAGTAGAAATTAAGACAGTGAAGAATGAAAGTCCTTTTTAACGAAAAATATTTTCCCAACTAAAAAAATGGTTTCCGGTATTTAATTGGTGAATGAAAAATATTTCAAAAAAAGTATATATTAAGGATTGATAAAAAGAATTAGTAAATCGATGTCTTGACAAATTTACTTAGTACTAAAGATTAATAGTAATATATAGTATTAGTTGGAGGCTTGGAGCAAGTATTATGAAGTTTAACATTAAAATAGTTGCAAGGAAAATGAGTTTCTATTTATGAGAGAGGAACCCTCTTTTGATGGACAAAAATTTCCTTGAAAAATAACTTCCATCATTACTACATGAACCCTAATAAACCAAACATGTCGAAGAAAATGGAAGAATTTATAGGGAGTACATGCCTCGTATAGTTCATCAGAGATAAGTCCCATTTCATGCGTAAAAGCAATCCTATAGCTATTTTCACGAGGAACAATTGTTTCTGGATTGCCAAATATGTATCCCTGAAACATATTTGTGATAAATCAACGGATGTAGAATTAGGATTGTCTTTTTTATTTAAGTTCACAACTTTTAGGAGGTTGGTATGTAATCTTAATAATGAGTATTTAACCCTAAAAGGCATGATGAACATATAACTCAATAAATAATATTAAAACTGTCACTACCCATAATTCTCTAGTCGTGATGACACCTAACTTAACCCGCTAGATAAGTCAACTAATAACTATCCAATTCCAATAACATTTAATAAGACATTTAAACAAAAGAAGTTATCTAAATCTTATACATTTTCCATGTCATGACCCCAAATAACATGGTCGTGATGACGCCTATTACAGTACTAGGCAAGCCAACCATACAAGTAAATTCCTTTTATTTCAAAACCATTTTTCTAAAACTGATTAAGTCTCGAATTTCATAAGCAATATATAAAACAACTGAAAGGTGCGGAAATAGTACAAAATATGCCAACACAGCCCAACAATCTGGTGTCACAAGTCTAGAGCCTGTAAATACAACTTGTCCGACTGTCTAATACATGACAAATCTAAAAATGCAGAAAAACAAGGATATGAAGGAGGAAAGCAAGGCTGCGAACACCGTGCATCTACCTTGCAGTCTCCGGAAAACTCCGATAATGCTGGGGAATCACTCTGTCGCTCGGGCACCTGGATTTGCACACAAGGTGCAGGGAGTAACGTGAGTACGCCAACTCAGTAAGTAACTAAGGTAAATAAGGTCTGAGTGCAGTGGCGAGCAGTTAAAAATCATATATAAGAGTATACAACAGAGTATCAAATCAACTCAACAGTTTAAAGAGCCAAAATACTTCGTAAAACTTCAGTTTCAATTGAAATACATTGAAAATCATTTACTTAGCAGCTTTCAACAGGAGCTCATTGTAAAAGAGGAGTGAAATCAGCAAAATGTCATAAATGAGCCCTCGACCAAGGTATCACTCATAAATATAGCCTCTCGGGCAACCTCTTGATCACTCGTGACTCAGCTCTCGTCACACAGTACTCACACTCAGCACTCTGGCTCAATAATATCTCATAATAGTAATAATCATAATAACCGTTGTGGCGTGCAGCTCGATCCATAGTTTATAGTCGACTACGCTCACTGGGGGTGTACAGACTCCGGAGGGGCTCCTACAGCCCAAGCGTCATATCGCTGCGGCGCGCAGCTCGATATATATATATATGTATATATATATATATATATATATATATATATATATATATATATATATATATATATATATATATATATCGCTATAGTGTGCAGCCCGATCCATATAAGTATCGTTGCGGCATGCAGCCCGATCCATAATATATATCGTTGCGGCATGCAGCCCGATCCATAATATATATATATATATATATATATATATATATATATATATAATCCTCACCATTAGGTCCTCAACCTCTTCTTAGTCATTAACCTCACAGCCACTCGGGCATAACAGTGGAAATCAGGGAAACTCAACCCAAACAGTTTTCACATTTTAAGAAGTAGAGTGATAAAAATCAGGTTTAAACAATAAACAGGTAAAACATGACTGATGATATGCTTTCAAATAAATAGAGTGAGGAAAACAGTAAAAATGCCCTAAGGGTCTCAACAGGTCGGCACAAGGCCCTAAACATGGCATACAACCCATAATATAGTATCAATCTCTAAAATACGTGATATCATAAGATTTCAAATCAAATACGCGGCTTAATAATCGCTACGGGATGGACCAAGTCACAATCCCTACCTGTGCACGCCCACACGCTCGTCACCTAGCATGTGCGTCACCTCATTTATAAAAAAAATACGAAATACCGGGGTTTTATACCCTCAGTTCCAGATTTACAATGGCTACTTACCTCAGTTTCAGATGAAATACTACTCCGCGATGCATTTACCTCTTGCCTCGACCTCAACTCGCGCCGAATTTACCCAAAATCAGAATCATAACATTAGAACATGCTACGGAAACGAAGGCCATGCAAAAACAATCAAATTACCACATAATTCCCGAAATTGGCCAAACCCGACCCCCAGACCCACGTCTCAAAATTCCATAAAAACCACGCCAATAGAATCCTTATCCCCCACGAGTCTATTCAAACCAAAAGCATCTAAATCGGACCTCAAATGGCCCCTCATATCCCCACTCAAAGCTCTCCAATATCAAGCCCTAATCCCTCAATTTTGTTCCTTAATTTCCACTAATACTATGATTAAACCATGGAAAAATGATCATAAACTCAAGTATTGAAGCTTAGGTAGCTTACCTGACTGATAATCTCTGATTTCCCCTTGAAATTCACTGCCCTAGCTCACTTCCCGTCTTAAAAATGGAGAACTTAGCAAAAATTCGCGAAGAAAACCTAATATACTTTCTGACCCAGGGATTCCGCACCTGCGGTCCATTTTCTGCTTTTGCGGTCCCGCTTCTGTGGTCTAACCCACCGCATCTGCGGTTCTCACTTAAAGGCCTGGGACACACCTGCGGTAGCTCACTCGCACCTGCGCCATCGCAAATGCGTCCAGGCATCCGCTTCTGCGGCTCCTCACGACTCACCTCTTAGCCGCTTCCGCGGCTTGATTCCGCATCTGCGGGAGTCGCACCTGCGGCCTCCCAACCGCAGATGCGGTTATGACAGTAGTCATAAACTTCAGCTGCAACTCCAAATTCCTAACTTTTCCGTGAATCATCCGAAATTACTTTAAGGCCCCCGGGACCTCAACCAAAAGCACAAACAAGTCACATACCAATATCCAAACTTATACCAATCTTCAAGACACCTTAAACAACATCGAATCAACCAAATCACATCGGATTCAAGCCTAAGGTTCCAAAATCTTCCGAATTCCATTTTTGATCAAAAGGTCTATCAAACCACGTCCGAATGAACTGAAATTTTGCACACACATCCCAAATGACACAACGGACCTACTGCAACTCCCGGAATACCATTCCGACCCCTATATCAAAATCTCACCTGTCAATCGGAAAATGCCAAAAATCCATTTTTGCCAATTCAAGCCTAAATCTACTACGGACCTCCAAACATGATCCGATCACACTCCTAAGTATCAAATCATCTCCCGAAGCTATCCGAACCATCGAAATTCACATCCGAGCCCTTTTTCACATAAGTCAATATCCAGTTGACTTTTCCAACTCAAGCCTACTCAAAAGAGACTAAGTGTCTCAAACCTTGCCAAAACCTCTCTGAACCCGAATCAATCAACCCGATAACATGCAATACAGCTAAACAAAACAATAAGAAGCTAAAATGGGGGAAACGAAGTGGTAACACATGAAACGACCGGCCGGGTCGTTATATCCCAAGGATTGGTAAAATAAATCATGAGCTTCAAAGAATAGAGTTTACAAAGCTAGTATGAAGTAAATACATCATCAGTCTAAAAAGTACATAAACAGAGCTTTATGAATCTAAGGCTACCATGAACAAGAGGCAGCTACAGTAGGAACAGAGGTACATCTTCAAATCTAGCTCCCATCTAACATAACAACATGAGCAGCCAACATGTGCGTGCAAGGTGCAGAAGTGTAGTATGAGTACAACCCAACATATGTACTCAATAAGTAACAAACCTAACCTTAGGTTGAAAGTAGTGATGAGCTGGAACATAGGTTGGGTCCAACGGCCAATAGCCAACAACAGTTCATAACAATGTAAAACATATAATAAAAGAAGTAACACGGAGGTAAAATACTCAGCTCTTTCATAGTTTTTCCAAAAAAAATAGTTATGCCTTTCAAGTATGTCAGTGGAAATCCAAATTCTTTACCGAAATCGTCAAAAATATGAATAAGTTTGAAAACTATGAATATTTCCTAAAAATCCTTTTCACAATAAGTAAAATGTTTCATTTCCTTTCCAGATATCATGTGTGAAATACCTCTCTATGCCCACATATCAATATGTGTGAAAAGTCTTGAATGACGTGATACCGTACAGCATGATGAAATATGCATCTCTATGCATGTATGTCATGTGTGCATGCCAATGCCATGTATCTCAGAAATTAATCATGTACTCACACTCTACTCAATCTCATTATCTCACACATTCTGCTCATCATGCCCAATCACTCAGTACTGTATATGGCTAATCCGGCCCAGGGAAGGTCCATCCCGAAATATACACATCAACTGACCAACAATCGCTTAGTACTGAGTAGGGCCGATCCAGCCTTTGGAGAAGATCCATCTCCAGGTATATAATGCTTCGAACAAGATCCATGTCTAGGGAAGATCCATCCCTCAATATAATCAACCGCACTCACTAGGGGTGTGTACTGACTCCGGAGGAGCTCCTTCAATCCAAGCGCTAATAATCTGCACGGATAACTCACATGCTAAAGTATCAATATTAGAATCCGCACGGACAACTCACGTGCTATAGTATCAATATCAGAATCCGCACGGACAACTCACGTGCTATAGTATAAATATCCTCACAATCAGGCTCTCGGCCTCACTCTGTCATCAATCTCTCCAGTCTCTCTCTCTCGGGCTCACAATATCATGAAACTAGCCCGAATATGATGATATGATGTATCAATAAATAACAATAGAGGCCGAGCTATTATATGCATATGGGTGCATATGACTAAGTATATAAAGCAATGAAAGCAGGTATCTCAACAGCAAAAATGACCTCAACGGGCCCCAACAAGATCAGCATGTAGCCTAGACATGGTTTCTAACATGGGTCACAACTTAATAGCTCAAGTACACAGAAATTTCATGATTACAGGTAAGATCAGGTAACTACACAGTACCTCAGAAATGACAGGGTCACAATTCACACGGTGCACGTGCGTCACCTCAACACCAATCACATAGCACGTAAATCAGAGTTACATAACCTTAGCACTAAGTTTAGAAGAGTTACTTTCCTTGAACAATCCAATTTCAATACCGAGCAAGCCAAACGATGCTCCAAAAATGCCATCACGCGCATAGCATCCTCCGAACAGCTCAAAACTAGCCAAAATCAACTCAAATACATCAAATAAAGCCCAAGGAAAAAATTCCAAATGATAAAGATCGAATCCATAATCAAAATCCAAAATTGGCCAAACATACACCCGGGCCCGCACCTCATAACCCGACAAAACTTGCAACATCTGACAACCCATTCAATTACGAGTCCAACCATACTAGTTTCACTCAAATCAAACTCCGAATCGATGTTCAAAACTCAAAAATTCACATTATGAAACTTTAAGCCAAAACCCACAATTTCCTCTTTTAATGCATCAACCAGTTGCTAAAAATGAATATGCATTCATGAAATGTAATCAAAACCGAGTGTAGAATACTTACCCCAATCCTTGAGATGAAAATTGCTCCAAAAATCGCTCCATTCTGAAGTCCATAGCTCAAAATATGATAAAAGAACCAAAACCTCGATTTATAGCTTCTACCAAGCAGATTCCACATTTGTGGACAAGAGGTCGAATTTGCGACATTCTCTTTTGCGGGAATAAGTCTCGCATTTGTAAGACAGGCCGCTTCTGCGATAGACATGGTCGCATCTGCGATCACGCCTGAAGATATACTTCTGCGATGCCTCCTGAGCCAGCACTCCATCGCTTCTACGACTGCTTTGTCGCTTCTATGGCCATCGCACCTGCGCAAATCAAGCCGCAGGTGCGATCACACCCAAACCAGCAACCCCCACCCTTAGCTAAAATTTCCAAAAAGCTCTGAACCTTGTCCGAAACTCACCCGAGCCACTCGGGACACCGTCTAAATATACCGACAAATCCCATAACATAACACGGGCCTACTCAAGGCCTCAAATCACACATAATAAAATCAAAACAATGAATCACGCCTCAAATAAAAAATCTATGAACTTGAACTTGAACTTTTCAATTTCCAAAACTCGTGCCGAAACATATCAAACCATGTCCGAATGACCCCAAATTTTGCACACAAGTCCCAAATGACATAACAAAGCTATTTCAATTTCTAGAACCAAAATCCGAATCCGATATCAAAAAGTTCACTCCCAGTCAAACTTTCCAAAATTTTAACTTTCGCCATTTCAAGCCAAATTCCATTACGGACCTCCAAATCACAATCCGGACACGCTCCTAAGTCCAAAATTACCCAACAAAGCTAACGGAACCATCAAAAATCCCATTTAAGGTCAACTACTAAAGAGTCAAACTTAGTCAACTCTTTCAAATTTAAAGCTTCCTAGATGAGAATCATTCTTCCAAATCAATCCTGAATAAGCTGAAAACCAAAACCGACGATTCACATAAGTCATAATACATAAAACGATGCTACTCAAGACTTCAAATAGCTAAACGAGATGGAAATTCTCAAAACGACCGATCGGGTCGTTACATCCTCCCCCACTTAAACATACGTTCGTCCTCGAACGTGCCCACAGTTGTTCTCAAAGCCATCAAACCGCAGTGTAACCTTACCATGAACATACCCGGGGATGATCCCACGTCACCCTATCTCATATAGGTTTGCTACCACAACATAACTGAAATTTCTTAATTCAACCTAGCCCATAAACCTTAGAACCAAAATTCTAACATCTGAAATGTCTATAAGATCAACATCTCACATCTACACACTGTATAAGTTTAAACAAGTTGTATCAAGCCTTCACCATAACCCAAGGTGTAATCACATGATATATCGCATAACTCAAATACTCATAGAGATAATTTCTAATCATAGTAGTTGCTCAAAATAACCCAATACCGGTAATAAACCTCATATTAAACAAAACTCCATTCTAAAACCTTCATACACTGCCAATGATATAAGAAACACGCAGAAACCCTTAACCACTCATCAGATCAATAGGTCATGGTACTCACCTCCTTCGACAAGACTATAGCCAATTTCTAAGCCGATCCGCAACAATATCCTTCCAAATATACCGCAATCAGATCCGATAGAACCCATTCTAGGTCCGATGACCTCATCTCATCTAACACAACCACTCTAGTGACATGCCACATCATTACAATCTAAAGCCACAACCCGTGCAATCCGTGCACCAATAAGTAACAATCCAAATGTACTCAATCATGAAAAATGACTCAAACGAGAGAACTGCCCCACAAGCATAACAAGTACCGCCACAATGAAATGTTGAAAATCCATCACACCATAGAACCATAACACACGAATCTATCACAAAGGATCATATCCCAATATAACTTTGTTGCAATGCGCGACCCCATCCAAACAGTGGTTCACATGAAATACCTCAAGTCACAATGCTCAAAATCAACAACCACGCGAAATCGACATCAAGTACCCAAAGTGCATTACTATAACCACGGAGAAGCAAATCACATAATGCCATACAAAATCCGAAAGAACATAGCCAATATGCCATCAATCATGCAATACCCAATTACTCATCTCGCTCAAATTCCGCTATAAGACCCCAATAGAACCGCACCATGTGTGCATATAACCAACAAATTACAACCCCCTGTAGCCTAGAAGAGTAACTCATAGAACATATCGAAACACAAATAAGCGCAACTCTAATCGAATGGCACTTCCCTCTGTAACAACAGTATGGAGTCAACCAATCCGACCCGGTGTAGAATACACATCCTAATTGGGCCTACCAATAGACCCCCAAATTAGCTCTAGTCACCCACAAATAGATAAATAACCATCTGAAGGTTCACAATGACCTAACCATAACACATACAATCCTCTGACTAACCTTGGACACATTTTCACAGTCCACAATCATGAAACAATCTGCTCTTGAGAACTCCCAATCTCCAATTCCATATAACACACGAATCACCATATCTGATCCAACTCCATCGCTTGTATGTCTACACATCTCTCATACACGATAATCTCACGAGGAATACTTCTATAATTCTTTCGTTCCACATAGCAAAATTTGAATATCAACAGTCGATCAACCAGGAGAGTGCTGCAGCACCAATGAAGTATCCATAAATCAAAACACATTGTCCCTTCTGAAATGTACACTCTCATCAAGCCATACCAAATAGTAATATCATTTACCTAGTCATCTGAAACCGCCCATGCTGCCTAAGTATTCAGGACCTTCCTTTCAAAATCGAATCGTGACCTTGCACATTCGAATCTTAATCCTATACAACGCACCATACCTATTATGCCATCATATGAAAAGTACGAAAATCTCAAAATCAACTCTTAGTCACAAGTAGGATACATATTCAATTAGCCAAGAAGCTTCTTGATCTCATATAGGAAAAAACAAATCACAATATGCAACATGCTCCTCATGCTAGTAGGGAATACCCATATCAAATCATGGTAGAAACCATAGAGAACTCTACGGGACCCATTTGCAAATAATCTGGCCACCAGGACTGAATCTCTCTAACTCAACCAAACCATGCAGGTCGCCAAACCCAAGATTATTGCCATAAAACACCTGTAAAGACTCACCACATCATAAATACCTAAAGAACCGATCATATCCATTATTGTGTTGATCCAACCTACTACCAAGTTGTCATAATTCTCCGAGTTCCTTCCGAATTGCCTTCAAAATTATACTTCTCCTTGCCAGTAGACTATGACCCTTAACCTAACGCTCACCACAAGAGATCCTAGCATAAAATCACACTGCCCTAAGGCCCATAAGTCATTGTATTCCTTCTTAAGCACCCCAAAAGTATCACAACCGAGACACCTACTCTAAAGAGACCTTCTATGAATCTAAAGTCATTTTCTTTACCTTCCTGATACTGAAATATAGAATCCATAAGGATATAGAAATGCCACAAGTCTCGACACCATCCAATGAAAAATCTCAGACCTTAGCCATATACCAATCCTGAAAATTTTCCAATTTCTACATTTAAATCTTGAGTCCATTAGGACTATTCTCAATAGTCCTCCACTCTACTCAACTCTCAACTAAACCGACCAAACGGACCGAACGACATGTGCCCCATTTTCAGACCAACACCCTAAGAAGTAATTCACACCTCTAAGAAACCGAGTAGATCCCTACTCCCAGCATACTACATCCGTCAACGAATAACAAACTCGATTCATTCCATGATTCCCATATACCCATTGAGTGTAATACAACCCGTATCCAGAAATTTCCTTACTCGAGTCATTCTCGAACTCAACCTCTACAAGTTATAACTGATTCACCAGTATACCTCAAACTGAAACTAATACAACACATAATCGTGCAATTAACCCGTCGATAGCACACTCCCCCACTTGGCTCAAGGCCAAGGAATAAAGTATTTGATAACTTACAATACCCATACTTCATAAGCTCAAATACCTCAAATCGCACAAATATAACCCATTGGTAAAACAGAAAGCCTCCACACAACATCATAAAAATCAAACATCCGCATATTACCTAGAAGGTTATAACCCACCTACTTAGCCTCAAACTGACATCTCTTTATACCCTTTCACAGCCACAACTACTACGCAATCACTTAATCTTCCCGAGTCTAAACTCATAACAAGACATGAAATTCTACTTCACTCTACATTTAAACAACATGAAAGGTCCTTCAACACACCCATAACTCAAGATTATACGTAAAATCAAGATGGAAATCAAGCACCCAATTTACTTCTCAATCAAACTTTTTTTTTATCAAATTCAATCTATCTGAACACATCCCGAAGTCACATCATACTCATCACATAGTCATCCAATCACAAATTCCACTAATATGAACACTACCGGGCATATAAATCCAAAAGCAAGTGCTCACACAATCAACATCTCTGTGCTCAAGCTACAAACAAAACCATGCCTCAAGTCCTCCAGACTGACCCATCATCAGCATACTGAAATCACATCTCACACCTCATCCATAGAATCACAAGTCGTCGATGCACAGTTGATACCGAGCGCTCATGTGCGCATACGAATGCTTGGAAGGAATTCAAAGAGTTACGCTTCAAGCTAAAGCGATGTTGTACGATAAGGAAAGAAAGATGGGAAGTATATCCTAAATGCCCTGTAGCCTCTCGAAGATAGGTATGGACGACATCATACCAATCCGCAAGACTCTACTAGACACTTGCCCATAACTTGTAGAACCTATGAACCCAAAGCTCTGATACCAATCTGTCATGACCTGAAAACCTCTAGTCAACCCTCTAGGTAAGCCAACTAATAACTATCCAATTCCAATAATATTTAATAAGACAATTAAACAAAAAAAGTTATCTGAATCTTATACATTTGCCAAGGACTGGTAGTACAAATCATGAGCTTCTAAGAATAGAGTTTACAAAGCTGGTATGAAGTAAATACATCATCTGTCTGAAAAGTACATAAACAGAGCTTTATGAATCTAAGGCTACCATGAACAAAAGGCAGCTACAGCAAGAACGAAGGTATATCTTCAAATCCAGCTCGCATCTAACACAGCAACATCATTAGCCAACATCTGCATGTAAGGTGCAGAAGTGTAGTATGAGCACAACCAACCCCATGTACTCAATAAGTAACAAACCTAACCTTAGGTTGAAAGTAGTGACTAGTTAGAACATAGGTCGGATCCAACACCAATAGCCCACAACAGTTCATAACAACGTAAAACATGTAATAAAAGAAGTAACACGGAGGTAAAATGCTCAACATTTTCACAGTTTTTCAAAACAAAATAGTTTTGCCTTGTAAGTATGTCAGTGGAAACCCAAATTCTTTACCGAAATCGTCAAAAATATGAATAAGTATGAAAACTATAAATATTTCCCGAATATCCTTTCCACAATAAGTAAAATGTTTCAATTCCTTTCTAGATATCATGTGTGAAATACCTCTCTATGCCCATATATCAATATGTGTGAAAAGTCATGAATGATGTGATACCATACATCATAAGGAAAAATGCATCTTTATGCATGTATGTCGGGTGTGCATGCCAATGCCATGTATCTAAGAGATGAATCATGTACTCACACTCTCATAGTACTCAATATCATTGTCTCACACATTTTGCTCATCATATTCAATCACTTAGTACTGTATATGGCCAATCTGGCCCAGGGAAGGTCCATCCCGAAATATACACATCAACTTACCAACAGTCGCTCAGTACTGAGTAGGTGCAATCTGGCCCGTAGAGAAGATCCATCTCCAGGTATATAATGCTTTGGACAAGATCCATGTCCAGGGAAGATCCATCCCTCAATATAATCAACCACGCTCACTGGGGGGTGTACAGACTCCGGAGGGGCTCATTTAGCCCAAGCGCTAATAATCCGCACGGACAACTCATATGCTAAAGTTTAAATATCAGAATCCGCACGGACAACTCACATGCTATATTATCAATATCATAATCCACACGAACAACTCACATGCTATAGTATCAATATCCTCACAATCAGGCCCTCGGCCTCACTCAGTCATCAAATTCTTCAACCTCTCTCTCTCTCTCTCTCTCTCTATCTCTCTCTCGGGCTGACAATGTCATAAAACTAGCCCGAATATGATGATATGATGTATCGATAAATAACAATAGAAACTGAGATATTATATGCATATGAATGCGTATAAAGTAGGTATCTCAACAACAGAAATGACTTCACCGGATCCAAATAAGATGAACATGTAGCATAGATATGGTTTCTAGCATGGGTCACAGCTTAATAGCTCAAGTACGTAGAAATTTCATGATTACAGGTCAGATCAGGTAACTACACAGTACCACAAAAATGGCAGAGTCACAATTCATACGGTGCACGCCCATACGCCAGTCACCTAGAAGGTGCGTCACCTCAAACACCAATCACATAGCATGTAATTCTGGGTCTCATACCCTGAACACTAAGTTTAGAAGAGTTACTTTCCTTGAACAAGCCAATTCCAATACAGAGCAAGCCAAGCGATGCTCCAAAAATGCCATCACGGCATAGCAACCTCTGAACGGCTCAAAACTAGCCATAAGTAACTCAAATACATTAAATAAAACCCAAGCAAAAAATTCCAAATGATAAATATAGAATCCTTAATCAAAACCCAAAATCGACCAAAAATCACACTTGGGCCCGCACCTCGGAACGCGACAAAACTCATAAAATCCAACCACCCATTCAATTATGAGTCCAACCATTGTAGTTTCACTCAAATCCGACTCTGAATAGATGTTCAAAACTCAAAAATTCATATTATGAAACTTTAGGCCAAAACCCCCAATTCCTCTTTAAATTCATCAACCAATTGCTAAAAATGAAGATGGATTCATTAAATGTAATCAAAATCGAGTGTAGAATACTTAACCTAATCCTTGGGATAAAAATTTCTCCAAATATCACTCCATTCCAAAGTCCATAGCTCAAAATATGATAAATGAACCAAGACCTCGATTTATAGATTCTTCCCAAAAGATTCCGCATTTGCGGACAATAGGTCGCATCTGCGACATTCGCTTTTACGGGAAAAAGGCTCTCATTTGTGAGACATGCCGCTTGCTCATGGTAAAAATTTATATGGGTTCGATGTACTTTTATCTTCAACGAGTGGTCCAGCATTCAATGCGGGTCGAAGCATTTGGTTGTTGGGTTGGTTAAATGCTGTTAATGAAAATAGTTGTGATGGCCATGGTCGCATCTGCGATCGCGCTTCTGTGCCTGAAGATACGCTTCTGCGATGCCTTTCAAGCCAGAACTCCATTGCTTCTGTGACTTCTGTGTCACTTCTGCGACCATTGCACCTGCGCAAATCCTATCGCATATGTGATTACACCAGAACCAGCAGCCACCAGCCTTAGCCAAAGATTCCAAAATGATCCGAACCTCGTCTGAAACTCACCCAAGCCACTCGGGACCCCGTCTAAATATACAAATCCCATAACATAACACGGACCTACTCGAAGCCTCAAATCACATATACCAACATTAAAACGACAAATCGCACCTTAAATAAAAAATCTATGAACTTGAACGTTCTAATTTCCAAAACTCGCGCCAAAACATATTAAACCACGTCCGATTGACCCCAAATTTTTCATACAAGTCCCAAATGGCATAACGAAGCTATTCCAATTTCCAGAACCAAAATCCAAATCCGATATCAAAAAGTCCACCCTCGATCAAACTTTCCAAAATTTCAAATTTCGCTATTTCAAGCCAAATTCTACTACAGACCTCCAAGTCACAATCCGGACGCGCTCTTAAGTCCAAAATCATCCAACGGAACTAATGAAACAATCAAGAATCCAATCCAAGGTCAACTACTAAAAAATTCAAACTTGGTCAACTCTTTCAAATTTAAAGCTTCCTAGGTGAGAATCATTCTTCCAAATCAATCCCGAATAACCTGAAAACCAAAACCGACAATTCACACTAGTCATAATACATCAAACGATGTTACTCAAGACTTCAAATAGCTGAATGGAATGGAAATTCTCAAAATGATCGGTCGGGTCGTTACAAAAACTATTTTTACAAATTGTTATTACATCTTACATCTCACCAAACTAATGGATCCACAACTAGGATATTGTAACACCCTATACTTTCATTATAAAGTGCATATTATGTGAATCAATGTATGTTGGAGAGCTTAAGGACCTTCACCAAGATAATGATGGGTTAAAACAAGTGTTAAGGAAGTATCGTGAGGGTTGGAAGTTAAACGAACTGAAGATGTTATAACCCATACTTTTGGGGTAAACTAAGTGTAATTAATATCTTAAGGAGGTCATGTTTTAAATTAATTGAATCATATAATATTTGTATGTTTATCTTTCAAGTCAAACAAGTTGTAAATCAAAACACGGCAAAAGTTGTCGCACGTTACATTTATAATTTGACCTAAATTTAGGACTAATGTCACTGTGCTTTTCTTTAAATATACTTTGCGTTACGGAGAGATACACCCCAAAAATTTAATATCTACGAGTATACTTTCCAACGCATTAAGTTCGTCAATACAATGTCGGAACAGAGAGTTATTTGCTTTTTTGCGAGACTGCGCAAGTAGCTTCCTTAGGACCCACAAAGTCGGTGAAAGCTTACCTTGTTATATAAAGTGATAACTTTCGTATATAAATATCAATTTTGACAAAATAAGACCTCCAAGCATCTCTCTAAGAATATCATAAAGATTCATACACAAATCCAAGGCCAAACCACCTAAGTTCTTCATCAAAATTGTTGTAGAAGTAGTGGAGGTCACTTGTATGATTTTTTTGACGTGTTGTGAGTTCTTTCAAGTTTAAGGAGAGTTTTTCTTGGATTTTTTTTCTGTTTAAAGGTAATCTCTTCTTCTCCTACATTAGTTTGATCATATCTAAGCCCAAGCTAAGTTGTTTGAAGCTAGAAGTTATGAGTTGATAGTCAAAAGACGTATAGAAATTGTGATACCATGCTTAACATTGCCCCTATTATTGTTTTTATATTGTATTGTTGGGAAGTTTTCGTATTGTTAAGCTTCTGGATATATGTATTAAGGGTGTCCTATTGTTGTTAATGTTTTGACCTTGAGGGAGGTGAAAGAAACGGGGGAGATGTTGTCCGATTTGCCGTAGGACAAGCTTGTCGCGTGGTAGCTAGTTGATGTATTACTATTGTTGATAGTAGTGTTATTTTCATTGGTATAGATTATATTTAAGAGGATACTTTCCCACCTTCTTCGTCGAAGGATCGACTTAAAGGTATGTAAGGCTTTCCCTTTCTTCTTCCAGCATGATTCCATAATGATGTCACCCTTATAAGAAGTTCAAAGGGACGAGTCCTAGCATATGTTCTATGTTGACGGGTTAAGAGCTTCTAATAGTTCAAAAGTAAATATAATAGAAATGAGTTACTCGTAGTTGTAATCTATGGATGATTCCTAGAAATAAGTAGAGACCTCAGGGAACTTATGTTGAGTCTACGTCGGGAAGTATAACTTTCGTTTAATGGTAAATTATAAATGGCTCGCGAGTAGAAATCACGTATAGAACCTATAATCTTTTGAAATGTCCAAAATACTTTTCGTTGGTTAGTGAAGGTAGCTACGAAAGATCCCTAATTCTAATAAGAGAGATATGTAAATTAAGAGATGTGATAAGTTTCATAACAATAATCTCCCCATAAATTTAAAGGTTGTGAATGAGAAAACTGATGAATGAAGAATAAATCATATGTAGAAAAACGTAAGGTCACATAAATTATGAAACACATTGTACTACCTAACTATAATAATCGTGCGCTGGAGGAATAGTAATTATATTCCATACATTAAAGGAAGTATATATTGAGTTAACAAATGTGATGAGTCGCTTGAAACAGTATGAAATACGAGCCTTACGATGTACCAAATGATTTTGTAAAGGTAAGATTATACAAATCTCGAAAGTATTTTACTAGTATGTCATGATGGATGTGTAAATCTAAGAGTAGTTATGAGTTTTCTTAAAGCTAATAAGTAGGGATTACGAGTTGCCGGATACGAACTGAGAGTTACCGAAATTAGTTGAAGAAGTTATACGTTATAGACACGAGTACCTAGCTTGTAAGATATTGACTGTTGCATGTTGTTGTAATGTAATTTATGCATAAGTATGTTCCCTATGGACGATCTATGATCGCATAGGGGGGTAATGAAGGTTAACCTATGGACGGTCTATGAAACACATTGTAAGGTAAAGATTGGCTATGGACGGTCCCATGTGTACGCATAGTCCGACCCGAATATTTTGAGCTGTATGGACGATCTGCTTTGCTACGCATACGTGCCACTAGATAGTAATGTTGTAGTGTGCCTTACATATGGTCTACCTTGCTACGCGTAAGAGCCATATTGTATTCTTATAATAAGTAACAACGACGATGCAACAAGAGATCACTGAGCAACAATTGATAGAAATAGTTCAGAATCTTATGATATGTTGAGTTTTTCAATCAGATTAAAGGACCAAGTGGTCTAAGTGATAGCGATCTAGTAAGTCGATCTAAAGGACATGGTAAGCTCACTCTTAATCTTATCATTCAACAGACTATTTTTGTATCCATTCATGCTTTTCAGTTTTCAAAATTTATTTATATGTATTGCTTTATGCCTTACATACTTGATACATCTCATTATACTAACGTCCCATTGTTGGGACACTGCACTTCATGCTTGCAGGTGCAAGTAATCAGTTTGGCGAGCCCTCAAAGTAGACGGGATTGATATTCAATGGGAAATCGGTAAGAATCCATCTCTTTTCGGAGTATAGCCGAGTCTAGAGGTCATGATATAAAATTTTGTTATAGACTTATGGGTAGGTCGGTGCCCTTTCCCGATGATATTTTGATGTCAGATATTCTTAGAGGCTTTGTAGACACAGGTTCAGCATATACAGTATGTTTTTGTGGCCTTGTCAGCCTTCATTTATGTTTTCTTTCTGGGTTGTCCGGTATTGATACTCATAGTGGCCTCCTCGGCCCGAACATGTATTGATGTTTTGAATATGATGGCTAGATGATATGATGCTTGGATGCTTATGATATATTACGAGTTGCGGCCATGTTGGAATATGTATGTTCTGGGTTACGTCCAGCATTCAAGAGTTGCAAAATGGTTCGCTCGGACCAGTACGACACCGAGTGCTAGCTACGCCTCACATAGGTTGGGGTGTGACAAATTGGTATCAGAGCAGGTTTGTCCTAGGGAGTCTACGAAGTCATGTCTAGTAGAATCTTGTTTATGGATGTGTTGTGCACCATATTTATAAATAAGAAGCTACAAGGCATTTAGGATTGGTACCCATCTTTCTGATCTATATCGCGTGGTACAGAGCTGAGTCATAAGGAGTAAATGTCTAAGTCATATTTGATATGTTGTACAGAGATGCCTGATATAAGAATGGCTTTAGCTAGTCAGAAAGGTAAAGTTGTTGAGGGAGGAGGCATTAGTAGATCGGCGACGGTCTATGTAGATCCGTCAAAGGTATGAGTTGAGTCACCTTCCCGAGTATACCCTACTCCACTAGCACAAGAGGAGCTTCATAGAGCACCAGTAACACCACCAGCCCCTACTGATCAGGATCTTAGCAGTTTTGTGCATCTTTCGACCCAGTTAGTAGCTACACAACGACTAACTAGAGTTCCAACTAGTGTAGGACCTTCTGAAGGCCTCGAAAGTTCGAGGGTTCACGAGTTTATAGCTTTGAGCCCTCTAGAGTTCATGGGGATAGACCAGTATGAGGATCCCCAAGATTTTATTAACCAACTTTACAAGATCTTCGGAGTTATACATGCTTTCGAGTCGGAGGCAGTGAAGTTAGCAGCTTTCAGGCTGCAGATATAGTTGTGTATTGGTATGATTCATGGGAATTATCCAGAGGGCAGAATGCGCAACCAGTAAAGTGGGGAGAATTCTCCAGAGCCTTCCTGGAGAATTACTTACCATTGGAGATTCGGGAAGCCAAAGTTGATCAGTTTTTAGCCCTACAGTAGGGTGACATGAGTGTTTGCCAGTACAGCCTCAGGTTTGATTTGTTAGTTAGGTACGCCCCATCTTTGGTTGATACGATGCGAGCCAGGATACATCAATTTGTGATAGGGACAACACTAGAGTTAGTTGAAGCTTGTACCACAGCCTCGTTGAATGACAATATGGACATATCGCGGATTCAGGCTTTCGCCCATAATCTAGAGGAGCATAAATAGTGACAACAACTAGAACAAGCTCGAGAAAGGCAGCAAGGTAAGAGAGACAGACCACTTGACGAGTATGTAGGGGTAGCGAGTAGTAATAGGTCTCAGAAGAGACGAGGTCAGGCAGGGGCAATTTATCTAGGCCTGAGGACACCCAATATTCTCAAAGTCGTCAGTTGAGAATAGGTCATGGATCAAGGGCACAAAGAGTGCAAGATCAAGAGAGTATTGGACAAATGAAACCACCTCGATGTGAGCAGTGTAGAAGGATATATGGGGGACTGTGCTTATGAGGTATGGATGCATGTTTCAGATGTAGCACTCCAGTTCATATGGCACAGAGTTGTCTGATATTGAGTTATGAGGGTAGCAGTCATTCAAGGTAGCCTAGGGGCTCAGTACCATCATTTCAGCTGGGGCAGAGGTAGAAGGAGAGCATCAGGCTTAAAAGGGACCCAGAATCAGATGTATGCATTAGGAGATCAGTGGGATTTCGAGCCCCCATCTTAGAGGCAATTAGGTATGTTACCTATTTTAGAATGAGAGTATGTGTAATTGTTCTACTAGGTCTCTCTCTCTCTCTCTCTCTCTCTCTCTCTCTCTATATATATATATATATATATATATATATATATATATATATATATATATATATATTGTTAGATAATATAGTAACTTGATTGTTAATAGAGTTGGCATGTCATACCTTAAGGTAAATTTTTGCAAAGTAGAATTAAAAGACGGAAAGACTAGATAAGGTAATGAACACGAGCGTGGCTTAGACATCTTTGAACTCCCGAAGTGGGATATAAGTCATAGTAAGAACTAGGTTATATAGATGCAGTAAGATTACTCAATAATGACAATTATAGGTTTAATAATGAGGATGATAACCTTTCTTAAGGAAGTGTGAGATAGAAAGCTCAATAAGTAAGGTAATAAGGATCTTGAGTTAGAGGGCCAAGAGGGAGGTGGTTTTATAGATATTGAACGGTATTAGAACGTATTGAATAAGATTGAATCAGAGGAGCATGAGTATCAGGTAGAAGCAATATCCATAAGTTGTTAATGTCCCTATATGAAGGTACTAGTATAAGAAAAACAACAATCACGACGAAGATGATAATATTATGTTATAAGATGTCAACCTTTTCCCATAGTTAGATATTATTTACAACCCTACCAGTATAAACGGTGAATGTTGAAATGAATTTGTAATTATATCTTGCTCTATTCAAAATAAATGGTCGTGTGAGGCCAATTATTTCCATTTACAGATATTGGCCATGTGTGGCATGTATAGTGTATTTTTTGTTTGCGTGCAAGTTGGTATTAGTCAAGTGGTCAAAGGAGACTTTGGCGAAATATTTGCAAGTCTCTAAGGGTTAACATTCGAGGATGAATGTTCCTAAGGAGAGAAGGATATAATACCCTATACTTTCATCCTACAATGCATATTAAGTGAATAAATGTATGCGGGAGAGCTTAAGGACCTTTACAAAGATAATTATGGGTTAAAACAAGTGTTAAGAAAGGATCATGAGGGTTGGAGGTTAAATGAATTCAAGATGTTATAACCCGTACTTTTGGGGTAAACTAGGTGTGCTTAATATCCTAAGCAGGTCATGTTTTAAAGTAATTAAGTCATATAATATTTGTATGTCTATTTTTCAAGTCAAACAAGTTGTAAAACAAAACACGGAAAAAGTTGTCGCAAGTTACATTTATAATTTGACCTAAATTTGGGTCTAATGTCACTATGATTTTCTCTAAATATACTTTGATTTACGGGGAGATACAACCATCAAATTGCAGATCTACGAGTCTACTTTCCAATGCATTAAACCGTTCATCAATACAATGTCGGAATAGAGATATATTTGCGTTTTCGCGAGACTGCGCAAGCAGCTTCCTTAGGACTCACAAAGTGGTGGAAGCTTACCTTATTATATAAAGTGATAACTTTCGTATCTAAATACCATTTTCGACAAAATAAGACATCCAAGCATCTCTAAATTCTCTCTAAGCATATCCTAAAGATTCATACACAAATCCAAGGCCAAACCACCTAAGTTCTTCATCAAAAGTGTTGTAGAAGTGGTGGAGATCACTTATATGTTGTTATTGATGTGTTGTGAGTTCTTTCAAGTTTAATGAGAGTTGTTCCTGGAGATTTTCTTACTGTTTAAAGGTATTCTCTTCTTCTCCTACATAAGTTTGATCGTATCTAAGCCCTAGCTAAGTTGTTTGAAGCTAGAAGTTATGAGTTGACGGTCAAAAGACGTATAGAAGTTGTGATACCATGTTGGACTGTTTTGAGGTGTTTTTATGATATTGTTGTGGCTGGAATTTTGGGATATATATATATATATATATATATATATATATATATATATATATATATATATATATATATATATGTGTGTGTGTGTGTGTGTGTGTGTGTGTGTGTGTGTGTGTGTGTGTGTGTGTGTGTGTGTGTGTGTGTGTGTGTGTGTGTGTGTGTTTTGTTGCTATTTAAGGACCAAGCTTGTCACTCAATGTATCGTAAGCTAGCTATTCCTAAGCTTAATGTTGGCCCTATTGTTGTTGTTATATTGTATTATTGGGAAGTGCTCGTGTTGTTAAGGTGCTGGATATATGGATTAAGGGTGGCCTGTTGTTGTTAATGTTGTGACCTTGAGGGAGGTGAAAGAAACGGGGGAGATGCTGTCCGATTTGCCATAGAACAAGCTTTTCGCTTGGTAGCTAGTTGATGTGTTACTATTGTTGATAGTAGTGTTATTTTCATTGGTGTAGATTATATTGAAGAGGATACTTTCCCACCATCTTCGTAGAAGGATCGACTTAAAGGTATATAAGGCTTTCCCTTTCTTCTTCTAGCATGATTCCATAAAGATGTCACCCTTATAAGAGGTTCAAGGGGATGAGTCTTAGTGTATGTTCTATGTTGATGGGTTAAGTGCCTCTAATAGTTCAAAAGTAAATATAGATAAGAATGAGTTACTCATAGTTGCAATCCATGGATGATTCCTAGAAATAAGTAGAGACCTCAGGGAACTTATGTTGAGTCTACGTCGGGAAGTATAGCTTTTGTTTAATGGTAAATTATAAATGGCTCATGAGTAGAAATCACGTATATAATTATGATCTTATGAAATGTCTGAAATAGTCTTCGTTGGTTAGTGAAGGTATCTACGGAAGTGTCACGACCCTAATCGATGGCACAGGCACCCGGTATCTTACTCAACCGAGTACCAACGTAACGTATCTCTCATATCATACTATTATAGGTAAATGAGTTGGAGAGGATGTCGTGAGATAAGTAGAATAAACATGAGAGAATACTTGACATAGAACGACCCAACCTGATATAAAACTTACATACATGACATACGGGACTATAAGGCCAACATGATTATTTGTAAACTCAAAACATAGGCCGACAAGGCCATACCAGTATCTATATACATGACATCTGTCTACATACCTCTAAAAGTACATAAGTATCATAAAGGTCAGGACTGGATCCCGCCATACCAATCAATACATGTCCTTATTATACTGACCAAATAAGCAACTCTGGAGCAAATGAAGCGCACCAACACCTTCCGCTGAGCTGATAGTCTACTTGGAGGACTCTCAACCTGTCTATCAGAACCTGTAGGCATGAAACGCAGCATCCCCGGGTAAAAGAGACGTCAGTACAAATAATGTAACGAGTATATAAGGAATGAAAATCAGTAAACAATAGACATGAGAGAAACATGGAGTAAAAGACTCAACATGTAAGTCTGGATAACTCTGTAAATCATGAAATATTGATAGTGTCATGCATATGCATATGAATGTCATGTTGTGCATAGGTACATGTGTTCATAACTTCATCAAGCCTCTGAGGGCATCCTATCATATCATCTCGGCCACTATAGGCAATTCATCTACATCTTCTAGCTGATCGGGTGGTGGTGCGTATATAACGTCGTAACCTTTTCCCATATCCCATATATATATATACGTATATATATATATATATATATATATACATACATACATACATATATATATATATATATGTATATATATATATATGTGTGTGTGTGTATATACGCGTATATAACGTCATCTGGTCATGAGTCAATATAAATGAATGCAATGCATGAGAAGTACTTCAATAAAATCTTTCAGATCGTCATTCCATTATGCCTCTGATTAATTAAAATAAACTTTATCAATTTACGTATTTTCTAAGATCCATGAACAGATGATAGAATAATATGACACATGGGGAATCAAGAACGTAAGCATCTCTAGTATTTCTATGAATAGAGTCATTTATGGAAGTTGTACATTTGCTCGTTTCGTTGTATCGTATGGATCATGCCAAAAGGAAAGAAGGGATAGCCTTAACATACCTGAGCCAATTCTCTTGATAATCCTCTAACACACTTCAATTGTGACAACACGTAACGGTGGATCGAAGTAGGCGAAAATCCGTATGATATTATTGAGAAAGATTGTAACGTGCTCTCATAGAATTGCATCTCGATTCATCTAGATTCACGCTTCTTTTTCTTTTTTGTGTTTATATACTCAAAATAGTATACTTTTAGAGGTACTATTCATATAGAAGCTAAATTTCTTACGTGGAAAAGATGAACAAAGAAATGTATTTAGGAAAGGTTAATCAGCTGTTACGTTAGCTCATACACCTCCATTCACTTCATTTAGAGATTCAAGCACCTTTCTTAAGTGATTTAGAGGGTTTTTTATTCTTAATTGGTGTGGGCCCCACTATGTGATGACTTGGTCATAAATTTTTTTAAATGTGACACCTTGTCGTATGATTCAAGAGTCATTCTTTTGGCTTTCATTGGCTGCCACATAATGTTTCCACCAAGCTTATCCAATTAAATTGTTAATCTCTCAAAACACCATAATAAACCATATTCACATAATTAAGAATTATCTCAAATTACTTAAAATACTACTAACTTTTAACACACTTTATACACCTTACTATCATGGTCATGTGGTACCTTGTATGACACTAGTCCATAAATATCGGGTATTATAGCTCGGATCCTAAAATGCCAAATCTCAAAAAACTTATTTTATTCAATTCTCTTACCCTCTCACTTTCATGAATTTACTTATCACTTGTTTGAAACAGCATAGTGCTTATAATCTCAAAATAATCTCATTCCTGAACTTACGTTGGTTAACTTACGATGAAACTTTAACGTACAAAAATGCGGGTGTAGCATCTCATTTCCGAGCTTTCATAAATTTACTTATGGCATACTGTCACGTACGAAAACATGGGGTGTAACATCATTTCCCCTTTGGAACATTCTTCCTCGAATGTTGACTGATACATTTATCATTTTCATAACCTATGTCTTCCGAATACTTTAGTACTCTTCTTGCCATCTAGGTAACTGTTCGACGACTAACTCAAAGACCAGGGCATTCCCCCCTTTAGGCCTCTTTCTCGTACCGCGGCTTGTGGTTGGAATCTTTGAAATCTTATAACTGTTGCTACATTTTATCATGCAGCCTGTACGACTCTGACTTTATAAGTGCGTCTATGCGACTCTTTTCTCCTTTTTCCTCCAACTTTTAGCCAATCTCTAGGCCTTACTTTGTAAACATATATAGAGCTTGACAAGATGTCCCTCTGGCATCTATAGGTATACTAAAGTTCTTCGCTCGGTACTTTGTTGAACTTACGCCTATTGCTATATCTTATTTCATCGACCCGATTATCCATCTTTATGACTTTATTGCATCTAGGTAGTCATTAAATGCTTCTTCATTACTATTCATCTCAATAATGATAGCATAATCTCACCTCCTACTGTTGAACTTTTATCCATCTATTATTGATTCATCATAATATTGATCTATAATCTACCATTGACAACTTGACCTATTATGTAACACTGCCTCTAGGGCTCACGTCTAATCGAGGAATATCTGAAATGATTAGGCTGATCCACCTAGGGAGATACTATACTTCCATAATCATATTTCATAGCATCCCAATGTGATTCACTTACGTGGGTATTTTAATCATGTACAATTCATGAAATCCCTCCTCTCTTTTTTTTCTTCAAATTATTACTCAATCCAAGGCCCAAACGTCATCCTTTATCTATCATAATTATACCCTTATTCTACTACTGGGGTAGCATCCCATCTTTTATAAATGCTAGTAGCCTTAGACTCCTTTGAGTTCATTCAGGTTATACTGAACTTTCTATAACTTCGAGAAACCATCAGCTATGGGCTTAATCTCGAGGACTTATCTATTCTCGTCAGCTTCTCACTTGCCTTTTCTTATCCTTACTCATGTCTTCCTAAAACCTTGTCGCTTTACCATACTTTAGCTTGGGACCTACACATATCTATTTATACTACTCGCAATCTTCCTTTAACTTGCTTGCACCATAGATTTCCTTGTGTTATTCTGGAACATCAAGCGAGACATCGCATCGTCTCTAACTCCCCTTTAATCTCTTAGCTAGACCTTTCGACACTTAGAAACTATAGGTTAGAAGATATGCCACTGACGACGGCACTATCATTCCTGGATACTAAATCCAGAGCTTCTAGACCTCTATCTGAAGTATGGACTATTCACAGCCTTCTGCACTTGAGTATCTCGTACATTGTTTCCCTTTACCTTACTTACCTTAAAATGTCACCTCACATCTTCAATTCCTTTCATAACCTCCCTTCTGCATAGGTATGATTCACATCTACAACTTGAAGCTCTATTATAATACTTTCACCTCTTTACACAATCCGGTGAGTACTTCATACTAACTTCTTATGAGGTTGGTACTCTTCTAACTGTCTTTATCGTAGAATCGTTATAGAATATGGTTGTTGTACTATCTCTCTTGTACCTCTGATATTAAGAGTGATTCTGCAATGTTTTCAATCACGATTTCAAAAAAAATTGGGTCCAATAATCAGACTCTTGATTTGCTTAATTGATGTAACTCTTTAGTTTCTTCTTCCCTTTGATCAACCTTTATGTAGGCTTAAGCTATCTTCTGATCTACGGCTCCTAGTATTTAGGTATTACTTTAGACTTTCATGGGCGCTATGGAATATCCATAATACAATCTTTTAATAATTCAATCCTTTGTGTATGACCTGGACTCAATTCTTTATTTTAACTTATACCGGAGTCTTCTACGGCTGTATGAATGTCAATATATATGTTGCATGGATAATACACCGAAATCTGAAGTGCGTTCATAACGTAACTAACTCTGGATCATTGATCGAATAATTCCTTTCGTTCTATCTCAGCGTTCTTTAAACGTAGGTAATTACTTTTCCTGGTCCTTCTGCCCCCTTACTTGTGTACAGCAGTTGCCTACTGCCAAATAATACACATCTGTGGTAGAGAAGGCTACACATATTTGTTTCTTGCTATGCCAGGATATAAGGGATTTTCCAAGTAATTGTCACGTTCCACTCGTGTTCTTTCTATCAAGTTTATCTCCTGCAAAGTCTGCATCTGAAAAGCCTTTGAGATCAAAATTTTCCAAATTTTCATACCATAAACCATAATCGATTGTCCCTATCAAATATCTAATAGTATGTTTAACAGCAGTCAAGTGAGATTCTTTAGGAGCTGACTGATATCTAGCACATTTGCAAACGCTAAACATAATATCTGGTCGACTAGCTGTAAGATATAGTAATGAGCCAATTATACCTCGATACATTGTTTCATCAATATTCTTACCATTTTTGTCTTCATCCAAAGTAGTCGATAGACTCATAGGTGTTCCTATGGCCTTTGCATTAGACATACCAAACTTTTTGATGAGTTCTTTCATGTACTTTTTTGACTAATGAAGATTCCTTTCTATACTTGCTTGATTTGAAGTCCAAGGAATAAAGTTAGTTCTCCCATCATACTCATTTCAAATTCTCCTTTCATGATGTTTGAGAAATCCTTGCACAAAATAGTGTTAGTACTGCCAAAAATAATATCATCTACATAAATTTGTACAATTAAGTTACCGAGAGATGATCGTTTGATGAAAAGAGTAGTATCAATATTACCGTTGTCGAACCCATGTTCAATTAAAAATGAACTAAGCCTTTCATACCAGGCTCTAGGGGCTTGCTTTAGGCTATACAGTGCTTTGGACAATTTGTAGACATGATTAGGAAAGGATTCATTTACAAATTCTAGAGGTTGCTTAAAAATAACTTCCTCAGAGATGAATTCATTCAAGAAGGCACTTTTCACATCTATCTGAAATAGTCTGAAATACTTGTGAGTAGCATAAGCTATAAAAAGAGAATAGATTCTAACCGGGAAACAGGGGCGAATGTCTCCTCATAATCAATTCCCTCTTGTTGTGAATAACCTTGTGCAACTAGTCTTGCTTTATTTCGCACGACTGGTTCCCTCATCTGCCATAAGACCAAGTTCACTTGAGTCTTCTTCCTCATCTGCTCCTTCGTCTGCCATGAGCCCAAGTTCACCTGAGTCCTCATTGTTATCTTCTTTTATGCCCATGAAACACATATTTGCAATTTCTTCATGGTCAGATTCTTCTTCATCATTCCAGGCTCCAAAAGACTTCTTCTTTTGAAGGTTCCTGCTGAGTTTCTTCTTGAGTTCAGAAAATCAGCTTAAATGTGTCCATATTTTCCACATTCATAGCATCTTCCATCATTTTTATCATTTTCATTATTCATCATACTTTTCTGAAGTTTGATTTACCTCTCCTGCTATTTCTGTTTTTCCTCATCATGCTTGTTACAACTTGGGAGAGCATGGCTATGTTTTCATCCTGTTCTCCTCCTTCCCCTTCCTCTTCCTCTTCATTTTCTGGTTCATCCACAGTTGCTTTAAAAGCAACTGTTTTCTTCTTTTCTTGTTGAATTTGCCTATCCAAGTGAGTTTTCTCAAAGGCAATTAGATCACCTCTAAGTTCATCATAGGACATTTTGTCAGGGTCCTGACATTCCAGAGCAATAACCTTGGGCGACCAAATTGTGGGTAGACTTCTAAAAAAAATTCTGACATGTTCTCTATTGTTTATTGCTCTACCAAAAGATTTTAGATCTCCAAGGATTTTGCTGAACCTGGAGAACATTCCACTAATTCTCCATCTTTCATTTGAAATAGCTCATAGTCACAAACTAGAAGATTGATCCTTTTTTCTTTCACCTTGTTAGTTCCTTCATATGTGACCTCCAATTTATATCATATTTCCTTAGCAGTTTCACAGATTGAAATTTTTTCATACTCTTCTCCACTTATAGTATTATACAATAGATTTTTTTTCTTTGGCATTCACAGTTATGACAGCAGCTTGTTCACCAGTGTAATCATCTAAGTCAAGTGGATCAGTTGATACTATGACTTGACCATTCTCATCTTTCTTTGGCGGAATTGGAAGATTTCTTTTTTTGATGACACGCCAAACTTTGATGTCATATGACATAGTGTATGTTTCCATACGCACTTTCCAGTGAGAAAAGTATTGTCCGTTGAAATATGGAGGTCATACCTGAGAGGTTCCTTCTTGAAATAGTGCACCGACGACTATGTTTGATCCCATGATCTTTTCCTCACTAGCTGTTAAGCAAAGTTTGTGATCCTTGCTCTAATACCAATTGAAAGTACAAGAGGGGGTGAATTGTAGCCAATTAAAATTCCAGTTGACTAAGTGTGAGTTTAGTCGACTAGGTTTTGCACAGTGAACAACTTCAATAAGAATGAAATAGATTAATAGAAAAGTAAAGAAGGCACAACAGTTTTTATACTGGTTTAGTACTGGTGTGGTACCTACGTCCAGTTCCCTTGGGTCACAAGGGTTCTCTTAGATCTTTGATAAAGGATTACAAAGGTGATGGTTTTAGTGTGTTCACAATCAATGATATTCAGCAATTGTAATCTTTGTAATGTTGACACAACTCTCTTTTGTGTTCTAACTCTTTCTATCTTTTGTGACACTTGTAGACTCAGGAATACAGTGTTTGTACTAAGAACTAGAAAGGCTTAGATAACAGTTTTTGTGGTTGCGTAAAGTTCAATATCTTTATGCTTCTTCCTTTATAGCTTAATGAGTCTTCTGCTTCCTTGACTTCTGGGATTGTACAGAGCAATTCTAGGAATCCTTTCCTTGTGAGGAATGTACTTCTAAGAGAAAGACCTAAGGGTTGCCTCATGAATCTAGCTTGAAATAGTAGCTAAATTTGTTTCTCTTTCCTTAGAAATTGCTTCCTTGACTGGAGATAATCTTGATTGATTGCTTTAATCTTGGCGGATTGCTTTCGTCATTCCTTTTTAGCTTTCTTGGCTTGAGCTTCTGCTGAATCTTGCGGGTTTGGTTGCTATCTGTGATTTTCTCCATTCTAGCACATTTAAGGATCTTGGTTAACACTGATTTGTCTATCCGTGATTTGTTCCATTTTTGCACACTTGAATGATTGATTCCCTTCTTCTTAGGATGACTGATTTATTTACCATGTAAGGAAATGGTTCAAGATACATAGTCGTTGAGAGGATCCTCATTCCTTTTATCAATGTTGTTGCTCACCGGAATCTGTATACAATAATATAACATTAATCTAGGCTTCTTTAGGGTTATTGATCATTATTAAAATTCTAAACTTAACACTTACCTTGCGAAGAAATTGATAAGCATTATCACATGTTTGTATATTATTCGAATGGTTTGCCTTTGATGTAGTAGCATAAGAGAATCCAGCTCCTGCTGGCAAATCTTGAAATATTATGCTTTCCACCTAAAAATAAACTTAATTATTATAACTTGCAGAAACAATCAAGTAATTTCACAAATATTTATATCTCCGTAACATAATTCGTTTCACAGGAGCACATCCCTTTTTTTACTTTTACCTTTGTATAAGCATATGGATTAAATGATAATGTTGGCAATTTCCTATCATACTCATTGTCATCAAATAGCACAGATCCTATAGGTTTTAGCTAGTGAGCTAACCATACAAAAATGTCACTCTTAATCATGGAATTGTTTTAATTGAAATTTTGTCTATCAAAGATTGGAAGTATCTGAATAATACAAAAGATATACTTCTTTTGTCCTGAACTGGGTAATAAAAAATGGTAGCGATATCCACTTTGTATGGGTAGAAATCTACCAGATAATATTCAAGATAAGATTACTCTAAAGGAAGAATTCTTTAGTACCCATTAGTCCAGGTCAGGAGGCAGAAATGCTCATATCCGAAGAGTCGACGAGAGTCATGGTCGAGATGTCGATAATGGTCGCGGTCGAACATCGCTGATGAAACTGTAACGGCTAGTTTTCGAAATAAGATGTTAAAGGGAATATTCTAGTGACATTCTCTGCATTTGTACTATTAGGGTTTATTAGAAATATGTCTCATATAAATAGAAAGGGGGATCAATGATGTGAGGCACGTGAGATTCATCTGTAAGAACAAACTTTTGGCTAAATATTCTCTCTCTTACTAAGATACAGCCAGAACCTTTTCATCAAGATTCTTGTCCAAATTATTCCCTACTTTCCATCGGATCCGAGAATATTTCGAACGTTCAAGGATTTATCTGTCACTCATCATTGTCAGGAGGAACAACCACCTAGTTCATCCTTTATTGGGTGAATCACTCCTTCTATTTATTGAAATGTCATTTATTGTTATTCATTGTTATTAAATGCTTTATTATTGCTTACACTACTTGGAATGATTATTGCACGTCGTTATTATATCGCTACCAGATCTGTCTAATGTTAATCACGCCTTCGGAACTCGCATCTAGAAATATTATTGTTAAATAGGCTTAACCCTTTATCACATAAATTTAATTATTTGAACCAAGGATTATACCTTTAGGTCAAATAATTCGGCGCCGTCTGTGGGGATTTTCTAGTTAAATTTTTAGTTTCTTCTAGATCTACAACTAACACGGATCACTAACATAAAAAAAGCAAGAAAAAAATCTCCTTTTTTGGGTGAACCAATCCCAATATGGCAGGTAACAGAGAAGAAAGGAAGAGAATAATAACTGACCTCCCAACCAATCTCATGAAAGGCCGAGAATAATAAGTGACCTAGACGAGATAAGTCACCTCCTCCTCACTGCAACATCATAAAATTTCTTGGTAAAGGAGCCTCCGCATCTGTGGAGAAGGAGACCCCCCCCCCCCCCCCCCGTAGCTGTAAAAAAGGTTCTTGAGGCATGGCTAACTGACACGCTAACCAGCGTCCTCCACAACCCTCTAGGGACACGACTATAGAAAATGCAAGGACTTGTGTTATACAACCATCAAACAAGCAGCACAACCAAACCCGTCCTCCCCCAATGACAGGTATTACTCACAATGTTATTAATAGTGTAGGTGACGACACTCTCACAGCCGTTCTGAAAAGGATGGAGGAAATGGAGAATGAGAACAAAGCACTCCGAGACCAAATGAAAGAACACCAAGAAAAGGTCGATAAAATATCAGGCGCCCCTAAGATCTTGCCAAAGAGAGATATTGGTCGGTTCGTCGAGCAGCCAGTTGTATAGTGATGACGTTGTCCCACATACCATACCAAAATCCTTTAAAATACCGCCCTACCTCAGGATATATAATGGCACAACCGACCCTGAAGATCATGTGACTCACTACGTCACCGCCATTAAAGGCAATAACCTCGCCAAAGAACAAGTGTCTTCCATTTGTTGAAAAAATTTGGTGAAACCCTCATAGGAAGAGCGTTAACATGATATTCAAAACTACATGCGCGTTCCATAGATACTTTTGAAGAGATGGTCGACAAGTTCGTAATGGACCATGTTGGGGCCAAGAAGGATAAGGTGAGAGTGAACGACATATTTGCTATTAAATAGTTTCCGGGAGAGGGATTGAGGGACTTCCTCGCTCAGTTCAACCGAGTAAGGATGACCCTGTCGAACGTGTCAGAAGAGATGGCGGTCGCAGCCTTTTCAGAACAGGTTGAATAGGGATGGTTCGAGGGCACTAGAAAGTTATTAAGTTGACTGATGAATTACCCCCAACCACTTGGGACGAAATACACAATGCATATTGTGTCACGGCCCAAAAGAATGAGGATCTCAACGGACAAACTCATCGATTGACCTCGGTACAGTCCGAATCCAGAAAAGATCGAAGAAATAATACCAGAAGAGATCTCGCAGCTCTGTGATCTAACAGGGAATGACATCAACTGTATGTTAGAAAGGTCGTTGCGTCCTCCTCCCGCTACGAAGAAGGCCCGCCCAGACCAAGGACAGGGACTCATCGGAATGAAAGAGGTATTCCCCTTTTATTATCCACTAACAACTTTTGTGTATCACTTATAGAGATAGTCTACGCCCTGGAAAAGCTCAGACCAAAGGTAAAGTAGCCGCAGAAGATGAGGTCGGATCCAAGTACCAAAAAGTCAGATGCCCTCTACGAGTTCCATCAAGAATGAGGGAACAAAACTGAAGAGTGCATCGCCCTAAGGCAGGAGGTCGTAAACATGTTACGACAAGGACACCTCAAAGAGTTGTTGAGCGATCGGGAAGTACCAATTTTGCCAGAGGATTCAAACAACATCAAGGACCACCAAAGCCGCCCTCACCAGCTCGCACCATCCACATGATCATTGGCGGAAACGACGAAGCTTCCATTAACAGCGTGAATTTCACCACTACCCACAAGCTCAAATGGTTAATCACCCGCGAACGGTATGACAAACTCAAAGAGAGTATCATCTTTGATAAGTCAGATACTAACGGTTTGGCTTTTACTCACTATGTTATGACTTTACAAATTTTAGATACCGATGTGAGACGTGTTATGGTAGATGATGGGAGCGCGCATGCATTATCCATCCTCGATTACTTGCATAAATAAAACTCGAAGATAAGATGGTGTCGCATTGCATCACGCTAATTGGTTTTAACAATGCAGTCGAGCGAACATCTAGTGAAATCACACTGCCCGTTGTGGCTGGTGGCGTCACTCTGAAAACCACATTCCATATCATGGACCAAGACAAAGCGTCCAATGCCATAGTAGGGTGACCATGGATACACACCATGAGAGCCGTCCCTTCCAACTTATACCAGGTCATCAAGTTCCCGACTCCGTGGGAGAATATTCAGTATACGAGGGGAACAATGCACATCCGGTAATGCTATCTCATCGCCCTAGATAGCACGGCGGGAAAAAGAAAAAGAGGCATAGCAATCAACAGGGTGGAGGTCAACATGTGAAGATATTGAGCATGTCATCAGAGACCCCAATATGGTCAAAGAGTTAGGATCGACCATAGAAGACCTCGACCCCATTCAATTAGACCTCAACGACCACAGCAAGAAAGCTTACATTGGCTGCAAACATTAGGAACCAGGAAAATTCCATCAATTCTTAGTAATTAACGCAGATTTGTTTGCTTTTAGCCATGCAGATATGCCAGGTATCTGAAAGGAAATTGCCACACACAAACTGAACGTCGACCCATTCCACCCCTAGTACGACATGTCAGACGTAAGTTCAACTCCATAATAAATGACATGGTACATGAAGAGGTAGAAAAACTGTTGGAGAATGGCTCCATCAGGGAGTCGAAGTACCCTCAGTGGGTTGCCAACGTGGTCATGGTAAAGAAGAAGAATGGGAAATGGTGGATGTGCATGGATTTCACAGATTTGAACAAATAATGCCCCAAGGATTAGTTCCTATTAGCCCATATCGACCAACTCATCGATGCAACAGTCGGGCACGAACTACTGAGCTTCTTGGATGTTTATTCAGGTTATAATCAAATCCTCTTGGAAGAAGAAGATCGGGAAAAAAATCACATTTATCACCCATTAAGGGACATACATTTATAGGCTCATGCCCTTAGGTTTAAAGAACGTGGGGGCGATGTACCAAAGGTTGGTGACGAGGATGTTTAAGGACCAACTCGGCAAAATGATGGAAGTCTATATAGATGACATGTTGGTCAAGTCCAAAAGGAAAGAAGATCACATCGACCATCCGAGAGAAAATTTTGACATACTTAGATGATAAGGAATGAAGCTGAACCCCAAAAAGTGTGCGTTTGGCATGGCCTCAGGAACGTTTCTAGGTTTCTTGGTATCACATAGAGGGATCGAGGTCAATCTTGACCAAATTAAATCCATCGAAGGGATACCGGAACACTTAACCACTAAATAATAGGTTCAAAGGTTGACTAGCCGAATTGACACACTAGAAAGGTTCATTTCATGATCATCGGATAGATGTCACAAACTCTTTGCCATACTCAAGAAGGATAACGGCCTCCAATGGACTTTGGAATGCATCCAAGCCTTGAAGGAATTAAAAGCATACATATCGTTGCCACCACTGCTTTCAAAACTAGAGCCAGGGGAACGTGTCCTTGTTTATGACATTATATTCGAAGTAGCTGTGAGTGCAGTCCTGGTTTGAGAAAATAAAGGTACGCAATCCCCCATCTATTATATTAGCAAAATGTTAGTCGATGCGGAGATGAGGTATCCTCACCTCGAAAAACTGCCCCTCGCCTTAGTTGTAGCTTCACGAAAGTTTAGACTGTATTTCCAATGCCACCACATCTTGGTCGTCATGACTTTCCCCTTGAGAAGAATTTTGCATAAACACAAGCTATCGGGAAGGCTGGCCAAATGGGCCATCGAGCTGAGCGAGCATGATATCACTTACCAGTCACAAGAAGCGATAAAGTCACAAGTGCTCACTGACTTCATCACCAACTTTAGTGCAAAAGTAATGCCCGAAGTTGAAAGAGAAGCCGCTCAAACTTCCCCCCAAACATAAGACCTCTGGGTCCTATACACTAATAGTGCATCCAATGTATCAGGGTCCAGACTGGGACTCGTACTCGAAGTCCTACCAGGTGAAGTAATTCGCCAGTCCATAAGGTTCCCAGATATGACTAACAATAAGGTCGAGTATGAGGTCATAATTGCAGGTTTGAGACTAGCACTAAAGTACGGGGCAAAATGGTTAAAACTACACTAGGATTCCCAACTCATAGTCAACCAAGTCACAGGGACTTACCATATCAAAGAACAAAGATTGCAAAAATATCAGACTGAAATCTACAAGCTACTGTCCGAGTTCGACGAATGTCAGCTCAACCAAATTCCCCGAGCATAGAACACTGAAGCGGTGGACTTGCAAAACTAGTTGCAGCCACCAAAAGCATGCAACCGGTGACAAAAACGTAGTCCACCTCCTCAACTCATCGCTTGATCAAGTTGATCTATGAACCGTAAGATTAACTTGGGGACTAGAGCAATCATATTATTACATATTTGTTGGACAGCACACTCCAAGATGATAAAAAAGGGCCAAGAAACTGAGAATGCAAGTGGCCAGGTATAGTATCATCCACAACGACCTGTTTAAGAGAACTTACGGCGACCCTCTAGCAAAATGCTTGGGCCCAAACCCTTGAAGAGGTCCATAAGGGCCATTGCGGAGCTCACTCCGGCAATCGGGCTCTAGTCAGATGCCTCATACGGGCAGGATATTACTTGCCCACCATGAAAAAGGAGGTCGCAGACTTTGTGAAAAAATGAGAGCAATGTCAAAAGTACACTCCGATGATTCACCAAGCGGGCAAACACCTCCACTCGGTCACCTCACAGTGTCCGTTCATCAAATAGGGAATGGATATTGTGGGCCCCCTCCCGGTAGGGTGAGGTGACATATGATTCCTTTTGGTTTTAACTGATTATTTCTCTAAATGGATGGTAACAGGAGCATTCGCCCAAATAAGTGAACAAGAAGTGATCATCTTTATATAGAAAAACATCATATGCTGGTTCGGCCTCCCCAATGAGATTAGCTGCGACAACAGACCCCAGTTCGCGGGAAAGAAGACCGCCGAGTTTTTTGAGAAATGGCATATCAAAAGAATACTCTTGACGCCATACCACCCCGCAGGTAACGGGCAAGCAGAGTCCTCCAACAAGACGATACTGAACATCATGAAGAAAAAGCTTGAAGACGCCAAGGGACTGTCGCCGCAAATATTACTAGAAGTATTGTGGGCCTATCGAACAACGCCAAAAACGAGCACAGGAGAGACACCCTACTCTTTAGTCTATGGGACCGATGCATTAATACCAGTCGAGGTCAGAGAACCCAGCCTAAGGTACTCCCACGAGAGTGGTACAAACAACGACGAAAGAAGAAGGCAGGAGCTCGACAAAGTCGAAGAACAAAAAGACATGGCCTATATAAGAATGATCGCCCAAAAACAGCAAGTAGAACCCTATTATAACAAGAAACCAAGGGTCGGGTTGGTCAAAGTCGGGGACTACATGCTTAAAGCTAAAACACAAGCAAGCAAAGACCCATAGGAAGGCAATGTGGGAACAAATTGGGATGGTCCGTACAAAATCACGGCAAAAGCAAACAAAGGGTCGTTCCAACTAGAAACAATGGAAGGAAACCTACTACCAAATAACTGGAATATTACCCACCTCAAGTACTTCAACTTTTAATAGATAAAGTGTCCCCTAAGTCGTACTCTTTTTACCCTCACTTGAGTTTTGTCCCAATTAGGTTTTCTCAAAGAGATTTTTAACGAGGCGATGAAGGGAACACTTTAAGTCGAAGTACGCAAAGACGAGATAGGGAAGGCTATTTCATTGCTCAACCTCTCAATCACTCTCCAGGTCGACCAATGAAGGGACTAGATAGACTGGGACTGGAACGCCAACCATCACCCAAAAATTTATAAATTTCTCCAAGTGTATGACAAAAGCAACAATGCTTAAAGTTTATGGTTTTGGAAAACTTCGCACTTATCAGCACATCTTTCTAAATTTAGGTTACGTTCGACCTTGATCGAACTAACACCTACCGGCCCTCGGCTGTAATCAAATTTAGGTTACGTTCGACCTTATTTGAACTAACACCTACCGGCCCTTGGCTGTAATCAAATACAAGTTACAATTCGACCTCATTCGAACTAACACCTACCGGCCCTCGGCCGTACTCAAATTTAGATTACGTTTGACATTGTTCAAACTAACACCTACCCGCCCTCAGGCCTAATCAAATTAAGGTTCTGATTCGAACTCGCTTGAACTAACATCTATCGGCCCCCGGCCAGACTAAGGTCAAACATGATTCAACCTCGCTCGAACAAGAAACAAACGCAAAAAACACACAAGTATAGAAAACTAACCACAAAAAAGAGATAGATGCATAAAGCAATTTGGATATTTCATTTCATAAACATTTTTTACAAAGGCTCATGAAGACGCCGACAAATACACGAGCCTGTAAAAAAAAAGAGAAAAAATACTTGCCGCCACAAGGACCTTCAGCATCATCACCCTGACTGCCGATACCTGGGCCATCTCGTTCCCTTTCTTCATCACCATCGCCCTCAAGATACGCAGCATCATACCAGGCATTCTTTTCAAGCTGGTCCACACCCCCGTCCCATACATCATCACCAGCCTCAGGCGTGGCGAGATCATATCCATAAGCGACCGGGGCCTCGCGGGCCTTAACACGAGCATCCTCAAAGGCGACGTAGAAACAAACCCCATCTTATGTAAATCCCGAAACACATCTAACTAAGCTTCAACATGAATCCATTCCTCGTACTGATCTCGAGTAACGTTGGGAAATTCTGAAGCGCGAGAAGAAGACGGTTGCGCTAGCAGTTGAGCCTTTTCAGCCTCTAAGGCGTCCACCCGGTCCTGGATAAAGGAGTTGTATTTTTCCAACTCGTCAATCCTCTCCTCCAATCTATCTTCTTTTGCCTTTGCCGTAGATTGGTCAGCCTTCTGCTCAGCCCATAGAGTCATATTCGCCAACTCTAACATCTTCAATTTTCTTCGAGCTTCTAAACAGGAAGACTCCGCCTTCTCAAACTCGTTCTGCCTCTTGGCAACTTTACCACGAAGGACCTCCATTTGTAGCCGGAATTCCTCCAATTGCTTGCGCAGCTCGACCACTTACGTTTGAAGATCATCACATTGGGCTTCTATTGCTTTGCTGACTTCGAGCTCTTCCTCCTTACCTCTCAATGTCCCTTCAAGGATGTCGCACTTCTCGATGACTCTCACCAGCTCATCACCCTTCTCATTCAATTCATCACAAAGGGCCTACAAGTTATCGCCCACGCCAAAATTCCTACGAATCTCCCGGTACTTCCCGCGGTACTCAAAATACTTGTGATCCAATTTCTCAAATATTTTCTCCAAAATCATGGTCTGCAATCATAAGAATAAGAAAAATAAAAAGGAAATAAAAAATGAGAACGCCCCCGCTAACAAAGGCAAAACACTAAACAAAAGTAACCTCGATCTACGAACCAATAAAATACTCACCCTGAGGGCAAGGCCGACTATGCTTCTCGACAAAGTAACATCGTCTAGCTATTTGAGGGTTTCACCCTCGATTTCATAGCAATGAGGTCTGAAGGCAGGGACCACGTTCTCTGTATTCTTCAGCCAATCATGATCAATAGGGATCACAATGGTCCTCGTAGATCCCTCCAGCCTCACCTCGAGGTGGGCAAACCCTTCCTTCATCATCCTCAGGTATGCAACATCAATGCCTGATCCGCCTCATAACCATATTTGGCGACATCTTTGCCTCTCCCATCGACCGACAAAGAAGTATCATCAACCGGCTGCGAAGCAGACGGCCCCTCTTGCCGCGAAGAATTAGAAACCCTAGTGGCTGGCCCTTCGGCCTTCATTAGTGCAGGTAAGTCTTCATCGGCCTCCATTGCCCTTGGAGTCCCAGACGTCGTCCTGACATCATCTTCAAGGACAATGGTATCTATTTCACAAAGTGTAGAATCATCTATCACCGAGTCAACGACCCGAGTAGTCTCGTCGCCAACATCCACCGACCTCCTCTTACGGTGCATCAAGTCACCATCACTTAGCAGCAATTCCTCTTCCTCATCTATGAGACGATACAAGGGAGAAGCCATAGATTCCTCTACCTAAGTCTCTGCAGATAAAGAAGGAATTGATGCTGAAGCAACAGCATATGGGACCGAGAAGTGAGCAGAGTCACTTGTTGTCGTAGAATGGGTAGGAGATGAAGAGGCAACAATATTCCTCTTACAAAATGTAGGTGGGGGAGCTTTCGGCCTCCTCGAGGACCCTCGAGCTGGAGTTAAGGGAAGGGTAAAAGGAAAAGGTCAACAAAAATAAACCGCAAAAGATAAGTGACTAAAAAGCCCAAACAAAGAAATTCACTGTTCAATGGAGGAGTAGGCCCAAACTTCTTGAAAAAGCCCGGCCACTCACGAATCCCTACGATGTGAGGGAGGAGCCGGCTGACCCAATCAGAAATATCCCCGACCAAATGAGGGGGCGAAGTCTTGGCTGCATGAGAAAGGAACGAGAGATCAGAACCCACGACTAAGCGAAGCAAATCAAGTTCCTAAATTTAGAAAGTTTAGACGTTTACGAGTACAATTCCAAGTTTCAGGGAAGCCGTATGCGTTGGCCACCACGTCCTCAGTTCTAACGAAGAAAACATTAACCCAGAACTGGCGGTTAGCCTTGTCGTCCATCTTCACCACCAGGCACTTGCCCCCTCGGTGGCGAAGGTTTAACATCGTCCCTCTATAGAAACTGGGGGCGAATAGGTGTATCAGGTGCTGAAGTGTGATCGCAACCCTGGCCAACTCTGCAAACTTGGTAAGCATCCTTATGAGCTTCTAGACATACGGTGCAAGATGAACCGGGAAAATGCCGTACAAACGGCAAAACTCCTCCGCTAGTGAAAGAACGGGAAGAGTGTAGATGGCATGAAAGAGGTAAGCGTAGAATGCACAATACTCGGGGTAGTGGACTTGTACTACGTCCCTCCCGGCAGGAATCAACTTGATGCGAGCATGAATGCTATATTTAGCCCTAAGCTCTAACAAATTGGCCTCTTTCATCGCTGACTCAAAAGTTCTGGCCTAAGCTTCATGTGCCTTTGTAAAATCAGACCTAATTTTCTCACTACGAGGAACTATCTCCTCTACCGTAGAAATGTTTTCGTCCTCAATGGCAATGGAAACACCCTCCACGTGAGGAGGAAAAACTATCGCTAGGGGAACCGAGTTACTTTCCTCACTGGGACCAGAAGATACGTTAGACATATTTCCAATGAAATAGAGAGTATTCAAAGAAATAGAGACTTAAAAATAATAGGTATCTCTAGGACAGGGAAAGAAGATGCACAACAATGGAAGAAGAAGAAGAAGACACAGGGTTTCAATATGGAAAATCCGTAAAACTTGAGATTGTGTCTTCACATCCTTATTAATAAGAGCTCAGGCATCGGAATATGGAAATTAGATCATCATTACTTGGCACCAATATCGAAGCGGTAGATCCAGTCAAAAGATGCATGCAAAACGATGCAACGCATCGGAAAAATACATCATAATAACGTATGACTTCATGACGTCACTTTGATCCATGAACAACGTAACACTAAAAGTTGCGGCTCACGAAAGGCCACATTCCCAGCTTGCCTCAAACATCATAACCCGACCCACTCTTCCAATCATCTCGACCACGACGAATAGAATTCGCTCATCAAGCCCGCCTGAGGCCAGCCTCAATAAGCGGAGGGACTAACTGTATGGGTCGAAATCTGCCAAATAATATTCAAGATAAGATTACTCTAAAGGAAGAATTCTCGAGTCACCATTAGTCGAGGTGAGCCATGAGGTAGAAATGCTTATAGCCCAACAATCGACGGGAGCCATGATCGAGATGTCAACAATGGTCGGGGTCAAACATCGCTTAGGAAGCTGTAACGGCTAGTGTTCGAAATAAGATGTTAAAGGGAATATTCTAGTGAATATTCTCTGAATTTGTACTATTACGGTTTATTAGAATTTGTCTCATATAAATAGAAACTGGGCCAATGATGTGAGGCACGTGAGATTCATATGTAGAACAAACTTTTCGCTAAATATTCTCTACCTTACTAAGATACAAGCAGGAACCTTTTTATCAAGATTCTTGTCCAAATTATTCCCTACTTTCCATCAGATCCTAGAATAATTCGAACATTCATGGATTTGTCTGTTACTCATCATTGTCAGGAGGAACAATCACCTAGTTCATCTTTTATTGGATGAATCACTCCTACTATTTACTCAAATGCCATTTATTATTATTCATTATTATTAAATGCTCTATTATTGCTCACACTACTTGGATTGATTATTGCACACCATTATTATATCTCTGCCAGATTTGTCCAACGTTAATCACACTTTCGGAACTCGCATATAGAAATATTATTGGTAACTAGGTTTAACCTCTTATCACATAAATTTAATTATTTGAACCAAGGATTATACTTTTTGGTCAAACACACTTGACATTTTTCCCCTATACTTTTGATGTATGTTGGCTATTCAATAATTCTTAGCACGATAAACTAAGTAAAAATAACAACCACACCTCAATAAATTTTTTGAAAAAATCATGTGTTCAAAGCAAACATTCATGTAGATGCAAAACTATTGAACTTTTTGGAATAAAGAAAAATATGGTTTACCTATTTCAGTTACAACTGCATATAGGGCGGAGCAACCATGTCCTCCAACAATCCACAGTATATGAGGATCGACTTTATTTGACTGTGACTTTATAAAGTAATAGAAGAGCTGGACTTCATCTGCTTCATCTACTCCGATATACCTTACGTGTTATTAATAGATATAAAAATCATAAAAATGGAGAATTTTGAGATTAAGTCATTTAAAATGAGTATGACTGAATTAAGTAACAAATTATAGTACTTAACGTAGAAAAGAAAAGGCATGCCGACATTTCAAATTTTATTGTTTTTTTTTTCCGTCGGAGCTTTCTTGCTATGTAAATGAAGCTGAGAGAACATGTCTATATTTGGATGCAAGTGATAATCAGACACATACATTTTCATGTACAAATGTAATTGTTTTGCGTGCATAAACCAAGATGAGATGCTACTCTCGATGTTAAAATTGCAATATTTGTGCCACCATTTAAGATTTTGTTCCATAGGTTTAATAAAAGATAGATTTGAATCTATTATGTCAAATGTATTCAAGGTTGTAAGAAGTTGTCGAGTTATAAACTTCAAATATTTTGATTGAACTTAAAAAGAGTTTTAGTTCTGCGTGCTAATAATGTATTAATTTTTTTATTATCATGTTAAGTTGACCTACAATTAGTAACTCTTTGTAACAAGTGCATTGTGGTAACACAAGAAATAGAGTCATAATTTGCTATTAGTCCGTTAAATTGAACTCTGATAGTATAAAAAAAATTATTATGCAAGGATCGTTTGGTTCCCAAACAAGTTATACTAGAATTATAAGGTCGAGATAATAATATGGGAATTAATAAAACAATATTCACTCTGTTCTAGTTTATGTAATCTTTTTCGCTTTTCCAGATTCAAATTATGTAAAGTTTGACCAACATATATTTTAAAATATATTTATGATCATATTGACATGAGAAGAACTGCAAATATTTTTCGTAGATTTTTTGAAAATATGAATTTTATCTTTAAAATTGTATACGGGTTATATCGGGACAATGTCTTCTCCAATTCTCCGATGAGAGAATGAACGGGAAGCACGGATCGACATGATTATAATCGAGGCCAAAAACCTCTCATATCGAGACCCAGGAAGAATGAACGATATATCCAACATCGGACATAGTAAAGCGATGCACCCCGGACTGAGTATAACTTCTAGACTTCGGGAGACGTGGTGAACGGTCATGCATGAAGGATAGGGGGCCGTAATATTCATCCTCAACCGGCTATTTGATCGGCTCCAACCCTATACCACTATAGAATGGCAAGAGTGGTCGATGCAACTTTTAGCTGAAAGGTCGGGATCGAATCCACAGAGAGCTAATATTGGTTTGGAATTGGGTTTCTATCTAATCTAGCTATGTGCGATGTTCTTAATTGCACTTCCAATCATGCTTTGTTTTGATCACTACTCTATTTTTAACACTAATGAAGAATGAAGATAAGCTAAGTATGATATTTTTGTAAGGTTTTCTCAATTGATAAAAAGGCACTAGGGAAGTGACTTACACCTAGGTGGGTATCTAACGGGGTCTAAAACTTAGGGCGAATTTATTGTGATTGAGATCATGATATAACCATTGCACATAGTTACTCACTCTATACCTCTCGGTAGTTTGAGTGACTTTGCCCTAATTGGCTTTCTCAAACTCAATTGAGTATTCAAACAATGCAAGCAGAATTGGCTCAAGTCGGGTATCACTATCTCTAGGTTTAACCCTTTAATTGGAGCTATCAATATCTTGAATGCACCCCAATTCCTTGTTAGCTTGAATTTCCTAGACTTAGTCTCTCTTTATCAAGAAGAGCCTTAGTCAAAAAGGAACAAATCAGTGTTTGCAACCACTAATTCAACAATTAAAGCATAAATCAAGCTAAATATCATTAACCAATAAATATTTAAGCCCTAAAATTGAAGACCCATTAAATACCCACACTAGGGTTGGGTGAAAACCCTAGCTAATGGGTTTAGCTACTCATAATCAAAGAAAAAATCAAAGATGGAGATGAAATATAATCCATAAAAAGTAATACAAGAGTAAAATCTAAGATTAATTGCTAAAGATGTTCTAAAATTACTCTAAAAAGCTAAAAATGGTGGTTCACGTACTCTACAAAACAATAGATGCCCTAAAAAACTGAAAAAGAACTATTTATACATAGCTAAATTTTTCGGACAAAATTGTCCCTATGGAGATTCCGCTGACAGAGAAAAATAAGTCGTCTCAGCGCTATGACTACCGCAGCCGCACAAAAGCAAGCACGGACCGCGGTTCATCTCTTTTTAGCTGGTTCTCAACTTGAGTGCGCTGGGAGGGAAAAATCTACCGCCTCAGTGCTCTTCCAACTGCGGCCGCCTGGTTTTGAACTTGAGTCCGCTGGGAGCGGGAAAATCTACCGCCTCAGTGCTCCTCCAATCGCGGCCGCAAAATATGTGCACGTCGTGGTCTTCAATTTTGAGCTCCAAACTTAGTTCACTGATTCTCACTTCCGCTGAGGCCGAGAACTTGACCGCGGCCGCGTTTGATGACATCGCTGCCTCACAATTTCAACGCATGCAGCGGTAACTTGTTAAGCTTCATAAATACTTCTCTAATTCCTCAATCTGCTGAGAGCGGTATCAGGACCGCCTCAGCGGTAAGCCCCTCGCGCCAGCTGCTATTTCTCGTTGTCATCGCCCCTTTTATTTCAACTTTGAACTTATGCATGTTTCACTCCTTTTTGAGATGGTTATGACTTCCTTATCGTGTTTTGACCAAACACTGCAAACAAGCACACTAAATTAGCTTTCGGGAATACTTGCACGTACTTTTAATCCAAAACCTAAGCAAAAAAAGCATAAAATAGGCTAGAATCCCTAGCTATTAACTCCCCCAAACTTAAGCTTTGCTTGTCCTCAAGCAAACAAAGTAATTCCCACCTCCTCAAAATAAAAGAAAGGAAAATTCCAGCTGTCCTAAAGTAACCTCATCAAGAATCAATTGGGACTAATAATTACCCGCAACTCAAATGCATTATTAACAATACTCAACCTTTTTAGCACCATGGCTTTAGTGCGACACAAAAGCATCAAGAGTTGACTCAACTCTTCAAGGAAATTCTTTCTACTATATTGGCCGTTGTGGAACCCAAACTCATACTTCTCGACTCTCTATATGCAAACCTTACTTTTAGATTGTAGCACTCAGAACGAGGATTGTGTAAAACACACTCATCTCTCTCAAAGGAAGGTCACAAGTCCGGCTCTAAGTACCACAAGCTTGCCCCTCATGTGAGTCACCACTAATGTACGCTCACTCAACTCAATATCATATAGGGTTTTTGCGGAAATGAAATAAAGGCTTTTGGTTCAGGGTAGAATATATTGGTCTATGAAGGTTTCATCTTTCCTTAAGCACTTCATTTGCTTCATTTTGGCTCACATTTTCTTGACTCTTTGAGTCATTTACTTCTTCCTTAGGGGCTAGAGAGACACACTGTCACTCTTTCTTGCTCATTTCAATCCTTTTTCTCTTTTCTAATCTTTCCAAGCCTTTCATCTTTGCTTTTATTGAATCCCTTCTTTTTTTCCGCATTGTTCGCTATCTTTTTGACTTTTTAGCTTTTCTTTCTTTTTCTTTTTGCATCCCTTTTCTTCCTTTTTGTACCTTTTATCACTTTTGCATTCCTCGTCTCTCCACTCAAACTTATATTTTTGCCTTGTGCTAAAGAAAGATCGGGTGCCAAGAGAGGATCATTTTAGAATGGATAAAGGTGTGTATCATGGTTATTGAAAGAACAAGGGGTATGGCGCAACGAGGTTGACTAGGGATATCATTCTTGGTGGACTATGGATGTTTTTAAGTCTCAATTTGGATCAAAGAGAGCCTATAATCACTTCCCAAGTCGAGCTACATTTAGGATTTTGCCTAGATAAACATTCAGGGCAAGTTCTAGACTTATTAGCATGGGACTTGAACTTGCAAATTAAAACCTCACCACACAAGCTATAGGATTGCAAAAGAGACAGAGTCGATGGCCCACAACAACCTTAGCTGAGATTTGAGCAACACAAATGGTTTCGAGAAACCACTCGATGATTGTTTAGTTAACACAAAAGTCTCAAGGTCACAACTATCACCATCCTATACACACCAATTTGTTTTTAACCATAAGGTCAAAGGTAAATGTGTTAGGCCCAAGTGAAGCTTTGCCTGAGGCACTATTGTTCACAAGCTACTATTTACACAAAAATGAAAAGAAAACAGGCTCAAACCTTTAAGAAGGTTGTCATACCATCCATCATCGGGAAGAACCATCCGGTTCAGACAAACTCCACCTTTGGAAAGAACCGTGGCATTAAGAAAACCAAAGGCTTATTGATTCTGAAAACTTGTAAAAATAAGAAGCTACAACTGAAAAAGAGGCTATTAAATAAAATAAGAAGCTATGATATTAAGGAAAATTGCAAAAGAAGTTATGAAGTAAAATACAGAAAGTAAACTGAATATGTACAATAAGGGATTTATATGAATATACATAAGGGGAATGAATATATACATGAGAAATAACTTTATATACAAACCGAGATTGAAAAATAACGAGAAGTGAAATAAATGGTAAAGTTATATACATACCAAAAATGAAAAATAACAATAAAAGAAAAATAAGTGTCATATTTACATCCCAGTATCACAAATCAAAATAGGACCACCCCCCAAATAAGAACTAGCATTGTCCTCAATGCTAATAGAAAAAAATTAGATCAAGGAAGGGGTTAGAGAGTAAAGAAAACTCTGTATGGGTCCTCTGTCTACATAGGGTCCTGTGGCTGGGTCCCTGGATCACCTCCCTTCGGGTCCTGTAGCTGGCCTAAAGCACCTCCCTCGGGGTCCTCCAGCTGAATCTCCAAGTCATCAGCCTGAGGAATCACTCATCTCCTCCTAGGCTCGCCATCAGCCTTTTGCTCCGGTATCTTCTCTGTCTGAGCTGCTGGAATCTGGTCCTATCATAATAGCTCTAATGGTAGGTCGTCGGCTGACTTCATCTTCTCCACCTCCCCTCTCAATAGCGTCACGAACTCCTTTGAGGCCCGAGTCTTTTTCAACTTCTTCGTCTGCTTGCTCAGCTCCTTAATTGATTTTCCTTGAATTGCAAGAGCATCCATGATGAGCTTCTGGTTGTCCAGGAGCTTCTTCTGGTTTTCCGAAAGCTCCTTGAGAGATTCCTCTACTGAAGATGGCACCTGGGGTTGTGCGGGAACTGACTAGGCTGCCACTAAGCTGGATAGCACAGACAACTTTGATGTTGTTGCCTGCATCCAGTTGTTTATGCTGGAGAGAGTCTGGTTTAGCCTATGTGCAGTCAAAGCGTATGTTGATGAGGAGGGCACTGAGGAAGGCAAGGAAGTAGATGGTCCGGGGCAGTATCCGGTATGGGAGTGGGAGGCTCAGAAGTAGTTACCACCACTGCTGGCTCTTCAGACTGGCCAGTAGAAGTAGTCGCTTTGCCTTTGGATTTGGGGTTTTTTGGACCCTGAAGGTTGTACCATGAGAAGGGCTTCTTGGGTTTCACCTTGATATCGAAATCCCTTTTCTCAAGCTTCTTATCCTCCAAGTACATGGTGAGGAAGTCCGGAAAGGGGTAGGATCTATCACCCTCATTGACCACTTTGGTGATCACCCTAGATATGATATTCCTGACATTGATCGGGAACCCCGGCAAGATAGCCGCCATTATAATCGCATGAGAAACTGGTATGTCACTGTCATGAGTAGTGAACTGGTCTGCTGCACACAAATGTCTCCCAACCTTTTGCCTCAAAGTTCAGGGTGTTCCTGTAGATAGGAACCCCCGCTGCCTACCAAGCTGGAGTAGTATCTGGGAGAGCTAGTAGTGATGCCAACCATGGGAGGCCTGCGTCATCCATTGCCACTTTCTCTAAGTACAGCGACTCATCTTCATCATTGAATTCGATATAATCATTCAGAGTCTTCCCATCAAACCTAATCTTCAGGTTTCGCACCTTAGTCACAAATGTGCCATTTTTGATGTGGGCGACATTGGCATAGAATTCCTTGACTAGGTGCTCATTAGCATCTGGAACCCTACTTGTGAAGTATTTCCACCCCACTCTTTCATCAAAATGCAGCTTCACATTGGGGTTATGGGACAGAAGATCCCTCTCAACAAACTGACGATCATGTATGAGTGACCTTTGAGGCCACCACTCCCTGAATTTGTGATATTCCTACTCACTGACAAACCTCTGCTGCCACACTTCCGGGTTTCTTGTCCTCTCCAAGCCTCCAGTCTAGGTATCCCCCCCCCCTCTCCCATCATCCGTTATCTCAGCATCTACATTAATGGGCTTCGATCTATGTTGGGAGGCAGTAGGAAAGGTTGATGCTAAAGACTCACTATTCTCCGCTGAGACATCAGATGACTCAGGAGAAGCTTGGGGTGTATCTCTCAGTCGAAATCTCTCCGGAAAGTCTGGTACATGTGTGGGCATAGAGTCACTCTCTGAGGCCTCCCGGGAGGGAACATACTCACTCCCCTCGGAGTGGGATACAGCTCTGTCTGTAGCTCTGATACTTTTGTGCATCTTTCCAATTGATTGCCAGACTGCTAGGGGCACCTTGATATTTCCTTGCCCCTACCCCGGGAGGACTCTGCGTTCCCATTTTGTTTGTCATTGCCACCTTTTGTTTTAGCCATTGTCTGCATACATAGTCAGTGAAATCTCGTTAGTATTGGGGTTAGAAGAAGCAGTAAAGAAAAGCAGATGGACAATTGACAATGGTGTGACAATGTTCAGAACCGTTGATAACGGATAAAAAGGTGTGGTCACGGAATGAGTACCGCTGAGAGCGGAAAAGGGGCACGGCCGCGGAGGCATGGGGATCATACTACCAATCCTCTGATTCTATGGTCCTTCTAAGCACGAAATATTTGGCGCGGCCGAGGAAGTTGCACCGCTGTCCACGAAAAACAACTACGGTCGCGGACCTATATTGATTACTTCTCTGAACTTGAGTACTGCTAACCACGAGAAATGCAGCACAGCCGCGTAAGGTGGGCCACTATTAGCGGAATTTTCCACCGCTGACCGCAGTTATCAAAAACTTGCCAAACTCATATTGCATATGAATGCTGACCGCAAAAATAGCACCGCGGCCGCGGAATTCAAAAACAAACTGAACAATTCCTAGGGTTTTTATTATTCTTGCCATTAGCGGATATCATCTACGCTCTTAACCCCAACTAGCTATTAAATAATCAACCCTAACTACTTAAGCCTAATGTAATTAACACTAATGAACCCTAGGTCAAAATTAAAAGAAAAGAAGAAGAAGAAGTAAAAACTAACAAATAAAAGAAAATCAAGTGCAAATTAAAGACTAATGAAGGAGTAAAATTACCAGTTATGTAATGAGTGATGAAAATAAACTTTAATCTTATGTTTGTGCATATTAGGGCTCAAATGAACAGTAGAATTTTAGCTTGAGAGTGAAAAGATAGAAAAGGGTAAAAGGTCTTATGACCTCCTATTTATAGAAAATATCTTGGGACCCACAGAACTCACCTGGCATGGCTGTGGAATATCACTGCAGTCTGCGTTGTTGACGAACATATGGGTTGGTTGATTGAAATTGCCGCTGAGAGCGGAAAATGGCACGCAGTTGTGGAAAGGCACCGCTGACCGCGAAAAATGTACCATAGACGTGGATGAAACTTTAGAGAAGTCTCATTTTGGACTTTTAATCCCGCATCCGCCACCAAATTATGCCTCCGCGAACTGGCCACCACTGACCAAGGAAAATGGAGCGTTGTCAGCGGTCCAACTTCAGACTATGCCAAAAAATTTCTAGCTTAGTCTTGCAGAGCATCAAATATTCCTTTACACATCTCACAACTAGTTAGTCAAAAATAAATCCGACACTAAGAAGAAAATCAAAAAGAAGAAAAACACATGGGTTGCCTCCCAAGAAGCGCCTGATTTAACGTCGACGCACGATGCAGGTTACCATCAATCATTTGAGATGGATCATTGCCACCACGTGGCTATCATCAAACTTGCCAAGATAGTGCTTCACTCTATGCCCATTAACACTGAAGATTTCACCATTTTTATTTTTCAAATCAAGATCACCAAACAGAGTTACAAGCACCACCTCAAAAGATCCACTCCATTTTGACTTGAGCTTTTCAGGGAACAGTCGTAACCGGGAGTTGAATAATAGAACCAAGTCACCTTCCTTGAATTCCTTGCTACGGTCATACTTGTCATGTAAGTACTTAATCTTGTCCTTATATAAAGATGTGTTGGAATAGGCATGAAACCGGAACTCATCAAGCTCATTGAGTGTCTCCATCCAGAGATTTGCTGCAATATCTCATTCAAGATTTAACTTTCTAAAAGCCCACATGGCTTGTGATCTAACTCAACCGGTAGATGGCAAGCTTTCCTAAACACCAGCCGATATGGAAACATACCAATCGGAGTCTTGTAAGCAGTCCTTTAAGCCCACAAAGCATCATCCAGTTTCTTTGACCAGTCAGTCCTAATTACATTGAGAGTCTTTGACAATATGCTCTTAATCTCCCTGTTGGAGACCTCAGCTTGCCCACTAGCCTGAGGATGATAAGGGTTGAAACCTTGTGATCATACTTTGCAAGCAAAGTGTCAAATGCCTTATTGCAGAAATGAGAACCCCCATCACTGATGATTGCTCTAGGAGTGCCAAACTGAGTAAAGATATTCTTCTTAAGAAAAGCCACCACACTCTGGGCCTCGTTGTTGGGTAAATCCACGGCCTCAACCCATTTGGAAACATAGCCAACTGCCACCAGAATGTATGTGTTGCCACATGAACTCACAAAAGGTCCCATGAAGTAAATGCCCCACACGTCAAATATGTCAACCTCAAGAATAGTGGTGAGAGGAATTTCATCCTTCTTTGAAATTCCAACTGCTCTCTGACACTCATCACATCTCTTCACAAGCTCACACGTATCATTATACAATGTAGGCCAATAAAAACCACAGCTAAGCACCTTTGAAGCTGTCCTCGCCCTACCATGATGATCACCGTAGGGAGAGCAATGACAAGCATCCAGAATACTCATTTACTCCTCTTCCGGAACACATCTCCGGATCACACCATCATTACAAATTTTAAAAAAATAAGGCTCATCCCAGTAGTAGTCCAAGTTATCCTGTTTAAGCTTCTTCCTTTGGTTAGAAGACAACTCACATGGAACAATACCGGTCATAAGAAAGTTGGCAACATCCGCGAACCAAAGCATTCTATTCACAGATACAGAGAGGAGTTGCTCATCACGGAATGAATCATTAATTCTGAGGCCATCACGGGGTCTCCCCTCCTCCTCCAAGCGGGACAAGTGGTCCACCACTTGGTTTTCACTCCATTTTCAATCAACAATCTCAAACTCTTGGAGCAATAGAACCCATCTCATCAACCGAGCCTTAGAATCCTTCTTTGTCATCAAGTAGCGGAGTGTTGCATGTTCAGTATGAACTATCACCGTATAATTAACCTGAGCATCATTCATTGTTTTGCTTGCATAATACATTGGGTGAAACATCTTATTTACTCTTCGACCTAAGACTGCTCCTATCGCAACATCACTTGCATCACACATGAGCTCAAAAGGTAAGCTCCAATTGGGTGCGGTGATAATGGGAGTGGTTGTCAATTTGTACTTGAGAAGTTCAAAAGCCTTCATACATTCATCATTAAACACGAACTTGGCAACCTTTTCCAATAATTTTCACAAAGGATTCACTACCTTATAAAAGTCTTTGATGAATCTTCGGTAGAACCCCGCATGCCCAAGAAAACTCCTAACCCCCTTGACTGAATGTAATGACCCGACTGGTCGTTTTGAGCAATTGCAACCGATTTAGTAGTTTAAGATCTCGAGCAGCTTCACATTTTGTATATCAACTTGTGTGCATGGTTGGATTCAGTTTCCGGATGAATCAGAGTTGAACTGGAAGAAGGAACCTAGTTTTGGAAGTTTAAACTGTGAAAATTTGACCGGAATTGGACTTTTGAGTTAACAGCCCCGGAATGGGTCGTGGGTGATCTCAACAGCTTTGTATAGTGATTTTGGTCTTAGGCGCGCATCCGGATTCGGATTTGGAGGTCCGTAGGGTACTTTGAGGTGTTTCGCGAAAGTTGAAAAAGTTGAAGTTTGGAAAAAGGAGAAGTTTGACCCATAGTTGACTTTTGTGATATTGGGGTGGAAATGCAATTCTGAGAGTTGGAACAGCTCTGTTATGTCATTTTGGACTTGTATACAAAATTTGGCATCATTCCAGGTTGAATTGATAGGTTTTGGCATGAGTTTTGGAAGTTAGAAGGTTTGAAAGTTCTTAAGTTCGATTCTTGGTGTGTTTCGATGTTCCAGCATTGTTTGATGTGATTTGAGACCTCGAGCGAGTCCGTGTTAGGTTATATAACTTGTTTGTGTGTTTGGACGGGGTCCCAGGGGCCATTGGTGTGTTCCGGTTGGGCTACGGGTCATATTCCCTTGTTTTTGAACTGTTGTTTACTGCTTCTCGTATCCTCTCGCGATCGCGAACAACCTGTCGCGTTCGTGAAGCTTTGTTGCTAACCACCTAGAAATTCTTCTTCGCGTTCGCGTAACACTCCTCACGTTCGCGAAGCTCTGCTTTATCCCCCATCGTGTTCGTCTCCCCCTCACGCATTACCGTAGTTATGCAATTCCACTCTTCCCGTTCGCATACTACTTCATGCGTTCGCGAAGAGCAGTCTCTGGGCCATAATATTTTCCTTCTTCGCGTTCGCGTGCATGCTGTCACATTCACGAAGCACATCTGGGCAGCCTTCATTTTTCTTCTTCACGAACGCGATACTTCCTCCGCGTTCGCGATGCTTTAATATCTCGGCAGAATATAGGTTTTCCAAATCGAGGGTTAGGCCGTTTTTAACATTTTTGGAGTTCTAGAGCTCGGTTTTGGGCAATTTTTTGTGGGGTGTTAAAGAAAAACGATTGGGTTAGTGTTCTTCACCTAGAATTGATTATATTCCATGAATTTGTATTTATTTTTATCATTTAATTTGTGATTTGGGTTGGGTAAAATGTTGCTTTTTGAAGAAAATTCCTAAAATGAAAAATCATGATTTGAGGGATCAAATGTTATCGGAATTTGATAAATTTTGTATGGTTGAACTCATTTTGGAATGGGTGATCGGATTTTGTAAAATTTGACGGGTTCCGAGGTGCGGGACCGGAGGGTCGACTTTTGGGTTGATTTTTATATTCTTGTAAAGATTGAAACTTTATTATTCGAAATAGTCCTTTATTCGATTTATGTGTGTTTTAGAGTTATTATAGTTGGATTTGAGCTGTCCGAAGGTCATTTCGCCTGAGAAGTCCATTTTAGAGTACCGAGTTGTCGTCTTTGAGGTAAGTTTCTTGCCTAACCTTGTGTGGGGGACTTCCCCTTAGGAATTGAGTCTTCTATGCTAATTATAGTCCATGTATGCGAGGTGACGAGTGTGTTCTCGGACTAATTTGTGGGAAATTTGCCTTTAGGGTTCTTAGGTCCTTATGTGGAAAGTATCCTATTATGATTGGGTTTCCTAGTTGCTTAAATTGTCTCTATATGCTCCATATGACGTTGTTAGCTTTCCTCTAATTCTTACGTGTTACATTGACCCTTAATTGCCTTAATTGAAGTGATTGCCTTCCTTATTGTTTTGATACTTCTTGATTGCGAGTTCCTCTATGACATCATGCATATCGGTTACATGTCCAATTGTTGTGGTTGTCGGTATAGTTACCACGTGCTTATTATAACTTTTTGTGTAGTTGAGATTTCATTGTGAAGTTAATTATTCGTACAAGTTTGGTTATAGTTGATTCCCTTGCCGGGACATATTTAGTTCTTACAGTTGGTTCCCTTGCCGGGATGTATTTTTTCTTGTTGTTGACTCCCTTATCGGGATATTACTGTTTCTTTATTATTCCCTTGCCGGGATTCTTTCGTGATTGGTGTTGATTTGTATATTGGGATTGGGTTGCACGTCGCAACAATATTATATGGATCGGGTTGCACGCTGCAACATCATTATATAATTTGGATCGGGTTGCACGCCGTAATATGATTTGGATCGGGTTGCACGCCGCAATATCATTATATGATTTGGATCGGGTTGCGCGCCGCAACAATATTATATGATTTGGATTGGGTTGCACGCCGCAACATCACTATATGATTTGGATCGGGTTGCATGCTGCAACAGTACAATAGGATTGGGATTGGGTTGCATGCCACAATAAGAAAGAATAAAAGTGGATATTGATTCTTATGGTGAGAACGAGAGTAAAAGCGCGAAGGGTGATGTCGTGTACTTTCTGCTGCTATGTTTATTTGTTGTTCTCAATTCAAACATTTAAACTGTTTAATTCCTTTATTGTTGTGATCCTTTATGTTAGAACCCACAATGTTTTCAAAACCTCACTGTATATATATATATACGTTCCAATACTTCAAACTTCAATAATTGTTACATCCTTATTTCTCAATTATATATGTGACGACCCGGTCAGTCGTCTCATGAGTTACCGCTCCGTTTCTCCCATTTCTGCTTCTTTATGCTTCATTATCCGTGTTTTATGTGATCATATTGTTCAGTTTGAGTTCGAAAAGGATTTGGTAAGAAATGAGACACTTAGTCATTTTTAAGAACGTTTAAGTTGGAAAAGTCAACCGGATGTTGACTTATGTGTTAAAGAGCTTGGATGTAAGTCCCGATGGTTCGGTTAGCTTCGGAAGGTGATTTATGTCTTAGGAGCGTGATCAAAATTGGTTTTGGAGATTCAGAGTAGAATTAGGCTTGAATTGGCGAAGTTGATATTTTGGCGATGATATTAGGGTCGGAATGGAATTCCGAGAGTTTCAGTAGCTTCGTTATGTCATTTGGGATGTGTGTAGAAAATATTATGTCATTCGGATGTGGTTTGGTTGGGGTTTTTATCGAAAGTGTATTTGGGAAGATTTTAGAAACTTAAGCTTGAATCCGATGTGTTTTGAGTGATTTGATGTTATTTGAGGTGTTTTGATGATTGGAGCAAGCTTGTATAAGGTTTAGGATGTGTTGGTGCCTTTGGTTGAGTCTCGGGGGACTCGGGTGAGTTTCGGGTGGTCAATCAGACCATTTCTACGTTTGAAAAATTGCAGAAGTTCAGGTTCAGCTGTTGCAGGGTTTTGCACTTCGCGATCGCGAGGGGAGTCTTGCAATCGCATAGAAGGAATTGAGGAAGTGGCCCAGTTTCTCTTTGCGTTCGTAGACCTTGACTTGTGATCGCATTGTTCGAGGAGAGTGTGCATCGCGACGCGTGAGGTGGTTCACGGTCGCATAGGGTCAGTGGCTTAGGCATTGCGATTGCAGGGTCTTGGATGCGATCGCATAGAGTTATTTTGGGGAGCTTAAAATTGTTCTTCGCGATCGCGTGGGAAGTGTCGCGATCGCGATGAAGGAAAAAATAGGCCTGGGCAGAATGTTTTAATTCATTTCATCCGCGATTTATGGAGCTCATTTACTCCATGGTTGGTCTTTTGAGAGCTTTTTGAAGGAAATTGAAGAGGGATTCAAGTAGAAACGTTTGGAGGTAAGAATTTCGAACCTAAAACTCGAATCTATTGTGAAATCCACCTAGAAATTATGGAATCTTAAGCTAAAAATGGAAGAACTAAGGCTTGGAATTTTGGACTTTTGATTTGGGGATTTGGAGGACCATTTGGGGTCAGATTTGAGAACTTTTGGTGTGTGTGAACTCGTGGGGAGATAAGGAATCCGTTGATGCAAAAAATTCTAAGTTTCGAGAAGTGGGCCCGGGGCTCGGATTTTGCTAATTTCGGGATTTTTGGTATTTTTCGATTTTTTTCGCTTGGGCTTTGTTCCCTTAGCATATTATGACGTATTCGTTCTGATTTTGGATAGATTCGACGTGCGTGGAGGCCGATTCGAGGGGCAAAGGCATCGCGAGCTAGAGATTTAGCCGGTTAGAGGTGATTAATGATTGTAAATGATGTTCTGAGGGTTTGAAACCTCGGATTGCACATTGTAGTGCTATGTTAAGGCGATACATGCGCTTGATGATGAGCGTGGGGTCGTTTACTATTGGGGATTGTGAATTGGTCTGTCCAGATTGATGATTTTACCGCGTATTTGACTGAAACTTATTTGTTATCATCATGATTTGGGCTGATTGCCATATTTGGGCTTCATGCCAACTATTTGAACCCTTCGGGGATTTGTTTCACTGTTTTGACTTATTACTTGAACTCAGTCATGTTGTTTTCCACTATTTTGCAACTCAACCACTTTTACCCAGTTTTGAGACTTAAATAATATTTTAAATGATGTTTTGGGCTGAGAACTACTGTTTTACTACAGCCCGAGAGGTTTGTGATGATTTTTGGACTAATTAAGCCCGAGGGCCTATATTGTGAGGAACATTGATACTGATATGAGGCCGAGGGCCTGAGATACATATATACGCCACGAGGTGGCTTGATTGAAATGAGGCCGAGGGCCTAGATTTGATGTCACGAGATGGCTTGTTATTGCGCTTGGGTCGTAAGGGGCCCCTCCCGGAGTCTGCACACCCCCAGTGAGTGTGGGTACCCATTGTGATGTGAGATTGAGCCTGAAGGGCAGAAATTATTGATATTGGGCCCAAGGGGCGAACTTCTATGTGTTTACTTTATCATAATTGTCTGTCAATTACCTGCTTATTTGTTGTAGAAGTACTTTATTTCGCTTTTCATTGATTTACTGCTTACAAATTACCTATTTAATTGCTTCATTATAGAATACCTTGTGTATACGTGTTTTCTTACTTTTAGTCATTATTTACCTTTAGTACTCACTGGGTCGGAATACTCACATTACTTCATGCACCTTGCGTGCAGATCTATATGCCCCAGAGGCCGAGTGAGAGCTTTTAGTCGTTCAAAATTTGTCGGGGATTTTGAGGTAGTTGCATGGCGTCTGCAGCCCTGATTTCTCCCTTATATCTTATTACTTTTCCGCATTCCTAGACTATCTATGTAGTAGGTTGTTCAGACTTGTATTAGAGGCTCTAGACTTGTGACACCAGATCAGTGTGGGTTGTGTAGTTTCTATGTATTGTTGACTTTCACATATCTATCTTGCTATTTTAAACACTTATTATGATAATTGGTAATTAAACCGTGTTAGTAAATGATTTATTTAAAATGAAAATGGGTTGTGGTTTATCATTGGTCTGGCTTGCCTAGTAATGTGATAGGCGCCATCACGACCGGTATTTGGGGTCGTGACAAGGTTGTATCAGAGCCTAGGTTACATAGGTCTCGCGTAGGGGTGGGCATATATCGGGTAAAACCGATAACCCGAACCGTTAATTCTTTATTGGGTTATCGGTATTGGGTTATTGGGTTAACGGTTCGGTAACGGGTTAAATTTTTTTTATTGGGTTATCGGTTCGGGCTCGGTTTGCATTTTTGTTAGTGGGTAAAAACCGATAACCCAATAAGAATGATGTAATTTACTAATTTACCCTTAAGTATATACTAGGGTTATTTATTTTCCTAATTCCCTCTTCACTCTTCACTCTTCAGTCGTTTGTCTCTCAGTTCTCATTCTTGTATCTGTCGCAGCCCCCAAGAGTCAAGACGCAAGACTCACCACCAGTTCTCCGCCAGACATCAGTAGATACTGCATAGAAGTGGGAGCGTGCTTTTGTTAAGAAACAACAAAAGTTGCCAGTTTACACGTTCTGGCAGTTTGATTTCTTTGTTTTATATATTGCAAAAATTTTTAGTTGTTTTATCTTATCGGATAAACCGATAACCGAACCGATAACGATATATAACCGATTAACCGATAACCGATAACCAATATCTTATCGGTTTGGTTATCGGGTTATGATATTTGTAAACCGATAATCGATAGGCAAAACCGATAATGTTCAAAACCGAACCGAACCGATCGATGCCCGCCCTTAGTCTCGCGAGTCATGAGCCGGTTTAGTAGAGTTTCGCGGATCGGTACGGAGACGTCTGTATTTATCCTCGAGAGGCTACAGAACCTTTAGGACAAAAACTTCATATTCTTGAAATTCTTATCGTGTAAACTTGTTGATCCGAGTACTAAACTTCTGTTATTCTATTCTCTCATAGATGGTGAGGACACGAGCTACCGGATGTGGTGGATGACCACTAGTGCCACCAGTAGAGGCCACCAGACGTCGTGGATGCGGTCGTGATCGTGGCAGAGGTAGAGCAGCAAGGGCAACACCTGTAGACCCATTAGCTGCCCTAGCTCAGGATCAGGCTCCAGCTATGGATGCTCCAGCAGCACCAGTTCAGGCACCAGCTGTTCCCATCGTGATTCTGGGTCTTCAGGAGGCCTTGGCACAGATATTATCAGTTTGCACTGGCCTGGCTCAGGTAGTTTCAGCCACTACAGCAGAAGCTACTTCATAAGTCGGGGGAGGCAATCAGACTCCCGCTGCTCGCACACCTGAGCAGGTAGTGCAGGGACTTCAGACGCCGGGGGCACCTCTAGCCCAGTCGTTTGCACCAGCTCAGGAGTTTGTTGTGCCAGTTATGCCGGATGATGAGCAGCATTGGCTTGAGAGGTTTGGTAGACTCTAGCCTCCGACTTTTAGCGGAGGAGAGGGCGAGGATGCCTAGGGTTTCTTGGATAAGTTCCAGTGGATGCTTTGTACAGCGGGGATTCTTGAGTCTAGTGGTGTGGCATTTACCACCTTTCAGTTCTCGGGGGCTACCTTCACTTCGTGGGAGGCGTATGAGAGGTGTAGGCCTATTGGTGCAGCGCCCCTTACTTGGCAGTAGTTTTCCATTCTCTTCCTCGAGAAGTATGTACCGCAGTCCCGCAGAAAGGAGTTGTGTAGACAGTTTGAGTGGTTGCAATAGGGGGATATGATTGTGTCACAATATGAGTCGAGGTTTTCTGAGTTGGCTCGTCATGCCATCTGGATGGTTCCGACAAATCGAGAGAGGATCAGGAGGTTTGTTGATGGTCTTACTTATCAGCTCCGTATTCTTATGACCAGAGAGAGTGTGATAGGTGCTACCTTCGAGGAGGTTGTTGATATCACCCGGGAGATTGAGACTGTTCGTTGTCAGGAGCGAGAGGAGAGGAAGGCCAAGAGGCCTCAAGGATTGGGCAGTTATAGTGGTGCTCCTTTGAGGGGCCAGTTTTAGCATGGTAGAGGTTGTTCATTCAGTCCTGTTCAGTCCGCCCATCCAGGTTATCGTGGGGCATCTTCAGGTCATGGTCATCATGGATCTCAGCAGGGCCAGTCATCACTCAGCGCCCTCCTAGCTTAGAGTTCATCTCGTGCCATATCGGCTTAGGGTTCTTCTATGCCGAGCGCATCTTCTAGTTACTCCGGTGTGAGGGTTCCCTTCAGTTGCCTTCTCCAGTACCTGGGAGTTGTTATGAGTGTGGCGAGATGGGCCACATGTGGAGGTAGTGTCCTCGTCGAGTTGCTAGTTCGTCTCAGCAGAGGGGTCAGCCCTCGACTTCTGCTCTGGTTACTTCATCACCCACCTAGCCAACTAGGGGTGGAGGTCAGGCAGCTAAGGGTCGCCCCAGAGGGGGAGGTCAATCAAGCGGTGGCTAGGCTCATTTCTATGCTATCCCAGGCAGGCTAGAAGTTATTGCTTCAGATGTTGTTATTATAGGTATTGTTTTAGTCTGCCACAGAGATGCCTCTGTATTATTTGATCCCGGTTCCACCTTTTACTATGTGTTATCATGCTTTGCTCGTTATTTAGGTATGCCCCGTGAGTTTCTTGCTTTACATGTTCATGTATCTACCCCGGTGGGCGATACAGTTATTGTAGATCGTGTGTACCGGTCATGTGTGGAGACTATTGGGGGTCTGGAAACCCGAGTGGATCTTTGCTATTGAGCATGGTGGATTTTGATGTCATTTTGGGCATGGATTGATTATCTCTATATCGTCTAGCTGGCTAGTCTTCACCTCTAACGACCCAGTCACTTTGGCTATACCGGGTGTGTCGCGGATCGAGTGGTGTGGTGTGACTGATTATGTCCCTAGTAGAGTGATCTCTTTCTTGAAGGCCCAGCATATGGTTGGGAAGGGTTACTTTCATATCTAGCATTCGTGAGGGATGTCAGAGCTGAGACTCCCGGTGTTGATTCTGTTCCAGTGTGAGGGATTTTCCCGATGTGTTTCCTGCAGACCTGTCGGGCATGCCACCGGATAGGGATATTGATTTTGGTATTGACCTGGTGCCGGGCACTCAGCCCATTTCTATTCCACTGTATCATATGGCACCAGTGGAGTTGAAGGAGTTGAAGGAGCACCTTTAGGAACTCCTAGATAAGGGGTTCATTCAGCCTAGTGTGTCACCTTGGGGTGTGTCAGTTCTGTTTGTGAAGAAGAAGGATGGCACGATGAGAATGTTCATTAATTATAGGCAATTGAACAAGGTAAAAATTAAGAACAAGTATCCTTTGCTTCACATTGATGATTTATTTGAGCAGCTTCTGGGGGCGAGAGTATTCTCCAAGATTGATCTCCGTTGGGGCTATCATCAGTTGAAGATCAGGGATTCAGACATTCTTAAGACAACCTTCAGGACCAGATATGGTCATTATGAGTTCCTTGTAATGTCTTTTGGGCTGACTAATGCCCCAGCAGCGTTCATGTATTTGACGAACAGCGTGTTCCGGCCTTATCTTGATTCGTTTGTTATAGCCTTCATTGATGATATTCTAGTGTACTCTCGTAGTCAGGACGAGCACACAGAGCATTTGAGAATTGTATTGCAAAGATTGAGGGAGGAGAAGCTTTATGCAAAGTTCTCCAAGTATGCGTTTTGGCTCAGCTCAGTGGCTTTCTTGGGGCACATGGTGTCTAGCGAGGGGCTGAGCGGCATGTATTTCCATGGTGCTCATTTTTCTAATTATGTAGTGTGTCTAAGTGATCCAACTCACATTGGGCCTAGTGCCCAGGTGGTTTGGCCAATAGTGGGCCAAGAAATATTAAATGTATTCAGGTTGATCCAAAGAAGATAGAGGCGGTTCAGAGTTGGCCTAGACCGTCTTCAACCACAGAGATACGTAGCTTTCTTGGTTTGGCAGGCTATTATCGTCGGTTTGTTTAGGGATTCTCATCCATCGCATCGCCCTTGACCAAGTTGACTCAGAAAGGTGTTTCATTTGTATGGTCGGACGAGTGGGAGGAGAGCTTTCAGAAGCTCAAGATAGCTTTGACCACAGCTCTAGTATTGGTTTTGCCATCAGTTTCAGGTTTATATACCATTTATTGTGATGCTTCGAGAGTTGGGATTGGTTGTGTATTGATGCAGGAGGGTAGAGTTATTTCTTATGCTTCTCGTTAGTTGAATCCCTATGAGAAGAACTACCCCATTCAAGATTTGGAGTTGGCTGCCATAGTTCACGCATTGAAGATTTGAAGGCATTACTTGTATGGCGTATCTTGTGAGGTGTTCACTGATCATCGCAGTCTTCAGCATTTGTTCAAGAAAAAGGATCTTAATTTGAGGCAGCGGAGATGGTTGGAGTTGCTTAAGGATTATGATATCACTATATTGTACCATCCGGGAAAGGCCAATGTGGTGGCTGATGCTTTGAGCCGAAAGGCCGTGAGTATGGGGAGTTTGGCATATATTCCAGTTAGGGAGAGACCTCTTGCAGTTGATGTTCAGGCCTTGGCCAATCAGTTCGTGAGGTTGGATATTTCGGAGCCCAGTCGGGTGTTGGCGTGTGTGGTTTCTCGGTCTTACTTATATGATCGCATCAAAGAGCACCAGTAAGATGATCCGCATTTGCTTGTCCTTAAGGATAGAGCTTAGCATGATGATGCTAGAGATGTGACCATCGGTGATGATGGTTTGTTGAGGATGCAGGGACAGATTTGTGTGCCCAATGTGGATGGGCCTCGGGAGTTGATTCTGGAGTAGGCCCATAGCTCACGGTATTCCATTCATCCAGGTGCCGCGAAGATGTATCAGGATTTGAGGCAGCATTATTGGTTGAGAAGAATGAAGAAAGATATTGTGGGATTTGTAGCTCGGTGTCTCAATTGTCAGCAGGTGAAATATGAGCATCAGAGACCGAGTGGCTTGCTTCAGCAGATGGTTATTCCTGAGTGGAAGCGGGAGAGGATCACTATGGACTTTGTTGTTGGACTCCCACAGACTATGAAGAAGTTCGACGCTATTTGGGTGATTGTGGATCGACTTACCAAGTCCGCGCACTTCATTCCTGTCTATACTACCTATTCTTCAGAGCGATTGGCAGGGATTTATATCCAGGAGATTGTTCGTTTGTATGGTGTTCCGGTTTCCATCATTTCAGATAGAGGTACTCAGTTTACTTCGCAATTTTGGAGAGCCGTGAAGAGAGAGTTGGGTACTCAGGTAGAGTTGAGCACAGCTTTTCATCCTCAGACGGACAGGCAGTCCGAGCATACTATTCAGATATTGGAGGACATGTTGCGTGCTTATGTCATTGATTTCGGATGATCATGGGATGCGTTTCTACCGCTTGTAGAGTTTGCCTACAACAACAGTTACCAGTCGAGTATTCATATGGCTCCATATGAGGCTTTGTATGGGAGGCGGTGTAGATCTCCAGTTGGTTGGTTCGAGCCCTGTGAGGCTAGGCTATTGGGGACTGATTTGGTACAGGATGCTTTGGAGAAGGTGAATGTGATTCAGGAGAGGCTTCGTACTGTGCAGTCGAGGCAAAAGAGTTATGCGGATAGGAAGTTTCGAAATGTGTTCTACATGGTTGGCGAGAAGGTTCTGTTGAAGATCTTTCTTTTACGATTCAGGGTTTTCTGAAAATTCTTAAGTGTTTCTCTACCTTTCTTTTCCTTTTCTTTTGTGTGTATTTGCCTCTACTGTGTTCTATGTTTTCCTTCTACCATGTATGTTCTTCTACTGTGCTTTCTATATTTTCGTTCTTGTCTGTTCTTGTATGCTTTTCTACTATCTCCTGCTATTTTCTTCTACTATGTTCTGGTATGTTTCGCCTATTGTATTCTTCTACCGTGTTCTTAAGTGTTCTTACTATTTTTTTTCTATTGAACTTTGTTTAAGTTTCTTTTAAAAGGATCTTCTTAAGCATGCTTTCTTCTACTGTTCTTATCAGTCTTTTCTCATCATGTTTCGAATTAGTTTCTTTACTCTGTTTGCCTTGAACCCCTCTGCTGTATTTACATGCTATTCATGAGTTCTGTTGCTGGAAGAAGCATGTTAAAAGTTTCAGTTCTTTTCTGAAACCTCTAAACATGTTTAGATTCGACTACTTGCCTCCTCATCTGTGTACTTAATTCAAGGTGGAAACCCTAGAATTTGGGGGTTCTGCCGAGGTTTGATTGAACTAGGGTTTTATTTTAGAACCCTTAACTCTTTCAGACTGACCTCGAGTCTCTGAACTGAGTTTGGACATCTTTATTTTCATACAATGCTGAACTTTTTGCTAAACTCTTCTACACTGAATTTTTTCTACTGATTTACACGACAGTCTTCTTTCATGCTCTCATGCTCCTTATATATGATGAATTTTCCTCTAAATGGTTTTCAAATTTGCAATTAGTGCACACTTCCTTCTGAATATAGCTTGATTGACTTCTTTCCATCTTTTACTGATTTCCTTTGTTACTTGACTTAAGTAAAACCCTTCTTCATCTTTTCTGACTTGCTTCATTCATACCAAATCTCAGACCTTGTGATTTACTAGCTATTAATTGACTCCCTTACCTTATTTGCACAAATCGTGTACTGTCAAACCTCTGTCCTTAAATAACCTTTATGTATTTGCCCTCAATTGCATGCTTTACACAAAGTGTTTATTCAATTCCTTTCCTTAAATGGTTTTACTCATTTTGAATCTGAATCCCTTAATTAATGGAAGCCTTGTGTAATTGATTGATAATCAGTTTTCAAACTATTTTCTTACCTTATTTCTGTATGCTTTCTACACTATAAAAGGCACGACCCTTTTCACAAACACACACTTCAGACTTCACAATTTCACAATCTCTTCTAAACTCACACTTATAGTATTATGTCTTCTTTTTTGCACTTTGGCTATTACAAGATTACTGCTTTTTCTACTTACTTCTTCGAAACTGGTATGTCCTGATTTAAGTTTCAGCATCACCCCAATGTGTTTACTTACAGTCTTTGTATCCATGTCTACTTTATTGTTTTTTGTAGAGTTCGACATTTAGCTTAGTATGCCTATGTTCTACTGCCTGTTTCTATTGTGAATCTTTGCTCCCTATCCCATTACCCCTATGTATTTGTAAATGGTGGCTTAGGGCATGGCAATATGAGTTGTTGTCCATGAATTGAGCTTTGAACCAATGGGGTCTTAACCTCTAAACAGGCTGGAGGCTGTGCCAGCATATCCCATTACTGGGTATGCCCATCAGCCTGCTCTTCTTATGCTCTCGCAATCCCCCATTCCCTATATCCCTATGTGTACTGTTTCACTTCCCTTTTTTCCCCTTTCAGAATTCTGCACTTGCACTATCTTCTAGTCTTTAAGTTCTGCCCTCTCTCTTGTGAGCCTTGCCTTGGGACCTTGAGTTCTCTCTTAACTTGGACACCTGAGGGATGGTCCTTCCACACTGCACTTTGGCTTAATATGGCGATACATTTGGATGTATGGACTGCCTGGAGTTCTTATGAAACTCTTAGGGAACTCTAACACACCTAAGTGGTAGAAAGGCTTTGAAACATGATCTTTGGAGTTGGTTTACTTCATACTTCAGACATGAAGTCTGAATCAGGCTCTCATTTGTTGTAATTTTCAACTTCTGATGTATTTTCTTTACTTTATTTTTTCTGGACTGTAATAACTTTGTAATAAACTATTGGGATGGCTAGTGAAAAAGGGGGGAATAACAATGTATGTAAAAGGGGTAGATATCCTGCTCATAGGAAATTTCTGATCTCTGCATATCACATAGATATCCTGCCTATAGGAATTCTGCACTTTCATATGTAGATACTATGCCTATAAGGAATTCTGCACCCATATAGATATCCTGCCTATAGTTTTCTGAAATTCTGCATTCATATGGATATCCTGCCTATAGTTAAATTTCTGCATCTCTCATATAGAGACCGTGCTTATAGTTAACCGGAAATCCGAATCATGCATATGCATCTGTCACTAGGCAAACCTGTTTATTGGGCTTAAATAACTAACTGCATCTAGATATCATGTTCATAGGCTTAAACGAAGTACAATATTTAGATGTGTCTAAAATCGACAACACATAGAAAGCATGCCTATAGGAGCTTTAATCGAATCTGAACCGCTTCATTTGCTTATAAGTTTAAAACCAGTCACAAATGACTTGTGCTATTTTGCTAAAACTCGTCTTTCTTTAATAAAAAACGATTTTTTTCTTAAACCAGTATGTATTCACTTCATTATTTCTAGAATCAGTAGATATCATGCCTATAGGGTCTTCGTCTAATACTTACACAAGTCATAGGGTGAAAGTTTATAAACTAAATCAGATTTTATATGCTACAACCAGCAGGCAGGCCTGATTCGAGCTTCTTATCTGAGCTATGTAATAAATCAGTCTGCCTCGACTCTTTAAGTTTTAATCAGACCCTAAACAGTACATGTGAGTCATGCTACATTATGTGCTTTCTTTGGTTTAAAGGAGGTCTGTTTGAGCCCTTTTTATTTGTTTATATGCTTCCCCAAACTTGCTATATGTGTTTTGTTTGTCGCCTTAGTATTTTACCTTTTGAAACCACAAATAAGCCCAATACCTCGTCCCTCTAAGGCGGGTAATAGCATATAATAAGTAAACGAGATCATTCCGCGCTTTAATACCTTAACGGAGTGGGAAAGGGTAGATATGGATATGATGACCATGCGATAACATCACGTGTAGACCCTCACTGAGGAGTGATTACCGGATGTTGTGTGGGGTGATCCATATTATCAATAAACTTAGGACCCCCTCCCCCTTCCCTTTGTTTTCTTTGTTTCTTTTAATTCTTTTTAAACTATTTCTTTTTAGGAAATCAACTCTTTTTAGTTCCTTTTTCTTATTTTTGTTTATTTGTAACCATTACGTGAAAATCCCCTCTTATTTGAGGCCTTCATTTGCCTATGTGTTAATTGCACTTAAGTCACAACAATAGTTTGACCGGGAACCACACTAGTGGATCCTGAGGGGTGCCTAACACCTTCCCCTTGGGATAATTTCAAGCTCTTACCCAATCTCTGGTTACTCAAAACAAACCCCTCCTAGTGTCCTAATGTACTTTAATCATTAGGTGGCGACTCTTCAATTCAAAACCCAATTCCCGAAAGGGAACGAGTGTTTCTCCCAAATGTCATAAACCCAATTTTGCAAGAAAAAGGGGGCGCAACAGCGTGGCGACTCTGCTGGGGATGACTTTTAGGCTTTTACCATTTCAAGCTATTACTATGACTTTACATTTCTTATGTGCTTTATTTGTTTAATACCTGTAAGTATTTAATTCTCTCTTCTACTACAAAAACTAACTTGTCTCTTGTTTCTTTGCCTTGTTTCTTTCACTGCTTTCCTTTACTGCACTCCTTTATTACTGTTTTAAATTATTGTAATTATTACTTTATGAACGTGCAAATATGTGACAACTTATTTTAATTATTGCATAAGCATGTTTTCAACATTATATTCCACTCGTGCCAAACAAATACCATAGCAACGCTTATATTGAATGGTTGCGCTCTTCCAATATTATCACCCTTTAAATCCGGCAAAGGCGTATTTGCGGTAAAACCAGTCGATCAATGCTATAGTTGACGGTTCCATGCCTTTCCCTCTTGAGTTGTCTGCTCAAGGGTACCAATCTAAAACCCCCCATAAAAACCTTAATATATTTAATTGTGCATGCATCATGGTCAAACCTAGCCGAGTTAGTTATGTTGTCCGCATAATAACTCTTTAAGATAGCCTTATCAAAAGTCCACTGGGTTTCCTAAAAACCCAAACGGACACTATCATGTTCTGTACATTTATTTGGAGAACTAAATGCTTTTATGCCAATTATTGGTATTTAATAGTCGAGTCTGGTGGGGGTAAGAGCCTAACCCTTTTGTCTTGCAGAAACATGAGGCACGAAGTCCCCAAATTCGGTATAGTCACAAACATCCACCCAAGGTTGCTAAGCTGGTGGGAGGATCTTCATTCGAGTGATCAGACTCCTGTCCGGAAATACCTAGGAAATCTACCTTCCCTCCTGGAGGTCCAACCCAACAACAAAATCATAGAAGCTGCTACTCTTTTCTAGGATTGTGATAGGTCTGTGTTTCACTTTGGAGAGATTGAGATGACACCTCTGCTAGAGGAAATAGGAGGATTGGCTGGTATACCATGGGATACCCCGGGTTGTTAATGTCGGAAAATCGCAAGGGTAGAGGTTTTCTCAAAATGATGGGCCTAAAGAAGAATCCAAACTTGACATGTTTGAAGGAGTCCTACATTCCCTTTGATTATTTGTACGAGAGGTACGGTCACAGCAAATCCTACCGTACTTATCCGGATGAGTTCGCCCTTACATCGTTGGGGCATATTCACCGAAGGGTCTTTGTCTTCACATTCTGCTTCTTGGGGATGATAGTGTTTCCAATGAAGAAAGCAAGGATCCACACCAGGCTAGCCATGGTCACCAAAACTTTGATGGAGGAAATTGGTGGACAACCATTTAGCATAGTGCCCATGATCATCGTAGAGATATACCGAGCCTTGGAAAAGTGTCAACAAGGAGCCCAACACTTCGAGGGCTACAACTTGCTACTCCAGCTCTGGCTCATGGAGCACCTTCAAAGGGGTGAATATCGCCAAGAGATTCAGCGTAGAGACTGGGACGATCATATAGCCTTCCATCAACCAAGGGGAATGAACTACATGCCCAACATGTTTGCTCAGCCAGAAGATGCCAAGGGGTGGGTGGAGCTGTTTGAAAATCTAACTGAGGATCAAATACAATGGATGTTCGAGTGGTTCCCTACTAAAGAGTTCATCGCCCGATCCAGGGACGCACCATTTCTGATACTGATCGGTTTTAGAGGAACCTACCTTTATGTCCCTCTTCGAGTTATGAGACAGACTGGTAGGAAGCAGGTTATACCAAGGGTCGACAAGATGAGTCACTTCCGGGCTGACTTCCAAGCTGATGACAGTCCTTATAAGTGCCAACCTCAGCATATGTGGCATTGCAAGATCATCATGGGAAGAGATACTATCGAACCAGACAGATACCATGCTAGATGCACCCCATACTATTCAGGCTGGCTGGAGGATAATCACAATAGTCTAGGCCAACCCAGGTTTGTTCGAGGTCACAGAATCATCTATGAAAGGGCTGAAGCACAGGTCAAATACAACCAACTGCGCAAGAGGATTCGGGAATGTGAAAGCGAGCACCGTGAGATTCAAGAAGCCCACCAAAAACTCATTGAAGAGTGGAAAGACATGGCTGTCAGTGCCAACAAGCGATTAGGATACCTGGAACGAGGTTTAGTGGAGCTGGAAAGGAAGTTTCTCAAGAGGATCGAGGACTGCCAGAATGCTGAAGGAAATGAAGGTGGACACCTTGCCAGAGCCTACCTGCTACTGGGACTTCGTGAGCTGCTGAAGCTGTTCGATGGAGCCAAAGATGCCGAGTTTGGGGAAGGTCCTTCTGGGACAAAATAGATAGGAGTTTTCTTTTCCTTTATGAAATGTAATAAGGCCAATGGCCACTAGTGACATTTTATTCCTTGTTATTTAGTTTCATTTTGGGATTCGTCTACTTTTTATCAATAAAATGAGGCATTTAGCATTCTAAGTTCTCCAAATCAATTTGTCGCTAGGCCTACCTCGGGCACAACGAGGCTCCCAAATTAGGACACGATTTACATACTTGCACTACGTGTTTAAATATCGCAACACTTTCTTATAATCCCCACTGACTTGTTACCTTTTTGTTTTTACTTTTTGTTTATTTACTCCCCTCCCCAAAGGTTAGTTCGTGCACTCTGGCATCGTCATCATATTCTACAAGATCAAAGGGCCCTCCACCCACTCCTCCTCCTAGTCCTATCAGAAGCAGGAACAAAGGAAAGATGGAAAATTTGAACAACACCAGAAAGGAAAACTCAACTGAATGGGTAGAGGTCACTCATGGTGCTCAGGCCTCCAAAGAAAGTGTGTCCCAACTCGAGCAGAAACTGGTGAAATTTCAGGAGGAACTTGATCAGGTTCGGAATCTGGCAAACTTGTCATTTTCCCTCACCACTCCAAATATCAATTTTCCAAACGCTCAGAACCCCACGCCTCCACAAAACATCTCAAAAACACAAAACCATCCCGCTCCTCACCACCACTGCAATACATGCCACACATCTAGCAATACTCCACTGTTCATCCCAGAACCTCTGAATTCCACAAATGACCATTTCCACCATAACACCCCCATCTATGTGGAAACCATGCCACACTCCACCCAACCTATCTCAAGCACACCCGAGTCTGATGATAAAGACTCACTTATTAGGAACCTGGCTGCAGAACTCAAGAAATTGACTAGTCGAATTCAGGGTGTCGAAGGAAGTAAGGGGATTGAAGGGTTGAACTACGAAGATATTTGCATACAACAGGATGTCGAACTACCCAAGGGGTACAAACCTCCTAAGTTTGAAATGTTTGATGGTACAAGGGATCTGAGAGTCCACTTGAGAACATACTGTGAAAAGCTGGTCGAAGTAGGGAAAGACGAAAGGATTCGCATGAAGCTTTTCATGAGGAGTCTTAAGGGAGATGCTCTGTCTTGGTACATTAGCCAAGACCCGAAGAAATGGTCGAACTAGGTGAGTATGGCATCCGACTTTATGGACAGGTTCGGGTTCAACATAGAAAATGCACCAGATGTGTTCTACATTCAGAACGTAAAGAAGAAGCCCACGGAAACATTTCGCATGTATGCCACTCGCTAGAGATCAGAAGTTGCTAAGGTCAGAGCTGCTTTAGAAGAAGAACAAATGAACAAGTTTTTTGTCCGGGCTCAAGACCCGCAGTACTATGGAAGGCTGATGTTGATTGAGAATCAGAAATTTTCCGACAACATCAAGCTAGGGGAAAGGATCGAGGAAGGCATCAAAAGTGGTATGGTTACAAACTTTGAAGCATTGCAAGCTACCAATAAGGCTTTACAGTCTGGTGCTACGTCTAAGAACGTAGGCGCCGTAATGGTTGCACAAAGAGCCAAATCCCCTATCAAATACCAAATCTATCAGATACCTCCACTCACATATCAGCCTACCCCGAATTACCAAGCACCCTCACCCTCTTACCAAACTCCACCACCTACTTATCAATCACCCCCACCTCCCACATATCAACCTACTTCACCCAGATATTCCTAACCCATACATGTCTACCAAGCCTACAATGCTCAGCCATCCCACTATCAATCACCTCCCACACGTCAAAACTTTCCTAGACCTCGACCAAATTTCGACCGCAGACCCCCCAAATAGTATACCACCATTGCTGAACTGATTGACCAGTTGTATGAAAGGCTCAAAACTGTTGATTATGTCACCCCTATCCCTGCATACCATTCTGGCATGAAGGGACATACCATTGATGAATGTTGCTCTCTAAAAGATAAGATCTAGACTCTGATCGATAACAAGATCATTGTAGCAAAGGATCCTACTCCGAACGTCCGCAACAACCCTCTGTCGGACCATAAGGGTGTAGGTGTTCACATGATTGAAATAGAGGATGATTAGGATCCCAAAGGATCGATCAATTTAATCACAGAAGGTGACGAACCAAAGAAGCCAATAGTCACCCTTAATCTGATTGTAGTCCAGACTAGCCTTCTAGGGATGCCGAGGTAAACATGTCTATACCACTTAAGTTTGAAGCACCACCCCCCCCCCCCCCCACAAAGATGCCAACATCAATTGAGGTTGAGTTTGGGTCTCCAGCAAACGCACCCGCACCGTTTGAAGTTGCGATTTTACCCTCCAAAATACATGCTCTGTTTGGAGTAAAGGTGCCTATCCCAGTAACAATGTTGGCCATAACACCGTTCCATACAAATGTCATACCTTGGGATTACACAGCCGAGGCGAGAAGGAAAGGGAAAGCTAAATTGGGGGAAACAGTTGCGGCACAGGGTATGACAAGAACCGACTGGGTTTATACTCCGGAGCATATAGCTGAGTCGAGTAAGCAGGCCTCTGGTCGGCCGACCTTCACTGAAACCGGGCCCAATGATCTCTGGAGAAAGATACAAGCCAAGGAATACTCAGTCATTGATCAGCTGAACAAAACACCGGCACAGATTTCTATCCTAGCTTTGCTGCAAAGTTCCGACGTACATAAGAATGCCTTGTTGAAGGTGTTGAGTAAGGCATATATACCAAGCAACATCACCGGAGGAGAAATGGAAAACATGGTAGGGCAGGTATTGGAAAGTCATAAGACCACTTTTCATGAAGATGAGCTGCCACTAGAAGGGTTGAGTCACAACAAAGCGTTGCACATCACTGTGCAATACGAAGATTATTTTATCACTAGGGTCCTGATTGATGGAGGGTCCAGCTCAGTATTTATCCGTTGGTAACACTCAGAACATTGGGAAAGGGTCTGTATGAGATCAAGGACGGGGCCATCAACGTCAAAGCTTTCGACGGTTCCCAAAGAGCCACCATTGGGGAAATCAGCTTGTGTTTGCAAATGGGTCCTACTTGGTTCGATGTTGATTTTCAGGTTATAGACGTGCCGACATCTTACAACTTGCTGTTGGGACGGCCGTGGATTTATGCCGCTGGGTCCATAGCATCAACACTGCATCAGGCGGTGAAATTTGAGTGGAACCACTAAGAGGTGATCATTCACGGGGACGGTAGCAATCCCATATACAGTCGTCAAACCATCCCAGCGATTGGAGGAAGGAGAAAAATAGGCGGGGAAACCTATCACCACAGCGAGCGAGTCAACGCCGTTGACAAAGACAAATGGTGGGACAACAAAATTGAAAGCATATTGAACTAGAGCGGATATGAGCCTAGCAAGGGACTTGTCAAGAACCTCAAAGGAATCGCCAAGCCAATTAAACTGAAGAAACATGGCACCACTTTCGGTCTGGGATACGAGTATACTTGGGAGGAATTCAACAACTGGTCACCACCATGGTGCGGCCCACACTACCCGCTGGAGCAGCCAATACCACATTTGGAGAAGACTTTCCAGCCGGCCGATGTTATCTATGGGTCGGAAGAAGAGGAAGCACTGGCAGCAATGAGGAATTTGTTCCTAGAAGAAGATGACATGGACTGTTGTGTTGTTCTCAAGGAGGAGGGGGAGGAAGGCCCTTCCATACAGGCCCTAAGCCGAGGAGCAAGCCTCAACAATTGGACCATCAGAACCACCAGAGCCCGGAAAGCCTCGGGGTAGCAAGGCTGAACAAAGCATCATGCACTATCTTTTATTTTTACTAGTTGATTTTCCTTTCGCATTTTGAATTTTCGCAATAAGATCTTCCAATGTTCAAGACGGTTATGAAATTTATCAAAGCATTTCGGTTTCCTTACAAATCTTACTCTTATTATTTTCTCTCATTACTTTATTTATACAGCATTACTATTACCTATATTAATGAACCAATGGTTGTGACATGCAACGAGATAACGCAACAAACGGACATAGATTCAGAGGAAGATGATATACCGGAAGAGATTGTTAATGAGGTTGAAAATTTTGAGAACACACCTAAGTCCAACCTGGACGAGACCAAGATTGTTAACATGGGAGATGCAGAAAATATCAAAGAAACTCGGATCAGCGTTCATTTGTCACCGTTAGAAAAGGAAGAATACACAGAATTTCTGAAGGAATATGAGGACATATTCGCCTGGTCATATGATGACATGAATGGTTTGAGCACATCTATTGTGGCCCACAAACTGCCAACTGATCCGACATGTCCACCGGTAAAACAGAAGCTTAAAAAATTTTAAACCCGATATGAGTCTGAAAATCAAGGAAGAAGTCACTAAGCAGGTCAAAGCTAAGGTCCTTAGGGTAGTAGAATATCCAACATGGTTAGCCAATATTATGCTGGTGCCGAAGAAGGATGGGAAGGTCAGAGTCTGTGTCGACTACCGAGATCTCAATCGGGCCAGTCCAAAGGACGATTTCCCCTTACCGAACATACACATATTGATCGACAATTACGCCAAGCATAAGTTGCAATCATTTGTAGATTGCTTCGCTGCATATCATCAGATCTGGATACACGAAGAAGATGCTGAGAAAACGGCTTTCATTACGCCGCGGGGGATGTACTGCTACAAGATAATGCCATTCAGGTTAAAGAATGTAGGGGCCACCTACATGAGGGCCATGACTATTATCTTCCATGATATGATACACAAGGAGATTGAGGTGTATGTAGATGATGTCATCATAAAGTCCAAGAAAGCCATTGACCACATGGTAGATTTGAGGAAGTTCATCAACAGACTGAGAAGATACAACCTAAAACTGAATCCCGTGAAATGTGCATTTGGGGTTCCTGCCAGAAAACTACTCGGGTTCATTGTGAGTCGCCGAGGGATAAAATGGATCCATCTAAGGTCAAAGCTATTCAAGAACTTCCACCGCCAAAGAACAAGAATGACATAATGAGCTTCTTGGGAAGACTTAACTACATCAACCGGTTCATAGCACAATCTACGGTCATCTGTGAGCCAGTCTTTAAGATGTTGAAGAAGGACGCCGCTACCACATGGACTGATGATTGCCAAAAAACTTTCGACAGAATCAAGGAATACATATCAACACCACCAGTCTTAGTTCCGCTTGAGCCGAGTAGACCTCTATTACTCTACCTTGCAGTATTGGATGGAGCGTTCGGTTGTGTTCTCGGGCAGCATGATGAAATGGGGAGGAAGGAGTAGGCCATCTATTACCTCAGTAAGAAGTTCACCCTGTACGAGGCTCGGTATTCTCTATTAGAGCGCACCTGTTGTGCTTTGACTTGGGTAACTCAGAAGTTGAGGCACTACTTCAGTGCATATACTACATATCTCATATCAAGAATGGATCCCTTGAAGTACATCTTTCAGAAGGCAATTCCCACTGGCAAGCTGGCCAAGTGGCAAATCCTTTTGAGTGAATTTGACATTGTCTACGTGGCTCAGAAAGCAATCAAAGGACAGGCACTAGCAGATCACCTTGCTAAAAATCCCGTGGACAGAGAGTACGAACCCCTGAAAACATATTTTCCTGATGAAGAGGTATCATTCATAGGAGAAAACATTGCAGAATCCTGTGACGGTTGGAGAATGTTTTTCGATGGAGCAGCAAATTTCAAAGGAGTTGGCATAGGAGCAGTCCTAGTATCAGAAACCGGTCAGCATTATCCGGTATCTGCCAAGCTCAGGTTCCCATGCACCAACAACATGGCCGAGTATAAAGCCTGCATCTTAGGGATCAAGATGGCCACTGACATGAACATCCAATAGCTGCTAGTAATTGGGGATTCAGACTTGCTTATACATCAGGTCCAAGAAGAATGGGCGACCAAGAACGCCAAGATACTCCCTTATCTGCATCATGTACAAGATTTGAGAAAGAGGTTCACAAAGACAAAATTCTAGCATGTTCCTAGGGTCCGAATGAATTCGACGATGCACTGGCTACCCTATCATCCACGATACAACATCCAGATAAGAATTTCATTGATCCCATTCCGGTAAAGATCCATGATCAGCCCACTTACTGTGCTCATGTCGAAGAAGAAACAGACGGAAAGCCTTGGTTTCATGATATCAAGGAATACTTGGCAAAAGGAGAATATCCAGAACTCGCAAATGCTACTCAGAAGCGCATGCTTTGGAGATTATCCAACAATTTCTTTCACAGTGGAGGAATCCTGTACAGAGGACTCCTGATTTGGGATTACTAATGTATGTCGATGCAAAGGAAGCATCCAGGCTATTAGAGGAAATTCATGCAGGGACCTACAGTCCATATATGAATGGCTTTGTTTTAGCAAAGAAAATACTCTGAGCTTGTTACTTTTGGATAACTATGGAAATAGACTGCATCCAGTATGTCCGAAAGTGCCACCGCTGCCAAATACATGCAGACATAATAAAGGTGCCTCCAAATGAGCTTCATGCAACAAGTTCGTCGTGGCCATTCGCCGCCTGGGGAATGGATGTTATCGGACCAATCAAACCTGCCGCATCAAACGGGCACAGGTTTATCCTAGTAGCGATTGATTATTTCACCAAATGGGTTGAAGCAGCATCTTACAAGGCAGTGACTAAGAAAGTCGTGGCGGATTTCGTCCGCGACCGTATCGTGTGTCGGTTCGGAATGCCAAAGTCAATCATTACTGATAATGGCTCCAACCTCAACAGTGATTTGATAAAATCCATGTGTGAAACCTTCAAGATCAAACACAAGAATTCTACAGCCTGCAGACCTCAGATGAATGGAGCCGTAGAGGCCGCCAACAAGAATATCAAGAAGATATTGAGGAAAATGATAGAGAAGCATAAACAGTGGCACGAGAAGTTATTATTTGCTTTATTGGGGTACCGCACCACAGTCCGCACATCAACTGGGGCAACCCCCTATATGCTGTTTTACGGTACAGAGGTAGTCATTCCCGCTGAGGTTGGAAATTCCTTCCTTAAGGATCATACAGGAAGCAGAGCTCGACGACGCAGAATGGGTGAAAAGTCGTTACGAGCAACTAGCTCTTATAGATGGAAAGAGAATGAATGCAGTTTTCCACGGTCAGCTCTATCAGAACAGAATGTCCAGAGCCTTCAACAAAAGAGTCAAGCCGAGACAATACACACCGGTGCAGCTGGTGTTAAAGAAAAAATTTCCGCATCAAGATGAAGCCAAATAGAAATTCTCTCCCAACTGGCAGGGTCCATACATCGTTCATCGGGTTCTAACAGGAGGAGCCCTTTTACTTGCAGAAATGGACGGAGAAGTTTGGCCAAAGCCAATCAATTCAGACGCAGTCAAGCGAGACTATGTGTAATCTTTATGCTTTTCTTATATAATATAATTTCAACTACGCCTGACCTGATTCCCGTTTAAGAGGGGATACGTAGGCATCCCTATAGGTTCGGTCACAATTTAATAAAATTTCCATTTCCCCCACTATTGGAAACTGGGGCAGAATTTTGAGGAGGACCCTCAAAATTCCGAAGTCGATTCCAGCCATTTATCATTAACAGCTGTTAGAAACAACAGCCCAGTAAACTGGGGCAGAATTTTGAGGAGGACCCTCAAAATTCCGGAGTAAGAGAAGTTGCAATGTCTTGAACCACGTCGCAGTCGTCGGTTCATCTAAAGAAAACTTTTCTTAATTATGTACTTATGTTATGCTTTTACTAAACCATGCATGTTTATTACTAAAATTGCCTTGTTTAGCAATGCTACCCCAGTGATATATACGGTATCGCCGAATCAAAGCCGAGCAGGTCAAGCAAAGCCAGCGGGGATACGAACTAACCTTTCCCCTTTTACAAACTCACGATTTTTCTTTGGATGTAGGCACTTGAGTTGCAAAATCATCAAATATACTATACACTCACTCACAAAGTTCAGGAATACAACTCTCCGAACTATTGCACTTGCTCGCAACTGCTATCCGCACAACAGTGTCCCCAGCAGGCATAATATCCCCAACAATCACGATACCGCAATCCTCTATCAACTAAGAAAACTCTATCTCTCCATTGCATAAGGCTACCATTCTGCCTTTCGAGGTTAAGCTCTACCTCCATCTGCATTCTCTGCATCTCATAAGGCTACAATTCTGCCTTCTAAGGTTAAGCTCTACCTCCATCTGCATTCTCTACATCGCATAAGGCTACCATTCTACCTTCTAAGGTTAAGCTCTACCTTCATCTGCATTCTCTGCATTGCATAAGGCTACCATTCTGCCTTCCGAAACTAAGCTTTGTCTCCATCTGCATTCTCTGCATTGCATAAGGCTACCATTCTACCTTCCGAGGTTAAGCTCTACCTCCATCTTGCATGGCTGAAAGATCGCCACTTTATTTACATCTTGCATCGGCTGAAAGATCACCACTTTATTTCCATATTGCATGGCTGAAAGATCGCCACTTCATTTACATCTTGCATCAGCTGAAAGATCGACACTTTATTTACATCTTGCATGGCTGAAAGATCGCCACTTCATTTACATCTTGCATGACTGAAAGATCGCCACTTCATTTACATCTTACATCAGCTGAAAGATCGCCACTTTATTTACATCTTGCATTGGCTGAAAGATCGCCACCTACTGCATCTCATAGGCTGAAAGATTGCCAAATCATCCAAAGGCGCCATTGTTCGGAGGCACCATTTTCATAGCCCGAGAACGCCATGCCATGGCCTGAGGACCCCTTTTATCTTTTGCATATCATTATTCAAAGGCATCATAGTTCGGAGGCATCATTTCATGGCCCGAGAGCATCATTTCATGGCCTGCGAATCCTTATTATATACTTCATGGTCCAAGACGTCATGGTCTAAGGACGTCATCCTAACCGTCCAAAGACAACATTTCATGGTCCGACGGGAACTTGCATCATGTTTAAATTTCCGCACAACATATTGTTCATTTGCAGGTAAACCGGCGAGCAACGGCCATCTCAGTAGGAGCAATCCCGCTCCAGTTCCCGCAACCCTATTAGACTTTAACCATCCATCCTAACCCAAATATCGTGTCAGCCTTGGAAAATCTCCATCGGCATATTCCGCTGACGGATCCTGAACTACACATGGCCTAATTCCTATAAGACCAGGGATATGTAGGCAGCTCAGGAGCCAGAGCTCGGTCAAATTCTTCAAATCATTCCATTCAGTCAAAATTGGTCATCCTATCTTTACCAGATAACTCTTTCATCCTTTCCGGGTAAAGAGGGGCAGCTGTTGATACCCAATTTTTCCCTGAATATATTTTTATAAATGCAAAATACTTTTAAAATAGCATATGTATACATATATAAGTGTGTCCAGATGTTTTAGTATTTTTCCTAATTTTTTAAAGATTTTTAAATCAATTTATTGCCCTATTTTAGTAGTACAAAAACCAATAATTATTCCTCAAATTATCATTTTGGTGATTAACTTATTTTATTCTCATATTTATATCAAAATATAGTTAAGGTAATTTTTACAAATTTTACAAATTTATTTAGTATTTTTAAAGTTAAATTGCATATAATTGCAATTTCAGCCTATTGTAAGATTTAATTGCGTTTATAATTACAAAATTGATTCCAGTATTTTTATTTAATATTTATACATTATTAATTAGTTTGGTACCTTTAATTTATTTCCAGAAATCATTTACTATTTTTTATAAAATGAAAAGGGGAAAAGTGGCTATTTAAATACTAGCCCTATTTCATTTCAATTGTAGCCCAAATCAATCCCCCAATTAAACCCAATTGCAATTTTAAATTACTTGACCCCTGACCCATTTATCCAACCCGCCTGGCTCCCCTTTTTATCCAGGTCGTTGATCAAAATGATCAACGGCCATGATTCTACCTTTCCTTTTTTAATTCACAAACACTCCAACCCTCAAATCATTTTCATTCACCCGCCGCCTCTGAAACCCCTCTCCTCTCTCAAACTCTCTCAAACCATCCCTAACCCTATCCGCCTCTCATCATCTTCCACCTCGAAACCCACCGAAAACCATGGTTTCCCAAGCTGTGAGGGCCCTATACTCACCTCCTCTTGCTCTTACACACCTGATACCTGAAGATTTGAGGTCAGGCCTCGAAGGTTTACACCCATACCTCTGCCGATTCAAGGTTCCAGAGTCATCGTCGGCCTTGCTCCGGCATACCATGGTGTTTTGAGCCAGGTTCTGACCTCTCCGACTCAGATAGGTGACCTTTTCAAAGCCTTTCTCATTTCTAGGGTTCTTCTGAAACCCTAACCCTTCGAGGTTTTCTCTGATATCTTTAGATCCGTTGTGTATCTGTGCTCTCTTTGAGTTTTCAAATGATCTCCCTAACTTTTCTTACGAAAGTTACTTTTCAAAGTCTTTCTTTTACGATTTAGGGTTTTCTGAAAATGCTTAAGTGTTTCTCTGACTTTCTTTTCCTTTTATTTTGTGTGTATTTGCCTCTACTGTGTTCTATGTTTTCCATCTACCATGTATGTTCTTCTACTATGCTTTCTATATTTCCGTTCTTGTATGTTCTTCTATTGTGCTTTCTATACTATGTTCTTGTATGCTTTTCTACTATGTCCTGCTATTTTCTTCTACTATGTTCTGGTATGTTTCGCCTACTGTATTCTTCTACCGTTTTCTTAAGTGTTCTTACTATTTTTCTTCTATTGAACTTTATTTAAGTTTCTTTTAAAAGTATCTTCTTAAGCATGCTTTCTTCTACTGTTCTTATCAATCTTTTCTCATCATGTTTCGAATTAGTTTCTTTACTCTATTTGCCTTGAACCCCTTTACTGCATTTACATGCTATTCATGAGTTCTGTTGCTGATAGAAGCATGTTAGAAGTTTTAGTTCTTTTCTGAAACCTCTAAACATGTTTAGATTCGACTACTTGCCTCCTCATCTTTGTACTTAATTCAAGGTGGAAACCCTAGAATTTAGGGGTTCTGCTGAGGTTTGATTGAACTAGGGTTTTATTTTAGAACCCTTAACTCTTTCAGACTGACCTCGAGTCTCTAAACTGAGTTTGGACATCTTTATTTTCATACAATGCTGAACTTTTTGCTAAACTCTTCTACACTGGATTTTTTCTACTGATTAACACGACAGTCTTCTTTCATGCTCACATTCTCCTTATATATGATGAATTTTCCTCTAAATGGTTTTCAAATTTGCAATTAGTGCACACTTCCTTCTGAATATAGCTTGATTGACTTCTTTCCATCTTTTACTGATTTTCTCTGTTTCTATCTTTTACTGATTTCCTCTGTTACTCGACTTAAGTAAAACCCTTCTTCATCTTTTCTGACTTGGTTCATTCATACCAAATCTCAGACCTTGTGATTTCCTGGCTGTTAATTGACTCTCTTACCTTATTTTCACAAACCGTGTACTGTCAAAACCCTATCCTTAAATAACCTTTATGTATTTGCCCTCAATTGCATGTTTTGCACAAAGTGTTTATTCAATTCTTTTCCTTAAATGGTTTTACTCATTTTGAATCTGAATCCCTTAATTAAGGGAAGCCTTGGGTAATTGATTGACAATAAGTTTTCAAACTATTTTCTTACCTTATTTCTACCTGCTTTCTACACTATAAAAGGCACGACCCTTTTCACAAATACACACTTCAGACTTCACAATTTCACAATCTCTTCTAAACTCACACTTATAGTATTCTGTCTTCCTGTTTGCACTTTGGCTTTTACAAGACTACTGCTTTTTCTACCTACTTCTTCGAAACTGGTATGTCCTGATTTAAGTTTCAGCATCACCCCAATATGTTTACTTACAGTCTTTGTATCCATGTCTACTTTATTGTTTTCTGTAGAGTTCGACATTTAGCTTAGTATGCCTATGTTCTACTGCCTGTTTCTGTTGTGAATCTTTGCTCCCTATCCATTACCCCTATGTGTTTATAAATGGTGGCTTAGGGCATGGAAATATGAGTTGTTGTCCATGAATTGAGCTTTGAACCAATGGGGTCTTAACCTCTAAACAGGATGGAGGTTGTGCCAGCATAACCCATTACTGGGTATGCCCATCAGCTTGCTCTTCTTATGCTCTCGCAATCCCCCATTCCCTATATCCCTATGTGTACTGTTTCACTTCCCTTTTTTCCCCTTTCAGAATTCTGCACTTGCACTATCTCCTAGTCTTTAAATTCTTCCCTCTCTCTTGTGAGCCTTGCCTTGGGACCTTGAGTTCTCTCTTAACTTGGACACCTGAGGGATGGCCCTTCCACACTGCACTTTGGCTTAATATGGCGATACATTTGGATGTATGGACTGCCTGGAGTTCTTATGAAACTCTTAGGGAACTCTAACACACACAAGTGGTATAAAGGCTTTGAAACATGATCTTTGGAGTTGGTTTACTTCATACTTCAGACATGAAGTCTGAATAAGGCTCTCATTTGTTGTAATTTTCAACTTCTGATGTATTTTCTTTACTTTATTTTTTCTGGACTGTAATAACTTTGTAATAAACTATTGGGATGGCTAGTGAAAAAGGGGGGGAATAACAATGTATGTAAAAGGGGTAGATATCCTGCTCATAGGGAATTTCTGATCTCTGCATATCACATAGATATCCTGCCTATAGGAATTCTGCACTTTCATATGTAGATACTATTCCTATAAGGAATTCTGCACCCATATAGATATCCTGCCTATAGTTTTCTGAAATTCTGCATTCATATGGATATCCTGCCTATAGTTAAATTTCTGCATCTCTCATATAGAGACCGTGCTTATAGTTAACCGGAAATCCGAATCATGCATATGCATCTGTCAATAGGCAAACCTGTTTATAGGGCTTAAATAACTAACTGCATCTAGATATCATGTTCATAGGCTTAAACGAAGTACAGCATTTAGATGTCATGCCTATAGGATTTCTGCACTCTTGCTATGTCTGTAAAAGTGTCCAAAATCGACAACACATAGAAAGCATGCCTATAGGAGCTTTAATCGAATCTGAACTGCTTCATTTGCTTATAAATTTAAAACCAGTCACAAATGACTTGTGCTCTTTTGCTAAAACTCGCCTTTCTTTAATAACAAATGATTTTTTTCTTAAACCAGTATGTATTCATGTTTACTTCATTGTTTCTGGAATCAGTAGATATCATGCCTATAGGGTCTTCATCTAACACTTACACAAGCCATAGGGTGAAAGTTTATAAACTGAATCAAATTTTATATGCTACAACTAGCAGGCAGGCCTGATTCGAGCTTCTTATCTGAGCTATGTAATAAATCAGTCTGCCTCGACCCTTTAAGTTTTAATTAGACCCTAAATAGTACATGCAAGTCATGCTACATCATGTGCTTTCTTTGGTTTAAAGGAGGTCTGTTTGAGCCCTGTTTATTTGTTTATATGCTTCCCCAAACTTGCTATATGTGTTTTGTTTGTCGCCTTAGTATTTTACCTTTTGAAACCACAGATGAGCCCAATACATCCTCCCTTTAGGATTAGTAGTCCCAAGTGCCTCCGGGGCTGATAGGATTGGGGCGGGTAATAGTATGCAATAAGTAAACGAGACCATTCAGCGCTTTAATACCTTAACGGGGTGGGAAAGGGTAGATATGGATATGATGACCACGCGATAACATCACGTGTAGCCCCACTGAGGAGTGATTACCGGATGTTATGTGGGGTGATCCATATTATCAATAAACCTAGGACCCCTCTTCCCTTTGTTTTCTTTGTTTCTTTTAAATATTTTTAAACCATTTCTTCTAAGGAAATCAACTCTTTTTAGTACTTTTTCTTATTTTTGTTTATTTGTAACCATTACATGAAAATCCCCTATTATTTATAGTCTTCATTTGCCTATGTGTTATTTGCACTTAAGTCACAACAATAGTTTGGCCGGGAACCACACTAGTGGATCCTGAGGGGTGCCTAACACCTTCCTCTTGGGATAATTTCAAGCCCTTACCCAATCTTTGGTTGCTCAAAACAAACCCCTCCTAGTGTCCTAATCCAGTTTAATCATTAGGTGGCGACTCTTCAATTCAAAACTCAATTCCCGAAAGGGAACGAGTTATCCTCCAAAATGTCATAAACCTTATTTCGCGAGAAAAAGGGAGCGCGACATTGGGGAGGTGGCTTATGAGCTTGCCTTTCCACCAAGCTTATCGAGTGTGCATCCAGTATTTTATGTTTCTATGCTCCGGAAGTATATTAGGGATCCGTCTCATATTTTGGACTTCAGCACGGTTCAGTTGGATGATGATTTGACCTTTGATGTGGAGCCAGTAGCTATTTTGGGTCGTCAGGTTCGGAAGTTGAGGTCGAAGGATATAGCTTCAGTGAAAGTGCAGTGGAGAGGTCATCCCATGGAGGAGGCTACCTAGGAGACCAAGCGAGAGATGCGGAGCAGATATCCTTACCTATTCAAGGCTTCAGTATGTTTCTTGACTCGTTCGAGGATGAACGTTTGTTTAAGTTAGGGAGGATGTGACGACCCGGCCAGTCGTCTCATGAGTTACCACTCCATTTCCCAAATTTCTACTTTTTTATGCTTCGTTATCCGTGTTTTATGTGATCGAATTGATCAGTTTGAGTTCGGAGAGGATTTGGTAAGAAATGAGACACTTAGTCTCTTTTAAGAAGGTTTAAGTTGGAAAAGTCAACCGGATATTGACTTATGTGTTAAAGAGCTTGGATGTGAGTTCCAATGGTTCGCTTAGCTTCAAGAGATGATTTATGGCTTAGAGAATGATCGGAATTGGTTTTGGAGGTTCGGAGTAGAATTAGGCTTGAATTGGCGAAGTTGATATTTTGGCGATTTCCGGTTGATAAGTGAGATTTTGATATAAGGGTCAGAATGGAATTCCGAGAGTTATAGTAGCTTTGTTATGTAATTTGGGATGTGTGTGCAAAATTTTAGGTCATTCAGATGTGGTTTGGTTAGGTTTTTAATCGAAAGCGTATTTCGGAAGATTTTAGAAACTTAAGCTTGAATCCGATGTGTTTTGAGTGATTTGATGTTGTTTGAGGTGTTTTGATGATTGGAGCAAGTTTGGATAAGGTTTTAGGATGTGTTGGTACCTTTGGTTGAGGTCCCAGGGGCCTCGGGTGAGTTTCGGGTGGTCAATCGGACCATTTCTAAGTTTGAAAAATTGCAGAAGTTCAGGTTCAGCTGTTGCAGGGTTTTGCCCTTCGCGATCGCGAGGGGAGTCCTATGATCGCATAGAAGGAATTGAGGAAGTGGCCCAGTTTCTCTTCGCGTTCAAAGAGCTTGGCTTGCGATCGCATTGTTTGGGGAGAGTGTGCATCGCGAACGCGTGAGGTGGTCCGCGATCGCGTAGGGTCAGTGGCTCAGGTATTGCGATCACAGGGTCTTGGACGCGATCGCATAGAGTTATTTTGGAGAGTTTAAAATTTGTTCTTCGCAATCGCGGGGGAAGTGTTGCGATCGCAATGAAGGAAAAGCAGGCCTGGGCAGAATGTTTTAATTCATTTCATCCGCGATTTTGGAGCTCATTTACTCCATAGTTGGTCTTTTGAGAGATTTTTGAAGGAAATTGAAGAGGGATTCAAGAAAAAACGTTTGGAGGTAAGAATTTCGGACCTAAAACTAGAATCTATTGTGAAATCCACCTAAAAATCATGGAATCTTAAGCTAAAATGGAAGAACTAGGGCTTGGAATTTTGGACTTTTGATTTGGGAATTTGGAGGACCATTTGGGGTCGGATTTGAGAACTTTTGGTGTGTATGAACTCGTGGGGAGATAAGGAACCCGTTGATGTGAAAATTTCTAAGTTTCGAGAAGTGGGCCCGGGGCTCGGGTTTTACTAATTTCGGGATTTTTGGTATTTTTCGATTTTATTTGCTTGGGCTTTGTTCCCTTAGCATATTATGATGTATTCGTTCTGATTTTAAATATATTCGACGCGCGTGGAGGCCGATTCGAGGGGCAAAGGCGTCGCAAGCTAGAAATTTAGCCGGTTCGAGGTGAGTAATGATTGTAAATGATGTTCTGAGGGTTTGAAACCCAGGATTGCACATCGTAGTGCTATGTTGAGGTGAGACACGCGATTGATGATGAGCGTGGGGTCGTTTACTATTGGGGATTGTGACTTGGTCCATCCCAATCGATGATTTTACCGCGTATTTGACTGAAACTTATTTGTTATCATCATGATTTAGGCTAATTGTCATATTTGGGCTTCGTGCCAACTATTTGAACCCTTCGGGGATTTTTATCACTATTTTGACTTATTACTTGAACTCAGTCATGCTGTTTTCCACTGTTTTGCAACTCAGCCACTTTTACCCAGTTTTGAGACTTAAATGATGTTTTGGGCTGAGAACTACTGTTTTACTATAGCCCGAGGGGCTTGTGATGATTTTTGGACTGATTAAGGTCGAGGGCCTATATTGTGAGGAACATTGATACGATATGAGGCCGAGGGCCTGAGATACATATATATGCCACAAGGTGGCTTGATTGATATGAGGCCGAGGGCCTAGATTTGATGCCACGAGTTGGTTTGTTATTGCGCTTGGGCCGTAAGGGGCGCCTCCCGGACTCTGCACACCCCCAGTGAGTGCGGGTACCCATTGTGATATGAGATTGAGCCCGAGGGGCGGAAATTGTTGATAATGTGCCTAAGGGGCGAACTTCTATGTGTTTACTTTATCATAATTGTCTATCAATTACCTGTTTATTTTTTGTAGAAGTACTTTATTTCGTTTTTCATTGATTTACTGCTTACAAATTACCTATATAATTGTTTCATTATAGAATACCTTGTGTATGCGTGTTTTCTTACTTTCAGTCATTATTTACCTTTATTACTCACTGGGTCGGAGTACTCACATTACTCCGTGCACCATGCGTGCAGATACAGGTGCCCCAGAGGCCGAGTTAGAGCTTTCAGTCGTTCAGAAATTGCCGGGGATTTCGAGGTAGTTGCATGGCGTCTGCAGCCCTGATTTCTCCCTTCTATCTTATTACTTTTCTGCATTCCTAGACTATCTATGTAGTAGGTTGTTCAGACTTGTATTAGAGGCTCTAGACTTGTGATACCAGATCAGTGTGGGTTGTGTAGTTTCTATGTATTGTTGACTTCCGCATATCTATCTTGCTGTTTTAAACACTTATTATGATAATTGGTAATTAAACTGTGTTAGCAAATGATTTATTTAAAATGAAAAGGGGTTGTGGTTTATCATTGGTCCGGCTTGCCTAGTAATGTGATGGCGCCATCACGACCGGTATTTGGGGTCGTGACAATATCCCCTTAAACCGTCTGAGGTTTTATCTTTCTTAAAAAGGAAGTTCTACTAAGTTTTAAGTTATTAACTCCCCTGTTAAAGGTAATAATTCTTCTGATGTTGTATTTTAAATTGAAAGGAGTACTTTCTTACTCGAATGATTTCTAAAAACAACTTTATCTTTTCTCGTCGATTTTTTCAAATTTATTTAGAAATTGTAATTTAATTTATATTATGTAAATACGACTTCTTGAACATCTTAAGTGCATTTGTAAGGACATTTTGTATTGTATATCAAGTGGATTTTGTTGTTAAGAGTGAGATGGAAAATATGCGGGCACAAGGTGCCATATGTGCTAAAAGTTCAAAAGTTGAGATTATGATATGAGAAATCGAGGATTTAAATGATCGGGATGGTGTATTAAACATGATGTGATTGATTGAGTTGACGTTGTTTTCTTTAATTGGACACATTCTTACTTGTCTCCGTCTCTGCTATGTCAGTGTTGAATTGCTTAGGTTATCTGATTTACTTGGTTTCCGTTCGTTACTATCTGTGTTCTCCCTTTATTGTTTATACTGTTTGTACTTGGATTTCTCTCCACAATTGATATTACTTCGTTATCTTTATCTTGATGTTTTATTACCATATCATGTTGATTTTATTTGACCAATAGGTATCCTGACTGTTCCTCGTCACTACCCCACTGAGGTTAGTCTTGATACTTAATAGGCACCGTCGTGGTGTGCTCAAACTACATTTTTATACATTTTTGTGTGCAAATCCAGGTGGATTGATAGTAGTTGTGCGGGTCGTCGCGGTTGAGATTCAAGGTAAACCTGCTACAGTGTTCGCAGGTCTCGGAGTCACCTTCATTTGTATTTATTTCCATTTGCTCCATGTTTCGGGGTAGTGATGTATTATTTTGTGTAAATACTCTTCGATAGGCTTGTGACTTGTACCACCGATTTCGAGAATTTTGAATTAGTCAGAGTTGGTTAATTTAAGGTTAGTAAGCATCAATGTTATTTCAGTTTATGCTAGGCTTCCCTAGTTTAGAGACTAGGTGCCATCGCGACTCCTTCAGAGGGATTTTTGGGTCGTGATAAGTTGGTAATAGAGCTCTAGGTTCATGGGTGCTACGAGTCACAAGCATTTTTAGTAGAGTCTTGCGGATCGGTACAGAGACATCTGTACTTATCTTCGAGAGGCTACAGAACTGTTAGGAAATTCCCCTTCTTTCATTCCTTATCGTGCGATATTGATTCAGCTCGAAGTATATAACTTATGTTCTTTTACATCCACTCGTGTATGATATTACGCTCTCAGTGTTTGCCATACGCCAGTGGTTCGTGATGCTACAAACAGACTACGAAGCGGTTAGGTATGCTCAGACATTGTCTCAACATGTTGTTCAGATTGAAGACCCAAAGGTATTGAGAGATTATTCAGTTGTCCATATGGAGGCATAGCGGTTTCCGACATCTGGTTGATGAGTGCGAGCTGGGCAGGTTTAATTGGTTGACTAGTCGTCGTAGTTTTTGGCAAGGTCACGAGGTGGGTGTTGATTGGGAGTAGTTGGTGGTGTTGAAGTACCTTGTGATTTGTGTTGTGCGAGCTGTGAAGAGTAGTTTTGTGGATTATTAGACGTTGTTTCCCATGGCTTTGCGCCAAGTGAAGGAGTCCAATAGTGGCATTCAGATTGCAGAGTCGGACTTATATCAGTATGGGCTGGAGGTACGTATATATGTAATATTGGTGAATTCCCAGATTTTGCATTTGGCCAAGGATCGAGATTTTGCATGAGGTGATATTGGGGGCTTGCAATATTTCTATGTCAATAATGGATCTGCATTTCAGCATCAAGGGGAGTCGGAGGAACAACTTTAGATTCATAGAAGGTCTATTCAGTGTAGGTGTCGTGGTTACGGCAGGATGGGGTGCTTTAGAGGAAATGTAGTGGTTTATGAACTTCTGGCTACGTGGTTCATGCTAGAGTCATCTGTATGTGGGGCTTTGATGAGAGTTATTGTATATCAACTATCCGAAAAAATGAGTCAGTTTAGTAGTGTTGGGTCAGCATAGCTATGGAAATAAATGGTCCTTTTGAAAGGGAATTCTCTACTGGCATTTGAGGTAGCACTCTTGGATTGGATGGTTTGTGTGACTCGGTTGAGTTGAGGAGGTGTACTCCTGATGATTTAGTTGCGTGCGGGCAGATCTTGGAGGGTTCTCGATTGTTTGACTACGACTTGAGTTGAGTGTCTACTATAGGCATAAGGAATATGTGGTACATTTCGGTTTCTCCCGAATCGGTATTCAAAATTAATAGAGCGTTGGCATTGTTGGCTATCATATGTGAAGAGAGTGCATTTTTGGAAAGGACCTTGAGTTTTGGTTTATAGTGTGTGGCTGGTAGCAGGGTGATTACTGGGTTTTGAGGCTTTCGAGGTTCATATTTTGTTACGCGGTCAGAAACTCTATATGAGTACTTCAGTAGAATGATAGGGTGTAAGTGATATATCAGCCATTTGATTGCGTAGTGGAGTTAGAGTATGAAAATATTTGGTATTCCTGAAGTTTTGGGGCTAGATGCCCTCATATGTGAATTATTTCCTGTTTGCGAATTGTGGGGAAACGTTGAGGATGAGATAGTTAATAGCAGGCATGATTGATAGGTTGTTGTGGATCTTTGGGAAGGATATTTACCTATTTGGAGGTAATCAGGATTTGGTTGTGGGCTATTTGGGGGATCAACGAGAATATGTAGGTCGTGTCAGAGCAAATTTGTGTGCCACTATGAGATTGTCATTTTAGTTATGTGATCAGGTAGGAGGGATATTATATGTGCCTGTAGCCTATAAGATGTGCTACTCTTGTATGTTGTGTTAGGTGGTGAGGTTGTATGATTATTCCCCACGCATGGTAGTAATTCTGTTCAGACCTTATGGTGATGCGGGCAAGATAGCCCTCATGATGTTGATTTGCTTATTGCACCTTAGTCGTGCTTGCTTCTTTCATGTTTTGGAACTTTCATTTATTTTCCCACAGTTTTATTTGTGCACTCTGTTGTACTTGATATCAGTATGCATATTTTCAGTGAGCTCGAGCATTTTGGTTTGATGAGTATTTGGGAGCGGGTTGTACGCCGCAACGAATGTTATGTGGGATACCATTTCCTTGTGTTTATTTGGTGTGGTGTTTTCCCTCTGTGGGATGATTTGATGAAGAATTACACTTTTGTTGTTATAGGTTGTACTCGTTAGATAATTCTTATACTCTGCTTTTCTTTACTTGTGCTGCAGAATTGAGTTATTGTTGATTTGGTGTACGAATTGTGTAATGTGAGAATCCGTGCGGTTCCATGATAAGTTGCTAGTTGTGCTGCTTGTATTGGCTGAGATGAGGTTCTTAGACCTGAGATTAGTACTATAGTATCGGGGTGAGGAGTGTTTGGAAGTATGAGGGTGTTTCTGCTAAGATTTGGGTGATGGCCCTTGGCGAGCGAGAGAGCTTCTTGACTTGTTGCCTTCATGGGCGGCTTTGAGTTTCCACATGTTTCTTTATCATGAGAAGTGATGTGGAGGTCCAGAACAAGGTTGTATTCAATGTGATGTATATTGTTGGTATCCAAGATGTATTTGAGCAGTTATTGAGGTAAGATGTTATTGCTTCGGGCATTGAGTTGTGTGGAGCAGCATGTGATTGTATTGGGGATTGGAATTTTTGGCTCGATTCAGCTTGTTTGGGTGTGTCCAGTGTGATGATGTGGAATTCGGGTCCTATGATGAATTTCGGATGTTGAGGTTTGTTATGGACTAAGGAGGAGATGAGACCTTCAGTTAAGTGGCATTGTCAGTTCTTCATAGGTTGGGTGATGGGGAAACACCCCCGGGTGTATGTATGGTGAGCTCATGCAGTGGTTCGATGGCTTTGGAACGACTCTGGGCACATTCGAGGACGAACGTATGTTTAAGTGGAGGAGGATGTAATGACCCGACTGGTTGTTTTGAGCAATTTCGCCCGATTCGGTAGTTTAAGGTCTCGAGCAGCTTCACATTTTGTATATCGACTTGTGTTCATGGTTGGATTCAGTTTCCGGATGAATCAGAGTTGAACTGGAAGAAGGAACCTAGTTTTGGAAGTTTAAACAGTGAAAATTTGACCGGAATTGGACTTTTGAGTAAACAACCCCGAAATGGGTCGTGGGTGATCTCAATAGCTTCGTATAGTGATTTTGGACTTAGGCGCGTGTCCGGAATCGGATTTGGAGGTCCGTAGGGTACTTTGAGGTGTTTCACGAAAGTTGAAAAAGTTGAAGTTTGGAAAAAGGAGAAGTTTGACCCATGGTTGACTTTTGTGATATCGGGGTCGGAATGCAATTCTGAGAGTTGGAACAGCTCTATTATGTCATTTTGGACTTGTCTGCAAAATTTGGCATAATTCCGGGTTGAATTGATAGGTTTTTGGCATGAGTTTTGGAAGTTAGAAGGTTTGAAAGTTCCTAAGTTCGATTCTTGGTGTGTTTCGATGTTCCAGCGTTGTTTGATGTGATTTGAGACCTCGACCGAGTCCGTGTTAGGTTATATGACTTGTTTGTGTGTTTGGACGGAGTCCCGGGGGCCTCGGGTGTGTTCCGGGTGGGCTACGGGTCATTTTCCCTTATTTTTGAACTGTTGTTTTCTACTTCTGGTATCCTCTTACGTGATCGCGAACAGCCTTTCGCGTTCGCAAAGCTTTGTTGCTGACCACCTGGAAATTTTTCTTCGCGTTCGCATAACACTCCTCGCGTTCGCGAAGCTCTGCTTTATCCCTCATCGCATTCGTGTCCCTCTCACGCATTCACGTAGTTATGCAATTCCACTCTTCGTGTTCGCGAAGAGCAGTCTCTAGGCCATAATATTTTCCCTCTTCGCATTCGTGTGCATGCTGTCACGTTCGCGAAGCACATCTGGGCAGACTTCATTTTTCTTCTTCGAGAACGCGATACTTCCTCCGCGTTCGCGATGCTTTAATATCTGAGCAGAATATAAGTTTTCCAAATCGAGGGTTAGGCCATTTTTAACATTTTTGGAGTTCTAAAGCTCGATTTTGGGTGATTCTTTGTGGGTTTTTCAAGCAAAACGATTAGATAAGTGTTCTTCACCAAGAATTGATTATTTCATGAATTTATCTTTATTTTTATCATATAATTTGTGATTTGGGTTGTGTAAAATATTGGTTTTTGAAGAAAATTCCTAAAATGAAAAATCATGATTTGAGGGATCAAATGTTATCAGAATTTGATAAATTTTGTATGGTTGAACTCATTTTGGAATGGGTGATTGGATTTTGTAAAATTTGATGGGTTCCGAGGTGCGGGCCCGGAGGGTCGACTTTTGGGTCGATTTTTATATTCTTGTAAAGATTGAAACTTTATTATTCGGAATAGTCCCTTGTTTGATTTATGTGTGTTTTGGAGTTATTATAGTTGGATTTGAGTTGTCCGGAGGTCTTTTCGCCCGAGAAGTCCATTTTAGAGTACCGAGTTGTCGTCTTTGAGGTAAGTATCTTGCCTAATCTTGTGTGGTGGACTTCCCCTTAGGAATTGAGTCTTCTATGATAATTGTAGTCCATACATGCGAAGTGACGAGTGTGTGCTCGGACTTATTTGTGGGAAATTTTGCCTCTAGGGTTCTTAGGTCCTTATGTGGAAAGTATCCTGTTATGATTGGGTTTCCTAGTTGCTTAAATTGTCTCTATATGCTCCATATGACGTTGTTAGCTTTCCTCTAATTCTTACATGTTACATTGACCCTTAATTGCCTTAATTGAAGTGATTGCCTTCCTTATTGTTTTGATACTTATTGATTGCGAGTTTCTCTATGACTTCGTGCAAATAGGTTACATGTCTAATTGTTGTGGTTGCCGGTGTAGTTACCACGTGATTATTATGTCTTGTTGTGTAGTTGATATTTCATTGTGAAGTTAATTGTTGGTACAAGTTTGGTTATAGTTGATTCCCTTGCCGGGACATATTTAATTCTTACTGTTGGTTCCCTTGTCGGGACGTGTTTATTCTTGTTGTTGACTCCCTTATCGGGATATTGTTGTTTCCTTATTATTCCCTTGCCAGGATTCTTTCGTGATTGGTGTTGATTTGTATATTGGGATCGGGTTGCACGCCGCATCAATATTATATGGATCCGGTTGCACGCCACAAGATTATTATATGATTTGGATCGGGTTGCACACCACAACAATATTATATGATTTGGATCGGGTTGCACGCCGCAACATCATTATATGATTTGGATCGGGTTGCACGCCGCAACAATATTATATGATTTGGATCGGTTGCACGCCGCAACATCACTATATGATTTGGATCGGGTTGCACGCTGCAATAGTACTATAGGATTGGGATCGGGTTGCTCGCCGCAATAAGAAAGAATAAAAGTGGATATTGATTCTTATGGTGAGAACGAGAGTAAAAGCACGAAGGGTGATATCATGCACTTTCTGCTGCTGTGTTTATTTGTTGTTATCAATTCAAATGTTTAAGCTGTTTTATCCCTTTATTGCTGTGATCCTTTGTGTTAGAACCCACAATGTTTTCAATACCTCACCGTATATATATGTATATATATATATACGTTCCAATACTTCAAACTTCAATAATTGTTACATCCTTCATTCAATTAGTTTCTCAATTATATCCCCTTAAACCGTCTGAGGTTGTATCTTTCTTAAAAAGGAAGTTCTACTAAGTTTTAAGTTATTAACTCCCCTGTTAAAGGTAATAATTCTTCCTATGTTTTATTTTAAATTGAAAGGGGTACTTTCTTATTCGAATGATTTCTAAAAACAACTTCATCTTTTCTCGCCGATTTTTCCAAATTTATTTAGAAATTGTAATTTAATTTATATCATGTAAATAGGACTTCTTGAACATATTAAGTGCATTTGTAAGGACATTTTGTATTGTATATCAAGTGGATTTTGTTGTTAAGAGTGAGATGAAAAATATGCGGGCACAAGGTGCCATATGTGCTGAAAGTTCGAAAGTTGAGATTATGATATGAGAAATCGAGGATTGAAATGATCGGGATGGTGTATTAAACATGATGTGATTGATTGAGTTGACGTTGTTTTCTTTAATTAGATACGTTCTTACTTGTCTCCGTCTCTGTTATGTCAGTGTTGAATTACTTGGGTTATCTGATTTACTTGGTTTCCGTTCGTTACTATCCGTGTTCTCCCTTTATTGTTTATATTGTTTGTACTTGGATTTCTCTCCGCAGTTGATATTACTTCGCTATCTTTATCTTGATGTTTATTACCATATCCTATTCATTTTATTTGACCAGTAGGTGTCCTAACTATTCCTCGTCACTACTCCACCGAGGTTAGTCTTGATACTTACTGGGCACCGCCGTGGTGTGCTCATACTACACTTCTATACATTTTTGCGTATAGATCCAGGTGGATTGATAGTAGCTGTGCGGGTCGTCGCGGTAGACTCAAGGTAAACCTCCTACAGCGTTCGCAGGTCTCGGAGTCACCTTCATTTGTATTTATTTCCATTTTCTCCTTGTTTCGGGGTAGTGATGTATTATTTTGTGTAATTACTCTTAGATAGGCTTGTGACTTGTACCACTGGTTTTGGGAATTTTGAATTAGTCAGAGTTGGTTAATTTAAGGTTAGTAAGCATCAATGTTATTTCAGTTTATGTTAGGCTTACCTAGTTTAGAGACTATGTGTCATCACGACTCCTTCGGAGGGATTTTTTGGGTCGTGACACCGAAGTAGGAGGAGGAAGCTTCGAAATCACTTCAATTTTTGCCATGTCCATCTCTATTCCGTTCTTTGAGATCTTATGGCCGAGGAAAATGCCCTCCTCAACCATAGAGTGGCATTTTTCCCAGTTAAGCACAAGATTTGTCTCTTCAAACCGGGCTAGCACTTTGTCAAGATTCTTAAAACACACATCAAAGGAGTCACCCACAATACTGAAACCATCCATGAACACTTCCAAGAAGTCTTTCACCATGTCGGTAAATATAGCCACCATACACCGCTTGAAGGTAGCCAGTGCATTACATAAACCAAATGGCAATGCAAAGGTGCCATACGGACATGTGAAGGTGGTTTTCTCCTGGTCTTCCGGAGCAATCAAGATTTGGTTGTAACCTGAGTACCCATCCAAGAAATAGTAGAAGGCACACCCAGCAAGTCTATCCAGCATTTGGTCAAGAAAGGGCAATGGAAATGTTACATCTCGCATTTTCGTACGTCAAAAGTTTCGTCTTCAGTTAATTGACGTAGACTCGGAGATGAGATTATCTTGAGGTTAACATATTTACGCTATTTATAACAAGTAATAAATAAGTGTCATAAAGGATAAAGGGTACACGAATTAAAGAAAACGAGTTTCGTTGAAGGTTGCCGATTTGGGATAAAATACGGGTCGAGCGTTAATACCCGATAATTATGGACTAGTACCATACAAGGTACCATATGACCACGATAGTATGATGTATGAAGTATAGTAAAAATAAGTAAGTGTCACAACCCAAAAATTCCTCCGAAGGAGTCGTGATGGCACCTAGTCTCTAAACTAGGTAAGCCTAACATTAACTAAAATAACATTGATATTTACTAACTTTAAATTAAATTACTCTGAACAAATTACAATTCCCAAAACCGGTAGTACAAGTCATAAGCCTTTCTAAGAGTAGTTATACAAAATAAATGCATCACCTTTTTGAAGCAAAAGGAACATATGGAAATAAGTACAATTGAAGGTGACTCTGAGACCTGCGAATGCTACAGCAAGTTTACCTTGAGTCTCCACCGCAATGACTCGCACAGCTACTATCGATCAAATACCTATATCTGTACACAAAAATGTACAAAAGTAAAGTATGAGCACACCACAGCGGTGCCTAGTAAGTATCAAGACTAACCTAGGTGGAGTAGTGACGAGGAACAGTCCGGAAACCAACTTTTCAAATAAATAGAACAGGACATGATAATATACTATCAATATAATGATAATAAGGTAATATCAATAGCAGGAAGAGAACAACTACAATCAGAAGAAAAGCTAAAAGAAAACACGGATAAAAACGAAAGATAATCAAGGAAGTTAACACCAACACAGCTGGAACACTGACAAGTAAAAAGGTACTCAATAAGGAAGGTGATGTCAGCTCAATAAATCATATCATTTCTGATGCACAAATTCCAGCAATCTCAAACTCGATGTATCATATCATAACCTCAATTACCAAACCTTTGGCATACCCGCCACCTTGTGCCCACATATTTCTGTCTCACATTTGCACAACAACGTTCTCATATTACTCTGTTCCTGAGGTCCATAACCCAATACAATTAAGAATGTTCAAGGAGCCTCATTTACATAACATGAAGTGAAGTATAACTTCTAAACCAATTAGGAACTCGGCAAGAAAAGATGAAGTTATTTTTAGAAATCATTTGAATAAAAAAAGTACCATTTTTCAATTAGAATACAACCTCAGAAGATTTAAAGAAATTTAATTGAGAAACTAATTGAATCAAAAATCTAGAAATTATTGAAATTTGAGGTATTGAAATATATATATACATATATATGTATATATATAGGGCAAGGTATTGACAACACTATGGGTTCCAACACAAAGAATCACAGCAGTAAGGAAATCTAAACCGTTAAAACACTTGAATTGATAACAACAAATAAACACAGCAAACAGAAAGTGCACGACATCACCCTTCGTGCGTTTACACTCACAGAAAATCGATAAGGGATCTCCCGGGATCCCGTCATGTAGTCCCAAACATAGATACTCAGGGATCTCTCAGTATCCTCAGTATCTGAGCTAGGGATCTCTTGGTATCCCGAGGATCTCTTGGTATCTTCAATATATGTGCTGGGGATCTCCTGGTATCCCGAGGATCTCTTGGTATCCTCAATATATGTGTTGGGGATCTCTTGGTATCCTCAATATATTTGTTGGGGATCTCTTGGTATCCCGAGTATCTCTTGGTATCCTCAATATATGTGCTGGGGATTTCTTGGTATCTCGAGGATCTCTTGGTATCCTCACCCAAACAATAGAAACAATACATCCCGACAAAGGAATCAACAACAATCCAATAATCCAATCACAAGGAAATTCCACCACCAAGAGTATGATTTACATAGCAACAAGAGAATCACGGAGAAACCAAGAAGCACAATAACCTTAACAAAATAACAAGACATAATAAGCACGTGATAACTATTACCAATTCCGATAACAAGACATATTTACACGAAGACCCGCTAAAACTGATTACCAATTCCTTTTGGACAACTTCAAAGCACGATCGGCCGGGTGGAAATCTAGTCACCTCACCATGGAGGGACTAACAACTCTCATTCGATCCACACTCAACGCGCTTCATATCACATCATGCAATATATCTCCCTACCTCGAAATATTTGCGCCCAGTTAAATAGGTACCAGCGCAATTTCTTATGGGGTAAAACCAACTAAAAAAGGAAACTTCATCCTAAAATGGGACAAGGTCACTCTCCCAAAATCCGAAGGAGGACTTGGCATACAACGATTACAAACTAAGAATAAGGCTCTCCTTGCAAGCCTTGCATGGCAATCCCTCTATAATCCTGGCCAATTTTGGGCCAAACTCCTTCTTTCTAAATACAATTCCCCGAATCAAGCACATGGATCTTTTATCTAGAGAAACATCCAGATAGGTTGGTCCACCTGCCAACTGGGATACAAGTGGAGAATTGTCACTGAGCTATACATAAAATTTTGGTAAGACCCCTGGATCTGAGCAAATACCACACTTCGCTCCTTAACTGTGGGGCCACTACTACCTAGGCGGAATATTTAGGAATTGCTTGGGGAACTGGCAATTGGGTTTTTACAAACAATTACATGCTACTTCCTCAATAGACACTGAATTACATGCTTTACTGGAAGGATTAAAACTAGCACATCAATACCAACTTCTCCCTCTTCATATCGAGGTGGACACATCCGAGGTAATTCGTATTCTTAAATATGACCACCCCAGTTATACTAATATAATTGATGACTGCAGGTTAATGATCTCACTCATGGATGATCCAGTCATCCAGCACGCATGTAGGGAGCAAAATTATGTAGTAGACAGCCTAGCCAAATATGTAGCACAACGACAAAATGGAGGCAGCTTGGAGATTTTTGCCACTCCGCCACCTTTTGTCATACATCACTACCAAGCTGACTATCTCGGAATAGACTCTACAAAATGCCTGTGTTTTTGAAGCAGGTATCCTTCCCCCTGTAAATCCACCACGGGCAATAGTATCTCTTTATAGTTCAACTAGTATTTTTGTGCATACTAGCCACACTAGGGGAGTAGAACCGAGTAATATGTCTACTTGTATGTCATGACCTCTGTTCGCCCTCTGTGAACCATCATAACGGCACCTAGTCTCTACGACTAGGTAAGTCTAAAATGCGGAAGATAAACCAAATTTATGGAAGAAAACAATTTAAAATAGGTATAAAGTAATAAAACAGTGTTTAAAAGTGCCGCTCAGCATATATAATATTAACTCTTAAAAACCAATACATTTTTTCTAAAACCTGGAAACCCATGAATCACAAGCTACAAATATAACAAAAATGCTCTAACTTCGGAATGTCTACATCAATAGAAGAAAATAGAAGGGCTATCACTACAAGATAGAATGGAAAAGGACTCTTCGATCTGCGGACGCGGCAGATATACCTCGAAGTCTCTAGAGTAGTCGCCTCACCTCAAGGGTGATATGACTGAGTCAAAGTACCTGGATCTGCACATGAAAAATATGCGCAGAAAGGGCATGAGTACACTACAGGGGTGCTCAGTAAGTGCCAAGCCTAACCTCGGTCGGGTAGTGACGAGGAAGGTCAGGGCCCTACTGAGGTTAAATAAAATATAAAGTTCGATAGTGTAGAACAGAACAATATAAATAAGTACATCAGTAAAAGTAACACAAGATAAAAAGGGCAACAACAACTATTATAGAGACAAGGTTAACATAGGAAGAAATATGGCTCAGCACCAAAATAACAGTCGGGGACCCCCAGGATACCGTCCTGTAGTCCTAAATATACATATCCAATGGATCTCCCGAGATCCCGTCCCGTAGTCCAAATCATAGTGCGCGGGGATCTACCAGAATCCCGTTCCGTAGTCCCAAATGTAAATACCCAGTACTGGGGGAATCTACCGGGTGCAGTCCCGTAGTTCCATATACCTGTACAAGGGGATCTACCGGAATCCCACATCCGTAGTCCCAAATAAACAAACAAGGGGGATCTACTAGAATCCCACATTCGTAGTCCCAAATGTAAATACACAGCAGTAACAAGAAAATATTCAACAAATGTCAAATTTCATGTTAAGGCAAACACGTAATTCTAGCCTAGCATGCTGCACAGAATTCAGGTAAAGCGGTTTGAGCAATTAAATCACTTAGACATGCCTTCCTAAGCTAACAACAGGCTTAAAGTGCAAGTAATATAAATAGGAAAGGAAAACATACTAGAAATTACTTAATGAAAACCGGATTTTCAACAATTAGCACAAGTACGCACTCATCACCTTACTTATAAGGTATTTCAATTAACAATAATACCAAATCCTAAGGGGAAGGTCCCCCACACAAGGTTAGGCAAGTCATTTACCTCAAACCGGCTCAAAATCAACTCGAAACCACGTTCTTGCCACGAGTACTCGACTCCAAATGGCCCAAATCTATTCAATTCAACTGCATAATGTAAATAACACTTCAAGTAACTGATTCTACAATTAAATTCTAAGATAATACGCGAAATTAGGTAAAATGACCAAAACGCCCCTTGGGCTCACGTCTCGGAATCGGGTAAAATTTATATTTCCAGAATCCTCACACTCTCACGAGTTCAGTCATACCAAAAGTACCAACATCAGACCTCAAATGGCTCCTCAAATCATCACTCAAAGGTCTCTAATTAGTCAAGCCCTAACCCCTAATTTATCACTGATTTTCCTTAATTATTCATGCTTAAAATGATAAATATCATTCCAATAACGAGTTTAGGGACCAAAGACCTTACCCCAATGAACTACTCTAAAAATCCCTCTAGGAAATGCTCCCCAAGGCTTCTTCCCGTTTGAAAAAAAGTGAAAAATGGCTAAAATTCGCGAAGGCAAGAATTTATATGTTTCTGCCTAGCTAATCCGCTTTTGCGGACCAACGGTCGCATCTGCGACAATCACTAACCCAGTCTGTTTCCGCACCTGCGATTCCTCATTCGTAGATGCGGTACCACTTCTGCGGTAAATCTCCCGCATCTGCGGATTCTGCTGCTCCTGCCCAATTCCGCTTTTGCGATGACAAATGCCGCTTCTGCGGACCCAACCGCAGGTGCGGTTATGATAGAAGATCAGCAGCTTCAGCTGCTCAAGAACTCCCAAATCTTCCGACAACCTTCCGAAATCATCCTGAGGCCCCCGGGACCTCAACCAAAAACACAAACAAGTCTAATACCACTGTCCAAACTTATACCAAGCCTTAAAACACCTAAAACAACTTCGAAACGACGAATCACCCACGGATTCAAGCCTAAGAACTCCAAAACACTAAAAATACGCTTTCAATTAAAAAGTCTATCAAACCTCGTGCGAATGACCTGAAATTTTGCACATACGTCACATTCAACACTACGGAGCTACTCCAACTTCCGGGATTCCATTCCGATCCTCGGACCAAAATCTCACTATCGAACCGGAAACTTCAAAATTTGACTTTCGGTATTTTAAGCCTAAATTAGCTACGAACCTCCAAAACACAATCCGAACATGCCTCTAAGCCCAAAATCACCCAACAGAGCTAACGGAACCATCAGAATTCTATTCCGAGGCCGTCTTCACACTGTTCTGACTACGGTCAAATTTCCAACACTTAAACTCTCATTTAGAGACTAAGTGTCCCAAAACTCTCCGAAACTCAAAACTGAACATCCCGGCAAATTAAAATAGCAGAAATAAATACGGGAAAAGCAGTTAATGGGAGATCAGGACGTTAATTCTTAAGATGACCGGTCGGGTCGTCACATTGTAACAGCTCTGTATCGGGGGTGCCCAATGAGCCCCTCGCCCCCTATATGCTTTATCCTTAATTATATAAAATCTCTCTTTTAACCAAAAAACAGAAAAGAAAAGAGTGAAACATGATATTTTTGTGTAGTTATGTGGTCGAGAAAGAAAGAAGCCAGAAGAACATAAAAACAACTAAAAACAAGTTAAGCATTGTTACAAGTGTCAAACGCTCCTTTGACCGATGTCAGCTTCTCTTTTGTAACCTCTTTTTCCGAAGATAGCAGGTCCATCCTGCCCCTCAACACCTCGGTCTTGGCCTTGACCTCATCCATCTCAGCCCAAAGCTGATAAATCAAGTCTCTCTTCTCTTGGACCTGCGAAGTTGCGTTGTTAGTCATCACGAATAGCTTCTTATTTTTAGCCTCAACGATCCTTACCTTCTCAACCAGATCGGCATGCTCCCGTTTCATAGACGAGGCCTCCTTTTGTGCCTTTTCCAACTTGGCCCAGAGAGTTAGGAGATCCTTATAAGCCCCGTCTTGTTGTTCACAGAGAGCCATGTACATGTCCTTCTTCTGGACGTGCTCTTTGTGCTCGAACTCGAGCTAGTTGATTTCCTAGCGAGACCAAAGGAAGCTTTCATGATGAACACCAAAGCCTAAAAAATAATGAGGTTATCAGAACTTGCTAAAGCTAAGCAAAATCCACAAAGGATACAAAGGGTAGACGTCTTAGCCGGTTCAGTGCTTGTTGTGCCTCGTTAAAGAGGCTCGATGTGCCTACTTCATTCATCTTCACCTGGTCCTCCTCAGCCACTAGGAAACGAAGGTAGCTGGACATACCCACTGGAGCGGACAGAGCCAGGGTGTCCACTGGGATAGAAAAAACAACTGTCCACTTATGATCAGGACCCATACTCGGGGAAAGGAACTACCTCACAAGCTTCGGGCTCGAGCTCGGCTTGCCCGCCCCCGATGTCACGTCCTTTTTTGGGACCTCTAGGTGACCAAGCCCGGAGTAGTCCTCCAATGCGCTCATGTCCATGCCGTCGAATAACATGTTGAGGGCATCATCTGGGTCCAATGCTGTCTCATTTGATTTCTCTTTATCGGTTTGAGCCTCTTTGAGCATGGACTCTATGTGGGACGACGTCTCCTCGGTCGATGACACCAGGTACCTCCTTCGGGGCAGGAGCAGCTTCTCGGGAGGCCGTGGCCTCCGTCTCTCCATCTGGTTCCCGAGCTAGAGAAGGATCGACCTCTTGGCCAACTTTTCTGGTTGCCTCCTGCTTCCCCTCGTCGATGGTCGACTCGTGAGCAATGAACTCAATGTTGTCATCCTTGGGGTAATCCCTGAGCTAGAAGAAGGAATCAGGGTCTGGTACCCTAGCTTTGGTGCTCTTTTGATTAATTTTTCGGACCCGAATAACCACCCTCTTCTTCACCTCGACATCCAGAGAGCCCGAGGATTTCCTTTTCTTATTTTTCTCCTCCTTTGCGGCAACCAGGCTGTCCCGAAGAGGAGGGTTGGGCGAGCGAGGACAGGTCTTCATCCTTATCCAACGGCCTAAGCTCGGTGGTCTTGGGCAAACCTATGCGAAAGAAGAAGACCTAGCAAAAATAGAAAGTGTGTGAGTACAATTATTCGGGAGAAAATCTCACCATAGGAACAAGCCTCCCACTTGCCCTTCAAGAGCTTGCGCCATTTGCGCTCTAAGTAAGACATTTGTTTGCAAATACCCTCAATCCACTCATTGAAGTGGGGGGTTGCATTAGGAACCTGGGCAACCGCTGCACAATGGTAAACACAAGCAAATAGGAAAATAATAAAGAGAGTGCCAAGTATTCAAGAAGGAAAAGACTTACGGGATGGGTTCCACTTTTCAGGGAACGGTAGAAATTCGGGGGGAACGAGATCTTCGATTTTCACCCAAACGAACCTCCCCTGCCAACCTCGATCGCGGTCTTCATCAAAGCTCAAAAATGGAGCTTTACTTGCTCGGTGAACGAGCTTGATCAACCCCTATTGGAAGATTCGGGGATTGTAGAGACGAAGCATATGGTTGAGGGTGAACTGAGGTGCTTCGGTGTTGTTTACGAAGTGATGGATGAGGATTACGATCCTCCAAAAGGATGGGTGAATCTGTCCTTTTTGCAAAAGTCGAGGATTATAGGGTCCACCGGGGCGAGCGTGCAGGGGTAAGTGTAAACACTTAGGTACACCTCCATGTGAGTGGTGATGTCTTTGCCGAGCCCAGGGACGACCACCTCTTTGCCCTCCCAGTTACAGTCTATCTGAACTGTGGGGATTATGTCCTCGGAACAGAGTAAATGTACCTCCATGCCCTCTCGCCTCGATCATGTTGACTGGAGGCCTTCTCGACTTTGAAGTCGTTCTCAATGGAGCAACCCTCGGGGACGAAACTCTTCAAGAGAGGCTCCTAGGCCACCTAGGGAATGGCCACATCGGCATCTATGGTCGAGTTGGAAGATGAAGGGGTAGTTTGCTGAGGCACAAATTTGAAAGTTTTTGCCATCGGGTTCTAGAAAATATGAAGGTTTGAAGAAAAATATGAAGGTTTGAAGATGAGGATAAAGATTTGAAGATGGGGATGAAGGTATGAAGCTTTGGTTTGAAGACTTAAAGAGGAAGTATGAAGATTTGAAGATGGGGATGAAGGTATGAAGCTCTGGTTTGAAGACTTAAAGAGGAAGTATGAAGATTTGAATATGAAGATATGAACATCTGAGCAATGTATGAAGATTTGAAGAGGTTAGAATTAAGTGGAGAATTCAAGTGTAAATCAAAGAGCTCTGGAATCAGCAAGTGAAAAAGGGGTTGGAGTTTTTATAGAGGAAGAATAATCAATGTGTGGCATTTCACATTCGAGGACAGTCAACCAGCGGCTGACACTTGTCCGAAGTCAGAACGACGCGACTGATGGGATGTTTCAAACCGTCAACTCGGTTATAACGTACGAAGGAAGGAACCAGGGTTCATTTATCGCTTCCCATCGTCTCGATAAATCTACTCTCCGAAAAACAAGGGGACTATCTATGTACGGGTAAAATTGGGGGCAATGTCTTTTCCGATTCTCCGATGAGAGAATGAAGGAAAAGCACAAATCGACGTAGTTATAATCGAGGCTAGAAAGCCCTCATATTGAGACCCAGGAAGAATGAACGATATATCCGACATCGGACAAGGTAAAGCGACGCACCCTAGACCGAGTATAACTTCTAGACCTCGGGAGACGCGGTGAATGGTTATGCATGACGGATAGGGGGCCGTAATATTCGCCCTCAACCGGATATTATGGCGCGAATCGCGTTCAGTATCGATTATGGATCAACTATTACCGCAAAAAGAAGATTTTTACCTTTTTTAGACTTACACTAGGACTGAAATTCTTCTACTATATAAAGGGGAAGTTTTTCTTTAGTCTGACATATTGTAACACGTAATTCAAATCGATAAAAAAATTTACTTTTGTCTTCTAGCTATTGTTCAAGACATTACTTGTTTGTTCTTTTCTTTACTAATGACCGAGCTTGCACCGAGGATCCCATCGAGGACGAATTCCACTGTTCAATCTAAGATCAGACTTGGTCATCGTATTGCAATTCGTTTAATTGTTTATTTTGTCTTTAATTCATGTATATATTATTGTTAGTTATTCGTATTGAATTAAACCACATATAAGATCATGAGTGCTCCACTACTTGCGTCATAGAGATTAGAGTTACTACTAAGCACATAATTTAAGTGTGAAGCTATATGAAACTCGATTTAGAAAGAAGAAAAAAACGTCTCCAACCAGAAGAGCAAAATCCTAAAGTCACAAAATACTTGGACAAAGAGTATACACAATCATCAAGCGACCAATCTTATATACCACAGTGGATGAAAGATTATACAACCTTGAGATTATCAATATGAATGCCACAAGACAAGACAGGGTTACAAGAATTCCAATGTATCGCAAGGCAATCCAAAAACTACCTCGGAGCAGTTTAGCATTGTTGGAAGAACAACATCTGCTGACAATATATGGTGACAATTAGGATGAGACAGGATACAATGCCAAAGACAAGCAAGAAGATATCAAATTAAAGCATCCATCGATTCATGTTGTTTTATTTATTTATTTATTTATTTTATTTTTGGCACAGAATATATGATTTAATTAGGCTGCTAAAATTTAGTGGACGTTTGGATTACTTATATATATAGGAAGAGTATCGGAATTCAATTTTAGAGGTACAGAGGAATAACCATAACCATTTGACTCTACCCAATAAAACACTATAAATCCAACGTCCATAAGTCCGTCAAAGTGGACTTAACCTTTTTACACTCGTTATATATAGAATTTTTACAAAATCATAATATTTTAAATTTGTGTACTAGATAATTCGTTCTATTTTTCATATTACTAATATCACTTTTTACGAATAGTTATCTATAGTTATTTCTGGTGATTTGATTTTTTTTTTTTTTATACATTGTCCATGTTCGGGATGTTAAACTCCGTCAAGTTGATGAACTGATGAAAACTGTGTTAGCTGAGTATGATGATCAAAGAAACAAACTGTCTTTAGCTAAACTCTATACCAGTTGGGTTTTTAACCTATAACAAGTAGAGTTTTGGTTAAGTTTTAAGTAGGAGCTAAGTTAAAAGTTGTCAAAGTACAATTCTTTATGTTAGTTTTCTAATTTGCAATTCCAAACTTATTTCGTGTTCAGAAGCTCCCCTTAAGATTTTTTTTGGTTGAGCTAACCTTCCTGAAAATAAGTATTGTCAAAACTAGCATCCGAAATCCGAATACACAATACAGTCAGACCTCTCTATAACATCATCCCTCTATAACAACACTTCACTATAAAAGTCAAGCTCTTTGGAACCAATTTTTATGTTATGTTATAATATATGTTCTCTATAACAATACCTCGCTATAACATCCAAAAATATCCGAAACAAACTAGACTGTTATAGAGAGGTTTGACTATACATGAATTTTTAATGCGTCATTTTAGAAATCTCCGTTCAGGTTTGTCTTCATTTACACTAGCCTCCATTGTGATTTGTGATATTACATTTATCTCCATTATTTTGATATATTTGTAATAATTGTTTTAACCTATTTATCACTAGCTAATGCAAAATAATTACAATTTGACCATTTTTGGCTATCTAATATTCTACTATTTTGATTGATAAATGCAAAAGAAAAAAAATTATGCAAAATACACGTGTACATTAGAAGTAGACATCTTTATTTTCGTTTTGTCTTCGATGTTTTAGTTAGATCCATCACAGTTAAACTTGATGAAATATGTATTATGGATGCTGGAGTGCATGATTCCAAAACAGACAAAAAGGCATTTGATATGATTAGGGAATTAGGTTCCCCTTAGCTTTATCACCAGCGGCATAACGAGTATATTTGGCTTTTGAAAAATCACTTGTCACAATCAAGCTAGTTTTTAGCCGAATTAGTATTGGAAATCATGATTTAGCATCATGACCCACCAAAGCATGAAGGCTCAAAATTACCACCTTTTTAGAAACAAAGTTTCCAAATGAAAAGGCAAGAATCCTATGACTTTCCTTGTTTGGCCAAACCTCTGAATCCGCTTATTTTAAAACGTATTTTCCAAAAAAAAATATTTTGGATGAGAATCAGTTCTGTTTGGTTAATTAATTTGGAAAATACTTTTGAACAGAAATTAGTATTTGACCAACCTTTTAAAAAGTATTTTCTGAAGGGCTTGAAATACCCCAAAGAATAATTTAGGCACAAGTAAAAAAATTCAACAAAGACTATATAGAAGAAATTTATCAAATTAGAGAGAGAACGAGGTAGCTAAGAAGCTTTTTTATTCACATATAAACTCTTAAATCTCTCTACGTAGATTTCTCATAGTCTCTGCCATAGAAAATATAGTAGAACCCCTATTTATAATGCTACAAACCAAATTTGACTAGAATTTAGAAAATATATTCCTACATGATTTTGACTGCAAATGCTAATTAGACATAAATTAAATAAACTAACAGGCCTATTTCTAGACAACTTAGGAATACTAATTAATCTTGGTTTAACTTCGGACAGTTTCTAAGTGTATTTTTTTCTCAAAAGTATTTTTCAAAAAGTTCTTTTGGGAAGAAACTTTTTTTTTTCACTTCGCAAAAATTGTTTCTGATTCAACTTAAAAGCACTTTTTTCTTTTAAAAGCTTGGTTAAATACCTTAACTTTGAGGAAAATTTTTATTTTTGATCAAAAGAAAGCTTGGCCAAACAAGCTATTAGACCTAGTATATATTATAGATGAACTATTTTTGTGTCACAATCTATTTTAGGACTACTAGAAAATAAAAGAAATTTTTTACCTCCTATAGCAAAGGTATACACCCTACTTATTATAAACCAAAATTATTTTAAAATATTATTTTTTATAGCTATATTTTTTATTTATAGCAAAATAAGTATTTACGGGTTGATTAGTATGCAGACAAAATAGTACCGGGATTACTCGTCCGGACGAAAATACCACTTGAGATATGGTATAAAATAATACCACATTTGATGGGATAAGATGGGATAATAGGTGGGATTAAATTTAGACCCTGTTTTGTTGGAGTTATAAATTTATCCTGGGATTAATTTATACCTCCAACCAAACAAAGTATAAATTTAATCCTACCTCTTATCGCACCTAATCCCTCTTATCGAACGACCACTTATAGTATATACTATCATTGAGGCATGAAATATGGTATTTATGTTTTACCTCTATCTTAGACAGCTGGACATGCCTATTTTTAAGGTGATTGTCGTTACTGTATTCATAAATACATGGCGCGAATACATGTGCGTACAACTTGACTGCCTTGATTTTAGGCGCTTTTTACTGTTGTATTCATGAATATAACAGTACGAATACATGTGAATACTTGCGTGTACAGCTGGACTGTCATGTTTTTAGGCGCTTTTTGTTGTTGTATTTATGAATACATGGTGCGAATACATGTGAATACATGCGCGTGCAGCTGGGCTGCCCTGATTTTTAGGCGTCTTTTGCTGCTGTATTCATGAATATAGCAGCACGAATATAACGAATACATTACCGTAATAACGGAATAGTAACTATAAGAAGTAATTATATATATAATAGCCATTAAACGACGGTGGTTTCTCAAAATTCATCAAAATAAAACCATTGTAACGTTAGGAACCAAATGGGTCTACTACTAAAAGTCAAAGTCTAAAAGTCCAAATCATCTTATGATTTGACCCACTATACCAAACCTGAGGCGTTTGCGCATATTGCTGTTTTTGAGGCCACTGTTTATTACCAAATAAATAAATAAAAACACCGCTGTTTAATTTCTGGTTCCGTTAATCCACTGAGCTAAATTTGTCTGAAAAAGAGAATTTGGTCCAACTACTCCTAAAGGCGAAATTAACACACTGGACTAACTGAGGACAGGATTTAATAGTAACCTCAAAAAAGGCCATGCAGTTCATGACCTATTATTTGTATTTGATGTTTACGCCCTATTATACTAACTTACTATAATTAAATAATTTAATGAGATAAAAATATATATTAATCAACTATGATTAAGTATTAAAAGACAAATATTATGTATTTCTATATTTTTATTTGGAATAAATACCAAGTGTTTTTGCCCCTTCCACGCTCCCTTATAGTTTTCTTCTTTCTTTGTACTTAGTTATTTTAGTTATCTTGGAAAATGTCAATTAATTATTTCTTATTGAGGGGGTGAGAGAATTAAATTTAGCAACAATTTAAGCTAGTGTTTGGATATAGATTTAATTGAAACTTGAAAAATGAGTTTTTGAAGCTGTGTTAAAAAAGAAAAATTTAAAAGTTAAACTTGTGGTTGGACATGCATTTTATTTGAAAAAAAGTTAAATTTTTGTGAGTGGAAGAAAAAATTTCATCCAAAAACTGCCTTATATCAGTTTTTGGGAACTTGAAATTTTTGAATTTTTTCCCTCCAAAACACGATCATATTTCATAAACAAACAACAACAACAATAACCCAGTATAGTGGGGTCTGGGGAGGGTAGTGTGTATGCAGACCTTACCCCTACCCCTAAAGAGTAGAGAGATTGTTTCTAAAAGACTCTCGGCTAAAGAGAAATAAAAAGACAAAAGGAGACAATATTAGTTTCACTACAGAGATCATAGGGAAAATAGGAACATAAAAAGCAGAAGAAAAATGCAAAGCAAAAACGATGGCTAGTAAATAAGTCCTGCACCGAAAAGAGAAAATAGTAAGACATGATATTGCCTTTAGCTATCTTAGACAAAAACCTATCAGACTAGGCTCACAAAGGTACAAAGTAAGGCAAGACTCAACTACCTCCTAGCCTACAACCGTAATACTCGACCTCCACAAATCTCTATCAAGTGTCATGTCCTCGGAAATCTGAAGTCTCGTCATATCTTGCCTGATCACCTCTCCCCAATACTTCTTAGGCCGCCCTCTACCTCTTCTCGTGCCCTCCACAACTAGCTGCTCACACCTTCTTACTGGAGCATTTGGGTTTCTCCTCTGTACATGACCGAACCATCTGAGTCTCGCTTCCCACATCTTGTCATCAATTGGAGCCACGTGCACCTTCTCCCGAATATCATTATTCCTAATCTTATCCATCCTAGTGTGCCCGCACATCCGCCTCAACATCCTCATTTCTGCTACTTTCATCTTTTGGATATATGAGTTCTTAACAGGCCAACACCCAGCCCCATACATCATGGCCGGTCTAACCACCGCTTTATAGAACTTGCCTTTGAGTATCGTTGGAACTCTTTTGTCACACAAGACTCCGGATGCTAACCTCCACTTCATCCATCCTACCCCAATACGGTGTGTGACATCCTCGTCGATCTCCCCTCCCTCGTGGATAACCGACCCAAGGTACTTGAAACTGCCTTTACTTGGGATAACCTGTGATTCCAGCCTCACATTCACGCCCACTTCCCCCGGCTCAATACTGAACTTACACTCCAGGTATTCCGTCTTCGTTCTGCTCAGCTTGAAACCCTTAGACACAAGAGCATGTCTCCAAACTTCTAGCCTATTGTTAACACCGGCCCGTGACTCATCAACCAGAACTATGTCATCGACGAATAGCATGCACCATGGCACCTCCCCTTGAATATGGTTTGTTAACGCATCCATCACCAGGGCGAATAAGAACGGACTGAGTGTAGAGCCTTGGTGTAACCCCATTTCAACCGGAAAATGCTCAGAGTCGCCTCCTACTGTTCTAACCCGAGTTTTAGCCCCATCATACATGTCCCTAATCGACATAACATAGGGAATCGATACACCTTTTGCCTCCAAGCATATCTAGAGAACTTCTTTTGGAACCTTGTCATACGCTTTCTCTAGGTCAATAAACACCACGTGCAGATCCTTCTTTCTCTCTCTGTACAGTTCCACCAACCTCCTAACAAGGTGTATAGCTTCTGGTAGAACGACCCGGCATGAACCCGAACTGGTTGTCGGATACAGACACTGTCATCCTCACCCTCGCTTCAACCACCCTTTCTCATACTTTCATGGTATGACTCAGTAATTTGATACCCCTATAATTATTCATAAACAAACAATGTTTTTAAAAAAAATAAAAAAATAAAACCAAAATCTATGGCCAAACTTGAGTTAAGTGTAAGATAACACATTTCTTTTGATTTGATCTGTCATGTGATTTGGGAAAATTTCTCCTTTTTTGAGTAATTTCTAACTTGGAAGAGTATATAATCAACTTCTCAGTCATTATTTTCCAATTATAATTAGTTTGGTGGATGAATCCTTTGTTTAATTCCATGAAGGATATTATGTCCAAAAAAAGATCTTGTGTCTGATTTGATTAGTCCAATTATCTAATTATGTTGAGTGAAACATATATGCGAATAAATTTCTATTTAAAGCACACAATTCGCTCATCAAAATATTGTTCATCAGTCCCAAGCTTCAGATTTTTTTTTTCTTCTTAAACTCAGTATCCAATAATAACATTCTTGGCGACAAAGTTCTGCAGCGCCTTTTGGTCAAACATAGATCTGTCTTTTCTCGAAGTGCCAGCATATTTACAGTAACAATGAGAAAATTGAATATATTATTAAAAAATACTACTTAGGAAGGCCAAAAAATAATTAATTTTCTTTTAATTTCAGAATCCCAAGTTTCATTTTATAAGATAGTGTTGTTCAGCATAAGAAACGGTATAGAAAATTATTGATAAATATAACCGTTATAACAAGTGAAGACATGTGAGTAATAAATCCGACAGCAGCAAAATGACAAAAACAATTGGAAAGAAAATACGATTTTTCCTTACGTAATATTGTTGAGAAAATGACAAAGTTGACCTCTTAAGTTTGGGGTACATTTAAAATGGTCTTTTAAATATATTTCTCAGTAATTTTAGTTTCTTAAGTTTGTTAAATTTTAGTGTCCATCAAGTATCTAATAAATTTTGGCTCTTAAATTTGACATGAAGTCTGTAAAACAAAATTTAACTTGAAAGATCAAGGAGGTCTTATCAAATCTTAGGAACCGTAATACTTAAAACTGTACCAAACATCAAAAATAGATTAAACAGCAGAAACTGTATTTAATAAAAGTGTACCAATTTCTAGATTTTGACAAAAGTAGCAAAAACTTCCAAAAGTGCAGCTTCAAATCTGAGTTCATGTTAAATCTTAATTTTTTATAGGTCTCATTAAATCTAATAATGAGAGTTTCTTAAATATTTAGAGACCAAAATTGACCACTTTTTCTCAATTTAAGGACCAAAAACGCACAGAGTATATTTATAATGGATCGTTTAAAACCCACCCCTAAAACATAAGGGACCATAATATGCGAAAAATTTACTATTTTTTAACGAATACACAAGACGTTCATATGCACACTGCCCAAGAAAGTTGCACAGCTTCTCTTCTTTTCTTTAGCTCATTAAATACATCTCTCTCTCTCTCTCTCTATAAAGAAGTCCATAAATGCTCATTTTTGAGCTTGCTTTGTACCCTTTACTTAGCTAACACAATTCTTGTACTCTTGTTTACTTCTTCTTCTGGTTTCTTGAACAAGCAAATGAGTAGTTGTTTTTGGTGAGGACTTTTGTCCAGTTTCACCCTCCTTCTTGGAGCTCCGGTTATGCTCAAAATGGAGAGGTCTATTTGGTTCAGTTTCTTAATGGGGGTGTTATTTTTGGTGAATTTTGTGGGTTGTGGCTGGTCTCAAGAGAATGCTGATTCAGCTACTGCGTCAGTGTATATTGTGACTCTGAAAAAACCTCCTATTTCTCATTTTTATGGAGAACTGAGGGTGAAGAATCAACACCACTCCACAAATGGTAGAGTTACCAGACTGGACATACCAAGGTATTTATTTCTTTTTTTTAACTGTATTACACTGACCGTGTAACTAACTTTTTACACTATCAGTCTAATTTAATTTGTTATAGCATGAATACTTACCATTTATTATAGGTTATCAATCGACTCTATTAAATAGAGTTACTTGCAATTACCTTTTAGGTGAACTAATTAGATAAATATTTTTTATATCGTCAGTGTGTATAATTAAACTCTTATTGAATGTTGTGAATTAGATGGTTTCAAATGGAGAGGTAAGAATATTGAAGATTCATATAGCTGACCCCAACTTTTTTGGTATTAAAGTGTAGCAGTTATTGTTGTTACACCCATAAATGTACTCTTTATTTCTATGTTGCTTCTAACAACAACAACAACAACAAAGTATAACAATAACTGGGTTGCTTCTAACGAGTGGCCTTTTTTGTGCTTACCCCGCTTTTTGGTTGTTCAATTTCAGCTATTTTGTTCAATGAAAAGGGGGTGTTTTTAGTTGCAACTTTTGGGCATGTGTAATTAAAGCCTTTTACTGGCTTCAACATTCGATTTGTTTTGTAGCATTTGTAATTATTAAAGTGTTTGAAGTTCTTGATTTTGTAAGTTACAACAACAACAAACCCAGTTACACAACAACAATAAACCCAGTATACTCCCACAAGTTGGCTCTGTGGAGAGTACTGTGTACGCAAACCTTAACCCTACCTAGTGAAGGTAGTGTGTATGCAGGATTTTGTAAGTTAAAAAGGCAATTTATCTGAAAGTTTCCGTTTTTTTAGTGTTTTGAGTTTTGACTGATTGAGAATTAGAATGCAGTGAATTATTATGTTAGAATTCTTACGGAATGAAGCTTAACTGATTTTTTGGGGTAAATTTTACACTTCTTCATGGCTAAATTCTAACTTAATAATTCCTTGCCTTCTTTCTTCTTATGTGAAATTGAGAAGTTCACTTCTTCAGTCATATTACTGAGTGTTTTTTGTTCTTTCTGAATCAGCAATGTTTCGCATATAGATCGAATGAATGGTTCCTACGTTTCTCAAATGCATGATTCTTTATTGAGGAGGGCATTAAGAGGAGAAAAGTATCTAAAAGTTTGCAGCTACCACTACTTGATCAATGGATTTGCTGTGCTTGTAACACCTCTGCAGGTATGTTGGCAGTTATGTTGAAATTAGAATTATCTTTAACACGTCATACATAGTTAATTCATTACACAGGATTTTGTGACTTTTGATCATGGTTATATCTTATGTGAACATGTATTTGTTCAATTTGAAGGCTTTCAAGCTTGCAAGGAGGAGAGAAGTGTCAAATATTGTTTTGGATTTCTCCGTCAGAACTGCTACTACACATACACCAGAGTTCCTAGGTCTACCTCGTGGGGCATGGGCTCAAGAAGGTGGATATCGAACTGCGGGGGAAGGCGTTGTGATTGGTTTCATTGACACTGGAATTGATCCTACACACCCCAGCTTTTCCGATAATTCACATGAGCAAACATATCCTGTTCCCGAGCACTTTTCTGGCATTTGTGAGGTCACTCAAGATTTTCCATCCGGATCTTGCAACAGGAAGCTTGTCGGTGCCCGTCATTTTGCAGCATCTGCTATAACCAGGGGGATATTTAATGCAACTAAGGACTATGCTTCTCCTTTTGATGGTGATGGTCACGGAACGTAAGTGTTCTCTACCATATGGCCATTTTCACTGTAGCTTTTTGTAAGTATCTTAATCGTCAAAATTCATACATGATAATGATATGAAACTTTAGGCCTACTTTATAAACAACAACAACTATACCTCGGTCCCAAACAAGTTGGGGTCGGCTATATGAATCCTCAACTAACCATGTTTCTCCGTTTAACTTCATCACAGCCCTACTTTGTCGATGAAAATAAAAGAACGAAACTTAATAGGCCTACCCCAGATTAGCACTTTTTGATCAAGGCATCTCTGAAGCCTCTTTAAGATATGTAAAGTTCTTATTTTGTTGGCCATAATGCATCATTCATGAAACTATCAACAGTTGAGCATGATATTCTAAGATGTGGTGCAGTCTGGACTGGGGAGATGCTATATCCAATATCTTTTATGGAAATCCAATTGCTGAGGCTTCATTTATTTCAAATGTTAAATGGACCACCTTTCCATCAATAAATCCAGAAAGAATACAATTCAACAGACGCAGAAGATGCCAATGTCTAATTTGATGACAGTTACCTGATTTGAAACCTTGCTGATATGATATCAAATTCACTCTGTCCAACAAATAATTGGTAATTGAACAACCACAACTTGATTTTCAAGGTTCCATAAAACACAGAAAAGAAAAAGCAACAGTAAGAAAAATAAAGAAAAGACAGGACCTTGCTTGATTCAAACCTTCTTGACATCATCAATTTTTATGTCTTGAACATTCAGTTGTCAGTCTTTCGGAAACAGCCTCTCTACCCCTTTGGGGTAGGGGTAAGGTCTGCTTACACACTACCCTCCCCAGACCCCAATAGTGGGATTTAACTGGGTCGTTGTTTTAAGTTACTGAAAATAGTATCTACCACCAAGTGGCTTGATTTTCTTAATTGAACAGGCATACAGCTTCTATTGCGGCAGGGAACCATGGGATCCCCGTTATTGTAGCTGGACATAACTTTGGAAATGCTAGTGGAATGGCTCCTCATTCACAGTAAGAAATCTGAAGTTAATTTTTCTCTTCATATTTGATTACCGATATCAACCTGAGAGGTGATGCTCGTCATGCAGAAGAGATTCCAAAAATGTAGCTATCATCACTAATAATTTAGGGAATCGCAGTGTTGCAATCAACTTATGTTGTAATTCTTTTCCATATCTTCTATAAGCTCTTTGTTGTGTGTATTTTGTGGGCCTAAATTTTGCATGCAAATATGCTCCAATGCAAGAGCATTTGACAATTTAACTTTAGCAAATGGTTCATTTGTACCAAAATGATTCCGATCACCTTTTCAGCAGTTCACCAAACATTACAATTAGCACATGTTGTCTGAAAAGTAAAAATTAGCGAAGTTAGAGAAATCTGAATCCATTGTTTAGGGGAGGGGGATCCTTGAGTACTAGGAAGTGCTTGAGTTGTGAGCACTTGGGGAAATTGACTAGAAATCTACTATTACTGATCTATCTTCTTAACTTTCCAAAGCTGGGATAGTTTGTCCCCTGTAGATTCTCATGTCAAACTTTTGGACTTTATTAGCTCTTTATCCTTAGCATAGGCCTCATTCTAGCAGAGATAACAAACTCACTTCTGTACTTTTGCTATTATGCATCTACTTGATTCCATTTATAATACCACTTACTTCATCACAAAAAAAAAAAAACTGAAGTGCTCATAACTCAAGGCCTCCAGTGCTTTCTTTTCAATTCAGAGTTTTAGACGAGGAGTTAATTTCCTTATATATCTCGTGATACAAATTATTATTGGAGCAGATATTGATTACATGCCATATTTCTAGCATTGCAGTTTACAAGGCATTATACAAGAGTTTCGGTGGCTTTGCTGCAGATGTCGTTGCTGCCATAGACCAGGCAAGTCTTCATTTTTAGCTAGATAGTGGAAAACATTTATAGAAAAATAAAAAGAGAAGGATGTGCTGGTTTTGACTTTTGGATACAGAGAGGAAAGGAAACAGATATACTGCAGATTTTGTTAGCATATCTTGGGAAAATGTCACATAAAGTTTCAGTAACATAAAATAGTAGTGCTATTTTATATTTGAATTGTTGGAAGGTGAAAAATGTATCTGCCGAAATAGGTCTAATTTTTGGGACAGAATAGAATGGAAAGCAGGTCAAGTTTTTATGGATGGAGGGCATATTCATTTGTCCTCATATATATATATATATATATATATATATATATATATATATATATATATATATATATATATACATATGTTACAGACTTGAAGCGAATATACTTTCTGTTTACCATTATAGGCAGCCCAGGATGGCGTGGACATAATCAGTTTATCTATCACTCCAAATAGGCGTCCTCCTGGTTTGGCGACTTTCTTTAATCCGATAGACATGGCATTGCTGTCAGCAGTAAAAGCAGGCATTTTTGTAGTACAAGCAGCTGGCAATACTGGACCATCACCTAAGACTGTTGCTTCCTTCAGCCCATGGATCTTCACTGTCGGTGCTTCAACCCATGACAGGGTTTACAGTAACTCTATAGTGCTGGGCAACAACATCACCATATCTGGAGTTGGACTTGCGCGTAAGTCTTCCTTGGTGATTGATAAATTTAATTCTATTTTGAGCATATGAACGGATTGATTCTTTCCACAAGTATCTCATTATTGTAATCCCTCCCTCATTTAATTAGTTCTAATTTAATTGTAAAAGAAGTTAAAGAGTAGAGTTAAAATTATGTAATTCTTTTAAGGGAAGTGGCACCAAATATCAGGTACCATAACCAACCACTTGACTATAGTGGTTGTGGACAACCCAATTATTCTGCTCTGCACTAAATTAAGTAATTTCGAAACAACCTCTCTATTCTCACAAGGTAGGGGTAAGGTTTGCGTACACACTACCCTCCCTAGACCCTACGGTGTGGGATAATACTGGGTATGTTGTTGTTGTTACACTAAATTAAGTAATTTCCTGTTGGAACTTCTAAGATAGTTAATGCGACTCTAGGTCAATTGTTCCTCTCTCTCGATTGCAATCCCGAGTGAGTTGGGAAAGAATGAGTAATATTAAAGGTGACATGGTCTATTACCTTTGACTAAATAGTTTGACTTAGACTTATTTAAGCATGTACAAGTAGTGTGAGACATTAGATAAATTACTGTATACATTGTAAAGTGTGTCGTTAGCAGTCAGTCATAAGTTTTTCATGCTTTCTTCTAATATTTTTTCTTATCTCTCACATGGTATAAAAGCATGCAGAACTTTTGAATTCAAGCCTCATTGCCACCCTTTATTATGTACTTAGCCCAAGAAAAATAATTAGACTTGTGTATAATATGACAAACCTAAAATAAGCACACATAAGTGTCCCCTCTCAAACATTTCAAGCTAGATGATGTATTTTACATAATTTAATAAGATATCTTCTCCCTGACATTGCTACTGATTTTACATTACGTGAACTGCCTCGGATAAAAGTTGAATTGTTAGAGATACGAGACATGTTTATTATTATTTCCTAAAAATGCTCCAATGCCACAATAAATTGCGTGAACCGCCTCCAAAAGTTTTAACTGTTAGAGAGGAACTGCATGGTTATTTAATTACTTTAGGTCTGCAAGAACAGAGAGAAAGTAAAAGGTGAACTATCTTTCATCTACGGGAAGTAGTTACTATTTTTTAGGACTGCCTAAAAAGAAAAGTAGAGCTATCTTTTTCGGACAAGTGAAATATAATCTCTTATCATGTATAATCTCAATAAATATTTCCTTATCAAAATCAGTGGAGAATGTGATATGATATCACAGGATTGCCTTTAAATTTGAGGAAGCGGATGCTCTTGAATTGTTAAGGAAAGTACACAAGCAGCCTAGAACCTTTTCTCTTGGAGATATTCTTGTTGATAATTTTCAATGATGTAAATTCCGTGCTGTTAGTCTTCTCCAATAATGTAGGTTCTTTTTCAGATATCCCCCAAAAAGTGTTTGCCTAAGCTAGATGCTGGAGATTTTCCCTGACATGTCCATAAAAAATGTATACCTAATTAGGCATGTACTTTGTGGTAAATTTGGCGTTGGTGCACTAACATTTTTTCAATTATAAAAGCTTTTTTTGGGGGGTTTGGGGGTGGGGAAGGGGGGGAGGAAGGGATCTTTGAGCATAAGTTGGTTAGTTTTCAAGTCGATACAATGACTGAAATGCTGCAACCTTATTTTCCCAGATTTACTCTCTTTGGACACAATGAAAACAGAACTTTAGTTGATAGTTGTGGTGCTGTATTGTATCCTTGAGCATAAGTTGGTTAGTTTTCAAGTCGATACAATGACTGAAATGCTGCAACCTTATTTTCCCAGATTTACTCTCTTTGGACACAATGAAAACAGAACTTTAGTTGATAGTTGTGGTGCTGTATTGTATCCTTGACCAACTAAACTTCTTTACAACCTTTAAAGGAGTTCCATGTAGTTCCTTTTAATGTTGCTCTCTCAGAATCTTTTGTTTTTGTATACAGCTGGAACCGATGGCATGTACACGCTGGTTTCTGCAATTCATGCTTTGAATGATACAGCTGCTAAAGATATGTATGTCAGTGAATGCCAAGATGCCAGTAAGTTTAATCAAACTCTCGTTCAAGGGAATCTCTTACTTTGTAGCTACTCCATCCGGTTTGTGCTTGGGCTTTCCACCATTAAACAGGCCTCGGAAACTGCTGAGAACCTTAGTGCAGCTGGAGTTGTATTTTCCATGGATCCTTTTGTTATCAGTTTTCAACTTAATCCGGTTCCAATGAGATTGCCTGGAATTATAATTCCTTCCCAAGATGATTCTAAGGTGAGTTTGGATGTGTAAATGCTTTTAGGGAGCAGATCAACTTGGACAGATTGTTTTGGTTACATGTTTACTTGTTCTGTGAGTGTTGTTGCACAAAAGTTTTCATCTTCGATTTTAATTTGGTGGTCTTTACTAATTTGGCAGATTTTACTTCAGTACTACAATTCTTCACTGGAGGAAGATGAAACTACAAAGAAAATTGTTAAGTTTGGGGCAGTAGCCCGCATTTCAGGGGGAATAAAAGCTAATTTCAGCTTATCTGCTCCGAAGGTTATGTACTATTCTGCAAGGGGACCAGATCCAGAAGACAGTTCTGTGGATGATGCAGACATATTGAAACCCAACCTAGTTGCTCCAGGAAATTCTGTATGGGCTGCTTGGAGTTCCCATGGTGCTGAATCGATTGAATTTCAAGGTAGTCCTTATCAAAAGAACTAAACAATGCTCTCGTGAACTACCTCTAAAAGTGTGGGGGTACTCATATAGCAATATAAATACCATTAAAATTTGTTTATTTGCTGACTCAAGTACTTCCTATAAGTTAGGTGAAAGCTTTGCAATGATGTCCGGTACAAGCATGGCTGCGCCCCATATTGCTGGTTTAGCAGCCTTGATTAAGCAAAGATTCCCCACCTTTAGTCCTGCTGCAATTGGATCTGCCCTTTCTACAACAGCCTCTCTCCGTAATAAATATGGGGGCCCAATATTAGCCCAGCGTGCATATGCTAACCCAGATTCAAACCAGTCTCCTGCAACACCTTTTGACATGGGAAGTGGATTCGTGAATGCTACTGCAGCACTGGATCCAGGCCTTATTCTTGATACAAGTAAGCTACTCTTTGCTTCTTGATCTCTTAGCCCACGATGTGTTGGGATCAAAATAACATGGTGCATGCGGAAACTAACAATACAAAGCTTGGTGGACGATAAATTAGACGACAAAAGAAAAATATACTAAACTAAGCATAATAGTTTATAATGGTTTGGTCAATTGATCTACATATGATAAAACTAATATAAAAGAAGAAAACTATCGAGAGAAAAATCTCCCCCTAAACAAAACTCTTTAATGACTACATTGTTGATATTTTTTGTTGTACTCTTGTGAGAAGTAGAGATCCTTAATTTATAGATATGCAAAACTTGTCTTCCAAGAAAAGGATAAGACATATTAAGGAAATTTAATCCTTTTAGGAGTCTTTTTCCATTCCTTTAAGAAAGAGAGTCCTAATAGATTAGAAATTCAGGACAAATCCTAACACGATGTTGAGGAGAAACTATTGGTCATTGGCATTTCTAAATGACAGATCTCGTAATCTCAGGGGTGAGTGTAGTCCTAGAATTGCAGAATGATGAGAATTGAGTAGACGAATTATGTTTGAATTATAGATGCAAGTTTTCCAAACAAGGTTTGCTTAGTGTAGCTCCGAAGGACATCCCTACAACAATTTGCCTGGCCTAATTATCAGACAAAACTATGAACTGAAGTAAGTACGTCTAATGTTAATCTTAACACATTACACTCGTATTAGGTATCATTATCTCATGTTTGAAGAAAGAACTAAGAGAGTTCTAACGGGAGATTTTTTTTATTGCACAAAGGATATTTGATAAAGAACTTGATTAGGAGTCTCAAACTAAGAACTCTATCTTATATAGTGGTGGGAACAATCCTTCTAGATACGATAATTGATATATTTATGGGACACGAGAGATAGACATATAGATAGACGCAAGACACAAGGAAAATTATTGAAACCAATAATAAAGGAAAAACATTGGCGATTGACATTCACTTATTGACAACACACACTTGAAGAGAACAAAATAACCTTAAGAAATCTACTCAACCTTAATAATGTCCTCGTCTGATGGAGCGACAGATGGGGTTGATTGTGGACTTGACAATCTCTCTTTGATCCACCAACCTAGACCATGTCTTTTTTTGAACGGAGGCATGCTCCTTCGTCTTTTTCATTTAGTGCGTCTGTGTCGCTTGTTTTTTAATAAGCTCAGAAGATACATTTCCAAGAACACAATCCCCAAGGAAATCTGGCCAAACGCAGGAGATTTTGCTAGCTGGAAGTAGACCTCTAATCGTCCATATTGGGACCGTGCACGATGAAGCACTACTATTTACCAGTTTCAAAAAATTAAACGTGCATGATGAAGCACTAAAGGAATTAAATAATCTGTTTTTCTAGGATTCTCAAGATCTAAATGAGATTGATACATATAATATACATAAGTGGATTCAAATCTATACTCCACCAAGGAAAGGTAGATCAGAAAAATCAGCTTTTTCCTATTCTTATCAAAAAGAATTTTCGCTCACACGGCAAGATAAAAGAAACAAGTGGTTCAGGCGCACTACTTGTAAAAGACAACGGAGCAAGTCATTGCTCAAAAGAAGACTTGTAGATTGGTGGATCGAAGGACCTTTAACTGTGCAATCAACCTTACAGTCCATCAGACAAGACGCGTCAACCAATCAAATGTATTAATTAGGGTTTTCTTATTCTCCACTTAGATCTTAGTCGAGTGTGCTATCAGTAAGTAAATGCCAGTTGTCAATGTTTGTCCTTAACCTATATTATTGTTCTCAATAATTGTCTTTATGTCTATGCCTTGTGTTTCCACAAGGAAACTCAATTATGGTATCCTTGTTCTCTTCCAACCTCTATATAAGGAAGCCTTCTTAGTCTGTGAAGTTTAGAATTGGGTCTTGTATCAACATCATTTGTGCAATAATAAGAATGTTTTCTAGTTTAAACTCGTTCTTCAAAATATGAGAGGTTGATCTTTCTACAAGTGTAGAGTGCTAAGAATCGCTATAGAGGTATTTACTGTAGTTTAAAATTTTCTGGAATCTCGCTATCTATTGGCAAGGAGTGTCACTGAGAGGATAGGTTAGGTAGTTTAAAATTTTCTAGGGTAGTTTTTGCATCTCTAATTCAAACTATAAATTTGTCTATTTAGTTGAATTTTCTAATCAAACTGCGATTCCAGGTCATAGACTCTCCCCAAATTTGTTCATCATTTAAAAATGTTTCCGAATACAATGACTAATTATTTTTAGGGCGGACTTTGTTCAGAATACGTCATTGTAGCATATCTTTTTTCTGTCAGACATGGAATTTAGAAATCTGATTTGTAGGTTATAACGACTACATGGCATTCCTCTGTGGCATAAATGGATCAGCTCCTGTGCTTCTGAACTACACTGGTGAGAGCTGTGGGGTCTCTACTATGAATGGAATTGACCTGAACATGCCTTCAATCACAATATCAAAGCTGAACCAATCAAGAAAAGTTCAAAGAGCAATGACCAACATAGCTGGCAATGAAACATATATCGTCGGTTGGAGTGCACCTTATGGAGTTTCTGTTAAGGTTATCCCAAAGCGATTTTTTGTTGCAAGTGGACAGCAGCAGGTCTTGAATGTGTTCTTCAACGCTACCATGAATAATAGTACAGCAAGCTTTGGAAGAATTGGACTAGTGGGAAATCAAGGTCATGTTGTAAACATTCCTTTGTCGGTCATAGTAAAAATCTCATACCACTCAACTAACAGCTGATGATATCTCTGATTTTGTTAGGAATTCAATTATTTGATTTGTCAGGCTCTGTAAATGTGTTTCTAATGTAGGTAGGTTGGTAGGTATCCGTTGAGTGATGATAATTTTCAGTTCCTCAATCACAATCTCTCCCTATATATTTATAATTTGAAGTAAGAATTTTGTATGCAAGGGTTTGTTCAACATATCCGATGACATGATCAACTCAACAACGTAGTAGTAAAAAATTGTAAAAATAAGCCTGAGACTCAAGTTCCTGTTATTGTTTCCTTTTTGCCTTTAGTCATGGAATCCAGAACTCAATTTCATCTACAAGTGAAAAGTCTTATGTCATATCATATTAGCTCTTTGTCATCCTTCATTTCATGGTCACTCTTGAACACACACTCTCCCATTATGTAATTTTTGTGCTAGAAGGGAGAAACAAGGAAAAAGTATTTCACGCTTATCTTTTTCTACTTGAAAAGAACAAGTTCAATGCTCAAGCTGAACTCAGCCCGGTTCCGGACCGGCCCAGACCGGTTAAAACCGGAACCGGCCCGGACCGGTAGAAGGGGGCTGGGTTAAGGGTGTAGGGCGGTTTGCGTCGTTTACCTTTGAACTATCGGTTACCCGGACCGGTCAATCCCGGTCAATGAATAGTGTTCTTCAATCGGTTAACCGGCCCGGCCAAAACCACTTTAACGGTAATTTTTTTTAAAAGAAAAACTGGACCCAGATTTCTGATCGTTGGCATTTGCTCAACGGCTGAATTGCACAAATAACCCAATTTTTTTTATTTTTTTTTATAAATTAACCCCCCTTTGAACAACTATAAATACTCCTCCCCCCTTCCTCATTTCTTCACTCATCTCTCAATTCTCAATCTCAATTCTCATATTCTCTCATTCTTCAATCTTCATTCTTCACCTATTAAAGTGCAATCAATTATTTGGCTATTTTATTTTTTGGAATTTAATTTATCGTAGTATTTATTATTTGAAGTTTGAACAATTGAACTTCAAAATTGGAACGATTGTCGTTTCTTCGTGGTAACATTGGAGTTGTGAAATCATCAAGTTCTCAATTTATTGCCGAATTCGGTGCACTCCCTCCAGCTCTTTCTCTTATTTACTATTTTATTTGCATATTTATTTGTTGCTAGCAGTTAAATTTTTACAATATGCTTAATGCTGCAAAAAGAGTTTGTAACAAGGTTACTAATCGGGGAAATAAAAAAAGATGTAGTACTTCAGCTTTAGCATCTGGTAGTAATTTAAATATCTCTTCAAATATTCCTGAAATATTACCTGATAATAATATAGATTATGAACAATTCCAGGATGATTTTGGTATAGAAGATAATGAATTAGAAATGGAAGATGAGATACCACTTAAAGAAATGGCCCCGACTAGTAATCGTAGAAAAGAAGTAAGGTTTGGAAATTTTTTGAAGACATACCGAATAGTGATAGAGTTAAATGCAAACTTTATAATGATACTTTTAAACATAAGACTGGAGGACAATTAGGGGGACTGAGACACTTAGTAGACATATGAGAATTGAGCATCCTATAGAATGGGGATCTGATGGAGATGGAAATCAATCAACTTTAAACCCTACTACTGGAGGTCTTGTGAAATATGATAAAATGAAAGATCGTGAGGAGTTAGCAAAAATGATTGTTTTGGGTTGTCTACCTTTTTCTTTTGCTTCTTCATCATATCTTATTATGTATATTCAAAGGATTACAATCCTTTATTTAAAGGTATCCCTAGAAGTACTTGTAGATATGATATCTTTAGACTTCATGGACAATATCAAACATACATACGTTATTTGTTTAGCCACCTTCCTTGTAGAGTTTCTCTAACTTCTGATATTGGCCATGCTGTTAATGGAAATGATTATTTGACAATTACATGTCATTGGATAGATGATACTACTTGTATGCAAAAACGTATTATCGCTTTTAAATATGATGAAGATCAGAGTCATACTGCTGCATTTATAAGTAGTATTATTTGTGAAGTTGTTGATTTTATAATCTCAAGCAAAAAGTATTGTGTATGTCTTTTGATAATGCCGCAATTTCAATATTAAAATTGCATTTGAAACCACCTCTTGATGAAAATTTTCATGTTAGGTGTGCGTGTCATGTTTATAATTTAATTGTTAAAGTGACCTTGATTTATTTTCAACTGAGATTACTCATGTTAGAAGAGCAGTTGGTGTTATTCAAGGAAATAATAGACAATCTAGAATAAAGGAATTTAAGAATAAGTGTGTCCAGTATAACCTTAAACCTAGATTCATGTCAGACGAAATTGTTACTAGATGGAATTATACATATATATTTTTAAAATGTTGCTACAAATATAGATTCCCAATAACTGAAGTTGCTAATGCGCATTGTACTGATCCAAACCGTATGTTAACAACTACTACTTGGGAGGTCATTAATGATATTGTTAAATTTTTACATAAATTTTATACAGCTATTGTTGAGTTTTCTAGAGCATATTACCCTACTGTTACTATGGCTTTAGTACATATAGCTGAAATTTCTTTTCTACTCTTTGAATTTAAGAAGAAAGAAAAATATAGGGATGTTATTGAAAAAATGCAAGCAAAATTCAAAAAATATTTCTTTCCAATTCCTCCGATTTACGTAATTGGTGTTGTTTTAAATCCTTCTATTAAGATGTCTGATTGTCACCAATTAATGAATGTTTTATATACTTATATGGAGTTTGTTACCAACTGAAACCCCAAATTTATATACTTGTATGAACAAAGCTAAATGAATATTTACAACAATTATATAATTATTATGCAAATATAATTGATGATGTTGCTCTTAGTGTAGGCAATGTTAATCCCACTATGCATTGTACCACTTCTGCTACTGTGGATGATGAAGAAGGCCTTGATAGTTTTAATATTTTTTCTACATTTTCTAAAACTCAAACCAGTAGCAGGAACATTGATGAACTTCAATTCTACTTGCAGAAGTAAAAAGAGCCTCGCACAAAGGAATTTTCACCGTTGGGATAGTGGCATGAGAATGGAAAGCAATTTCCTATTCTTTTCACTATGGCTCGGGACGTGTTGAATGTGCCAATTTCAACTGTTGCATCAGAGAGTGCATTTAGCCAAGCAAGACAACAACTTGGAGACACCCGTCACTTATTGGGAAGCAATGCTTTGGAAGTTTTAGTATGTTTCAGAGATTGGATTAGATCGGAACGAAGAAATCAAGGACGTGAAGATGTTGATATCCCAGAAGACATGGAACTTGGAGATATATTAACACATGGTAACCCATCCGAATTTAACACTCCAGAAGAAGATCACTCAGTTCATATTGATTATGAAGAACTTACTAAGGCAACATAAAACCTTTGAATTTACTCTTTTTTGTTTAATTTATTTGTTGTTAAATGTAAATCTTTCAATTTGTAAGTTTAAATTTTGAAATAAATGTAGCACTTGCAATTTATAAGTGCAATATTTTCCCATCTTCCTTGTATTCTTTATATTTTTACTTTGTATTAATATAACTTACAATAATTATATAAAATACAAAAAAATAACACTAAACCCAGCCCGACCCGACCCCATCAACCCGTAACCCTTACGGTTCAATTTTTACCCGGATGAACCCGAACCCGTTAAACCCGGTAGGCCCCAACCCGTAACTAGCCCGGACCATAACCCGTACGGATACTAAAATTTCCTACCCAGCCCAGCCCGGTCCACCCGTTAAACACCCATAGATTTGATGTTTCTAAATCAAGACTAGGATAAACAGGGCCAGGAGAATGAATAAAAGAAACCCTTTGTATCGTAATGGAGTTCATTAATGGATAAGGTTAAAATAGCACGGGCTATCTAGTTTTCGGAATGGTAATTAAAACATTGCCAACATTTGCAAAGTCATTGAAAAATAGCCGTTGTTTTGCTGCAACACGAAAAGTTCCAACCTAATATACTGGAGATTGGTGCACCTGTGTATGAATTTCCAGCATATTATGCTGGAACTCCAACACACGGAAAGTTCCAGCATAATATAGTGGAGATTGGAGCACTGAAAGTCCAATATATTATGCTGAATATTTTCCGGATTTTGAATAGTGTTTTCGTTCAGATTTATCTTTACATGAAAGCTAAATTTCGATTACTTTTTAAACAGTGGCTATATTTAATTTGTCATTTGTAAATCTGGCTATTTTTGAATTTCACCTCACGATAAGGGCAAATGATTTGCTCCTTTATTGGATTCATACTATTTAGCATGAGTTTGAAGCTGTAAGTCAGAATAATTGTGGGTGTCAGATGAGTTGTTGGAAACTTAAAGAGATGATCCTTTCCACAAATAAATTGATCTTGAGCCAACAACACAATTCAGATTCAAAACTTCCTAGGACAAAGTTGGAAGGCGGCCCACACATTTTAACGCCAGACATAAGATAAAGTGAATACTAATAGAAAGTGCTTTCAAATAGCAATTCATTACGTGAATGAAACAATTCAAAACAACAGACAGTCCAGCTTAATAACTCGATATTTGACAAAGCAAACCACGCTTCCACGGGTGAGATCGTATTACAAACATTATCAAGACACCAGGATAGATTGTTTTTAGTGTTATAATACAATCAACAACTGCTATACCTCATTTCAAGTTTATTCTTACAATACAAACACTATGGATCCCATTTTATTTTATTTTCCTTTCATCAAATATGATCTACTACTCGTGTGTTAATGATTTATTCCCTAAATGCCTACTCTGTGCTAAAGAAGGGGTTGGGATCTCTCCTAAAAGAAAGAATGACCTCAAGACCGTCCTACTCATTATGCTTTTCCCGTTCCTGACCCTGAGTGTGGAAGGGTTAGCCTTGAGCAAGGTTCAAGCTCGCAAGTCAGGGATACAGGATGGGCCTCTATAGTAGCCTGCAATGGAATGCAGCTATTTCTGACAGTCAAGTCAAAGTACGTATTTGAGGATTGCCTCTCTATGAGACATGTCTTCCTCCTCATTTTCCAATAACAAATTCAAATAGGCTTGACCATTCTGCTTGGGTTATTTGTGACAACTTTGTCTAAAGAAACAAATGAGATCCACAATGCCATCATCATACGGCCAATATTAGTATAGTAGTACAAGGATAGTTCTTAGGAGGATCTTTGATATTGATACAGGAGAAAACATGCTTGAATAAAGCAAGGAACCGATACATACAATTATTTTCACTAGTATACACTACAACTGCACTCTATGAAAATTATTCAGCTTCCACTGTCAGCTCATGTCTCTTTCTTTTCTCCAAAATCAAGAGAAGAAAAAATCTACAGTCCAGGCCAAAAGAATACAATCATTAAAAAAAAAATCATTCATCTGACAAATCATTACTGTGTATGACAACTCCAAAATTGCTGTTAAAGGACTCTTTCTCCCCTCAAAACTCCATTTGGTAATAAGACATCCAGTTAGAAGACTGCGCATCTGGGGAAATTGCAGAGTTATGAAGAGAATTTTCCAACAATAACTATTTTACAAATTTGTACATAAATGCGATAGTAGTCAATGACATAATTTGAGAAAATCCAATGATTTGACTACAGAAAACAATGATTGATATTACTCAGAATCAGTTAGCAATGAAACTCACATGAGACATTAAGATGAAACAAAAGTTACTATCCTTCTGCAGTGCACTTCTTCCATACTTGTTACTATAAACTCTGGCACATTTTCCACATCTCTAAGCAAGCTCTCATCTCGCTGTGATATTTCACATTTCTCTACGATTCATCAAGACACTCTCCCCCTTGTTAATTACTAAACACAACCACACATCCACTTAATCGCGACGATATGAGTTAAATGTAACTGATTAGATGAACAAAGGCATCTTCAACAATGGAGCAGTAGGAGATGCAACCCATGCACAAATATAGGATATTATAGCATGCTGCTTGTTTAGATACGTTGTATAAAAGTGAGTACAACAGTATCGCACATATAAAAGAATGCGGGTGAAAGACAGTAATCTCAAATGCTTTTCTTTATTACTCTTTTTCCATCTCTTTTATCTCTCACACAGCTTATCCCTGACCTCCGATTCATTACAGTGTCTCTTATTATCTATTCACATAAGAGCCCAGTAACACCATATTTACCTTCAAATTAATTGTACAATATTGATGCATAGTCTTCACGTGTCCTCTTGATTGCTCCAATCATGCCTATCCAATGTTTTTGAGATGTAGACTACTTTACAAGGAATCTATTGACTAGCTTCTGCACAGAAATTTTGTGCCAGAAACTCATCAAGTTGCCCCCAATTAGGGGGATTGGATTTACTATCAGAAGGCAACGATCTGATACATCCAAGAAGATGCTGAACATCACGATACGTTCTGTTACAAGAAAAAACAAGTTAATTAGTTATAGGAGGTAACAGATAAAGGAATAAATAAGAACTCCCAGGGAAGGTTAGTAAAAATTAGAAATTGTATCATTCAAAGAATATCAAATAGTATTAATCACTAAATTATGTCTCGTATGAATAAAATTTCTCATTATACAGACACTAGACAGTACCTTTGTCTAGCTTGTTGACTGCTAAAATCCAATCGTGAGAATGCTTCGGAAATTTGTGAGTGAAAGATGATAACCACTTGCCTGCAAGTATCAGATCTTTTAGTAACCATCTTCTGCAAGCAAGGACTAATTCAAGACGTACTTATGCTTAGTATCCCACACTCATTATTAGTAATGATAATCATTGGTATAAACATATTTGGTCACAAATACCTAAAGTCCTCTTTGAAGCAAGGGACGACGAGAGAGAACAATTCTTCCAGTTTTCAAAGCCAGCATCCAGGGTATAAATTAGTTTAATCAATAAATATAACTGGGGGAGTAGCTAGGGAAAGCCATACTTGAGGATGTTTATATCAACAAGAGTTATATTCACTGCCTATGTGAAGCTAATCTTCTAGATAGCTCTCTTGTAAAGTAAGCATGGATGTTACTCTTTTTCCCCCCTTTTTTTCCGACAGAAGTGTAAGGACGGATTACTTTTTTAAGGGAATCAAAAGAAAGGGCATCACTGCTGGCGCAAGAAAAACCGAGCCCCCCCCCCCCCCCCCACAACAACCCACAAAAAGAAAAAGAAAAAGTCTAATCTTCTCTTCTAGCTCATGGACGCTTCAGGGAAGAGAACCTCAAATTTTCAAATCCTCACCTGAAAATAGCTTGAACATCTACCTCATGCAGAGTTCGAGATAACACACGTTGAAGAAGGCCGACTTCCTTCAAACAAATGAGAAAAGTAAAATGAGTTAATGAAACTTCTGATAAAACAAAGAGAACCTAAGGAAACAACAAAAAACAGAAGTAACAAGCATGTAAGAACTAAACGCAGAAACTATGCAAGACAGTGAACTCACTAGCAAGATTGCAGAAACATTAAGGGGTCGTTTGGTAGGATGCATTGGATAAGCTAATGCATGCATTAACTTTGTGTATTAATAATACATTGTTTGGTAGACATTTTGAACCTATGCATTAGTTATGCTAGCATTAGTTATACATCCTATTTGGTATTATCCTATGCATAACTAATGCATAGAAAACAATGGTATTAGCAATGCAATGGGTTTTAATGCATGCATTAGCTTAGTTAAAGACAAAATTGTCCTTCAAAATTTATGCTTGATTAAAATATGCTAGTTAGTATATTAATGCAAGTTCAAAATAATCCAAATAGTGAGAAATAAAATTATATCCCTAGTAAATAAATAAATACTTAGCATATTTCCTTTTTTATAAATAAATATTTAATTTTATTTTACAATATAGGTAGACAAATAAAATAATTTTTTTAAACTTTTTCATATAAAAACATTTCTCAACATATGTTTCTTTTAAAAAGTTATGGTTTGGACTAGTTTTGAGGGCATTTTTGTAAACAAACAATTCTTTTAGAAACTGTGCAATGCTTTAATACATCAAACCAAACAATGGATAAGAAATATGTCAGCATAACTAATACCAGCATAACTAATGCAAGCATAACTAATACCAGCATTACTAATACACCCTATTCAGCATTATTCTTATGCACCTTACCAAACGACCCCTAAGAGATAACTGAAGATAGGAGGACAAGAAAGACGACCAAAAATCATTGTAACATCAGATCAATTTTATTTCGAGAATGAGTCAAAAATCTTAGCTAATCTAGTTAGAAGGTAAATATTCCAAGAGGTGAGTGAACTCGTTAATCATCAATATATCAAGTCAACATGGCAATGTTCGGATTCACAGATTGGTTCATCAATATTCCAACGTGGAAGGTAGTAATCACACTTCAATAGTTTCTCTTCTTCAACTCAATTTTTCTTCTCACATCACCTTTGCACAAATGTCATGTTGATAAGCTAGAATGTATTGTTAATTGCAGAAATTTCACAAAACCTTTACTTAAAAAAGGGCAAGAACTGAGGTGAAAAAACAGTCAAGACATATCACAAACAAGCTTCTACCTTTGTGATTGAACGAGCATACTGACTTGGCTGTGAGTCAGTATCTTCTTGCCTATTCCAACTCTCAACAATTTGTGGCAAACTCCGAAGGTGTACCAGCAATCTTTCCCGCATTATCTGTACCAACTTGGAATGTATTTCATCACGATGAACTTTGTAGTCCTAATCACAGAAAGAGATTTAGAGTCAAGGATTTCCAGCCAATATCTTGGATTATGATGCTTTAAAAGTACGATGATCTCAGCATAGAAAAATATTTGACTAGGGCACGGTAAAACATAAAAGCAGTTGCGTTTATATTTTGATAAGCAAGTAAAGCAAATAAATAAAAATAAATACAAAAAATAGTGTATGGTCAGGTATAGCTCGACATGGTCCATACTTGCATAAATAATGGTAACATCTAATAAGATGCCCTTAATTCTTTTATTTACTTCCTGGTGATCTCGTACTTGTATATGGTAAGATTAAATAGGGTACTCACTCTCTTTAATGAGTTAAAAAAGCATATAGTAACAGGCACGAACAAGGTGCAAAAGTACAAGCTTAAGAAGAGAAGAAAGAATAAAAGCCTTGAAGTTACACTCCCACCCCACCCCACCCCCACCGGCCCAACCCCCAAAAAAGGTGAAAAAGATAACCTGAATTACACTAGCAGAGTGAACACAAAAATGAAAAATACCCAAGGAAATTTCACAAAAGAAAATGATACATCATAAAAAACCTTGAAGGTTGACCAAGAAGCAGAAATGTTCATTCCATAAGTAGCTAAAGAACATAAGCAAATATCTTCCTTACCTGTGCTACTCGATCAACCTCCAGCATTAGCAATCCCTTGTGTGTCTCAGGCACTTTCAGAAACAGTATCCTCTTGATTTCTTCAAACATACAAAATATGCAAAATGAATATGGGTTACATAATAGGTATCAAAGAAACTCTGGAAAGTTATTAAAGCGTGAAAAATACTTCTACGCCTTTTTTTTTTTGCAATTGAGGGCATTTGAAGCTTAAATTCCAGAATCATATCATCTAATAGTAGATAAAAGCCATTACACAAGATGATTTCCAACATATGCCCTTAGTCAACAAATTTAGTTAGACAAACTTGGTCCTCTGCTCCTTTTTCAGATAAACTTTCATCTGAGTATAAGGCCCATGAAATGAAAAACTTTTGCCTCTTGGGTGTCCCCTTTTTTTGATAAGGTGTGTCTTGGGTTTCCCTTACTAATTTATCTCTGGGAGCAGGACAAAATGACAACTCTAATGTCAGGAAAATGAATCATTTATAGCCTAAAGAAAGTAGTATATTTCTATAAAGAGATGTAGCACGTATTAGACTCATTTAGAGAGGTGAAGAAAACAGATGTAGCACTGAGTAGACTAACGAAGAAAGGGTGAACAAAAGAGATGTAGCAGTAGCATTAAATAGTCTGATGACGAAAGGGTGAAGAACAGGAGAAAATGAGCATGGGAGCTTCAGGTTAAAATGACTATGCATATGAGACAGAGAGAGATGAAAGGAAGCTAAAATGTGTGATGAGATAGGTGAGACACTACACTTGAAGATACCAGGTTCAAGTAAGAATATCAGCAATTATTTGACATGATTGTGGCAAACCGGGAGTTTTCAATAAGAAAAAGGAATCATGCAACTATTAAGACTTAATGGAACTTTTTCAGAGTTGCCAACTGACAGAGGTGATCATGTGTAATGCAAAAACACCCAACGCAGGACGAATTCGCAGATGAAGAGAGATTAACTCTATGGAAAACCTGAATGGCTGGTTTCCTCTGGATACTCATTCAGACACTCAAGTAAAAAAATGTCAATGCGTTACATTTTGTATAATAGGCAATGGACCACCAAATTTTCATGAATTTCGACTATACACTGACAGAGGTAGAAAGATAACAATGTACATAACCAGCATATGTTCCACTTTAAATTCCAACCTGAATTCAGGTAGCAAATTAAATGAAAGGTAACCTTGGCATGCTATTATTAATGGTCCAACCACATTGATATATCTTAAAGTAAAGATCAACCATGAATGCAATAGTGGACAAGGAATTAGACAAGCAAGAAACAAATAAGAACTCCATCAGTGAACAGTTCTATTCATCATTGCCTACCAGGAATTATAGTGTATGTGAAACTGATGACTTGGCTTGTCAAAGCCAAGTGCTTAGAAGTAATAGACTTCAAACCTGAAACCTGCAAAATTTTCTCAAATTAACAACACCAATATTGCATATACAAGATAGAACTGAGAAAATGCTTAAAGAGAAGAAATTGTGAAAAAAACACTCAGTAGAGATGAAACGCAAATTAGGTCAAAAACTCTAATTCAAGTTACAGGCAAACTATAAAAGCAGAAAGCTTTTACACTTTGATAATGATTTCCAGAAGAATACTTCAAAAACCAAAACATCAATATAATACATTTACTGGCATTGAGACCTTAGACAACTTAACAACCGCCAGAAACAAGTCCCAGACCAGAAATACGTGCTCACTAACATAAACCCAAGATCTGTTAAGTGGGATATAACAACAATCAGAGTCAATAGTCAATGTGGTTAAATGACAAAAGAGACTACGCTTCTTCAGTGCAAGAAGAAATCTTTTGAAGGCCATTAAACAGGGACTAGCTGCTGAAGATTGATATGAACTCCTCGAGAACAGGAATAATTTGAGTCAAGTTACAATGCACTGAAAGAGCTTTGATGGTGTACCCATCTACTACAACTGGCATCAGAATGAAAAAAAGTATGGCCATAACCTTTCTAGGGAGAGGGAGAGAGTAGAGATCTGTATATAACATTAAATTGTAGAAGTTGAGAGCAAATTGATGAATTCTGATGACGAAATGAACTCAACACCGATAATGGACTTGCACTACGTCTTTCTGGGTTTCTAATTCATCATAGTATAGTGCCATCTCTCCCTCTCCCTAGAAAGGTCTGAAAAGTCCTTGAGTGTGTCTTGAGGGAAGAGCCTACAAGAAGTGACTCTGATAGTTTTGGAGTGCGTTTCTTTGAATGGAGAGGAAAGAGCAAATGTCTGTTATTCAATATTTTTTTGACGAGTAAAGATATTATTATTAATATAAACTCAGCACCAAGCTGGTACTGAAACAAAGTACAAAAGCTAGATAGAATTCTCCTCTAAAGCTGCAGGATTCCAGACAATCCAGCATCACATCAAGATCATTAGAAAAATCAGCATTACACCAAATTTGTAAACTATGGATGCATCTATTCTTCAGCAGCGAAATGTTCTCTTCCTTCCCCTCAAAGCACCTTCTGTTCCTCTCGAGCTAAATGTTCCAGAATATGCATAAAGGAATGTCTGTTATTCAATATTGATTTTGTTTTTTTAATTTAAGTCATTTTTTTTGTTTAGTTAATTTTACTTTCCGGTTTTCCTTGTAAATCATTGAGAAAAGGAACTTTTTATGGTTCTGCAAGGAACTACAGAGATTAGGGCGTAAAACAATTTTTTTTTAAAAAGATGAGGTGTAAATCAGAAAAGATTACATACGTTAAGGGTGCAAACTGTAAAGAACTAAAAAAGACAATCAAGAAATATTATAGAAATAGAAGATATTTTGAAGGGATAACTCAATCTATACATAGATTAAAAGATATATATATCTTTGCAGCAATTAGCTTTTTGGTGCAAACTCTAGATGTATATGCTATAGATAGTCTGATAGATTTTTTAATTTCCCTACACGCTCAGCCTGCTTTAGTACATAAATTTTTTCAGTTAGCACTCTTTTTGTACTGTTGTTTACAGTAATGAATCATTTACTTTGTGTATTAAAAAAATAAAAAATAAAAAAATCATCAACTATCCTCACTCCCAAACTAGTTGGAGCCTGCTATATGAATCCTCTATGCTTGTTCCACTCTGTTTATTTTATTCTATACATTATAAAATATGATTGAAGAATGGGACTGGAAGTGGAAGGGATGATGGGCTTGCGGAGCGCACGAAATTGTCTGGCATATCCAAGGAATGACCCATGAGCCACACACATTTAGAATGCAAGAGTATACCTGCATGGCTCCAGCTCCAAGGACAAGTTGACAAGTTCTCGTATTGAAAAACTTCAAGATGTCAACAACACGGTGAACCACTTCTGATGATAGGCCGGTTAAACTATTATTCATGTCAATATATTCTGACAACATCTTCACCAAAATCAAGCCACTGAAAAGCAACAGTACGATGTTATTTTGCAGGTTCCATCTTTAATTTAAGAAGAAAAATGAAAACATGCAGAGAATAAATCAGATGTTATACCAAATGACCAGGAAACAGTAGCAATAAGAGGAAGTAACAACAGCAACAACAACAACAATAAAAAAACCAGTGTAATCCCACAAGTGGGGTCTGAGGAGGGTAGTGTGTACGTAGACCTTACCCCTACTGCAATTTTAAGTCAAAAATAAGAGGAAGGAAGTAATTTTCATATTAATTGTAGCTAAGTACAGGCTGCATCAAGTATTAAAGAAGCAAGGAACAAGAAGCGAAGCATTTGAGACGAACAAAATTATGACAAAGAAATGAAAACTGGAAAAAGAAACTGCAATTTTAACTCAAAATACAGAAGAATTTATCAGAATAAGAGAGAATCACTGACCAGTTTACCATGTGATATGAAACACCCCCAAAGGAAAGCATTCTAGGATTAGATCTTCCGCGGTCTCTTGAGTTCGTGTCATTACTCTGAATTAAAATAGTCTAAAATCAGCACTGCAGTCCTTAGAGTTAGTTCTCCAGCTCAATTTTGAAAGACTAACCTGTGCTGTACTATCTAGGTGTGTTGAAGTAGAATCACTCTGCTCCGTATTATGAGACATATTTGGAACTCCAGCATCCACCATGGAAGGATCACTGCTGCTTTGGACCACTTCAGTCTGGCTTGTTGCAGTGACAGCAGAATCGTCATCACCATGTCCAGTGGTCCCAGACTTGGGACAGAACAGTGATGTGACGATGGTCTGAAACTCATCGGGGACATCAATCTCAGCCCAGTTTTCCTGGTCAAGTATAGCCTTCAACTTTGCCATCTGAATTAAACAACAAAACATTTAATAATCCAGGAAAGAGACAGCGGAACCACATAAATTCAGCTGGAAGAGAAACGAACTCGAGAATCATGTTGAAAATCAACAAATGCCTTGGCCTGTGATTGTATGGTTCCACGGATACTATACCCCAACCTTCCACCAATCTGTTCATATTTGAATAACAGAGAATTATAAACATAATAACCAAATTACAATTAGTAAATTTTATACTTCATAGAAAAATAAAGTTTTACCTTCTCAGTGGCAGTAATAAATTCCTGAGTGATGTTATATATGTTTAGGAACTCCTGCAACCTCAACTTAGGGTGGATAGGAGCACGTACTCCAAGGATCTTGGCCCATCTTCCATGAGCAGCGTCACAAGCTGCAAATACAGCTTCTGTATTCTCTCTCAGTATATCAGCTCTATCAAAGAAAAAAACAGCTGCATAAGTATCTGGCAAATCTATCTGTAATTTAAGTAGTCCCCGAAAGTAAGCCGCCAATTTAAAGCACATAATAAATGCCTAATTTAATGTGACAAGCTTAACAATTCAATTATAAAGCAGACTTCAATAACAGAGACCAAACATGTTTAGAGAGTAGCTGAATTACTAGAAGGCCTATAATCAAGCTGAATCAAGTTCAAGCATACTATATACTAGCTTGGCTTGTTGAATAATCAAGCAACATTCTATGATCGAGTTTGACCTAATCTGGGTTCACAAGTTGCACACAGCTCGAGATAAATAAAAATCACATCAAAAAGCAAATTTCAAGCTTAAAACTCGAGTATTTAATATTTAATGTAATATAGCATACTCATATAAGTCATTCGCAATCATTGTATCACATGTGGCGAACTAAGTTTGGCTCGATTACTAAACTAGTACAATTTCTCATTCAAGATTAATTCGGAGAGCTAAAAAATAACTCAAGCTTATTTTGCAACAAATCCACTCATTTAAAGCCCTAGTTACTAGTTATGAAACAAACATAACAGAAATCTTCAGTAGCACAGATATTGAAACACCCATTTCCAACACTAGCCCCCTAATTAAGGGGGAAAAAAAGAATAAATAATACAAGAAAGAGAAAAATGCTGAAAAAATCTCAGCAACCAGTTAACATGCTTTTCAGATTAGTTAAGTGCTTCACCAACACAGAATGCTTCAGAATGAAAACAATACTCTGGCAAAAAATATGGTACATTCGCCGTCCAATCTTATGTGACATGGTTCACTTGACTGGAGTTTAATAAAGCAACTTAAGTGTAAAATTAAACTGGTAAGAGTGGGAGGATTATGAAGTAGCAGTTGATTAGCCATTGAAATAACATTACATCTGTTTAAATGAATTTGAATTTCTGCAATAAGTAGGAGATGGCTAGAGTAATCTTTTAATAAAGAAAAAGATGGATATCATTATTTGTATAAATGCGCCAAACAAATAATGCGCCAATCATTATTTGTAGAGCTAATAATAATGGATATCCGTTAGCTCTCATGTGGATAGTTTGGGGGGAGAGAAATAGGAGAGCTTTTGAGGGGATTGAGTCTCCTTTTTCACATCTTAAGAATAGTCTTTTATCTTTGATCGCTTTTTGGTGCACTCATATAGCCCCTACTTGTATAGAAGATTGGGCATCTTTTGTAGAGAATCATGTTCTGATGTAAATTCTCTACTTTTTGGTATACTTCCTGTATACGGGAGTTCTCTCCCTTTTGATTAATACAATTTACCTTATCAAAAAAAAAACGGGATGTCCTGAAAGGGAAATGTGTCACACAAATAGGAAGGGGGTAACTGTGGTCTTGGTTTCTCAGGCCAAAAGTCTAGTCTTGGTCTTCATGTCACTGTGAAGAGAGGTAGTCAGGGAGAAGTATGGTATAAAAGGAAAATGGATAACAAAATCTGTGAATGGACTTTATGGGGTTAGTCTATGGAAGTCCATTAGGAACCTATGGCCTAAACTCATGAATCGTCCAAATTCAGAGTAAGAAATGGATTGAATATATCTTTTTGGGAGGATAATTAGTTAGGCCAAGGTTCTCTGAAACAAATTTTTCCTGACATTTACACTCTGAATCAGAAGCAAGAAGCAACAATAGGAGAAGTATGGGCCAATGAAGGTTCCAACCTTTCAGAAGATCGTAAAATACTGGGAGATTGACAGGATAACAAAGTTTTATAGCACTTTGGAACAATTTAAGGAGATCAGTACTTCTGAAGATTATTTGACTTGGCTGGGAGTTTTCTATTAAATCAGCCTATAAGGATTTAAACTTTTCAAATAATCAGACAGGTTGCTGGCCATGGAAGTTGATTTGGATAGTTAAAATTCCTTACAAAGTTGCTTACTTTACATGGCTTTTGGCAAGAGGCAGTTCTGACACAGGATAATCTAATCAAGAGAGGTCACCATTTATGTTCAAGATGTTACTTATGTAGAGAGGAGGCAGAGACAATCAATCATCTTTTTTGCACTGTAATTGACAATACAGTTATGGAGGATTTTCATCAGCTTAAGGGCTATCATGTGGGCTATGCCAAAACGAAAACCAGAAGTTCTAGCATGCTGGAACAGATGCTGGAACAGAGAAGGTAATCTTTCTAGTCAGAAAGAGAGATGGAGGCTTGTCCAGCTTGCATCTGGTGGACAATTTGGGAAGAAAGAAATCAAAGATGCTTTGAAGATAAATCCAGTCATATTCAGAAGATGAAAATGAAGTGTCTAATCTTGTTCTATTTTTAGTGTAAAGGAATGTACTTAGAAGATCATGAGTCTATTTTTGGCGTTTTAGATTCCTTGTGAGAAGACCAAGGATTAGGAGCTTTTCTGCTTTCTTTGTAATTATGGGTGACTATACAGCTTTTTGTGTAGTCTATATATTTAATATACAGATATGTTACCTTCTCAACAAAAAAAATGAAGTCCGACTACACACATTAAACCTTTTATTAATAGAAATGTGTTGTTGTTGACCTCCACAGACAAATTCCTATAAGTGTAAATTGGAGCATGTGACTGCAAAGTGCAACTTTAAGGAAAAAAATTCTTTTTGTTACTCCTTTTTTTTTTTGGAGAGAACATGTTATACTGTTATGATTTTTAAAATTCTGCAACCACCAAAATAACCTGCACTAGCATAACACAAGGATGATACATGGTTTTAGAAGCTAACAATCCATTAATTTATCGTAACTTTTTGCAAAAAAAAAAAAAAAAAAAAAAAATTGGTAGAGAGACCAAAAAACACATAATATTAAATGAGAGTTAATGTGCTACTTGGATATTATGAGAACCAATTTCGAAAACTTTCAATGGAAGAATGACCAGATGAGCAATTATCTATCAAACAAATAAACATGCATCCCGCAGTTTGATGGAAATATTTTCAACAAATAAATAATGACGAGAAATTAATTTTCCCTCAATAAAAGTTTTGATAATAAAGACAACATAACAGAACAAACGTCTAAGAATAACAGCAAATTAATGTTTGTAAACCTGAAATTTCTCGATAAATGTGACATAGTTGTCACATCATTGCCCTTCTCGTGGATTGAAAAACCCCTGGAAAAGTTGCTTGAGGGAGAAAACTGTGAAAAGGTGGTGATCTGACCATCAGCTTCACTAGCAGTTTCTGCAGCTGCTGCCCCAAGTGCAATTGCAGCAGCAACTGAGTCAGCAGCATAATGATCATCAAGATGGCAGATAATCCACTCAATTGTTTTCTTAACTTCAGAAGCCTGGGCTAAGTGGGCCTGCATTCACTAAAAGAAAAATATCAAGTTACATCATACCAAAATTAAATTTGAAAAAAGAACACGGCAAGGATTTCTGCAAGAAGCAATTACCCAGACTAATTCAAAGGGTAAAATTACCAACTTAAACACCAACAACAAAGTCCACTGCAAAGTTAGGGTCCTTAGGTCGAGCGTATAACATTTTTAAGAGAAAATTCTTTGAAATGAAATGCTTTACGCGAACAACCATCTTAATCAATTAGGTCTTTAGTTTACTTCAAACTCTAGTAAATGGTGGCAGCTATGGCCGCAGTGAAGAGGTAGTGCCAGGTGAGGTGTGAGGTGGTAGTGGACCATTGGTGGATGACAAAACGAGTATTCAACAGTCAGATGGATTGCTGATGAAGTGAGTCATAGTCAAAAATGACTTCTACCTATAATATATTTTTTTATAACCAAGAAATCCCCGAGCACCACTGGCACACGGCCGTTCGAAATTCAGCAATAATGGGCCCGCCCTCTACCCTTCTCCACTTTACTATAAATGGCATTAGTTGTTCCCATTGGTGTAAAAGATTTTTGTTTCATTTCCAGAATTCAAGATAACTACACACCTTAAATGGGATCAATTTTGTGCCCCAAGAAAGGAAGCTTTAAAAGAACTATTTTTAAACAAATGAAATTGCAACAAACATTAAAACATCATAAAAAAGCCTAGACGCAATAAGGCATGCAGCGGAGCTATAAAACAGAAAACTGATTTCTCATGGAGAAATCAACTTATCTAGGTCTAATCAGTGTACGCAGCCATCGGCCCCAAATCAATTAACAATTAAAGAGTCCAACTGAACCTGATGAAGGATCTCAGGTACTTATCAGTTATCATCACGTAGAATTAATTAATAACACAAGCATTGATTTAAAAGATCATGGGATCTTAGCAGTGGCATTAACATTGCAATAGAATCCTTGTGGGAACAGATATTGCATGATATTGCATGATAATGAACTTTATTTGTTTGATTGCAAGGTTTGTTTCACAGTATGACCAAGTACACATTACCTGCACTATCATGAAAATAGCCTTCAAAAGTTGAACAAAACTTTCTGGTGGCAGGCTTCTTAATCTACTGGCAAGAGACGAGCTTCCACCTAAGTCAGCAGATACATGAAATCAGAAACCAGGTATCAACCTCCCTTCCCCCTCCCTGTGTAGACCAAAATGAATCAGCCCTTCCCACCTCTGAGAGCACCCTTTGGTTTCAAATTAAAAGAAAAGGAAAATAAACCCTTTTGCCTATTGACAATTTACTTTTCTACCAAAGCTCTTCTCATCAAAGTCAAGCAGCCGTGATACATTAAATTGTTAACTTACCATCTGTATCAACCACTCGCTCGCCTGCAACAAAATCTGAATCCAAAGGTTGGGCACACAGAACACGAAGCAGCTCTTCAACTGATGTCTTAATGGCAGTTTTCATATCAGCTGTAAGAGTGTCACGGTATATTCTCAACACAGCAGGGAGCTTTGCCTGAAATTAAAGAGTCAAATATGAGAAATGCTTTAGAACAAAAATCACTTTGTGTAACTCCAGATGCTCAAAAAACATTCATGAAAATAGATCCAAAAATTATACCCATTAAAGGGGACCAGATTATATCATCTTCTAGTTCGCATATAATGCAACGTGACGGCTCGCGTGTTAATGAGTCGAGTTAACAATCAATAATCACATACACACGCAGGCGGGGAGAAAGCTATGGAACAAATTTGGACGAAAGAGGACGACGGGATACATAACCTCTATTCACTATTTCTTCCGAGTTACCAGTCTTCGGCCTTCACTCTTATGCCAACTTACTTCTAATTTTGGTAACTAAACAAAGTTACGCTTCACATGCACTCGTCGAACTGATAAATATGTAAGCCAAAAATCCCCCCCCCCCCCACAAACCCCAAATCTTTTAGTCTAGCATTTTTATCACTGTTGTAAGTTCCTTTTAAATTAGTTTTCTTTTAACAACAAAAAAAAATTGAAGTGTTTGGGACAGATTCAAATATTGATCACCATCTGTCCAGAAACTGTTCTTTTTTCTAATATTCTATACTTTCAGAGCTCCTTGACATCCAAATCCTACATTTTACCTTGTGACCTATATATCCCGCTACTTCACTTAACATGCCGTTTTAACAGTTTCACTCTTTTCAGCATGACCTGATCCAGATTTATAGTTTTATTATGTACACATTTTTGCTTCATTAAAAACTTATTCCTCACCCAGATTCTGAGAGAGAGAAGAGTAGTGCATTTCTGAGAAGTGGTGTGTTTGCGTAGTTCGAAGAGATTGAGTTGTGACCTAGATCATGAAGTCACCACTTCAAGGAAATCGTGATCCACCCAGAACTTGACAACTTGTATAAGCAATGATGTCACAGATTAACCATAGAGAAAACTCACAGTTCTTAGTAATCCAATAACAAATGGAAGAAGCCGGTCTCGGAAATTTGAGGTTTCTTCTTCATCCAATTTAGCCTGCAATATTATCAACATCAATTTAGTATGACCTGTTGCCAAGTTACCTAAAGGCACAGCCACATAGTACACTGCAACAGTAAGCATTCATACCACAACTATCTCATTGACAAATATATTGAATGCAGGATGATACAAAAAGGACCGATGTAACCCCCCCCCCCCTCCCCCCAACACACGCACAAAAAATTGGAAAATTGGGCAGCAGCAGATGCATAAACTACATCTAGAATCAAGCATGGAGCAAGTTTTGAACAGTTGCTGAGTAGGATTTCTTCATCTTCCAGCTACAGTTTCATAGAGAATCAAGAGCTGTTCTTTATGTAAACTATTGGGTACTGGATCTTTTTCCAAAAGTGGGACTTTTCCCGTCTAAAACAGAATGAAAACAATCTGCAACAATAACATCAAAGTACAAAATAACAAATCATGCTTACTTCATGGCCTTCTCCATTAATGGCAATGGTTGCCCGCGCTTTAAATTTTGATGTAATTGCCACATCCATGTTGCCAGCTTCTTGTATAGTTATACGCATAAATTCTGCTGAAAGAATGCTACAATATTGGATCTGGTAAGTAACAATAACAAAGTATGCAAACTGAAAGAATGCTACAAGATGGGATCTGGTAAATAACAATACCAAAATATGCTAAAACGTACCTTTTCTATAAGGCATAGTATGCTAAAAGGTTTCTTCAAGGGCATACTAGCATAATAGATACTTCGCCAAAAAGAAGTGCTTGGGGAAATTAGAAACGAAGTAGGCACAAATTGCAATTAAGAGTAGAAATAGCTAGGCAAATATATTATGCAATAGGTGGCTGTGCCCTAAACTTAGTTTAATTGTTGGTACCTTGGCAGCACAAGAACCTCAATAAGAATATATGCAGAAGATAAACTCACCAAAATTTTACTGTGGCATATACAGACTTTGCTTTAAACTTTTGTTTATCCAACATATAAAATTAGACTACCTTAATAAAATGAAGTCAGCAAATCCAAGAAACAGAATAAAAAGCTAACTCGAATAGACTAACCTGTTGATAGAATCAATTGAAGTGGCCAATTCATCACGAAGGTGTCGAAAGCAATGTAGACCAGCCAGTTCATCTCCATCCTATCAAGCAGTAAATCATTTGACAAATAGAACATTTTCCATCATAAACATTTGCAATGTCCAAAATCCACAACAACAAAGAACTTTTAGTTTAATTTAGCATTTTAAGCCAAGAATAAAACTCAAGCATTATATAACCCAACTGAAATTCAAAAAGTTTGACGTATTTCTACATCGAATTGTAGAATAAGATAGTGATAGAGAAGAGGTTGCAGCTGCAACAAAATCCGAGAAGAAACTAGTGCGATAGTCAAAAAACAGGAAAGGCTAGGAATGGAAATGAACACAAAATTACATGAGCTGTAACGTACCAATAAATGTTGCAAATCATCTGTGACATCTAAAGCTCCAGCACAATCTGCAGATGCAACAAGCTGTATAAAATAGCGGTTAGACTAATACATGCAGTAAAATATTGTTTTTCAATAGATGAAGGATAAAGTCTGAACACAGATGAAAAACTGACTCTGCTTAATGAAAAGGCAAATCAAAATGGAAGAATACTAAGTAGTAATCATTCTGGCATGCTGTCAATAGACAAATGGAGTAGCATCCCAGACTTTCTCATGCTGAAAGCCATTAAAACTACTCAAGCGAAATTCAAAAGGCTGTCAAACAGTGACATGTAAAGATTGATGACTGTTTGACCATGCAAGCATGAAAAGAGAAGGGAAAATATTGTAGAACAGAATGATATAGGGCGAGAAATGAAGAGAAAATTTTCAACCTCGCATTACGCCATCCAAATGGAATACCCTTAGTGAATGTTCAGTTGGCTTAGAAAAAAAACCCTCTTCTTCAGTTCCATAATAAGATAATTCCCCTGCTCCAAGACCTCCTCTTCCTTCAAGTCTCCTGAGTTCTTTTTACTTATTATTCAAGACCCAAAACACAGACATTTAGTTCACAAGCAGAACCTCCTCAGTTGACCACTCGAGAAACAAAAGGTGACAACCAGTTTTTTTCCAATTTGAATACAATATAATCTTTTGAATAACTGAATGTTTCCATATCCCAGTGAACATCCTTCTCCCTTTCTCAGACCATGGTTTCTCATTCTTCTGATAAGATGTACCTAAAAGTAATGCTCTGAGTATATGTACGAGGATCCCCGCTAAGCATCTATGGCTGAATGGTTAGTATTACTGTACTACCGTATTTCATTTTTCCTTCTCACGTTCTTTCTTACCTCTGCAAATTGCCCTAACCAAAAAGTGAAAAGAGGGAACAATTACAAAGATATCTTTCATGTGATATCTTTTCTTTACGCAGGATAAACGTGTGCTCTCTCATTTTATTCCTTATGACAGTGTGACAGGACACTGCGTTTCAGGAAAAACTTAGACTCATAAACTAGGTATTTCTAACATACCAAAAGCACTTTTAAAAACTTGTGGTGTTTAACATATCATATTGTTCCTATTTTGTCATTACGAGAAAAATGGGAAAGTTAAAACTAAAGAGTTTTCAAATATAAAAAGTTGCCAATCTTTTGGAACGAACCATAACACTAAGGGGTCGTTTGGTAGGGTGCATAAGAATAATGCTGAATAGGGTGTATTAGTAATGCTGGTATTAGTTATGCTTGCATTAGTTATGCTGGTATTAGTTATGCTGACATATTTCTTATCCATTGTTTGGTTTGATGTATTAAAGTATTGCAGAATTTCTAAAAGAATTGTTTGTTTACAAAAATGCCCTCAAAACTAGTCCACACTCTAATTTTTTAAAAGAAACATATGTTGAGAAATGTTTTTATATGAAAAAGTTTAAAAAAAATTATTTTATTTGTCTACCTATATTGTAAAATAAAATTAAATATTTATTTATAAAAAAGGAAATATGCTAAGTATTTATTTATTTATTAGGGATATAATTCTATTTCTCACTATTTGGATTATTTTGAACTTGCATTAATCTACTAACTAGCATATTTTAATCAAGCATAAATTTTGAAGGACAATTTTGTCTTTAACTAAGCTAATGCATGCATTAAAATCCATTGCATTGCTAATACCATTGTTTTCTATGCATTAGTTATGCATAGGATAATACCAAATAGGATGTATAACTAATGCATATGCTCAAAATGTCTACCAAACAATGTATTATTAATACACAAAGTCAATGCATGCATTAGCTTATCTAGTGCATCCTACCAAACGACCCCTAAGAGTATCATACAAAAATGGAACGTAGGAAGTAGTACATTAATCCCGCACCCGCTCTTTAAACGTCGAAACTTTCATGATCAACTACATTAAATGGTCATCACATTCTTTAGCGACGCCATACACTTCCAATCATTTCGGTGCACTTCAGTCACTTGGGTGCTCTTTTGGACAACACATAAAGAAAGAAACAAAAGAGCATTCGAGGAAGTTGAAGATGTTTGTGTGCCATAAGTGGAACTTTCTTATTTTTTGTTAAGTTTTGGAGTTTAAATTTTAGTGACTTTGACAGTCGGATCTCTTTTTTTATAATCGAGAAATCTCCGAGAGCTAGTGGCATAGGGTTCGAAACTCGGCGAGTATTGGGCTCACTCCTCTACTCTTCTCTATTTAAACACCAAGGTTTTGTCTAAGGTAGGGTTCAAACTTCAAACTCGTGGCACGCCTAACCCACATATCACGTGCAACACTTTTACCACTAGACCGAAGACCTTCTTTATAATTCTGAAATCCCTAAGAGCTAGTGGCACACAGTTCAAAACTCGGTGGGTAATGGGCTCACCCCTCTTTTTTTGGTAAAAGCGTAGCACGTGATATGCGGATTAGGCCCGCCCTCGAGTCTTCTCCACTTAAATATCAGGCTTTAGTCTACCGCATGATTTAATATCGTCACATACGTCTAATCACACATCAATAGCTACGCTTTTACCACTAGACCAATGGCCTGAGGGTAAGTTTGATAGTCTGATCTTATTTGTAGAGGACCATTCATACTTGTAGGATTGCAGGATATCTCCCCATCACACCAATACAACTTTTCACTTAATCAAGGAAAAGAAATAAAAAGGTAAAGTTGTTACACTCTTCAAGTGAAATAATATAAGAGCGTCTTTTGTTTTTTTTTAAAAGTCAATAACATAAGGGTACCATATCATTTCTTACTTTTGACTATTAGAGTTCAATAACCATTCTATATCTCAACTAGGTCAAATTGCATACTATAATTACGCCTCATTCCGAGCTAGTTGTGTTTGATATAAGAATCCTCAAATATTCATTTCGCTCCATTTGGACTTGTTCCAGTCCAATACCCAATAAGATAGTGTAATAAGACTAGAGGTTCTCTAAATTTCTCCCAATGTACACTATCTCTAAACAAACTAAAAAATATTCTAACAATCACTAGATCTAATGTAAGTTTATCAAACATGATCAAGTTCTAATCCCAACTAGTTGGTATCACCTATATAGATCTTTTCATCTATTATATTCTAAGTTTGCACGGATATTAAAGATAGACGACCTATATCCATGTAATTTTATGTCTAACCCATTGAACACATTTCTTCAATCATAACAATGTCAAACTTATGGACCGCTGCATTTGAAAGTCTAACTTGGACATGACCAAAGTATCTCTTATTTTATCCTGTGTACTATTAATATTGATATGGTCATTTTAGATCTTGTCTAATCTTAAATGACCGTCATGCATTTTTGACATTCGTCAACTTGAGGATATATTAGCTTGAATACCCAATATTTATTACCATATAACATTGCTGATCGTACCACCGTTCTATATAACTTGTCTTTCACTTTGGTAAATATATTGCTATTGCATATAACTCCTATAGAACTTCTCTATTTCAGTCACTTTTTTCTAATTTTTTGCGTTACAAATTCACCCATCATACCATTCCCTAAAACAATGAGCTCATATTTGAGTTATTTGTATTTAGATACTGTAATCCCGTCCAATCTCATCTCATCTTCATTCTTATTATAGTTATACTTGTCGTGCATATATTTTGTTTTACTTCTACTGAAACCCTCACTAAATTGCTTCTCATCAAGCTTTTGGTTGACTCCCTCGATAATTTCATCAATTAACAGAATACATCTTCAAATAGCATACATCATTAACATCATCATTTATACTATAAGTTAGCTCATTATACTAAGATAAACAAGTACGACCCCTAGTGTAGATCCGCAGTTATTGGAAACTCCCTTGCATATCGTACCATGATTCTCATACTTGTAATGGTTAGTTTGCACGTATTCTTGTGGAATTTGTATATTTGGGTATACATGTCTTCTCCAACACTAACCAGAGGACTTTTATTGAAATTTTGTCTTATGCAATTTTATCTTATGCTTTATCTACGTCAAGGAATATCTTGTCTAGATCATTCTGTCTCTCTACATTTTCATCAATCTTCTTAGGAAAAATATAGTCTCTATTTGTAGATGTATGATGCATAAAACTAATTCTTTCACCCTTATAGTCTGTGCTCTATTACTCTTTTCAAAGTTTCTTCTATGAATCATACAATTAGTGTCTATCGTTGGTACAACTCTATTTTCTTCTGATAAAGTAACAAATTTCATTAAAAGAAGAGCAAAACGTGCTCGTATACAAGAAGTATACTAAAAGGTAGAATAACCTTACAAAAAGATATGGTTTTCTAGGAAAGACAATCTTCTACACATATAGCTTGTACAACTCTACTTATATCCTTTGCTCATATATATCGAAATCAAGGTACTCTTTGACACTCATTTGGTATCTTTCCTCTCCTTCATTTATCAACGAATAGCTTCTGTAAGACGTATTACTCCAATTTCTCTAAGCCTTAAGGCACTTCCAGACCTCTATAGGGAATACTATTTGGACGCATGCTTTTCTAAACCTTATATTTTCATGATTTCTTTACTCCTGTAAACCTAATTTTAAGAATATAGCTGAAATTTCTCTCTTGTGCATATGTACAAAGATATTGGTATGTTTTCTTCATGATTAAAGCTCAATAATAGCATTTTTGTCTGTCTCTGATCTCTCTAACTCCTATGAAAGACTTGTTAGTGGTAGTCTTACACTTGACCTGATTTAAGTCTTTACCCATCTTCTCTCTCAATCATTCTGCTATACACTTTTGATTTCCCTCTTGCGTCCCTAACTTTTGGTACAAGCAATATAGGGATACCTGAGACTTTTCATTTTTACCTCTCTTCCATGGAAGACCTCCACCCCAAAGTAAGAATCGAGTTACAATTTAGTCCCCTAGTTATAATCCAGGGTCCCTTGCCCCCCCTCCCCCTCCCCCGGGCTTTGGTTCAATAATAAAGATGCAGCACGTGAATATGTGGATTAGGTGCACTCACGAATTCGAGGACTACTGTGAACAAAGTTGGTTTTTGAGTTGGGAGGAGGGTAGAGTGGCGAGTATATACTCCTTGAAATTTTGAGCCGTTACGCCAATTGGACTCGGGCTAAAAGTCACTAGGGGATTTATCCGATATCAAAAAAATTATAATCGTATACTCCCTCCGCTCCAGTTTATGTGACACATTTTCCATATTAATCTATTCCAAAAGAATGACATCTTTATATATGAAAATAATTCAACTTTAAACTTTCCATTTACCATTAATGAGAAGCTTATATAGCTACACAAATGTTATAAATGCTTAAAACCATAAGTTTCAAACATCTTATAGTAATATTATGGCATGTTTAAGACTAGAGGTTTCAAAAGTCTTCTTTTTTCTTAAACTTCGTGCCGAGTCAAACTACGTCATATAAATTGAAACTGAGGGAGAATTGTTTAGCATCTCCACCAAAAGCTCCAAAAGCTTTTCTATTACTGAAGTCAATGTTTTCAAGACACCAACAAAGTTCTACGTATCTTTGGTCACTTTACTTTAGTGCATCATCGGGTCAATTTCTAAGTGCAAGATTGTATTTGTAGGAAATTTTCTTTTATTAACCTTTTTTACGGTAACTCTTCCACAGAAGACCTCTACTCACTCTTTTATATCTAACCTCAAGTTTAACTACCACAGCATACCAAATAAACCACTCAGATTCAAGTTAACAAAAAATCCCAAGATTCCTAAAAGCTAAGAGTCTTATTATCATAATCTTATAATGTATCCTCAAGCTACACCTAATAAGAAATTTTGAATCCTAATATATTCATGTTTTTTCTCATAAATATTAATGCTATTAATACTGTCAACTAGAGAGTACATTTCACTAACATTATTCCAGCAGCATCACAAAAGAGGGTGTCCTCCAAAACCTTCAACAAACCGTGGCTTGTGTTATAAACGAGGAGATACATAAGTGCAACTTCTTTCCTCTACCAAAGAAGATCATAAATAAACGTTTCTCTACTATCATTCTTCCAATTAGTGCCATTATCAATAATAGTACTTAGACGTAAGCACAAACGCAGATTGTTCGCAGAATTAGGAAACGGATATAAATGTTCTTTGAAATCAAACATACCAAATTGAGAGTTGATAAAGCTTGATTAACGTATATAATGAGGTTGAGCTTGTTCTGAAGAGCAACCAAATCACTCCTCTTTAAATTCAACTCCTGCAACTTTCTAGCAGGCCCCACCAAATTAGTATCCAGCAGCCTTATTGTCTCTTTCAATTCCCTGATTCTCTTACACCCTTCAACGATCTTTGAATTCAGATCCTCCAGTTGCCCCTGCGCCTCAAAAAATGAGCTCGAACGCAACGAAATCTCCCTGACCAAGTGCAATTCCACTACATCCAAATACTGCGACAACTTCTCTTGCACAACCAAATTCTCGGCCGTCACGGATTTAAACGTGGCGCCATCCTCTAACTGGAAATCTTCCTTGAAGTACAAAGAGGGCACTTCGCGAAGGCACGCTACGAGAGCATTTTCGCCATTTTGATCGTCCAGGAGGAGGGTGGATTTAGTGTGGGTTTGGATATCGTGAAAACGGGTAAAAGGGTCGGAAAAGGAGGCAATGTAAGGGGTGAAATCGGTTCGGGTTAAATCAGATCCGGGTTTAGGAAGTGGGTTTAGTGGTGCGAATTCAGGAACGACGGGAAGGGATGAGGAAGTGGGCCACCACCATCCATCTGATTTACCGGCGTGTGGATTGTTAAGAATGGATGCTAAACTTTGGTTGTGGCTATTGGCATCGGATACTGATTTGGATAAATATGGTTTTTTGGTACTGCTACTACTTTCGTACCTTCCCGATGATGGGGAAGGCCTTAAATCCATTTTTTTTGTATGTGATCTAATTCAAGAATGTGAGCAGATCTGAAATTCTGATAAGCAGTGTGGATTATGAAGAATTGTCGTTACCGGTTTTGGATCAAACGAATGGAGAGAGGGAGCTGAATGGTGAGGTGGATCTGCGCTCTGCATAGGAAAGGAGGAGTGAGAAGGAGAGCGCCACCCAGTAGGCGGGTAAGGAGGAGTGATGTATTTGGGAAAACGTTGGTGGCAAACGGGACCTGGCTGGTTTGATTTTGGACCCGCCAGTTCAAGACTCTATTCCATTGTAACAAGGAAGAGTTGCATTGCAAATACAAGACTACAAGTAAGAAAATAACTTTACTATAGATGGTTTTGACACACGGATTGATTTTACGGAAAGTCATATTTATTCCTCTACTATGAAAAATAAGCTGTAGTTACCCTTTGATTTAATTTGTTAGGTCTCATTGGTTTGCATTTAATGAATGTCTAAATCATTCTGATCTCAAATATTAAGTGTATTTTCTAAAGTCTGAATCTTACTTATTGAGATCTTAATCTTTTAAGTGTTTTTTTTACTTTACAACCACTTAATAGGTCTGAATAGGCATGTATGATTAAGATCTATAACAAAGACTTAGGTCTCATTTGTTTTCTTAAGATTAAGACGTCTGAATCTGAATACATATCTGAATGTGAAGATGTGTATTAAGATTAAGACATCTGAATCTGAATACACATCTAAATATTAAGCTGTGTATTAAGGTTTGAATACTAAATGATTAAGACCGTTTGTTTTTTAACATCTGAATATATGAAATTTATATTTATTTAAAAATTAATAAATATAAAGTTTAAATAAAATACTAATTAATCTAATGATGGTTGTTCTAGGTAGTAGCTAGTGGTGATTGGTAGCGATAGCGATTATGATTGAGGATGGTGGTGGATGGTGATAGTTAATAATGGTGGGTGGTGTTTGTGGTTGTGATTGAGGAAGGTGATGATAGGTGGCGGAAGTTTATAATGGTGGACAATGCTAGCTATGGTGATTGATGGTGATGGGGTAGTTGGTTGTGGTAGTTAAGGTGGGTGGGTATGTAGTTATTGTTAAGGATGATGGTGGTGGGGGTGGTGGATGGTGGTAGTGGCGGCGGCTATGATTGAAGATGGCGGTGGCAGTGGCGGTGGCGGTGGTAGTAGTTGATAATGGTAGGCGGTGGCGGCAACATGTAATGAATGGGGATGATAGCATCTTAATAAAATTAAGGCTTTGTTATAGATCTTAATCATACATATCTATCCAGACTCATTAAGTGGTTCTAAAGTATAAAAACAAACATACTTAATGATTAAGATCTAAACGGTAATGATTTGGACCTTAAAAACAAACGCACTTAATATCAGAGATCTGAATGATTAAGATTTAGATCTCCATTAAGTACAAACAAATAAGGCCCACCTCATTTGTTTTATTTAAAATTAAGACGTATGAATCTAAATACACATCTGAATATCAAGATATGTATTAAGACTCAGACATATGAATCTGAATATACAATTGAATATTAAGATGTGTATTAAGATCTTAATACTAAATGATTAAGACTGTTTGATTTTTAACATCTGAATATATAAAATTATCTTTATATAAAAATAATAAACATAAAATTCAAATGAAATATTAATTAATCTAATATTCTATTAATAAAATATATTTTTTTTTAAATATGGCACTTGCTAGTGGTTATGGCTAACAGTGGTGCTTGTGAATGCCGACTAGAGGCAGTGGTTGTTGGTAGTTTTGATTAATGTGGTGATTCAAGGTATAGCTAGTGGTGATTAGTATTGGTGGCGATTATGATTGATGATAGTGGCGGTGAATGGTGATAGATAATAATGGCATGTGGTGGTGGTAGTTGTGATTGAGGAAGGTGGTGGTGGGTAGTGATAGTTTATAATGATGGGCAGTGTCGTTTATGGTTGTTGATGGTGATGGAGTAGTTAGTTGTGGTAGTTAAGGTGAATAAGTGTTGGTTGTGGTTGAGAATGATGATGGTGAGAACGGTGGGGATGGTGGTAGTGGTGTTGGCATAGTGGTAGTTGATAAAGGTAGGCGACAACTAATAATGAATATGGATGATAGAGGAAGCTTAGCTAATATTCACCTTGTACTCAACATCCACATCTTAATGAAATTAGGTCTCATTTATTTGCACTTAACGGAGGTCTAAATCTTAATCATTCAAATCTCATATATTAAGCGCATTTATTTTTGAAGTCCAAATCTTATTTATTCATATCTTAATCTTTAAGTGTGTTTATTTTTTTTTACTATACAATCACTTAATGGGTCTGAATAGGCATGTATGATTAAGATCTACAACAGAAACTTCAAGGCCTCATTTGTTTTTTTAAGAGTAAGACGTCTGAAATCTGAATACACATCTGAATATTAAAATGTGTATTAAGATCTGAATACTAAATGATTAAGAATGTTTGATTTTTAACATCTGAATGTATAAAATTATTTTTATATGAAATTAATAAACATAAAATTCAAATGAAATACTAATTAATCTAATATTCTATCAATAAAATATATAATTTTTTTTAAAATATGGTATTTGTTGATAGTAATGGCTAACAATGGTGCTTGTGAATGCCGACTAGAGACAGTGGTTGGTGGTAATTTTGGTCAATAGTGGTGGTTCAGGATAGTAGCTAGTGGTGATTAGTAGTGATGGTGTGATTGAGGATAGTGGTGGTGGATGGTGATAGTTAATAATGGCAAGTGGTGGTGGTAGTTGCGATTGAGGAAGGTGGTGGTAGTTTATAATGATGAGCAGTGTCGACTATGGTTGTTGACGGTGATCGGGTGGTTAGTTAAGGTGAATGAGTGTTGGTTGTGGTTGAGAATGATGGTGGTAAGAGTGGTGAGGATGATGGGTGGTGTAGTAGATAATGGCGATGACTATGATTGAGGATGATGGTGGCGATATGGTGATAGTTGATAATAGTAGGCAACAGTTAATAATGAATATGGATGATAACATCTTAATGAAATTAAGTATAATTATCCTTACCATCATACTTTTGGACCATATTTTTCACCCACCCTTTAAATACTTCTTTTGAACTTTTAAAAATCCATGTGGCAAGACCTGATTCAATATAAAAACCCATCCCATTTTCTAATTAAAAACCGACCCGACCCGACCCAGATCCACTCCTCTTTCTCACCATCACTGTCCGACCCAGGTCCACGCCTCTTCCTCACTATCGATAAAGATGATAAAAGTTTTTACCTAATGTAAGTCCTTATTTGAAATATTAAAAATATGAAATGGGAAAGGAAAGAATTTTAAGCAAACATATTTCAGTCCAAATGTTTATTGATTATTATTAGTATACTTCTCTACATGTCATGTACAAAGCAGTTAATAACTGAAAGTTACTTCTAGCTATGGTGCTTTTCTTCTTCACTATGATTCCTAATTTATGTAACAAAGGTTTTTTTTGTCACGACCCTAAATCACCCCGGCTGTAATGGTGCCTATCGCAGTACTAGGCAAGCCGATTCGACATTTATAACATAAACATGTCTTTTCCTTATTTCATTTACTAATCATATATTATCATAAATCTTTTGTTTAGACATTTCAAAACAAGCGGAACAATTTTGCAAAACATAAACCACTGGTCGATCCCGGTATCACTAGTTATGAGCTACTAAAATACAATCGGATACTGTCTACTCAATACAAGATGAGTCTGATAGATACAAATACTAAAAGATAGAAGGAGAAAAGCAAGGCGGCGGACGTTGAACAACTACCTTGCTAACTCCGGAATGCTCTGAAGATAAGGAACATCTCTCACTCGGATGCTCTGGCACCTGGATCCGCACACAAGGTGCAGGGAGTAAGGTAAGTACGCCAACTCAGTAAGTAACCATTATAAATAAAGGATGAGTGTAGTGCCGAGCATTTAAAATCATATACATTTCATAACATAGAATCTCAATGAAAATAACAAAGTCAAATCAGTAATTCAATTTCCGAACATCTCATAAAAACTCCAATTTCGATGAAAGTTATTTAATTTTTTTTTAGCATTTTTCAATAAAGGCTCGGTATGAAAAAAGAGTGAAAACCATAATTTCATTAAAGAAGTCCCTCGGGCAAAGTATCACTCATATATTTAGCCCTTCGGGCAAGCATCTCAGTCACTCATGACTCAACTTTCATCAATCAGCGCTCACACTCAATAGGTACCACTCAATAGATATCTCATAATAATAATTGTTGCGGCGTGCAGCCCGATTAGTAAATATATATAGTCGACTGCGCTCACTGGGGGTGTGCAGACAGTTATTATTATGAGATATATATATATATATATATATATATATATATATATATATATATATATATATATATATATATAGCTGCGGTGTGCACCCCGATCCATAAATATATAATCCTTACCATCAGGCCCTTGGCCTTTCTCAGTCATCAACCTCACAGTCACTCGGGCATTTCAGTGAAAAATCAGGGAACTCAGCCCAAATAGTTTTCATATATTTAAAAGTAGAGTAATTAAACTGAATCAAACAATAAACAAGTAAAAATCATGACTGAAGATATACTTTCAAATCAAAACAACGAGAGGATTGTAGTAAAATACCCTTGAGGGTTCAAACAGTACGACACAAGGCCCCAAACATGGCATTTAGCCCAAGTTAACAAAATTATTTCTAAACACAGAGATTTCAAATAGGGTTTATCAAAATATGCAACTCTACAGTTGTCACAGGACGGACCAAGTCATAATCCCTATCGGTGCATGCTCATACGCCTGTCACCTAGCATGTGTGTCACCTCATTTATAAAAACAGTACGAAATTCTGGGGTTTCATACCCTCAGGTCTAGATTTACAATCGTTACTTATCTCGACCAAGCCAAAATCCTACTTCGCGATGCCTTTGCCCCTCAAATCGAACTCTGGATGCGCCGAATCTAGCCATAAACAATTCTATACAATCAACAGGGGCTAAATGAATTTATCCCATAAGAAAATGCTAAGCTTAAAACCAAAAGTCAAAAAGTTAACTCAAAAGACGGGCCTATCGCGCCCCTTTTTTTCTCGCAAAAATCATGTTTGTGACATTTGGGAAACAACTCATTCCCTTTCGAGAATTGGGTTTTGAATTGAAGAGACGCCACCTAATGATTAAAGTGCATTAGGACACTAGGAGGGGTTTGTTTTGAGTAACCAGAGATTGGGTAAGGGCTTGAAATTATCCCAAGGGGAAGGTGTTAGGCACCCCTCAGGATCCACTAGTGTGGTTCCCGGCCAAGCTATAGTTGTGACTTAAGTGCAAATAACACATAGGCAAATAAAGGCTTCAAATAAGAAGGGATTTTCATGTAATGGTTACAAATAAACAAAAGTAAGAAAAAGGAACTAAAAAGAGTTGATTTTCGTAAAAGATATGGTTTAAAAAGATTTAAAAGAAACAAAGAAAACAAAGGGAAGGGGGGTCCTAGGTTTATTAATAATATGGATCACCCCACACAACATCCGGTAATCACTCCTCAGTGAGGGGCTACACGTGATGTTATCGCGTGGTCATCATATCTATGTCTACCCTTTTCCACCCCGTTAAGGTATTAAAGCGCAGAATGGTCTCATTTACTTATTGCATGTTATTACCCGCCCCAATCCTATCAGTCCCGGAGGCACTTGGGACTACTAATCCTAGAGGGAGGAGGTATTGGGATTATTTGTGGTTTCAAAAGGTAAAATACTAAGGCGACAAAAAAAAAACACATAACAAGTTTGGGAAAGCATATAAACAAATAAAAGGGCTCAAACATACCTCTTTTAAACCAAAGAAAGCACATAATGTAGCATGACTTGCATGTATTGTTTAGGGTCTGATTAAAACTTAAACGGTAGAGGCAGATTAATTTATTACATAGTTCAGATAAGAAGCCCGAATCAGGCCTGTCTGCTGGTTGTAGCTGATAAAAAGTCTGATTCAATTTATAAACTTTCACCCTATGGCTTGCCTAAGTGTTAGACGAAGACCTCTATAGGCATGATATCTACTGATTCCAAAAACAATGAAATAAACATGAATACATACTAATTTGAGAAAATCGTCTGTTATTAAAGAAAGGCAAGTTTTAACAAAAGAGCATGCGTCATTGTTACTGGTTTTAGACCTATAAGCGAGTGAAACGATTCAAATTCGATTAAGGCTCCTATAGGCATGCTTTCTATGTGTTGTCGATTTTGGACACTCTTATAAACGTAGTAAAAAATGCAGAAACCTTATAGGCATGACATCTAGATGCTGAATTTTGTTTAAAGCCTATGAACATGATATCTAATTGTAGTTGATTATTTAAGACCTATGAACATGTTTGCCTGATGCGGAATGCATATGCAAGATTCAGAAAGAACCTATAGGCAGGGTATCTACATGATGTGCAGAAATTTAGAAATTCCTATAGGCAGGATATCTATATGCTATGCAGAAGTTCAAAAATAAACTATAGGCATGGTAGCTATATGAGAATGCAAGATTCCTACAAACATGGTATCTATGCAGAAATTCTTATAGACATGGTATCTAGACGCGAATGCAAGATTCCTATAGATATGGTGTCTATATGAGAATGCAGAAATTCATAACTCCTATATGCAGGTTATCTACCCCTTTTGCATACATAGTTACCCTCCCTCTTTACTTACCTCCCCCAAAAGTTTTATTACAAAATTATTACAACCTAGAAAAAGTAAAGTAAAGGAAAAATATATCAGAAATTAAAAATTACAACTAAGGAGAGCATGATTCAGACTTCCTGTCTAAAGTATGAAGTAAATCAACTCCAAGAGATCATATTTCAAAGCCTTTCTCCTATTTGGGGTGTGTCAGAGTTCCCTAAGAGTCTAATATGAACTCCGGGCAGTGCTTACACCCAAATGTATCACGGATTGAGCCATAGTGCAGTGTGGAAGGGCCAACCCTCAGGTGTCCAAGTTCAGAGGGAGCTCGAGGTCCCAAGGCAAGGCTCACAAGAGGGGGGCAGAACTTAGGGACTAAGAGAGAGTGCAAGTGCAGAAGTAGGATTCTAAAAGGGGAAAAGGGAAAAGGGAAGCAGCTCACATCATTATACATAAGGGTATAGGGGAATGGGAAGTTGCAAGAGGCAACAGAAAAGCGGGCTGAAGGGCATACCCAGCAATGGGAGTTGCGGGCACACCCTCTGGCCTGTTTGCTTAGAGGTCAAGACCCCAGTGGTTCAAACTTAATTCATGGACAACAACTTGCATTGCCATGCCTTAAGTCACCACTCAAAACACATAGGGGTGATAGAGGAATGGGGGTTCATAACAAAACACATATAAGGAAATCAGCATGCTAATTTAAGTGCTGAGATATACAGAAATATCATACGGACATAGATACAAAAGCAGTGATTACAGATTGTTGTGGTGCTAAGAATTAAATCAGGACATACCAGTTTTCAGGGAAAGCAGTAAGTCTTGTAAAATAGCCCACAACGCAGTCAATAGGAGAATATTATTATGAGAGAGTGTGAGTTCAGAAGGATTATGATGTTGTAGCATGTGAAGAGGGTTGTGCCTTTTATAGTGTAAAAATCAGGCAGAAATAAGGCAAGAAAAACAGTTAAGGAACTGATTGTCAATCAATTACATAAGGCTTCCCTTAATTAAGGGATTCAGATTCAAACGGGTGAAAACCATTTATGGAAAGAAATTGAGTAAGCACTTTGTGCACAACATGCAATCAGGGGCAAATACATAAAAAGTTATTTAAGGACAAGGTTTTGAAATACACGGTTTGTGCAAATAAGGTAAGCAAATCAATTAACAAATAGTAAATCAAAAGAGTCTAAGATTTTGCATGAATGAACCGAGTCAGAAAAGATGAAGAATGGTTTTAACTTAGGCCGAGTAACAGGGAGAATCAACAAACAATGGAAAGAAATCAATCAAGCCATATTCAGAAGGAAGTTTGCACTAATTGCAAATTTGAAAACCATTTAGAGGAAAATTCATCATATATAAGGAGCATGTGAGCATGAAAGAAGAATGTCATGTAAATCAGTAGAAAAAATCCAGTGTAGAAGGGTTTAGCAAAAAGTTCAGCATTGTATGAAAACAAAGATGTCCAAACTCAGTTTAGAGACTCAAAGTTAGTATGAAAGAGTTAAGGGTTCTAAAATAAAACCCTAGTTCAATCAAACCTCGGCATAACCCCAAAATTCTAGGGTTTCCACCTTGAATCAAGTACAGAGATGAGGAGGCAAGTAGTCAGATCGAAACATGTTTAGAGGTTTCAGAAAAGAACTGAAACTTCTAACATGCTTCTTCCAGCAACAGAACTCATGAATAGCTTGTAAATACAGTAGAGGGGTTCAAGGGAAATAGAGTAAAGAAACTAATTCGAAACATGATGAGAAAAGACTGATAAGAACAGTAGAAGAGAGCATGCTTAAGAAGATCCTTTTAAAAGAAACTTAAACAAAGTTAAATACAAGAAAAATAGTAAGAGCACTTAAGAACACGTCAGAAGAATACAGTAGGCGAAACATATTAGAACATAGTAGAAGAAAATAGCAGGAGGTAGTAGAAAAGCATACCCGAGCATAGTATAGAAAACACAGTAGAAGAACATACAAGAACAGAACATAGAAAGCACAGTAGAAGAACATACATGATTGAAAGAAAACATAGAACACAGTAGAGGAAAATACACACAAAAGAAAAGGAAAAGAAAGTCAGATAAACACTTAAGCATTTTTAGAAAACCTTAAATCGTAAAAGAAAGACTTTGAAAAGTAATTTTCGAAAGAAAAGATAGGGAGATCGTTTGAAAACTCAAAGAGAGCACAAATACACAACAGATCTAAAGAGATCGGAGAAAACCTTAAAGGGTTAGGGTTTTAGAAAAACCCTAGAAATGAGAAAGGCTTTGAAAAGGTCATCAATCTGAGTCAGAGAGGTCAGAACCAGGCTCAAAACACCATGGTACACCGGAGCAAGGCCGACGATGACTCTAGAACCTTGAATCGGCAGAGGTCTGGGTGCAAACCTTCGAGGCCAGGCCTTGAATCTTTAGAGATCAAGTGTGTAAGAGCAACATGAGGTAGGTATAAGACTCCCATAGCCCTAGAAGCAATGTATTCCGGTGGATTTCAGGGTGGAAGCGGTGAGAGGCGGCTAGGGTTCTGAGAAAACTCAAGAGAGTTTGAGAGAGTGCAGGTTTCAGAGGCGGCTGGGGTTGTGAAATGGTTAGGGTTAGGGGGTAGGTCGGGATTAAATAGGAAAGAGTATTTGGTGGCCGTTGATCATTTTGATCAACGGCCTGGATTAATTGAGTAGGTGGGGCGGTTTAATAGGGTTGGGTTTGGATCGGTTCAAACAGGGATTGGGTCAAGATAATTGGGTTCAATTGGAGGTTCAAATAAGGCTAAAATTGAAATAAACGGGGCTAACATTTAAATAGACATTTTCCCTTATTTATTTTATAAAAAATAGTAAAATAATTTCTGGAAATAAATTAAAGGTACTAAAATGATTAATAATACGTAATTATCAAATAAAAAATACTGGAGTCAATTTTATAATTATGAAAACAATTAAATCTTAAAATAGGCTAATATCGCAATTATACGCAATTTAGCTTTACAAATACTAAACAAATTTGTAAAAATATGAAAAATTATGCCAACTATATTTTAATATAAATATAATAATCCAATAAGTGAATCACCTAAAATAATAATTTTGGGATAATTATTGGGTTTTTCTTGATAAAATAGGGCAATAAATAGATTTAAGAATCTATAAAAATTAAGAGAAAAATAGTAAAACCTTGGGACATACTTATATATGCATATACCTGCTATTTTGAAAGTATTTTGCATATAAAAATATACAGGAAAAAATTGGGTATCAACAGCTGCCCCTCTTTATCCGGAAAGGATGAAAGAGTTATCGTGTAAAGATATGATGGGCAATTTTGACCGAACGGAATGGTTTGAAGAATTTGACTGAGCTCTGGTTCCTAAGCTACCTACGTATCCCTGGTCTTACAGGAATCAGGCCATATGTAGTCCAGGATCCGTCAGTGGAATATGCCGATGGAGATTTTCTAAGACGGACGCGATATTTGGGTTAGGATGGATGGTTAAAGTCTAATAGGGCTGGGGGAACTAGAGCGGGATTGCTCCTGCTGAGATGGTCGTTGCTTATCGGTTTACCTGCAAATGAACCATATGTTGTGCGGAAATTTAAACATGATGCAAGTTCCCGTCAGACCATGAAATGTTGTCTTTGGACGGTTAGGATGACATCCTCAGACCATGACGTCTTGGGACATGAAGCGTATAATAAGTATTTGCAGGCCATGAAATGGTGCTCTCGGGCTATGAGAATGATGCCTCCGAATTATGACGCATTTGAATAATGATATGCAAAAGATAAAAGGGGTCCTCAGGCCATGGCATGGCGTTCTCGGGCTATGAAAATGGTGTCTCCGAACAATGACGCCTTCAGATGATTTGGCGATCTTTCAGCCCATGCAAGATGTAAATGAAGTGGCGATCTTTCAGCCAATGCAAAATGTAAATAAAGTGGCGATCTTTCAACCGATGCAAGATGTAAATGAAGTGGCGATCTTTCAGCCATGCAAGATGTAAATGAAGTGGCGATCTTTCAGCCATGCAAGATGTAAATGAAGTGGCGATCTTTCAGCCGATGCAAGATGTAAATGAAGTGGAGATCTTTCAGCCATGCAAGATGTAAATGAAGTGGCGATCTTTCAGCCATGCAAGATGTAAATAAAGTGGCAATCTTTTAGCCGATGCAAGATGTAAATAAAGTGGCGATCTTTCAGCCGATGCAAAATGTAAATAAAGTGTCGATCTTTCAGCCATGCAAGACGTAAATGAAGTGACGATCTTTCAGCCATGCAAGATAGAGGTAGAGCTTAGCCTCGGAAGGTAGAATGGTAGTCCTATGCAATGTAGAGAATGCAAATGGAGACAAAGCTTAGTCTCGGAAGGCAGAATGGTAGCCTTATGCAATGCAGAGAATGCAGATGGAGGTAGAGCTTAACCTCGAAAGGCAGAATGGTAGCCTTATGCAATACAGAGAATGCAGATGGAGGTAGATCTTAACCTCGGAAGGCAGAATGGTAGCCTTATGCAATGCAGAGAATGCATATGGAGGTAGAGCTTAACTTCGGAGGGTAGAATGGTAGCCTTACGCAATGCAAAGAATGCAGATGGAGGTAGAGCTTAACCTCGAAAGGCAGAATAGTAGCCTTATGCAATGTAGAGAATGCAGATGGAGGTAGAGCTTAACCTCGGAAGGCAGAATGGTAGCCTTATGCAGGAAGTAAAAATGGCAAATGGCAATAGAGTTTTCTTAGCTGATAGTGGATTGCGGGTATCGTGATTGTTGGGGATATTGTGCCTACTAGGGACACTGTTGTGTGGATAGCAGTTGCGAGCATGTGCAGCGGCTCGGAGAGTTGTATTCCTGAACTTTGTGAGTGAGCGTATAGTATATTTGATGATTTTGCAACTCAAGTGCCTGCATCCAAAGAAAAATCGTGAGTTTGTAAAGGGGAAAAAGTTAGTTCGTATCCCCACTGGCCTTGCTTAACCTGCTCGGCTTTGATCTGGTGATATTGTACGTATCACTGGGGTAGCGTTGCTAAACAAGGCAATTTTAGTAATAAACATGCGTGATCTAAAAGCATAACATAATTGCATAATTAAGAATAATTTTCTTTAGATGAACCGGCGACTGCGACGTGGTTCAAGACATTGCAACTTTGCTTGCTCCGGAATTTTGAGGAGGACACCCTCAAAATTCTGCCCCAGTTTACTGGGCTGCTGCTCCTGATGGCTGTTAATGATAAATGGCTGGAATCGACTTCGGAATTTTGAGGGTCCTCCTCAAAATTCTGCCCCAGTTTCCAATAACGGGGGAAATGGAAATTTTATTGAATTGTGACTGAACCCATAGGGCTGCCTACGTATCCCCTCTTAAACGGGAATCAGGTCAGGCGTAGTTCAAATTACATCATAAAAGAAAACATAAAGGTTACACATAGTATCGCTTGACTGTATTTGAATTGATCGACTTTGGCTAGACTTATCCGTCCATTTCTACAAGTATGAGGGCTCCTCTTGTTAGAACCCGATGAACTATGTACGAACCCTGCCAGTTGGGAGAGAATTTCCCTTTGGCTTCATCTTGATGTGGAAAGATTTTCTTTAACATCAGCTGCCCCGGTGTGAACTGTCTCGGCTTGACTTTTTTGTTGAAGGCTCTGGACATTCTGTTCTGATAGAGCTGATCGTGGCAAACTGCATTCATTTTCTTTCTGTCTATAAGAGCTAGCTGCTCGTAACGACTTTTCACCCATTTTGCGTCATCGAGCTCTGCTTCCTGTATAATCATCACGGAAGAAATTTCCACCTCGACGGGAATGACTACCTCTGTACCGTAAACCAGCATATAGGGGATTGCCCCAGTTGATGTGCAGATTGTGGTGCGGTACCCCAATAAAGCAAATGATAACTTCTCGTGCCACTGTTTATGCTTCTCTATCATTTTCCTCAATATCTTCTTGATATTCTTATTGGCGGCTTCTATGGCTCCGTTTATCTTAGGTCTGTAGGCTATATAATTCTTGTGTTTGATCTTGAAGGTTTCACACATGGCTTTTATCAGGTCACTGTTGAGGTTGGAACCATTATCAATGACAATTGACTCCGGGATCCTGAACCGGCAAACGATACGGTCGCGGACGAAATCTGCCACGACTTTCTTTGTCACTGCTCTGTAAGATGCTGCTTCAACCCGTTTGGTGAAATAATTAATTGCTACTAGGATAAACCTGTGCCCGTTTGATGCGGTAGGTTCGATTGGTCCGATAACATCCATTCCCGAGGCGGCGAACGACCACAACGAGCTTGTTGCATTAAGCTCATTTGGAGGTACTTTTATCATGTCTGCATGTATCTGGCAGCAGTGGCACTTTTGGACATACTAGATGCAGTCTGTTTCCATAGTCATCCAAAAGTAACCAGCTCGGAGTATTTTGTTTGCTAAAACAAAGCCATTCATATGTGGACCACAGGTACCTGCATTTCCTCTAATATCCTGGATGCTTCCTTTGTGTCGACACACCTTAATAATCCCAAATCAGGAGTCCTCCTGTATAGGATTCCTCCGTTGTGAAAGAAATTGTTGGATAACCTCCGAAGCATGCACTTCTGAATAGCGTTTGCGAGCTCTGGGTATTCTCCTTTTGCCAAGTATTCCTTGATATCATAAAACTAAGGCTTTCCGTCTGCTTCTTCTTCGATATGAGCATAGTAAGCTGGCTGATTATGGATCTTTACCGAAATGGGATCAATGAAATTCTTGTCTGGATGCCGTATCATGGATGATAGGGTAGCCAGTGCATCAGCAAATTCATTCTGGACCCTGGGAACATGCTGGAATTCTGTCTTTGTGAACCTCTTTCTCAACTCCTGTACATGATGCAGATAAGGGAGTATCTTGGAGTTCTTGGTCGCACATTCTTCTCGGATCTGATGTATAAACAAGTCTGAATCCCCAATTATTAGAAACTCTTGGATGTTCATGTCAATGGCCATCTTGAGCCCTAAGATGCAAGCTTCGTACTCGATCATGTTGTTAGTGCATGGGAACCTGAGCTTGACAGATACCGGATAATGTTGACCGGTTTCTGATACTAGGACTGCTCCTATGCCAGCTCCTTTGAAATTTGCTGCTCCATCGAAAAACATTCTCTAACCGTCATATAATTATGCAATGTCTTCTCCTATGAATGATATCTCTTTGTCAGAAAAATACATTTTCAGGGGTTCGTATTCTCTGTCTACGGGATTTTCAGCAAGGTGATCTGCTAGTGCCTGTCCCTTGATTGCCTTTTGAGTAACGTAGACAATATCAAATTCACTCAACAGGATTTGCCACTTGGCTAGCTTTCTAGTGGGCATGAGCTTCTGAAAGATATACTTCATGGGATCCATTCTTGATATGAGATATGTAGTATATGCACAGAAGTAGTGCCTCAACTTTTGAGCTACCCAAGTCAAAGCACAACAAGTGCGCCCTAACAGAGAATACCGAGCCTCTTATGGGGTGAACTTCTTACTGAGGTAATAGATGGCCTGCTCCTTCCTCCCTATTTCATCATGCTGCCCCAGAACACAATCGAACGCTCCATCCAATATTGCAAGGTAGAGTAGTAGAGGTCTACCTGGCTCAGGCGGAACTAAGACTGGTGGTGTTGATAGGTACTCCTTGATTCTGTCAAAAACTTTTTGGCAATCAACAGTCTATGTGGTAGCGGTGTCCTTCTTTAACATCTTAAAGATCGGCTCACAGATGACCGTAGATTATGCTATGAACCAGTTGATGTAGTTAAGTCTTCCCAGGAAGCTCATTACGTCCTTCTTGTTCTTTGGCGGTAGTAGTTCTTGAATAGCTTTGACCTTAGATGGATCCAGTTCTATCCCGCGGTGACTCACAATGAACCCAAGTAGTTTTCCGGCAGGAACCCCAAATGCACATTTTGCGGGATTCAGTTTCAGGTTGTATCTTCTCAGTATGTTGAAGAACTTCCTCAAATCTTCCATGTGGTCAGTGGCTTTCTTGGACTTTATGATGACATCATCTACATACACCTCAATCTCCTTGTGTATCATATCATGGAAGATAGTAGTCATGACCCTCATGTAGGTGGCCCCTACATTCTTTAACCCGAATGGCATCATCTTGTAGCAGTACATCCCCCACGACGTTTATCTTCTTCGTCCATCCAGATCTGATGATATCCAGTGAAGCAATCAACAAATGACTGCAACTCATGCTTGACACAATTGTCGATCAGGATGTGTATGTTCGGCAAGGGGAAGTCGTCCTTTAGACTGGCCTGATTGAGATCCCGGTAGTCGACACAGACTCCGACCTTCCCATCCTTCTTCGGCACCGGCACAATATTGGCTAACCATGTCGGATATTCTACTACCCTGAGGACCTTAGCTTTGACCTGCTTAGTGGCTTCTTCCTTGATTTTCAGACTCATGTCGGGTTTAAACTTTCTGAGCTTCTATTTTACCGGTGGACATGTCGGATCAGTTGGCAGTTTGTGGGCCACAATGGATGTACTTAGAAAAATCATGTCATCATATGACTAGGCGAATATGTCCTCATATTCCTTCAGAAATTCTGTGTTTCTTCCTTTTCTGACGGTGACAAATGAACGCTGATCCGAGTTTCTTTGATATTTTCTGCATTCCTAGGTTAACAATCTCGGTCTCGTCCAGGTTGAACTTAGGTCTGTTCTTAAAATTTTCAAACTCTTTAACAATCTCTTCCAGTATATCATATTCCTCTAAATCTATGTCCGTTTGTTGTGTTGTCTCGTTGGATGTCACAACCATTGGTTCATCAAGATAGGTAATAGTAATGTTGTATAAGTAAAGTAATGAGAGAAAATAATAAGAGTAAGATTTGTAAGGAAACCGAAATGCTTTGATAAATTTCATAACTGTTTTGAACATTGGAAGATCTTATTGCGAAAATTCAAAAATGCGAAAGGAAAATCAAATAGTAAAAATAAAAGATAGTGCATGGTGCTTTGTTTAGCCTTGCTACCCCGAGGCTTTTCGAGCTCTGGTGGTTCTGATGGTCCAATTGTTGAGGCATGCTCCTCGGCTTACGGCCTGTATGGAAGGGCCTTCCTCCCCTTCCTCCTCGAAAATGACACAGCAATCCATGTCATCATCTTTAAGAACAAATTCCTTACTGTTACCAGTGCTTCCTCTTCTTCCGACCCATAGATAACATCGGCCGGCTGGAAAGTCTGCTCCAAATATGGTATTGGATGCTCCAGCGGGTAGTATGGACCGCGCCACAGTGGCGACCAGTTATTGAATTCCTCCCAAGTATACTCGTATCCCAGACCGAAAGTAGTGCCGTGTTTCTTCAGTTTGATTGGCTTGGCGATTCCTTGGAGGTTCTTGACAAGTCCCTTGCCAGGCTCATATCCGCTCTAGTTTAATATTCTTTCAATTTTGTTGTCCCACCATTTGTCTTTGTCAACGGCGTTGACTCGCTCAATGTGGTGATAGGTTTCCCCACCTATCTTTCTCCTTCCTCTAATCGCTGGGATGGGTATATGGGATTGCTACCGTCGCCGTGAATGATCACCTCTTGGTGGTTCCACTCAAATTTCACTGCCTGATGTAGTGTCGATGCTACGGCTCCAGCGGCATGAATCCACGGTCGTCCCAACAACAAGTTGTAAGATGCTGGCACGTCTATAACCTGAAAATCAACATCGAACCAAGTAGGCCCCATTTGCAAACACAGGCTGATTTCCCCAATGGTGAATCTTTGGGAACCGTCGAAAGCTTTGATGTTGATGGCCCCATCCTTGATCTCATGCAGACCCTTTCCCAATGTTCTGAGTGTTACCAATGGACAAATATTGAGGCTGGACCCTCCATCAATAAGGACCCTAGTGATAAAATAATCTTCGCATTGCACGGTGATGTGCAACGCTTTGTTGTGACTCAACCCTTCTAGTGGCAGCTCATCTTCATGAAAAGTGATCTTGTGACTTTCCAATACCTGCCCTACCATGTTTGCCATTTCTCCTCCAGTGATGTTTCTTTTTACATATGCCTCACTCAGCACCTTCAACAAGGCATTCTTATGTACATCGGAACATTGCACCAAAGCTAGGATAGAAATCTGTGCTGGTGTTTTGTTCAGCTGATCAATGACTGAGTATTCCTTGGCTTGTATCTTTCTCCAAAGATCATCGGGCCCGATTTCAGTGATGGTCGGCCGACCAAAGGCCTGCTTACTCAACTCAGCTAAATGCTCCGGAGTATAAACCCTGCCCGTTCTTGTCATACCCTGTGCCGCAACTGTTTCCCCGAATTTAGCTTTCCCTTTCCTTCTCGCCTCGGCTGTGTAATCCCAAGGTATGGCATTTGTATGGAACGATGTTATGGCCAACATTGTTACTGGGATGGGCACCTTTACTCCGAATGGAGCATGTATTTTGGAGGGTAAAATTGCAACTTCAAACGGTGCGGGTGCATTTGTTGGAGACCCAAACTCGACTTCAATTGGTGTTGGTGTCTTTGTAGGGGGTGGTGCTTCAAATTCAAGTGGTACAGACATGTTTACCTCGGCATCCCTAGAAGGCTGAATCTGGACTACGATTGGATTGAGGGTGACTATCGGTTTCTTTGGTTCGTCACCTTCTGTGATTAAACCGATCGATCCTTTGGGATCCCAATCATTCTCTATTTCAATCATGTGAACACCTCCACCTTTATGGTCCGACAGAGGGTTGTTGCGAACATTCGGAGTAGGCTCCTTTGCTACAATGATCTTGTTATCGATCAGAGGCTGGATCTTATCTTTCAGAGAGCGACATTCATCAATGGTATGTCCTTTCATGCCGGAATGGTATGCACAGGATTTATTTGGATTGACCCACTGAGAAGGGTTTTCAGGGGTTATAACAGGGATATGGGTGACATAACCAGCAGCTTTGAGCCTTTCGTACAGCTGGTCAATCGGTTCAGCAATGGCGGTATACTGTTTGGGGGGTCTACGGTCGAAATTTGGTCGAGGTCTAGGAAAGTTTTGACGTGTGGGAGGTGATTGATAGTGGGATGGCTGAGCATTGTAGGCTTGGTAGACATGTGCGGGTTGGGAATATCTGGGTGAAGAAGGTTGATATGTAGGAGGTGGGGGTGATTGCTAAGTAGGTGATGGAGCTTGGTAATTCGGGGTAGGCTGATATGTGAGTGGAGGTATCAGATAGGCTTGGTATTTGATAGGGGATTTGGCTCTTTGTGCAACCATTACAGCACCTACATCCCTTTTCTTGGACGCACCACCAGACTATAAAGCCTTATTGGTAGCTTTCAAAGCTTCAAAGTTTGTAACCATATCACTTTTGATGCCTTCCTCAATCTTTTCCCCTAGCTTGATGATGTCGGAAAATTTCTGGCTCTCAATCAACATTAGCCTTTCATAGTACTGTGGGTCTTGAGCCCAGACAAAAAACTTGTTCATTTGTTCTTCTTCTAAAGCAGGTCTGACCTTAGCAGCTTCTGATCTCCAGCTAGTGTCATACTCGCAGAATGTTTCTGTGGGCTTCTTCTTTAAGTTCTGGATATATAACACATCTGGTGAATTTTCTGTGTTAAACCTGAACCTGTCCATAAAGTCGGACGCCATACTTACCCAGTTCGACCATTTCTTTGGGTCTTGGCTAATGTACCAAGATAGAGCATCTCCCTTCAGACTCCTCGTGAAAAGCTTCATGCGAATCCTTTCGTCTTTCCCTACTCCGACCATCTTGTCACAGTATGTTCTCAAGTGGACTCTCGAATCCCCTGTACCATCAAACATCTCGAACTTAGGAGGTTTGTACCCCTCGAGCAGTTTGACATCTGGTTGTATGCAAATATCTTCGTAGTTCGACCCTTCAATCCCCTTACTTTCTTCGATACCCTGAATTCGACTAGTCAATCTCTTGAGTTCCGCAACCAGGTTCCTGATGAGTGAGTCTTTATCATTAGACTCGGGTGTGCTTGAGACAGGTTGGGTGGAGGATGACATGGTTTCCACATATATGGGGTGTTATGGTGGAAATGGTCATTTGTGGAATTAAGAGGTTTTGGGATGAGTAGTGGAGTGTGGCAAGTATTGCAGTGTTGGTGAGGAGCGGGATGGTTTTGTGGTTTTGGTATGTTTTGTGGAGGCGTCAAGTTCTGAGCATTTGGAAAATTGATATTTGGAGTGGTGAGGGAAACTGACAAGTTTGCCAGATTCCGAACCTGATCAAGTTCCTCCTGAAATTTCACCAGTTTCTGCTCGAGTTGGGATGCACTTTCTTAGGAGACCTGAGCACCATGAGTGACCTCTACCCATTCAGTTGAGTTTTTCTTTCTGGTGTTGTTCAAATCCTCCATCTTTCCTTTGTTCTTACTTCTGATAGGACTAGGAGGAGGAGTGGGTGAAGGGCCCTTTGATCTTGTGGACTATGATGACGATGCCAGAGTGCACAAACTAGCCTTTGGGGAGGGGAGTAAAGTAAAAACAAAAAGGTAACAAGTCAGTGGGGATTATAAGAAAGTGTTGCGATATTTAAACACATAGTGCAAGAATGTAAATTGCGTCTTAATTTGGGAGCCTCGTTGTGCCCGAGGTAGGCCTAGCGACAAATTGATTTGGAGAACTTAGAATGCTAAATGCCTCATTTTATCGATAAAAAGTAGACGAATCCCAAAACGACACTAAATAACAAGGAATAAAATGTCACTAGTGGCCATTGGCCTTATTACATTTCATAAAGTAAAAGAAAACTCCTATCTATTTGGTCCCAGAAGGACCTTCCCCATACTCAGCATCTTTGGCTCCATCGAATAGCTTCACCAGCTCGCGAAGTCCCAGCAGCAGGTACGCTCTGGCCAGGTGTCCACCCTCGTTTCCTTCAGCATTCTGGTAGTCCTCGATCCTCTTGAGAAACTTCCTTTCCAGCTCCACTAAACCTCGTTCCAGGTATCCTAATCGCTTGTTGGCACTGACATCCATGTCTTTCCACTCTTCAATAAGTTTTTGGTAGGCTTCTTGAATCTCACAGTGCTCGCTTTCACATTCCCAAATCCTCTTGCGCAGTTGGTTGTATTTGACCTGTGTTTCAACCCTTTTATCGATGATTCCGTGACCTCGAACAAACCCGGGTTGGCCCAGACCATTGTGATTATCCTCCAGCCAGCCTGAATAGTATGGGATGCAGCCAGCATGGTATCTGTCTGGTTCGATAGTATCTCTTCCCATAATGATCTTGCAATGCCACATATGCTGAGCTTGGCACTTATAAGGACTGTCATCAGCTTGGAAGTCAGCCCGGAAGTGACCCATCTTGTCTACCCTTGGTATAACCTGCTTCCTACCAGCCTGTCTCATAACTCGGAGAGGGACATAAGGGTAGATTCCTCTCAAACCGATCAGTATCAGAAATGGTGCGTCCCTGGATCGGGCGATGAACTTTTCAGTAGGGAACCACTCGAACATCCATTGTATTTGATCCTCAGTTAGATTTTCAAATAGCTCCATCCACCCCTTGGCATCTTCTGGCTGAGCAAACATGTTGGGCATGTAGTTTATTCGCCTTGGTTGATGGAAGGCTATATGATCGTCCTAGTATCTACGTTGAATCTCTTGCCGATATTCACCCCTTTGAAGATGCTCCATGAGCCAGAGCTGGAGTAGCAAGTTGCAGCCCTCGAAGTGTGGGTATCCTTGTTGACACTTTTCCAAGGCTCGGTAAATCTCTGCGATGATCATGGGCACTATGCTAAATGGTTGTCCACCAATTCCCTCTATCACAGTTTTGGTGACCATGGCTAGCCTGGTGTGGATCCTTACTTTCTTTATTAAAAACACTATCATCCCCAAGAAGCAGAACATGAAGACAAAGACCCTTCGCTGAATATGCCCTAACGATGTAAGGGCGAACTCATCCAGATATGTATGGTAGGATTTGCTGTGACCGTACCTCTCTTACAAATAATCAAAGGGAATGTAGGACTCTTTCAAACATGTCAAGTCTGGATTCTTCTTTAGGCCCATCATTTTGAGAAAACCTCTCCCCTTGCTATTTTCCGGCATTAACAAACCCGGGGTCTCCTATGGTATACCAGCCAATCCTCCTATTTCCTCTAGCAGGGGTGTCATCTCAATATCTCCGAAGCGAAACACAGACCTATCACAATCCCAGAACAAAGTAGCAGCTTCTATGATTTTGTTGTTGGGTTGGACCTCCAGGAAGGAAGGTAGATTTCCTAGGTATTTCCGGACAAGATTCGGATTACTGGAATGAAGATCCTCCCACCAGCTTAGCAACCTTGGGTGGATGTTTGTGACCGAGACAAATCTGGGGACTTCGTGCCTCATGTTTCTGCAAGACAAAAGGGTTAGGCCCTTACCCCCACCCGACTCGACTATTAAGTACCAATAATTGGCATAAAAACATTTAGTTCTCCAAATAAATGCACAAAACGTGATAGTGTCCATTTGGGTTTTTGGGAAACCCAGTGGACTTTGGACAAGGCTATCTTAAAGAGTCATTATGCGGACTCATAACTGACTCAGCTAGGTTTGACCATGATGCATGCACAGTTTAAATAGAGTAAGGTTTCTACAGGGTTTTAGACTAGTACCCTTGAGCGGACAACTCAAGAAGGAAAGGCATGGAATCGTCGACTACACCGTTGATCGACTGGTTTTACATAAATACGTCTTTGCCGGATTTAAAGGGTGATAATATCGGAAGAGCACAACCACTCATTATAAGCGTTGCTATGGTATTTATTTGGCACGAGTGGAATATGATGTTGGAAACATGCATATGCAATAATTAAAACAAGTCGTTATGTATTTGCACGTTCATAAAGAAATAATTACAATAATTTAAAACAGTATTAAAGGAGTACATTAAAGGAAAGCAGTGAAAGAAACAATGGAAAGAAACAAGAGTCAAGTTAGTTTTTTGCAGTAGAAGAGGGAATTAAATTCTTAAAAGTATTAAACAAATAAGGCACATAAGAAGTGTAAAGTCACAGTAATAGCTTGAAATTGTAGAAGCCTGAAAGATATCCCCAGCGGAGTCGCCACGCTGTCGCGCCCCCTTTTTTCTCGCGAAAATCGGGTTTGTGACATTTGGGAGACAACTGATTAAAGTGCATTAGGACACTAGGAGGGGTTTGTTTTGAGTAACCAGAGATTGGGTAAGGGCTTAAAATTATCCCAAGGGGAAGGTGTTAGGCACCCCTCAGGATCCACTAGTGTGGTTCCCGGCCAAGCTATAGTTGTGACTTAAGTGCAAATAACACATAGGCAAATAAAGGCTTCAAATTAGAAGGGATTTTCATGTAATGGTTACAAATAAACAAAAGTAAGAAAAAGGAACTAAAAAGAGTTGATTTTCGTAAAAGATATGGTTTAAAAAGATTTAAAAGAAACAAAGAAAACAAAGGGAAGGGGGGTCCTAGGTTTATTAATAATATGGATCACCCCACACAACATCCGGTAATCACTCCTCAGTGAGGGGCTACACGTGATGTTATCGCGTGGTCATCATATCTATGTCTACCCTTTTCCACCCCGTTAAGGTATTAAAGCGCAGAATGGTCTCATTTACTTATTGCATGTTATTACCCGCCCCAATCCTATCAGTCCCGGAGGCACTTGGGACTACTAATCCTAGAGGGAGGAGGTATTGGGCTTATTTGTGGTTTCAAAAGGTAAAATACTAAGGCGACAAACAAAACACATATAACAAGTTTGGGGAAGCATATAAACAAATAAAAGGGCTCAAACAGACCTCCTTTAAACCAAAGAAAGCACATAATGTAGCATGACTTGCATGTACTGTTTAGGGTCTTATTAACACTTAAACGGTGGAGGCAAATTGATTTATTACATAGTTCAGATAAGAAGCCCGAATCAGGCCTGCCTGCTAGTTGTAGTTGATAAAAAGTCTAATTCAGTTTATAAACTTTCACCCTATGGCTTGCCTAAGTGTTAGACGAAAACCCTTATAGGCATGATATCTACTGATTCCAGAAACAATGAAACAAACATGAATACATACTGATTTGAGAAAACTATATGTTATTAAAGAAAGGCGAGTTTTAACAAAAGAGCATGCGTCATTGTTACTGGTTTTAGACCTATAAGCGAGTGAAACGATTCAGATTTGATTAAGGCTCCTATAGGCATGCTTTCAATGTGTTGTCGATTTTGGACACTCTTATAAACGTAGTAAAAAATGCAGAAACCTTATAGGCATGACATCTAGATGCTAAATTTTGTTTAAAGCCTATGAACATGATATCTAATTGCAGTTGATTATTTAAGACCTACGAACATGTTTGCCTGATGAGGAATGCATATACAAGATTCAGAAAGAACCTATAGGCAGGGTATCTACATGATGTGCAGAAATTTAGAAATTCCTATAGGCAGGATATCTATATGCTATGCAGAAGTTCAAAAATAAACTATAGGCATGGTAGCTATATGAGAATGCAAGATTCCTACAAACATGGTATCTATGCAGAAATTCTTATAGACATGGTATCTAGACGCGAATGCAAGATTCCTATAGACATGGTGTCTATATGAGAATGCAGAAATTCATAAACTCCTATAGGCAGGTTATCTACCCCTTTGTATTTACCCTCACTCTTTACTGACCACCCCCGAGAGCTTTATTACAAAATTATTACAACCCAGAAAAAGTAAAATAAAGGAAAAATACATAAGAAATTAAAAAGTACAACCAAGGAGAGCCTGATTCAGACTTCCTGTCTGAAGTATGAAGTAAATCAACTCCAAAAGATCATATTTCAAAGCCTTTCTCTTATTTCAGGTATGTCAGAGTTCCCTAAGAGTCTCATATAAACTCCAGGCAGTGCTTACACCCAAATGTATCACAGATTGAGCCATAATGCAGTGTGGAAGGGCCAACCCTCAGGTGTCCAAGTTTAGAGGGAGCTCGAGGTCCCAAGGCAAGGCTCACAAGAGAGGGGCAGAACTTAGGGACTAAGAGAGAGTGAAAGTGCAGAAGTAGGATTCTGAAAGGGGAAAAGGGAAAAGGGAAGCAGCTCACATCATTATACATAAGGGTATAGGGGAATGAGAAGTTACAAGAGGCAACAGAAAAGCGGGCTGAAGGGCATACCCAGCAATAGGAGATACTGGCACACCCTCTGGCCTGTTTGCTTAGAGGTCAAGACCCCAGTGGTTCAAACTTAATTCATGGACAACAACTTACATTTCCATGCCTTAAGTCGGCACTCAAAACACATCAAGGTGATAGAGGAATGGGGGTTCATAACAAAACACATATAAGGAAATCAACATGCTAATTTAAGTGCTGAGATATACAGAAATAACAGATGGACATGGATACAAAAGCAGTGATTAAACATTGTTTTGGTGTTAAGAATTAAATTAGGACATACCAGTTTTCATGGAAACAAATAAAGGAAAGCAGTAAGTCTTGTAAAACAGCCCACGGTGCAGTCAAGAAGAGAATATTATTATGAGAGAGTGTGAGTTCAGAAGGATTCTGATGTTGTAGCATGTGAAGAGGGTCATGCCTTTTATAGTGTAAAAATCAGGCAGAAATAAGGCAAGAAAAACAGTTAAGGAACTGATTGTCAATCAATTACATAAGGCTTCCCTTAATTAAGGGATTCAGATTCAAACGGGTGAAAACCATTTAAGGAAAGAAATTGAGTAAGCACTGTGTGCACATCATGCAATCAGGGGCAAATACATAAAAAGTTATTTAAGGACAAGGTTTTGAAATACACGGTTTGTGCAAATAAGGTAACCAAATCAATTAACAAACAGTAAATCAAAAGAGTTTGAGATTTTGCATGAATGAACCGAGTTAGAAAAGATGAAGAAGGGTTTTAACTTAGGCCGAGTAACAGGGAAAATCAGCAAACAATGGAAAGAAATCAATCAAGCCATATTTAGAAGAAAGTTTGCACTAATTGCAAATTTGAAAACCATTTAGAGGAAAATTCATCATATATAAGGAGCATGTGATCATGAAAGAAGACTGTCGTGTAAATCCGTAGAAAAAATCCAGTGTAGAAGAGTTTAGCAAAAAGTTCAGCATTGTATGAAAACAAAGATGTCCAAACTCAGTTCAGACACTCAAAGTCAGTCTGAAAGAGTTAAGGGTTCTAAAATAAAACCCTACTTCAATCAAACCTCGGCAAACCCCCCAAATTCTAGGGTTTCCACCTTGAATCAAGTACAGAGATGAGGAGGCAAGTAGTCGGATCGAAACATGTTTAGAGGTTTCAGAAAAGAACTAAAACTTCTAACATGCTTCTTCCAGCAACAGAACTCATGAATAGCATGTAAATACAGTAGAGGGGTTCAAGGCAAACAGAGTAAAGAAACTAATTTGAAACATGATGAGAAAAGACTGATAAGAACAGTAGAAGAAAGCATGCTTAAGAAGATCCTTTTAAAAGAAGCTTAAACAAAGTTCAATAGAAGAAAAATAGTAAGAACACTTAAGAACACGGTAGAAGAATACAGTACGCGAAACATATCAGAACATAGTAGAAGAAAATAGCAGGACATAGTAGAAAAGCATACACGAGCATAGTATAGAAAGCACAGTAGAAGAACATACAAGAACGGAACATAGAAAGCACAATAGAAGAACATACATGGTAGAAGGAAAACATAGAACACAGTAGAGGCAAATACATACAAAATAAAAGGAAAAGAAAGTCAGAGAAACACTTAAGCATTTTCAGAAAACCCTAAATCGTAAAAGAAAGACTTTGAAAAGTAATTTTCAAAAGAAAAGTTAGGGAGATCGTTTGAAAACTCAAAGAGAGCACAGATAAACAACGGATATAAAGAGATCGGAGAAAACCTCGAAGGGTTAGGGTTTCAGAAGAACCTTAGAAATGAGAAAGGCTTTGAAAAGGTCATCGATCTGAGTCGGAGAGGTCAGAACCAGGCTCAAAACACCATGGTATGCCGGAGCAAGGCCGGCGACGACTCTGGAACCTTGAATCTACAGAGGTCTGGGTGCAAACCTTCGAGTCCAGGCCTTGAATCTTCAGAGATCAGGTGTGTAAGAGCAATAGGAGGTAGGTATAAGACTCCCATAGCCCTGGAAGCCATGTATTCCGGTGGCTTTTAGGGTGGAAGCGGTGAGAGGCGGCTAGGGTTCTGAGAAGACTCGAGAGAGTTTGAGAGAGTGTAGAGTTTCAGAGGCGGCCGGGGTTGTGAAATGGTAAGGGTTAGGGGGTAGGTCGGGATTAAAAAAGAAAGGGTATTTGGTAGCCGTTGGTCATTTTGATCAACGACCTGGATTAATTGAGTAGGTGGAGTGGTTTAACAGGGTTGGGTTTGGGTCGGTTCAAACAGGGATTGGGTCAGGGTAATTGGGTTTAAAATTGGGTTCAATTGGAGGTTCAGATAAGGCTAAAATTGAAATAAACGGGGCTAACATTTAAATAGCTATTTTTCCTTTATTTATTTTACAAAAAATAGTAAAATTGTTTCTGGAAATAAATTAAAGGTACTAAAATGATTAATAATACGTAATTATCAAATTAAAATCTTGAACTCGTATTTATAGTGCACCTCTCGGATCCCAAATTTGTTGACCGCGCAAAAACAAGCGCCCCCGAACCACTAACTCCGCTGTCTGTGGATTTTCTGCCGCGGCTGTGAAACTGCCGGCTCCTGCGGTCGCGCCTCCAAATTTCGCTGTCCGCGCCAGCCTCCTCCGCTGAGCATGAAATTCTGTCGCCCCACGAAATTACACTGTTGACCGTGAATTTCTGGCGCGGTCCGCATTCTCAACTTCAGAGAATCCCCCAAAACACCAGCAATCCCTTCAGCAACCCAGCACCTGTTTTCAACAGCTAATCTCCTCTGATAACTATCCAAAACACATCCGAGGCCCTCGGGACCTCAACCAAACATACCAACACATCCCATAACATCATTCAAACTTAGTCAAATCTATGAATCACTCAAAACAACACCAATCATCGAATCAAATCTCGGATTCAAGCCTAAGAACTCCAAACTCATACATTCTACAAATGACTCCGAAACCAATCAAACCTCGTCCGAATATTATCAAATTTTGCACACAAGTCTCAAATAACCCTACGAAGCTACTCCAACTCTCAGAATTCCATTTCGAGACCGTCTACACATAAGTCAACATCCAGTTGACTTTTCCCAACTTAAGCTTCTGAATAGGAGATTAAGTGTCTCATTTCACTCCATGACCATTCCGAACACAGGACAACCAACACGATATGATGAAATTTAGCTGAACAACACATAAAGAAGTGTAACTGGGGAGAACGGGACTGTAACTCATGAAACGACCGGTCAGGTCGTTATATTTTTTCTTCTTCTGACTTTTCTGTTTAGTAGGATATGTACCACCATTCTCAAGGTTTTCCTTCGAAGATAATATGTTTACCTAGTCACAACTTCTCCGCCATTATTAGCCTTTGATTTTTATTCTTTTTCTTGTTCTTCTTCTATTTCTGGAAAGAAGTCTTTGTCCCCAATCTAGCAGTTTTTCGATTTATTACACTCACTTTCTGCTAAATTATTATCTTCCTTTACTTTGCTCACAAATTCCTTTAGTTCTCCATTTGAATTCTCTACTACTCTAGAAGAATTAAGAGCTTCACAACGTAAGGTGATGTTGACATATGCAGGCTTTTCATCAACATGTTTCTCAAATTGATAAGGTGGAAGATCCATCTTGTCTTCTCCACTTTTCCCACTCCATTTAATTTAGAGCATTTCATCACTTTTGGGAGAATATCATAGTCTTTCTCGCTATCAGCAAGCTCTCCACTTGCTTCAACTTCATTTTTGGCTAACGATTCTTCAAGCAACATGGACAATTCCCCAGCTTTCTTTAAAGATGCAGTTTCGCTGCTTCAAAGCTCCTCATTTTTGTTTTCTCTACATTCCCAAGTACAGGTAAGGTCTGCGTACACAGTACCCTCCCCAAATCTCACATGTGGGATTATACTGGATTTGTTGTTGTTGTTGTTATTCTGCTTATTTTTTTGTTTATTAAACATTCCACTAGCCACATGCTCTCTGTCATGACCCAAAATTCAAACCCACGAATCGTAATGGCCTAACACCTCTCGCTAGACAAGCCTATACATAACAGCAAATACGGAAAAAATGAAACTAACGATTAGCAATAAAATGATAATATAGGGTAAAATGACACCACAACATACATAATAAGTATAACGATCAACACTGATGATCAATCATCCCAAGACGTGGAATCATGAGTACACGAGCTACTAGAGTTTACTAAATACATTATCCTGAAGCAAATACAATATTGTCTGAAAAGTAAATGTAGTGCAACAGAAATGGAAAGTGACTCTAAGGCCTACGTATGCAGCTCTACCTCGAGTCGTCTATCTGGTATCCGCTAAGCACCTCTCGGGACTCCGCTGGTACTAATGTCCGAATCTACACAAGAAATGCAGAAGTGTAGTATGATTACAACCGACCCAATGTACTTCGTACAAGGTTTCCATGTACGTTCATCACAAAATATTTCTAGATCCCAATACACCCAATGCCAGATAGACCTCCGAGAAGGTAATTTTTGTGGCCGATTTCCCCTCTTTTGCAATCAATTTCGCTATAGCACCCGCTGCTCTAGCTAATTGTTTACCCTTTCCAAGTGTGCTTATATACCCAGTATTGGCCATAATTTATAAGAACATTCTGTAGTCTTAGTAAGAGGGGTAAGGGTTAAGGATTTACCCGGTGTGAGATATCACATTGTAGTGTCGAGCCTAACCCCGACGAGGCAGTGAAGAGGCTAAGACAAAACACCTACAAAAAAACTTGTGCAAGTTAACTATCAAGAAATAATGAGATTACAATTAAAGTATCAAGTATAATAATAGGATAACAACATGTGAGAGAGATAATAAGTACATAAGTAAAGGGACATGGAACAAAGAGTAAAGGAAGGTACTATTGAGTAAACCACAACTCATGCTTTTATAATAACTCTGAACCAACCTTTCAAAAGTAAATTACGAAGCCACAAAGCCAAGTCCTCAATCCGAATAGCAAAATAAAGAACAATGAAACCAACAAACGGCACAATATCACCCTTCGTGTTTTTGCTCTCATCCTCACAACATAATATAAGAGCTAGCACGGAAGCACCGTTCGTGACTATCCTCACTTTCTCTCAAGCACGATAACACTCGTACAATGATGTTGATATATGAATAAAGTACGAAAATACCCTTCATGCACAACTACACTCCCTCACAAGCACATAAACATCCTTCATACATTTCACTCTTTCTTACCAAGCATCACTTATAACACAATGTCAAGTAAGGTGGGAAGCATAATCAACATCAAAGATAATATTCGAACATAACTCGCCATATGAGAATTTACCAACACCTTTACTCTAATAACCAAACCAACAATTCGATAGTCTTAACACCAGTAACTTAATAAGCACGACATGGATACTCACATGGATAAGAGAAATCAAAGGGTTTCACAATCTATCTAAAGCATGAAAGACATAATACATAAAGAAACATGGTACAAATAAGGTTAACACTTCCCCCATGCTTAACCTACTGCCAACTCATATATATTCGCCACCTTGCATATACGCTTCCCCCAACATGTAAATCGCATAGCAAATAGAATCAATTATAACCTAATTCCCTTAAATTAAGGTTAACCAAGACACTTACTTCTTTCCGGAGCAAGATCAACAATCCAATACGACCTTACCTTTGGAGAAAACCTCCAAACCACCAGAATCTAGTCATTTATTACTCAAATAAGTCACAACAAGCTTTATAAACTACACTAGTATAAAAAAAGGTTCGATCTTTAACATAGTTTAAAAGGTCAACAAAAAGTAAATCCGACCCTACATGGTCGAAATCCGAAATTAAGACCAAATCTCAATTACCCAATCAGGCAATCACCCCCCTTCCCTCCCTCTTGAGTCTGAATATGTAATTTATTTCGAGGTCTAACCCTAATTTGAAGTCTAAACCTCAGTTTTATAAAATCCCTAATTTCTACCAAAATATTTTTACTTTATGAAATATTAGATTTGATAGCGGAAATTCATGAAAAAGTAATGGGAACTGAACAAAAATAAGTTAAAGTTTCTAACCTATGAAGTTGGGAAGCATTTGCTCTCCAAAAATCGTCTCTATGGAGTCTAGGTCTCAAAAATGGTGTAAAAATGAACTAAGTCCCGAAATCCTAATCTTTTACCCAGCTGTAGGTACGCAAATTACGAAATCTTGTTCGCAAAAGAAAACAACTCATCGCAAATGCGAGCAATGTCTGAGCCTCACAAATGTTGCAAATGTGATCAAATCTTCGCATTTGCGAAGGACCAAGCCCTCACAAAAGCGAACAAAGCTTTACAAAAGCCAAGTTGTTCCTCAACTCTCCAATATTGCAATTGCGATACAACCCTCGCAATTGCGATGCCCCGCCATTTGCAAAAGCGACCAACACTTAGCAAAAGAGAATTTGCCCAGTCCCTTCCCATATTCACAAATATAAGATCACATTTGTGAACAGATCCTCGCAAATGCGAGATTTGCAACCCAACAACTCTACAACTACTCCACAACAGTTCACAACCTATCCAAAACTCAGTCGAGTCCCTTAGGATCCAATCTGAATATTCACACAAGTATATTAACTTCAAACGGACTCGCTCGTAAGCGCAAATCATCACAATAACCTCTAAAATCGAGAATCGGTCACCAAAATTCAAGATTTTTTCAAAGTTCAAACTCAAATTTTCTACTTTCTATATAAAGTGCCGAAATGGCCTCGGGTCACCTGGGACTCCACCTAAACATGCGTACAAGTTCAAAAAATATCATACGAACCTATCTAAATCGTCAAAATACCGATCGAAAGTCATTTACCAAAAGCCTTGACCGTGGTCAACACTAGCCACTTTCAAAATTAAAAATCACATTTTATTTTAAAATTTTTAATTAAAACTTCCAAAAATTGACAAGGGCCACGCACGTAAGTCATAAATGATCAATTAGAGCTATAAAAGGTTTCAAAACACAAAAATGGGGAGCTAGTCTCAAAATGACCTATCGGGTCGTTATGTTCTCCACCTTTAAAAGAAACGTTCGTCCTCGAACGGACATGAAAATGTACTTGGATTGGTAAAAAGATGTAGGTATCTACTTCTCATGCCTTAATCGGACTCCCAAGTAGCCTCCTCAGTCGGCTGACCTCTCCAACGCCCTTTCACAGAAGGAATATACTTAGATCTCAACTTTTAAACCTGTCGATCTAAAATATCCACCGGTTCTTCCTCATAAGACAACTTCTCGTCAAGATGCACGGTGATGAAGCCCAAAACATGTGACCTATCCTTATGATATTTTTACACCCTTCATAGGCGACACTCGAACAAGAACTTTCTCACGCTCCATGTAAGCCACTCCTGAATCAATTTCACCTTCTCCAAGGCATCACGAACTAAATCTATGCCCAACAATCTTGCCTTATCGGGCTTAAACCATCCAACCGGATAATGACATCGCCTCCCATATAAGGCCTCATAAAGAGCTATTTGAATACTTGACTGGTAGTTGTTATTATAGGAAAACTCTACTAGAGGTAGAATCTAGTCCCACTGACCTCCGAAATCAATAGTGCATGCCCTTAATATATCCTCCAAAATCTGAATGGTCTGCCCAGACTGCCTGTCCGTCTCTGGATGAAACGCGATACTCAACTCAACCTATGTGCCAAACTCACACTACATAGCTCTCCAAAAGTGTGAAGTAAATTGCCTGCCACGATATGAAATGATAGAAATGGGCACATTGTGCAAGCAAATAATCTCCCTGATGTAAATCTGAGTCAATCGCTCCGAAGAGTAGAAAGTCATCACCAGATGAAATGCATGGACTTGGTCAATTAGTATACAATGATCCAAATAGCATCATACCTCCTCAATGTCAGGGGTAAAGCCTACCATAAAGTCCATGGTGATGCGCTCCCACTTCCACTCCGGTATCACCAACTTTTAAGTCAAACCACTGGGTTTCTGATATTCATACTTCACTTGTTGACAAATCAACTACTGAGAGACATGTCCAACAACGTCTATATTCATCTTTCACCACTAATAATGTTGCTTCAATTCACGATACATCTTTGTGACACCTATGTGAATGGAATACCGTAACTATGAGCCTTGACGAGTGCAAAACACACACTTAAATATGCTCGCTAGTCGAATATAGTATAATATAATATCGTATCGTATCTACATGGATTGGAGTTAAATAGTATTATCGTAATTTGTAGCTAGATTTCTATCCAAGATTATCAACAATTGAGATTTATGTGACTAAACTAAAATTAACTAAGAGTCTAAACTATTGGCTAATGACACTCGACGCAAGTAATAAGCAAAGAAGGTTATCAATTGGGAGAAGATAGGGTTTGGATAGGATAGGTGCAAGATAAATGTTTGGGATCTAACTCTCGTAATTCACTTTTAATGTTCAAGCGAGTCTCTCGAATTCACTTGGTTATTAATTCAACTGTTTAGTAGAAACTCCTCTCTCGATTAAGTCTCAACCTCACAAGATGAACCAACTTAAGCTCGTAAAGATATGCAAGAATTCGTAGTGGATTGGTCTTTAGGAGAACCTCTCTCAATTATCCTCCTAACTAGGTTTATTCAAAAATTCGACTAGCCTCTTCCGACTACTTGAATGCAATGATGTCACAAGTTGTGCCTCTCTCGATTACATGAACAAGTGAATATAGATGCAATGATTAAAACATCCAAAATGATTCAATAGATAAAACTAGAGTTAATATCCACAAACAAGTATCAATACACCAAATTCATCAAATCCTAAAGAGAACTACTCTATAGATATGGAGTAATTCATCACAAATATGTTTAAATCAAAGGAAAACATAAAACGATCTAAACTATTATCTTGAGTGAGGATTGAATGATGAAATCCTTATGATTTTGCTTCTCCACCTCCTCCTTAGCTTCCTTAGGTCTAAGATGTGTCAAAAGTCCTCAAAATAATATTTTTACATGTATATATACTAAGTAGGGTTGGACCCAGACGAAAATACATTTTCCTACGCGAAATAGGACATTTACTCTGTAAAATTTGTACAGGCGCGTTGCATGGGGCGACGCACCACGCGGGGTGGTAAAGGAACTTATCAAAGAGCATGACTTTTGACTAGCAGCAGCAATTTGGGCAGCTACGGCGCACCGCGGTTGTGGTGGTTTCTCAGAGTGATTATTTTTCGCTCGCTTTTTTATATTCAGGCCTAGTCCTTGACCCCCGAACGCGATCCCAGCTTAATCCCTTGGGATTTTACTCAACTTCAAAGCTCCAAATCACTCAAATTCATTTCATAACATCTACATCACTCGGAATCACTCCTACAAGGCATAAAACACACGACTAGTGCAATACGCTAGCGATTAAAATTCAAACTCAATTAAAGTGCAGTAAATTACAGTGCTTTAAGCAACTAAAAACGGGATTATATCCTACCATCAAGACCCCTCAAGGAACAACTCTCTTAACCCATCAACATTCGGAACACAAATCCAACCCTGAAGCCACATAACACCATCATCCCTAACTATAACCTTCTTAGCACTACCCTGCTGCACCGTGTCTTTCAACACCAACAAGTGAGAATCATCAAATTGGCGAGCCTTGATACGCTCCAACAAAGATGGTTGCGCCACAACACAAGCAAGAACCATACTAGGCTCTGAAATATCCAACCTCACGAACCTGTTAGCCAAAGCCTGAACATCCATGGCTAATGGCCTCTCCACTGTTGGTATAAATGCCAGACTACCCATGCTCCCCGCCTTCCTACTCAGGGCATCGTCTATTACATTGGGCTTCCCCTGATAATACAATATGGTGATATCATAGTCTTTCAATAACTCCAACCATCTTCACTACCTCAAACTAAGTTTATTTTGCTGGAACAAATGTCGGAGACTCCGATTATTGGTATAGACCTTACATGGCATGCGATATAAGTAATGCGTCCAAATCTTAAGCGAGTGTACAATGGCTGCTAACTCCAAATTATGCACATTGTAGTTCTTTTCATGGACCTTCAACTGATGTGACATGTAGGCAATCGCCCTACTGTCCTGTATCAATACTGTGCCAAGCCCAATACGCAATGTATAAGAACACACAATGTAAGACCTTGGACCTGTGTGCAACACCAATATTGGAGCTGTAGTCAAGACAGCCTTGAGCTTCTGAAAGCTCTCCTCACACTCGTCAGATCATCTGAAAAGAGCGCCCTTCTAAGTCAACTTATTCAATGGGGCTGCGATAGTTGAAAACCCCTCCACATAAACGACGGTAGTAGCCAGCCAAACCCAAGAAGCTCTAAATTTCTACAGCTGAAGTAGGTCTAGGCCAGTTCTGAACTACCTCAATCATCTTAGGATCCACTTTGATACCATTAGAAGACACAACATGACCCAAGAAGGCAATTGAGTTCAACCAGAACTCACACTTTGAAAATTTGGCATATAGTTGACGATCCTTCATAGTTTGAAGTACAATCCATAGGTGTTGCTCATGCTCCTCTCTACTGCGAGAGTAAACCAGAATATCATCAATGAAGACAATTACAAAGAAATCCAAATAAGGCTTGAACACTCGGTCATCAAATTCATGAAGGCTGCCGGAGCATTAGTTAAGCCAAATGACATCACTAAGAACTCGTAATGACCATAATGAGTCCTAAAAGCTGTCTTAGAGACATCTGATGCCCTAATCTTCACTTGATGGTAGCCAGATCTCAAATTAATCTTGGAAAATATCTTGGCATCCTGAAGCTAGTCAAATAGATCATCAATCCTAAGCAACTGATACTTGTTCTGGATGGTAAACTTGTTCAACTGTCGATAGTCAATGCACATCCTCATCGATCCGTCCTTCTTCTTAACAAACAATACTGGCATACCCCAAGGTGAAACACTTGGTCTAATGAATCCCTTGTCAAGCAACTCCTACAATTGATCCTTCAGTTCCTTCAACTCGGGTGGAGCCATACGATATGCTAGAATGGAAATAGGTAAAGTTCTCGGAACCAAATCAATGCAAAGGTCAATATTCATACCGGGTGGCATACCCGGCAAATCTGCAGGAAATACCTTAGAAAACACCCTCACAACCAGTACCAAATTCATAGGAGGAACCTCCATACTAGAATCCCAAATGTAAGCAAAATACACTAGACACCCCTTCTCAACCATACGCCAAGCCTTGAAATACACAACCACCTTGCTAGTGGAATGACCGAGGGTCCTTTTCCACTATAATCTAGGCAACCCCGACATGGCGAAAGTCACAACCTTGGTATGACAATCCAAGATAGCATGATACAGGGACAACCAATACACACTAAGAATAACCTCGAAATCTACCATGTTCAGCAATAAAAAATCAAATATAGTATTAAACCATTAATAACTACACAAGACTGGTACACCTGATCAACTACTATAGAATCTCCAACCGGTGTAGATACCAAAACAGGAACATCAAGAGAATTACGAGGCACACTCACGTGACACAAAATATGAACACACATAAGAATATGTAGAAACTAGATCAAACAACATGTAAGCATCTTTATGATAGACTAAGATAATACCTATAATAACTGATTCGAACGACTCTGCCTCTAGCCTACCCGAAAATGCATAAAAACGAGGCTAGCCCCGTTGACCTATCCTCCACCCCTAGGATGACTTCTTACTAACTCAACTCTACCTCTAACTAGTTGGTCTCCACCTCTAACCTGATCCCCACCTTTAGCTGGATGAATGGGTGGTGGAACAATCGGTGTTAGAATCATGGCACGAGTACCTTGTTTGTGTCATACTGCTATGCGACCTAGAGCAAAACCTCGCGACGTGCCTAAAGTCCCCATATACATAGCAAGCCCTCTACTGACGTGGCTATTGAACCTAGACATGTCCTTGACGACCCAAATAACCACCATGGTAACTCTATATCTGAGGTGCACTATATGCTAGATGCTCGGAATGAGGTCCATAAGCACTGTGGCTGCGTGAAGTACCATGTGTGACCTGTAGTGCAAACTATATGTCATGACCCAAAATCCCAACCAATTGGGGTCGTGATGGAACCTAACAGTGCTTGCTAGGCAAGCCAACACATAACATAAAGATACGAAAGAATTGCAATAATGACTAATAATAAGATAATAAGAAAATGTAAAAGCAACTCAAAATGTACAAGATAAGTCTAAAATCTACACTAACTGTTACATCCCGTACCTTAGCATTAGGATGTGTCGTAGTAAATCCACATGAGTACAAAAGGGATTATATCTATTAGGAGGTTATAGAGGATTTAAGATATTGTTATTATAAGATCCCGTAAGTTTACAACCTCGACACCATTATATACATTGGATATGGTATTTTGAGTGGAACATTTTTTTGTAAAAAAATAATAATTTGAGAAATATGATTTTATGTTACTACTTTCGAATATGTTTTAAATTATACACATAATATGAGAAAAATTTATGAGATTTTCTTTATTGTAAAGATATGAATTATTTTTTTATTTTTTTTATTTCACAAGAAATGAAGGTTATCTTTTTTGTTTTTTACTATTTTAAGTATTTAGCGTACAAAAATTTGTAATTTCATATGAGATTAGGAAAATTGGAAGTTGAGAAAATATGTGCATTTTTTACATGGATGCTTTAATGAAATAATAGTGTATGTATTTATTTTGTATGATACCACATGACCATTATAATAAGATGTATATAGTGTACTAAAAATGAGTAATATTTTAAGTAAGTTGAGATAACTCTTCATTATGCGGGTATTTGGTAATTATCCAAAATATCTTGGATAAGAATATAACGTGGCAAGTTTTACCTTAAAATAATTTGTGACTCATGCATTATTCATACATGTGGCATTTAAGCTAGTAGAGATCTTTTCGGTTACAAAGCTATCTTAATCCTTTATTCAAGGTTTGTACTTTCTAAGGTTTAAGCATAAGGTTACATTCAACTTAGAGATTACAGAATTATCCTATCCTAGTCCTAGAAAAGAATATTTGAGATAATAGTTTCATTTCTCTTTTATCAATAAAAAAAAATAATAACTTCTTGTCAAAGTAAACAGACCTCAGAAATTTACAAGAATATTGATACAGTATACAGATACAAAACTTTTTCTATTACAAGTCTTCATTATTGGGGTTCTTAATCCATTTTCCATTGTTTAAAGGTTGTTCCTGAGATTGTCAATTTTGGACATTTGGTATATTGTATAAGAGCACTAAGATCCATATGTTATGTCTTTTTAACTCTTCAATGACTCCTAGTCTAGAAGAATTAGTGTTTGCACTGGAAATTTATGAAAGACAAGTCGGAGATGCAACTCCACTCGAAACCCTTTTATTTGCATTAAATGTTGCAAGTGAGCTCTGTGAAGATAGTCCCAAAGTTCCCTCGAACAACTTCAAATAAGTTGTTGAGGAGAGTTCTAAGAGACCAGAGGAAGCAAGATCTGCAGATACAGAATAAACTTTAGCTAAAATCACAAGTCTGGTATGTCTGTAATATGCTTATATAGTTATATATGTATAATGGTCCTTTGGCGTTCCGAGAATTTTTATTAGCGCACTTCTCATGCATTGCACTCATTTACATGTGCATTTACCCATGACTCAGACGACGTTATATATGTATATGGAATATGGGAAAATGTTACGACGCTATATACGCACCACCACCTGATCAGCTGGTATACGTTGATGATTTTGCCCACAGTGGCACTAGATGTCGTTATATATGCATATATATGTAAATATATGTATATGGGATATGGGAAAAAAGTTACGGCATTATATACGCACTACTACCTGATCAGCTAGTATACGATGATGATGATGCCCACAGTTGCTGAAATGATATGATGGGATGCCCTCAGAGGCTTGATGATGTTATGTTCATACAGACCTATGCATTACTTGACATTTATATACATATGCATGACATTAAAGATATTTCATGATTTTTATTTACAAAGCCATCCAGACTTACAAGTTGAGTCTTTTACTCCATGTTTCTTCCATGTCCTAATTAGTGTTGACTTATTGTTATGTTTCAGTTCCACCTTATATACTCGGTACATTATTCGTACTAACGTCCTTTTGTTGGGGACGCTGCATTCATGCTTGCAGGTATAGATAATCAATTTAACGAGCCCTCATAGTAGACGAGATTGACATTCACTGACGGATCGGAAAGACTTCACCTCATTCGGAGTGCAGCCGAGTCTATAAGTCATCGTATCAAAGTTTTACTACCGACTTGTAGGTAAGTCGGTACCCAGCATTTTATGTCAAATAATCTTAGAGGCTTTGTAGACACAGGTTTATTATGTACAGTATGTCAGAGGCCTTAACAACCCATATGTATTCATGTTTTAAGAACAAAGGTTCATTGATATAATATTTGCCCACTTACAATTGTACGTTATGAGTTGTGTCCATGTTGGCCCATGATAGTTATAATAGGGATAAATAAGTTACAGAGTGGTTCGCTCGGGCCAGTGCAGCATTGGGTGTCAGCCACGCCTCCCAAGGTTGGGGCGTGACAAAGTGGTATCAGAGCGAGTCGTGTCCTAGGGAGTCTACAAAGCCGTGCCTAGTTGAGTCTCACTTATGGGTGTGTTGCACGCCACATTTAAAATTGAGAGGTTATAGGGTATTTAGAAAATTTTACCCTTCTTTGTTTCCAAATTGTACCACAGAGCTGAGTCGTAATAAGTCTGTATGAAGCTTTCGCCAGATTTTGTATGCACCAGGGGTATAGGTATCACAGTAAAACTTTAAGGCGTAATGTCAAAAGAAGGTTATGAAAGAAACAGAAGATACAATGAGAGATTGAAATGTAAGTAAGGTAAAGGTAAAGAAGATACGAGATACTCCAATACAAAAGGTTGTTAATAGTCAAAACTTTAGATATAGTTTGGGTTTTAAGTTTAATTTATAGAAGAGACCCTCGTGAAATTTTTATAATTTCGTAAGAGTTAACATTCGAGGACGAATGTTTCTAAAGGGGGAAGGATGTTACATCCCGTACCTTAGCATTAGGATGTGTCATAGTAAATCCACATGAGTACGAAAGGGATTATATCTATTAGGAGGTTATAGAGGATTTAAGATATTGTTATTATAAGACCCCGTAAGCTCACAACCTCGACATCATTATATACATTGGATATGGTATTTTGAGTGGAACATTTTTTTGTAAAAAAATAATAATTTGAGAAATATGATTTTATGTTACTACTTTCGAATATGTTTTAAATTATACACATAATATGAGAAAAGTTTATGAGATTTTCTTTATTGTAAAGATATGAATTATTTTTTTTATTTTTTTTATTTCACAAGAAATGAAGGTTATCTTTTTTTTTTTTTACTATTTTAAGAATTTAGCGTACAAAAATTTGTAATTTCATATGAGATTAGGAAAATTGGAAATTGAGAAAATATGTGCATTTTTTACATGGATGCTTTAATGAAATAATAGTGTATGTATTTATTTTGTATGATACCACATGACCATTATAATAAGATATATATAGTGTATTAAAAGTGAGTAATATTTTAAGTAAGTTGAGATAACTCTTCATTATGCGGGTATTTGGTAATTATCCAAAATATCTTGGATAAAAATATAACGTGGCAAGTTTTACCTTAAAATAATTTGTGACTCATGCATTATTCATACATGTGGCATTTAAGCTAGTAGAGATCTTTTCGGTTACAAAGCTATCTTAATCCTTTATTCAAGGTTTGTGCTTTCTAAGGTTTAAGCATAAGGTTACATTCAACTTAGAGATTACAGAATTATCCTATCCTAGTCCTAGAAAAGAATATTTTAGATAATAGTTTCATTTCTCTTTTATCAATAAAAAAAAACAATAACTTCTTGTCAAAGTAAACAGACCTCAGAAATTTACAAGAATATTGATACAGTATGCAGATACAAAACATTTTCTGTTACAAGTCTTCATTATTGAGGTTCTTAATCCATTTTCCATTGTTTAAAGGTTGTTCCTGAGATTGTCAATTTTGGACATTTGGTATATTGTACAAGAGCACTAAGATCCATATGTTATGTCTTTTTAACTCTTCAATGACTCCTAGTCTAGAAGAATTAGTGCTTGCACTGGAAATTTATGAAAGACAAGTCGGAGATGCAACTCCACTCGAAACCCTTTTATTTGCATTAAATGTTGCAAGTGAGCTCTGTGAAGATAGTCCCAAAGTTCCCTCGAACAACTTCAAATAAGTTGTTGAGGAGAGTTCTAAGAGACCAGAGGAAGCAAGATCTGTAGATACAGAATAAACTTTAGCTAAAATCACAAGTCTGGTATGTCTGTAATATGCTTATATAGTTATATATGTATAATGGTCCTTTGACGTTCCGAGAAGTTTTATTAACGCACTTCTCATGCATTGCACTCATTTACATGTGCATTTACCCATGACTCAGACGGCGTTATATATGTATATGGAATATGGGAAAAGGTTACGGCGCTATATACGCACCACCACTTGATCAGCTGGTATACGTTGATGATTTTGCCCACAGTGGCACCAGATGGTGTTATATATGCATATATATGTAAATATATGTATATGGGATATGGGAAAAGGTTACGACATTATATACGCACTACTACCTGATCAGCTAGTATACGATGATGATGATGCCCACAGTAGCTGAAATGATATGATGGGATGCCCTCAGAGGCTTGATGATGTTATGTTCATACAGACCTATGCATTACTTGACATTTATATACATATGCATGACATTAAAGATATTTCATGATTTTTATTTACAGAGCCATCCAGACTTACAAGTTGAGTCTTTTACTCCATGTTTCTTCCATGCCCTAATTAGTGTTGACTTATTATTATGTTTCAGTTCCACCTTATATACTCGGTACATTATTCGTACTGACGTCCTTTTGTTGGGGACGCTGCATTCATGCCTGTAGGTATAGATAATCAATTTAATGAGCCCTCATAGTAGACGAGATTGGCATTCACTGACGGATCGGAAAGACTTCACCTCATTCGGAGTGCAGCCGAGTCTATAAGTCATCGTATCAAAGTTTTACTACCGACTTGTAGGTAAGTCGGTACCCAGCATTTTATGTCAAATAATCTTAGAGGCTTTGTAGACACAGGTTTATTATGTACAGTATGTCAGAGGCCTTAACAACCCATATGTATTCATGTTTTAAGAACAAAGGTTCATTGATATAATATTTGCCCACTTACAATTGTACGTTATGAGTTGTGTCCATGTTGGCCCATGATAGTTATAATAGGGATAAATAAGTTACAAAGTGGTTCACTCGGGCCAGTGCAACGCTGTGTGTCAGCCACGCCTCCCAAGGTTGGGGCGTGACACTAACATTCAACGATCCCAAGACATGGAGTCATAAGTACATGAGCTACTAGAGTTTACTAAACCCATTATTTTGAAAGAAATATAATACTATCTGAAAAGTAGAAATAATACAATAGAAATAGAAAGATGACTTTGAGGCTAGCAAACGGAATGTGGCTCTACCTCGAATCACCTGATTGGTATCCGTTAAGCACATCTCAAGACTTGGTATCCGCTAAGCACGTATCAGGACTCCGCTGGTACCAATGTCCAGATCTACACAAGAAGTGCAGAAGTGTTGTATGAAAATAACCGACCCAATGTACTCAGTAAGTGTTGAGCCTAACCCGGATGAGGTAGTGACGAGACTAAAGACAAGACAACAACAACAACACAAAGCAACAAAAATAAATCTAGTGTAATCCCACATAATGGGGTCTGGGGAGGGTAGTATGTACGTATACCTTACGCTTATCTTGTGGAGATAAAGAGGTTGTTTCTAATAGACCCTCAGCTCAGTGAAGCATAAGCACAACAGTAATAAAAAGAAGACAGTCAAATACAACAATGAGGAGCCATAGAAAAGGAGCATTGAAAACAACAACATAGTAAGATTACCAAAATAAAAGCAATAATAGAGACCTAAGACTAAAATCAATACGAGAGTACGTACTAATGCAACTAGTAAGAACAAGAAAAACCACTCAACCACCTAACCTTCTACTCTAATCCTCGACCTCTACACCTTCATATCAAGGGTCATGTCCTCGATAATATGGAGAATCGGCATATCTTGCGTAATTACCTCATCTAGTACTTCTTCGGCCTACCCCTAACTCTCATGAGGTTAAGACAAAATAACTACAATAAACCTGTACAGTTATATATCAAGAAGTAAAGAAATAACAGGTAAAGTATCAATTATAATAATGGGAACAAGTGAAAGGGATAACAAGTACATAAGTATAGGGGCATACAATGGGAAAGTAAGGTAAAATGTCCCTGAGTAATCCTCAACTTTGAACAACCTTTCAAAAGTAAGTAACGAAGCTATACCGCCAAGTCCACATTCCAAATGTCAAAGTAAAGAGAAATACAATCAACAAAACGACACGACATCACCCTTCGTGCTTTTACTCTCATCCTCACATCATGATATAATAGCAAGCACGAAAACACCCTTCGTGCATATCCTCACTTTCACTCAAGCACGAAAGCACCCCTCGTGTAATGATATCAATATATGAATAAAGCACAAAAACACCCTTCGTGCATAGTCACTCTTCATCACAAGCAAAGCAACACCCTTCGTTGCATTTTACTCTTCCTCACCAAGCATCACATACAACACAATACCAAGCAAGGTGGTAAACATATTCAACATCAATGATAGTATTTGAATACAACTCTTCATATGAGAATTTGCCAATAATTTAGCACCAACAACCAATCAACGATATCAATGGTCAGCATCTCAATAATTCCAACATAAGAAATAACATGAATATGAGAAATTAAAGAATTATACAATCTATCTAAAGCATGGAAGAAATAATACAAAAGTAATATGGCACAAATAAAGCTAACCCTACCCCTATGCTTATCCCACAGTAACTTCATATGCACTCGTTACCTTGAATATACACCTCCCCTAACACATAGATTATATAGAAAATAGACTCAATTATATCCTATTTCCCTCAAATCAAGGTTAACCAAGGCACTTACCTCTTTTCGGAATACAACCAACAATCCAACACGGCTTTTCCTTTAGAACAAACCTTCAAACCAACCGTATCTAGTCATTTATTATTCAAACAAGTTAAAACAATCTTATGAAACAACTCTCAATTCAAAAAGGTTCAATCTTTAATATAATTAAAAAACATTAACAAAAAGTCAACTCGGGCCACGCGGTTGAAATCCCAAACTAAGACTAAATCTCGATTACCCATTCAACCCCTAGCCCGAATATGTGATTTGTTTCAAAATCTGATCTATATTTGAGGTCTAAATCTCAATTTTACAAAATCCCTAAATTCTACCCAAAAACCCAAATTTCTACTCTAATTATCTTATATTTGATGATGAAATTCATAAAAGGTAGTGGAAATTGAATGAAAACAAGTTAAAGTTACTAACCTATGAAGTTGGGAAGAAATAACTCTCCGAAAATCACCTCTATGGAGTCTAGGTCTAAAAAATAATGTAAAATGAGCTAAGTCCCAAAATTCCTAACTTATACCCACCCTGCATATCTCGCAATTGTGAACTCTTGTTCGAAATTGCGACGTTCGCAAAAGCGAGCAGTGCTTGGTTCCCTAGATGTCACAAATGTGCCGATACCTTCGCATTTGCAAATGCCCCCTTCTGTAAAAGTGACCCAGGATTCGCAATTGCGAAGCAGCCTCAAACTCCCCAGTGTCACAAATGCAAAGTTGCCCAATCCCATCCTAGTTCACAAATGCTAGCTAGCACTTTGCAAATGCGAGGCTCGCATTTCCGAACAGAATCTCGCAAATGTGAGCCTGCAACGCAATTACACTAGCAAATACCTATTAAGCCAAAATCAGTTTGTAACCTATCCGGAACTCACCCAAGCCCCTCGGGCTCCAATACGAACATCCACACAAGTATAAAAATTATCATACAACTCACTCGCAAGCTGAAATCATCAAACTAATATCTAAAATCAAAAACCATTCACTAAAACTCAAAATTTTCAAAGTTTAAACTCAAATTTACAACTTTTCACATTAAGCACCGAAACAGCCTCGAGTCACCCGAGGCCCCAACCAAACATAAGTACAAGTCCAAATCATCTTACCAACCTATTAGAATCGTCAAAAGACCAATCTAAGATTGTTTACCAAAAACGTTGATCATGGTCAACTCTAGTCACCTTTAAAGTCAAAACTCATATTTTCTTCAAAATTTCACATTTAAACTTTATCAACATGGACCACGCATGCTAATCATCAAATAGAGCTACAACAGATCGTGAAACACAAAAAAGAAGCTAGTACTCAAAAAGACCTGTCAGGTCGTTACATTGTACTGGCCTGATAAGATGGCCTTTACCAAAGGAACCCTGCCCCCAGATGAGGCACCACTGAATCCTCCAAAAGATGGGGCCTCTTGTTAGAGGTCATCTCCCTAGCCTGGCCCCTGTTGCACTCAATCCTCCTGGCACTACTACCTGAGTAAAAGAAATCATAGTCTCAGCCTCTCAGGTCATCTGAAGTCTGATGCCATGTGTAAACCCGCGATGAACCTCCATACCTTCTCCTTCTCAGTAGGGATCAAAGATAGGTGCATGGAGAGACAAATCCACATATATAGTCTCACACTGAGTGACACTCATGATGCTCTACAGAAGACGCTCGAACGAAATAAATTTTTCCAAGAACAACTGCGAAAACTAAGCCCATGTGAGAGGAGGTAATCCTGCTGCTATGCCCAACTCATAAACCTGCCACCACCTCTCTGTAGAACCATGCATGTAAAAGATGGTGAAATCTAATTCATTGAACTCCATTAGTCCCAAGTTGCACAAAATCTCATGGCAACGGTCCAAGAAGTTCTGACTGCTAAAGTGAGGGGGAAATAACTTAGTGATCCTATCCAACATTTTCAGCTTATCAGTTGACACCACGGGCCTGTCCACGAGCTCTGTGGCAACAATAGGCCAAACTACCCCAACTAGTAGAACTCCTAGGGTCTGATAACCATGGGCCATCTGCTCTAAGGTATAAGTAGGGGGAGTCTGAGCACTTTCCCCGATCGGAGAAATGACTAGTACCACTGTAAACATACCGGCCTGAGCCATACGCTCCATAAAGCCAACCATGTGGACTAAGGCATCCTGAAGTAATGGGGTACTAATGAACTCCTCTAGGACCAGAGCTGGTCCTACTGGCTCAACCTAATTTGGAACCTCGGCATCCTGAGCTATTTGGGGGCTCGACTACGGGTGTTGTTACATGTGCTCTAGGCTGAGCTATACCTTCACCTCTGCCTCTGCCCTTGCCTCGGCCCATGCCCCTGGTAGTGGCTGCAACCTGAGGCTCCAGCTCATACTCGACTGTGGATGAAGTACGAGTCCTCACCATCTGTGAGAGAATAAGAGAAGAAAGATTCAAACCTCATGATAGAACAAAGTCATATGACAGAGAAAGAAAGAAAGTGAAGTTTCTTATAGCCTCTAGAAGATAAGTACAAACGTCTCTACATCGATCCTCAAGAGTCTCCCAAGTTAGCTCATGACTCGTGAGACCTATACAACCTAGGGCTTAGATACCAACTTGTCACGACCCAAAATCCCAATGCACGGGTCGTGATGGAGCCTAACACCGCTCTCTAGGCAAGCAAACACATAATAGCAAATACGAAAGAAATGAAACTAATGATTAGCAACAAAATGATAATATAGGGTAAAATGACACCACAACATACATAATAAGTCTAAAGATCAACACCAACGATCAACCATCCCAAGACGTGGAGTCAAGAGTACACGAGCTACTAGAGTTTACTAGATACATTGTCTTGAAAAAAATATAATATTGTTTGGAAAGTAGAAATAATACAAAAGAAATGGAAAGATGACACTAAGGCCTGCGAACGATATGCAACTCTATCTAGAATTGTCTATATGGTATATGCTAAGCACCTCTCACAACTCCGCTTGTACCAATGTGCGAGTTTTCACAAGAATTGCAGAAGTTTAGTATGAGTAAAACTCAACCAACGTACTCTGTAAATGTCGAGCCTAACCCCGATGAGGTAGTGACGAAGCCAAGCCAAGACACCTAGAAAAACCCTGTGCAGTTAACTATCAAGAAATAATGAGATGATAATTAGAGTATCAAGTATATTAACAGGATAACACATATGAGAGAGATAATAATTACTTAAAGGACATGAAATGGAAAGTAAAGGAAGGTGCTACTAAGTAAACCACAACTCATGCTTCTATAACAACTCTGAGCCAACCTTTCAAAGGTAATTTACGAAGCTACAAAACCAAGTCATCAATGTGAATATGGTACGACATCACCTTTCGTGTTTATACTCTCATCCTCACAACATAATATAATATCTAGCACAGAAAAAACCTTTGTGTCTATCATCACTTTCTCTCAAGCATGGTAACACCCTTCGTGCAATGATATTGATATATGAATAAAGCACGAAAATATCCCTCGTGTACACTCAAGATCCCTCACAATCACAGAAATACCCTTTGTGCATTTCATTCTTCCACACCAAGCATCACATATAACAAAATATGAAGCAAGGAGGGAAGCATAATCAACATCAAAGATAATATTCGAACATAGCTAGTCATTTATTACTCAAATAACTCAAACAAGATTTAGAAACTACTCTAGTATAAAAAAGGTTTGATATTTAACATATTTGAAAAAGTCAATAAAAAGTCAATGCAGACTCACGTGGTCAAAATTCGAACTTAAGACCAAATTGCGATTACCTCTCCCCCCTCCCCGAGTCCAAATATGTGATTTGTTTTGAGATCCGACCAAAAATTTGAGGTTTAAATCTCAATTTTACTAAATCCCTAAATTCTACCCAAAACCATATTTCTACTTTATGAAATCTTAGATTTGATAGTTGAAATAAATGAAAAGGTAATAGGAATTGAACAAAAACAAGTTAAACTTGCTAACCTATGAAGTTGGAAAGAATTTACTCTCCAAAAAGTGCCTCTATGGAGTCTAGGTTAAACAAATGGTGTAAAATGAGCTAAGTCCCGAAATATCAATCTTTTACCTATTTGTAGATACTGCAATTGCGAACTATTATTCGCAGTTGCGGTGTTCGCAAATGCGAATAGTGTCTGAGCCTCGCAGATGTCGCAAATGCGACCAAACCTTCGCATTTGCGAAGGATTATCCCCTCGCAAAAGCATTCAAAGCTTCGCAAAAGCGAAGCTATTCCTTAGCTCTCCAGGGTCGCAATTGCAACACAGCCCTCGCAATTGCGATGCCCCACCATTTGCAAAAGTGACCAACACTTTGCAAAAGCAAAGTTGCCTAGTCCCTTCCCATCTTCGCAAGTGCGATCGAACACTCGTAAATACGATGGTTGCATTTGCAAATAGATCCTGACAATTGCGAGATCTATAGTCCAGCAACACCAACAACTCTACAACTATTCAAAAACAATACACAACCTATTTGAAACTCCATCGATCCCTCAAGCTCAAATCCGAACATTCACACAAGGATATTAACATCAACCGAACACACCCGTAAGCTCAAATCATCACAACAACCTCTAAAATCAAGAACTGATACCCAAAACTCTAGATTTTTTCAAATTCAAACCCAATTTTCCAACCCTTTACACAAAGAGCTGAAATGGCCTCAGGTCACCCGTGATCCAACTAAACATGTGTACAAGTCCAAAATCATCGTTCGAACCTATTAAAATCATCAAAACACTGATCCGAGGTCGTTTACAAATTTTTTGACTGTGGTCAACTCTAGCCACTTTCAAAGTCAAAATCACATTTTCTTTAAAAAATTCACATTGAACCTTTCGAAAATCGATACAAACCATGCAAACAAGTCATAAATCATCAAACAGCACTATAAAAGGTATCGAAACACAAAAATGAGGAATTATGCTCAAAACAACCTATTGGGTTATTACACTCTCATCCTTTGCTTCACCAAGAACCTCCTTTAAATAGGTCATCTCATATTCATGATTAGAAAAAACTTTTAATATCGTTGGTGATGGTGATGAAGAGGTATGGACTTGGGTCGTGCAGTGATGGTGGTGAAGAGGCGTTGGCCTGGGCCGGGTTGGGTTTTAATTAGAAAATGGAGTGGGCCTTTATATTAAAATGAGAGCTTGCCACATGGATTTTTTAAGATTAGAAAAAGGATTTAAATAGCGATAGGCAAATATGATCCAAAAGTATGATGGTAAGGTAGTTATACAATGAAACTAAAACAGAAGGTAGATGTAGCTTATTTTTGATCGTTGAGTGGCAAATATAGCCTTTTTGTTGATTTAAGCGCTAATGAGAGATGAAGGCGTGCCTGTATTATCGAATAGATGGTGATGTATTGGACAAGCTTGCTTGTAACTTAATTAATTTATCGAGTACTTAGAATTTCTTACTCGCACCAATAACAGATTTGGACATATGGAAGAAATTACTTAGTATTTTTACTTTTATTAAAATTTGAACATGAGACCTCATGGTTTTCTTGTTACCTCTTGGAACACTAGGTCATACTATTGGGACTTTGATTCATAATTAAATAACAGATTTTATGTATTAAAATAATAAAATCTTACGCCTTCATTTGTACCACTTTCTTCAGTTACTATTTTACCCCGCTAGACGACTATTGGTCGTTAAATATTGTAGCCCCACCTCGATTGTCACAATATTGGTGCAAATTATCTAGGAGCTCAATTATGTATACTTGGGGTTGTTTCAGCATTAGGAGGTAGAAGTGGCGCTCTGGCATCACTATTAGTGTTCTCATACGGATTAGTTATGGAATTGTAGCAATGGAGCTCCAGTAAAAGTGGGAATTCAACTTGGTGATGCAATTAATCATTGTTTGAGTTTCATTTGAGCTGATTTAAGGCTTGAGGGTGATTATTTTGAGCTTAAGAAATAGATATCTAGCCATTATAGGTTTTGATTATCGAAGAATATTGTGGTGCTGCTATCGAAACAGACAAATAGTGTTCACCATGGTTTATCAAGGGTAAATTTAGACCATATTGCATAGTTCGAGGGAAAATTTGACCCTTTTTCCTTGTAAAACAAGGCCTACATGTTGGACACATAGGGTGCCAAATACTTCATTAGATACTAAGATTCTTCTTTTAGACAATAAACGCAAATTTAGCCAGATTTGACTCAATTATTATCAGATGGCAATTTAAAACCATTTCGTATAGTGCAACAGTGAATTTTGACATTTTTTCCCTACTAAAAAAGAAAATAATTTTATTAACAAAAAGGGACATATTTACTCCCTACTATTGAAAATAAGATATATTTATCCTCTATTCAGTTTGCTAATAAATTCACCCTTACCATTATACTTTAGGGTTATTTTTACCCCTCACCCATTAATAACTTATTTGGATGGTTGTTACATATTATTTTGTAATGTATCGTATTATATTGTATTGTTTTGATAAACATAATATTTGGATAGATTGTATCATTTGTCATGGTTTCATGATGTCATGCGCTAGTAATATGAAGAATAAACTTACAATAGTAAAAAGAAAAAATAGGATACATGATAGAATTATTATATAAAAAGGTAGGATAAAGGATAAAATATAGTAACTATTGCTCCCTACGTTTCATATTAAATGAGGTACTTTCCTTTTTAGTCTGTTCCAAAATAAATGACACATTTCTAAATTTGAAAATAATTCAACTTTAAACTCTTTCATTTACCCATTTAGCCTTAATGAGAAGCTTTTATAGCCACACAAATGTCATGACCCCACAAACTTTTTACCCCTTAAGCTTTTAAGACCACAAGTTGTAAAAGTCTTCTCATTTTTTCTTAAATTCCGTGCCGAGTCAAACTACTTCATATAAAATGAAACGGAGGGAGTAATAATAAGGAAGGGAAAATGAGAGGAAAAATAAGGTAATGATGCGACCATACCAAATCGGTCATTACATAAAGTTGCATTTTTCATCGTTACGTAACAATAAATTTAACAATACAATTTAATAAAATTAAAATAACAATCAAACTAAATATTATATTTAAAGTAACGATACCATATAATATAACAAGTAACAAGCACTAAATCCTCCATCCAAAATTTAAATATTCATGTGGCATGATTGGACTAAAAGACCCCCCATCTTAAATGAATAACCCACCCCTTCAGTTGAAAATCTGATGCTTCCTCCGTGTACTATTTTAATAACCGGATCGGTTATTTTGAGTATTTGCATCCAGTTTGGTGGTTTGAGGTCATGAATAACTTTATATGGTGTATTATGATTTGCGTGTATCGTCGGTTTTGATTTTCGAGTAGTTCAAGATTGATTTGGAACAGTGATTCTCAACTAGGAAGCTTTAAGTTGGAAGAGTTGACCATGTTTGAATTTTATGTAATTGACCTCGGATCGGAGTATTGATGGTTCTGTTAGGCCAGGATAGTGATTTTGGACTTGGTCATATGCCCGAATTTGAATTTGGTTATTTCTAGAAGGAGGCTCTAATTGGAGAAGGTTGTCAATTTGAAGGTTTAGAAAGTTGATAGGTTTGACCGGGAGTTGACTTAGATGTTATCATGTTTAGATTGTTCTTCCGAGATGTTACACCCCATATTTTGAACGTAAGGTTACGTCACAAGTCAATTGATGTAAGCTTAGAAATGAGATTGAAAATACATAAAGTAGTTAATCATGTTACCATGGAGGTTACAAATATTTAGGATCATGAATAACAAGTACCAAGATAGTTGAAAGGCTTAAAAGCTAAACGAATTGAAGAAAACAAGTTTCGTTGAAAGTCGACAAGTTGAGAATATTATAACATGTAATTTTGGGGTGAGACTAGGTTCTTAACATGATAAGGAGGTTATTATGATTTATTTTAGTTGTATGATAATTGTGTGTCATGTTTTTAAGTCAAGCGAGTTGTGAAACAAAAGTTGGCAAAGGTCATCAGAAGTTACATTCATAAATGTGCTGAAAATTAGGTCAAGTGTAGCTGATCTTTTTTCTCAATATACTTGGAATTACGAGATGATCAACTTACCAAATTGAAGTTCTACGAGTCTAGTTTATAACTCATTAGACCATTTGTAAATACGATATCGGAGTAGAGAGATATTTGTATTTTTGCGAGACCGCGCAAACTGCATAGGTGACAAGTAGGTGTGTCACCTACTTGTTTAAATGAAGGGACCAAATAACTCTCCAAAAAGGGGTGACCAAGGGTCCTTTTTAGGGATGAATTAAATTATTTCATTCACTCATATTTCAGACTAAGAACTTCAAATTGAAATCCTGCAACCCCTCCTCCAATAATACCACACAAACCCTAGGTGATTTCGGGTGATACGAAGTGATTCTAGTGTCGAAAATCCCGGACAACTTACTAGTTTTCCTTTCTCCTTCTTGTATCTACGTTGGAGGACTAATTTTGGATGAAGATGGACCAGTTTTCGTGGGTTCTACTCAATTCAAGGTTATTTTGTGCTTCTTTTTTCCTTATCTAAGCTTCTACAATTTGTAGCTCGATCGTAAAGACTAGAACTTGCGAGTTTCGAAAAATTATATTTTTTTTGTTGTTGCAACTATTGATTGGTTGTGAACTTATTTTTAAGTTGATTTTTGGCTGGTTTATATGATAAGAGGCTTAATTATATGCTATTGGTTGTGTTTCTTGATTTGAAAGAAAAGAAATAAGTCGGAAACATGTATTAGTAATCTGAAAAATTAATTTTGAGTTGCTGAACTTGTCGGACTATTACGGGGTCGTTTTAAAGTTGTATTGTGGCTGAAAATTAGTAGGGATAATATAACAAGCAAAGTTTAATGTTGTTGATAAATTATGGAATGAGGAAGAGGTTTAAAACTATAGTTGTTTAGTCACAAATCAAGCTTGCCACTTGCTGGGATTGTTAAACTGTATTGAAAGGCTTATTATGAGTATTTGTTGATGTTGTTTGGGCTATTGTTGGCTTTTCTAACTTGTGAGAAGCCATATAAATAGGGGAGATGCAGTCCGTTTTAACGTAGAATAAAGTGTGTCGTTCAAATGCAATAAGCTATGGCATTCGTATTGTGACAAAAGTATTATTCATTGCTTGTAGACATATGAGTTGCATGTTAAGTTAGCTTGAGGATTGGACGGGATATTGTGAGGTATGTAAGTTCTTTGGCATGATTCCGTAAGTTATGTTACCCTTATAAGGAATACGGGACGAGGCTTTGTATATGTATTATACCGACGATTAAGGTCCGTTCACGAGTATAGTCATATGAATGTTGAAATGGATTGTGTTGGTCGCATTTTCATGTATTCTTAAGGAGTAAATAGAGCCTTCCGAAAGGTCCTTGTCTTTTATATGTAACAAGACATCTAGATGTTAATTAAAAATTATATACGAATGGTCTGACGAATCAGAAGCAATATAGTGTCCGTATAATGATGGATAGTTATATACGAATAGTTCAACAAGGTAGCATAATGTATAGTTTGCAGAATGATAAGAATATTTCGACCTAAAGAATGGCACAACTTCCAATACCTACACGCTTGTGTTCACGAAACTTATAAAGACCCACAAAAATAGTTACGTTTCTCTCAAGTTAAATAAGGTTGATTATACATGAGGGTGATGTTAAGAGACGATATAAATTACCTATGGACTCATAAATTATAGAATATGATAGTTTAGCAATAAGAATATAAGTTGATAGACACACACACACACACACACACACACACACACACACACACACACACACACACACACACACACACACACACACACACACACACACACATATATATATATATATATATATATATATATATATATATATATATATATATATATATATATATATATGTGTATAATGAGTAGCCTCACAAGCTAAGAATATTACATAGCTATAAGTAGAAAGAATCATGTAATCCCCAGAAATGAGTCGTGATGTGAAATAAGGATAGAAGTACGATTTCAAATTAGTTACAACATTCTTTATGGATAAGTAATATAGAGTACGAAGGATGATGTAGAAAGTGGCTAAGGAATAAGGATTGATTATTGTAACAAGTTACTCACGAACTGGTATGTTATGAATACGAGTTTATCTATTGATGATTGAATGATGTCTGCATGAGTGATATGAAATGAATATGTATAATACATGACCCCTACGGACGGTCTATGAATGCGTAGGTGTACAGTGAAGCCCTATGGATGGTCTATGAATACATAAGTGCATAATGATGGTTGGTTATGGACGGTCTAAGTTGCACGCATAGCCACACCTTAGTATTATGAGATATACGGGCGATCTACTATGTTACGCGTATAGGCCACAGTTATTCATATTTATGAGTGAGCCTTACGGACGGTCTCTTACTAAACGCGTAAGTGCCACTTTTCTGTTTCAGTGTAGCCCTACAGATGTTTGATCTGTCTGAGGTAAGTATTCAGATATAAGGTATGATGGCTAGAAGAATGTTATAGATGAAGTTTCATAATATGATGGTTTCCAGTACAGATAGCATATGGGAACAAGTTCAGGTATAGCATGACATGAATTAGATGTATATATGATATTCGCGACATTATATGTTCTCGGCCAACAGAGTCTTTCCTTTTCAGTCTACATCATTTGTAAGGCAAGTTGGATAATTCAATACTTGGATATGTTATGAGTCAGAATAAGGTAAGTATGATTCCCGGATCTCATTGACCTCCAAATTTCTTTCAGTATATCATATATACATGTTAGTTCAATTTCAATTAAGTTATTCATATGTTATCTACCGTACATACTTAGTACATTTCTTTGTACTAATGTCCCATCGTCGGGGCACTGCATTCAGGTCTGCAGGTTCAGGTATCCAATTTGTCGGGCTCTTATTATAAGGAGTTGATATCCAGCTGAGGATTGGCAAATCTCTATTTTATCCAAAGTACAATCGAGTCTAGATGTTATTAGACTGTCCTATGTATATATATACTTATGTGTAGGTCAGTGTCCTATCCTAACCATATTTTTATGTCAGATACTCTTAAAGGCTTCGTAGACACATGTTCAATATGTACAACATATTAGAGGCCTTGACGGCCCGTGTGTATCCATGTTTTGAGTACGATGGCTCGCTGATGCAACATTTTCCCACTTTCAGTCGCATAGTACGAGTTGTGGCTATTTTGGCCTGTGATAGTTACAGTAAGAACGAGTTCAGCCAAGTCGACCTATGTATATTCTAGTTTTCATCGAATGATCATGAGTTTTAGAGTGGTTGACTCGTCCAATATGACACTGAGTGCTAACCATGCCTCCCTAGATTTGGGGTGTAACACGAGAGTTAGAATAGGTTTGTTATGTCATTTGGAACTTGTGTGCAAGATTTGAGGTGATTCCGAGTTGTTTAGACATGTTCGGCGTAAGTTTGGAATTTGGAAATTTGAAATAGTTCATTAAGCCCGAATTGAGGTGAGATTCATGGTGTTTATGATATTTTGTGGAATTTGAGGCCTTGAGTAGGTCCGTGTTATATTTTGGGACTTGTTGGTACGTTCAGACGGGGTCTTGAGGGGCTCGGGTATAGTTCAGATTGATTTTGGACCATTTCTCTCATGTTTGCATTGCTAGTTTTTACTGATGTTAGCTGTGAATCGCGTTCGTGGGGGTATCATCATGTTAGCAAATAAGTAATTGGATGAGAGGAGATTTATTCTTCGCGAAGGTTATTTGTTTGACTAGGAACTTTCCCTCTTCACATTCGCGAAGAGGAGGTCGCGTACGCATTGAGGAGCTGGGAGCTATTGGGATTGCCTTCACGTTCGCGAAGGGTTGGCATATTTATGCATAGCGTTTACGAGATTAGTGCCGCGAATGCGAAGTGTATTATGTGGGCAATGATTTTTTGTGCTTTGCGGTCGTGAAGTTGGTCCCGCAATTGCGAAAGGGTTTACCTAGAGCGGTGTTATAAGTACTCTATTTCAAGGGTTTTGGTTATTTTATCATATCTTGAGATTGAGAGCTCAGATTTGGGCAATTTTTAGGCGACTTTCATGATTTTGATTGGGTTTCGAGCCGTTCATAGGTCGATTCACGGGGGATAGCATTTTTAGAGCATTGGTTTGGCTTGATTGAGATAGGTATCTTACCTAAATTTGTTTGAGGAACTAGTTGCTTGAGTTATTTTTCATGGCTACATGCTATGAGTGGCGCACATGTGTGGGGTTTAGTCCATGTGCGTGCATCAGGCTATTCTTCATGTTCGGGGTAAGTGCTTAGGCTATGATATGCCTTGAATTGGTTTCTAAGCTTAATGCTGTGATCTTTCTTATATTTGCACCCCTGTTGTGAGCTATTTGACTTTGAGGTTAATCTCCTGATTGAACTTGTTAATTGCTACTTTCGTGATGTATTTTCCTGATTGAGCTCTAATAGCATACGTTACACATGCATACATGTTAACATGTCACTTATACCAGTCCAGGAACATAAAATTTGATGTTCATTGATCTTGTACATGTATTCTTGTATATCTTATTCCTATGTGATATGGATTGGACTGGTAGCCGGTGACCACACCAGGTTGATTGTGATATTGAGCCTGTGATCACGCTAGATAAATTGTGATATTCATCCCGTGACCACGCCATGCGGATCTTGATATTGAGCACGTGACCACACCAGGAGGATTGTGATATTGGCACGTGAGTTGTTCGTGCGAATATGAGATATTGATATTATTTGCACGTGAATTGCCCGTGCGATTGATATTATTAGCACGTTAGTTGTCCGTGCAGGACTTGAGTTGTCTGTGCAGCTTGTGAATATAGACTTACCCCCTTAGGGTCACCCTCTCATGTTCTTTATTGATGGCGTACACGTAGATTGTGAGAAACCGATGGATTTCTAGTTGATGTGGACTTTGGAAAAAGCTGCTCAATGGTTGGTTTGGTTATGGTATCTCTGAGGAAGGACTGGCCAATATTTGTTCTGGTTATTGTATTTCGTCTTTACTTTCATTTTCCTGGGTTGTTTGCCTGATTTATTTGCATATACTCTTTATATGCCGGATTGTTGATTGAGCAGAGTTTGTTAATTTATCTTGTGTACCAAGGTGGTTTTATCTGTGACTCATGTCTTGATCATATTAGTTTTTTGTACTTGTTGGAATTATGAACTGTACAAGTGATTAGCGAGTATTATTTATAATTCTTGCTTTTATTACCTCGCCAAGGTTAGTTATGATACTTTTTGAGTATATGGGGTCGGTAGTACTCATACTACACTTTTGCACCTTGTGTGCAGATCTTGGAGCTGAGATGCTGTTGATGATGGAAGCTGACATTGAAGATGTACATGTTTTCCGGATATAGCTACCATTCATTCTTGGTAGTTTTAGTTTTGTAATTTGTTTATGTATATTCCAAACATATGTTGTATTTATTTTTATACCAGCTTTTTCTAAGTCTTAGTAGCTCATGACTTGTATTACCAATCATTGGGTTATTGTATAGAATCTCAGTTATTGCACTTATTGATTCCTTATTATTTTAATAGAATTGTATTGATTGTTATTTGGCTTATCTTGAAGGTTAGGCTAGGTGTCATCATGGCTAGGTGGATTTTGGGTCGTGACAAGTTGGTATCAGAGCTTTAGGTTCATAGGTTCTACGAGTCATGTGCAAGTGTCTAGTAGAGTCTTGCGGATGTATGATGATGTCCATACTAATCTTTGAGACTCTACGAGGCATATAGGAAAATCTCCCATCTCTCTTTCTTTATCGTGCGACATTGATTTAGCTTTAAGCGTATCCTTTGGAATTTCTTCCATTCACTTGTATATTATGTTGTGCACTTAGTATCAGTTGTTCATTGATGAATTGTAACGTCATGCATGGGAGCAAGATGTATTATTTATGTTGAGGAGTTAGGCTAGTCTGGAGGACTTGAGGCTAGATTCATACTGCATCTTGGGCTCGATATTTTCAGTTATGTGAGTATGTGCATTTAGACTCATATGTCCGGTAGTCTCCCTAGGAGTGGGATTAATGGCTTAAGTGAGTGGTTAGATAGCAATATTATAAGTATTGTGTGACTGAGAACTATACTTAGATGATTTGGATGTGATGAAAAGAATTTTGCTTGGGATGCGAAAAGACTATGGATGCTTGATCTCTGCCTTGATGTGTTGTATGGTCTTGAGTTATGAGGGTGTTGGGTAACTTTTAGTTATTCATTTGAGCAATGGAGTAAATTATCGTGTCTTGTTGACGAGCTCAAACTCGGGAGGATTCAGTGATTACATAGTGGTTGTGACCATGATAGGGCACATAGAGATGCAATTTGAGGCTAAGAAGGCGGGTTATTACCTGCAAGGTGGTCTACAAATGTGTGATCTTTATGATGTTTCTGTAAAGAGTTTCCTTTTTATCAATGGGGTGTGTATGTACTGCAATTTGAGTTCAAATCGCTTGAGGAAGTTTGCATGACTGTTGAGGATGAATATGCGCTTAGTAGATGGTTTGAGGTATTTTATGATTAGTGCTACATGAGCGTATGAAGGATTAATTGAATTGTAGTGAGGGATTTTGGTGGTTATAGAGTAAAGGTTTGTGGGTTATCGGATGTTATGTTCTATGGCTTCAAGCCTAGTGGGGGACTCTGCTATCGACAATCAGATTGCATTATTATGTGTTATATTAATTTTGGTCTGAGGCATATTTGCGGATTGGCTTACTTGAAGAGAGTGATTTTGAGGATGACTCGAGTAAGGAAATTTTTGGGTGCATGGTGTATTATACTTTATGGGTATATGAAAATCTTTAAGTAATTTAGGCTATTATTTGTGGTAGACGTAGTATGTAGAGAGAAAGGAGGATTTGTTTAGTTGCTTAAAGGTGGGGGTTACTTCTTTCGGTGCTTGTGTGCTAATGGGGCACAAGTTTCTAGGCTCATAGTGGCGTCTATTGGAGATTTGAGCAGAGTGGATGACTCTCGAGAAGGTTCTAATGAGTTCAAGGTTCGTATGTGGTATTTGAGGGTTCCCTAGATTTGTATATGACTAAGATAGAAGATTTTGCAGTGGGTGGTGTCGAGACTTGCGCTATTTTTATATCATTAGTGATTCCACATTTCGGTATCAGAGAGGTTAAAGAAACAACTTCAAATTCACAGAAGGTCTCTATAGAGTGGGAAGTTTGGTTGCGGTGCTATTGGTTGCTTAAGAAGGAATAAAGTGGCTTATGGGCCTTAAGACGACGTGGTGTCATGCTTGGATCTATTGTGGTGAGCTTTGATTAAGGACCGTAGTGTTACTGGCAAGGAGAAGTGTTACTTGAGGGCAAGTTGAGAGGGATTCGAAGAAATAGGTCAGCTTGGCAATGGTTTGGATTAGCATAATAATAGAAGTGTTCGGTTCTTTTGGTGGGGAGACTCCACAAGTGTTTTGTGGAAATACTCTTAGGCTTTGGACCTGCATGACTTGGTTGAGTTAGAGGGATTCAGTTCCGATGGCTTGATTTTGTGCAAATGGGTTTCAAAGAGTTCTCGATGATTTTGAACCACGAATTGAGATAGATGTTTTCTACTGGTATGGGGAGTTTGTTGTGTGTTTTGATTTCTCCTATATTGGGTGAAGTGGAAGGTTCCTTGTTGATGGGGTGACTATCCTACTTGTGATTCAGAGTTGATAAGAGGATTCTCGTATTTTCATATGATGGTATGATAAATGCAGTGCATCTGTGGGATTGAGATTTGTATTTACAAGTTGCGGTTCAGATTTGAAGGGAAGGTCATGAGTTCTAGACAACATGGACAGTTTCATATATGTAGAATAATGCTGGCACTATCTAGTATTTTTCAGAAGGCACACTGTGTTCTAACTTGCAGATGCTTGACTGGTATTACGATAATCGCCTAGTTGATTGACTGTTGATGTTCAAATTTTTGCTATGTGGCACGGAAGAATTATGGAAGTATTTCTCATGGGGTGATTGTGTATGAGGGATGTGTCAGCCATTTGAGTGGTGGAGTTGAGATCGAACATGGAGATTCTTGTATTCTAGGGGTTTGAAGTAATTTGAAGGTTTGGAAATTTCCTATGCAGACATGCATTTTGATATTCGATTCGTAGTTATAGGTATTATTTTGGTGTTTTGATCGCGTGATCAAGTTTGTAGGATGTTATTACACTTGTGTTCATGTTTGGTTTGGAGCCCAAGGGGCCCAGGTGAGTTTCGGATTAGCTACGGACCCTTTCAGACTTAAGAAAATGCTGGCTTTAGCTATTTTATGGTGTCTGATGCTTTGCGCTTTGCGATCGCTAAGGGGAAATGGGGTTAGGGAGGACTTTCTTCATCGCGAACGCGAAGTAGTGGGGGGTTTACCCTTCACGAACACGACATTCCTCTCACGATCGCTATGGGTTGTGGGATCTGGGGAGGAGTTAGGCGTTAATCTTCGTGAGCGCGATCCTAGGCACGGGAATGCGAAGGCCTTTTGGCCACTGTGCATCGCGATAATATCAGGTGGTTCGCAAACGCAAAGAACACCTGACGCTCAGTGATTTAAACTTCCAAAAGTCAGGATTCTCTTCATTTTTCAAACTATTTTCAAGTTTGAGCTCGATCTAGAGGCAATTGTGAAGAGGTTATTCATCCCAACTTCATAGGTTAGTAGATTTTAACTTGTTTTATTACATTTTCATAAGCACCCATTGATCTTAACCTTTATTTTATGATTTTTCATGGTAGAAATTAGGGATTTAGGTAGAAATTGAGGATTTTGAGAAATTAAGATTTAGACCTCAAATTGAGGTAGGATTTCGAAACTAATTACATAACCGGGCTCAAGGGTGAATTGGTAATTAATTTTTTTTTCCAAATCTCGGGTTTTGACCAAGTGGGCCCAGGGTTGACTTTTGTTGACTTTTTCCAATATCATTAAGATTGAATCTTTTTCACTCGTGGGCAGTTTCTAAAGTCTATTTTGAATTATTTGACTAGATTTGATTAGTTTGGAGGCTAATTCTAGAGAAAATGATGTGGTTGAGAATTGATTTGGTTGTAGAGTGAGGTAAGTGTCGTGGTTAAGCTTGACTTGAGGGATTATGACTTGTTGGTCTATTTGCTACATGTATTATGTGTGGGGACGACATACATATGAGGTTACGAGTATATATGCGTTGTCATTGGGTTAAAGCATGGAGTGAAAATTATTTCTTTGTATTATATTATTTCATTGACTACGTTTTTCATGCTTAGGTTAGAATTTTACTTTTTAATTATTCGCCTTATATTTGTTTATTTTGAATATGTTGGAAATTTTGAAAATTGAGTTATCTCGGCACTATAATTGAAGTGAAATTTCTTTCCGCCTTGCATTTGTCATTTGGACTTGTATTGTTGCTTGGTGAGGAAGAGTGAAAAGCGTTAAGGGTGTTGATATGCCTTATTTGCATTCATTATCATATATTGAGAGGTTGTGAGGATTAAAGCACGAAGAGTGATGCCGTTCCAGAGAGTAAAAACATGAAGGGTGATGCCGTGCCATATTATTTATGATATTACATGGTGAGGGCGAGAGTAAAAGTACGAAGGATGATGCCGTGCCATCTTTATTTCATTGCCTTATTTGATTCCCTAATTGGTGATTTATTTGATAACATTGTTGCTTATTTCGGAAGATGTTCTTTGGTGATTCTGTACTTGTCGTTCTTATGATATTTCCCCTTCCGCATGTCCCCTCCTAGTTAATATTTTATTATTCTACTTGTTATTTTGTTGCTTTATATATATATATATATATATATATATATATATATATATATATATATATATATATATATATATATATATATATAGAGAGAGAGAGAGAGAGAGAGAGAGAGAGAGAGAGAGAGCGTCGAGGTTAGGCGTGACATTTACAGAGTACATGGGGTAGGTTGTACTCATGCTACACTTATGCACTTCTTGTGCAGATACCGGTGTTAGTCCCGATGGCGCTTAGCCAGACTTCTCGGATTCAGTTGCTTTATGATACTTGAGGTATAGCTGCACCACATCCATAGCCCTGAAGTCCCCTTCCTTATCCATTTTACTGTTTACCAAGTCTTAGATCATTGTACTTTATTTTAGACCATATATGTAGTACTCTAGCTGCTCATGTCTTTGTGACTCCGGATTTTGGAAGATGTTTAGATATCGTCATGTGTTATTATCATACCATTTCAGACCATTTTGGCTTGTTTTAACTAATATTTTATTTTGAATACTTAAAAACTAGTTAAATAATCTAGCTAACGTTGGTTTGCCTAGTAAGTGAAATGTTAGGCGCCATCACGATCCCGAGAGTGAGATTTCGAGTCGTGACAGGGATCGGGTTGCATGCCATAATGGAGTTATGTGGGATAACCTTCCTTGTGTTTATTTGGTATGTTTTGTTTTTCCTTTGTGGGATGAATTCATGAAATTATGCTTTTGTTGTTATATTAGTTGTATTTATTGGATAGTCCTCATACCTTGTTTCCTTTCCCTTTTTGAATATATCTAAGTTATTCATTATTTGGTGTACAGACCACATTATGTGAGGTTCCATGTGGCCTTTGGTGTGACTTGTCGGTCGGGCTGCTTGTATAGGCTGAGATGAGATTTTTGGACTTGGGATTTGCACTATCGTATTGGGATAAGGAATGTTTGGAAGAATAATACTATGTTTTGGCTCGGAATAGGGAAATGGTCTTTGTTGGACGAGAGAACTCCATGACTTGTTGATTTCATGAGGTGGTTACGAGTTTCTGCATGTTTCTTTTACCATTAGCAGCATCACGAAGGTCTGGAATGAGGTTCCATTTTATATGAGGTATATTACCGGTACCAGATTTTTTATGAGCAACTAATGTGGTTGGAAGTTATTGCTATGAGTATCTGAGGCATGCGATATATCATATTTATATCTTGGGTGATAGTTATGGCTTGATACATCTTGTTCAAACTTATACAGTGTATACAGGCGAGGATTGGGTATTATAATGAATTCCGGATATTGGAGATTGGGTCCTAAGGGTTGTGAAGAAAGGTTGAGATGAGGGTCTTCAGTTAGGGTGTATTGTCAGACTTATATAGATTAGGATGATGTTGGATCAACCATGGGTATGGGCATGGTGGGTTTATACAGCGATTGATGGCTTTGGGACGGCTCATTGCACATTCGAGGATGAACGTATATTTAAGTGGGAGAGAATGTAATGACCCAATCAGTCATTTTGAGTATTTGTATTTCGTTCAGTGGGTTAGGACCTTGAGTAGCTACATATGATGTAGTATGACTTGCGTATATGGTTGGTTTTGGTCTTTGAGTGGTTCGAGATTTATTTGGAAGGTTGATTCTCATTTTAGAAGTTTTAAGTTGGAAGAGTTAATCATGTTTGAATTTCTGCATATTTGATCTCAGATCAGAGTTTTGATGGTTCTGTTAGGTTCGGATTTTAATTTTGGACTTAGACATATGCCTAGGGTTGGATTTGGAGATTCCTATGTTGATTTGGCATTTTTTTGGTGAAAGTTGGCAATTTAAAGGTTTAAAAATTTTCTAAGTTTGACCAAGATTTGACTTTACGGCTATCAGGTTAGAATTTTGGGTTCAAAACTTAGAATAGGTTTGTCTATCATTTGGATTTTTTCTGCAAAATTTGGTGTCACTCCGAGTTGGTTTGATAGGAATTGGACGCATGGTTGTGTTTCTAGCAATTCTTGAGTTTCATTGTAATTTTCATGTGTTTGGTGTTCGATTCGTGATTCCTGATGTTATTTTGGTATTTCAATCTTGTGCGCGAGTTAATATGATGTATTTGGACTTATGTGGATGTTTGGTGTGGAGCTCCGGGGACTCGGGTGAGTTTTGGATAGTTTTTATTAAGGTTCAGTGTGCTGGTTTAGTTCCTTTGCATTTGCTATGAATGCGCGACAAATGTGACGATCGCATTTGTGGAGGTACATTCACGATTGTGACTCAGGGCTTTTGGGAAAGGGACCTCGCATTTGCGATGTCATGACCCAAGTTCTCCCTCCGTGAACTGTCGTGACGACACCTAGATTCTGCTACTAGGTAAGCCTAACATTTGCGAAAAATGAAACGAAAACATAAAAGCTATCAACTAACAGGTAAATTTAAACAAGGAAATGAGATGTCCCTCGGCATATACAATAATCACTTTCGACAGGTACATGAACTCTCCAATAACTCGGAATGTCATAAGTCACAAGATAAAGAAAGAAACAATACTCACGTACTCCAAAGTCTAATAAAAGAAGAAAATACAAGAAGTGTTTGACATGGGGAGGAGTAGATAGGGACTCCAAGGTCTGCGGATATGGCAGATATACCTTGAAGTCTCTATAGCTGACTTGCCTCACTAGTAATGTGGCTTAGAAGTGGTACCTGGATCTGCACACGAAAAAAATGTGCAGGGAAGGGCATAAATACACCACAACGGTACCGAGTAAGTGCCAAGCCTAACCTCGGTCGAGTAGTGACGAGATCTAGTCAGGGACCTATTGGTATAAATATAATGAAATAAGACAGAATGAAATATCGTAGTAAAAATAAATATGGAAATCTAACAGGAATAGAATCAATGAAAGACAACAGCTTATCACATAGAGATAACAACAGGGGATCTACTGAGATACCGTCTCGTAGTTCCAAACGTAAATATGTAGGGGGATCTCCCCGAATACAGTTTCGTAGTCCCAGGGTAAATATGCAAAATAGGGGGGGATCTCCTCGAATACTGTTCCGTAGTCCTAAAGTAAATATGCAGTACAAGGTAGATCTCCCAGAATACCGTTCCATAGTCTCAAAGTAAATATGCAGCTCAACCAACAGAAATAACAGTTACAGCAAGGAAACCTACAGTTTAGACTAAGTGCAGGTCGAGGAAAGCATGCGAGTTTCACTAAACATGCTGCATAGAGTTCAGATAGGCAGTTAAAACATGTAGGCATGCTATTCTAAACTAAACAAGATAGTTACATATGCTAGTGTAGTTCAAATAAGGAGCAACAAGTTATAACTTAGTGAAAATGGAGTTTTAGGACATATAGCCCGTGTACGTACTCGTCACCTCACGTATATGACGCTCACACATCAAAACAGTATCAAATCCTAAGGGGAGTTCTCCCACACAAGATTAGGCAAGCCACTTACTTCGAACAAGGATCAATTCAATCTGTGACAATGCTCTTTCCATGAATCTCCGACTCTGAATGGCCCAAATCTAGCCAAAACTAATCTAACTATTGAAATCAAAGCTAAGGCAAGAAATTGGAAAATTGCCCAAAAAGCTTCCCCGGGCCCACGTCTCGGAATCGGTAGAAGTAACAAAATACGAACATCCATTCACTCACGAGTTTAACCATACAAAATTACACAAATCTGATACCAAAATCTCGATCAAAACCCTAAAATTCAGTCTAAGAACTATTCTCAACTTTTTCCAAATTTTAACCCCAAATCCGAAATTAAATGACAACATTAATGATAGATTAGTGGGATATAACCAAAATCAAGTTAAGAATCATTACCCAATTGATATATCTGAAAATCCCTCAAAATCTCGTCCAAATTCGAGCTCCCAAACTCAAGTTTTGATAAAAATGGCCAACTCTCGTTTTTGAAATGTTTAAGTATTGCCCAGTGATTGCTTCTTCGCGAACGTGGAAAGCCCCTCGCGTTCGCGAAAGATAACTTGCCTTGGCCCAGTATTTCTTCATCGCGAACGCGATGACCCTGTCGCGAATGCATAGACTACTCAGCTCAACCCTACGCGAATGCGGGACCTACATCGCGAACGCGTAGGCTAACCTTCCTAGTGCTTCGTGAATGCGGGACATGCTTTGCAAACGCGAAGAACAAAATCTCACCTGCCACAAAGTCCTGTTCGAGAACGCGAGCCTCCTATCGCTACGTGATGAAGGAATTGTCTGCAACAAAACACCAGAAAATATGCCAACTCTCAAAGTCCAAAAATGATTCTTTAAGCACCCAAAACTCACCTAAGGCCCCCGAGACCTCAACCAAACATACCAACCAAATCCTAAAACACCATACGAACTTGGTCGAGCCCTCAAATCACATCAAACAACGCTAAATTCACGAATCACCCTCCAATTCAAGCTTAAAGAACTTGAAACTTCAAATTTTCATAATTGATGCCGAAACCTATCAAATCACGTCCGATTAACCCCATATTGTGCACACAAGTCATATTCAACATTGGACCTACTCCAACTTCCGGATTCGGATTCGGACCCTGATATCAAAAATTCCACTACCGGTCCAAAACTCCAAAAATTTGACTTTCGCCATTTCAAGCCTAAATAAGCTACGGACCTCCAAAACACAATCTGAACACGCGCCTAAGCCCAAAATCACACAACAGAGCTAACGGAATCGATGGAGTGCCATTTCGAGGTCGTCTTCATATAGTTCCGACCGCAGTCCAAATCCTAAGACTTAAGCCTCCGTTTAGGGACTAAGTGTCCCAAAACACTATGAAAACCCCAACGAAACCTCCCGTCAAGTCACAATAGCAGAAATAGATACGGGGGAAGTAGTTAATAGGGGATCGAGGCTCTAACTCACAAAACGACCGGCCAGGTCGTTACATCCTCCCCCTCTTAAAATAATCATTCATCCTCGAACGAGCATCGAGACATACCTGAAGTGGTAAAAAGATGAGGATAACGGCTGCACATATCCTGCTCGGTCTCTCGAGTCGCCTCCTCTACCGGCTGACCCCGCTACTGAACCTTTACTAATGCAATGTTCATTGACCTCAGCTTTCTAACATGTCTATCCAAAATAGCCACTGGCTCCTCAATATAGGATAGATCCTTGTCCAACTGGACTGAGATAAAATCCAACACATGGGATGGATCCCAACTTCCGGAGTATCGAAACATGAAATACCGAATGAACTCCTGCTAGGCTGGGAGTGGGAGGTAAGGCAAGCTCATAAGTAATCTCTCCAACTCACCGCAACACCTCAAAGAGACCAATAAACCTTGGGCTCAACTTGCCCTTCTTTCCGAACCTCATAATGCCTTTTATAGGTGAAACCCGGAGCAAGGCCCGCTCTCCGACCATGAATGCCACATCGCGAACCTTTTGGTTTGCATAACTTTTCTGTCTGGACTGGGCTGTACAAAGTCTATCCTGAATCACCTTAACCTTCTCCAAGGCATCCTGAACTAAGTCCGTACCCAATAATTTGGCCTCGCCCAGCTCGAACCAACCCACTAGGAACTGACATCGCCTACCATACAAAGCCTTATACGGTGCCATCTGAATGCTGGACTGATAATTGTTGTTGTAGGCAAACTCCACAAGTGGGAAGAACTGATCCTAAGAACCTCCAAACTCCATCACACATGCACGAAGCATATCCTCAACAATTTGAATAGTGCGGTCGGACTGCCCGCCTGTTTGAGGGTGAAATGTTGTGCTCAACTCCACCCGAGTACCCAACTCATGTTGTACGAATCTCCAAAACCGTGATGTAAATTGCGTACCCCAGTCAGAGATGATAGATACAGGTAGGCCATGAAGTCTGACAATCTCACGAATATAAACTCGAGCCAGCTGCTCAGAAGAATAGGTAGTCATCACAGGAAGGAAATCAGCTGACTTGGTCAACCTATCCACAGTCACCCAAACTGCATGAAAGTTTTGCTGAGTTTGTGGGAGCCCCACAACCAAATCCATAGTGATCCGCTCCCATTTCCTTTTCGGAATCTCTAACTTCTGAAGCAATCCACCTGGCCGCTGATGCTCATACTTCACCTGCTGGAAATGTAGACACCGAGAAACATACTCCACTATGTCCTTCTTCATCCTCCTCCACCAGTAATGCTGCCTCAAGTCCTGGTACATCTTCGCAACACCCGGATGAATGGAGTACCGCGAGCTATGATCCTCTTAAAGAATCAACTCACACAAACCATCTACATTAGGCACACATAGCCTGCCTGTATCCTCAATGCACCATCATCCCAATAGTAACCTCCTTAGCATCACCGTGCTGGACCGTGCCCTTAAGGACAAGCAGATGGGGGTCATCATACTAATGCTCCCTTATACGATCAATAAGAAAAGATCTAGATACCACACAAGCCAATACTTAACTAGCTCAGAAATATCCAATCTCACAAACTGGCCAGCTAAGGCCTAAATATCCAATGCCATGGGACTTTCTGGTGCTGGTAAATAAGCTAAACTCCCCAAACTCTCTGCCGGACGACTCAAAGTATCAGCCACTACATTGGCCTTCCCCGAGTGGTACAAAATGGTGATATTATAATCCTTAAGTTGCTCTAACCACCTCTTCTAACGCAAATTAAGATCCTTCTGCTTGAATAGATGATGTAAACTCTAGTGATTAGTGTATATCTCACAAGGGACACCGTACAAATAGTGCCTCCAAATCTTCAAGGCATGAACAATAGCAGCTAACTCAAGGTCGTGGACATGATAGTTCTTCCCATACACCTTTAGCTGTCTGGATGCGTAGGCAATCACCCTACGGTCCTGCATCAAAAACCATGTCGAGGTCAACTCGCGATGCATCATAATAAACTGTATAAGATCCCGAACCTGAAGGCAATACCAATACTGGGGCTGTAGTCAAAGCTGTCTTAAGCTTCTGAAAGCTCTCCTCACACTCCTTTGTCCATCTAAATGGAGCACACTTCTAGTTAGCCTAGTTATAGGCACTGCAATAGATGAGAACCCCTAAATTGATGGTAATACCCCACCAAACCAAGAATGCTCCGAATATCTATAGTTGAGGACGGTTGGGCCAACTTTGCACTACTTCCACCTTCTTTGGATCCACATTTATCCCTTAACTTGATACCATATGACCCAAGAATGCTACGAAATCTAACCAGAACTCATGTTTAGAAAACTTTGCATATAACTTCTTTTCTCTCAAGGTCTGAAGCACTGTCCTCAAGTGTTGCTCATGATCTTCCCGACTTCGGGAGTACACCAGAATGTCATCAATAAAGATAGCGATGAATTAGTCAAGATAAGGCCAAAATATACTGTGCATCAAATGTATAAATGTTGTTGGGGCGTTAGTCAGCCCAAATGACATGAGAAGGAACTCGTGATGCCCATACCCAGTCCTGAAAGCAGTCTTTAGGATATCTGGCTCCCGAATCTTCAACTAATGACAACCTGAATGCAAGTCAATCTTGGAAAACACCTTGGCACCATGTAACTGATCAAATATGTCATAAATACGAAGCAAAAGATACTGTTCTTCACTGTGACTTTGTTCAATTGGCAACAATCAATGCACATACGCATAGAACCATACTTTTTCTTCACAAACAAGATAGGAGCACCCCAAGATAACACACTGGGCCGAATGAAGCCCTTAACAAGAAACTCCTGTAACTATTCCTTGAACTCAGGAGGGGCCATACGATAAGGAGGAATAGAGATGGGTTGAGTGCCTGGCAACAAATCAATGCCAAAATCAGTATCTTTGTCGGGTGGCATGCCCGGAAGATCAGCTTGAAACACATTAGGGAAATCCCTCACTACTTTTACTGACTCAACTATAGGGTATCAATACTGACATCTCTCACATAGGCTAGATATGCATCATACCCCTTTCCAACTATTCGTTGAGCTTTAAGAAATGAAATAACTCAGTTGGGAGTGTAATCTAAGGTACCCCTCCACTCTAATCGCGGTAAACCTGGCATAGCCAGTGTCACAGTCTTTATGTGACAATCAAGAATAGCATAATGGGGCGACATTTAGTTCATACCCAAAATAACATCAAAGTCTACCATGCTGAGCAATAATAAGTCAGCTCTAGTCTCAAAACCACTAATAACAATCAAGCACGACTGATATACATGATCCACAACAAGAGAATCTCCCATAGGAGTAGACACATACACAGGGGAACTCAAGATCCCGAGATACGCCCAAATGCGGGGCAAAATAAGATGACACATAAGAATAAGTGGAGCCTAGATCGAATAGAATCGATGCATCTCTATAACAGACCGAAACAATACCTTAATGATAGAATCAGAAGCAACGACCTCTGTACAAGGAGGAAGGGCATAGTATCTGCCTTGGACTCCCTCTCTAGGGCGACCTCTACAGGTGGGGTTGCAGCTGGTGCCGTAGTCATAGCTTGAGAACCCTGTGGAGCACGCTATGGATGAGAAGTCTGTGGAGGTGCACCCCTCCTTAGTCTGGGCAATCCCTCACCATTTGACAAGTGTCTCCACACTCAAAACAAGCTCTAGGAGGACGTAGCAGTTATGGCTAGCTCGGGCCAGGTCTGCTAGACAGACCGCTGAAAGCACCCCGTGTAGTAGGCGTACTAGATACTGGCAGTGCATAATAAGGCTCATATGGTCTATGAGGAGCTGGAATACTACTGGTGGCTGGAAGAGCTGAATGAACGGGACGACTCACATAGCCCCTACCATGACGAACTGCAGCTGGGGCATGGGCACCAGAATAATGGCCAGATTTACAAGACCTTTTGGCCTCTCTCTCCTCCCTATCCCGAGTAAGCATGCCCTCCACTCTCCTAGTCCTGATGCTGGGAATGAGTCCCTCAATAAATCGATGGACCCTCTCTCTGAACTGTAGAAACCAAGGCTAGTGCATGTCTAGCCAAGTCACTGAAACAGACTACATACTCTGAAACAATCATAGTACCCTAGCGCAACTGCTCAAACTCCGCGCGCCATGCGTCCCTGAGGATTTGAGGGGCATACTCTCTCAAAAACATGTCCGAGAATTGAGTCCATGTAAGGGCAGCTGCCTCAGCCAGACTATCCAACTCATAAGTACGCCACCACTGATAGGTTGCTCCTCGAAGCTGGAAAGCAGTGAAAGAAACCCCACTCGACTCTGTTATGCCCATAGTGCAGAGGATACGATGGCACTCCTCCAGAAATCCCTGAGCATCCTCTGATGCTAAACCACTGAATGTAAGAGGGTTGTACTTCTTGTACCTCTCAAGCCTACGCTGCTCCTCCTCTAAAACTGCCGCCCTACCCTTAGGCTGAGCTGGGGCTATAGGTGGTACTGGTATAACCTCTAGAATCTAATCAACCTGAACCCGCTGCTCTAGGGTGCGAGCGGCAGGAGTCTATGCTCCTCCCCCACCTGAGATGTGGCTGGAGAAAGGGGAATCAACTGTACCTGAGCTAGAGTGTTGTACATGCTCATGAACAGTGCAAGGGTCTCCTGAAGAGTTGGAGTGATAGTAGTAGCCGTCTTAGGTGCCTGTGCTTCGATTGGAGTTATTGGTGTCTCCTCGGTAGTAGCTCTCTAGAGTGCTCTGGCTTTACCACGTGGACATCCTCGGCCTCTATCCCGGCCCTAGCCTCAGGCGGCTCTAGTAGGGGGTGCGTGTGTCTGGTCATCTCTGGCCGCACGTGTCCTCACCAAGACATAAGTTTAGAATTTCGAAATCAATAATCTCGCACGACAAGGAATCAAATGAAGTGGAATTTTCCTAACAGTTCCATATCCTCCCGAAGATAAATACAAACGTCTCCGTGCCTATTCGCGACACTCTAATAAACCGGCTTGTGACTCACGACTCCTATGAACCTAGAGCTCTGATACCAATTTATCACGACCCAAGTTCCCCCTTCTTGAACTGTCATGATGGCACCTAGTCTCTACGACTAGATAAGCCTAACATTTTCGAAAAATAAAATGAAAACATAAAAGATATCAACTAATAGGTAAATTTAAATAAGGAAATGAGATGCCACTCGGCATAAACAATAATCACTTTCGACAGGTACATGAACTCTCTCAAAACCCGGAATGTCATAAGTCACAAGCTAAAGAAAGAAACAATACTCCTATACTCCAGAGTCTAATAAAAGAAGAAAATACAAGAAGTGTTTGACATTGGGAGGAGTAGATAGGGACTCCGAGGTCTGCGGACGCGGCAGATATACCTTGAAGTCTCTACAGCTGGCTCTCCTCACTAGTAATGCGACTGATAAGTAGTACCTGGATCTGCACATAAAAACATGTATAGGGAAGGGCATAAGTACACCACAACGGTACCCAGTAATTGCCAAGCCTAACCTCGGTCGAGTAGTGACGAGATCAGGTCAGGGCCCTACTGGTATAAATATAATGAAATATCACAGTAAAAATAAATACAAAAATCTAACAGGAATAGAATCAATGAAAGACAACAGCTTAGCACACAAAGATAACAACATGGGATCTCCCGAGATACCGTCTCATAGTCCCAAACGTAAATTTGCAAGGGGATCACCCGGAATACCATTCCGTAGTCCCAAAGTAAATATGCAGAATATGAGGATCTCCCATAATACTGTTCCGTAGTCACAAAGTAAATATGAAGTAAAAAGGGATCTCCCGAAATACCGTTCCATAGTCCCAAAGTAAATATGCAGCTCAACCAACATAAATAACAGTTACAACAAGGAAACCTACAGTTTAGACTAAGTGCAAGTCAAGGAAAGTAGGAAAGTTTCACTAACCATGTTGCACAAAGTTCAAATAGGCAGTTAAAACACGTAGGCATGCTATTCTAAACTAAACAGGATAGTTACATATGCTAGTGTAGTTCAAATAAGGAGCAACATGTTATGACTTAATGAAAAATGGAGTTTTACAACAAATAGCCCGTGTACGTACTCGTCACCTCACGTATACGGCGCTCACACATCAAAATAGTACCAAATCTAAGGGGAGTTCCCCCACACAAGGTAAGGCAATCCACTTATCTCGAACCAAGCTCAATTTAATCCGTCACAATGCTCTTTCCATGAATATCAGACTCCGAATGGCCCAAATCTAGCCAAAACCAGTTACATAACATAAATACAACTACAAGAAACTAATTTAGCTATTGAAATCAAAGCTAAGGCAAGAAATTAGAAAATCGCCCAAAAGGCCTCCCCAAGCCCATGTCTCGGAATCGGCTAAAAGTCATAAAATACGAACACTCATTTCCTCACGAGTCTAACCATACAAAATTTACTCAATCCGATACCAAAATATCAATCAAAACCCCAAAATTCAGTCTAAGAACTCTTCTCAAATTTTTCCAATTTTTCAACCCAAATTCGAAATTAAATAATAAAATTAATGATAGATTAGTGGGATAACACAAATCAAGTTAAGACTCATTACCCAATTGATATATCTAAAAATTCCTCAAAATCTCGTCCAAATCCGAGCTCCCAAACTCAAGTTTTGATAAAAATGGACAACCCTCATTTTTGAAATGTTTAAGTACTGCCTAGTGATTCCTTCTTTGCGAACATGGAAAGCCCCACACATTCGTGAAGAACAACTTGCCTTGGCCCAGAATTTCTTCATCGCGAACGCGAAGACTACTCAGCTCAACTCTACGCAAACGCGAGATCTACATCGCGAACGTATTGGCTAACCTTTCCAGTGCTTTGCGAACACGGGACCTGCTTCGCGAATGCGAAGCAAAAAATCTCACCTTCCACAAAGTCCTCTTCACGAACACGAGCCTCCTCTCGCGGACGCGATGAAAGAATTGTCTGCAACAAAACACCAGAAAATCGGCCAACTCTCAAAGTCCAAAAATGATCCGTTAAGCACCCGAAACTCACCCGAGGCCCCTGGGACCTCAACCAAACATAACAAACAAATCCTAAAACATTATACGAACTCGGTCGAGCTCTCAAATCACTTCAAACAATGCTAAATTCATGAATCACTCTCCAATTCAAACTTAAAGAACTTGGAACTTTAAATTTCCATAACCGATGCCAAAACCTATCAAACCACGTCCGATTGACCCCAAATTTTACAAACAAGTCATAATCAATATTACGGACTTACTCCAACTTATGGAATCAGATTCCAACCCCGATATCAAAAATTCCACTACCGGTCCAAAACCCCAAAAATTCGACTTTCGCTATTTCAAGCCTAAATAAGCTACAGACCTCCAAAACACAATCCGAACATGCCCCTAAGCCCAAAATCACCCAACAGAGATAACAAAATTGACGGAACTCCATTTCGGGGTCGTCTTCACATAGTTCCGACCACAGTCCAAATCCTAAGACTTAAGCCTCCGTTTAGGGGCTAAATGTCCCAAAACACTCCAAAAACCACAACGAAACCTCCCGGCAAGTCACAATAGAAGAAATAGATATGGGGAAAATAGTTAATAGGTATTTGGGGCTCTAACTCTCAAAAAGACTGGCCGGGTCATTACATGCGAGGACAACATCGCATTTGCAAATGTTGGGTGATCGCTTTTGCGGGACGACAGCTGGGAGAAGACACTTCGTATTTGTGAAGTACTTCATCGCAAATGAGACATTAGAATTGATGGTTAAGGGTCCCTTTTTCAAACCATTATTCACTTTTGTGGTAGTCTCCTTTGCAAAACCCTGGTCGCAAATGCGACTTCTACAGCTGGCCATGTAATTTGGAATTTCGGGACTCAACTTTATTTATCACAATTTTTAGCCCTAGGCTTTTGGTGAGAGGCAATTTTTGGAGAGGATATCCACATCTAACTATTGGGTAAGTGATTTTGACTAAATTTCAATATCTAAATCATGAGATTTGAAGAGAAATTTTGGGGATTTTGACTATGTTTTGAAAAATAAATAATTGAGATCTGAGAGTCGAATTTGACTCAGATTTGAAAACCAAACAAATATTTGGACCTTGGGGTAATGGGTAGTAAAGATCTACACTTTGACTTGGGTTTCGATCGGGCGGGCATGAAATTGACTTTTGTTGAATTTTGGAAAATTGTGTAAAGATCTTAACTTTATTAATCGGAATTGGTTTCTCTTGTATTATTTAATATTATTAAGATAGTTTTTGCTAGATTTGAGTCGAGCGGAGGTGAATTTACCTAATTAAGGTAGGTGTCTTGCCTAACTTTGTTGAGGAAATTTTTTCTAATAAAATAATATTATTTGCTACATGCGGGGTTGATGTATATGCGAGATGACGAGCATGATCATGCCCAACCCTAGTCCTAAAAAGGATAAGTGGTCGCTGCAAATATAATCCGGTCTAAAAATCCAAAGTCGAATCCCACAGAGAAATAAAGTTTAGCTACAATTGTTCGCTATCACCAAGAAGACAAGCTCGAACAATTCCTAAATTAAAATATAAGATTCTTATATCTAACTAATTAACTAACAAATTAAAAAATTAAATTAACAACTAGAGATACTAAGGGTTGGAGACAAGATTAAGAAGGTCTAGAGTTATAATTTCCCCATATTGTTGGAATCCTTCCCGCTACGTCTTCTAGAAATTCGCCTAATTATTCTCTACTAATCATGAGCACTAGACTTATCCTAATTCTCTCTTGAGAAACTACGATAATGTACTAGTCATATTCTCTCGAATTATCCTAGCTTGCACTTTTTCACCGCTCACTATGATCTCGTGAAAGGTTCATTATCTCTATTCCCGCTTGTAAACCCGCCGTATTGATCTCTCATATATGTTAGGAGTGATGTTTTTCAACAACCACCTAAATATGTACTATTTTTCAAGCAATACATAATAAATAGACACCATTAATTGAGAGCTCTTCAATTAACTAAAATAAGCACGTAGTTGAACAAATAGAACAATTCAAAGACTCAATTATATCAAAACATTTCAAGAATTCATCCTACAAAAGGTTCCATCAAACCCTAGACAACAAATTATCTATTCATAATAGTATGCAAAACTACAATATTAGAATTCATAACCAATAATGAAAATAGAAAGAAGAAAGTGAAAAATTTAAGGAAGTATTCTCCGCTTTGCTTCTTGTGTGTTCTTGCCTCCTTAGGTCGAATTCCCTAGGTCGACTTACCCATCCTTAGGTCTAATCTCCCCTTTAAAAAGTGAGTTTAAAGACTATTTATATGTGTTACGGTTTGCATGGGACGGAATAATACAAGCCCACTTCGAAACAGTCTTTTTAGGTTGGCTCGTTCACTCTCTCATGCGCACGCAAGAGTGAATGAGCGAAGTTCTTCTCTTTTTATTTTCCTTCTAGGTCTCTCATGCACTTCCATGACTTTTTTTCATGATTCACTATTTTTTAAGCTCTCCTCAGCTAGCTCATTCACTCTCTCGTGTGCACGCGAGAGTGAACAAGTGAAGTGCTTCTCTTGTCTTTTGGACTAGATTCAACTTTTTTTCACCTTTCGTCCAACTTGCTCCTACACATAAGAATGCACGTAATGAGCGTAATTTACTACAAAAACTCATGTAACCTCCAGCAACCACACAAGTTATGAGATGAAAGTACACCAAAAAATATGCATTTTTTGCCGTTTATCAAGCGTATATGCATGTGCCAGGGTTTCCATACTTGTGAGGAGGAATTATATGCTCTTTTGTACCTTGATGAACTTTGTGATTCTTTTGCCTTAGGTTCTACTTGATATGATAATATGAGTTCGAATTTCAATGTTAGAGACTGTGCTTCAGCCTATTACAATTTGATTAAAATTTGATGGACTCTTTGTGAATCGTTGATGTGCAAATTTGATCATAACTATACCTAGATCATGAATATTTTGCTATGACCATTATTGATTAGACACTTTGATTCTATGCTTGTGCAGAAGATCACGTTTGAGTTTTGTTTAGTACTTGAACAATGGGGTTTTGAAGTTTATTCAATTGATTATTTGTGAAAGAGTTGTGATTCTCGTTTACGTGGTGTATTTTGCTTAATCACTCTTCTTGATGCTATCCACGCTTCCTACCTTTCTTGTTGTTGATGTATATATGTTTGGTGAGGAAGAGTGTAAAGCACAAAGGGTGATCCCGTGCATTATTGTATATTATCATGTGAGGAAGAGTGTAAAGCATGAAGGGTGATGTTGTGCCGTTTCATATACATTATTATGCACAAAGGATAATGTCGTGTTATTTCATTTACATTATCATGTGATGACAAGAGTAAAAGCACGAAGGATGATGACCTGCCATTGCATTTACATTATCATGTGAGGACGAGAGTAAAAATATGAAGGGTGATGTCGTGCCAATATATTTATGTTATTATGTGTTCATGGCTCGAAGGGTGTTTTCGTACAGGCGAGGACAAGAGACATGCATTATATTGTGATATGTTTTCCTTGTGTATACGTTTATGCCTTTATCCTGAGTTGTTACTATTGCACGTATATTTTCTATGTTGCTTGTGGTTGTCATGTCTTTGCCTTTTTCCTTATTTTCTATTGTTCTATCAGTGCCTTCTATCTAGAGGTGGGCATCGGTCAGTTCGGTTAAGTTGTAAATATTATCGGTTATCAGTGTCACACCTCCTTTTTCCGCCCCCGCGAGGGCGTAGGAGTTTTTTCCAATTAAAGGACAATCAAAACGGGATTTATTTATTTATTTCAGAGTCGCCACTTGGGAGATTTAGGGTGTCCCAAGACACCAATTTAATCCCGAATCGAGGAAAAGAATGACTCCATATTACAGTCTGCGTACCAGAAATCCGAATACGGAATTCTGTTAACCCGGGAGAAGGTGTTAGGCATTCCCGAGTTCCGTGGTTCTAGCACAGTCGCTCAACTGTTATATTCGGCTTGATTATCTGATTTTATACAAATATGAACTTATGTGCAAATTTTAACTTTTTACCGCTTTCATAATTATTATTTTTTTTACAAGGAACTGCAACGTTGTGAAAATGTGTCTCGAACCGCGTTACAATCAATGTACCCGTGGTCGTTGACACACTTTGACTCCGTTGAGATTTGGATTTGGGTCACATCAATGTGCACCCGAATTTAAGAAAATTAAATTATTAAAGGTGCGCCTAGAGCGACTAGCGTATCATCTACTTTGGTTAGGGCCGTGGAATTTTGCTAAACGGTCCATCCCGAAGTCTAAGCAATTTTAAAGCCAATATTTACTGAGGGCCCCGCAATTTTGTATTTTTATTTGGCGAGCCCCATCTCATTCTTATTTTTTTAAGGATAAACCTATAGTGACTACATTTCTTCTATTAAGTTCGTCTCTAAAAATAAAAGGAGATCCCTTAATTAATTACATGCTAAAAAAAGTCGAACTTATTAGTTATTAGTTTACGGTTAATGCAAATGGAAAATTGCAATCGAGTTTGTACAAAGAGAGATTGCTTCCGTTCTATATTCTATTATTTAATAACACTGGAACATGAGATTGACGCGCAATAATATCGAAGCAGATTAACTATTCTTCGATTAATTTAAACTAACATTATCAGATGAAGAAGTTATACATATGCAACCTTATTCATCGACGGGCATACATATGAGGTTCAGTTAATTATTCCACACACGCTTAACATTTAAAGGTGAAAAGACGGAAGCTGACCCTATCTAACTTAAGTGATACCGCTACATGTTTCATGCTTAACTACGCGATTTTTTTATATTTTTGCGATAATCCAAACTGCCTAGTGTGCCTTTGAAATATACATTATCTACTGATGAACTAGGGTGAAACAAACGTGATTACTGCATTGACATTTTTTAACCGACCCTATGTGAAACCATTATTGGCCGAACATCACTGCTACTCCGCTAGTTTCTTTCTGATTAACATACGACGACAAATTATCGGGCCTAACTCTTATGGACTGAAAACTGTTTCATTACACAGTTTGAAAGCCAAACTTTACATGTCAAGCATACAAAGATGTTCTAAACCACAAACAACAAAAAAATAAAAATAACTATGCTAAGTTCAGACTACAATTCTTCTTATACTCTTATTCATGCTCCGAATTCATCATTACACTAGTGAAATTAGAATGTGTACCTGGATGTTGGACAATAAGAATGAGAAGAAGAAGAATATCAGCAGCAGGCAACCAGACATCAGTAATACAGCAGTAACACAGCAGCAATAAACAACAACAGCAGTTCCACAACAATGACAAACCCACAGATGGTCGAGCAATCAACCACCAATCCCAGAATAGAGTAGTAAACCAGCAGAAAAAAAAAACCTAGAATATTCAAATGCAATAGTGACAGCAGTTCAATAATCACAACAACTCGACGAATAACCAACGACAGCTTCAATAGCAATAAGACCAAACTCAATCAACAGCATACAGAAGCCCAGACTACAGTAGTAATCCCACAGGGAAATCAGAATACCCTAACAAAATAGTAACAGACCAACCCTTTAGAACTAACAGCTTTATTCTTCTCTGAACACTCAATAATTTTCCAGTCTATGCTTTCAATACTCACTGACCTCTCTCTGTTCGAAGAACTCCCTTTCCTTGTCCTAAACAGGCCTATTTATAGGCAGAAATGGCAGGCTCCAGGCTGCCTTCATCCCCTCAGTCTTTTCCTGCCCATAACTCCTTTAAACTAATCAAAAAATGCCCCATGCCCATCCATTTGACAGCCATCTAGCATGTGTTTTCTGCCCAAAGGTATGGGCAGCCTTTAATATTTAATCAACCCCATGCTACCAAGTTTGGTTCCTCACTATTACATTAGTTTAAGTCCTTTTCAATACCCTATGTCAGCTCACTTAAACTAGTCATTTCTGTTCTTTTCAAACCCCCAAATTACCCCTGTTAGCCCCCAGCTTATTACTGTATTATCCTACTGCAACAGTGGGACATTTTGAACTTCTGAAAGTTCAAATTCGAAGCTGCCCTGGACTGAATTCTAATTGTTTGTATTACAGTTACAAACCACTTTCAAACAATGTCAAGCATCCAATGAACGACAATGGTTCGATCAATCGTGTGAAGTTATATGAATCAGAATATTTGAACATTCAGTCCTATAAAACTAATCGACGACGTTTATCTAATCGACTATACTAATTATAACATGGAACAATCAGTCGATCAATCAAACAACACGAACAGGGCATCAACATGCCTTCAACAACTTTGCACAACACAGGGAGGCTATATGAATTATCTATTCGACGATATTAATCTAATCGAACATGTATCTCACCATACGTATTTAACAATAAACAGAAGAGTAATTGACCAAAATAAAAAGGTCTTACGAAGATGGAGGGAATTGAAAGAACACATTAGTAATACCAAACAGACTGACTAAACATGTTAACAAGCTCAATCAATATTCAAACAAAACTAGAAAAGAAAAAGAAAACTTACTGTGGATGCTCAACAACGAACGACCCAGGCCTGAACTAGATTTGACCATTTGAGGCCGAACAAACTTTAATCAGGGTGTTTTCGACCGAGCACACCTTGATTAAGGTCTATTAGACCCCAACCCTCTATTAAACTGGCCGGATTCCAAGGTTCTTGTGTTCTAGGGTTCGAACCAGTCCGATTTTGGGCTTAAGGATTTGTAGGTAGATTCAGACCAAACCAAACTTGGTTTGGTCACGAGTGAGGCCAGGGTGGTGACTGGTGTGAAACTGGGGTGGGTTGGTGTAGGTCCGGGTTTGGCTCGAACCTTTAAATTAAGATTCAAGATGATGGAGTGTGATTCGAGGCAAGGGGGTAGCAGATCCGTGTTCGGGGTGGTGAGTGCACCAGGGGTGTTATTTTGGTGGTCACCGGCGTCGGGGCCGCCGGGTTCAGGGTGAGAGTGTATGGGGGCGGCTAGGGTTTGGAACGGGGCTTGGGTTTGTGTTTGGGACGACGGTGTACAGTGGTGAAGGGTGGGGTTTGGTTTGGGGGCGTGGGGTGTGCTGGGGAGCTTATATACGGAAGGGGGTGGCTTGATCCTGGCCGTTGGATAGAGAGTGATCAATGGCCAGGATCTATTCATTAAAGAGGGACGATGTCGTTTGGGTATGAGGGTGGGTGAGACCGGATAGGGGAACGAACCGGGTCAGATTAACAGATCTGGGGGTGTGATCCTGGCCGTTGGATTGAGTTGATCCATCGGCTCCGATTAAACGTAGCAAAACGATGTCGTTTGGAGCGTCAGGAAGCTTAAACAAATTGGACCGGGTATGGGGTTGCTTTGGGCCTGGATTTGGGTCCACCTAGGGTGGCCCAATCCCGATTTTCCTTCTATTTTCAACCATTTTCCATCTCTTCTTTTAATTATCAAAATTAAACAACATCCCAATAAAATTATATAAAATTACATATATATTATCTAACACCTACATAAAATCACACAATGAAGAAATACACATGCATATTTTTTGTGGTTTTCTTTTAACCAAATTTGTGGTTAATTAAATACTAATGTACCATTAATTCCTAAATGCAGGCAACATATATATATTTTTTTTGTATATTTCAATTAACTACAACAAAGTGAATATTTACGGGCAAAACACAAATATTTATCAAAAATATCACGCAAATCCTAACAATTGCACACCAAGATAATTTTGCTTTATTATTATTATTTTTTCTTTTGGAGTAATTTCCGTGAAGCAAAAATCACGTGCTCACAATCGGTTTACAAATATGGTAAACCGATAGCCGAACAAATAAGATATCAGTTATCAGTTATCGGTTAATCGGTTATTGATCATTATCGACTCGGTTATCGTTTACCCGATAAGATAAGTCAATCTAGAGTTAAGCAAAAAAGAGAAGACAATTCACTGGAGTTAAGAAAAAAAGAGAAGAATTCATATATAGTATACTAATATCTGCGTTCTGGCCACAACTAATATTTGAAGCATGCTTCATTGTGACATATTGAAACAATTTAACAACATCTGCTTCTGCTTCTATACAGCATTATTATTATTATTATCGTTGATAAATTTTTCATATTGCACTACCACTACATATTTTCTCAATGATTACAGTCTATCTGCATAAGGAACTTTTTACTAGTCAAGTTCAGTGACGAGATCACAAAAGAAAGCAAAAGCTAGGCAGTACAATAGCAGTAATTGCAATGTCTAATACAGCACGTAAACTACACTAATGATGCCAATAACCAAAAGCCAAGACCCTAATTTTCAATCTAAAAATAGTGCAACAATGGTAAATACTAAACCTCAGACATAAAGAGTTCCTTGGTCAATATCTCCTAAAATTAAAATTTATCATTTCCACGCAAAGGCTATAATTGCTCTTCATCTTTGAAATTTTAACATACGACGACAAATTACCTGGCCTAACTCTTATGGACTGAAAACTGTTTCATTACACAGTTTGAAAGCCAAACTTTACATATCAAGCATACAAAGATGTTCTAAACCACAAACAACAAAAAAATAAAAATAACTATGCTAAGTTCAGACTGCAATTCTTCTTATACTCTTATTCATGCTCTAAATTCATCATTACACTAGTGAAATTAGAATGTGTATCTGGATGTTGGACAATAAGAATGAGAAGAAGAATAATATCAGCAGCAGGCAACCAGACAACAGTAATACAGCAGTAACACAACAGCAATAAACAGCAACAGCAGTTCCACAACAATGACAAACCCACAGGTGGTCGAGCAATCAACCACCAATCCCAGAACAGAGTAGTAAACCAACAGGAAAAAAAAAACCCAGAATATTCAAATGCAATAGTGACAGCAGTTCAATAATCACAACAACTCGACGAATAACCAACGACAGCTTCAATAGCAATAAGACCAAACTCAATCAACAGCATACAGAAGCCCAGACTACAGTAGTAATCCCACAGGGAAATCAGAATACCCTAACAAAATAGTAACAGACCAACCCTTTAGAACTAACAGCTTTATTCTTCTCTGAACACTCAATAATTTTCCAGCCTATGCTTTCAATACTCACTGACCTCTCTCTGTTCGAAGAACTCCCTTTCCTTGTTCTAAACAGGCCTATTTATAGGCAGAAATGGCAGGCTCCAGGCTGCCTTCATCCCCTCAGTCTTTTCCTGCCCATAACTCCTTTAAACTAATCAAAAAATGCCCCATGCCCATCCATTTGACAGCCCTCTAGCATGTGTTTTCTGCCCAAAGGTATGGGCAGCCTTTAATATTTAATCAACCACATGCTACCAAGTTTGGTTCCCCACTATTACATTAGTTTAAGTCCTTTTCAGTACCCTATGTCAGCTCACTTAAACTAGTCATTTCTGTTCTTTTCAAACCCCCAAATTACCCCTGTTAGCCCCTAGCTTATTACTGTATTATCCTACTGCAACAGTGGGACATTTTGAACTTCTAAAAGTTCAAATTCGAAGCTGCCCTAGACTGAATTCTAATTGTTTGTATTGCAGTTACAAACCACTTTCAAACAATGTCAAGCATCCAATGAACGACACTGGTTCGATCAATCGTGTGAAGTTATATGAATCAGAATATTTGAACATTCAGTCCTATAAAACTAATCGACGACGTTTATCTAATCGACTATACTAATTATAACATGGAACAATCAGTCGATCAATCAAACAACACGAACAGGGCATCAACATGCCTTCAACAACTTTGCACAACACAGGGAGGCTATATGAATTATCTATTCGACGATATTAATCTAATCGAACATGTATCTCACCATACGTATTTAACAATAAATAGAAGAGTAATCGACCAAAATAAAAAGGTCTTACGAAGATGGAGGGAATTGAAAGAACACATTAGTAATACCTAACAGACTGACTAAACATGTTAACAAACTCAATCAATATTCAAACAAAACTAGAAAAGAAAAAGAAAACTTACTGTGGATGCTCAACAACGAACGACCCAGGCCTGAACTAGATTTGACCATTTGAGGTCGAACAAACTTTAATCGGGGTGTTCTCGACCGAGAACACCTTGATTAAGGTCTATTAGACCCCAACCCTCTATTAAACTGGCCGGATTCCAAGGTTCTTGTGTTCTAGGGTTCGAACCAGTCCGATTTTGGGCTTAAGGATTTGTAGGTAGATTCAGACCAAACCAAACTTGGTTTGGTCACGAGTGAGGCCAGGGTGGTGACTGGTGTGAAACTGGGGTGGGTTGGTGTAGGTCCGGGTTTGGCTTGAACCTTTAAATTAAGATTCGAGATGATGGAGTGTGATTCGAGGCAAGGGGGTAGCAGATCCGTGTTCGGGGTGGTGAGTGCACCAGGGGTGTTATTTTGGTGGTCACCGGCGTCGGGGCCGCCGGGTTCAGGGTGAGAGTGTATGGGGGCGGCTAGGGTTTGGAATGGGGCTTGGGTTTGTGTTTGGGACGACGGTGTACAGTGGTGAAGGGTGGGGTTTGGTTTGGGGGCGTGGGGTGTGCTGGGGAGCTTATATACGGAAGGGGGTGGCTTGATCCTGGCCGTTGGATAGAGAGTGATCAATGGCCAGGATCTATTCATTAAAGAGGGACGACGTCGTTTGGGTATGAGGGTGGGTGAGACCGGATAGGGGAACGGACCGGGTCAGATTAACGGATCTGGGGGTGTGATCCTGGCCGTTGGATTGAGTTGATCCATCGGCTCCGATTAAACGTAGCAAAACGATGTCGTTTGGAGCGTCAGGAAGCTTAAACAAATTGGACCGGGTATGGGGTTGCTTTGGGCCTGGATTTGGGTCCACCTAGGGTAGCCCAATCCCGATTTTCCTTCTATTTTCAACCATTTTCCATCTCTTCTTTTATTTATCAAAATTAAACAACATCCCAATAAAATTATATAAAATTACATATATATTATCTAACACCTACATAAAATCACACAATGAAGAAATACACATGCATATTTTTTGTGGTTTTCTTTTAACCAAATTTGTGGTTAATTAATTACTAATGTACCATTAATTCCTAAATGCAGGCAACATATATATTTTTTTTGTATATTTCAATTAACTACAACAAAGTGAATATTTACGGGCAAAACACAAATATTTATCAAAAATATCACGCAAATCCTAACAATTGCACACCAAGATAATTTTGCTTTATTATTATTATTTTTTCTTTTGGAGTAATTTCCGTGAAGCAAAAATCACGTGCTCACAATCGGTTTACAAATATGGTAAACCGATAGCCGAACAAATAAGATATCAGTTATCAGTTATCGATTAATCGGTTATTGATCATTATCGGTTCGGTTATCGTTTACCCGATAAGATAAGTCAATCTAGAGTTAAGCAAAAAAGAGAAGACAATTCACTGGAGTTAAGAAAAAAAGAGAAGAATTCACATATAGTATACTAATATCTGCGTTCTGGCCACAACTAATATTTGAAGCATGCTTCATTATGACATATTGAAACAATTTAACAACATCTGCTTCTGCTTCTATACAGCATTATTATTATTATTATCGTTGATAAATTTTTCATATTGCACTACCACTACATATTTTCTCAATGATTACAGTCTATTTGCATAAGGAACTTTTTACTAGTCAAGTTCAGTGACGAGATCACAAAAGAAAGCAAAAGCTAGGCAGTACAATAGCAGTAATTGCAATGTCTAATACAGCACGTAAACTACACTAATGATGCCAATAACCAAAAGCCAAGACCCTAATTTTCAATCCAAAAATAGTGCAATAATGGTAAATACTAAACCTCAGACATAAAGAGTTTCTTGGTCAACATCTCCTAAAATTAAAATTTATCATTTCCATGCAAAGGCTATAATTGCTCTTCATCTTTGAAATTTTAAATGCTAATAACAACCCCAACACTTCTCAGTTTAACGAAGTAATTGACAGTCCATATGGAAACTTATCAACGTGTAATAGGTAACAGATACAAAGTAAGGATATGTATAGAAATTAACATTCTTCACAAAGCATCCTGCTAAACAATGTCTTAGTCACTTAAACAGACTACTCAATCCATCTACTTATTAATTATTAGTTCTCTCTCTCTATATATATATATATATATATATATATATATATATATATATATATATATATATATATATATATATATTCGTGCAATCTCAAAAATTGATACTACAACTTCACAAGCATTCCATCTCCAATTCGCTGGAAATAGCAGTTAACAAGAGCATAAATAACATTTTTTTTAGTTTCCTGCCAAACCATAATCAAGAGCAACAAGAGTACTAGTAATTCAATAGTTGTCCAATCACAACTGAAATAGTACTAATTCCTCAACAACAGTTGTCCAAATACATTAATAACAATACAAAGTAATAGCAATTTCATCTTAAAATTGTCACGGCCCGGAATTCCCACCGTCGGGACCGTGATCACGCCTAACATTTCACTTGCTAGGCAAGTCAGCGTTAGAGAATCATTAAGCCAATTTTTATACATTTCAGTAATTAACAGCAAATAAGCCATAACGAGTTAAAATGAGAGCAGAAATTTATAACAACCTCAATATATGTACTACTACCCGGACCTGGAGTCACAATTCGCGAACATTCTAGGATTTACTACAAGTACAAGTCTGAAAGAAATACAACTATTTGAACGATAGAAATAGTAAAACATAAGAGATAGACGGGGACTTCAAGGTTTGTGAATGCCAACAGATCTACCTTGAGTCTCCGTGGTCCGGTCCGAGCTACTATGCCTCTCAATTAACTGGGACCAATACCAAAATCTGCAGAGAAATGCAGTGTCGTATCAGTACAACCGACCCCATGTACTAGTAAGTGCCGAGCCTAACCTCGACAAAGTAGTGACGAGGCTAAGACAAGACACCCACAAATAAAACCTGTACAATTTAACAATATATGTACTACTAACAACAATGAAGGAACGAGACAAGTAATATCGGGGAGGGGACATGCTGAGGGGATCACAAGATAAAGAATCACAGTAGTAATAAGAACTAGATCAATCGATATACCTTGAACAGATAGTAACAAGTAAACACACTAAATGAAAATGCACGGCATCACCCTTCGTGCTTTTACTCTAAATCTTACCATATAAAGCAATAGAAACGGCACGACATCACCCTTCATGCATTAACTCTCTCATAACGTGGCACGATATCACCCTTCATGCATTAACACTCACAATATGGCACGACATCGCCCTTCGTGCATTATCACTCACAAAACATGGCACGACATCACCCTTCATGCATTAACACTCTCCCTCACCAAACAATGAACAATAACAACAGGGAAATGGAAATAACAAGAACAAGTCTTACTTCAACGTTTGGCTCCACAATACCACCCTCAACTTTGAATCAATACTCAATCAATACCAAAGTCCGTAAACATGATAAGAATGATCAACATAATGATCAACTAGTCTAAGCATGGATAATATGATCACGAAAAAAGAAGAAGCAACAATTGCAAGAATAAGACCCACTCGCATGCTATGACCCGACAATAATGCATAGGTACTTGTCACCTCACCTATACATCGTACCAAACATTCAAACACATAACTCGGCAAATAAGACCTAATCCTCAAGCAAAGGTTAACTACGACACTTACCTCGCTCCAACAGCCAAACTCAAAGCTCAACCATGGCTTTTCCTCTCAAACAAGCCTCCGAACCAGTAGAATCTAGCAAATTACCAACCAAACGATTCAAATAAAGCCTTAGGAACTACTCACGATTGCAAAGAATTCAATTTAGGCCATTTTTTTTAAAATAGTCAATAAAAGTCAACACCCGGGCTCGCTTGGTCCAAACCTGAAATTCAAACCAAAACCCGATTACCCATTCACCCCCAAGCCCGGTTATATAATTGGTTTTGGAATCTGACTTCAATTTGAGGTCTAAATCCCCAATTTATCAAATTCCTAGTCTCTACTCAAAAAACCCCAATTCCACCATGAAAATCTTAGATTTTAAGTTAAAATCTTGTAAAATGAAGTGAAAGATTGAAAGAAACTAGTTTAGAATCACTTACCAATGTTTTGTGGAAGAAATAGTCTTTGGTAAATCGCCTAGAGGGTTTCTTGTTTTGAACGTTTTGAAAAATGAGCAAAAATCTCGTCTAAGTCAAGTTTTACCAGCTGTAGATATCGCAAATGCGACATGGGCTTTGAAAAATGCGAAGCCCGCAAATGCGAAGGAGCCATCACAAATGCAAAGCCCTTCACACTTTTGTTGCCTTCGCAAATGTGAATATAAGTTTGCAAACACGAACTTGAATCTCCGCAAATGCGACTCAATGATCGCATTTGCGATCACTGCCCTCTCAGACTCACTTTGCAATTGCGAAGTATTTTTGCACAATTGTGATGACTGTTAGCCCAGCTACTCTTCTCACTTGCGATGAGTAGATCGCAAATGCGAGATTGTCATGCTCGCAAATGCAAACTCTGATCTCGCAAATGCGAGATCGGAGGCTAGCTCCCATAAATTGCAGACACCATACGACCGTTGACCTTCTCAATAGAGATAACCCACCTATGGAAATTACATGCCGACATCTTCCAACATTGATGCACTAGGTACAATTACTGCAAAATCAGTAAGCCATCCAAAGTCATGTTGTATCCTTCATCATATCTAGCAACTTCTTTCTATTGTATCCAATTTCCCACTGTATAATAGCCAATCTTCCAAATTGACTCCGTAGACCCAATCACTGACCACGGTGAATCCCAAATCACTCTAGAATCTTCTCAAGGTGTGTAGTCATCCTACCACAGAATCCATATGCTAGTCTGCCACTCACCCACTTTGGCCAAACTCGTTTCTTAAAGCAACCATCCGACTTCTGTTTCTCACTCTTGGCCTTCTAGAAAATTTAACCACTACAAGGCACCTCCCACATGTACTTCCTCATCTTCGCCGCCCAGTTGTTGCCTTAAGTCAAAATCTATCTATGTAGCATTTGAACCAATAAATCGCTACTAACTTGTAACCTTTCCGAAGATCATCTTTCTCGAGCCATCAGCATTAGAAATACCCATTAAATTCCGAAATTGCCGCACTCCGCTATCTCTGACGACTGCATCTCAAGCACCATTTCACAATACCCTGCCCCAAAGGCGAATTGTAGAAAATCATAACACTGGCGAACTTAATATATTCAACAAGGACAATGACACCACATCACAGATAAAAATTCCACCACGCTCAAAAATACCAAGTCCCGTTATTCCATCAACCCAAACCTGAACATTCATAGTCCAATTACTTTTCCTCCGCCGAAAATATGATACCGAATCTTGAAACCATGCACTGTGTAGACCTCCTTTCAAGTCATTCACTGCCCCAACACATAGGCAAGCATCCTACCATCACATCAATATTGTGCGACAACTCCTGAGCATCATAGCAACCTGTGCATAGCCCCAAAGCTCTCAGAAGTATAGCTACTGAGCTGAAATGATAGAATATCCTTCCGCAAGGCGACGACAATAGCCAATCAACTATGCAGGGAGAAACATCCCGCACCACATCTGTAGTACTATTACAATTCCTCGATTCCCGATTTATAACCATCACTTCACGTCGCATAAGATTAAATGGGAAGAAAATGAAGGCATAAGCCTCAAAGGATCACGAAAGGAAGTGCTCCTAACAACTCCGTAGCCTCTCGAAGATAAGTACAGACGTCTCCATACCGATCCGCAAGACTCTACTAGGCTCGCTCATTGCTCATTAGACCTATGTGAACTTAGTGCTCTGATACCATGTTGTCACGACCCAAAAACCATTAAAGATCGTGATGGCACCAGACATCATTGTCAGGCAAGCCAACAATAAATAATTAATTTGGTTTTCATTGTTAGTATTTTTGTAATCATAATTACCTTAAATCAAATAATAAATGGTGAATGTCACAGAGTAAATAATAGTGTTATTAATAAATTTCAATACTGAATAATCCCATAATCATCCTAGAACCCGGTATCACAAGTACATGAGCATCTACTAGGAAGTAAAAATAACATATAATGACTGTCCGGAATACAAATTGGACAGAAAGGAAAACCACAAGTACTCTGAAGGAGACTCTGTTGGCTGCGGATCGTGACACAAGATGCAACTCACCTAAGTCCCAGTATCAACCACATTGTTGTGCCACAAGGCCACTAAATATATATGCATGTACAACAAAATATACAACACGTGTAGTATGAGTACGAAAATAACACGTACCCAGTAAGTATCTAGTCTAATCTCGAAGAAGTAGTGACGAGAGGTCAACTCCCACACTTACTATGGCCATCAATAATATGATTAGTCGTGGATTTATTAAAAACGACAGTATTTTCAAGAAATCATGAAGAAAGTAAACAATCCTTTTGGTAATAAGAGATTTCCAAATTCATATATCATCAGTTATCAATTTATCTAAGACCAGGGAGGCAATATCATTATTTATAAATTTCAAGGCAAGCAATACAAGCATGCACAAATCTTGTCGAGGTCGTACGACCCGATCCAACATAATATTTAAACTGTACACTGCCAGATGGTCGAATGGTGCGAACCATATATGCATCTATTTAATCTACTGAGGCGTTCGGCCCGTTCCACAAAAGATAAACACATTAAAACAGTTAATCAAGAATTCATCAAGGTGCAATTATCTAAGGAAAAGGCAATTTCTCTTTTAAAAGTCAAGAAAATGATGTTTAGCCTTTTAGAAAATTTATTTACCAAGTTTTATATGATTTAAGCATTTTAAATTGACAACAAATCGACAACGATATCAACAAGGCATAATGTAGACCTAGACTACCCGGGCATAGGCATGGCTAGTAGCTACGTACGGACTCTCGTCACCTCGTGCGTACGTATTCCGCCACAATTAAAAGCATATATTAACTTATTTCACCTATGGGGTTAATTCTCTTTTACAAGGTTAGAAAGGAGACTTACCTCGCTCCGAAGTTCTATAACCGGCTTCCGAGCCCTTCAAACAACTCGAATCGATGCTCAACGCCCCAAAACTAGCCAATAATTATGCAAACCCATTAATATATACAGTAATACTCATAATAATTCAATTTACAATAATTTCTAACCCCGATTGAAAAGTCGATAAAAATCACCTTCGGGCCCACGTGCCCGGATTCCGAAATTTTTCGAAGATAAACTTTACTCATAACGCCACGAACCCAAATATATAACTTATTCTAAGTTCCATGTCCAAAATCGTGGTAAAAATCCAAAAATACAAATTCTAGATTTTTCCACCAAAACCCCAAATTCCCACTAATTTTTCGATGATTAAATCCATATAAAATCATGTATTTAACTTAAAATTGGGAAAGCACTTACCCCTTACTAGTTGATGTAGATGGCACTCCACATTGCTCTAAAATTGGCTTCCATGGACGAAATAAAATGAAATTGAGCCAAACCCTTCACTTTAAAGAAGACACTACCCAGCCCCGACCTTCGCACTTGCGGTCCAGTAGCCGCTTCTGCGGCTCTGCACCTGCGAAAATTCATCGCAGGTGCGGCTTTAACTCAACCCAGCAACTTCTACTTCTGCGATCTCCCTTTCGCATTTGCGCCTTCGCAGGTTCGGATCATCCCTCGCACCCACGCTCCTTCCCGCTTTTGCGATTCCTAGGACGCTTCTAAGGCACCGCATCTGCGGCCAAAACCTCGCAGGTGCGGTTACACCAGATGGGCAGCTGCTCAAACCTTTCTTCCAAGTCCAAACTCAATCCGTTCATCGTTCGGATTCCACCCGAGGCCCTCGGGACCTCAACCAATTATACCAACACGTCCTAAAATATAACGCGGACCTGCTCGAGGCTTCAAATCACATCAAACATCATCGAATTCATGAATCGCACCCCATTCCAAGCTTAATGAACTTTAGAATTTTAAACTTCTTCATTCGATGTCGAAACCTATCAAATCACGTCCGATTGACCCCAAATTTTGCACACAAGTCGTATTTGACATTACAGACCTACTTCATCTTTCGGAATCGGAATCCGGCCCTGCTATCAAAAAGTCCACTTCCAAACAAACTTCTCAAAAACCTTCAAATTTCTAACTTTCGCCAAATGACTGCAAAATGACCTAACAACCTCCAAATCAACTTCCAGATGCGGTCCCAATACCAGAATCACCATACAAAGCTATTCTCAAACCTGAAATCCCAAATGGACATCGATAACATTGAAATGCACTTCAACCCAAATTTATGAAATTCTTCTAAAATGCTAACTTCCAAAATAGTCGTCGAAACGCTCCTAGGTCATCCAAAACCCGATCCGGACACATACCCAAGTCAGAAATCATCATACGAACCTGTTGGAACCTTCAAATCCCGATTCCAAGGTTGTTTACTCAGAATAAACCCTTAGTCAGATTCTTCCAACTTTAAGCTTCCGAAATTAGCATTCTCCTTCCAAATCAACTTCGAACTCCCTAAATCTCAATTCCGACCACGCATACAAGTCGTAATACCTGAAGTGAAGCTGATCATGGCCTCAAATTGTTGAACGACGCACTAGAGATCAAAACGACTGGTCGGGTCATTATATTCTCTCTCACTTAAACATACGTTCGTCCTCGAACGTACTAAGAGTTGCACTGGAGTTGTCTGAAATTATTGTTTAATACCTCGTACACCTACCTGTGCTACCACAACTTAGTTGAGCACATCTTCTTGAACAAATCTGAAGATTTTTCCCCTTTTCACTTAGCCAAACGAGCTCTAGAGCCCAATTCTAACATCCAGAATTCTCTGCCATGCATGCTTCTATCATACTAACACCGTATCAATCACTACACGATGTACCAAAACATGACTGCATACCTCTGCTGAATTCACACCATACGCCACATCATTCACATGACCTTAATAATATTCTCTGATCATAATAACCGACATTCCCCGAATCTTATACTCACCATGCACCTCATGACATATATAAGGGTGGTTCCAACTTTTGCAATACCGCCACGACGGAAGAGACGTGTAGAAATTCATAACCAACTGTTGAGTCAACAAATTATTGAGTCTCTCCTCCTGACTAGAATCATCACCCCATTATAACTAAATAATTGTATTTGCTCTTTACTATACTTCATATAATCCGATTGCACTGATCTTGGATACAATAATCGCGTCTCACCCAGTATAAGTTGTTCAGGCAATAAGCCACCTCAGACGCTGCCAAACGTCTTATGTGATGCCATATTGTTCCCATAAGCTACAAACTCGACGTGATACATAAGGAAAACGAACTTTGGAAGGTACTACTCAACCCATGTAACTAATTAGACAACCGAAAAGGTGTCATGAACCTTTATCAGAAAATGGGAAAGAAAACACACAAAAAAGAATATAGGGGACTGTACTCAACATCACACTATTGCGGCGTGCAACCCGATCCAAACAACATACTGTGAGCACGTGATTTTTGCCTCCCGAAAACAACTCCAAAATAAATCTTTTTAGTGTGCAATTTTTAGAATTTGTGTGGTGTTTGTTAACTATTTGTGTTGTCCGTAAATATTTGCTTTGTTATAATTAAACAAAATAAAAATAAAAATATATGTTTCATGCATATCTAGGATTTAATTATGCATTTAATAATTGATTCAAAAATAAAATCAAAAAATATGCATTGGTTCTATTTTAAATGTTTCACTGTGTGATTAATGTTTTGTCTATGTGTTAATATTTGTTAAAAGTAATCAGTATTTTTGTAATGATAATTTTTGTTTTTATAATTTTAATTAAGATTTTAATAATTAAGAATAAAATTAGAAAATAAAAAATAAATTGTAAAAGTAAAAATCGGACCTGGACCTAAATGCAGGCCCAAACAAAATAAACCCCACAGCCCAGTCCAAACAACCCCGTGTCCGGTCCAATTCAAACAAACCAAACGACGGTGTTTCATCATCCTTCATCAAGGGCCGTTGGATCAAATCTATCCAACGGCTGAGATCTCACCCCCTTACCCGTAACCCTTTACCCGATCCAGTACCCGGTTCAACCCGTCTCCCCAACTTAAACCAAACAACATCGTTTGGTTAAGTGAATAGATCCTAGCCATCCATTCTGCTTGATCTAACGATCATTATCAATCCACCCCACCCCTATATAAACCCAAATCCTTACCCTGGCCCCCCTAACTGAACACTCCCCCTTCCTCTCCTGTTCATCATCGTCTTCAAACACACCCTAACCCTAGCCGCCCTAACTTCCCCTCACCTGAAACCCGGCGGAAACAACGCCGCCGGTCACCACCTTAACACCCTGGAACCCCCTAACCATCCTCTATCCAAATATGTTAGCCACTTGGCTCGAATCCTCCTGAAGGTTCTCGAATCTTCATTTGAAGATTCGAGCCAAACTCAGATCCAAACTCAACCACCTCCGATGGTCCCCAAATTAATACTGTAGCTTCCCCTAACTACCCTAGCTATGGATCTGGTGTTGGTTTGGTTCGAATCACCTCAGAGTTCTTCGAATCTTCTTTTGAAGGTTCGAACCAAACATGAACTCACTCAGATTCGTTCCAAACTAACACCAAATGACCCCTAGGCCTCCCTCACCCTTGTGTCATCTTTGGTTCCCTTCGAATATGCCCAGAAGTGTTCGGATTTAAGATCCAAGAATCTGAAACCCTAAAAATTTTCCAATCTGGGAATTTTTCCGATTCGAGTGAAGGATTGAGGTCTAAGAGACTTTAATCGAGGTATTCTCAACTGAGAATACTTCTAATAAAGTCTGTTCAGCCTCAAAAATGTCCGAATTCAAGTTGAGTCTGTGTCTGAATAAATTTGAAGATTCAGAGGTATTTTTCTATTTCTTTTGTGTATTCTACGTGTATTTTATGTTTGTTTCATTAGTCTGTGTAATTTTCCCATCTTTTATTGTTATTCTGTCTCATACCCGTCTATATGATCAAAATATGAAATTGTTTCTGTTGGTTGTGATTATTTACAATGTGAGTAATCGACTCGATTAAGTTCGTCGATTAGTTATATTATGAATTCTCGTTTATGATAATACTGATTGAAACAATCTGTTTCTATTTTTATAGATTGTTGTTGACAGATGTTGTAGATAATCATTTTAATTAATACTCGTCAGTTAAATCATCCTGGTTTATATGAATCTGTCAAAATAAGTGTTGTGTATATGTTATTGTCTGAACATTAAGTTTCAGGGCATTGTCAATATATTGACAATGCTCCTGTGTTTGTTTGATTTTAGTTCAAAGTTGAAGTTCAGTATAATTTGTTATGTTGAATTCAGTATAATTTGTTGTGATATTAGGCTTAAATTCAATTTTACAAGTGTTGATTAGATACCATTGTGTTAGAAAAGTACATTCTCAGTTAAGATTTAGTCCAGAACTTAAGAGAATTGGTATTAGCTGTTTTAAATCAGGTTGATAATTAGGTTTGAACAGATTTTTAAATCTGTTTTGTAATAGATTCTGATTTTGTATTAATGGGCAGTAATAACAGTAGGATTTCAGGGCATTTCTGGGAATAAAACAGTGTTAGTGCTAATGTGCTGGAAGTGGAATGTTAGTGGCTATTACTTAATGAGATAATGGGAAACAAAGGGTAATGGGAGTGTTGAAAATAAGGAAAAGGGTACCTTTAGTGGCTGATTTATTAAAAAATAGCCTTAGTGCTATTGGAGGGGATTTTTTTCTGATTTTAAAGGGTCCAGGCAGACCTGTATATAAAAGGGGATTGGGACTGAAGAGAAGGGGACAGATTTTAAAAACTCAAATTTTAAGGACTGAGATTTTGAAGAAAAGAAAAGAACTCAGATTTTATAAAGAAAAGGAAAGAGAGGAAGAAAACAAAAAAAGAAATAGAAAAGAGAACATTCACACACACACACACAATCTGAAACAGATACAAAAGCAGAAACAGAAAAATCAGAAATAGGAATCTGAAACAGATAGAGGAAAGAAACTGAAATCTGAAATGTTATTTTTCTAGAATTTGTCCGTTGTTTGTTTGTGGATATTGTTCGGTTTAAATCTGAAATTTTTCTCAAGTTTCTGTCACTGTTCATCTGGGTTAACGGGTCCTGTTCAGACTTGCTGTGTTATTGGTATATTCTGCCGGTGTTTTGTTGCTGCTATTATTGCTGAAATTTACTCCTTCTACCTTCATTTCCAGGTACATATCTTTTAAACTCATGTTGTGAAGAGCTTCAACATGACAAATAAATGAAGCTTGAATTGTAATACTGTCTTCTATTCGTTTAAGCTCATTAGTTTAAATTTCAGCTTTGTTTCATGTTGGTTAAGCAGTAGTGAGTTCGACACGATGGCTACAAGTTAATTGTCTTATTTTGAAATTTGTATAAAAGCTTTGTAATAATGTTATCCATTTCGAAATCTCATTAGTTTAGTTATATTTGAATTGTGTAAATAGGGAACATGGCAGAAAGTTGGCTTTTATTTACACTTTATGATATTGTTAGTTAGGTGTAGCATAATATGGAAATATCAAGGAAAAATACGTTATTAGTTTATTTTGTTAGTTAGTTAGTTGTTGTTTAAAGCTAGATGATGTTGGTTGCAATTTGCTATATTTTGGCATAACAATGGTTATGTTTATAATCAATAGTTGAAAGATGCATTAGTAAAATCCGCTATGTTCACAATGTCAAAATATGGCGAATAATATTGTAGGCAATATCTATTAAGTCAACAGGTAGACTTGTTCTCTTTCTTAATAACAAAGGGCCTAGGAATTTATACAATGCGAAAGTTAGTGTTTAGCAATAATTCACATAGATTGAGAATCAAATTGGGTTTGATTATATATATATATATATCCCAAACTCAATCATAAGCAGAATTAATTAAAATAATTTCGCCTATTAGATTAAAAACAAGTATATGAGAATGAGATAAGATGTATAAGCACGAATTGCAACATTTTATATCAATGGTAAGTAGAAATAGAATTTGCATTAAATAAAAATAATGAAAATTCTTCAAAAATATCTCTTCCTTTCATAAATCATTTTTTTAGTTTCATATGCAATTCATTTTTTAGTCTCATACGCAATTTCACTTTTTGGGTATACATATATTGTATTTACGAGAAAAATGGTAGTCTTAATCACACTTTGTTTATTTTTACTCCTAAAATTTGAATGGCTCGAAAGAATATAATTCACACGTGAAAATATAATCAGCGGTAAACATTTAATAAATTGTGAATTCTTTTCAAAGAATTTAAGGGCACCTTAAATGGGAATTTCTCATGATTTTCATATAAAAATGTATATATATAATAAACAATTTGTAGAAAATCTATAATACCATTACGAATATTTTGTGCGATTAGGGATGCGTTCGCGTAACCTGATTATATTTTTAAAAGCAAATTCGGATTATGTGTTCGCGCAACTTCGAGTGAATATTTAATAAAAGGGATTTCTCCGAGGATGTAAAATAGTTTCATATAACCCGGGATGTGCAGTTCACTGTTTAAATATAAGGGTGATGATGTTCTTAATTTTATTTTAAATCTCGAACATATGATTTTTTAATAAAAACTATAATATGGTCAATCTTATTGTGTACACGTATGCGTGACATGATTTTTTATATCTATAAAAATGTATAAGGTGAATATACGTACGCGTGATTCGTTTCAAGAAAATCTTTAATTTGTAAATAATCTAAACGACAGCGGTAATAAAATCATGTAATAAAAAACGTATTTAGTAAAATCAAGATAATTAAGCCAAAAATAATAAAAAAACAGTTAAGCGACCGTGCTAGAACCACGGAATTCGGAAATGCCTAACACCTTCTTCTGGATTAACAGAATTCCTTACTCAGGATTTTTGGTTCGCAGAATAACAAACAGAGTCATATTCTCCTCGATTCAGGGATTAAAACCGGTGACTTGGGACGCCTTAAAATTCCCAGGTGGCGACTCTGAAACAAATAAATAGATCCCGTTTCGACTGTCCTTCAATTGGAGAAAACTCCCTACGCGCCCCGCGGGTGCGGAAAAAGCAGGTGTGACACATACCCATGGTGGTGTGCCACCCGATATACATATAAGATCTATATAAAGAGATACTTACCGAGCTAGAATGCAAAATACCCGAATATCGGCCACAAGCACGCTAAGTGTATAATACCATCCTTAGGGAGACAGATAGCACCATACGCTACAAAACTCAAGCACACCTAAGGTGCGATATATGAACTGAATCTTGAGAGCCATCCTGCTCAAATAACACCATCGCTACGGGGAAACTCAACACATAAGAAATTTATCAAGCCATTTCACAACTCACACGACACAATATAGTATTACATGAAATAGCTGACGACAAAATAACATCCAACGTCTGAATATTCCTCCATAAGGAGTGCTATGCTTAAATGAACACATCCGGTCTGACATAGAGCCCATATTCAAATTTAAATCCATCGACCGACCTCAAGCCGATTCTGATCGCACCGTACTAGGCTAATAACCTTTCAAGGATCCATAATAACCCTTTTTCTCATAACACACAAGAACAACCATCATAACCGAAACAAACTTCCACATCCCACAACCAAATAAACCGAGCTCCCTCCAGGCATAAATTCTCGAATTAGTGATATCACCACAATCTTCATACTTGGTTTCAATATTCACTCAATCAAGTGACTACATGCCTATACAATCTTCCCGTGGGACACGCTCTCACGACCTTCCACACTAGGTAACAAGTCTGCACATCCATACCACCGGCCACACTAACGCTGTAAAATGAATCAAGGATCCACAAATCAATACACGAAGCCTCTTGCACAAGGCAATGATCTTAGGTGACGCTAAAGACAATACCTGTCACACCTCCTTTTTCCTACCCCGAGAAGGAGTATAAGGGAGTTTTCCCAATTTTAAGTGACAATCGAAATGGGATTATTTAGTTATTAAATCAGAGTCGTCACTTGGGATGATTTATGGTGTCCCAAGTCACCGGTTCGAATCCTGAATCGAGGAAAGGATTGACTCTGTTTTACAGTCCGCGAACACAGAAATCCAGGTACGGAATTCTGTTAACCCGGGAGAAGGTGTTAGGCATTCCTGAGTTCCGTGGTTCTAGCACGGTCGCTCAACTGTTATTATTGGCCTATTTATCTAATTTTAATACATGTTTTAGCCTATGGTTCAATTTTAACATTAACCGCTTTATTTAATTATTTTTAAGAAAAATTGCAACGTCATTTAAAATATATCTTGAACCACGTCACATAAATGCACCCGCGGCTCTCGACATATTTTATCTAACATTGTTGAGATTTGAATTTGGGTCACATAAATGTGCACCCGAGTTTAGGAAGGTAAATTATTAAAATAACGCGCCTAAAACAACTACGCATTTGAAACTTTGCAAGGGCCATGGAAAATTTACTAAATGGCACGCCTCGATTTCTAAGGATAAAAATATTAATTAAAAGAGGTCCGTGCATTTGAGATTTTTTTTGGCACGGTACACCTCGATTTATTCTAACCAAAAGGTTTCCAAACTAACTTATGAGGGCCATAAACTATTTGTATCCTATAATATGGCTCACCTCAATTATTAAAGGGCTTGGTTAATTGATTAAAAGGCATAAGAAATTCTCGAGTCATTTTCAAGAAACCAAACTTAACGATTTGTAACAATGGGGAATTGGGCCAGTCATTAGAAAGAGTTTGGTCCAACACCGGCCATCAGCAAGAAAGCACACATATAGCCAAAGACTACCATTTTTTTTTGTTTCCAAATGATTTCAAGGCTTTGGGCCCAAGTTGAGCCCAAGTTTAACAAAGAAATGAACATTAACGTACTGACCATAGATCGAGTCCTTGTGGAGCCCAAACCAATTCAAACATAGAAACTAGGCTCCAAATGGCCATTATGAAATCAACCCACAAATAAGTTACTGGATTTCAGCATTATAAACAAATGTATCGTTAATTGCTTGAGACAAACAAACACCTAAATTTAAGCATCATTCAATTGATTGTCCAAGCTGTAACTACAAACCCTTATACACAAGCAATTTACTCACTAATCTGCATACTAACATGATTTTCAGATTCAACATGCATGTATAAACATATGCTTCTCTACATCCCATCTTCCTCACCTTAAATCCTCATTCCAAATGACTTGAAATTAACAATTAACTTACGAAGCAATAAGAGATCCAACACAACCAACTTTATGCTAACATGCTTAGTACAGAACCCAGCTAAAGGTCCAATTCACAAGTTTTCGTCACATTTTCTTCTTCACAATTCATGATTAGCTACCACAACAAGAACTCCAAACCCCACAACTAGTTATGAAGGCTTTGCTAAACATAATTCCATATCAGATACAAATTAACTACAGCCCTCATAATAAACATTCAGTACATTTAATAAACTTAGAATCGTGTAATCTAGACGAAATAAAACTAAATTAAAGGATCAAGACATGCTGAAGCCATGCTCGACATTTTCAAGTTTCATTTCACACTTTAAGTCAGACTTCACATGGTGTAGAATTCAGAAAAAATGTACCTGAGAATAAAAGGAAAGCAAAGAAGGGATCAGTGAATAAACAGTAGCAGAATAGCTTGAACCCAGTAATGAAACAGTGCCAGAAGAACGCAACAAATTTCTGCTCAAACCAGTAGTGACACACAGCAGACCCAAAAACCAAACTCGAATTAAAACACTAACTCAACTCAGAATCAGCTTTCAAAAACCCAAATTAAACCATCTTCAACCCATGTGAATCAGAGATAACTTCAGGAAAAAAACCTCAAGAATCACAGAAGAAATTCAATAGAACAGTGTTTTTTATCAAATTTTTCAGCCGTTTTTTATTTTTCTTAATTTTTATCCCTATTTTCTCACTTGAATGCCAAGCAATGATGTCTTTATAGGAAAGATGTTAGGGCAGCAGAAATAAACCATGTTTTGCACTTAAAACCTTCAGATATTTTCATTTTAGCTTAGGCACCCCTAATGTAAATTCCAGAATTTTAGATAGTCCCAAAAACCCCTTTCCTAGAAGCTTCCTAAGACTGTTACACCCAGATTCCCTAAGCTAGTTACCCAAAATACCCCTTGAACCCTGGTTAATTACCCTTCCAGCCAAATTCATGAGTCAATTGGACCCAAAGACTCAACCAAACTAATTCTTGCAAGACCTGGGCTAATCCTTTTCTTTGGGCCCATGTCTAACTCTACAATTCATAAGAAATGAGAAGGCAGGAAAGACAATTCAGATTTCCAAACCAAACATGAATCAAAGGCTCAATACGGACCAAAACTCAAAACAAAAGAAATTAAACCAAAACTAATCTAATAAATTCAAACAAAACAGAAGAAGCCAGTAACTAATGCTAACTCTAACTAAAAAACTGCATGCAAAGATGATTTTAAAAATGGGGAAAAGAGAGGGGGGAAAAATAGAAGAAGATAAAATAGGAAATGAACAGGAGAACTGGACTTACCCGTTAAACCAAGCGAACCCGAGTTTGAACTAATTTTCCAAAGAATCTCCTACTTTTTTGGCCGAGATAGACTTTAATCGTATGTTCTCGATTGAAAACACATGATTAAAGTCCATTTCAACCTCAAAATCTCGAAACCTCGATAATCAGCTCTTTTTGGGGATTTAGGGTTCAACCTTCGATCTAACATTCGAGCAGCTCCGGGGTGATTCGAGGGGAACGGAGTGCGGATTTGGAATGAGGGGAGCGAGGAGGTTCTAGGGTGTTATTTTGGGGTGGATTGGAGGTGATGCCGCCGGGCTTGAGGCGGTGGGGAATGGTGACGTCGTTAGGGTTCTAGCTGGTCTCTGAAGGGGTGAACTGAGAGAGATGAGAGATGATGGGGGGTCTGGGGTTCTGACATTTAAATATTAAGGACAAGCCACTTCTGGGCCGTTTGATCAGCTTGGATCAATGGTCCTGATCTAGGCTATGAAAACGGGGTCGTTTGGGATTGTGTGTGGGGCGGACCGGGTATTGGAGGCGGGTTTGGGCCTGGATTGGGCGGGTACTGGTGGAATTTCAATTGGGTTGGGAGAAAATTAAATGGATTTGGCCCAAAACATATTTTTCTCTTTTGTTTTCTTTTTCTTTTCATTTTTTTTAATTTCTTTTAAATTAAAAATTAAGATAAAACCTAAACTAATTCCTAAATCAAATTAACTCTACCACATTGCATTAATTAACTTTAACTAATAATTACCACAATTAATTAAAATCAAATTAAAGAAACAACAACAACAACAACAACAACCCAGTGTAATCCCACAAGTGGGGAAAAACCAAATTAAAGAAAAACTACTAAAATTCAAAACTAAAATTAAAAAGTGTAAAATGAGTTATTTTTTTGTGATTTTCCCCTTTTTTATAAAACAACTAATTTGATAATTAATCCTAAAATGTAGAATTAAATCCTAAATGCAAACGTAACATATTTTTGTATTTTTCATTAATTAAACAAGATTAAATGCGCAGACAAATGCAAACAATTAACGGAAAAATGCTAAAAAAATCTACGAAATTGCAAATAATGGGAAAAATTTATTTTTCTTGAATTTATGAGAGTAATTCATATAGGGCAAAAATCACATGCTCACAATACCAGCTTACTCTAAGCATCTAAATTCTCTCCTGCTCATCCGAGCTCGTGACATCCTCGTCCACGTCGAACTGCAACCTTAGTCCTTAACTTTCAAATTTCATGTCGATCATCGCACTTATCTTATCAATACGCGAGAACCTAAGAAATTCAATCATAACTCCTGAACCACTAATAGAATAAACACTCCAGCATATAGAAACCCTTCACTTAACTCATTTCAGGAGAACCATTGCAACACGTGAATGAATTCCCATAACCGCATAAAAACAACAAGCTTCGAGTTGTGGTCTAAACCACCAAAATCCTTCCGGGATCCATCTACACATAACATACCATAATACTCGAATGCCTCCAAAAAAAATCAATTACGGTAGTCGTCAAGCCTCGCACGTACCGCCACAAGCACATGTATAACTTAACACGCTGAAGGAACTGATCATTGCCACCATCATGCCAATCCAACTATTTCTAACCGATCCGACTTCTTTTAATTTACTCTGACTTGCCTTAAGAATAATAATAGCTCCATTCAAAACATAGGGAACTCAATCCTCACTCATCTTGAGTGACCCCATTTCACAAGACCACATTATCTAAAAACCCACGAACCATCGTATACCCTCCTTGTGCGCACATTCGCATCTTCAACTGGCACACTCATTCTGATAATTTCCCTATGAACCCAAAGTCACTTGCTCTCATTCCTCACATGATATACCACAGACCAAAGATAACTCAGAACACTTAAGCCCATTTTTCATAATCCGCTATGAAAGCTCAATACTCTACCATATTATGGACTCGAAAATCCTTAGGCACCACACTTTCAACTTTTGAATCCACTAGGACTGTTGTTGAGAGTCACCCACTCTGACTTGGTCCCGAATATAATCAAACTCCAAGGCTCTTCTATCACATGAACACCCTCTTAAAGAAGCACTCGGCTGAATCACATTCTTTGTAAATCACCTCTACACGAAACATAAATCCTGAACCTTCCCAAAGCCTGAACATGAATTAATAAGGCCAAGTATAGCACACATTCCTCAAAACCTTTGCTCAAATCACCACTGATGTTCTCTTTCTTTAGTCGTAATAACCCATCAATATGCTGATCACCAGAAACCTCACAAGTAGACAACCATAAGATTCAATCGTAGGCGGTGGCGCTCTCCCATTTAGCTTGAAGCTACCATTGGATAAACCTGGAACCTACCAAGATTCTTTCTTCATCGTTGACATGATCTTGTACAATCAATCCGCCAAATTTCTCAAAATCTTCCCGTTAACCACTTCATGAATACTCTGAATCACTAGCCACACCGGATAGCCAGTAGAATTCTCCGTAGAAGCTTCATCAACCACACGGCCGCTGACCTGCTCACAGAAGATAGCCCACCTGTGGAAATTACATGCTGGCATCATCCAACGTTGTTGCATTGGGTACAATTACTACAAAATCAGTAACCCATCCAAAGTCATGTTGTATCCTTCTTCATATCTAGAACCTCTTTTCTGTCGTATCCAATATCCCGCCGTATAATAGCCAATCTTCCAAATTGATTCCGTAGACCAAGTCACTTACCACCGTAAATCCCAAATCACTCTAGACTCTTCTCAAGGTGTGTAGTCATCCTACTACAGAACCCATATGCTACTCTGCCACTCTCCCACTTTGGCCAAACTCGCTCCTCAAAGCAACTATCCGACTCTCGTTTCTCACTCTTGGCCTTCTAGAAAATTTAACCACTGCAGGGCACCTCCCACATGTACTTCCTCATCCTTCGCCGCCCAGTTGTTTCCTTAAGTCAAAATCCATCTCAGTAGCATTTGAACCAATAGATCGCTACTAACTTCAAACCTTTCCGAAGATCATCTTTCTCGAGCTGTCAGCATTAGAAATACACATTAAGTCCGAAATTGCTGCACTCCTCTATCTCTGACGACTGCATCTCAAGCACCATTTCACAATACCCTGCCCCAAAGGCGAATTGTAGAAAACCATAACAACAACGAACTTAACATATTCAACAAGGGCAATGACACCACATCATAGACGAAAACTCTACCACGCTCAAAAATACCAAGACTCGATATTCCATCAACCCAAACCTGAACATTCATAGTCCGATTGCTTTTCCTCTGCCGAAAATACGATACCGAATCTCGAAACCATGAACTACATAGACCTCCTTTCAAGTCATTCACTACCCCGACACATTGGCAAGCATCCTACCATTACATCAATACCGTGTGACAATAACTCCTAAGCATAATAGCAACCTGTGAATAGCCCCAAAGCTCTCAGAAATATAGATACTGAGCTGAAATGATAGAATATACTTCCGCAAGGCAACGACAATAGCCTAATCAACTACGTAGGGAGAAACATCCCGCACCACATCTGTAGTACCATTACAATTCCTCGATTCCCTATTTATAACCATCACTTCACGTCATATAAGATTGAATGAGAAGGAAATGAAGGTATAAGCCTGAAAGGAATCAAATCACACGATAAGGAATCAAGAAGGGACGTACTCTTGACAGCCCCGTAGCCACTCGAAGATAAGTACAGATGTCTCCGTACCGATCCGCAAGACTCTACTAGACTTGCTCATGACTCATGAGACCTAAGTGAACCTAGTGCTCTGATAACATGTTGTCACGACCCAAAAACCATTAAATACCGTGATGGCGCCAGACACCACTAGCAGACAAGCCAACAATAAATAATTAATTTGGTTCTCATTTTTAGTATTTTTGAAATCATAATTTCCTTGAATCAAATAATAAAAAGTGAACTTCGCAGGGTAAGTAATAGTGTTTTTAACAAATTTCAATGCTGAATGATCCCATAATTATCCCAGAACCCGATGTCACAGGTGCATGAGCATCTACTAGGAAGTAAAAATAACATACAATGACTATCCGGAATACAAATTGGACAGAAAGGAAAAATACAAGTACTTTGAAGGAGACTCTGCTGGCTGTGGATCGTGACACAAGATCGTGACACAACCCGTGTAGTATGAGTACGAAAATAACACATACCCAGTAAGTATCTAGTCTAATCTCGAAGAAGTAGTGATGAGAGGTCAACTCCGAAACAACGGTTTATAAACAACGCAATTTAAACAAGCGGGAGAAACGATAAAACATTTGAATAAATATCTAATACAACATCTCAAGCAAAATCTACCCAGAACTGGTGTCACGCTTCACAGACAGTCTAGAACTACTATAAATAAGGTCTCAAAGATAGCTAATACACTGTCTCTGAAATAAGTATATGAAACAGGATGAAGGGATAGAGGGAGACGCCAGGGCCTGCGGACGCCTGCAGGACTACCTCGGAATCTCTAACTGGACTGAAGGAAGCCACCCAAGCTAAGGTTCAAATGCTGCTGCTCTAGGATCTGCACACAGTGTAGAGCCTAACCTCGGTAAAGTAGTGATGAGGCTAGGACCAGACTACCAAATAAACCTGTGCAGTTATATCATATATAGCGGAAAATAAAACAGAAATATACAATTAAGGATGGGAGGGGGACATGCTGCGGGAGAATATCATTTACCAATAGTAACTCAGGGAAAAACATAAAGAACAATCTAAAATTTGCGGCAGAAAGAATAAGGAAACTGTAACCAATCAAAAACCACTTTTATCATTTATTGTTGCAGTGCGCAACTCGATCCAGATCATAAAAACACTGTTGCGGCGTGCAACCAAATCCAATTATAATGTTGTAGCAGTGTGCAAACCGAAATTATAATGTTGTTGCGACGTGCAACCCGATCCAAATATAATATTATTGCAGCGTGCAACCCGATCCAAATATAATATTGTTGCGGCATGCAACCCGATCCAAATATACACTTTAACACCAATCACAAGAAAAGAGTCTCGTCAAGGGAATAATAAGGAAACAACACTATCCCGGCAAGGGAATCGACCATATAAGTAAGTACGTCCCGTCAAGGGAGTCAGATATAACCAAACTTGTTCCAACATTTAACTTCACAAAGAAACCTCAACTAGCACCAATTCTCAACCATAAGCAACTTCCATGAGAATAATCATAATTCTTTCCCAACACAGAAAATCAACAACTTAGGCATTCATAGTACATATTAAAAACACAACAATGTCAATTTAAGACTCACGGGCATGCTTGACACCAACGTATAAATACTCGTCACCATGCACATACGTCGTACTCAACAAATAACACATAGCAAATAGGACTCGACTCCTAATTCCTCAAGCTAAGGTTAGACCAAATACTTGCCTCAAACTTCCACGGCCAACTCAAGTCTCAAACACTGCTTTTCCTTTAGAATTTGCCTCATAATAACTCGTATCTAGTCTAAGTTGATTTAACAACATCAATAAATGCTAAAGAATTCATACCCAATGCTTAATTATAGGTTTTCTATCTTTTTCCCCAAAAATTCAAAAATTGACCCCGGGCTCGCTTGGTTAAAACTTGAGGTTCAGACCAAAACCCGATCACCCATTTACCACGAGCCCAAATATGCAAGTAGTTTCGAAATCCGACCCCAAAACAAGGTCTAAATCCCAATTTATCAAAAAGCCCTAACTCTACCCAAATTCCTAATTTCTACCATAAAACCCTAGATTTTAAGATGAAAATTGATAAAATGCAATGGGAAAACAAAAGAGAAAGGCTTAGAATCATATACCGGTGTTTTAGGGAAGAAATTGTTCTTTGAAAATCTTCTCAATGCTCCCAAATTTCGAAAATATGAAGTAAATGGGTTCTGCCCATTTTTGCTTCTATTTTAAAATCACTAGGCAGGCCTTCATCGCGTTCGCGATGGGCCTGTCGCGTTCGCGAAGGGTCAGGCCAATTAATCTTCGCGTTCGCGTATAGTAGCCAGCGTTCGCGGAGCTTTGACTCCTCGAGCCTTCGCGTTTGCGGGCTTGTGACCACGTTCCCGTAGAAAAAAATCCCCTTCCCCTGCCCAGGCCCAAAGACCTTCGCGTTCGCGATAGCAGGTCCGCGTTCGCGAAGGGTACCACCCCCCACCCCAAAGCTTTGCGTTCGCGACCTGTTTCTCGCATTCGCGTAGAAGGAAAATTCCTTCAGCCTAACTTACCCTCCGCGTTCGCGAGAGTCCTTTCGCGAATGCGAAGAACAAAGTTCCAGAACATCAGAAACTGAAAACCTGCAACTTTTTCTAAGTTTAAAACCTTCCGAAACCTATTCGAAATGCACCCGAGCCCTCGGGGTCCAAACCAAACATGCATACTAACTCAATAACATCATATTATCTTATCCGTGTGATCAGATTGCCAAAATAACACCTTTAACAACGAATTTAGCATAGAAATCTAAGAAAAACCTCAAAACTTTCAAAGTATCAATTTTTAAAACTACGGGTCCGAATCACATCAAACGACTTCCATTTCTTACCAAATTTCACAGGCTAGACTTAAACCACATGTAAGACCTATATCGGGCTCCAGAACCAAAATACGGGCCAGATACCAACAACTTCCAAACATATTTCATTTCCAAAAACTCATAAACATTGCAGAAAACAAATTTCTTTAAAAATTCATTTCTCGGGCTTGGGATCTCGGAATTCGATTCCGGACATACGCCCAATTCCCATATTTTCCTATAGACCTTCCGGACCGTCAAATCATAGGTCCTAGTCCGTTTACCCAAAATGTTGACCAAAGTCAACTTAAATTCATTTTAAAGGCAAATTTTATCATTTTGTTAACAGATTTTCACATAATGGCTTTCTGGCTACGCGTCCAGACTGCGCACGCAAATTGAGGTGATACTAAAAGAGGTTTTTAAGACCTCGGAACACAGAATTTATTTCTAAAACAAGTGATAACATTTTGGTACATCACATTCTCCACCTCTAAAACAACCATTCGTCTTGGAATGGATATAAGAAGGAAGTACCTGAGTCGGGGAAAAGATGGGGATAACGGCTCCGCATATCGAACTCGGACTCCCAGGTCGAGCCTCTCCCGGCTCAAACTACCCAACTGGCGACCGACACTGCCTACCATACAAAGCCTCATAAGGAGCCATCTGGATACTCGACTAGTAGCTGTTGTTGTAGGCAAACTCTGGTAAAGGCAAAAACTGATCCCACGAGCCTCCAAAGTCAATGACACAAGCTCGGAGCATATCCTCCAAAATCTGAATGGTTCGCTCGGACTGCCGGCCATCTGAGGACGAAATGATGTGGTCAACTCAACCCGTGTGCCCAACTCTTGCTGAACTGCTCTCCAGAAATGTGAGGTAAACTGCGTACCTCGATCCAAAATGATGGACACGGGCACACCATGAAGACGAACAATCTCTCGGATATAAATCTCAGCTAACCTCTCGGAAGAATAGGAGACTGCCATAGGAATGAAATGTGCTGACTTGGTTAGCCTATGAACAATAACCGACACTGCATCGAACTTCCTCTTAGTCCGTGGGAGTCCAACAATGAAGTCCATAGTGATATGCTCCCACTTCCACTCAGGAATCTCAATCTTCTGGAACAAACCACCGAGCCTCTGATGCTCGTACTTCACCTATTGACAGTTCAAACACCGAGCCACATATGCAACAATGTCCTTCTTCATTCTCCGCCACCAATAATGCTACCGCAAATCTTGATACATCTTAGCGGCGCCCGGATGAATAGAGTACCGTTAACTATGGTCTTCCTCTAAAATAAACTCCCAGAGTCCATCCACATTAGGCACACAAACTCGACCCTGCAACCTCAAAACTCCATCATCTCCTAAGGTAACCTGCTTGGCACCTCTGTGTTGCACTATGTCTCTAAGGACACACAAATGAGGATCATCATACTGCCGATCTCGGATACGCTCCAATAAAGAAGAATGAGCGACTGTGCAAGCTAACACACGGTTGAGCTCAGAAACATCCAACCTTACGAACTGATTAGCCAAAGCCTGAACATCCCAAGCAAGCGGTCTCTCACCGACCAAAATATAAGCAAGACTGCCCATACTGGCTGACTTCCTACTCAAAGCATCAGCCACCACATTGGCCTTTCCTGGATGATATGAGATGGTGATATCATAGTCTTTCAACAGCTCCAACCACCTTCTCTGCCTCAAATTTAGCTCTCTTTTTGCTTGAACAAGTACTGCAGACTCTTGTGATCCATGAACACCTCACATGCCACGCCATACAGATAATGCCTCCAAATCTTCAAAGCGTGAACAATGGCTGCTAACTCCAAATCATGAACCAGATAGTTCTTCTCATGAATATTCAACTGCCGCGAAGCATAGGCAATGACCTTGCCATCCTACATCAACACCGCACCAAGTCTAATACGAGATGCATCACAATAAACTATGTATGGCCTTGAACCTGTGGGCAAAACCAATACCGGTGCCGTAGTCAAAACTGTCTTGAGCTTCTGAAAGCTTGCCTCACACTCGTACGACCACCCGAACTGGGCACCCTTCTAGGTCAACCTGGTCATCGGGGCTGCAATAGACGAAAACCGCTCCACAAACCGACAATAGCAGCCTGCCAACCCCAAGAAACTCCGGATCTCTGTAGCTGATGCTGGTCTAGGCCAGTTCTTGACTGCCTCTATCTTCTTCGGATCTACCCGAATACCCTCTGCTGATACAACATGACCCAAGAATGCAACTGAACTCAACCAGAACTCACACTTCAAAAACTTAGCATACAACTGACTATCTCTCAAAGTTTGAAGAACCACTCTCAGATGTTGCTCATGCTCCTCCCGACTACGGGAATAGATCAAAATATCATCAATGAAAACTATCACGAACGAATCCAAGTAAGGCCTGAACACTCGGTTCATCAAATCCATAAAAGCTGCTGGGGCATTTGACAACCCGAATGACATTACCAAGAACTCATAATGTCTGTACCGAGTGCGAAAAGCTGTCTTAGGGACATCGGATGCCCTAATCCTCAACTGATGGTAGCGAGATCTCAAGTCAATCTTCGAAAATACCTTGGCACCCTGAAGCTAATCAAACAAATCATCATTCCTCGGCAATGGATACTTATTCTTGATTGTAACCTTGTTCAACTGCCGGTAATCTATACACATTCGCATCGATCCATCCTTCTTCTTAACAAACAACACCGGCGCACCCCAAGGCAAAACACTAAGTCTAATGAAACCTTTTTCAAGCAAGTCTTGCAATTGCTCCTTCAACTCTTTCAACTCAGGCGGGGCCATATGATACGGCAGAATAGAAATGGGCTAAGTGCCCGGAGCCAAATCAATGCAGAAGTCAATATCCCTGTCGGGTGGCATACCCAGCAGGTCTGAAGGAAATACCTCAGGAAACTCGTGAACAACAGGAACATAATCGATAGAAGGAACCTCAGCACTGGAATCACGAACATATGCCAAATAGGCCAAACACCTCTTCTCGACCATACGTCGAGCCTTCACATATGAGATGACACTACGGGTAGAATGACCAGGAGTCCCTCTCCACTCTAAATGAGGTAAAACTGGCAAGGCTAAGGTAAAAGTCTTGGCATGACAGTCCAAGATAGCATGGTAAGGTGATAACCAGTCCATCTCCAATATGACATCAAAATCAACCATGTCCAGAAGTAACAAATCTACACGAGTCTCAAGACCCCCAATCACAACTATACACGAACAATGGATTCGATCTACCATGATAGAATCACCCACCGGTGTAGACACATATACAGGAGCACTCAAAGAATCATTAAGCATGACCAGATACGGTGCAAAATAAGATGACACATAGGAGTATATAGACCCCGGATCAAATAGAACTGAAGCATCTCTAATACAAACCAGAACAATACCTATGATAACTTCATCGGAAACCTCAGCCTCAAGCCTGGCTAGAAGAGCATAACATCGGGGCTGGGCCCTACCACCTAAACTACATCTCAAGGACGACCTGCTGCTAGCTGGCCTCCACCTCTAGGTGCCTAACCTCCACTTCCAATACCTCTACCTCTACCTCTAGCTGGCGGAGCGGGTGGTGGAACACCTAGTACCTGAACCATAGCACGGGAACCCTGCTGTTACGACTGAATACCCACCAATCTCGGACAAGCCCTCTGGATATGACCATACTCATCGCACTCAAAGCATCCACCCGAGTGATGTGGCTGAGGAAACTGAGACTGACCCTGGCGACTTGAATGACCACCCCGAAAACTCTGGAGCGGCGTGCACTGATAGGAGCTGGTGGTGCACTATAGGGCTGCTGATCAGAATACTGCATGTGAGAACCACAACCACCTGAAGCACCGTGAGAAACCTGAAGTGTTGACTGAAAAGGCCTAGGAGGATGGCCTCTACCAAACGAATCCCTGCCTCCACACAAGGCACCACTGAATCTACCTGAATAACGAGGCCTCTTGTCAGACCCCTGACTACCCCCCTGCGATAGGACCATCTCAACTCTCTTGGCCATATTGGCTGCCTCCTGGAAGGAAATCTCACTCCCCATCTGGTTAGCCAGCTGAAGTCGAATAGGCTGAATGAGTCCCTCAATGAACCTCCTTACCCTCTCTCTCTCGGTGGGAAGTATGATAAGAGCATGATGGGCCAAGTCGATGAATCTGGTCTCGTACTGAGTAACGGTCATAGAACCCCGCTAGAGACGCTCAAACTGCCTCCGATATATCTCCCTCTGAGTGATAGGGAGAAACTTCTCCAGAAATAGCTGAGTAAACTGCTCCCAAGTCAAAGCTGGTGATCCGGCTGGTCTAGTCAAACAATAATCTCTCCACCAAGTCTTGGCGGATCCAAACAAGGGGAAAGTAGCAAAGTCGACCCCATTGGTCTCCACTATCCCTATGTTCCTGAGAACCTCATAATAGCTGTCTAGATAATCTTGGGGATCCTCAGAAGATGCACCGCTGAAAGTAGTTGTGACGAGCTTGGTGAACTTATCCAATCTCCACAAAGCATCGGCAGACATAACTACTCCATCACCGGTCTGAGCTACCACACCCGGTTGAACTGCTCCAACTAGCTAAGCTGCTGGAGTCTAAAACTGGGGAGTCATCTGCTCCGGAGTGCGAGTAGCAAGAGTCTAGGCTCCTCCTCCAGTCTGAGAGACGGTTGGTGCTACAGGAAGCAAGCCTACCCAGGTGACACTCTCCATAAGGCCCACTAGACGGACCAGAGCATCCTGGAGTACTGGGTAGAAATAAACCCTCTAGGACCTGAGCTAGGACCACCGGAACTGTCTAGGCCGGAACCTCATCATCAAAGTCAACTTGAGGCTCCGCCGCTGGTGTTGCTGCTCTAGGCTGAGCTCTGCCCCTACCTCGGCCTCTAGCACGGCCTCGCCCTTTGTCCCTCATGGGAACTGCTTCTGGGGGCTTAGGCTGTTGATCGGTGGATGAGGAAGCGCGTGTTCTCGCCATCTGCATAAGAACAGAGTAAAAATTCAATTAGCATTGAGAAACCAAACCGCACGACAAGAAAGAATAAATGTGAAATTTTTCCTAACTCTGTAGCATCTGGGGGATAAATACAGATGTCTCTGTGGCGATCCCTCAGACTCTACTAAGCTTATCTGTGAACTGTTGAGACCTATGTAACCTAGAGCTCTAATACCAACTTGTCACGATCAGGATTTTCCACCCTCGGGAGTCATGATGGCTCCTACTAATGAAAGCTAGGCAAGCCAACCGTTCATGCGAATTACTTTTTTTCCCATTTTTATCCTTTAAGAATTATGAAACAACAGCTTATAAATAGCGGAATTTAAACATGCGGGAGAAATGATAAAACATTTAAATAAATATCCAATACAACATCTTAAGAAAAATCTACCTAGAACTGGTGTCACGCTTCATAGGCAGTCTAGAATTACTACAAACAAGGTCTGAAAGATAGCTAATACACTGTTTCTGAAATAAGTATATGAAACAGGATGAAGGGATAGAGGGAGATGCCAGGACCTACGAACACATGCAGGACTACCTTGGAATCTCCAACTAGACTGAAGGCAGCCACCCAAGCTAAGGTCCGAATGCTGCTGCTCCGGGATTTGCACACAGTGCAAAGTGTAGTATCAGCACAACCGACCTCATGTGTTGGTAAGTGCCTAGCCTAACCTCGGTGAAGTAGTGACGAGGCTAGGACCAGACTACCAAATAAACCTGTGCAGTTATATCATATACAGCAGAAAATAAAATAGAAATATACAATTAAGGATGGGAAGGGGATATGCTGCGGAGGAATATCATTTACCAACAGTAATTTAGGGAAAAACATAAAGAACAATCTAAAATTTGCGGCAGAAAAAATAAGGAAACTGTAACCAACCAATAACCACTTTTATCATTTATTGTTGCGACACGCAACCCGATCCAGATCATAAAAATACTGTTGCGGTGAGCAATCTGATCTAATTATAATGTTGGTGTGGCGTGCAACCCGATCAAATTATAATGTTGTTGCAGCGTGAAATCCGATCCGAATATAATATTATTGCGGTGTGCAACCTGATCCAAATATACAATTCAACATCAATCACAAGAAAAGAGTCCTGGCAAGGGAATAATAAGGAAATAACACTATCCCGGCAAGGGAATCGACCATATAAGTAAGTACGTCCCAGCAAGGGAGTCAGCTATAACCAAACTTGTTCCAACATTTAACTTCACAAAGAAACCTCAACTAGCACCAATTCTTAACCATAAGCAACTTCCACGAGAATAATCATAATTCTTGCCCAACATAGAAAACCAACAACTTAGGCATTCGTAGTACTTATTAAAAAACAACAATATCAATTTAAGACTCACGGGCATGATTGACACCAACGTATAGATACTCGTCACCATGCCTATACGTCATACTCAACAAATAACACATAGCAAATAGGACTAGACTCCTAATCCCTCAAGCTAAGGTTAGACCAAACACTTATCTCAAACTTCCACGGCCAACTCAAGCCTCAAACACCGCATTTCCTTTAGAATTTGCCTACAAATAACTCGTATCTAGTCCAAATTGATTTAACAACATCAATAAATGCTAAAGAATTCATACCCAATGCTTAATTATAGGTTTTCTATCCTTTTCCCCCAAAAAGTCAAAAATTGACCTCGGACCCGCTTGGTCAAAACTCAAGGTTCGGACCAAAACCCGATCACCCATTCACCCACGATCCCAAATATGCAATTAGTTTCGAAATTCGACCCCAAAATGAGGTCTAAATCCCAATTTATAAAAAAGCTCTAACTCTACCCAAATTCCTAATTTCTACCATAAAAACCCTAGATTTTAAGATGAAAATTGATAAAATGCAATGGGAAAATGAAAGAGAAAGGTTTAAAATCATATACCAGTGTTTTGGGGAAGAAATTGTTCTTTGAAAATCGCCTCAATGCTCCCAAATTTCGAAAATATGAAGTAAATGGGTTCTGCCCGTTTTTTCTTCTGTTATAAAATCACTGGGCAGGCCGTCATCGCATTCGCGATGGGCCTGTCGCGTTCGCGAAGGGTCAGGCCAATTAACCTTCGCATTCGCGTATAGTGGCTCGCGTTCGCGGAGCTTTGACTCCTCGAACCTTCACGTTTGCGGGCCAGCGGCCGCGTTCGCGTAGAACAAAATCCCCTTCCCCTGCCCAGGCCAAAGACCTTCGCGTTCGCGAAGGGTAGCACCCCCCAAAGCTTCGCGTTCGCGACCTGTTTCTCGTGTTCGCATAGAAGGAAAATTCCTCCAGCCTGACTTACACTCCGCGTTCGCGAGAGTCCTTCCGCAAATGCGAAGAACAAAGTTACAGAACACCAGAAACTGAAAACCTGCAACTTTTTCTAAGTTTAAAACCTTCCGAAACTCACCCGAGCCCTCGGGGTCCAAACCAAACATGCATACTAACTCAAAAACATCATATGAACTTATCCGTGCGATCAAATCGCCAAAATAACACCTTTAACAACGAATTTAGCATAGAAATCTAAGAAAAACCTCAAAACTTTCAAAGTATCAATTTTTAAAACTACGGGTCCGAATCACATCAAATGACTTACGTTTCTTACCAAATTTCACATGCTCGACTTAAACCACATGTAAGACATGTACCGGGCTCCAGAACCAAAATACGGGCCTGATACCAACAACTTCCAAACACATTTCATTTCCAAAAACTCATAAACATTGCAGAAAATAAATTTCTTTAAAAATTCATTTCTCGGGCTTGGGACCTCGGAATTCAATTCCGAGCATACGCTCAATTCCCATATTTTCCTACGGACCTTCCAGGATCGTCAAATCACTGGTCCAGGTATATTTACCCAAAATGTTGACCAAAGTTAACTTAAATTCATTTTAAAGGAAAAGTTTATCATTTTTTTCACGGATTTTCACATAATGGCTTTCCGGCTACGCGCCCGGACTGCGCACGTAAATCAAGGTGATACTAATAGAGGTTTTTAAGGCCTCAAAATACATAATTTATTTCTAAAACAAGTGATGACCCACCGACCTTCGCACCTGCAGTCCATTAGCCGCGTCTGCGGCTCCGCATCTGAGGAAATCTATCGCAGGTGTAGCTTTAACTCAACCCAGTAGCTTCTGCGATCTCCCTTCCGCATCTGCCCCTTCGCAGGTGAGGATATTTCCTTGCACCTGCGCTCCTATCCGCTTCTGTGACTCCTAGGCCGCTTCTGCAGCTCCGAACCTGCGGCCAAAACCTCGCAGGTGCGGTTACACCAGATGGCAGCTGCTCAAACCTTTCTTCCAAGTCTAAACGTGATCCGTTCATCGTCCGGATTCCACTTTAGGCCCTCGGGACCTCAACCAATTATACCAACACGTCCCAAAACATAACGCGGACCTGCTTGAGGCTTCAAATCACATCAAATAATGTCGAATTCACGAATCGCACCTTATTCCTATCTTAATGAACTTTAGAATTTCAAGCTTCTTCATTCGATGCCGAAACCTTTCAAATCACGTCCGATTGATCCTAAATTTTGCACACAAGTCGTATTTGACATTACAGACCTACTCCAACTTCCGTAATCGGAATCTAACCCCAATATCAAAAAGTCCACTTTCGGCCAAACTTCTCAAAAACCTTTAAATTTCTAACTTTCGCCAAATGACTCCAAAATGACCTACGGACCTCTAAATTCACTTCCGGACGCGCTCCCAATACCAGAATCACCATACGGAGCTATTCTCATACCCAAAATACCAAATGGACATCGATAACATTGAAATGCACTTCAACCCAAATTTATGAAATTCTTCTAAAATGCTAACTTCCAAAATAGACGCTGAAACGCTCCTATATCATCCAAAACCCGATCTGAACATACGCCCAAGTCCAAAATCATCATACGAACCTATTGGAACCTTCAAATTCTGATTCCATGGTCATTTACTCAGAATCAACCCATTAACAAGTCCAAACATAATTCTAATAGTTCAAATTCAAGTTAACAAGACAACATTACTCAATCCTTATAGGCTTCACCAAATTGCGCTCCAAACAACACTCAACATGCCTCATTAAGGACTTAGTATCAGTTTGTCGTGCATTGTAACAAAAAATAAGATGACAATGACTACATCTTACTTTCCACCATCCATCATCATCTTCTTCAATCCTTTCATAGTGACTCCAAACATGTGAGATAGCTTTGAGACCACGAAGTCGAGGCATGGTTACACCTATTAAACATAAAAGGAAAAAATATTAAGTCAAATAAATTCTTACCAAAGCATATTATGTATTATATAAGTTAAATAATTAACTAACCAAAGTTTTAACTCACAACTATCTAAGATTCTACACATCATCATCGCAAGGTTCATTTCCAAGTTTGGCAAAATCTATGGGAATATATATTAACAAGTCAAACAACAAAAATATTAAATAAACTATTTATAAAAATAATATACAATCAAACAAATTAGAATATTGCTACCTTATTCTAGTTGCTCGAGAACATCTAAATCTTCCTCAACACTTACAGGTAATGGCTCACTCTGAAGCCAATCTTGAAGTCACACTAGAACTTCCACCAATTTAGGAGTCAATGAACTCCTAAATGAATCAAGAATAAGCCCCCCAGTGCTAAATGCACATTCGGATGCAACATTTGAAATAGGAATAAATAACACATCCTGAGCCATCTCAGCAATAATGGGGAATCTAGGTGAGTTTACTTTCCATCAAAGCAATATATTAGAGTCTGCTATTTCATTTTCAACTTCTTATGTAAGATATTTTTCCAATTCTGATTTAGAATCTGAACTTCCAATCCCAGTTTTATGTCGTTTTAATTCTTCAAATAAAGAACCAAAAGCTCTTCCACTTTGGATACTAATAGTATTCGCTAAAAGCGATGAAGTAGAAGTTTCCATTGTGTCCAATTAAGAGTTGGATAAACATGAAGAAGGACGACAACCTTTATCTTTTGAAGGAGGACGACAACCTTTATCTTTTGAAGGAGGACGACAACCTTTATCTTTTGAATGGTGAGGGGGAAAGTCAGTAAGATGTCGGAGAAGGATGAGTTGGTTAAGAAGGCTGAACTTTCCACTTAATAGATCAAAGGGGAAACTTTACATACTCATCAAACAATGAAGTCATTTATGTATGCACTTCCGCCCTTTTTCTTCAAACATCTTCGCAAGTGCAAAACTAACCGAATCAAACTTGTACTGAGGATCCAAAACACATGAAATAAAAATTATCTTGTTTATTTTTTCTGGATCACCCCAATACTTATCAAATTTCTCTTTCATCTTCTTTGACATTGAACCCAAAAGAACATCTTCATTTAATATCAAATGTTTTAAGTAAACAACAATTTCACAAATTTCAAGAAAATGATATTTTGATGTGACATAAAGTGACCCAGATAACTTTAAAGTAAGCTTATAAAAGATTTCAAGAAATTTTGTCAATTTCTTTACATCTACCCAATCACTACTCAAAAGTGTACCTGCAGGACTTCCATCCACAATATCAACAAACTCAAGATGATGTAACAAGACAATCATGATCAACATATTCTTAAATTGCACTCTCATATTCAATAGCCCTATTCAACATCAGGTATGTAGAATTCCACCTTGTAGGAACATCTAAACATAAAGATTTCCTAATTAGATTTCCTTTATCACAACATTCCTGAAACTTTTTCCACCTAGCAGGAGACTGCCTGATATATCTCACTGCTTGCCTAATACGTTCAATAGACACAGTTGATTCTTTTATACCATCCTGAATAACAAGATTCATAATATGAGCCATACACCTCACGTGAAGGTGGTTACCATTCATGGAATTGGTCTCCCCTTTAGTTAACTTCTTAGAAAGCTCCTTCACTGTCACATTATTTGAACTAGCATTATCAACTATGGTAGTGAAAATCCTTTGTAACCCCCCTCTTTCAAATAATTAACAATACTATTTGCAATATGTTCACCCCTATAACTAGAAATTGGACAAAAGTTGATAATTCTTTTATGTATTTTCCATTCATTATCTATCCGATGAACAGTAATTGTCACGACCCCGGTTCGCCCTCCGTGAACCATCGTGACGGCACCAAGTTTCTACGATTAGGTAAGCCTATAATGTGAAAGACAAACCAATTTGCGGAAGAAAACAATTTAAAACAGAAATAGTGTAATAAAACAACGTTTAAAAGTGTCTCTCGACATACACAATATTAACTCTCAAAAACTAATACATTTTCCCAAAACCTGGAATCTTATGAAACCACAAGCCTTTGAATGTCTACCAGTGTCTAACTCCAGAATATCTGACAAAGAAAAGAAATACATAAGGGATAATACAATAGGGAGAGTAAAAAGGGACTCCTCGGTCTGCGGACGCGGCAGATATACGTCAAAGTCTCTGGAACAATCGCCTCGCCTCAAGGGTGATAAGACTGAGTCAAAGTACCTGGATCTGCACATGAAAAAACATGTGCAGAAAGGGCATGAGTACATCACAGCGGTACTCAGTAAGTACCAAGCCTAACCTCGGTTGGGTAGTGACGAGGAAGGTCAGGGCCTTACTGAGATAAAATAAAAATATAAGGCATGATAGAATAAGATAAGCAGTAAAGTTGAAAGCTAACAATAAGAATTTAATACAGGAAAATAAGGAACTCAATAACTGAAACAGAGGCAAAAACAATCACAAGGAAATACCACTCTTCACATGGATAATAACCGGGGATCTCTCAGTATCCCGAGGATCTCTTAATACCCTCAATATATGCTAGGGATCTCTTGGTATCCCGAGGATCTTTTCGTATCCTCAATATATGCTAGGGATCTCTTGGTATCCCGAGGATCTCTTGGTATCCTCAATATACGTGCTAGGGATCTCTCGGTATCTCGAGGATCTCTTGGTATCCTCAATATATGTGCCAGGGGTCTCTTGGTATCCCGCACCTCAGTTCAAATCTTAAATACGTACAAGGGATCTCCCGAGATGTCGTCCTGTAATCCCAAAGTAAAACACACAGCAACAACATAAGGAATACTCAATTAAGCTCAATTTCGTACCAAGTAAACAGGTAATTCTAAACTAACATGTTTCACATAATGCAATTAAGGCAGTTTAAGCAAGTAAGCAATTAAGTTAATTAAACATGTTTTTCTAAGCTAACAACATGCTTAAATTGTAAGTAGTATAAAACAGGAAAAAGGAACACAGTTGAAATTACTTAAAGAAAATCGGATTTTCAACAATTAGCTCAGGTACGCACTCGTCACCTCACGTGCAAGGCATTTCAATTATCAAATATACCAAATCCTAAGGGGAAGGTCCCCCACACAAGGTTAGGCAAGCCACTTACCTCGAACCAGCTCAAATCAACCCGAAACCACGCTCTTGCCACGAGTACTCGACTCCAAATGGCCCAAATCTATTCAATTCAATTGCATAATGTAAATAACACTTCAAGTAACTGATTCTACAATTAAATTCTAAGCTAATGCACGAAATTAGGTAAAATAAGCAAAACGCCCTTCGGACACGTCTTGGAATCAGGTAAAACTTACTAGGGGTGTGCATCGATTTATCGATTCGATTTTGTCCTTTATCGATAATTACTTATCGATTATCGATTTGTATATCTGCTTATCGTTATCGCTTCAATAAGGTTTCGATTTTTTCCATTTCGATTTATCGATTTTTGGGGCTTATCGAGTCGGTTATCGATTGCACCAATAAGAAAATTTGCGGGATTCCACGAAAAGTATATCGCTATAAACACGCCTAACTAATATGGACAAAAAGAAGCTAAAATAAGACGAGCGCCATTCATAACATAAAAATTGTGTCAACAAGCACATGCAACAAAACTAAAGTAAGGGATCAATTGTATGCCACCAACACTCCAATGGTATAAAAAACAAAACAAAATACATCATCACGGCTAATTCTGTTTTCCATTAATTTGAACTTCATTCCCTTGAGCTTTAAATATGATCATTCCTTAAATGTGGTAGAGGAAATAATAAGGTTAGGGATTTAGGGTAAAGGAAAGGGTATTTAGAATAAGGGTAAAAAAAAATTGTCTTTTTAGTATATCTTATCGGTTTATCGATAAACCGATAACCGAAGAGGACAAAATTGAAATCGATAACTCGATAAGGAAAATTTCGAATCGATATATCGATATCAATAAACCGATAATAAATAATCAATTCGATTTATCGATAAACCAATTCGAATGCACACCCCTAAAATTTACATTTCCAGAATCCTGACACTCTCACGAGTTCAGTCATACCAAAAGTACCAAAATCGGACCTCAAGTGGTCCCTCAAATCATCACTCAAAGGTCTCTAATTAGTCAAGCCCTAACCCCTAATTTACCACTGATTTTCCTTAAATTTTCATGTTTATAATGATAAAAATCACCCTAATAATGAGTTTAAGGACCAAAGACCTTACCCCAATGAATTCCTCTGAAAATCTCACTTGAAAATGCTCCTTAAGGCTTCTTCCCGTTTGAAAAGAGGTGAAAATAAATCAAATTCACGAAGGCAAGTATTTATATGTTCTGCCCAGTTAAACCGCATCTGCGGCGTGCGGTCCCGTTTCTGTGGAGCCAAGGTCGCATTTGCGGCTTCTCATTAGATCCATTTTTTTGCTTCTGCGACAGACTTTCCGCACCTGCGCTCTCGCAGGTGCGTTACCATTCTTGCACCTGCGGCTCCTGGAGCTGGACCAAATTTCCGCGTCTGTGGTCCAATAGCCACTTCTGCGATGCCGCACCTACGGTCCCACACACGCAGGTGCGGTTATGATAGGTTCAGTAATGCAAAATTTTCCTAAGTCCAAATTTAACTTCCCTCAAGCACCCGAAACTCACTCGAGGCCCCTGGGACCTCAACCAACATGCCAACCAAATCTAAAACATCATTCAAACTTGTTCCAACCTTCGGAATGCTCAAAACGACATCAAAACACCAATTTAACATCGGATTCAAGCCTAAGAACTTCAAAAACTCACAAATTACGCTTTCAATCAAAAAGTTTATCAAACCTTGTCCAAATGACCTGAAATTTTGTACACACGTCACATTCAACACTACGGAGCTATTCCAACCTCCGGAATTCCATTCCGACCCTCGTATCAAAATCTCACTATCAAACCGAAAACAACAAAAAAATCGACTTTCGGCATTTCAATACTAAATTAGCTACAGACCTCCAAAACACAATCTGATCACGCTCCTAAACCCGAAATTACCCAACGGAGCTAACGGAACCATCAAAATTCCATTCTGAGGCCGTCTTCACACTGTTCCGACTATGGTCAAATTTCGCAAACTTAAGCTCTCATTTAGGGACTAAGTGTCCCAAAACTCTCCGAAACTCAAAACCGAACATCCCGACAAATCAAAATAGCAGAAATAAATACGAGGAAAGTAGTTAATAGGGGATCGGGGCATTAATTCTTAAGACGACCGCCCGGGTCATCACATCCTCCTACAATTAAACATTCGTTCGTCCTCGAACGAGCATAAAGACATACCTGAAGTAGTGAAAAGATGAGGGTAATGGTTGCACATATCTTGCTCGGTCTCCCAGGTCGCCTCCTCGACTGGTTGACCCCACCACTGAACATTCACTGATGCAATGTTCTTTGACCTCCGCTTTCTAACATGTCTGTCCAATATTGCCACTAGCTCCTCAACATAGGATAGATCCTTGTCCAACTGGACTGAACTGAAATCCAACACGTGCAATGGATCGCCGTGATACCTCCGGAGCATCGAAACATAAAATACCAGGTGAACTCCTGCCAAACTGAGAGATAGGGCAAGCTCATAAGCAACCTCCCCAACACGCCGCAATATCTCAAAAGGACCAATAAACCTCGGACTCAACTTTCCTTTCTTACTGAATCTCATAACGCCCTTCATGGGTGAAACCCAAAGCAGAACCCGCTCTCCAACCATATTGGAAACATCACGAACCTTCCGGTTCGCATAACTCTTCTGTCTGGACTGGGTTGTATGGAGTCTATCCTGAATCACCTTAACCTTCTCCAAAGCATCCTGAACCAAGTCTGTGCCCAATAATATAGCCTCACCCGGCTGAAACAAACCCATCGGGGATCTACACCGTCTACCATACAAAGCCTCATACGGTGCCATCTGAATGTTGGACTGATAGCTGTTATTGTAGGCAAACTCTACCAATGGAAAGAATTGATCCCAAAACCCTACAAACTCAACCACACACGCATGGAGCATATCCTCAAGAATCTAAATAGTGCACTCGGATTGTCCGTCCATTTGAGGGTGAAATGATGTACTCAACTCCACCCGAGTACCCAACTCATGCTGAACGGCCCTCTAGAATCGTGATGTGAACTGGGTACATCTATCTGAAATGATGGAAACTGGAATACCATGTAGTCAAACAATCTCCCGGATATAGATCTCCGCCAACTGCTCCGAAGAATAAGTAGTACACACAAGAATGAAGTGTGCGGACTTGGTCAGCCGATCCACAATCACCCAAATAGCATCGAACTTTCTCAAAGTCCGTGGGAGCCCAACTACAAAGTCCATTGTGATCCGCTCCCACTTCCACTTTGGAATCTCTATTTGCTGAAGCAACCCACCCGGTCTCTGGTGCTCATACTTTACCTGCTGACAGTTGAGGCACCAAGCTACAAATCCAACTATATCTTTCTTCATCTGCCTCCACCGATAGTGCTGCCTCAAATCCTGATACATCTTCGTGGTACCCGAATGAATGGAATACCGCGAACTATAGGCCTCCTCTAGAATCAACTCCCGAAGCCCATCAACATTGGGTACACAAATCCGAACCTGCATCCTCAATACCCCGTCATCACCAATAGTCATATCCCTGACATCACCATGCTGAACCCTGTCCTTGAGGACAAGCAAATGAGGGTCATCATACTGACGCTCCCTGATACGATCAAATAAGGAAGACCGAGAAACCGCGTAAGCTAGAACCCGATTAGGCTCCGAAAGATCCAATCTCACAAACTGGCTGGCTAAGGCCTGAACATTCATCGCCATAGGCCTCTCCGATGCTGGTAAATAAGCCAAACTCCCCAAACTCTCTGCTCGACGACTCAAGGCATCGGCCACCATATTGGCCTTGCCTTGATGATACAAAATAGTGATATCATAGTCCTTCAACAACTCTAACCATCTCCTCTGGCGCAAATTTAGATCCTTTTGCTTGAACATGTACTATAAGCTCCGATGATCAGTATAAATCTCACAGGGAATACCGTACAAATAATGGCACCAGATCTTCAGGGCGTGAACAATGGCAGCTAACTCTAGATCATGGACAGGGTAATTCTTCTCATGTACCTTCAACTGTCTGGACGCGTAGGCAATCACCATACCGTCCTGCATCAACACAACTCCAAGGCCAATCCTCAAGGCATCACAATAGACCGTGTAAGACCCCGAACTTGTAGGCAATATCAAAACTGGGGTTGTAGTCAAAGCTCTCTTGAGCTTCTGAAAGCTTGCCTCACACTCTTCCGTCCACTGGAACGAAGCACCATTCTGAATCAACCTGGCCATAGGATGCAATCGATGAAACCCCTCAATAAAACGACGGTAATAACCTGCCAAGCCAAGAAAATTGCGGATCTCTATAGCTGAGGATGGTCTGGGCCAACTCTGCATGGCCTCCACTTTCTTTGGATCCACCTGAATACCCTCACTCGACACCACGTGGCCTAAGAATGCCACGGAATCCAACCAAAACTCACATTTCGAGAACTTAGCATATAACTTCTTTTCTCTTAAAGTCTGAAGCACTGTCCTCAGGTGCTGCTCATGACTTCCCGACTCCGGGAATACACTAGAATATCATCAATAAAGATAATGATGAACGAGTTAAGATACGTCCACAACACACTGTGCATTAAATGCATAAAGGCTGCTGGGGCATTGGTCAGCCAAATGACATAACAAGGAACTTGTAATGACCATGCCGAGTCTTGAAAGCGGTCTTCGGGATATCTGGCTCCCGAATTTTCAACTCATGGTAACCTGAGCGTCAGTCAATCTTAGAAAACACTCGTGCGCCCTAAAGCTGGTCAAATAGATCATCAATACGAGGCAAAGGATAACGGTTCTTCACTGTAACTTTGTTCAACTGGCGATAATCAATACACGTACGCATAGAATCATCCTTTTTCTTCACAAACAAGATAGGATCACCCCAAGGTGATACACTGGGCCGAATAAAACCCTTATCAAGCAATTCATGTAACTGATCCTTCAACTCCTTCAACTCAGGAGGAGCCATACGATACGGAGGAATAAAAATGGGCTGAGTGCCCAGCAATAGATCAATGCCAAAATCAATATCTCTATTAGGCGTCATGCCCGGAAAATCAGCAGAAAACACATCGGGAAAATCCCGTACTACTGGGACTAAATCATCTAAAGGGGTATCAATACTGACATCTCGTACATAAGCTAAATACGCGTCACACCCCTTCTCAACCATTCGCTGAGCCTTAAGGAAGGAAATAACTCTACTGGGAGTGTGATCTAAAGTACCCCTCCACTCAACACGCGGTACACCTAGCATAGCCAACACCACAGTTTTGGTGACAATCAAGAATAGCATAATGGGGCGATAACCAGTCCATGCCCAAGATAATATCAAAATATACCATGCTGAGCAACAATAAATCGGCTCTGGTCTCAAAACTACTAAGAGCAACCAAACACGACCGATAAATGTGGGCCACAATAAGAGAATCTCCCATAGGAGTAGAAACATAAACAGGGAAACTCAAAGAATCTCGAGGTACACCCAAATGCGGAGCAAAATAAGAAGACACATAAGAGGAAGTGGAGCTTGGATCGAATAGAACCGATGCATCTCTGTGACAAACAAGTATAATACCTGTGATGATAGAATCGGAGGCATTAGCCTCGGTACGGGCAGGAAGGGCATAGTATCGGGTCTGGACTCCCCCTCTAGGGCGACCTCTACCTCCCCGACCTCCACCTCTGGCTGGCTGAGTAGGTGGGTAGCAACTGGAGCTGTAACCATAGCCTGAGAACTCTACGGGGCACGCTGTGGCTAAGAAGTCTGTAGAGGTACACTCCTCACAAGTCTAGGGAAATCACTCACCACATGGCGGGTGTTACCATACTCAAAACAAGCCCTAGGAGGATGTGGCGGTTGTGACTGGCTCGGGCTAGGTCGGCTGGACTGTCCTCTGAAAGCACCCTATGCAGGAGGCGCGCTAGATACCAGAGGTGCATAACAAGGCTCCTGAGGCCTAGGAGGAACTGGAATACCACTGGCTACTGGAAGAACTGAATGAACAGGGCGACTTATATAACCCCGACCATGACAACCTGCACCTGGAGCACCGACACCAAAATAATGGCCCGACTCTCGAGACCTCTTGGCCTCCCTTTCCTCTCTCTCCCTAGCATGCGTACCCTCAATCCTCCTAGCAATGCTCACTACCTGCTGATAAGAAATATCTATCTCCAACTCACGATACATTCTAGACCTGATGTTGGGAATAAGGCCCTCAATAAACCGGCGAACTCTCTCGTGAACTGTAGAAACCAAGGTTGGTGCATGTCTAGCCAAACTAGTGTAATGGACAGCATACTCTGAGACAGTCATAAAACCCTGGTGCAAATGCTCAATCTCTGCGCGCCATGCATCCTTGAGGCTCTAAGGAACATACTCTCTCAGGAACAGATCTGAAATCTGAGTCCAAGTCAATGAAGCAGTCTCATCCGGACTGTCTAACTCATAGGTGCACCACTACTCATAGGCGACTCCTCGAAGCTGGAAAGTAGTGAAGGAAACTACGCTCAACTCTAATATACCCATGGTACGGAGAATGCAGTAACACCTCATCTAGAAATCCCAAAGCATCATCCGATGCTAGACCACTAAATACATGAGGCTTGTACTTCTTGAACCTCTCAAGCCTCAGTTGCTCATCCTCGGAAACTGCTGCCCTGTCCTCGGGCTGATCTCGGACTGCAGGCGGTACAGGAATAATCTCGAGAACCTGCTCAACATGCACTCGCTACTCAGGAGTGCTGGTGGTGGGAGTCTATGCTCCTCCTCCGGTCTGAGATGTAGCTGCAGCAAGGGGAAGCAACCCTACTTGAGCCAGAGTGGTGTACATGCTCATGAACTGTGCCAGAGTTTCCTGAAATAATGGAGTAGTAGTAGCAGTAGGCGTATCAGGTGCCTGGAATCTGGCTGGAACTGTTGGTGGTACCTCGATGGCAACTCGTGCAGGTGTTTTGGATGCACCACGTGCGCGTCCTTGACCTTTACCCCCGGCCCCGACCACTGACTGCTGTAGTAGGGGGCACGAGTGCCTGATCATCTCGGGTAGCGCGTGTCCTCACCATCTGTGAGAGAATAGATGACAGAAGTTTAGAATTGTGACATCAAATCTCTCACGATAAGGAAAACAAGTGAAGTGGAATTTTCCTAACAGTTACATAGCCTCTCGCATATAAGTACAAACATCTCCGTACCGATCCACGAGACTCTAATAAACCGGCTTGTGATTCATGAATCCTATGAACCTAGAGCTCTGATACCAATTTGTCATGACCCCAGTTCGCCCTCCATAAACCATCATGATGACACCTAGTCTCTACGACTAGGTAAGCCTAAAATGCGGAAGACAAACCAATTTGCGGAAGAAAATAATTTAAAACAGAAATAGTGTAATAAAATAGCATTTAAAAGTGTCGCTCGGCATACACAATATTAACTCTCAAAAACTAATACATTTTCCCAAAACCCGGAATCTTATGAAACCACAAGCCTTTGAATGTCTACCAGTGTCTAACTCCAGAATATCTAACAAAGAAAAGAAATACATAAGGGCTAATACACTAGGGAGAGTAGAAAGGGACTCCTCGGTCTGCGGACACGGCAGATATACCTCAAAGTCTCTAGAACAGTTGCCTCACCTCAAGGATGATAGGACTGAGTCGAAGTACCTAGATCTGCACATGAAAAAAACATGCGCAGAAAGGGCATGAGTACACCACAACGGTACTTAGTAAGTGCCAAGCCTAACCTCGGTCGGGTAGTAACGAGGAAGGTCAGGACCCTACTAAGATAAAATAAAAATATAAGGTATGACAGAATAAGATAAGTAGTACAGTTGAAAGCTAACAATAAGAATTTAATACAGGAAAATAAGGAACTCAATAACTGAAACAGAGGCAAAAACAATCACAAGGAAATACTACTCTTCACAAGGATAATAATCAGCGATCTCTCAGTATCCCCAGGATCTCTTATTACCCTCAATATATGTCAAGGGTCTCTTAGTATCCCGAGGATCTCTCGGTATCCTCAATATATGCTAAAGATCACTTGGTATCCCGAGTATCTCTCGGTATCCTCAATATGCGTGCTAGGGATCTCTCAGTATCCTGAGGATCTCTTGGTACCCTCAATATACGTGCTAGGGATCTCTCGGTATCCCGCACCTCAGCTCAAATCATAAATACGTGCAGGGGATCTCCCGGGATGTCGTCCCGTAGTTCCAAAGTACAACACAAAGCAACAACACAAGGATACTCAATTAAGCTCAATTTCGTACCAAGTAAACAGGTAATTCTAACCTAACATGCTTCACATAATGTAATTAAGGCAGGTTAAGCAAGTAAGCAATTTAGTCAATTAAACATGTTTTTCTAAGCTAACAACAGGCTTAAATTGCAAGTAGTATAAAACAGGAAAAAGGAACACAGTTGAAATTACTTAAAGAAAATCGGATTTCCAACAATTAGCTTAAGTACGCACTTGTCACCTCATGTACAAGGCATTTTAATTATCAAATATACCAAATCCTAAGGGTAAGGTCCCCCACACAAGGTTAGGCATGCCACTTACCTCGAACCAGCTCAAATCAACCTGAAACCATGCTCTTTCCACGAGTACTCGACTCCAAATGACCCATATCTATTCAATTCAATTGCATAATGTAAATAACACTTCAAGTAACTGATTCTACAATTAAATTCTAAGCTAATGCGTGAAGTTAGGTAAAATGACCAAAACGCCCTTCGGACCCACGTCTTGGAATCGGGTAAAATTTATATTTCCAGAATTCTCACACTCTCACGAGTTCAGTCATACCAAAAGTACCAATATCGTACCTCAAAAGGCCCCTCAAATCACCACTCAAATGTCTCTAATTAGTCAAGCCCTAACCCCCAATTTACCGCTGATTTTCCTTAAATTTTCATATTTATAACGATAAAAATCACCCCAATAACGAGTTTAGCAACCAAAGACCTTACCCCAATGAATTCCTTTGAAAATGCTCCCCAAGGCTTCTTCCCGTTTGAAAAGAGGTGAAAATAACTCAAATTCGCGAAAGCAAGTATTTATATGTTCTGCGCAGTTAAACCACATCTGTGGCTCTGGGACCGCACCTGCGGTCCCCTTTCTGCGGAGCCAAGGTCGCATCTGCTACTTCTCATTAAATCCATTTTTTTGTTTATGCGACAGACTTTCCGCACCTGCGCTCTCGCAGGTGCGTTACCATTTCGCACCTGCGGCTCCTGAAGCTGGACCAAATTTCCGCTTCTGCGGCACCGCACCTGCGGTCCCACACACGTAGGTGCAGTTATGACAGGTTCAGCAATGCAAAATCTTCCTAAGTCCAAATTCAACTTCTGTCAAGCACCCGAAACTCACTCGAGGCCCCCGGGACCTCAACCAACATGTCAACCAAACCTAAAACATCATTCAAACTTTTTCCAACCTTCGGAATGCTCAAAACGACATCAAAACATCAATTTAACATCGAATTCAAGCCTAAGAACTTCAAAAACTCACAAATTATGCTTTCGATCAATAAGTCTATCAAACCTCGTCCGAATGACCTGAAATTTGCATACACATCACATTCAACACTACGGAGCTACTCCAACTTCCGGAATTCCATTCCGACCCTCGGATCAAAATCTCACTATCGAACCGAAAACTTCAAAAATTCGACTTTCGGCATTTCAAGCCTAAATTAGCTACGAACCTCCAAAACACAATCCGATCATGCTTCTACACCCAAAATCACCCAACGGAGCTAACGGAACTATCTTCATACTGTTCCGACTACGGTCAAATTTCCCAAACTTAAGCTCTCATTTAGGGACTAAGTGTCCCAAAACTCTCTGAAACTCAAAATTGAACATCTCGGTAAATCAAAATAACAGAAATAAACACGTGGAAAGAAGTTAATAAGGGATCGGGGCGTTAATTCTTAAGACGACCGGCTGGGTCGTCACAGTAATACACATATAATTTATTTGTTGTAAGGAAGTCCAAGTATCAGTGATAAGGCAAACTCTCTTACCTTTAAAAAGCTTCACCAACTTATGCTTTTTCTCATTGAAAAGATCAAAACAGTCCCGAGTCACTATTCTACGTGAAGAAATTCGAAAAAAAGGTTGTGCAACTTTTATAAAATTCATAAAACCTTCCTTTCCAACAAAGCTAAAAGGAAGTTCATTAATGATCACCATATACCACAAAGCCTTCCTACATTGTTCTTGCTAAAATTTCCAAGGAACAACAACTATATCACCCTTATTACCTCCGGAACAGGTTGAAAAGCTAATTTTGATTAACTTGTTACAACATATAAAAGTATTTTTTTTACAATTGACCATATGCTAAGCAGTGATTTCGTACCATTATCTTTTGTGTCAGCAAAATATTTTCTTTTGCAATGTTTATAGATACCCCTTTTATTTCCTTCAAAATCAATAATTTGGTCAAAATGATCCCATGCAGGAGACCTATTTTTTTTGTTTCCTTATTAGCGACTGAACTGATTGAGATTGCGCTGTCGCATTTGAATTAGAAGCTCCATTTTCACCAATCACCTTATCAATTATGATATTTTCAGTCATGCGTATGTGTCGCTATGAGTTTGAATTTTAAAAAAAAAATCAAGCAACGAGGCAACAAAATCTTAAAAAATGAAATAAAAGAATCAACGATAAAAGAATACATGTCCTAATTCTAAAATATGCCAATAAACACCCAAATACTCGTATATAAAAAGATTTAAACCCAAAAATAGTGACTTCAACATTATTGATTAGTAAACACTAGAAACACAAATGACTTCAACATTATTGCCTCCCTTGTCAACTGAAATCAACCGAAACCCTAAATTACCAATATCATTATCAGCATAGCCATATAAATAATGACAACTAAAAGCAAAGCACAATATAAATTAGCCACACAAAAACATGAAAGTGAATGAATATGCCTAGTGTCACACCTCCTTTTTCCGCACCCGCGAGGGCGCAAGGGAGTTTTTTCCAATTAAAGGACAATCGAAACGGGATTCATTTATTTATTTCAGAGTCGCCACTTGGGAGATTTAGGGTGTCCCAAGTCACCAATTTTAATCCCGAATCGAGGAAAAGAATGACTCCATATTAAAGTCTGCGTACCAGAAATCCGGATAAGGAATTCTGTTAACCCGGGAGAAGGTGTTAGGCATTCCCGAGTTCCGTGGTTCTAGCACGGTCGCTCAACTGTTATATTTGGCTTGATTATCTGATTTTATACATGTTAAACCTATGTGCAAGTTTTAAACTATTGACCGCTTTTATTATTATTTTTTACGAGAATTGCAACGTCGTGAAAATATATCTCGAACCACGTTACATCAATGCACCCGTGGTTATTGACATATCTCGACTCGGTTGAGATTTGGATTTGGGTCACATAAATGTGCACCCGAATTAAGAAAAATAAATTATTAAGACGCGCCTAAAGCAACTAACGTATTGTTATTTTGGGGAAGGCCGTAAAATTTGCTAAACGGCATGTCCCGAATTCTAAGTATTTTTAATATATATGCATTTAGAGGGCCCCGCAGCTTCTACATTTTTGTTTGTCGAGGCTCGTCTCATTTATTATTAAAAGGAATTTACAACGTCATGGAAATGCATCTCGGGCCACGCCATAATCAATATACCCGTGATTAGAGACACATTTCGATTCCGTTGAGATTTAGATTTGGGTCACATAAATGTGCACCCGAGTTTAGGAAAATTAAATTATTAAAGGCGCGCCTAAAGCGACTAGCGTATCATTTATTTTGGGGAAGGCCGTAAAATTTGCTAAACGGCCCGTCCCGGAATCTAAGTATTTAACACATATTTTTTGTGAGGGCTCCGCGATCTGTACATTTTTTATGTGGCGAAGCTCGTCTCATTTTATTTTTATTTTTTATTATTATTTATTTTTATTTTTATATTTTAAAAGGGTGCCATTTTTACGTCTTTAACAATACTAAACCTTACGGCTTCTTTACAACTAAAATCTCATAACTTGTCAAGATTTAATAAAATGAGTCTAGTGAATGGGTGTTTCGGAAGTGGTAACAACAAGTACTAATGCTAATTTTGTCCGAACGAACTAAGCAAAGGACCACGAACAAATTAATGTCAAACTTGTGTCATAGAACAACTAACCCAACTTAATTAAATAGCATCAAATAAACAAGAATAACACAACGCAAAATGAACAAAATGCATACGGTGAAAACATAAACAGAGAATTATCATACGATTTTCTATATTGCATCTCCGAACATTTAACGTAACATTTCCTTATCTAATACTTGAGGTTTACTAACCTTTGAACCTCGACAACCTCAGAACGACAAACACGACCCCGACGGAACTCAAGCCGGACCTCACTGAACGAGGAACAAAGACGAAACCTCGGAACAAACTCGACGAATCGGACCCCGACGAACAGTGACGACCTCAATGGAGACTGAAAGCTTGGCCAAAACTGTCAACGCACAAGATGTTGGCTGCTGCTGGATTTTCCGACGCAGCAGGTTGGTTCGAGAAACGCAATAGAAGGGGTCGTTTGGATGTGAGGAAGGAGGAGGCTATGGAGCTGGTAGCGGGTAATAATGGTGGTGGGTTGTTGACGCAAGGTGATGAGGCTGCAATGGCGGGAAAGCTGACGGGCTGGGGTTGGTGACTGTGTGAGACGGTGTGGGAGCTGGTTGCGACGATGGAGGCGGTGTTTTGGTGGGGGTGACGACGAACAGCAGTGTCGTCGGGGCAGTGGTCGAGGACTGAGCTGGTAACGGCAACAATGGCAGATTCAAGGAGGAGGAAGGCGATGGTCGTTATTGTCGCGACTGGTTTTAGTTACGACGGGGGGAAGCTGGTGACGGGTGTTTGCTGGTTGGGCAGCGGCAGTGGGTCGTTTGGTGAGTTGAAGAAGAAGACGATGGTGTCTTCCTCTTCAGGTGGTTTGGTTTTTTGCGACGGAAGGGTCTGTTTGGTGTAGGGTTTGGTTGCGACAGTAGGGGTGACGGAGTGGTCGTTTGGTGGTGTTGTTTATGGTGGAGAGGGAGCTGGGGCGACGACGTAAGGAATGGTGGTTTTGGGTGGTCTGCTAGGGTCGTTTGGTTCTTCTTCTTTTGAAGAAGAAGATCAACAGTGCATCTTTTTCTAAAAAAAAATTCAAAGTCCTCCCCTTTCAAAATGTTTTGCCCGTGCATTTGTAATGGTTTTGCCCAGAAAAATGAGCCCCACGCGTGGTGGGGTTCGAGGCTTGTGTCCCCCACGCGTGGTGGGGTTCCCCATGTGTCGTGGACTCGGTTTATTATGGGCTAGGTCCGAAAATTAGGCCTAAAAGCGGGTAGTTTAAATCCGAATATTATTCTTTTGCTCGGACCCGATTAAGGACACGACGTTGCTTAACTAGTCCTATGCAAGCAAAATAACTACCAAAAATAAGACTAATATTTAAACAAAACTATATCTTTTTTTTTAATATTTTTCAAGATTTAAAATAGCTACAAAATATTAATAAAACTATTTTTTTGTAATTTTCGTTTTTTAATAAAGACAAAATATAAAGTAATATTTTTTGTATTTTTCAAAAATTAAAATGACTACAAAACATTAATAGAATTATATTTTTTTGTAATTTTCGAATTTACATAAAGTACCAAAATAAAGTACAATTTTTGTATTTTTTCAAGTTTATGAGAAGTACATAAACTAAAATTTATATATGTATTTTTGTGATTTTTTCTTTTTGCAACGAAATAAAGTAAAATAGTTAAAATAACTATATTAGACCTAATTTCACATATTCACGCTAAAAATGTGAAAATTCTCGGGGAGGGTCAAAAATCAGGTGTCTACAGCTGCCCCTCTTTGACTGGAAACACGAAGAGTTTTCCGACAAAGAACGACTAGACATGTTTTTGACCCGACCATTACTTGGACGGACTACACTAAGGAAAGGGAGGGAATGTGACCGAGCCCTGGTATCTGAGCTGCCTACATATCCTTGGTTATACAGGAATCAGGCCACGTGTAGTTCGGCAATGGGAGAGATGGTAGAGTGTACCGAGGTGAAGAGCCGATCGAGGTTCCGTTCCGTCGAGGTTCCGGTCCGTGGTCCTGTCATTACATCAAAAATGATAACTGAAAAAGACTAACTAAACCTATCAGCTACTAGTTACAAGGATTCATATCTCTAAGTCTTCTGAAACTTGATCTTGAGTCTTGAATGGTGCTTCATACAGACTTTGGATTTGAACCTTGATACTTGTTAGTTGTAGGCGCTAGTTCTTGAGCAGATCACATATGTTCTCTACTTCCATGCTTTGGATTCATTCATTTTTTATTTTTTTTTTTTTTTTGTGACTAGCTTTTGTTGACCCTCTCAGACTGTTGACTCGCATTCTTGGGGCGAGCTTCTTGTTGCTTCTATCTTGGATTGAGTGCTGGGGATTTTTGTTGTAGCCTTCTGCCTTCCAATGGGTTACGGCTTGACTTTGAACGATGTTCCGCTGTTCTACAGGCGGACCCCTAACTTCTTCAATCTTTGACATATAACAACCTCCGCTCTACAGGCAGGCTCCTGACAACCAACATAAACAACACAAATGAAATTTCCTCACCCAGTTTGCACTGGGAAGGTTTGTGAGTCGTTAGCAAAATCGTAACCCACTGACACTACTGATGCAATGCTGAGAGTAAACTAAAGACTAGACTAGGATGTGCATCTCCTATGAGTAAAATCTCCATTTAGGAAGTGAGTCTCCTAAAATAAAATATAACCTAAAATGTATTCCCTTGTTATACAGGTGGGCGCCTAACTTCAATGCTTGAAATGTAAAGACTGAAATGTATTCCTCTCGTTATACAGGTGGGCGCCTGGAACATGAAATGCAAATACTGAAATGTATTCCTCTCGTTATACAGGTGGGCGCCTGGCTTCAACACTTGAAATGAAAAAGACTGAAATGTATTCCTCTCGTTATACAGGTGGGCCCCTGGGTTTAGGAAAACTAAACATTGATAATCTTAAGAAAACTAAGATTTTTTTTATTTTTTATTTTTTTTTTCAAATTCAAACATTTTTTTATTATTATTATTATTTTTTTATTTTTTATTTTATTATTATCTTAGGAGAAATATTCATCAGACTAAGATTTTGATCCTAGGAGAAGGTTCGTCAGACTAGGTCTCTATCTTAGGAGAAAAATTCATCGGACTAAGATTTTGATCCTAGGAGAAGGTTCATCAGACTAGGTCTTTTCTTTTTGGTATCTTAGGAGAAAGATTCATCAGACTAAGATTTTGATCCTAGGAGAAGGTTCATCAGACTAGGTCTTGTTTTTTTTGGTATCTTAGGAGAAAGATTCATCAGACTAAGATTTTGATCCTAGGAGAAGGTTCGTCAGACTAGGTCTCTATCTTAGGAGAAAGATTCATCAGACTAAGATTTTGATCCTAGGAGAAGGTTCATCAGACTAGGTCTTGTTTTTTTTGGTATCTTAGGAGAAAGATTCATCAGACTAAGATTTTGATCCTAGGAGAAGGTTCGTCAGACTAGGTCTCTATCTTAGGAGAAAAATTCATCAGACTAAGATTTTGATCCTAGGAGAAGGTTCATCAGACTAGGTCTTGTTTTTTTTGGTATCTTAGGAGAAAAGATTCATCAGACTAAGATTTTGATCCTAGGAGAAGGTTCATCAGACTAGGTCTCTATCTTAGGAGAAAAATTCGTCAGACTAAGATTTTGATCCTAGGAGAAGGTTCATCAGACTAGGTCTTGTTTTTTTTGGTATCTTAGGAGAAAGATTCATCAGACTAAGATTTTGATCCTAGGAGAAGGTTCATCAGACTAGGTCTTGTTTTTTTTGGTATCTTAGGAGAAAGATTCATCAGACTTAAGATTTTGATCCTAGGAGAAGGTTCGTCAGACTAGGTCTCTATCTTAGGAGAAAAATTCATCAGACTAAGATTTTGATCCTAGGAGAAGGTTCATCAGACTAGGTCTTGTTTTTTTTGGTATCTTAGGAGAAAGATTCATCAGACTAAGATTTTGATCCTAGGAGAAGGTTCGTCAGACTAGGTCTCTATCTTAGGAGAAAGATTCATCAGACTAAGATTTTGATCCTAGGAGAAGGTTCATCAGACTAGGTCTTGTTTTTTTTTTGGTATCTTAGGAGAAATATTCATCAGACTAAGATTTGGATCCTAGGAGAAGGTTCGTCAGACTAGGTCTCTATCTTAGGAGAAAAATTCATCAGACTAAGATTTTGATCCCAGGAGAAGGTTCGTCAGACTAGGTCTTTTCTTTTTGGTATCTTAGGAGAAAGATTCATCAGACTAAGATTTTGATCCTAGGAGAAGGTTCATCAGACTAGGTCTCTATCTTAGGAGAAAAATTCGTCAGACTAAGATTTTGATCCTAGGAGAAGGTTCATCAGACTAGGTCTTGTTTTTTTAGGTATCTTAGGAGAAAGATTCGTCAGACTAAGATTTGGATCCTAGGAGAAGGTTCGTCAGACTAGGTCTCTATCTTAGGAGAAAAATTCATCAGACTAAGATTTTGATCCTAGGAGAAGGTTCATCAGACTAGGTCTCTATCTTAGGAGAAAAATTCATCAGACTAAGATTTTGATCCTAGGAGAAGGTTCATCAGACTAGGTCTTGTTTTTTTCTTTTTTTTTTTTTATCCTTAACAACCACTTAGGAGGAAATGCATCTCCTATGGGTGAAACTAAACAAACCTAGGAGGAAATGCGTCTCCTATGGGTAAAACTAAAACAAACCTAGGAGGAAATGTGTCTCCTACGGGTAAAACTTAAACCAAACCTAGGAGGAAATGCATCTCCTATGGGTGAAACTAAAACAAACCTAGGAGGAAATGCATCTCCTATGGGTGAAACTAAAACAAACCTAGGAGGAAATGCGTCTCCTATGGGTAAAACTAAAATAAACCTAGGAGGAAATGCGTCTCCTACGGGTAAAACTTAAACCAAACCTAGGAGGAAATGCATCTCCTATGGGTGAAACTAAAACAAACCTAGGAGGAAATGCATCTCCTATGGGTAAAAGTAAACTTAGGAGGAAATGCATCTCCTATGGGTAGAACTCTAATGATTTCAAACTAGGAAGTGCGTCTCCTATTAATGAAACCTTCGCGCTTTTTTTTTTGAATTCTTTACTTACCTGTGTTGTCTTCCCTCGAAACTGTTGGGGATTATTTAGATAGGGACGACTTTCCTTTTCTTTTTCTTTTGTTTTTTTATCTTTTTATTCTTTTTTTTTCTTTTTTATTCCCTTTTTTTTTATTTTTTTTTTGTTTTGTTTTTGCATAGCTTCTTCCTTCGAAGACTACCTCCCTTGAGAGTCGTTTTGCCTTTCCCCGAAAGGAACCACTGGGGATACCGACTTTCCAACCTTGTGTTGGACTCCTCGCAACTGCTAGGGATAACACTGTTGGGGAATTATTTACTTACCTGTTGGGGGGTAAAATGTTATCAGCTGGGGGTACCTGACTTCCAGAAAATTTTCTAAATGGAAGGAAAATTTTCTGCCCCAGTTTGATAATATCCCTTGTGGCATGCGTTTCTGCATCAATGCCATTTCCTTTACCTGTTTCAAATCAAACAAAATTTGTTAGTTTAAAACATGGTGGTTGGCTGTGATACTCCTATTGGGATGACTTTCCCTTTCTCCTTCATTGCGCTGTGTTCCACGACTTGTTGGGGATGATATTATGTGCTGGGGATAATCCCTTCCTGCTGGGGATATCCATCTTCTTTTGTGGCATAGCTTGGAAACTGGCATTTCCCCGACCTTTTAGTCTTGTATGGATTTCGCCAAATCATGCTCACTGCTCTCCTTGCTTTGTTCACGGGCCTTGTCTTTGAGGTTTATAACCTTGGTTTTGGCAAGGATATCCCTCTTGACGCTCGTCAATCCTTTTGTCAATTCCCTTTTGCTGGGGATATCTTTATTGACACTGGCCTCGCGCTTGTTCCTTGCTGACTATACCATTTGGATGTACTAATCAGATCTCATCTTGAAAAGCTGATGGCATATTTGAAGTCATTTCATACTTGTTCTGACCAGACAGACTCTATTGGGGAATTTTTCTATGAAAGGAGAAAGATAAAATAAACAAAATAAAAGACAAAGGAAACGATGACTCTTTTACAAAAGAAACTATAAATAAAAATCTATCAAACGCAGATACCGACTCTAATGGCCATGACATACGTATGTGGCCTATCCTCTACCGTCAATCATCTTTCAAGATCTTCAATTGGCGATTCCCCATCTGATTCTCAATCTTATTTGACTTGTAGTGTCCGAAGTGTTTTCACTATCAAGTCTCTCTCATTTTTGGGTTCTTCTCTCAGCTTTCATCGCCTTATGGTGCCTGTGAAGGTTTTCACCAATAAGACTCTCTCGTTTTATATCTCCCTCCAGCTGGGGGGATTTGGAGTGTTGCCGGTATGACTCTTTCTGTTGGAGATTAGAGTCCTTTCTGTTGTGGAACAGAATGTTATGTTCGCTACTAAGACTCTTCATTTGTCTGACTTGGCATCTTTTGAAGACTGATCAGAAGGTCTTTCTTTGGACCGTAATGTGGGTTTTGGATAGGCTAGAAAGAAAGGGTATAAAAGGCTCAAAAAATACATTAATTTTGGGCTATTAGTTACAACCTTCGGAATTAGATTTATTTACAACAAATGCAACCTTTGCCCCAGTTTCTTGCTTGGGGATATTTTAATTGATTTTTTTTTTCAAAACTATGACCGAGCCGTGAAGCGCCTACGTATCCTCTTTGAGGAATCAGGTCAAACGCAGTTCCCAATTCCTCTTTTCCATTTGACTTTCTTTTGTTTTTCTTTTCTTTTTTTTCTTTTTTTTCCTCTTTTCCCTTTTTCGTCTTGTTGTTTTCTTTTCTTTCTCTTTTTTTCTTATCTTCCATGTTCGCATCTTCTAGTCGTTGCTACTGATTCCGAACGAGGGGTACGAAAGAAAAACAATAAGGCTCAAAAGGGGTTAACGAAGGATAAAATGTTTAGGTAGCAGAACAAAATGCCTTCGTCATTCCAGTCTTTAAAACATGCCAAGTGCAAACAACACAATTAAACAATGATTTGCAGTCTCTTCTGATGGTGCTGGATTTGACAATTATATTCACATTTGCTTTTTCATTTGTCACTTCTAAAGCACCGTTGGGCAACACTCTAACTCTCATTATCTTGAAAGGCCCTCATGCCAATTTGGCGAGTCTTGCTATTAACGGTTTTTCTTTGTGTTTAACTTGCCCTAGTTCCACATGACTCGAGCTCTGTATGATCTCAACCGTTCTTATTTCCTTTAAATGCTTTGATCACCTTCCCAGGGTTTTATGATTAACTTTAAGATTAGGCCCGAACTGTGTGTGCATGTCATGTCACTAGAATCGGCACTGAACAAAATGACAAAGGACTAAACAAAAAGATGACTGGAAATAATAAAGACCGGATTTTGCATTAGACTACCGGTGAAATGGTTTGAATAACAAAACAAAACAAACCAGAACAAAATCCTAAAACAAACTGGACAAAATTTAAACAACAAGCTAAGACAATTTGACACAAGACAATATCCGAATTACAATCCTAATGAACCGAACAAACAGAAGTGACAACGAAATAAGCCACCACAAGATTCTCTCTTGTTAACCAAGGAATGGAGCGGCCTTTCACTTTATCAAGACTGACATCTTAGCCACTGAGCTCCGTATCAATACTGCCAAGACCATTACCAGTTTCAATATCAACATCGGTCAACAAGTTCTCAAGAGGATTCGCGTGCTCCCTGTCACTGTTATTGATCACAATCCGCCCTTCTTGGATCATTCTTTCTATTTCTCTTTTCAAATCCCGACAGCTTTCAACATTGTGCCCCTGGGCATTGGAATGGTATTCACACCTTTTAGAAGGGTCAAAGCTTCTTGCACGTGGGTCCACACGATTTGGAGGAATAGGTGCAATCATGTCATGAATTCTTTAACTTCTCAAATAAGCTTTCATAGGACTCTCCTATTGGTGTAAAATTATCTTTCAACCTTTGCTCCCCTTTATACCACTGGCTTGGATGTGGGTTATAGGGCACCTGAAAATTTTGTGGAGACTTCTGGAGATTTTGTGATGCTCGTGCTCGCCTCCTGGGGTGTTTTGGTGGCTGGACAACATACTGAGGTGGAGCGACAGAGTATTGAGCGTCCTGAGGTGGATAATACTGCTCAGGGGAGCCATAGAAAACCTGAGGAGGCTGCTCATACCTTCGAGATGTTATCCTGGGACCTCTTCTAAACCCTGATGTCATCATGATTTCTTCAATCTCCTCATTTGTGTCGCTAAGATTATCAGACTCAACCCGGACAGCCTGAGTTGCGGCTTTAAGAACAGCTTGACTTATAATTTTGCCTGTCTTAAGACCATTCTCTACCATTTCTCCAATTTTGATTGCTTCCGAGAAGGTTTTGCCAACTGCGGACACCATGTTTTGAAAGTAATCTCTTGCGCTTGAAGGAAGACAGTAATTAGCTCGTGGTCATCCATGGGTGGCTTAACTCGAGCTGCTTGCTCTCTCCATTTTATGGCATATTCCTTGAAACTTTCACTTGGTTTCTTCTTCAGGTTTGAAAGGGAAATGCGGTCTGGGGGAATGTCGATGTTGTATTGGAACTGTCTGACAAAGGCCTGTGCCATGTCATCCCAGACATACCAGCAAGACGTGTCTTGATCCATAAACCATTCGGTGGCTACTCCCGTAAGGCTTTCCACAAAATAAGCCATCAACAATTTTTCATTTCTTCCTGCCCCTCTCAGTTGATTGCAATACCTTTTCAGGTGGGCTATGGGATCTCCATGTCCATCGTACTTTTCAAATTTGGGAGTCTTGAAACCAGGAGGCAAGTGGACATCGGGGAACATACATAGATATTTGAAGGCAACACTCTTTTGACCTGCCAACCCTTGCATGTTTTTCAACCATTGTTCTAAGCTTTTCACTCTTTGGGTCATTTCTTCCTGTACCATCTTTCGGGCAGGTTTCTCAATCTTTGCAGGAAGATCAAACGAGTACGAGTGGTACTCAGGAGAGTGGTACTGCTCTTGTTGTGTCGCGAATTGTGACTCATGACGAGGTTGTCCTTGACCACTACTTGCCCATGCTTGGCACATTTCGGTCATTTGCTGTTTCAATATTCTATTTTCCTCAACCATAGTAGACTCTTGTTGAACCCTCCGACCCTGAGTCTCTGGAGCGCTTGTAACAGTTTCGACGTCAGTTGTCATTTTCTTTGGACATTGTGTTGGCCGCTTACCACAAACCGATCACCTCAACTTTGTTTAACAATTCAAAACAGAACATGTTAGAATGGACTCAGTCGGTCCTTATTATTGTCAATATATCTTTTTCATCATTTTTTCGATTTTTCATTTTCTTTTTGTTGTGGTCGAATCCTATGGAGATTGCCTACGTATCATGACCCCGCATGAATCAGACCTTGCGTAGTTTGGACCAATAAAAGATAAACTATCAAATTAAAACACATTTTTTCAACTTTCAAATTAAAACAAACTTGATTGCAAAAGTTTAAAAACTAACCATACTAACAGACTTTTGACAAGAGACAACAAACGGCCTCGAAAATTAAATAACTCGCATATTCTAATCGAAGAATTACGAACTCAAAACAAACGGCCAGTTCCTTTCCCCGTTTGCCAAAACAAAAGACGGTATTCACCTGACCTTTTTTATCTTTTTTTTTTCAAATTACAATAAAAGACTTGGTGTTGTAAACACGGCCCCTTCAGCGCCTCGGGGACAAAGATTTATAAGGCTGTGTGGGTCAACTTAGATCGAAAATTCTAAACATGACCCGAAGGTGGCTATTTATGCAAAGTCAGCCTTCTGGCGTCCCTTTCGGGAACATTCAGCTATTTATGACAAAACAGCATCACCTAACTTATTTACGGCTCTTTTATCGTTTTTCAAATTAGAAAAGTCAATATTGCAAACACGGCCTTTCAACGTCTCGGGGACGAAGATTTTTAAGGCTGTGTGGGTCAACTGGACCAAATCTTTAAAAAAATGACCCAAAAGGTGGTTGTTTATGCAAAGTCAGTCTTCCGGCGTCCCTTTCAGGAACATTCGGCTATTTATGACAAAACAACATCACCTGACTTTATTTATGACTCAATTAAAATTCGACATATTTTTTATTATTATTATCATTTATTTGTTTTTGGCTTTTTAGCAAAAGGTGGGGTTGGACCCGATAAGGGTTGCCTACGTATCTCACATCCAGTGAGAATCAAACCCGCATAGTTCGGGCAATCAGGAATAAACAGATGAACTAACTTCTTTTTTTTTTTTTTTTTGCGAAAGGACTACTTTAAAAGAAGAAAGGAAGTATTATTTTTTTTGATTGATTTTCTTTTTTAAAAGAAAGACTTCTAAGATATTCTTTTTTGAATTTTCGTTTTTTTTATTCTAAAGAAAAGAAAAAAATATTTTTCGGAATTTTACCTTTAATAAAAGAAATGCTTCTCAAAATGTTTTTTGAATTTTGAATTTTCTTTTCAATTTTGAAAGAAGAATCAAAATATTTTCGGATTTTTTTTTATTTTTTTTTATTATTTTTTATTATTTTTTTTTAAAAAAAACAATTAGAAAGACTTTCTAAAGAAGTCAATAATGGAAAATAAACCTATTTTAAAAACAAGACTCTTTTTTTTTTTACTTTCATTTTTATGGCAAGACAAACTATTTTCTTTTCTATTAATTTATTTTTTTTTTAAGAAAAACAAGACAAAACAATGATGATTTTTTCTACTTTTCCTTTGCTTTTAATAAAACAAACTAATAAGACATATTTTTTTATTTTCTCAAAATTTCGGCAGAGTTTCGACACTACTTGGACATTTTTTTTTCTAGTTATAAGTAGTTATATCTCCTCTTTTCGACTATTTTCCACTATTTTCTAATTTGTGGATGATGATGAAAACATACACAATCTTTTTTGAATTTTCAATTTTATATATGTATACATATATATTTTATTTTTTATTTTTATTATATTTTCAAAAATGTGGCATGGGGGACATAGGGAATTTCAAGACTTCTTGGATTCCGCAAATGTTCCCCATGTGCTTTTCCCAAAAATGAAGCATGGGGGACATAGAGAATTCCAAGACTTATTGGATTCCACAAATGTTCCCATGTGCTTTTCCCAAAAACGAAGCGTGGGGGACATAGGGAATTCCAAGAATCTTGGATTCCACAAATGTTCCCCATGTGCTTTTCCCCAAAAATGAAGCGTGGGGGACATGGTGAATTCCAAGACTTCTTGGATTCCACAAATGTTCCCCATGCTTTGATTAAAATAAACCATGCTGGAAATGACCAAATGACTCATTCGCCCTTGACTAAATACAACATGTTGCACATAGGATGCCGAAAGATGGTCTATTATTTTCAGGTTGCTTGTCCTAGACGGACCCAACCCCTGTGTTGAGTCCCCTAAGTCAAATGCACATGATGCAAATAAACGCTCCTACTAGGGATCCGGCATGAAGTTGAGTTATTCTAGGTTCAAAACCTGGGTATTTGTTCTAGACAGCGTACCCGAGCGGACAACTCGAGTCGAGGAGAGGTCTACGTACCGGGGACCCGTGGGAACGTCCGACTTTGTAACTTGTCTGACCTCTTTCTTATTTCATGATATGACACTAACAGAATAGGGAGTCTCGACCAGCGAGCTTCTCCCCGGAGGTAAGAAGAGAAGGGTTTCGGCACAGTTTATATGTACAGTTCAAGTAATATCAAAGCGGTAAAAGCAGTATTTAGCACATTAGGCTCAAACATGTAAAAATTAGATAAAACCAAATATAACAATTTATCTAAGCTCGAATTTCTAACCCTGAACCAGTGGTTCTGGGTCGCTAATTCCCCAGCAGAGTCGCCAGAGCTGTCACACCTCCTTTTTCCGCACCCGCGAGGGCGCAAGGGAGTTTTTTCCAATTAAAGGACAATCGAAACGGGATTCGTTTATTTATTTCAGAGTCGCCACTTGGGAGATTTAGGGTGTCCCAAGTCACCAATTTTAATCCCGAATCGAGGAAAAGAATGACTCCATATTAAAGTCTGCGTACCAGAAATCCGGATAAGGAATTCTGTTAATCCGGGAGAAGGTGTTAGGCATTCCCGAGTTCCGTGGTTCTAGCACGGTCGCTCAACTGTTATATTTGGCTTGATTATCTGATTTTATACATGTTAAACCTATGTGCAAGTTTTAAACTCTTGACCGCTTTTATTATTATTTTTTACGAGAATTGCAACGTCGTGAAAATATATCTCGAACCACGTTACATCAATGCACCCGTGGTTATTGACATATCTCAACTCGGTTGAGATTTGGATTTGGGTTACATAAATGTGCACCCGAATTAAGAAAAATAAATTATTAAGACGCGCCTAAAGCAACTAACGTATTGTTATTTTTGGGAAGGCCGTAAAATTTGTTAAACGGCATGTCCCGAATTCTAAGTATTTTTAATATATATGCATTTAGAGGGCCCCGCAGCTTCTACATTTTTGTTTGTCGAGGCTCGTCTCATTTATTATTAAAAGGAATTTACAACGTCATGGAAATGCATCTCGGGCCACGCCATAATCAATATACCCGTGATTAGAGACATATTTCGATTCCGTTGAGATTTAGATTTGGGTCACATAAATGTGCACCCGAGTTTAGGAAAATTAAATTATTAAAGGCGCGCCTAAAGCGACTAGTGTATCATTTATTTTGGGGAAGGCCGTAAAATTTGCTAAACGGCCCATCCCGGAATCTAAGTATTTAACACATATTTTTTGTGAGGGCTCCGCGATCTGTACATTTTTTATATGGCGAAGCTCGTCTCATTTTATTTTTATTTTTTTTTATTATTTATTTTTATTTTTATATTTTAAAAGGATGCCATTTTTACGCCTTTAACAATACTAAACCTTACGGCTTCTTTACAACTAAAATCTCATAACTTGTCAAGATTTAATAAAATGAGTCTAGTGAATGGGTGTTTCGGAAGTGGTAACAACAAGTACTAATGCTAATTTTGTCCGAACGAACTAAGCAAAGGACCACGAACAAATTAACGTCAAACTTGTGTCATAGAACAACTAACCCAACTTAATTAAATGGCATCAAATAAACAAGAATAACACAACGCAAAATGAACAAAATGCATACGGTGAAAACATAAACAGAGAATTATCATACGATTTTCTATATTGCATCTCCGAACATTTAACGTAACATTTCCTTATCTAATACTTGAGGTTTACTAACCTTTGAACCTCGACAACCTCAGAACGACAAACACGACCCCGACGGAACTCAAGCCGGACCTCACTGAACGAGGAACAAAGACGAAACCTCGGAACAAACTCGACGAACCGGACCCCGACGAACAGCGACGACCTCAATGGAGACTGAAAGCTTGGCCAAAACTGTCAACGCACAAGATGTTGGCTGCTGCTGGATTTTCCGACGCAGCAGGTTGGTTCGAGAAACGCAACAGAAGGGGTCGTTGGATGTGAGGAAGGAGGAGGCTATGGAGCTGGTAGCGGGTAACAATGGTGGTGGGTTGTTGACGCAAGGTGATGAGGCTGCAATGGCGGGAAAGCTGACGGGCTGGGGTTGGTGACTGTGTGAGACGGTGTGGGAGCTGGTTGCGACGATGGAGGCGGTTTTTTGGTGGGTGTGACGATGAACAGCAGTGTCGTCGGGGCAGTGGTCGAGGACTGAGCTGGTAACGGCAACAATGGCGGATTCAAGGAGGAGGAAGGCGATGGTCGTTATTGTCGCGACTGGTTTTAGTTACGACGGGGGAAGCTGGTGACGGGTGTTTGCTGGTTGGGCAGCGGCAGTGGGTCGTTTGGTGAGTTGAAGAAGAAGACGATGGTGTCTTCCTCTTCAGGTGGTTTGGTTTTTTGCGACGGAAGGGTCTGTTTGGTGTAGGGTTTGGTTGCGACAGTAGGGGTGACGGAGTGGTCGTTTGGTGGTGTTGTTTATGGTGGAGAGGGAGCTGGGGCGACGACGTAAGGAATGGTGGTTTTGGGTGGTCTGCTAGGGTCGTTTGGTTCTTCTTCTTTTGAAGAAGAAGATCAACAGTGCATCTTTTTCTAAAAAGAATTTCAAAGTCCTCCCCTTTCAAAATGTTTTGCCCATGCATTTGTAATGGTTTTGCCCAGAAAAATGAGCCCCACGCGTGGTGGGGTTCGAGGCTTGTGTCCCCCACGCGTGGTGGGGTTCCCCATGTGTCGTGGACTCGGTTTATTATGGGCTAGGTCCGAAAATTAGGCCTAAAAGCGGGTAGTTTAAACCCGAATATTATTCTTTTGCTCGGACCCGATAAAGGACACGACGTTGCTTAACTAGTCCTATGCAAGCAAAATAACTACCAAAAATAAGACTAATATTTAAACAAAACTATATCTTTTTTTTAATATTTTTCAAGATTTAAAATAGCTACAAAATATTAATAAAACTATTTTTTTGTAATTTTCGTTTTTTAATAAAGACAAAATATAAAGTAGTATTTTTTGTATTTTTCCAAAATTAAAATGACTACAAAACATTAATAGAATTATATTTTTTTTGTAATTTTCGAATTTACATAAAGTACCAAAATAAAGTACAATTTTTGTATTTTTTCAAGTTTATGAGAAATACATAAACTAAAATTTATATATGTATTTTTGTGATTTTTTCTTTTTGCAACGAAATAAAGTAAAATAGTTAAAATGACTATATTAGACCCAATTTCACATATTCACGCTAAAAATGTGAAAATTCTCGGGGATGGTCAAAAATCAGGTGTCTACACCTAGCCCTACTTCTATCTGTTAATTATTTTTACGTTCATGTCTACCTTCGTGTTTGTTATATGTACATCTATGCATTCTCGTTTGTTGTGGTTTCATTTCTAAACCTCCTATCTTACTAGTTGTTAAAATCTATATTCTTCTACCTTACTTGTTGTTACTACTTTTGCACCTCCTATCTTGTTTGTTACCGTTTTTCATATGCTTCTGACTCGTTTATTGCTGCTATTTGTGTATTTTCTACTCCGTTGTTATTGTTATTGGCATTCCTCCTACCTGATTGGTATTGTTATACATATGCTTGGTGAGGATGAGATAAATGCACGAAGGATGTTGTCATGCCATTTGATTTAACATACACGCATGTGTTTAGTGAGAATGAGATAAATGCACGAAGGGTGTTGTCGTGCCATTTATTTTGTTATCTTTAGCATCCCTCGTATTATGAAACTTTGTGGGTTTGCTACGTTGATTAGCGGCTATTGTTTCAACCACATGGCTTGAGCTATTAGAGAAGGATTGGTTATGATATGACGAACTTGATTGTGTTTCTTTTAGCTAATCATTTACTACTTCTCGTGCCTATTCAGGTAATCTACTTTGTTATTCCTAGTGTTGTTTCTATTGCAAATTTAACTGCACAAGTTATATTACTGAGTATTTTTTTAACTTAAAACCTCGTCACTACTTCACCGAGGTTAGTTAAGATACTTACAGAGTACAGGAGGTCGATTGTACTCAAACTACACTTATGCACCTTACGCGCAGATCCTGGAGTTGTGTAGCTGTGGAAGACGAAGCCTTGCATTGAAGACGTACCCACGTTCCAAATTCAAGCTACCTCGTGTTCATGGATGTTCATGGTAGTTTAGGATTTAAGTTCTGTTTATGTAAACTTCAAACGAATAATGTATTTATTCTTCATATCGATTTTGTAAATCTAAATAATAGTTACTCATGACTTGTACTACTAGTCCGTGAGGTAGTTGTACTGAAATCGATTGTAGTTTCTATTATATATATTGTTGATTTCATTGTAACTTATATTATTTTACTTACCTAGTGGGTTGGGGTTAGCTGTCATCATGATTTAGTGAAATTTTGGGCCGTGACAAAAAAGATTGTCAAATGTTACTTTTATTAGTGAGAGTTATGGACATAAATACCGATGCATCAGCTCTTCAACTCGTGTTGTTTGTGCATAAATTTTTGGATGTCTTTCTTGAATGAGCTTCCTGTCAAACACTCTGCCCATATCTGTTTCGCCTTATTGAATGACTGACAGAGTTAAAGGAACTAAAACAACATTTATAAGACTTCTTAGAGAATGATTTCATATAGCCAAGTATATTGACTAGGGGTGTACCGGTCTTATTTGTCACAAAGGAATATGATTTACTTGGTGCATTAATTTTTTCATGGCATTGCATTTATATATTTGGTCGGATCGTGCTTCTCCACAATTAATTTAATTTAAATATCTATTCAAATTCATCATCTTTGTATATAATTCTTTTACAATCCAATATCTTGGTAAAAAATAGTAACTTACCAGTCGGCTATTAGAGTTTAACCATATTTTAAATTGTACTAGCAAAGTAGTCACTTATTAATGTTAAAATACAAGTTTGGATAAAAATACCATTATCAAAAAAATACGGAACAACTCCAGGAATGACTACTGAACTTTAAATATTTATAAGTTTAAAATTCAAAAATTGTTCTTGGAGTTTGAATGGCTTGAAGCAATAACTCTCACTTGTTGAAGAATAATGTGAATTTAAAAAAACCATGAATCGTTCATGAATTTTCTTGGATTTTGCACAAGTAAATGTTCAAAAATTAGTATTGTTTTTGGATTTAGTATATAAAATTAACAAATCGAGAAGTATAATATGAATTCAAAAATCATGAATCGTTCCATGGATTTTTCTAGATTTTGCACTAGTAAATATTCAAATATCAGTAATTTTCTTGAATGTTATATTTAAAGGTTAAAAATTACTGAAGTATAATGTGAATTTAAAAACCATGAATCATTACTGAATTTTATTGAATTCTGCAGTAGTAAATATTCAAAAACCAGTAATTTTCCCGAATTTTGTATTTATAGGTTAAAAACTGCTAAAGTATACGGTAAATTCAAAAATCATGAATCATTCTTGTTATATCCCGTACTTTAATATTAGGATAAGTCGTAGTAACCCCTATGAGCTCGAAGGGATTAAGACCATTCATGAGATTATATAGGTAAAAAGAGGAGGATAATACTTATCATTTCTAAATTTAACTTTCTAAATGGCTTCATAATGTTCTTGAAATGTAAAATAGAGGGTAATGCTTACCCACTAATTATTATTTTTATTTGATTTCTTTCCTATTCATCTGGTTTATGGGAATGAAAGGATCTTATGATTGAAGCTTTCCATTATTTGGACTTTTTGACACCATTGGCTAACTTGCACATTTTTGAATGTAAGTATAGCATCTACTTTTTTGAACACTTAGAAACTTGATTCCTCCTTTTAGCAACTTTAAATAAAACGGAGCGACATGGTCAGAAATCTAACTAAATACTTGTGTCAAAAATTGAGATTTTTATTCGTGACTATATTATTGTAAGACCCGTTAAGTTTAACAACCTTGATACCGTTAGATATTTTGTTAGTGTGGTATTTTCTTTTAAGTGAAGTATTTTAGTAAAAGTTTTATAAGTATAATTTTGGATAGTTACCATTATTACTATTTTCGGATATGGTAAATTATACTCATAATATAAGAAAGTTTATGAGATTTTATTTATGCTAAAGATATAAATTATTTTCGCACAAGAAAAGAAGGTTATCTTTTTATCATTTTAAGAATTAAGCATACGAAATTTTTTACTCTTTATATGAGATTAGAAAAATTAGAAGTTGAGAAAATATATGTATTTTTACATGGATGTTTTAATGAAATAATAGTGTATGTATTGATTTTATATGATACCACATGACCATAATAGTAAAGTATATTATAGTAAGGTATATATAAAGTATATTAAAAGTGAGTAGTATTTTAAGTAATTTGAGATAATTTTTAATTAAGTGGATAAGTGTAAAAATTGTCTTGTCCACGTGGGACCATGACAACTAAAGCAAAGTGTGACTAATATATGTATTATATGGGTGTCACCTTTGGAGATAAGAATGTTTGCTAAGCATTGAAATTTATAAGTGGAAGAGCCACATTTTAAGAGATGCATTGTTACTTAGAAAGCAGAAGCTGATTGAGGGAGGGACAACGAAGAATGGGAAAATTCTTCCTATTACTAGACAGATGGTTTTTTTATCATTCGATGCATTGGCCTTCGATGGATTTCATTGGGTTTATGAAAGAGAATGATGGGTTTGTACATATTCATTGGGTTTTCAAAGGATATCATGGAAAATAATTATGGGTTCTCTATATGAATGAGAAACGAATATGATTTTGGTTTGAAAAGTAGTATATATACGGTCACACTACTCTGAAGAATGAATTTCCCCATTTTCTCCGTTGTGAAGGCTAAAGAGGCTGCTATATCGGAGTTCTTTGAAAGGATTGATGTTTAAGTATTTTAAGGAAGTACAGTGCAATCCTTCCCAAAAATATCATACGTATTTTCTCTACTCCAGGTATGTTAAGGCTAATCCTTCTTTCTTTTGGCATGATACAAGTAACGATACGTAAACATAATGATATTCCATAAGTTGTTCCACTCTTATCAATTAAGGATGTCTATGTTATTCATTCCCGTAAAGTGATATTCAAGCATGTCTAAGTATGTATCTAGTAGTATTTGATAAAGACGTTAATGTTTATAATATAGTAATACATGCATCTTCATGCATTTACCACCGGACTACGGCTGATCGGCAGTTACCACCGGTTGGGCAGTTATGTATCATTATTTGCCGCCGGTTGGGCAGTCATGCATATTCATTTACCACCGAGCTACGGCCGGTTGGGCAGTTATATATTTACCACCGAGCTACGGTCAGTCGGGCAGTCATGCATTTACCACCGCGCTACGGCCGGTCGGGCAGTTATCACTGATCAGTTGGGCAGTCATGCAATCATACGATATGGATAAGAGTATTAAAGAAAAGCAATATATATATGTAAGTAGAATAAGTATGCATATGTAGTGGCACTTCAGAGATTCAGGTTGATTCCTATATGTCTTTAATTAATGTTGAATTATGGTTATGTTTCAGTTTTGCCTTACATACTCAGTACATTATTCGTACTGACGTCCTTTTATTGGGGACACTGCATTCATGCCTGCAGGTATAGATAATCAGTTTGACGAGCCCTCATAGTAGACGAGATTGGCATTTAGTGAAGGATCGGTAAGACTCCACCTCGATCGAAGTGCAGCCGAGTCTATGAGTCATCGTGTCAGAGTTTTGCTACAGACTTATGGGTAGGCCGGTACCTTGTCCTATTTGATGTCGCATAATCTTAGAGGCTTGTAGACAGAGGTTCATTTTGTACAGTATGTCAGAGGCCTTGACGACCCATATGTATCCATGTTTTACGAAAAATGGTTCAGTGATACAGTATTTGCCCACCTACCGTTGTACATTACGAGTTGTGGCCATGTTGGCCCATGATAGTTACAAAGACAAAAAAATATTGCAGAGTGGTTCGCTCGGGCCACTGCGGCATCAGGTGCTAGTCACACCTCCCTAGGTTTGGGGCGTGAAAGTTCTTGAATTTTTTCAGATTTTGCACTACTAAAAGTTAATAGCTGTTCATGGAGTTTGGATTTTGTCATAGGAAATGTTCAATTTGAACTCCGGTATGGATTACTACTGGAGTTTTGTTGAAAAAATAACATGGGCTAGCAAGTTTTCGGACTGGTCATTCAAAAATAGCCAGCGTTTACAAAGTTATTGAAAAATAGTCACTATTTGCTGCAACACGGAAAGTTCCAACATAATATACTGGAGATCAATGCACCTGTGTATGAACTTCTAGCATATTATGCTGGAACTCCAATACATGGAAAGTTCCAGTATAATATACTGCTGGACCAGTATATTATACTAGGGTATTTTTTCGGATTTTGAACAGTATTTTTGTTCAGATTTATCTTTACATGAAAATGGCTAAATTTCGGTTACTTTTGAAAACTATGACTATTTTTAAATGACCACTTGTAATTTTGGTTATTTTTAAATTTCTTCCAGTTTTATTCCGTGTTTTAATTAGGGGCAAATACATTAATTTAATGGTATCGGCGATTACTTTTTCATTGCAATTTAAAATATGGCTGCACTTAATTTTACCTGGATGAAACACTAGGGGTGTCAATGGATATTCGAAAACCGACTAAACCGACCGAACCGTACCGCACCGAATCGATTTTTAGGTTTCTTTTTAAGAAACCGTAGGTTTTTATATAAATCTATAACCGCACCGATAATTAGGGTAAGTTTTTTATTTTATAAAAATAAACCGAAAAAATACCGAACCGTACCAAATAAATTTTACATGTAGAAAATATATTTATTTAGTAAGTTTAAAAGTAATAATGCATTAAATTTTCTTTGGGCCTTGGAATTATGAAAACTATTACAAGCCAACAAGTAATTAAACTCAAAATATTAATTCCTAAAACCTATTATTCTACTTCTGCTTAAACTAAGTTATTTCAAGTATCTTTATTAGTAAGACCCAAAGTATTCTAGCGATTATGACTAGCAAACTACAATGTATTGAATATGTTTCCTTTCATATAATTTGGATTTATCTTTTTGAATATTTAATCTTCTATAGACTTTATTCTCGAGTCCCAACTTGGTATATCTTTCAACTCGTGTGATTTATATTTTCTTTGCCTTTGTTTGATTTCTTTTACGCTGTTGTAGAATAATTGGTGGATCTATACTCTAGCCATCTCTTCTTCTTTTTTTAATTCATCTCCCTTTAAACAGTAAAAATGTCTAGAGAATTTTGCTAAGTCCTATAAAAGAACGTATGTTATTGCATTCTACTTCTACTGGTGAATTTTACATGATATAAAAAAATACCGAAAATTAACCGAACCGTACCGATACCGAAGAGAAATCGACATGATTGGAACGGTTTCGAAAAATCTAATTTTGGTTATACATAATAGAATAACCAAAAAATTGGTATGATACAACTTTTATAAAATAACCGGCCGAACCAAACGACACCTAATAACGAGCAGAGAACTTGTTGACCCAAAACTAATCAAACAAACGGGGCGACCCGGGTCGTATCGAGAAAGTTCTTTGCTTCGGACAAAGGAAAAGAAAAAATCAAATTTACGCGTTCGGATTAAATTAAAAGAACTTTCCAATTCTACACGAATTTACTCTCTCTCCTCCGTTGAAAACTCATAAAAGTCCAACAAAAAAAGAATTCTTTTTTCAATATTAAACGAAGAAGAAGATGTAGTAAGAATAAAAAAGCGAAATTCCGATAAGATTACCAAATCCAAACTCTGACTTCCGATAATCTATAAATTCGCTTTCTTAGAACTTTTTTTATTCACATTTTCCAGAAAAGTGGGAATCCCCTTATCGCTAATTCTGCTTTAAATTTGTGTGGAATATATTACCAAATCTGTTTGGCCCTAGCTTTCTGATTTCTTTTACTGGTAAGCAATTGCTTTTCTTCAATTTCTGATTTTATGGTGTGTCTGGATATTTGAAAATCAGTTTCTTATGGATTTGGATATTGAAATTGGAATAGATTTGATTTATAGATAAGCTTATACATTGTTTGGTTGATGAAATTTGGTTAATCGTTTGGTGTTTTGATAATCTTAGCATGATGAATTGTCTAGATTGGAATTTGTAATGGGATGTTGTTTGAGAAAAAAAAGACTTTTCAAACATGTGGTCTAAGATAAGTTATAAATATTTTTTTATCTATAAAAAATATCATCTCATTACGTATAAACTGAGAAGCTTAAAGTTAAATTGTTTTTAAGTATAGAAAGGTACATGCGGACTAAAAAGGAAAGTGTATAACATAAAGTTAAGTATAAACTGAGAAGCTTAAATTAAATTGTTTTCAAGTGTAGAAAGGTACATACGGACTAAAAAGGAAATTGTATAACATAAAGTGGGACAAAGGGAGTATTATTCTTTGAAGACCAAAATATTGAAGAATTGTTGACTCAATATGAGGACAGTGCTTGGTATTTTAGGCATAGATAGAAGAGAAGTATTTCAAAATGTTACATATTTGATCTGTTCAGTCCATGAATTTTGTTTTGATTGGTGTAATTTGGGAACTTAGAGTCAAAATGGTGTAGGATTGGTATGAATATTTGATTTTTGATTTTGGTAATGGTGCAGCTATGCAGAGTCAGTTGGTGTGCAGTGGGTGTAGGACAATTCTTCTTTATCCGAGAGGAGCTACTAATGTCTGCTGTGCAGTGTGCAACGCCCTCACCCCTGTCCCACCTCCTGGTATCTGTCTTTTCTGCCTCTACTATCAGTGCTGTGTGATAAGAACATGCATCACTAGTTTATTTGGCACTTCTTTGATACTATTTCTGTCTAGCCAATGGTGAATGAAAGGGAAAAAAAGAAGAAATAGTAATATCTTGAAACTATAAGTTCATCTTTTGGAATTTGGTTAACTGCTCTGTTGGGAGCTGACACGCACGACTGCACATAGATTAAGTTGGTGGTGGAATTCCCTCCTCTTTTCCCCCCTCCCCCCACAAAAAAAAAAAAAAGAGTGTGTTACGAGTTCAAGCTAATGCCTATTCCAGCAGAATGGTAGTCAAAAATATTTAAGGACTTGGAACTTAATTTCATTATGTTTTGTCTTAGAGGAAATAAAATGGAGTTTATTACGACACAAAACTCGTCATTACAAGTGTTTTTTAGATACGATATATCGAGCTTCTGGTTGAAATGGATTAGTGATCAGCTGTAGACAGTATACTGTATACTGGGAAATGTGTTAGCATATGCTAGTCAGTGATCAACTAAAATTTTGCTTTTGTAAGATAGGAAAGTTGTTCCATCGCAAATTTGGTCCCAAAGTGCAAGAAGTAACTTGCTTAATAAAATACTAACCAGAAAACAAGAAATCTAATATGCTAAGAAATCTGATAGTCATCTTCAAACATAAAGAGAAGCGCATAAGCTAAAGAATGGAGCTAGACCCTTGGTTAAACACTTATTTCCTGACAGTGTCTGATGTCTCTGACGTCTGATAAAGGGTGTTAGATAGTTATGTAAATAAGCTTAGTCCCACATAGAATATGTGTAGAATATGTATTGTGTATAGTTATAAATAGGGCTATTGTAAAACACTTCATAGAATATATCAATAATATATTTTTCTCCCGTGCCTTGTCACGAAGGGTAATGGAGCTGACAAATGCATCTTTTCTCTTATTTGAGTTCTACATCAAACAAGTGGAAGAACAAGAATTTGAACTTATGTAAAAATGCTCAGCACCACTCGGCTACTCTTTCCTTCGGGCTTAGGTCCACATCATGGGTTCTAATGTGAAGGGACCAACATCTTGTTCCAATCAAAGCTTATTGACTTAATCGAAAGGAATTTAGACGATTAGCTTAGCTAGTGTTTTAAGAACATCTAAGTGGATTTCTTATAACCGAGAAATCTCTGGTGAGTTTGCTGGCCCAACCTCGGTTAGTCCACAAGTTCAGTGCTTTGGGTGTATGAACTGCCCCTCTGCTCTGCTCCCACTTAACTACTAGATTCTTTGTCGGCGAGGCAAGGGAGCGACTTATCTGGTCTTGTGGTGCAGTCTTTACATCACAAGAATGAAATGACCCTAGAGCTTGACTCGGGCTGAAGACTCTTTACAACTTGCACCGAGAGCGGCATTGAGTGGCTGAAAATTGATCGAAAATGCAGGCCCGACCAACTTCCCATCCCATAACAGCCTATCTAATCGTATTCATAGTTCGATTGGAGGTCAAAACTGCGGTGAGAGTGAGGTCTGAACTCGTGGCATGCTCCATATCCATGCATTCCAAGTGTGTCGTTATCACTGAACCAAAGCCCTGGGGGCAGGAGAATCTAAAAAGAAGTATGAGAAGTGTTTGTCAAGTTTTAAACTTCTTTCTACGGAAAGTGAGTGGAACACAAGTTTTGCTAACATATTTGCATAGGAGCTGGGAAATCAATTGATAGCAAAACATATTATCTACAAAGGCTCTGCATTGGAGACTGGGGTATGAATCTTGGGCTCTTAAGAGCAGTGGTAAGTATTGACCGGATAAGTAAATCAAGAGATAATTGGAAAAGATAGATTTTCTTATTTGTGCAAGAGCTAACTCTAGGCGTTTTTATTCTTGGTTGATGATGTTGGTATAAACCGTATTGGTTTTTGATGTCAGCTTGGTTATGTTCTTTGTTTCAGTTTTTGGCAATTGTGCTATTACATCTTTGGAACTTGCAGAATATCAGTTTCTTGTACCTTGTAACTAAAAGAAGCTTATGATGGACTTTTAGCCAAACAAATGCTAAATATTCTATAGCTTTTATAATGCTAAATATTTTAGGACTTCTATAATAATTTGACTCTAAAGACAAGTATGAAAAGTCAGAAATGCTTTGCCCCTAAAGATGATAGTCATATTGTTTTGACCAGCAGCCTATGAGAAAGACAGAATGCCTATATATTTAAACCAGTTCAATGAAACATGCCTCAAATTTCATCCATGTACATTCTTTATTACTTCTACGAAAGTTATTGGCTATGAAACAACTCTAAGCGCTAATTCCCTTTTTTTTCCCGAGAAAAGGTGAGTAGACTTGGGGCTCTAATTACGTTAGAGTATCACAGCATTTCTATCGGCATTTTTAGATAGAGAATTTCTATTCTACCCTATTCCATTTGAACACGGTTCAAAGCTTCAGTCATTTCCAATGAGATGTCATCTCTTCCTTTTCATTTGCCCAGATCAATGACCCAAACTGCTTATTTTCTGAAAAAGATTTATTCTTATTATGAGAAGAACCCCCCCTCCCCGAAATATAAAAAGGCCAAAAAAACATGGATTTTACAGAGGTGAAAACTTAGCATTTAGAAGATTAGAAAACTAAATGGTAGTGTCTTTATTTGATAAGGTACAATCTGAAGTAGAGAAAAAGAAATGATATAGGAAATCAACTTCATACCATTAGCTACTATCAACTATCAAATCATCATCATGCCATAAGATCAGCAAGATTACTAGCATCCACCGTTTAATAGTACAAGCAAACAACATGAAGTTCCACAACACATTACGACATATTGCCTCATCTTGCTTTTGTAGTTTCCATCCATGAAGTGGAAGCTACAAATTGCATTGGTGTGCATGAAAGGCAGTTTTATGAGCCTCTAACTGCAAACTCATTGAATTCGGTCAGTGCATATCTGTGAAACGATCCAAAATTGAAAATTATTAAACGTGGGGTTTGGTTTTATTTTGGTTGGCTAGGTGAATTCATCCACGGGTTTGGTCTGGTTTGGGATCTATAGGATTTGAGGGAAAGTTGTAATAATATATTTTCCCCCCTTATTGTGGCTTTCCTTTTTGGTCCAGCCAATGCATTTTTTATTATGTTCTTTCCATTTTACTTTTATAAAGGAGCATGTTTTCTCTTGGCTAAATTTGAATATCTAAAAAGTGGTCAGAAAATGTCTTTGAGACAAATGAAGTGAAGCAAGAAAGGAAAATTATTTTATTGCGCATTATTAAAAACAAAGATTGAATGTGGTTGTTAAACTTTAAGATCTTTGCATCTTTTTCAAGACTTATTTTACAAGTGCTACTCTAAAATAAAGTTTGAAATAGGTGTTTTTTAAATAAATTTTAGGGTGGTGACATCTGGGCTAGTTTGAGCGCACTTCAATTAATCTATTAAGAAGCATGCTAGAAGCCCATAACCCACAAGCACATGTGCCAGACAATCTTGCATTCTTGCTCACGAGGGGTTGGAGATAGACTTACACAGAGTGTTGTAGCTAGAATTTGAACCAAGATTCTCCAGGTTGTTGCTCCTATATCTCAAACGCTCAAGCCATCCTTAGGAGAAAATTTCTCTTTAGACAGATGAGATTCCCCCCCCCCCCCCCTCCCTCTCTTCCCCATCAATCAAGCAGTTCGCATCCCTCCCCAAATAAAACCCAAAGGAGAAAAAACTGATTTGATAATCACGGTGAGGAACTATGTATCATCTTATTGCAAACAGTCCCAGATGACACCCGTTCGCTGCACGATATATGTCTTATGCCTTACACTTTACCGTTCTTCCAGTGTTGCTTAAATTCTGTCCATTATGCAGGAATGGAAATGGCTCAGTTGATATGTGGAGGCTGTCGCACCTTACTGATGCATCCACGTGGGGCAACTAGTGTGAGATGCGCCTGCTGTCATACGGTGAACCTTGTGCCAGGTACCTTTTGCTTTAGAAATTAAAGAATCACAGTCTGATTTGGAAATTTAGCTTCTCCTCCTGGAAGCCCTCGTCTTACTTTCCTTTGAGGATATTTTCATATCTAGCTTATGAGAATATCTACTGTATCTTGACTTCCATTTGTTTTACATTCTTCCAGTAGGATCTTACATTGAGATTTGAATCCCCTCCCCCCCCCACCCCCCACCCCCCCAAAAATAAAAGAAAAAAAGAAAAGAAACCCCAAAAAGGAAAAGAAATCTGTTGTTTTCCATGCTGATGAAGAATGTTTATTATGCAGAAGAAAAAAAAATTACCTTCTTGATGTAAGTTATGCAGATTGGATTGTGGAACTTTTATGAAGGTCATATTTGTTATTGAAACTCCTAAACTAAGTGTGTGGTCTGATTTATTCTTTGCTTGCTTGAAGCACTTCAACTTCTGCTGAAGGCAATAGTTTGTATACTTTTGCTTTTGTACGGCTGAGTGACAGTACATGCTCAATGCAAATTGTCTGTTTTTCACTCACTTTTTCCAATTTAGCAGTATTCTTGCCTATCAGATAGCTGTAATTAACAATTCTTTTTGATAAGGTAACTCTGTGCAGTTAGTATCCAGAGGATACTTGCAAGTACATAAAAAAACATATTTTTTGCCCTTTTATAAGAATAGAAAATGAAGGGGGCGAATAAAATCCACAATTACATGTATTTACAACTTCCATTTGACACCAAAAAGCTACAGACTGCAGGCATTGAAGTCTTCAATTTCTTAATTGGAGTGTAATTTTCTTAGAGAGCCAGGGGTCTATTGGAAACAACCTCTCTATCTTTGCAAGGTAGGGGTAAGGCTGCGTATACACTACACTCCCCAGACCCCACTTGTGGGATTACACTTGGTTTTTGTTGTTGTTGGGTGTAATTTCCTTAGAAACATCTCCAATTTATCTCTCCATCATTGCAGTTGCATATAATAGTGATGGTATTCCATATATTCTTACTTTCCTTTCCTGTCTTCGTTGGTTCCAACATTTGTTTTTTCTTCTACAACAACTATTTTCATAACTTCAGGGATCCTTTTGTTGGAGGGATTAGGAAAAATAATCTCAACATAAATTCTTGCTTAAAATAATACAGTGTTCGGTTGGAGAGGTTAGAAAAATAATCCAACGTAGGTAGAGTTGGCCGTATGAAAAAGTTTAATTACCTGGAAACATCTCCAATCATCACTCTCCATTATGGCAATTGCATATAATACCGATGGTATTCCATATATTCTCACTTTCCTTTCCTGTCTTCGTTGGTTCCAACATTTGTTTTGTCTTCTAGAACATCTATTTTCATAACTTCAGGGATCATTTTGTTGGAGGGATTAGGAAAAATAATCTCAACATAAAATCTTGCTTAAAATAATAGTGTTCGGTTGGAGAAATAATCTAATGTAACTAGGTAGCGTTTGGTTGGCGGTATGAAAAAGTCTAATTCCCTAGAAACATCTCCAATCATCTCTCTCCATTATGGCAATTGCATATAATAATGATGGTATTCCATATATTCTTACTTTCCTTTCCTGGCTTCGTTGGTTTCAACATTTGTTTTTTCTTCTAGAACATCTATTTCAATAACTTCAGGGGTCCTTTTGTTGGAGGGATTAGGAAAAATAATCTCAACATAAATCTTGCTTAAAATAATTCAGTGTTTGGTTGGAGAGGTTAGAAAAATAATCCAATGCCTATGTAGCGTTTGGTTGGCCATATGAAAAAGTCTAATTCCTGCATAACTAATGCAACATTTGGTTGGAAATGTAAATAAAACCTGCATTAAGTCATGCAGGAATCTTATTGATAAAGAAAAGTGATGCAGGAATCTTTGAATTATTTTACATAGGAATATAGGATAGAATGTGGAGTAAGAAGACGTGCTCTAGCAATACTGGAGTAAAAGTATTTAAAGATAGACATGCCTTTAAAGTATGTACTTCCTACATAACTTTTCCTTTGTATTATTCACCTCAGAGGAATCCCTGCATTATTATTCGATACATAAAAATCCCTCTATTGTTATTCACCCCATAACAATCCCTTTGTTATTATCACTGCATAAACAATACATGCCTTATAAATGCCACATAACTAGTATGTGAACCAGACGACCCTAAGTACGTTAGTTTCTCGACAACTAGTTAACTTGGTATACTACATGATTTGAAATTATTTAATATATTAAGTAGTAGTTTATCGAAAATAGTTAAATGGTGCACTACATAACTTGAAGTTTATATTTGATGCTAATTGAGATAAAAGCATACAAGGGAAGCAAATGGAATATGGAATTCCCTAGTATTTTCTGATATACTTCCTTACACTTCATATGGGGGGTTATTTTTGTTGAAGTCCATAGTCCTCCATCCTCTCCCTAATTAGCTGATATACAGGTTTATATGCTGTTTATGTCTCTACCACATCTTCATAAGCACTTCCCAACAATCTGATGATATGTTTACCGAATTTTCTAACACCAAACTCTTCTCTTTCACCGGTTCCTTTCCTTGTCTTATTGCGTTTATTTGTGGATATTTGTTTATTTTCTTTTTACACATAAAAACCGAAAACTAATAGGAAATGAAGATCTATAAGATGTACTTGTCTCCCTGAAAACAATTATAGGATATCAATTCTATTAGTATAAAAAATCTACTAAATAGAACAAAACAAAACAAGTCCTAATGTACATAATCAGGTACAAGTAATCTAGACAACATACTACTATATGTTTAGAAAATGTATACTATAAATATGTAATGTTTTTGAACATGTGATCTTATGTGTGAAATTAATGAATAAATGTTCTTATGTTACACCCTATATACTATTTCTTTGAATTCACATAAATAGACAAAAAGGGATAGCTTAGGGTCTTTTTGGAAAGCCACCCGGTAATTGGAATTCGTGTAATTACTAGGGTAGTAATTACACAGCCTAGTAATTACGAAGACCTATTTGTTTGTCATAACGTAATTACAGTGTAATTACAAGCGTACTGTTTGATTGCACAAGTGTAATTACATAGTTCGATTAAATTTAAGATGAATTAATTATCAAAACTTAAAAGTTAATATAATAAATATACGCCTATAAATAATTTTTATAAGTATAAATGATATTAGATTTGCTATTTGAGATGCATATTTTTTTCTTGAATATACATTAATTTGTAATCATATATTTATAACTAATATTGTAAAAATAATTGATTTATATTTTTCAAATTAATAATATTTAGTTTAATTAATTATATAAACTAAAAACATACGTTTTGTTAGAACAACATGGAATGCATGTTAATAAATTAATATTTGTAAATATAATGTCATAACATTATTCAAATGTTTGACAAAACTAATCTATCAATTACTAAAAAATGAACAACATGCAATGTGAAATAACAATCCAATACTACTAAAACAAGTAAATTGGAACCATAAATATAACACACTTTCAAAATCCAAAAAAAATAAATGTATATTTTAACATATGTCACATTCCAACATAATAAAAATAAGTTCCAATAGAACTTAAGATTTAGGAAACATAATAAGTTTATAACCTCATTCAACAATAAATTCTACTTTAATGACATCACTCATTATATGCGAAGTTTGTTATTGACTCGTTATTTTAATATTAGGAGGTGTAGTTTCAAAAACTAGAATAATAATGCAGTTACGCTAAATGAAGAAAATAAAACAAATAAGAAATAAACTATACGAGCAATTACATGGAATCACAAGAAGTAAAGGTAGAGAAATAAAAGAAAAATAATATAAAAAGAAAAATATATTTTAAAAATAAAAAATAAATTAATAAGTAAAAAATAAAAAGAAATTAAAATAATGGAAAAAAAAGTTATAAGGCCAAATACATACCTAGCCCCTTAAACTTGGCCCCTTAAATAGCTGGGAAGATGCTGGAGCTGAAGCAACTAGTAGAGATAGATGGAGGGCTGTCCTGGCTTGTATCTGGTGGACAGTTTGGAGGGAAAGGAACAATAGATGTTTTGAAGATAGAAACAATCCAGTGCAGAAGATCAAACTCAATTGTATTCTTCTTTTTTGTTTTTGGTGCAAACAGATTTACATAGAAGATACATTGACACTCATAGACATACTAGGATCTTGCTAGGTTTCGAATTAGAACATCTACTAATCCTCTCCATGTAAATCTGGTTTTCAGTGCAACCTATGTACTGATGTTTTTAATATATACAATAGTTACCAATTCAAAAAAAACAAAAAAAAAACGGAGCATATTTGTGATTTGTTCTAATTAGACATTCAAAGTCCAACAAATATGTGTCTATTAAACACATAACGATGATGGGCATATTGTGTGAATTGCACTTTTCTTGGGCGCGTGAAATGTGAAAGAATCATATTTTTGCTCCACCCGCTTCACGCATCATCAGCCGGAAATCTCACAACCAAAAAAAATCACCATCCTCTATCATCTCCATTAAGACATATCACCAGAATAGCCAGCTAAATCCAATCATGAATGATTTGAAGGTAGTAGGGTGGCTGTGGGGTAAGGTTGCAGTGGAGTCGGGTGCCAAAAGTGGTGGTCCATGGCGATACATATTATACATGTATATATAGATCATTATCAACAAATAAAGAAAAGGAAAATAGAATAAGTACAGCTGAAAACTTTTACTTCTTTTTTTTCACTTGGGAAGAACAAAGAACACATCAACTTTGGATAAATTCAAACAAAATTTAATACTCACAAATAAAATTTCCCTTTACAAACTTTAAAGTTTTCTTCTTCTTTTTGAGTATCAGAAAATAGTAAGTAGGGGCTACGGTGGGGAGACAACAATAGTGTAAGGGGCAGGCGCTATGGAAGAAGACAGGGAGTGGGGGTTTGCAAATGCTATCTGAACTATTGTTTGAGGTGGGGTGAGTTGTATGGAAGAAGAAAATGAGAGGTATGGTTTGCCAAGAAGATGACCCGTAGTGGAACGGGGCGGCCGACAGCGAGTGTTCCGCAATTTTAATTTTTTTATTATTTGCTGAAAAACCTTTTTTTTGGGGATTAGCTAAAGTTAAAAGCCACAAGGCTCTTTTTTAGTCGTTCTTTTTGACATGTCAGGCGTGTGAAATTCACGTATTATAGTTTTTGTAGTGGTTAGTCGTGATGGGTCTGATTGGTACAAATTAAATAATATTAGAGTGTTTAATAGGCACAAACCTTAGTTAAAGTGTGTATGTGAAAATTGATGTCAAGTTTAAGGGGTTGTATATGTATTTGGCCTATAAAGAAAATAAATTAAAATAAAAAGAAAAAGAAAAAGAAAAGAAATTAATAAGTAACCTTGTAATTACATAGTGTAATTACCGTCAATTCTCACGCTCCCTTGAGAATTGGATAGTGTAATTACACCTCTCCAATTACACCCAATTCCATGCTGACCAAGTAATTACTCGGCCAGTCAAACATGCGAACCTGTGTAATTACACTCAATTACACCCAAATCTAATTCCTAGGTGGCTTTCCAAACAGGCTCTTAGTGCACTAAGCCCCTGTTGTTTGCAAAGTTCGAGGAAGGTTCGCACTACATCGGGTCTATTATCTTACTTACCTCGCATTTTTGCAAAAATGATGTTTCCCCGGCTTGCCATGACTTAGTCACACATCAATAACTCTTACCGTTGTACTTAGGCTCCCCTTCAACCTAAAATATATATGTAGATATTTTTACATGCTGCATAGGCACATTTTTATTTATGTATTGCAAAAGAAATATATGTTAAGCTGCATAGGCACATTTTTATTTATGTGTTGCAAAAGAAATATATGTTTAATAATACTAACATATAGTGACTAATAGAAAAATGTTGGTGTTATATGTTTGTTACTAGCTTACCTAATATATACATGAATGTTGAATACAATGAATTCTGCACAAAAATAATTGAATATGCATCTAATAAAAGCAGCGAGAGAAACCCTTTTTCCTGATGTTGGATGTATGAGGAGGTTGCTATAAATAACAACAATAACAAGAAAACAATATGAATAATTATTTTTATCATCAGTAGTATTAGTCTTTGTAAAGGTGTGAAGAACCCTTACTTTTTTGATGTATGTGTGAAGAATTGTTTAGATGAAGAAATGGTGATCTCTGTTGAATTGATAGGTAACTAGCACATAAAGTTTGCAAATTCTATCATTTACTAGGATAATAGGATTTTGCCAAGCTGAATTTGTTGAATGGTGTCAGCTTGAGGTTTTCGTCTCCTAATCTTCATTTTTTCATTTGTCTTTGTTATGCTTTTGATGTACTTCCCGTGCAAATTTTATTTTCTCTTGATCTTCAGGTCCTAACCAGTTTGCTCATGTCAACTGTGGAAATTGTCGTACTATGCTGATGTATCCATGCGGAGCTCCATCAGTTAAATGTGCCATATGCCACTATATCACACACGTTAATGTGAGAATGCTAGTCCCTTCTTTTAATTCTTTGGTGGATGACTTAATGTTTCTGTATTTATGTTTTATTGTCTGTGGGAAAAAAGAGATAAGAATAAGAAACAGAACAGATATAAATCGAGAGTGTAGAGAGAAATTAAGAGAGGAGAGGAATAGAGAAGTGAGATGGAAAGAGGGAGCAACAAGGAAGTAGAAGGAGAGTAGGATACAATTTATATCCAAATCAATTTATCACGTGTTTTTTGGAGTGTCTCCAAAAAAGTAATATAGGTCATATTTAGAGGGTGTTTGGATTGACTTATAAAAAGTAGCTTTTAAGCTAAAAACCAAAAGCCATAAGTTGGTAATACCCAACTTTTGGCTTTTGGCTTATTTTTGTACTTTTTATGCCTAAAAGTAAGTGCTTTTAAGCACCTTTTATCATTGCCAAACACCACACAAACTAAAAAAGTGCTTAAAAGCCAATAAGAATTTAAAATAAGCCAATCCAAACACCCACCTAGTATGAAAAAACTGTGAACAATTTAGAGCTTTTAAACAATTTAAACTCTTAACTCTAGCCGCAAGACAAGAATAAAATCAAATTAGAATAAGTGATAATAACAAGTGATAAAATCTAATCTAGAAAAGCTAAACATAATCTATCTAAAAGATAAATATGAAAATAAATGTAAAACTACTCAGAAATCTATAAGAAAATCTCAAACGTACAATAGTTAATCTTGTTCCAATATAAAATCATTTTTGACAAGGATTTTGAAAAAGGCCATATTTGTCCCTCTACTATCGAAAATAAGCTACATCTACCCTCCGTTTTAGTTTCTTAGTATAACTACCCCTACCGTCATACTTTTGGATCATATTTGCCCCACCCATTAAATGGCTTGGTCCCATCTTTAAAAAAAACAGGTGGCTGGCTCTGATTGGATAAAAAACCCGCCCCATTTCTAATTAAAACCCACTCGACTTGTACTAATAACCCACCCATTCCAAAAGAAGAAAAAAGAAAATTGAACCTATAATCTCTCTCCTGCTTTTGAATATTCCTTTTGAGCCCAATCATAAGCAATAACAACTATATAGTGACAGTCAGTAGGTGACCCAGGATTTTCATCAAGCGGGTTCAAATGCAAACAAATAAATATACAAAGACACAACAAATTATTTTTTTTTATTAAAAAGGTGTAATTTTCTTTCCCTAAATTGTGTATATAAAGCTTTCCTAGTCTAAAAAAGAGAAATAGAAACTTTCCTATGTCGTATGTATATAGGAAAAAGAGAGAGAGCTGCATATAGGGACAAAAGAGTGCCCATAAATGCAGCTGACTGGTTTTGAACTTAAGTATTTTTAGAAAATTTGAACCCACTTTGCCAGTGGGCTGGACAGTGTCTTTGTGCTAAGCGGGTTCAACAAAATTATATAAGAGCATTTACTAGAAGAAAGATAAAATTTACCTTATATACACTGTTATTTTACGACGAAGCGGGTTCAGATGAACCCTCTTGACCTCACGTGGGTCCGCCCCTGGTGACAGTAATGTAGATTGTAACTCAAATGTGTTATCCTATAAGATGAGCAAAGTTGATGGTGGCTGCAACGTTTGTGGCACCTGGTTCAACTTTCCATTTTCTATTTCTTTCTTTGAAGTTTCATTTTCTTGAGATGACTGTAGTCTGCAACCATGTTTTGGATATTTTCCACCATTGTAATTGAAATAATAATTATATTGGGAGCTAAGTGGTTTGTACATTTGATGCTTGAAACTTCAACTATTCAAATTTATACAAATTAAGCCTAGATATTGGTGAATTTGGCCTCTGTAAAGAAACTTTCTTCCTGTAACCCATCATTAGCAGTTTAATGCATATGGGTTCAGCATGGTGCATTGATAGCTGTGGACCCTATGCATCAGTCAAAAGTAAAGTTTGGAACAGAAGGTTGTTTCAGTGGTGTCTCTTGCTTGCCATGGCTATAGTTTATTTGATGTTACATTTAAAATATACCCTTTTCCGCAGTGTCTCTTGAACCATCTTATTTCAAACAGATCCTTTTCCGTGCCCTGGACATATGCACATTGCCCCTGTTGAACAATGCCAAAGCAGCCATTTCCTGAAATGTTTCTCCTGCAGTGCTGTAAAGGCATTGAGCTTCTTCACTTGTGCTGAAAAGGCATTGAGGAAGGAGATGGGTTGGAATGAGTTCAATTTTCTTTTTTTGGAATTGGTGGGCTATTAGTATTGGTCAGGTGAGTTTTAATTAGAAAACAAGCTGGTCTTTTTTATCCAATCAGGGCCAGTCACGTATCTTTTTTAAGATGAGGACCAAACCATTTAACAGGTGGAGGGCAAAGATGATCTATAAGTATGGCGGTAGGGGTAGTTATACTAGGAAATTGAAACGGTGGTTAGATGTAGCTTATTTTTTATAGTAAAGGGGCAAGTACGACCCTTTTCCGTAGGGATATTCCAATATAAAATATTCCACCAGAGGGAGAACATTCGACTTTGGCAAGTAGGATTTTTGGTGCAACTCAAAAATATCAGGATGTATCGCCACCCATCATTATTCACGTAGTGCGTGTACGAAATATCAGTGTATAATGGATCAAATTCTCATTTGTACTAGGGTCTTACAAATCTTTAACATTGTAATAAAATTGAGAGATTTCCTTATCATGAACCCTACTTGAAGAGAAGGGGAGCTTTGGCGTAACCGGTAAAGTTGCTGCCATGTGACCAGGAAGTCATGGGTTCAAGCTGTGGAAACAGCCTCTTGCAGAAATGCAAGGTAAGGTTACGTACAATAGACCCTTGTAGTCCGGCCCTTCCCCGACCCGCGCATAGCGGAGCTTAGTGCACCGGGTTGCCCCGAACCCTACTTGAAGAGAAAAAAGAGCAGATTGATAAGGTATACATTATAATCTAAAAGATCCAAGTATAATTTAAAATATAAACAAGAAATTTGTAATAAATGTAAAATAGTTTGAAATCTATAACAAAATCTTAAAAGCTAATGCATTTAAAAAGAAATCCTTAAAATCATACAACAATTTATCTTATTCTACTATAACATCTCCTAGTCCACTGCATCCGCCACTTGATCCCAAAGTCTATTCGTAAACAAAGGTGCTTATCTAGCCATTTTGTTTCGTCACTTGAGAGAAGGGCTATTACAAAGAGGATGACTTGGAAGTCTCGTTCTTGTCTTTAAAGAAATTATGCATAGCTGTCCTCGGCTAGCTTGATATTATGGTTATTATCTATTTTTTTCTTTAGACTGCTTCTGCTTTTATTGAAGTGTTGGCTATGGAGAATCGTCAGATGCTGTAGTCTAAGATTTACAACATTTTTGGTTGAAATGAGCTTTGCTTGAGCTCAGATTCTGTGGTAGTTGCACCTATCTGTCGCTACTCATTAAAATTGAAACATTAGGACTGATAGGGAAATAATAAGATTTACAGTTGAGGTTAGAATTATCCGAGATGATAGCACCAGATAATTGAAACGGACTGTTACCTAAAAGACAGGTTATCAAGCTTCACAATAGGTTATGGGTTACCTGGGAGTGAGCAGCAGTTGTCTCTATTTAAGTCGCTTCTACTGTGGTTCGTCCAGTCTGCTCATGGTTTAAACCTCTAGTGATCGTGATTTAATTTATGCTTCTTTTCAAGGGTTGTCAAGCGACGATGATGGAAGGACATATTATGACAGATATTGAGGTCTTACATAAAGAAAGGTGGGAAGTGGTTTCATGTCAAAATATGGTCCTTGTTGAAGTCATGTTGGAAAGGAGAGGTTGAATCATGTTTTGCCTTCTGAGATCCATAATTTGGAGGCAGTTTCACCAGTTGCCGTGAGACTAGAGAAATTATGTTGTCTGCTGATTGATTTTGTATCTCATTTTGCATAAGTTCAGAGGTTATATGTCACAGGAGACTATTTTTCTGCAAATGCATTACTCGTCTAATTCACCTTGCTAGCTTGGCTGTTAGAAACGGTCAGGTTTCAGTTCCTAATCATTGCTTAGGCAATTAGTGTTCACATCTGGTTGTGATGATTCATCTTCAGTTTTAATTTGTCTACGAATCTCCTTGCAGGCCGGAGATGGAAGAGTCCATGTTCCTGTGCACACCCCAAATGGTGGTGCTACATCCTCTGCAGGACCCACTTCTTCAACTGTGAGTTCTTAATATGGTGCATCTTACTATTTATTTGCTACTTGCGATTGGCCAACCAGAATTCACTTCTGAAACATTGTTTATCTGGTATAGGCTACAGCCCGTTCACAGAATCAAACCGTGGTCGTTCAGAACCCTATGTCTTTAGATGAAAGTGGCAAGTTGGTGTGTTTCTTTGATTTCGACCTCTGTTTATTCATCTTTTACTGCTCACATCTGATTCATTTTTTCTTGTGCTTCATTCGAGGTAAGTATTTCTGATAATCATTTTTACATTTGCTAGGTGAGCAATGTTGTTGTTGGTGTGACGACTACGACTTAGGATTATCTATGGAATGCAATAGCAGAAGGATTAAGATTCCTATGTATGTGAAGTCCGCTAGTTGAAGGGAGTAAGGTTTTTGTTTGCTTCCATTGGAACGATGAGTACAAAGGTGGTGCTATATAGATATGGTAATATTTAGAGCTAGTATCAAAGCATTTCTAGATTGAAGAACTGTACCAGATGAACCATTTGTGATAACAATCACAAAGTGATTGGAAGATTTAGGCTCAGTGATGTGTGATTCTTGGAGTCGGTAATTGTTGTTGTCAAATTAGATTCTGTGGTGTGAATACGCCCGATGATCCAAGTACAGAATGTTGATATGTACCATGTGTCCTCTTGTTAATAAAATTTAATCAGTTTGGTGTATATGATCATGACCTTACTGCTCTTAGGCGAGCTTTCGAAAATTAATTTTTTCTCGGATGTACTGGGTAACTCTACCCACCAACACTTATGCAGTTGGGAATAAATTATCTAGTTTTGTTTGCCTCTACTTTGATTCAGACCGTCTGATAAGGTTTTATTTTGCTTCATTAGGCTACATCCTTGAGTGCGTGGAATGATGTTATTTTTACTTCGTTTTCTTTCACTTCTGTTTCTCTTTTTTCATGTCCTTTATCCACATAATTGACGTCTGTGCTTAGTTATTGTTGATGTATTAAACATATACCCATCCTTTTTCTTTGTCTGAGCATTTCTTTAGCAACTTCACACTTTAATAGTACTTTACACATAATTGCATCTCCAAGGGTGCACTATTTTTTGTGTTTTTTTGCTCCAATGGAACACCAAATCTTGCACCATTATAGTGCATGAATAATATTGCAACAAATTTGGTGCAACACTATTCATCAACACCAAATTTTGATTTATTATTATTTTATTCATTTTTTATTTTATTTTTTGGGACTTTTAGTTTATCATATATTGTGTATATAATTAATTTTTATATTAAGATCTTTATAATTTTAATTTTATATCCTATTTTTTTGATGTATTAATTTTTGTATATATTATATTTATATAAAATTATAAGTTAATTTTAGTATTATTATAATTGTATAAAAAGAAATATAACCATTATTTAAAAATGAAAAATGTAAATGTAAGATATCTAATGTTGCTAAAATTGAAAAGTGAAAACTAAAATTTAAAAAAGAAAATTAAAAAGAAAAGAGGTGCAAGATTAACAAAAGAAAGTTGAATTAAGGATAAAGATGCGCATTACACACTTCATAATGCATTAATCGAGCATTTATGGGAGAATAGAGGCGAAAGTTGAATATTTGTGTGATACTTAAATTAAATTTGACTATGATGTAATATTTATTTAATTATCTTTTATTAATGATTTCATTTTTAGTTGATTTATCCTTTAAAATAATTTTGTAATAAATGATTATATAAGTGGTGAATGTAAATTATATATGATGAATATGGAAAAAAGAAAAAAGATAGAATTTGTTTGAAGGAAATAAAAAAATAAAATTTAAATAGAAGATAATAATATAATATAGAAGAAAGAGAATAAATATTTTTTTTTGGTGTAAAAAATGGTGTAATGGTTGGAGTAAATTTGATGTTACACTATTTTGGTGTGAAATTTGGTGTTAGGGTTGAAGATGGTCTAAGGCGTCACTAAACTTAGTGATTTTCTGTAACTTACTCCTTATAAAAAGGAGTATGTATTAGTGGAAGGACAGACTAGCTAGATTACCCATGACATATATAGTAAAAGAAACAGCTAGTATACTTGATTCTATCTTTTATCAACGAAAGAAACATTACACAACACTTACAGTGTGTCACCTTAAGTCCAGGATTTTGGCTGCTAAGAGCTGCAACTGCTACATTTTTCTGGAAATGGATGAGACCCACTGGAAACAGGAAAGCATCGCCTACTTCAAGTGATTTAGTTATAAGGCGATTCTCGGGACAGCAGCCAGCAGGTCACAAATCCTACTTCTCCAGGACTACCAATATGAGCTCCATTTGGTGCAAAATCTAAACGCACCATAGAAATGCCAAGAGTCCTGGAAAACTGCAGTCGAACGGAATCCAAGTGCATTGCATGTGTTCCCTGCTACTGAGATACAGGTCATCTGCTTGTACCAGCTCTGGATCCTTGCAAACCATGCCATTGAGGACCACTGCCATGATTATATAAGTAGCAGTGCAATGTTATTCATTGGGCACTAGATTTCTCACCCTTTTAAGCTGAGTTTACATTCTATACACGACAGTATAGAAGAATTTATACTATCATGTCACAAAAAAAATGTAGGGAAACCTCCATGAAAATCAATAGTAAGGTTAGTAACTTGGAAAATAAGGTAGGTTACCTGATACAATATGTTAAAATTAATACATTGATAGTGCAAAAAATTATATATACTGTCAGTATAATATTAAATCCTTTTAAGTTTTGAATATTCTCTTTAACAGAAAAGCAAATATAGGAAACCGTACCTGAGCCTGAGGAGTCGGCTACACAAAAATCTTGGAGTGAACTATGATCAGATGCTAAAGCAACTGAAAAAGTAATAAAGACCAGATCGAAGCCCTAATACAAAAAACCTTGAAGCCATTTCAACCTAAATTTGTTTTACTTGGAGAGAATTAATGAAATGCTTATAGGAACAAGTTGCAGATGAAAGCTTTCACCGACTGCATTTATATGTAGCGATGGAGAAAGAGAAAGTTTACATTGCTTTGTGCCGTCCCCAACCTTAACACATGAGTCGAAGAAAGAGTCTATTGATGCTCATTGTTAACAATAAAACGTGTAGTAAAATGACTGTCTCGTTATAAATAGAATTTTATTTATGGTGAATGTCTATATTTAGAGAGATTCTAGGGATATTACTTGATGGTTAAGTCATTCTTTCCCTATAAATAGAGGGTTCTATTCTATTGTAAATGATCCCAAATCAATAAGAATTATCTCTCTCTACTTTTCTCGGCAATGCTCTTCTTCTTTTATTGTTTTATAACACGTTATCAGCACGAGACTCTAACAAATTGAGTAGAAGTTTTTGGGATTGAGCATAATGATTGTCAATTGTTCCATGAACTTCCTTCATGATTAAATTCTGGATTTAAGGTATGTATTTTACCATATTTTTCTCTTTTATTCTATAATTTGATTTTAAATACAAGCAAAGAAAATAAATTTTGATTATAACTCTAATGGAATTAGTAAGAAATTATAACCACCCGAAGTGGTAAAATTTCTATGTCTTGCCATGATCAAAGCCATGTATGATCGTGAGCACAAGAAGTGGAAACCCGTCCCATTGAATTTGCTTCATGCTCATTCCCTTAAGAGAATGTGATAGCAGTATGTAATAAGTCTGAAAGAAGACAAAATTATTACTGTGAAGGTATCAATGGATGTGGACGTGGCAATAGAAGAAATTATAATCGTCATCATTGTGATAATGAGAATAATAAGGATTCTCAAAATAATCCTTCACTCTGTGAAAGTAATATTTGTCATTGATTTGACATGAGATTTTATAAAACACATATAGATGATCATGGTCCATTAATGATGTGAATATGAAAACATCTGATTTATGAATACATATTCATTCTTGGAAGAATATGAACGTGCTAGTGGTAGTGAATATACCACACTCACCTTTAGAAGGAGGTTTGAGATGATATAAGAAAATAATATCATTATTATGGCATAAATGGTCATTCGTCACGTACCTGTTGCACGCAAAAATATTTTGATAATGTGATTATTAAAGAATAGCATTAATGCAAGTAACATATCTTGCATATAATTTTGACCATAACCATAATGGTATAACTTTCTCTTTAAAAGAGATAGTCACCATACGGATGTTGATGAATATGTGGTAGTACCAAATTAACTGAGAGCTCAGGAAGAGCCAATTATACTATTTTGGAGAAACACAAATTGATTACCAATAAGGTATTGTGTTATAGTAAGTCTCAAAGAAACTTATTCAGTTTCCAAAGTATACGCGAAAGCGGTTGATTATATTGAGACTATAAATAAAGGAAAGATTTAATATCTTCTATTACTATAACTTGTAGCGGGGTAATATGTATGTGAAAAGCTACCCGCTTTATTCTCCAGTTTGTACTACACAAACAAAAGAATGCCACAATAAAGTAGAAGTTTAGTGATATAAAAACCCATATCATAATAAACTTGAAGTTTATAGATAATTGCACACGTCATGGTGTAAATCTGAAGTTTATCAATATTGGTAATTTATTCAGTTGGCATAATTGGTTTAGCGATATCAATTTAAGTATGATGTGCAAAAATAATAGATAATTCACATGGATAAATATTAAAGAACTAGAAAATTCTTTATGAATTCTCTTATATTGCTTGTTCTCATTAATTAATTGACCAACTAAAATTGGGATTGAATTTCATGAATGCTGGAAATATCAAAGGTGAATATGGGCTCATTCACCTGCCATGTATACCATATAAGATGCATCTATGAGATGGTTACATGTGCAATTATTATTAACTCGCAACATAGTGTTTTGCGAGGTAACTTGCTCAATAATTTAATTTCGAGCATAATTTCCAGATTTTCTATTCAAGAAGATCATCTTGATAAGTTGGTTTATATCACAGTTGGTTTAGCAAAATAATTTATTGAGTGCCTCCACTTAATAGCTAAACTATTGCTTATGAGAACAAAGTTATCTATATCAGTTTGATATACGTTATATACGAAAGTATATTACATTCTTCCCTCACAAGTGGTTCAGGGTCAAGAACCAAATAATTTCATCTTGTTATTATTGATGTGCGATGTATATTTTGATTAACACCATAATGCACAAAGATGGGTTCCCAAAATTGAGGAAGAAAGTTAGTTTTTCTAACATGAGAGGGAGACATGATAAACAATTGAGAAAAAGTTACGTGGAATGAATTATCATTTGTACATTTGGATCTTCGAATACGATAATATGAACTTGAAGTTCATAAAAAAATAATTCATTTGCAATATATTGTAAAGCATGCCAGACGCATTTGCTGATCCAAAGAAAATAACTATATTCTCATTGCAAATGCTCCTATTAAGTCCTAGAAGGACAAATTCTATGGTATGTTTAAAGCGTATAGACAAATCAGTTTCAAATAAACTTCTTGATAAAGAAGATGAGCAAATGATCATAGTAAAGGAGGCACGTGATCTAGAAGATCACATGACATAACACTTCATAAAATCTCAAGAGAGATTCAGGTACCTGAATATATGAATGAGGAGATCTCTATATTATGTCTATATGAAAATAAGGATGTTGGAACCGATATAAAATGTTTGTCGACGACATCTATCATAGCGCTAAGTATAGATGAGGATTTTAAGTCTGTCGAATACAGACACAAAAATATTGGCCAAATGGAAGAGAAACAATTCAAATAGAATTGGTTTCATATGAAAGACATGTAGTATTGAACATGTAGTTCAAACACTTGAAAGTATAAAGTCAATAGTATGTACAATCAGTTTTCGATATCTTATATGTCTAGCATGACATGAAAACTTGATATGTATCTAAAGTCTATTATATGGCTTATATGACTTAACTTATATGACAATCCATGAAGGATTTAAGTTGCTTGAAGCATATGCAATTCTTGATCTTGAAGTACCACTTCCTCAGTGCAATTTGTGCACAAATGTATCTTGCTATAACTATAAGCATGATAATATGATAGCAAGAGTTTTCACCTCTATGTGAAGATATTGAACTGACGATTCCAACAAGACCATATGAAGATAATACATCTATTAAAGATGATGATTTCAAGGTGAAACAAATTCGTTCAAGTTAATAATGCTGATTTGTTTATCAAATCTCTACCAAAGATCTTTGAAGATGGTGCACAATATTGGAATGCAAATGCTTAAAGATGTGAATTGATGCTCTCACCGGGAGGAGTTAATACGCGTTGTACTCTTTTTTCCTTACAAGGTTTTGTCCCACTGTGTTTTCCTTGCAAGGTTTTTAATGAGGCAACCAAAAGGCGTATTGTTAGATATGTGTACTCTTTTTCCTTTACTAGAATCTTTTTCCCACTGGGTTTTATTTTAGTTAAGGTTTTAGCGAGACACATTATCTATTGAATAGACATTCAAGGGGGAGTATTATAAATAGAATTTTATTTATGGTGAATGTCTATATTTAGAGAGATTCTAGGGATTATTACTCGGTGGCTAAGTCACTATTTTCCTATAAATAGAGGGTTCTATTCCATTGTAAATGATCCCAAATCAATAAGAATTATCTCTCTACTTTTCTCGGCAATGCTCTTCCTCTTCTTTTATTATTTTATAACATTTCTTTTTTTGTCAGAGTCTAGATTGAATCTAACTAGTGCGCAAAATGAAACGATCACTTAAATATTGAATATCTATTTCTAATTTTTACAGGGATGGAACTTTATCTATGTTTCAATTTCATTAGCATGATTGATAAATTATGAATATTTTCAAACAATTCAAACGATGAAGAGTTTGAAAAAAAGTGACAAAATTTTATCTTGTTTCCAATTTTAAAAATGTGATAATTTTAATAGGAACATATCAAAAAAGAAAGTGTGGCGCATAAAATAAAATAAGAATATTATTCGGTATAATTAATCTATATAGATAAGAAAATAATTTTTTTAGGATAAATTACTCTCTTTATCAGTTGGGATTATATTCCAACAAAATTGGGCCCGTATTTTTAAAACTTACCCGGTATAGCGCCGTTTTTACATAATTTGAAAGAAATTTTTCACTATTAAACTAATCTAATAATATTTCTGTTCTCTCTCTTTTCCTACACGCCTGAAAAGCTTTCTTTCCACATACCTCTTCATCCTTTACACGTCATCATCTTTCATCTTCATCTTCTATCCTCTCTAATTTTTAGATGTATCTCCCATCTTCTATCCTTTATATTTTTTAAATCTATCTTCCATCCCTATTTTTTCTCCTCTCTAATTTTCAAATCTAACTTCCCCTAATTTTTTAAAAAATTCTCTCAAACTTTCTGTCACGACCCAAAACCAATCTGTCGTGATGACGCCTATGAAAGATACTAAACAATTTAAATAAAGGAAAACCTCTTAAAAACATAATAGGAAATCATAACTCAACACATAAATTCTTCCCAAAATTAGGGTGTCACCGAGTACATGAACATCTACATAAAAACATAGGCTGGTACAGTGTCTGGAAAGTAAAACTGAAAAATAAACTGAAAGATAAGGGAGGAGAGTTAAGGTCTGTGGATGCCAAACAACTACCTCGATGATCTCCGAAGGTCCGGACTCTGCAAATCAACAACCACCGTGACCGGAAGCACCTGGATCTGCACACGAGGGGCATGGTTAGTGTGAGTACAACCAACTCAATAAGTAACAAATCTAACCTCTAGACTGAAAGTAGTGACAAATCCAATTATTACGGTCCACTTTCAACATTTAACAGTACAGAAAGTTACAGAAATTATGACAGGGTTATCTCAGAAATACATAGTCTACAAGGGAAGGTACAAGAATTTAGACATACGTTCAACAAGAATTTAGATGCTTTTATATTTTGCAACAAAACTTAACACATAACAGGGCAGATCCAGCCCGAATACAAATAAATTAGGGCAGATTCAGCCCATATGCAAATAAACCAGGGCAGATCCAACCCAAATATAAATAACTGCTAGTATTGCACCCACTGTTGATGTGCAGACTCCGGAGGGGCCGATCCAGCCCAAGCGTTATAATAAGCCAAATCTTGACATGAATCAATAAAGTTTGATGCAGCGTGCAACCCGATCCCATAAATATCTCTCACAACAAGCCCTCAGCCTCAGTCAATATTCTCTCCAGTCTCTCAGGCTCACCAAAATCATGATGTTCAGCCCCAAACAATGATGATATAATGTAACAAGTAAAGACAACAGAGACTGAGATATATTATGCAAGTAATAATTGTGACTGAGTTCAAATTTACAGATCAAGCAAATAACTCTATAGCAAAGAACGATCATTGTGGGTCCCAATAGTACCAACACATAGCCTAGGCAGGGTTTCTAACATGAATGACAGCTCAATAGCTCTAACACATGGTGAAAATACGGGTAATAGTAAGATTTATCAACTATTCGATTTCATGGAATCGACCAAGTCACAATTCTTATGGTACACGCCTACATGCCCGTCACCTAGTACATACGTCACCTCAACACCAATCATATAACACGAAACTCGTGATTTCATACCCTCAGAACCAAGTTTAGAAGTGTTACTTACCTCAAGTTGTGCAAATACCTACTCTGACAAGCCCTTGCCTCACGAAACGGCCTCCGAATGTGTAAAACTACTCAGAAATCTATAAGAAAATCTCAAACGTACAATAGTTAATCTTGTTCCAATATAAAATCATTTTTGACAAGGATTTTGAAAAAGGCCATATTTGTCCCTCTACTATCGAAAATAAGCTACATCTACCCTCCGTTTTAGTTTCTTAGTATAACTACCCCTACCGTCATACTTTTGGATCATATTTGCCCCACCCATTAAATGGCTTGGTCCCATCTTTAAAAAAAACAGGTGGCTGGCTCTGATTGGATAAAAAAACCCGCCCCATTTCTAATTAAAACCCACTCGACTTGTACTAATAACCCACCCATTCCAAGAGAAGAAAAAAGAAAATCGAACCTATAATCTCTCTCTCATGCTTTTGAATATTTCTTTTGAGCCCAATCATAAGCAATAACAACTATATAGTGACAGTAAGTAGGTGACCCAGAATTTTCATCAAGCGGGTTCAAATGCAAACAAATAAATATACAAAGACACAACAAATTATTTTTTTATATTAAAAAGGTGTAATTTTCTTTCCCTAAATTGTGTATATAAAGATTTCCTAGTCTAAAAAAGAGAAATAGAAACTTTCCTATGTCGTATGTATATAGGAAAAAGAGAGAGAGCTGCATATAGGGACAAAAGAGCGCCCATAAATGCAACTAACTGGTTTTGAACTTAAGTATTTTTAGAAAATTTGAACCCACTTTGCCAATGGGCTGGACAATGTCTTTGTGCTAAGCGGGTTCAACAAAATTATATAAGAGCATTTACTAGAAGAAAGATAAAATTTACCTTATATACACTGTTATTTTACGACGAAGCGGGTTCAGATGAACCCTCTTGACCTCACGTGGGTCCGCCCCCGGTGACAGTAATGTAGATTGTAACTCAAATGTGTTATCCTATAAGATGAGCAAAGTTGATGGTGGCTGCAACGTTTGTGGCACCTGGTTCAACTTTCCATTTTCTATTTCTTTCTTTGAAGTTTCATTTTCTTGAGATGACTGTAGTCTACAACCATGTTTTGGATATTTTCCACCATTGTAATTGAAATAATAATTATATTGGGAGATGACTGTAGTCTGCCCGGGCTTTCCGCACCTACGACAACTTAACCGCATCTTCAGTGTCGCAGAAGCGACGATCCTTTCGCTTTTACGACGAACCACTAGAACAAAGACCTCGCACCTGCGAAAAATGCTCCGCTTCTGTGCAACCGCAGGTGCGACCACCTTCCCGCACTTGTGTTGACCCTACGCTTCTACACTCAACCTCTCTGCATTTGCGACCACGCAGGTGCGGATAATCCTTCGCACTTGCGACCACAACCTTCCTCACTCCTGGCTGCATTTTCGCATCACAGCTCGCACCTGCGATCAAAGTTCCGCATGTGCGATTGCACAAGAAACTCCCAGCTTCAGCAATCTTTCAAACTCCAAATTCGATCCGTTAACCATCTGAACTCTAGCCGAGGCCCCCGGAACCTCAACCAATTATACCAACAAGTCCTAAAATACAATACGAACTTAGTCGAGCCTTCACATCACATCAAACAACGCTAAAATCACGAATCGCGCGTCGATTCAAACCTAATGAACTTTTAAACTTCTAACTTCTACATCTGATGCCGAAACCTATCAAATCACGTCCGATTGACCCCAAATTTTGCATACAAGTCACAAATGACGCAACGGACCTACTCAAACTCCCAGAACCCCAATCCAAGATCAGTAACCACAAAGTCCACTCTCAGTCAAACTTTCAAATTTCCAACTTTCGCCATTTCAAGCCTAATTTAATTACGGATCTCCAAATCACTATTCGGACACGCTCCTAAGTTCAAAATACCCAACGGAGCTAACTGAACCATCAAAACTCCTCCGGAGTCGTTTACATACAAGTCAATATCCGATCAACCTTTTCAACTTAAGCTTCCAACCTTGAGACTAAGTGTCTCAACTCACTTCGAAACCTCTCTGGACCCAAACCAACTACCCAAACAAATCACATATATAATAACTGTAAAGCATAAAATAAGCAGTAAATGGGGTAACGAAGCTACAAATCTCAAAAATGACCGGTCGGGTCGTTACACTTCCATAATACAAAAAGATGAAATTTTAGAGTAATATAAAATTAGTTGTTCATTTGAAAGGATTTGAGCCACAAAACAGTTAACCCATTAATGATTTAAGTAATATTCCCTACAACAAATTTGGTCTAAGGCCACAATAATTTTAGACAACGCTTAAAAAGTATTGCCAAAAATATCTAAGGGGACGCTTTTCAAGGGTGGCCTTTGAGGAGAACCTTTGGCAACGAAGTTTAGGCAACGCTTTAAAAGTGTGCTTTTACAATAAAAAGGCTACGTATAGTGTTACCAAATCATAAAATAATTAGCAACACTTATCCACGTGTAATACAACACTTACAAACCGTTGCCATTTTTTAATCCTAAAGCAACACTTATGAAGCGCGCTCTAAAGTTTTCCAATAAAATTTTGCTAGAAATTTCCACCATTAAATTTTCCCCCCCATTACTACTCACCCAACTTTGAAAGGGCAAGGAGTGTACCCCCTAAATTAATTTTGAATAGCCATCCCCTATTCCTCTTCCTCCGTTGAATCTCGATCCATCGACTCCTGCTGATGTTACTGCTCCTCCCACCACCATCTTTTTGCTGAAAATGATCAACTCACTAGCTCAATTATTTGCTCTATTGGTTGCTACGAACAGGTCAAAGGTATATTTCAAACCCTAACCATAAGTCTCCCATTGATTTTTTGGTAAGAATGAGCATTAATGCAGTATTTTTTATGGCTTGAGAGTCTTATATGTTAGTCCAATAGGTATATGGCTTTTTTTAAGCGTTAAACACAAATCTAATCTGTTTTATTTCTAAACTAAACCAACACGGGCAGTGACACCAGAATTTCTACATTTATGGAATTGATATGCTTGCTATTTAAGAATCTTGATATTGCTCGAACACACCAGAACAATTCTTTTGGCTAAATTTTAAAATATCTTTGTTTTCAAAAGCCCTAAATATTGAGTCTTTAGGATTCGAACAATCTCAAAGATGTATTGAAATACTTCTACGATGCTTTTGGAGATCTGAACTTCTAAGCTTTCCCTAATAAATAGTACGAGCTATGTTAGTGATTTAATTGGTCTAATATTGATTCTTGCTCTTAGTGTATAAGTTGGATGTTAGATTTTGGCTACTGATTTGAAGGTTCTTTAATCTTAATATTGGAAAGGTGCACTTTGATTTGTTAGATTTGGAAGTATTTGACGAATTGAAGAAGCTAGAGATTTGGGAGATGAAGCATGATTGGTGCTAATTTCAGTTGTATAAGCTCGATATTTTGCCCAGACTATAAATCTCTATTGTCTGTCCATATTCTGAAACGTTACCGAACTTCCAAATTTATTTTCATAACATAGGAATAAGATTATAGGATGATGGAGCACAGGAGAGCTACAGAATTCAGTTTTGTGTAATGTTTCTTTTGCCTTTTTATTGTGAAGAATGATCCTATTACATATCCTGTTTGGTGAGGAGAAAGAAAAGAAAAGAAAAAAGAGAAGGAAAAGTTGAAATTAGTTGGAAGATATAATACTCAGGTCCATTTTGGTTGATAAATCCTTCAGTTTAAAAGTCACAAGCTTGTCTTTGAATAATAATTTTATTTACAGAGAGAGTTGATTTTAGGATGATTTAGCTTTTTTAACTTCTCTGTTAGTTGTGAGTTTGACTGTTTATCCACGTTTTGATGATCAAGTATATTGTTCATTGATGTTCTGTCCAAGCTATTTTCTCTTTGTGTCTAGTTGTGTAATGTACCGGCAACCATTGTTGATATTGCTATATAAGGATATTCCACGCAACAGCCTGAAATTGTGCAATATAAGAATGCTGTCATTATTATTTGAAAGTAATGATTTCATCCATGACTCTAACTCTTATGTTGAACTTGAAATTATTGTAGGCAGGAGTTGATGATTGAGTGTAATCCACCAGCAGATTCAAACTTTCATCGTCGTTTGTGGTAAAGTAATATTTATCAATTGTTTGGGCATGAATCTCAATTAATGTCAATTCATATGTGAAATGTGCAGATTGTTGCTGTTGATTTTGTTTTTACTATGTACTAACTATTTAAGATCTTTCCTCCCTGAGTTCAACTAAACAGATAAATTTGTCTTGGTTTCGTTGACTTACTATTTTAATTTCTAATTGCTATTATTGAAAGTACACAAATATCAGTATCTACTTGCTGCATAATTAAGTTTGGATATCTTGAAAGGATTGTTTCCCGCTATTTTCAGCCAGGACCATCATCGCCTAGCTACTACCCGCAACTATCAACTTGAACTAAAATCACCATCATCAATCAAAACCACCGCCAACTAAATATTTTATTAATATAATATTATATAAAATAACGATAATTTTATATGTTCAAATATTAAAAAAAATCAATGGTCTTAATTTTTACCATTCAGATCATAATATACATTTTAATATTTAGATGTGTATTTATATTCAAACGTCTTAATCTTAATAAAAATAAATAAAACTTTAATCTCTCTACTTAATTTCCACTCAGATAAAGAAGTTGTCCTTATTTCACTGTGTAAAAGAAAATATGAACAAAATTTCAATTCATATATGAGTATTCAACTTATCACAATTTAAACTGAAGAAATATATTTGTATTCGGGTTTTGCTAAACTTATCATATAGTTGTATGATAAAATGAGATGAAAAAGTATACATTAGTAAATAATGGTTAAGTCTAAGGTTAATGTGCAAACGAATTTAATTGATTTATTAATTAGACTGATACAAATGCTAAGTACAAAAAAGTTATTGTCATCCAAATTGTAATGTGTCAAATCTCAATGACTCTGGCTATCTTTGCTAACTCTCGTTTAATAATGTGGTAAAAATAGTTTCTAAATAGATTTAAGTGATATACATTGTTAGTTTAAAGAATACTTTTTTCGCTATTCGAATAGTTTAGCCTACTATAAAAGATTAATTATTATTTTTATCCTATTATTAATTAATATTTAAGTAGAGATTTATTTTTAATTATTTTATAAGTGATTTAATTATATAAATAATTTTTTTTATGCTGTATATAAGCTTAAGTCCTTTCTAAAAGCATCACTATGTATATGGGGCCATAATTTAAAGTAAAGAAGCCATAATTTACAAACTATTCAGAAAATGAAAATTATTTTCTGCCAGTGGCGCCAGACTAGTCTTTCCCAGTAAACATGCAATGTTGAACTCCTCTGTCATGCGAAAAGCTTCTCTTCAATTGCCCCTTTACAAAACAACAAATAAACCGCAATTTCACAATTACTTACAAGATATTTCCAGATCCACAAATGAAGGAATCAGCTGCAGGTCAACAGAGAAGTAACAACAGCAATGGAAGAAGAAGCGCTGTCGAAAAGGAGAAGACGAAGATGAGAGAGCGTCAGAGAAGAGCTATTACGACTAAGATCTTCAACGGCCTCCGTAAACACGGCGGTTACCGCCTCTCCCCTCGTTCCGACATCAACCAAGTCCTCCGCCACCTGGCCTCTGAAGCTGGTTGGATTGTTGACCCTGATGGCACCACCTACCGCTCTTCCTCCTCCTCCACTGTCTGTGCAGTTTGCTTGCTTTTCCATTTTATTCCCATTTCACTTTTATCTAATTTTGGATTTAACTTATCCATAATTAAAGTTGATCTCATTTTTTACATCAGAATAACAATTCGTGTCCACATTGTGGTGTTGGAGGGAAATCCAATGCAGCTACGCCAACTAGCAGCACCGTAGGACACACAAGCGGCGGCGGAGGAGAATGTTCAACTACCGCGTCTCCGCTTCGCGCCACCGCAAACTGCGGAGATACGAAGACAACTTATAGTAGGACGCCGGCAACTAATCTCTTCGACTCTGGCTTTTCACTTTCCGGTGCCGTCTCTACTAGTGCTCTGCTGTCTTCTACCTCTTCTGATACTCTTTTCTCCATCTACATGTCCGGCGCATGTGGCGGTGCAGGTGTTGGAGGAATAAGCGGGGTCTACCACCCTTCCTCCGCCGCCTCAGCCACCGTGCGCCACCAAGAACAGCCGTCGTACTTGTTGCAGGAAGTCAGAGCTTCGAATCAGAATACTCCGGTGGGGTCACCTCTGTAAAGCACTTGACTGAGGCTTTGGCAATACGGCGTCGTACGCTTCACTGCTATTCATAAAGACTTGTCATAACTACTATCCATTTTACCTATTTTATCTTTAATTAGAAGTTTTATAATCAATTTAATATTGTAGCCACACAAAACTTTACCTTTTAAAACTATAAATTTCAATTTTTTTTTAAATTTCGTACCGATTCAAATTACCGCATCTAAATTAAGACGAGGAACTACTATATAACTTTGAAGTGGTTACCATTTTGTTGCTTAGCTTGTTAATTTTCTCATTTGTTTTACATAGGGGCGATGCAGTGTTAAGGTTATGGATTAAAAAATTTACTAAATATATGCACATGATAGATATTTAACACAATAAATCATATGGGTAACTACAGAATTTAGAATTCTGAATAGTAAAGTTGAAATCTTAGATCTGTCACTGGTTTTACAAATGGAAAAAGAGGAATTTACAATGCTATAGTCAGAAAATATCAATAAATAGCTAAAAATGTCTACCAACAACTTATATGTTATTCCACGTTTCAAATTGAAATTCTATTTCATTTTATCACAATCAGTTTTATTAGATTTTATTACTGCTTATTAGATTGATCCTAGATAGTATTCTTTTTGAAATATAAATAATTATCTCATTTAAAAATGCAATTATATTTGTTAATTTTGTTGTTTAGATCACTCTGCTTGATTATGGAGAAATAGAATAGGATGCAAGAGTTTTCAGGAAGTAATAGTCTCTTCTGAAACAAGAAGATCCAAGCGACTTGAATGGCCCACTTAATTAGACGTACGGGTAAATAGTGAGACTTAAAAAATGTCAATTTTGCAAAGTCAGCTTTATTTGTTGAGGTTTTCCACAAGGCTATTATCATGTTCATGTTCATGCTCTTTTTCATTTAACGGAGACTTGTGCTCATGTATCACTTGTCTTGAATTAAGAGAGTGATATGCAAAGGTCAAAGTTATCAGTTAGGTCCCAAATGTCCCATGCTCTTGGGAACTCGATTGAACCTTTTTTAGAGAAGGATGTAAATACATTACTCCCTCCCTCCCTTTTTTATTGTCAAAGTTACTAATAATACTTGACACAAAAGGCTTATCAGTTTAAAAAAATAAGATAAAATTAAATTATTTTTAAACGCGAATTTTCTAGATTTAGGTTGAACGAACCTAAGCTACATTCGCATTCCTCTTCCTGTTCTCTCTTTCTGTTTTTCGTGGGCACTAAGCAATCATCAACAACTCTGGGCAGGCTGCAGCACCATTTCCTCTCCGCACGGCCACTTTCTTCCCTCTTCATTGTGACCGTGGGAGATTTTTGATCTTAGAAATGGTAACCAGTGAGGCAAATCATAATTAAACAAGACAAAGAAGGGTATACGTGGGGCGGAACGAGGCAGGTTAAAGAGAAATTATTTGGGAATCTAAAGTGGTGATCCATTTTAAATGAACAATTACAGAATAATGATATTTTAAACTCGTCAAAATTAGCTAAAAGAAACTTAAACATCACAAGAAAGGTCTACGTACGATGAGCTCAAAATAGAAAAATATTACTACATGTTAAGTGAGAATGCATTAAAAACTTTTGTGGGGTAAAAGTTTCACCCGCTCTACCCCACTCCGTTTGCCAAAAATTGCGAACGTGGAAATTATAACTAAGAATTCTTCTTGCAGGAAAACTTAAAAAATCTCGAATTTAAAAATATATACACACAGAACTTAATACATCCTACAGAAAATTCGCATGAATTTGGCGAAATTCAATGCTAAAACCATTACCTACAAATTTACTTGGCAAAAATTATCCGCAGGTAATAGTTCAAAATATAAATATAAAAAAAAAAAACTGAAAAACACTTTAGAGTTCTCATAGGAAATTCTCTAAGTAAGTCTTCACAGTTCCCCTTAAATCTATTTGTCAAATATTTGACGGAGGTTAAAACTGCTTTTAAAAGACTATTTTAAACTAAACCCAAACATAAGAGACCATTTTTGTTATTTTCACGCATTTAGTTTTATGACACGGGTACACAGGTATTAATTCCGAGACACCTTGTTTCCCCACCCTGGTTCCAAAAAAACCCAATAATGAAAAACAAAAGAAGAAAGGAAGTTCCTGCAGAATGGATGGTGAGAGCCCCTCTGCAATCTGACAAAAGAAAGAAAGTAAAAATAGCCGGGGCTAGCCAGTTTTCGGATTGGTCATTCAAAAATAGCTAGCGTTTGCAAAGTCATTGAAAAATAGTCATTATTTTGCTGCAACACGGAAAGTTCCAGCATAATATAATGGAGATCGGTGCACCTGTGCATGAACTTCCAGCATATTATGCTGGAACTCCAATGTTACATCTCGTACTTGTCTACGTTGGATTTGTCATAAGATAATTGACATAAGTTCAATGACAAGACTATTTTTGAGGTTATAAGTGCTTATGATATATAACAAGTGATAAATAAAGTCGTGAAGGTAAGAGGGGAAACGAGTTGAAGAAAATGAGGTTGGTCGAAGTTTGACATTTGGAGATAAAATACGATTCAAGCTATAACACCCCGTATTTATGGACTAGTGATATACCACATGATCATGGTAGTAAAGTATATGACGTATACTAGTATTTAAGTGAAATGAAACTTAGAAATTATTATGTGGATAATTGGGTAATGAATGATTTTTGGTGGGAGATTAGCTCATTAATTATAAGCTTTGGATAAGTTTAAATAGGTCCCAACGTCGCAGCCAAGGAAAGCCCTATAAATGACTCTTAAGTCATAGAGCAAGATGGCACATTTAGGGAGTTTTGGTAAGCTAATTATTGGGATGGATAAGCATTAACATGGCAGCAAGTAAGGAATTCAATATTGACGAAACAAGTCTTGGAGCTAGATCGCAAGATTAGAGAAATCTTTGGCCAAGTCATCATACCAAGTATGGGTCTTGATCAAGACAAATGGTGACTCTTTGGTTTATGAGATTAGGTGGCATTTTAGGAAAATTTGTGGGCTGTCACATGGCATGAAATTGGCCAAGTGTGGCACCAATATGTACATGAGTCGTAGCACTTGGTGTGCCTTGTTTACACATGACAATGCAAGCTTTAAGCTTTCATGTTATTCTTTGGCAATTTAAGATATAAAAAGAAGGTTGAAAATTTTCCTTCTATTATTAGGGAGTCTCTTACTTTAGAAACATAGCAAAAACATACATCCATGATACTCCATATGTCCAGCAACATGAAATATGCCATGATCATAAGAAGTGCTTAGTTCTTGTTCAAAGATTTAAAGGAGCAAAAATTGTTCTTGGCAAGCTCAAGTAAAAGTGTTTGATAAATTCCTCAAGTAAGGTATGTTAAGGCTAATCCTTCCTTTTTTGGCATGATCCAAGTAACGATACGTAAACGTAATGCTATTCCATAAGTGGTTCTACTCTTAGAAGCTAAGGATGTCTATGTTATTCATTCATGTAAAGTGATATTCAAACATGCCTAAGTATGTTCCTAAGTCTCTATTGAGGTATTTGATAAAGATGTTAATGTTTATAATATAGTGATACATGCATCTTCATGCATTTACCACCGTGCTACGACCGGTCAGGCAGTCATGCATCTTCATTTACTACCGTGCTACGGCCGGTTGGACAGACATGCATCTTCATTAACCACCGTGCTACGACCGATCGCGTAGTCATGCATTTACCACCGGGCTACGGCCTGCTGGGCAGGTATGTATCATTACTTACCATCGATTGGGTAGTTATGCATTTACCATCAAGCTACCGCCGGTCGGGCAGTTACCACTGATCAGTTGGGCAGTCATCCATCGTACGATAAGGATAATAGTCTTAAAGAGAAGCATTATATATATATATAAGTATACTAAGTATGCATAAACGATGGCACTTCAGAGATTCAGGTTGATTCTTATATGTTTTTAATTAATGTTGACTTGTTGTTATATTTCAGTTCCGCCTTACATACTCGGTACATTATTCGTACTGACGTTCTTTTGTTGGGGATGTTGGGTTCATGCCTGCAGATATAGATAATCAGTTTGACAAGCCCTCATAGTAAACGAGGTTAGCATTCAGCGAAGGATCGGTAAGACTCCACCTCATTTGAAGTGCAGCCGAATCTATAAATCATTATGTCAGAGTTTTACTATAGACTTACGGGTATGCCGGTACCCTGTCCCATTTGATACCAAATACTCTTAGAGGCTTTGTAGACATAAAGGTTCATTTTGTACAGTATGTCAGAGGCCTTGACGGCCCATATGTATTCATGTTTTAAGAACGATGGTTCATTAATACAGCATTTGCCCACTTATAATTATACCTTACAAGTTGTGGTCATGTTGGCCTATGATAGTTATAAAAAAGAGTTACAGAGTGGTTCGCTCGGACCAGTACGGCACCGAGTGCCAGCCACGCATCCCCAGGTTTGGGCTGACATCCAACATGTGGAAAGTTCCATTAATATATTGGAGATTGGAGCACCTGTGTATGAACTTCCAACATATTATGCTGGACCGGTATATTATGCTGGAACTCCAGTATAATCTACTGGAGTTCCATCATAAGTATACTGGAGTTCCAGTATATTATGCTGGAACTCCAGTATAGTTCCAATATATTATACTGAAATTCCAGTATATTATGCTGGAATATTTTTCGGGTTTTAAATAGTATTTTCGCTCATATTTATCTTTACATAAAAAGTGACTAAATTACAATTATTTTTGAAACAATGGCTATTTTTGAATGACCACTTGTAAATTTGACTATTTTTAAATTTTTCCCAAGAAGAAAAGTCCTTTTACTATTTCCACATGTTTCATTGTTAACAATGAGGATCCACTAATAGATTGGTTCTGGACGACACAAATAATTAAGAAAAAACTACTCTTTATAGCTCCTCAAAATTTTAATAGCCTATGTATTTTTTCATTGACACGAAATGGCCCTTCGGCCCAAACATATTACATCTAGTAGCCCGAAATGTCTATTTTATATATTTTTTGTATAGTGACAATAGCCCGAATTGTCTATTTTGTATATTTTTTGTATAGTGACAATCTATTTTGTATATTTTTTGTATAGTGACAGTCTATTTAGTATATATTTTGTATAGTAACAGTCTATTTTGTATATATTTTGTATAGTGACAGTCTATTTTGTATATATTTTGTAATATATCAATATTCAAATCTATTTTCACATAAAGAAATACATAAATATCCATGTAAATATATACTAATGGTGAACCTGAAATTATGATTCTCATCAAAATCAACTACTAACATACATGTGAAAATTTATTTGGTGAAAAGCAAAAGATTTTCCCAGCAAAGAAAGTTAGCCCAGAAAAAAATGAGGCAATAACAGAGAGCTTGAGATTTTTATTCAAAGGGTAGTTGCTACACTCTGTTTAGCCAATGATTTTCCTTTTCCACTTTTAAAACAAAATCAACAACCCTTGAATTTCTGAAAATACGTACTACTATTATTACAGTCTTCAGCATCAATCAACAACAATAGCCAGAAGGAACTTGAGAATAGAGAGAGAATGAGTGACCTCTCACTAAAACAACAATCAGGGAACTAAAATCCAATTCCTCCAAAACCCCCTAATATAATCAACCTACAAACCCCTAATACACTATCCTACAAGGATAAACTGCTTCAAGATGAATTCTTCAATAACACCACACAAGTGGTGAAAAGGACCTCAACAATTCCAATGGACAAACAATTATCAGAATTGGAAGCCATTAAATCAGAGGAGTTGTCCCACAAAATTTAACAAGTAATCCTATCTAAGGATGACAGGAAATGTATGTACAAACCTCGAAAATATTCCGTCATCAAAAAACTCATGGGTAAGCATCTAGTGCATCACTATCTAAAAAAGAAAATTCAGGACTTGTGAAAGATAAATGAAAACTTTCCACTACTTGATCTCGAAGAAGATTACTATACGGTTAAGTTGGTTAAGGAGGAAAGCATGGCCAAGATACTACAAAATGGACCTTGGTTCATCAATGGTTATTTCCTTTCAGTACAAAAATGGGTGCCAATTTTGTAGCTAAAGAAGCACAACAAAGCTACACAACAGTATGGGTACGATTGCCACAACTTCCCACGGAATTTTACGATGGAATTATTCTAACCAAAATTGGGAATTGCATTGGCAAATTACTTAAAGTGAATGCATGTACATCAACCACACTATGAGGAAGATATGCAGGGCTTTGTGTGGAATTACCATTGGAGCAACCAGTGCAAAATTTCATAACGATTGGCCAGCATAAGCAACATATCCTATATGAAGGAGATGATATCCTATGCAAAGCCTGCGGAAGGTTGGGATATACATGCTAGAGCTGATCCTATTCCCCTCAACCAATCAAGCAAATGGAGATCAACCAACATTGGAGACACCATAACCCAGGAATGACACTGCCCAGGAGTGGCTGACAGTCTCTTTTTCTAAAAAAGGCAAACCTAAAGCGGCCAACCAGTTCAAAGATAAGGCTAGCCCATCCATAACTCCAATTATTAATGTTCACATGTATGATGCTTCGTCTGGTAAGTATCTTAATGTGCAACCTTTAAATTATGTCAACAAACAACTATTTGCTAACTCTTATGCAGTAGTAAATCAATTTCTAGTCGGCAACAATGATGACTAAGCCAAAATTGATAAAGATCAAAATACAAAACCATCATCTGGAGGTGAAAGTAGTTTTGCTAATCCACTAGAGGGCACGATGTTTTGGAAAATAATGAAAAAAAAGTTAATAAAACTTCAAAAATTTGCATGATAAAAAGACAATACACATTATAAGTGTCCAAAACGTGGCACAATCTACTAGCCTTGATGATTGCCTAAATCCCTTGCTTAATAAAATTGATTTGGAAGAAAATTCCACACAAACCAATTGGGCATACCAAGAGAACATCAAATATCCTATTAACAATAATTACCCTACTAATAAAGACACTCCTACTAATAACCAACATGCAAAATTCATCCCTTCCACCCAATCCTCAATTCAACACATGGAGGACGATAGGAGCCAAGTGGCGGAGGCCATATCCATGCAAGATTTGGATAAAACCCTCACGCAACCTCCCTCAAATCATATGCAAATAGATATAATCATTACAAACCTTTCTAATCCTTTAGACGACATCCCACATATAATACAATAACACCACCAAAATACCAAGAACTCTACTAACACTAAGAAGAAGGTACCGACTCATTCAATTGTATCATCTTTCTCGACATCAAACCATGAACAACCTCCCCCCCCCATCTCCTCATTTTCCCTCCAATCATGTGATTTATGCCCAACATCTAAGTCCACCTAACCATGTACCACAACCGTGGGTGGAACTAGGCATTCAAGGCCATGTAGTATCCTTCAACATGGAGATCAATGGACAGGAGTCCATATTGATAATCCAAAATACACACTATCTTGCTCAACTAATCTCGGAGGGAATGAGTCTTGCCATGAACAATTACATCAATCAAATGTGGATGAACAACATTCTACAATCACTTGAATCCTCGATGAACCAAAATTTAGTGAATACCATGCAACACATGTGGAACATTCCAAGCAACTCCAACCAACAAGTTCCACAAAATCTACCTCTAAATCTTCCTTTCTTTGCACCGGAGGATCTAATGCTACTGAATCCAATCTTCACTCAATGGACTGCGCAACACATGCAAAACCAACAACAAGATCCAATGGAAGACCTAGCTCAAGCACCAAACATGCAAAATCAGGAAGGGCTCCAGGAGGAAGGAGAGGAGTAAGACAACTTGCCACACTTGGGGGAACTGGCAGTAGCATTTTCAAGCCTAAGCGAGGTAAAAATACTCATATTCAAGGAGATGCTAGACAAAAAGTCTATCTTCAGTTGCCCAGTGATATTTTACAAGTGCTCACTGGACATACAACCTCCACAGGATCCTACAATTGGGAAAAATGTGGTGATACCAGTTCCCTCCCTCCGGAGGAATTACAACAACAACCCAATAAATAATCACGCCATGAATCAACCAAACAACTTTATAATTTGGAATGTTAGAGGAGCTAACAATGCCAACTTTAGGAGACACTTTAGAGAGCTTATGGACACCCACATGTCATGTCTAGTTGCTTTGTTGTAGACCAAAATGGAGAGTCATATATCTATCCTAGAAGAATTTAACTTCACTGAGTTGATTGGGGTTCCTGCAATTGGGCAAGCTGGTGGTTTAGTTATCCTATGGAATCATGACATGGTGACCATCAACAACTTCACTAGCAACGGTCAGACAATACATGCAATGATTGAGGTAAAACCTAAAAATCTCTCTTGGTTATTTAGTGCAATTTATGCTAGCAATGACATAACAGTTAGAAATATGTTATGGAATAATCTAAGAAATATATGTGATTACTATAAAGGACCTCGGTTGATTGGGGGTGACTTTAATGAAGTAGTGAACTTCGGGGATAAATTTGGTGGCAGAATCATTAACCAAAAACAAACTAAGTCACTAATAGACTGCCTAAATGATTGTAACCTAGTGGACTTAGGATTTAAGGGATGTAAATACACATGGTCCAACCATCGTAGAAGAAAAAATGGTCTAATCATGGAAAGATTAGATAGGGTCTACTCTAATGAAGAATGGTTACAAGCTTTTTCTAATGTCACCATAACTCACCTCCCCAAAATTTACTCGGACTATAACCCTATTCTCATCAACCTTAACAATAGAATTAACACTTGTTATGATAGGCTCTTTAGGAAAGAATCTGTTTGGTGTTCCCATTCGAATTTTCCTAGGATTGTGTCACATAATTGGGAAAATAAAGATTTAGTATGAGGTACGGAGTTTTTAAAAAATAATATTTTCGAATGGAAGAAAAATACCTTTGGCAATATTTTTGCTAAGAAAAGAAAATTTTTTAAAAGAATTGATGGAATACAAAATTCTCCTAACTATACAACTAGTCACTACCTTAGAGAACTAGAATTAATCCTCATTGATGACTATAACACCATACTAAAAATCGAAGAAGACTACTGAAAACTACGCTCTAGGGTTAATTGGTTAAATGATGGTGATACTAATACTAAATTTTTTCATATTAAAGACACCAATAGAAGACGGAGGAATACCATTGTCTTCTTCAAAGATAATTTTGAAATTTGGATTGAGGACCAAACCTCCCTAATGAACCATACAACAAATTACTTCTCAAGTATGTTTACAACCTCCCACGAAAAAACTGATTGGTTAACTATTAAAAAGGATAAGGCAAGCTTCTCTAAAATTAATCTTTCGAGCCTAGATAAACCCTTAAGAAATCATGAGATAACGAAAGTTGTTTTCTCTTTTAAACCTTACAAGGCCCCAGTCCCTGACGAGTTACACCCTTTCTTTTTCCAAAAAATTTAGCACATACTAGGAAGTAAGGTCATAAATCTGTGCCAAAACAATTCTGACACCAAAACAATGCCCCATGACATTAACAAAATCTATCTGTGCTTAATCCCAAAATTCAATAATGCTAATAACCTGAAAAAGTTTAGGCTTATTAGCTTGTGCAACACAATGTACTAGGTTATAACCAAAGTTATTGCCAATCGAATCAAGACCTACCTACAACACCTAATCAATATTCAGTAATCTTGCTTCCTAAAGGATAGGCGGGCTAGTGATAATGCTATTATTATCCAAGAGGTAATGAAAAAATTTAACTCCACCAAAGGAAGGGAAAGTTTAATCCTTAAGATTGATCTGAAAAAGGCATTTGACAAACTTGAATGGTCATATATCTACGTAACTCTAAAAAAATTAATTTCCCTCCTAATATATCTGCCCTAATTCTTAGCTGCATTACCACAAGTACCATCTCCATCCTGGTAAATGGTAACAAAACAAAAGAATTTTGTCCTACAAGGGGTATTAGACAAGGTGACCCTATGTCTCCTTACTTATTCATATTATGCATGGATATGCTTTCCAAAAATATTGATAATCAAGTAGATACAAGGAATTGAGATCCTACTAAACTAAATCCTAGGTGCCCCCTTTTATCACATTTATTCTTCGCTGATGACCTCACTCTAGTGGGTCAAGCCAATACAAAAACTATTAAAATAATTTGAAGAAGCATGGAGAGCTTTTATTGCCTCTCTGGATTAAATATCAATAAAGATAAATCCAAACTATTTATGTCAAAGAGCTGCAAAGACCCTACCAAAAACCTGGCTACAAGAATCTTTAATATTAAAATTAGTAATACTTTTGACACATACCTAGGTTTTCCCATTCTTAACAATAACCCTAAGCACAAGGATTATCAACCTTTAAATGACAAAATGTGTGCTAGATTAAACAATTGGAATGCTAGGTGGTTAAGTATGGCAGGCAGGTGTACCTTAGTAGCTTCTACTTTCAATACAATACCAAATCACCTGATGCAAATATCTCTTTTACTGACCAAAAAACTAAAGGAAATAGACAAAATACAAAGAGACTTCCTATGGGGAACTACGAGGGAAAAGAAAAGGCTTCACCTAATTAGGTGGAACATTGTTACTATTACAAAAACTCTAGGTGGCCTAGCTATTAAGAAAGCTAAGTCAAAAAACTTAGCCCTACTAATCAGCCTAGCCTGGAGAATTCTTAATAATCCATCCTATCTTTGGGCTAAAGTTCTTATTAGTATTTATGGGAAAAGTAGAAGAACAAATGGTTTTTCAAATACTTGGAACAGTCTCCTTAAGGGGTGGACTGTTTGTAATAAGGGCATTAGGTGGTCAATAAACTAACATTCAAATATGAATATCTGGAACACAAACTGGATCCCAAATATTACCAACCTTCGAAGTAATATTATAGGCCCTTTAACTCTTAATGAAGATTGTCTTAAAATTAAGGATATTTGTGATAAAGAGTCTTGGGACCTAAGGAAAATCTCCTTTGAGCTCCCCAAAAGTATTACCACTAACATCAATGCTTTCAACCCCAATAAGCTATTACACCTCCCAATAATCTCATATGGAGTATAAATCTTAGTGTGTGTTCTCCATTAATTCTTGCTACAAGCTAATTGATGAGCAAATATTTCCAAACCTTAATTTCAATTGGATCTGGGACCTCAAATGCCCTAACAAGATTAAATTTTTTTATATGGAAATGCTACCATAAACGTCTTCCTACTAAAGCTTACCTAGGCAAAATTGGTGTTAATATAGACCCTAACTGCCCAATATGCAAAGACACCAATGAGTCAATAATCCATATCTTCTAGGAATGTAGCATTGCTCAAACATTTTGTGGGCGTGCTACCAACCCCCAAATGCATACAACACACCGAGTTGACAATCTTAGGAATGAAAATCCCACTACGATCAATAAATACATCACATGGGATGATATATTCCCGTTCGCCCTATGGGCAATCTGGAAAAATAAAAACCACAACAACCAAAACAATACCACAAACCATATCAAATACTAAAAGAGTTATTATTAACCAAGTTGTTGAATACAACCTGTTAACGTCTAGGGCTACAACTAATAGCATAAAAATAAGTATTAATGTAAAGTGGCAGGCTCCTCCAAAAGGATGGTATAAGATCAACATTGATGGTGTCACGACCCCGGTTCGCCTCTGTGAACCATCGTGACGGCACCTAGTCTCTACGACTAGGTAAGCCTAAGATGCGGAAGATAGACCAAATTTGCGGAAGAAAACAATTTAAAATAGAAATAGAGTAATAAAATAGCGTTTAAAAGTGTCACTCGGCATACACAATATTAACTCTTAAACCAATACACTTTCCTAAAACCCGGAAACCTTTAAATCACAAGCTACGAAGATAATAAAAATGCTCTAACTCCGGAATGTCTACATCAACAGAAGAAAATAGAAGGGCTATCACTACAAGATAGAATGGAAGGGGACTCCTCGGTCTGCGGACGCAGCAGATATACATCGAAGTCTCTGGTACAGTCGCCTCGCCTCAAGGGTGATAGGACTGAGTCAAAGTACCTGGATCTGCATATGAAAAACATGCGCAGAAAGGGCATGAGTACACCACAACGGTACTCAGTAAGTGCCAAGCCTAACCTCGGTCGGGTAGTGACGAGGAAGATCAGGGCCCTACTAAGGTTAAATAAAATATAAAGTTCGACAGTATATAACAGAATAGTATAAATAAGTACATCAGTAAAAGTAACACAAGATATAAAGGGCAACAACAACTATTACAGAGGCAAGGTAAACACAGAAAGAAATACGGCTCAGCACCAAAATAACAATCGGGGATCTCTTAGGATACCGTCCTGTAGTCCCAAATATACATATCCAATGGATCTCCCGGGATCCCGTCCCGTAGTCCAACTCATAGTGCGCGAGGATCTACTGGGATCCCGTCCCGTAGTCCCAAATGTAAATACCCAGTACTGGGGGAATCTACCGGGTGCAGTCCCGTAGTTCCATATAACTGCACAGGGAGATCTACCGGAATCCCACATCCGTAGTCCCAAATAAACAAACAAGGGGAAGCTACCGGAATCCCACATCCGTAGTCCCAAATAAACAGACAATGGGGAGCTACCGGAATCCCACATCCATAGCCCCAAATGTAATTACACAACAGCATCAGGAAAACATTCAGAAATGTCAATTCCACATCAAGGCAAACAAGTAATTCTAGCCTAGCATGTTGCACGGAATTTAGGTAAAGCAGTTTGAGCAAATAAGGCAATTAAAACACTTAGACATGCGTTCTTAAACTAACAATAGGCTTTAAATGCATGTAATATAAATAGGAAAAGAAACATACTAGTAATTACTTAATGAAAACTGGATTTTCAACAAGTACGCACTCACCACCTCACGTAAAAGGCATTTCCATTAGCAGTAATACCAAATCCTAAGGGGAAGGTCCCCCACACAAGGTTAGGCAAGCCACTTACCTCGAATCGGCTCAAATCAATCTGAAACCACACTCTTGCCACAAGTACTCAACTCTAAATGGCCCAAATCTATCCAATTCAATTGCATAATGTAAATAACACTTTAAGTAACTGATTCTACAAAGAAATTCTAATCTAATACGCGAAATTAGGTAAAATGACCAAAGCGCCCCTCGGGCCCACGTCTCGGAATCATGTAAAATTTACATTTCCAGAATCCTCACACTCTCACGAGTTCAACCATACCAAAATTACCAAAATTGGACCTTAAATGGTCTCTCAAATAATTACTCAAAGGACTCTAATTAGTCAAGCCCTAACCCACAAATTACCACTGATTTTCCTTAATTTTTAATGCTTAAATTGATAAAAATCATTCCAATAACAAGTTTAGGGACCAAAGTCCTTACCTTAATGAATTCCTCTGAAAATCCCCCTTGAAAAGTGCTCCCCAAGCTTCTTCCCGTTTGAAAAGAGGTGAAAAATGGCTAAATTTCGTGAATGTAAGAATTTATATCTTTCTGCCCAGTTATTCCGCTTCTGCGGCCCTGGGACCACATCTGCGGTCCCGCTTCTACAAGGACATGGTCGCATCTATGACTTTTCACTTAATGCCCAGCTTCCACACCTGCGGTTAACTCTTCGCAGATGTGGGACCGCAGAAGCGGTCCCAGCTGGCTTCTCCCTTTTCCGCTTTTGCGATCTCTCCGCCGCTTCTACGGCTCCGCACCTATGGAAACCAAACGTAGGTGCAATTATGACAGATACCAGCAGCTGAAGTTGCAACTCCAAACTCTAAATCCTTCCGTCAACCATCCGAAATCATCCCGAGGCCCCCCGGGACCTCAACAAAAGGCACCAACAGGTCTAATACCACTGTCCAAACTTATACCAATCCTTAAAACACCTAAAACAACATCAAAACGACGAATCAACCACGGATTCAAGCCTAAAAATTCCAAAACTTTAAAGATACGCTTTCGATCAAAAAGTCTATCAAGCCTCGTCCGAATGACCTGACATTTTGCACACACGTTACATTCCACACTACGGAGCTACTCCAACTTCCGGAATTCCATTCCGACCCTCGGATTAAAATCTCACTATCGGACCGGAAATTTCAAAATTCGACCTTTTGGCATTTCAAGCCTAAATTAGTTACGGCCCTCCAAAACACAATCCGAACACGCTCCTAACCCCGAAATCACCCCACGGAGCTAACGAAACCATCAGAATTCTATTTTGAGGCCGTCTTCAAACTGTTCCGACTATGGACAACTTTCCAACACTTAAGCTCTTATTTAGGGACTAAGTGTCCCAAAACTCTCCGAAACTCAAAACCGAACATCCCGGCAAATCAAAATAGCAGAAATAAACACGGGGAAAGAAGTTGATAGGGGATCGGGGCATAAATTCTTAAGACGACCGGACGAGTCGTCACATCCTCCTACACTTAAACATTCGTTCGTCCTCGAACGAGCATAGAGACTTACCTAAAGTAGTGAAAAGATGAGGGTAACGGCTGTAAGCACGTGATTTTTGCCCAATATGAGAATTACTCCCAAAAAATTCAAAAATAAAGTAATTTTTCTTGGTGTGCAATTTTGTGATATTTTGAATAATTATTAGTATTTATTTGTGCATGTTTATTTGCTAAATTAATAAAAAATACAAAAATATATCGCATTTTGCATATAGGATTTAATTCTACAATTGTTAGTAATTAAATTTGTTTTACAAAAATTAAAAATTACAAAAATAGGCATCTTTTGCATTTTTAGCATTTAATGCCCAAATATACAATTTTATGCTTAATTATTACTTAATTGTGCGTTAATTGTTATTTGGAGTTAATTTGCACTTTTATAACTTAATTTAGTTCTTAATAATAGTTTAAGTATTTTTATAATTTAGTTTTAGAGAAATAAAAGAAGAAAAGAGAGCGAAAATATAAAGAAAGTCGGAATTGGGCCTCGTCTTCGATTTCAAGCCATAGGCCTAAAAATGGCTCAATCTTCCCTACGACCCAGTCCATTTCGAACTGGGTCAACCCAGTCCATAACCCAAAAGACCCAAACCCCTTGTCTTACATTTTTACAACACAAAACAAAACAGAATTTTGAAGAAAAAACAGAATTTTCATAGAGAATTTCTAAGGGTAGAATTTTTCAGAAGGAAGATTCTAAGAAAGAAAAAGAAAGGCAGAGAGAATTTTTAAGAGAGAATTTTAACAAGAATTTGGAGAGAGAATTTTTTAAAGAAGAATACAAATAGAGAGAAAAAAAACGGACAGAGAATAGAAGAAAAAAAATTCCGAAAAATATTTAAGCTTTCAAAATAAAAATAAAAGCTAAAAAATCTACTGCTTTCTTTCTTTGTTTGAAATTAGTATTAATGGTTGTAGTTTCATTTAAAGCTTAAAAGCTTTTGTTTTTGGGATTATTACTCCACCGGTCTGTTACTGGGTTGTTACTGTTGCTGGGCAGTTGTTGCTATTGTACTGTTATTATTGCTGCTGATTCTCATCATCATTTTCTTTTGCTTCCAATATCAGGTACATATCTGAAAATTCATGTCATGAAAATCTTCAACATGGCAAGTAAATGAAGTTTGATTATAAGGATGTTTTCTACTCATTTAAATTTTATTAGTTTAAGTTTCAGTTTTGTTTTAGTTGGTTAATATAGTATTAAATCAATTGGTAGATTAGTTCTCTTTCTTAATAACAAATGGCTTAGTTATTTTAGGAACGCGATCAATTCATTTCTGTTAATATATGAAATAATGTCAATGATTTTTTACAAAATATAGAGTTAGTGTTTGCAAATATTCGCATAGGCAGAATATAAGAATTGGTTTATTTATCTCAAACTCAATCTTCGTAATAAAAAATCAACTAAATAATTATAACTTTGGACTAAAACAAATACATGAGAAGGACATGGGATTTATAAACAAATCGTGGCATCTTATGTAAAAGATATATAGAAGAAGAATTCGCCTTAAATGAAACAATGAAGATTCTGCGGAAACTATTAATTTGTTTATCATTTTAAGTTCTTTCCCAATTTTATACACCATTCGATTTATGGACATCCAAATGTTGTATCCACAAAAAATGTTAGTTTTAGATACATATTGTCTGTTTTCTTCTTCACGCCATTAATTCTTTAAAATTTGAGATATATGATTCATATGTGTAAAATAAGGCTCGCGGTCAACACGTAATAACAATTTGTAGAGAACCTTATCAAGAATATTTTTGTGATTAGGGATGCGTTCGCGTAACCTGATTATATTTCTAAAAGCAATTCGGATTATGCGTTCGCGCAACTTCGAACGAACATTTAATAAAAAGGGAGCTCTTCGGAGAATATCAATATTAATTTCATATAACTCGAGATGTGCGGTTCAATATTTAATTATACAAGAGCGACGAACGTTCTTAATTTTATTTTCAGCACAATTTCGAACTTAAGTCTTTTTTTTATATAATAAAAAATTTCGAAAAAAAATAAATAATAATTATTATATTGTGTATACGTACGCGTGACACGATTTTCACGTTAAAAAATATTAATATATAAAACGAATACACGTACGCGTGATTCGATTCGAAGAAGGGTCTTTAATTATAAACAATTTAAATAGAAGCGGTAACAATAAAATCATGCAATAAAAATCTATTTAATAAATCAAAATAATCAAGCCAAATATAACAGTTGAGCGACCGTGCTAGAACCACGGAACTCGGGAATGCCTAACACCTTCTCCCGGGTTAACAGAATTCCTTATCCGGATTTCTGGTTCGCAGAATAATAAACAGAGTCATATTCTCCTCGATTCAGGGATTAAAATTGGTGACTTGGGACGCCTTAAAATTCCCAGGTGGCGACTCTGAAACAAACAAACAAATCCCGTTTCGACTGTCCTTTAATTGGAGAAAACTCCCTACGCACCCTCGCGGGGCGGTAAAAAGGAGGTGCGACAACGGCTGCACATATTTTGCTCTGTCTCCCAGGTCGCCTCCTCAACCGGATGACCTTGCCACTGAACCTTCACGGATGCAATGTTCTTTGACCTTGGCTTTCTAACCTGCCTGTCCAATATTGCCACTGGCTCCTCAACATAGGATAGATCCTTGTCCAACTGGACTGAGCTGAAATCTAACACGTGCGACGGATCACCATGATACCTCCGGAGCATCGAAACATGAAATACCGGATAAACTCCTGCCAAGCTGGGAGGTAAGGCAAGCTCATAAGCAACCTCCCCAACATGCCTCAATATCTCAAAAGTTCCAATAAACCTCGGACTCAACTTTCCTTTCTTCCCAAATCTCATAACGCCCTTCATAGGCAAAACCTGAAGCAGAACCCGCTCCCCAACCATATAGGAAACGTCACAAACCTTCCGTCCGCGTAACTCTTCTGTCGGGACTGGGCTGTACGGAGTCCATCCTGAATCACCTTAACCATCTCCAAGCATCCTGAACTAAGCCTGTGCCCAACAATCTAGCCTCACCCGGCTCAAACCAACCCACCGGGGATCTATACCGCCTACCATATAAAGCCTCATACGGTGCCATCTGAATACTGGACTAATAGCTGAATTGGGCAAAATCACTTTTTGACCGAGAGGTATTGAGTGGGTAACGTAAAGTTGAGAGCTATAATACACCCCAATCAACAAAATAAGTATTAACGTATTTAACCCATTAGGCGAACACCTAGGTTAAGGTCACATCCATAGGCCTATTTAGAAAAACACCAAAAACAGTCATTCGCTTCTAGTTTCTTTTCTTAGCTTATAATTACTAGAGTAAAATTAGAATTAGAAATCAAAACCTTTTGTGGAAGTACAATTTAGTTATTCCATTCGCTTTCGTCAAGTGTATACTCCTAACACCCCTAGTAACTCCTTGTGGAAATCGACCCCGACTCTTGTTAGGTACTATTCTTCCAAGATTGTTTTCACTCACTATTGAGTGCGGATTGAATGTGGATCGACCTGCGGAACCGCAGATGCGGTTAAGTGAGTCACACGTGTGGAATGACTAGTAAGGAATTGGGCCTAATCTAGGATAACTTGGCTAGCAAGGAATTGGGCGGAACCGAAGATGCGGTTAAGTGATTCTTTTGAGCTCGTCACTACTTTTAGCTCAAAGTTAGTTCTGTTACTTATTGAGTACATGTGGTCGGTTGTAGTCATACTACACTCTGCACTTCGTGTGTAGATTCAGGTATATCTTGACGTGGTGATTGCTAGATTCATGCTAGTACCTGCTTGAAGACTTCAAGGTAGTTGCTATGACGTCTGCATACCTTTACTCTCTTTTCCTTTATTTTCTTCAGTATTGTTCTATCACTCAAACAGTTGCACTAAGGATTTACTTTACGTTTTGATACTGAGTAGTGCTCATGTACTTATTGTCACCACATTTTGGGGACGATTGTTGTAGTCTTACTATTGTTTTATTCAGATAATTATGATATTCTACTGTTAAGTTTAATAAACCATGTTTATCCGAGCTTAGTTATATTGTGAACTGTTGGCTAGCCTAGCATGTAGCGATAGGCGCTGTCGCGGTTGCTGTGTGAGTTGCGTCGTGACAGGAGTTATACTAGTATTTTTTTCAAAAGCACTTTTAAGAAAATTGCTCTTGAAAAGAAAGTGTATTTTTCTGCTTCGTAAAACTGCTTTTGCTTGTACTTAAAAAGCATTTTTTCTTATTTTAAAAGCTTGAGAAACAACCCAACTTTAAAAAAAACAATTTTGACACAAAAAAAAAAGGTTGGCCAAAAAAGACTATAAATTGAGATTGGGCAACTTATAGGTTATGAATTATTTTGGCTTAAAAGTCCGTGCTTTTTAGCACTTTAATGTTTATCAACCACCAAAACAAGCCAACAAGTAAAGTAACTTTTAAACCAATTAGAACAATCAATAATCCGTAAATAACCCTTGTACTACTACGTGGTGCATAAATTTCTTGTTTTGACCCCAAATTCATACAGCCATACCCAACCTTTTGTTCTATGGCTTGAAAGTTCCAAATCAACATCCTTTTCCCTACTGGGAACAGAAATACAGTTATGGAATCCAAATCTGTTTTCTGGAGGGAAAAGGTCTGAAGCAAACACCTTCAATTTCATGATAGTGCCAAATTAGTTACTATTAGAATTGAAAAAAGACGGAGACAATATGGACGTTAACAAACCAATTTGGAGACTGACAGGTGAAAATCTTAGTCGGCGACTTAACCGGCAGGTAGGGTTTAGCACGCCGGAAATCGATGACGATTCTGCTATGGAGGAGAAACAGCGTCCAATACACATTCTAAAGAAGAAGCTCTCTCCTTATTTAGAAGATTTATTCAAAAAGAAGTAAGATTTCCCCCCCATTTCTTCTTGTTTCAAATTCTGAGCGAGAATTGTTTTTTTTTAAAAATAAAATAATTGTGTTGTATTCCCAAAATTATGTGCTCGTCTGTCCAGTTTGTGTTGGGTGTTTATTCCTTTGAACAACTATTTGCTAAAACCTTTGAGCTCTTTGTGGGTCTTCTTATTGCTTACTAATAATTGATTGCTTTTTGTTGTCCATCTTTTGGTGCTAATATCAGTTGTAAAATTGTAATTTAAAATCCTGATTCATCAGTCATTTTGAGTTCATATATGTTTCGTGACTGGATGACTAATCAAACCACTTAAATTTACTTGTCTCGAAGCATGATTCCTTTTCCCCTGTCAAATCTCAAGTTTATACATTGCTTAGGAGCTTGGCGAGAGAAAAAGCACTAAGGACATTGGTTGCGGAATTTGAGAGTAATGTTCGTTATGAATTTGCTGAGAATAATTTTGTCACTTTGGTACATCGATGCCAAAATTGTTTGAAACGGGGTTCTGCATCGGAGATTGATTTAGCATTACAACTTATAGGATTAGTAGTACTCACTCTTGGTGCGGGTGATGATGCACATGAGATTTATGAAGAATCATTGGTGTTTCTTCCTCAACTCCTCAACTGCAAATTATCTCTCTCTGTCAAGGTTATGGAGTGTTTGTCTATTGTCACTCTTGTTGCTGCAAGAGATTTTGTAGACACAGAAAGATCAATGGAAATTATATGGCAATTCATGAATCAGGAATCAAAATTCAAAGTAAGTTTCTTGGGCTAAAATTCAACATCCATCCCCTCCATTAGCTAGTCCAAAGGAAGTTACTTCTTTCTTTTCAAAAGTTATCTTCATATGGTACTAGTTGGAGGAACATTCGGCAAACATTATATAACCGTATGTGTTTTGCTTGTCCATTTCTATGCCAATGCATCATTAACTATGAAATAACATGTATGGAATCTTCCTTCCTTGATTGAAGATATGTATCCTTGACTAATCAAGTTTAAGCACATATTCTTGCATTAACTATATGAGTATTCACCCAAGCCAGCTGCTTTTTCGGGGGTGTGCTGGGGCTGAGGCGGTTGTTTCTTCTCATCTTTCTGAGTTGTTTTATTAGAGATATATATTGAAGCAGAGATTGTAAAATCTCTTAAAAATATAGTATAGTAATTTAAGATGTTTAATTAAGAAAACATCTTAGGGGTCGTTTGGTATGAGGTATAAGAAGGTATAAGGGTGGTATAAAAATTTAATACCACCTTAATACTCTGTTTGGTTAGCAAACCAGGTATAAGTTATCCCGGTGTTAATTTTAACACTGGGATAACTTATACCTTATAGAAGGTGGGGTAATTAGTACCGGTATAACTTATACCTTCTTCTTAGAAATTATGCAATTGTCATTCTTAATACAACATACCAAACAATGAATAAACAACAATCCCAGCATAACTAATCCCAGCATAACTTATCCTAATATAACTTATACCGGCATAACTTATACCGGTATAAATCGTATTCCAACCAAACGATCCCTTATAGTGTTGCATAACCTTTCTTTAGCATTTGACCTAAAAGAAAAATATGTTGGAAACTAAATACTTAAAGAAAATGAAAGGCAGAATTGTTCGGGACCCCCCTAAACTTGGCAACTTTTATTTAGTTTCCCCTTAAACTTCATGTGATCTTTAATATCCCCTGAACTTGAAAATTTGATAGTCTTGACCCTTCTAGATGCTGATGTGGCAAAGAGTGTGAATAGACTCTCTTTTAGGCGCGTTGGAGGGAAGAAAAATAAAAAAACCAGCTTCCAAGTGGGGCATTTTACAAATATTAGTTGCCACATAATCAAATATAATGATTTATTTGTTCCAATTGTATTTCTCGTTGTTTCTTCTTAATATACATTACATATTTTATCCCAATTGTATTTATTTTTAGATACAATGAATATATGTTTCAACGATGTATTTCTTATCTTTGTTTCCGGTCCAAATCTACAAATGTTAGTTGAAACTCCATTTATTTTAGCCAAATAAAAAAAGATTTAGCCAAAGTAATGAAGCTCAAATGGTGTTTTTTCTACAAAAAGAAAAAATATTGTATATTTTATTTTTATTTTCATGCAATGACTATTTATTTAAACTTTGCATTTTTCTTTTTTGAGTCGAATTCGCAAATTTTTGATTGGAATTTTACTACTTTTCAGCTAAAATATTTATTTAGCCAATATATGGAGTTCCAACAACATATTTTTTTAGATGCAATAACAATTTATTTTAATTGTGTATTCCTTCTTTTTCTAACCAAATATTTAAAAGTAACTTGATTAAAATATTATTATTTTTAGCCAAATAAAAAATTATAATCAAAATAACGTTGTTTCAAGTTTTGTTTTCTTTTTACGGAAAAAATGATTTAAATAGATGGTGGACTCAACAAGATAAAAATATATATTTTATTACAAAAAAATGCCACATGGACAAAAATATCCATGTGGCAGTGCGTGTGTCACACTCCCATGAATTGTCGGCGTCCAGGGGGTCGAGGCTATGAAATTGCCAAGTTCAGAGGTATTAAAGACCACGTGAAGTTTAAGGAGGAACTAAACAAAAGTTGCCAAGTTCAGGGGAGTCCCGAACTACTCTGCCAAAATGAAAATATAAGTAATTCGATATGAAGTAGCTTATGGAACCTCTGAATGAGAACTAGCTTTGGACTATGTTAAAGTACGCATCAGAGCATCACCATTTGCATTCTTTTTATTACTTATAGTTGTTCAAAGGAGGAAGAAATTTTAATTCGATTCATCACTGCGAATCCTTAAGCTAGTGAGAGTGCTAAGGGAAAAATAAATACGTGGATTAGCAGTAAGCAATGTTGTTTCAGTACTAATTCCTTTCCCAGAGTATGGTTCTTTATGTAGTAGACTTTGTAAACCTATATATTTTAAGTCGTTTTGATGATGAATGTTCTACTTTAATGAATTTTGCTATAGTTTGCCAAATTTATGTGAGGGTTTTTTAAAAGCTGTACATTTTGAAATTTCAGGGGACCAAACACCCGTCATCCAGGACTGCTGCAGCAATATCAGCTTGGGCTTTCCTTCTTTCAAACATTAATAGATGGAGTATTGATCACAAAAAGTGGAAAGGGTATACCACGAAAATTATTTAGTGTAGTTAGTAGAATTTCCGATTGCTAGTATTCCTCTTAGTGTTTTAGGTATTTTTCTGATATGATATATTTCACTTTGCTAAAAGTGGTGAAGCTGATGCCTTCATTCATTGGCACAGATTGATCCCTTTTCTTCTAAAAAAGCTCGAGGAAAATGATGAACATGTTAATGCTGCTAGCATTGAAGCACTTGCTATAATTTTTGAAAATGGCAGTCTTGAGAAATTTTCAAATCAAGCAGAAGAATATGAAAATACAAAGAACATGAAAGATGACATAATGAAGCATGTGAAGAGAGCATGCAATGGCACCAAACAAGATGCTTCAAAAATTCTCGAGGTATAACATATATCTTTTGTGGTAATAAATATCCATATTGTATTCTGTCTTCCAAAAGGCCCAACACTTCGATTGCAGGATGATTACAATAAGACGACCTCCCTCACCTTATGCGGAACAAGACTTACCTTTAGTACCTGGTCACAATTGAAACAGGTTTCTTAGCCCTAACATCTTTGTTTCCTAACATATGTTACCGATTGCTATTCTTTTGGCTTACCTTTTCCTCTTAAAATTGGACTTCAATTACAGATAAGTTACATAAGAAGATTTTTAGGTTATGGTTTTACAAAACACATGATGGTGAGTTTCGACATTTTTGTCTTCATCTCCTTGAACACTAATTACATTTGTAATGCAGCTGATTATTTGCTTGATAACAGGAAAACGAAAACCTCCGCAACATATTTAACTTTGTACCGGCGACGAAAACTAGTGGCGTAGAACTGTATAAACCTAAATTTGAAAAGGTGAGCTTTTGTGAGTTCTCCTTGTGTTTTGTGTTAAAATCACCCGTGATGTTCCTTTCCGTTCCGATAGAATCTAGAGTGCAACTGATTTTCCATTTATCTACTTGATATTGGCTGGCACTCCTAAGATTATTTTTATTCCATTCACTTCCTCCTGCTTTTAGTCATTTTGTTGCCTTTTCTTTTCGTGCTCCTACTTAAACTCTTTAAGCAGTAATAACATCTTGCTTTATATTGCCCTTTTAAGGTGGTTGTTCGGGTATTCTTACCCGATGTAAGAAGAGAAACTTGCTCAAAGGTATGCAGTTACATGATTAAGTAATCTTTATTTGAACATTTATTTTGCTGTTGTTTCATGACATAGGTTTTGATTTTAACAATGTAATTTCTGAAGCTATTCGTGTAATATTGAGTCGTCACTAAGATCTACATGTGTTTTCCTTTTCCTTGCAGAGGATGAATATGTCCCCTAGTTCTCTAGTGAGCAAGGGAAGGACTAAGTTGATGAACAAGTATAGGAGTCTTACAGAGGTGTGTTTGTTGGTATTCAGTTTGTATGCTTTATTATACTCATATGCCACTTCGATTGGCTCATTTTGCGCTTTATCATGTTTATATTGAGCAGGACACTAAGGCCGGGCATTACATTGCTGATGAAGATCTTGATTGAAATATTGTTTCAATTGGTGTAAATTCTTTGCCATGTTATTGAATTATAAAATTTTCAGGCATCATTTATTTATATCTTCACTGAAAGTGATTCCTTTTCTTCTTACTGTTTTATGATTTCTATACATGATCTTTCTTATTCAAGAGATGTTTAAATATATTCATTATCCAAAGCGGAACACAAAAGATAGAGAGGTAGAAGAAAAAGAAAAAAGAGGATGGAAAATAATTAAAGATATTGATTCCTAATTCCTAAAGTAATCATTTATACTTTGTAGTAAATATATAGAACATGAACAGAACTATTTATGGAATTTCAAGACATTCCGTTTCATCTCACATACATCTTACTCCAAATCCTACTTACCATTACTCTATCAACATAGTTTAACAAGTGTCCTCACCGCATAATCAAGTCACATTTTTTTGTTCTATTATAGTATTTTATAATTGCAATTAGTATGTTTGCGTACAAGATTTGAATATATCTCAAGCTAACAATTTACAAAAATAAAAATAAAAATAAAATGTATTAGAAGTTCCCTATATTTTCTATTGGCATAAAAATCTAATAGGGCCGAAAAGAGTCTTAGAAAGCATATGACCTAAGGTATAACATTCTAACATGTCGAAAACATATTCCCAATTAATTGATATCGCCTATATAGATCTTTTTGTTCTATTGTGTCCTATCTTACGCTAAGTCTGCATGAATTTAATGAAATTGTTGGTCTTTTGAGACAACTTCCTTCCATGTGATTTTGGGTCTACCCCATTCCCTTATAACACCTTCACTCACTATGATTTTAGGTGCAAGAACTTTATGAAGCAATAATATAGTTATCACACGTGACCTGAGTTTCAATGAGACTACTCCTTTGCCTTGTGTCAAATTAACTGATATATGATCTGCTTGTATTGGTGATTGAAATCAATGCTTATTGGTAATGCATTTCTTTCATATCTTTCATTGTTTGTGACTTGTGGTAGTTCAATTGAAGGCCTCTATCCTGCTTCAAACCTTTCCCAATTAGAAGTTTGCAGCTTGATGTTGACACCTCTTGAAAACCTTAACCTTCAGTATCAAATTTGAGAAGGCTCCAGAATCTACATTTCGGTAGGATTTGTTAGGTTGACAGATTTCAGATTCCATGATTCTATTTATCGTGGTTTTGGGAAAACCAGTATGGCATCACAAGTCCGAGTTTCACCTCTGGTTACGTGAACTGAATTTCATGCAGCAAGGAAATGACCAATTCCTGATGTTGTCCAAGTTCTTAGCTCTTTAATTGAAGTTCAATAACAACTGTCTCTCTAAAAAACTTTTGCGGACCAATCCCAGAAATGATATTGCTGTTGGAAGCTGCAGCCTGCAGTACATACTACATAGAGTTCTCAGACAATGAGCTGTTTGGCCATGTTACTGTGACTATATATGTTATTATCTCTGAAATAAAACTTCATTGACATAAGAAAAAAGAGAAATATTCGAACTTGAACATTTTGTTTTCGAATGTAATCAATGAAAAAAGGAATGTAAGTAGGTAAGGGGGTGGATGTAGCCAAGTGGATCAAGGCAGTGCAAGGATTCAATTCCTTGCATAATTCATAAATATCATAATAAATGATTGGCTATGAGTGATAGGGTTGATGCTTGGGAACAATGTCAAAGGTCTTCTTTTAATAACTCATGGGTATGATGCACGAAGAGTTGGTAAGAAAATGGCTTTATCATTTGTCTGACCATATTACTGTGACTATATATGGTTTAGAAACGCTGGCCAGCTGACTGAGAGATGAAAGAAATTCTTCTTGCCTACTGCATCTCACCTATATTTGCAGGTGTTCAGCTGGACCAAGTGGCATTGGTTCATGTGATTTACATAGTGATGTGCATCTTACAACAATGGAATAGACCTCTCTTGTGAGGTGAAACTGGCTTCTTACAAGGGTTCTACATGCATCGTTCACATAATGGTCTTTCTGGTAAGCTTCCAGGTACCACTGGCAAAACAATTAGCGTTTGTACGAGGAACTTTCTCTAATACTTGCTTCATTGGATACTCTGTTATCTCAACCGTTGTTATACCAATTAGAGCGGGAGGGCGCCAATGGGGAAACATTTGACACATTGTATGAAGCTGAGTTAGTGCATGTGGATAAGAAGTTTCTATATGAATTTTGACCACGATTAAAGAGGTTATTTGAGTTAAAATAGATTGGCAATGAGATTGAAGATCTCAAAGAGAGACATTACTTTCCATGGTATTAAGATGATTGGCTCTGAAATTGGTTTATGGGAAGTGTTAGTGTCTTGTACTTCATGAAGTTGTCATGGAGAGAAGGTATTGGAAGGTTAGTGATGGATTTTCTTTATGTTTTTTAATTTCAAGCGGAAAATGTAGGATGCTAATATTCCTTAACATAAATCCCTCCTCTTTACTTCTTGTTGGATGTTTTAATTTTTTAACATCACCCACACTGTCCAACCACACAAGGCAGTTTTGATGAGACTAAAGATATGATGGAACTAATATTTGCATACTGAACAAAGTACAATAAGAAACAGATAAATGAAATTAATACCTGTGGATTTGGAGAAAATATTAGGCCTTTCTTTTTCATTGTAGTTTCAGGAAATATGGTGGATTGGGGGTTGACAATTTGTGAAACGTTTGAACTATCTTTTTTTGTAATTAAGTTACTTTGTTGTGCACTTGAAAGACTATTGTGATAACTTTTCATTTCTCTTCAGGCTGAACCATGTGCTGAAGCGTAAACCAACAAATGCTTCCCTACTGCATTGAAGATAAGACCTGTGGTTTCTGTCCAACTTCAAATCAGTTTAATGTGAGAATACTCTTTCAAAGTCCCTACTTTTTCAGAAATGCAATTCTTTCAGGCATCTCATTCTCATAAACCGGCTGCACCTACACCTACTTCTCTTTTCTAATGAAGTCACTTCAATTGTCCAGCTATAAGATTGTTTGATATTTTCTAGTAGACTACCTCCTCAATCACTTCATTATGTTCTCTAAAACGGACATTTACCTCTTTCTCCTTGACAGTACCTTGTCAGCTAAGCAATCTTATTCCCCTACCTCCTCAATCACTTCTTTTTATCATTGTTTTAGAGAACCCATATAGCCTTCAGAAATGAAGAACCAGGTGGTCTGGCACCTTAGCATGAACTTTGGCCCCTGAGTGATTTGGCCAAAGTTCATGCAGTGCATCAAATGACCTGTTCCTGATATTCTCCAATATCACTGAGTGATAATGTCAAAGTTATGTAACAGCAACCTCTCAAAATTCCTTCCATCTTTTGTTGTTCATCCTATTGATCTCCATACAAACAATTCACTTTGAAGTCTCCCTCCATATTAGAGCTGCATTTATCTTTGTGGCAACCAATGCTAAATCTAACAATAACAATCTCTGGTGAACTACCTTATTCAGATCTAGAATGTTGAAGCTATAGATCTTTTCAGGTGGCATTCCATGTTAGATAAGAGAACTTTCCATAACCAGATACGTATTGGTCCTTTTCCTAGATTCATCACATTTCAAAATCTAGAGCTTCTGAAATTGGTGCGTAATAGATATGCAGGGAATCTACCGCAGTTTGAGGACAAAATGCAGAGCCTATTTTTTTTATTGGTCTTGCGTCAAAAATCTTTTTTGGACCAATCCCAGAAACGATACTGCAGTTAGAAGATGTAGCCTGAAGTGCATAGATTTTTTAATGAACTTTTTGGCCATATCGCTGTGATTCGTTTGAAAACACTGGCTAGCAGACTGTATGATGGGATTCTTCTTGCCTATGAATCTCATTTTCACTTATATTTGCAGGTATTCAGCTGGACCTAAGTGAAATAGGTTCATGTATATGTGTGAGAATTTTTCAGCGTGGCAGAGTTGATGACACCCTTGTAGAAGGGTGTCTACGCCAGTGCCAATGGGGAGACATTTTGATAAAATGTACTATGAAGAGTTGGTGCATGTTAACAACTTTCTATATGCGTTTTGACCATGATGAAATAGCTTATATATGCTGTTGATGGATTTGTTTTTGTATATTTGAAGCTGAAAATGTAAGATGTTAATAATCTTTAACATAAACGAACACTATTTTATCTGGTATTTGGGCTGGTAGGATGTAACATGTACTCATAGAACAGTTGAGTAGCACAAAATTTAATTTCTAACATCCCCCACACCGTTGCACGTTACTCAGCAGTTTGTTAGCGTACGGCGTATTCGTTCAATGTAGGAAGACGTACTACTGAGATACTATAAGAGAAGTATTTCTAAGTTCAATTCCATTACTTTTAGATTTTGATGGGTTGCAAATTAAGTTGGGACGAAGGCTTTGAGAAGAACAACTCAAAATTACTTTGCTTCAGTCCCATATGACTTCATTAGTGGAATCCAAAAGGAAAGAGATTGTTTACCTCCCGCAAATCATTTCTGTGGTAAAAGAAAAAAAAATATTTTGAAGGAAATGTAAGAACTGAAATCATTTTGGTAACTTGACTATAAAGTATCCTGGTAGGAATGCTTTTAGCTAGTTTACTCTCTGAAAAATGCATTCCGAAGGAAACACACGTGAATTTTTAACATCATACCATTACCACGTGGATAATTCAAAACATATTTTCTAGGATATATGTTGAATCATAAAGTGTTGTTAATTTCCTGAAAATCCTACTTCTCCAGGACTACCAATATGAGAGTGTGGATGGTTCATTCCATTTGGTGCAAAATCCAAACGCACCATAGAAATGCCAAGAGTGTTAAGAATCCCGGAACTTGAGCAATATTTACTGCAGTCAAACGGAATCCAAGTGCATTTGACGTGTTGCCTGCTACTGAGATAGATAGAAGTCATCTGCTTGCAAGCCATGCCATTGAGGACAAGCAGCTAGCAGTACAAAGTTATTCATGGGCACTAAAAGGCAATCACCTTTTTAATTAAGTTGAGTTTATATTGTATTAAAGTGTAATAATGTTAAACTATAATGATGGTGTAAAGTATTGTTTACTCTAAATACAGGTTAAATTCACTATTTTAACAGAAAAAGCAAGTACAAGGAAGAATATAGGAAACCATACCTGAGGAGTCGGCTACACAAAAATCTTGGAGTGGACTATGACCAGATGCTAAAGCAACTTAATTAACAGATGAACAGAAGCCCTAATACCAGAACGTAAATTTGTTTTACTTAGAGAGAATTAATGAATTGCTTATAGCTAGGAACAAAATTTTAGAGTTGCAGATGATAAAGGCTTTCACTTAAGACTGCATTTATAGTGGTCGAAAAACAGAAAGTTTATTTATGGCCACTCGGGCCAAACTTATAACCTCCTAGTCCAAAATTACAATATACGTTTTATAGCCCGAAAGTAATTCTAGTGGCTAACCTAAAAGTAATTATAAGAGGCTCAGATCTGCAAAGTCAGATTATGGAAAAGAGGCGACCACGCCATGGCTGCAAAATCACTGATTGCATGCAAAAGAAAAATCCTTTGAATCGCCGGCCGTCCGGTGATTTGCCATGCCAAGATACGGGTCAAATAGTCTCTATGCCCGATCCAGTTAGCTCAGAATCCGGATAAAATATAATCACTGTCTCAATTGTTATATACCAAAAAAGAGGAACTAAAATCACAGAGACAGAGAAAGAGAGATCTGGCTATTTTTTTTTTTTTAAGATAAAAGGTACTTATATTAATAATAACTAGGGTACGTGACCCGTTGGACTGTCGTTATTACACATGCCTCGATGGGCTATAGTTATGCCTTCCAAGGCATTGTCATTACCTAATACAACCATATTACAACACATAGCAGTTGAACATTTTCTTACATAGACAAAACCATCCTGATCTTTGTGATAGGCATCTATTATAAATTCAGGTGGCAAAACAAAGGTACATAACTTATTATAGCTAGTTTGCATAAGAGCTGCTTTTGCCAAAAGATGTGCTACCATGTTCCCCTCGCGAAAGCTATGCTTCATTGTGATCTCCCCTTATAGCAGTGCCTTCTCCATTAACCACTTGCATTCATAGATTAAATCATTGTAAGTTGGATAATCATCGTGAAGAAAATGTATGATCTCTGTGGCATCCGTCTCTACTTCAACGGGGAAGATTTTTTCCTTGATAATTAGTTGAAGTACATGTCGTAATGCTTGTAATTCCGCTTGGATTAGCGTTATTGCATGGATTTTTTTGAAATAGCCCATTCTCCATTGGCCATTGTTATTATGTATGGATCCACTAATTCCCCCTTGTAGACAGTTGCTCCTAAAGGCACCATCTGTGACGATCTGGCCGGTCGTCTTAAGAATTTACGTCCCGATCCCCTATCAACTGCTTTTCCCGTGTTTATTTCTGCTATTTTGATTTGCCGAGATGTTCGGTTTTGAGTTTCGGAGAGTTTTGGACACTTAGTCCCTAAATGAGAGCTAAGTGTTGGAAAATTGATCGTAGTCGGAACAGTTTGAAGATGGCCTCAGAATGGAAATTCGATGGTTTCATTAGCTCCGTGGGGTGATTTCGGAGTTAAGAGCGTATTCGGATTGTATTTTGGAGGTCGGTAGCTAATTTAGGGTTGAAATGCCGAAAGGTCGAATTTTGAAATTTCCGGTCCGATAGTGAGATTTTGATCCGAGGGTCGGAATGGAATTACGGAAGTTGGAGTAGCTTCGTAGTATGGAATGTGATGTGTGTGCAAAATTTCAGGTTATTAGGACGAGGCTTGATTGACTTTTTGATCGAGAGCGTATCTTCAGAGTTTTGGAATTTTTAGGCTTGAATCCGTGGTTGATTTGTCGTTTTGATGTTGTTTTAGGTATTTTAAGGATTGGTATAAGTTTGGACAGTGGTATTAGACTTATTGGTGCCTTTGGTTGAGGTCCCGGAGGCCTCAGGATGATTTTGGATGGTTGACGGAAGGATTTGGAGTTGCAACTTCAGCTGCTGGTATCTGTCATAACCGCACCTGCGGTTGGGTTCCATAGGTACGGAGGCGCAGAAGCGGCGGAGAGATCGCAAAAGCGGAAAAGGGAGAAGCCAGCAGGGATCGCAGAAGCGGGAGCTTCACCGTAGAAGCTGCCCCGTATCTGCGAAGAGTTAAACCACAGGTGCGGAAGCTGGGCAGTCCCAAGGCCGCATAAGCGGAATAACTGGGCAGAAAGATATAAATTCTTGCCTTCAAGAAATTTAGCCATTTTTCACCTCTTTTCAAACGGGAAAAAGCTTGGAGAGCACTTTTCAAGAGAGATTTTCAAAGAAATTCATTGGGGTAAGGCCTTTGGTCCCTAAACTCGTTATTGGAATGATTTTTATCAATTTAAGTATGATAAATTAAGGAAAATCAGTGGTAATTTGTGGGTTAGGGCTTAACTAATTAGAGGCCTTTGAATGATGATTTGAGAGACCATTTGAGGTCCGATTTTGGTACTTTTAGTACAATTGAACTCGTGAGAGTGTGAGGATTTTGGAAATATAAATTTTACCTGATTCCGAGATGTGGGCTCGAGGGGTATTTTGGTCATTTTACCTAATTTCGCGTATTCTCTTAGAATTTCTTTGTAAAATCAGTTACTTGAAGTGTTATTTATATTATGCAATTGAATTGGATAGATTTGGGTTATTTGGAGTCGAGTACTCGTGGCAAGAGCGTGGTTTCAGATTGATTTGAGCCGGTTCGAGGTAAGTGGCTTGCCCAACTTTGTGTGGGGGACCTTCCTCCTTAGGATTTGGTATTACTGTTAATTAAAATGCCTTGTACGTGAGGAGATAAGTGCGTACTTGTTAAAAATCCAGTTTTCATTAAGTAATTACTAGTATATTTCTTTTCATGTTTATATTACCTGCATTTAAAGCCTATTGTTATCTTAGGAAAACATGTCTAAGTGTTTTAATTGCCTTATTTGCTCAAACTGCTTTACCTGAATTTCGTGCATCATGCTAGGCTAGAACTACTTGTTTGCCTTGATATGGAATTGACATTTCTGAATGTTTTCCTGATGCTGCTGTGTAATTACATTTGTGACTACAAATGTGGGATTCCGGTAGCTCCCCCTTGTCTGTTTATTTGGGACTACGGATGTGGGATTCCGGTAGCTCCCCTTTGTCAGTTTATTTGGGACTACGGATGTGAGATTCCGGTAGATCCCCCTGCACGGTTATATGGAATTACGGGACTGCACCCGGTAGATTCCCCCAGTACTAGGTATTTACATTTGGGACTACGGGACGAGATCCCGATAGATCCTCGCGCACTATGAGTTGGACTACGGGACGGGATCCCGGTAGATCCATTGGATATGTATATTTGGGATTACAGGACGGTATCATGGGAGATCCCCAATTGTTATTTTAGTACTGAGCCATATTTCTTTCCGTGTTTACCTTGCCTCTGTAATAGTTGTTTTTCCCTTTATATCTTGTGTTACTTTTACTATTGTACTTGTTTATACTGTTCTGTTCTACGCTGTCGAACTTTATATTTTATTTAACCTTAATAGGGTCATGACCTTCCTCATCACTACCCGGCCGAGGTTAGGCTTGGCACTTACTGAGTACCGTTGTGGTGTACTCATGCCCTTTCTGCGCATGTTTTTCATGTGCAGATCCAGGTACTTTGACTTAGTCCTATTACCCTTGAGGCGGAGGCGATCTTCAAAGACTTCGAGGTATATCTGCCGTGTCCGCAGACCGAGGAGTCCCCTTCCATTCTATCTTGTAGTGATAGCCCTTCTATTTTCTTCTGTTGATGTAGACATTCCGGAGTTAGAGCATTTTTATTATATTCGTAGCTTGTGATTTATGGGTTTTCAGGTTTTGGGAAAGTGTATTGGTTTTAAGAGTTAATATTGTGTATGCCGAGTGACATTTTTAAATGCTGTTTTATTACTCTATTTCTGTTTTAAATTGTTTTCTTCCGCAAATTTGGTCTATCTTCTACATCTTAGGCTTACCTAGTCGTAGAGACTAGGTGCCATCACGATGGTTCACGGAGGGTGAACCAGGGTCGTGACAAGTTGGTATCAGAGCTCTAGGTTCATAGGAGTTATGAATCACAAGCCGATTTATTAGAGTCTCGCTGATCGGTATGGAGACGTCTGTACTTATCTACGAGAGGCTATGTAACCGTTAGGAAAATTTCCACTTCATTTGATTTCCTTGTCGTGCGAGATTTGATGTCGCAATTCTAAACTTCTGTCTTCTATTCTCTCATAGATAGTGAGGACATGCGTTACCCGAGATGATCAGGCACCCGCGCCCCTACTATAGCCGTCAGCCGGGGTAGAAGCCGAGGACGCGCACGTGGTGCAGCTAGAGCACCTGCGCGAGTTGCCATCGAGGTACCACCAGCAAATCCAGCCGGAGCCCAGACACCTAATACGCCTACTGCTACTATTACTCCAGCACTTCAGGAGACTCTGGCATAGTTTATGAACATGTACACCACTTTGGCTCAGGCAGGTTTGCTTCCCCTTGCTGCAACTACGTCTCAGGCCGGGGGAGGAGCACAGCTCCCGCCGCCTGCACTCCTGAGCAGCGAGTGCATGTTGAGCAGGTCCCTAAGATTATTACTGTACAACCTGCAGTCCGAGATCAGCCTGAGGACAGGGCAGCGGCTTCCGAGGATGAGCAGCTGAGGCTTGAGAGGTTCAAGAAGTACAAGCCTCTTGAATTCAGCGGTCTAGCATTGGATGATGCTCTGGGATTTCTAGATGAGTGTTACCGTATTCTCCGTACCATGGGTATATCTGGATCGAGCGGGGTTTCCTTCACTACTTTCCAGCTTCAAGGAGCCGCATATGAGTGGTGGCGCACCTATGAGTTAGACAGTCCGGATGAGGATGCTTCACTGACTTGGACTTTAGTTTTCAGATCTGATCCTGAGAGAGTATGTTCCTCAGAGCCTCAGGGACGCATGACACACAGAGTTTGAGCATTTGCGTCATGGTGCTATGACTGTCTCAGAGTATGCTGTCTGTTACACTAGTTTGGCTAGGCATGCACCAGCCTTGGTTTCTACTATTCGCGAGAGGGTTCGCCAGTTTATTGAGGGCCTTATTCCCAGCATCAGGTCTAGCATGGCTCGTGAGTTGGAGATGGATATTTCTTATCAGCAGGTGGTGAGCATTGCTAGGAGGAATGAGGGTATGCATGCTAGGGAGAGAGAGAGAGAGAGAGAGTAGAGAGGGAGGCCAAGAGGTATCAAGAGTCGGGCCATTATTCTGGTGCCCATGCCCCAGCTGCAGTTCATCATGGCAGGGGTTATATGAGTCGCCCTGTTCATTCCAGCTCCTCTGAGGCCTCAGGAGCCTTATTATGCACCTCCGGTATCTAGCGTGCCTCCAGCGTGGGTGCTTTCAGAGGTTAGTCTAGCAGACCTAGCTCGAGCCAGCCACAACCACCACGTCCTCCCAGAGCTTGTTTTGAGTGTGGTGACACACGCCATATGGTGAGGGATTGCCCCAGACTTGGGAGGGGTGCACCTCTATAGACTTCTCAGCCACAGCGTGCCCCGCAGAGTTCTCAGGCTATGATTACAACTCCAGTTGCTACCCCACCTGCTCAGCTAGCTAGAGGTGGAGGTCGGGGAGGTAAAGGTCGCCCTAGAGGGGGAGGCCAGGCCCGATACTATGCTCTTCCTTCCCGTACCGAGGCTATTGCCTCCAATTCCATCATCACAAGTATTATACTGGTTTGTCACAGAGATTCATCGATTCTATTCGATCCAGGCTCCACTTACTCTTATGTATCTTCTTATTTTGCTCCACATTTGGGTGTACCTCGGGATTCTTTGAGTTCTCCTATTTATGTTTCTACTCCTGTAGGAGATTCTCTTGTTGTGGACCGTATTTATCAGTCGTGTTTAGTTGCTCTTAGTAGTTTTGAGACCAGAGCCAATTTATTGTTACTCAGTATGGTTGATTTTGATATTATCTTGGGCATGGACTGGTTGTCGCCCCATTATGCTATTCTTGATTGTCACGCCAAAACCGTGACGCTGGCTATGCCAGGTGTACCGCGTGTTGAGTGGAGGGGTACTGGGTTTCTCAAGTCCAAATAGGTATCCAACAAAATAGTTGATATGAGCTCAAGTCGGGTTCTCACTATCTCTAGTTTGAACCCTTTAATTAGGCTAATTAAATCCTCAATTCGCCCAATTCCTTGCTAGCCAAGTTATCCTAGATTAGGTCCATCTTTCTTAAGTAGAGACCAAGTCAAAAAGGCATAAATCAATGTTTGCAACCATTAATTCTAAAATTGAAGCATAAACTAAGTTAAATAATTATTACTCAAACATAAACAAGCATTAAATTAAGTACCCATAAGGTTTACACACTAGGGCTGGGTCACAACACTAGTAAGAATCTAGCTACTCATAATGGGAATTGAAGAAAATAAAGAATAAATGCTAATTAAACTTATAACCTAAGATTAAAATAATAAAATATAATGTTTAAACACTAAAATAATCACAAACTTCGTAAAATGGCAAAATGTAACGGCTACAATAGCTCAAACTTTGAAAACTTGACCTAAAATATGAAACTCGTCTATTTATAGTGGCCTAAAATTCGCTAACAAAAATGCCCCTCGGGAGGTTCTGCGGTCGTACAATTCCACGTGCAGTCCGCAGATTTCTTCAGTTGGAAGGATCTTGGATTCTGTAGCCGCACAATTTTGGATTGCGGCTGCGAAGCATATTCTGTGGCTAGCACAATTCTTGTACGGTCCGCACTTCAACAAGGCTTCAGGTCTTGGTCTTTTGCACACTCCTTGAACTTTGAATCATTTGTCAGTGCAGACCTTGTTCTGCGGCCACACATTGGCCAAATTCCTGTTGGACTGATTCACTTGATTTGCGACTGTTGATATCCAAATTTTCCCTCATATATTTTTAAATACACATAAATACTTTCAAAATATTGTACATACATTTACAAATATGCACAAGTATTTTTATATTTTTTTCTATAATTTTTAAAGGCCCTAAATCAATTTATTTATGTATTTTTAATTATATAAAAATTCAATAATTACCCATATTACTTTACAATGATTTAGTCATCTAAATTCATCATTTATGCTCATATGAGTGTTCAAATATTCTTAATTGCATTTTTACAATTACATTTGCATTTTTAAGACTATAATTGCATATTTTGCAAAATAGCCCCTACATATGCATAACTACATTATCTATACAACAAATAGCGTTTTTATATTTTTATCATGTTAAGTAAATATTTTAAATTGTCTTCATGCATAAAAATCATTTTTATCATTTAATTAGTTATTTTTATAAACTATTTTATTAATTAATTAGGAAGAGCCCCTAATTTATACCCAAAATGGGACCCCCCCCCCATCCAATTTAATTAAACTCAAGCCCAATTCAAATCAACCTTAGCCCAATTAAATCCAACCTGCCCCAACCCAAAACCAATTGTGACCGTTGATCTCTAAGATCAACGGTCCATATCACCCCTTACCATTTTTAATCCAAACGACCCCCTAACCCTATTTATTTTTTACCACCCGCCGCCTTTGTATCCCCCTTCTTCTCCGGTTCTCTCTGAAACTAACCCTAACCCTAGCGTCGTCGTCTAAATTTTTCCGAAACCCTTCGATTATTACCCGTTCCATGGGATTCCCTGGTGATTTGAGGCCCCTACCAGCCTCTTACCTCTTTTGGTTGTTCAATTTTGTGGTTTCATGAAGGGATCTCGAAGAGATCCAACCTAGATTTTGTTCGAAACCGTTTAAGAATCCACATATGGCCATCTCCGTTTATGAGTACTATTATCTTGTGTTTATGGCTCGAATCTCTGGTTCCAAACTAGATTTTCTTTTATCTCTGTCACTTTTTCAAAACCCTCATCTCTTACACTTTGAACCTGTTCAGATCCTTGTAGATCTGAAATGTTTTTAAGTTTATACAGAAGTTTTCTTTAAAATGTTCATGTTCTTCTTATGATCGACTAATTTTAATGTTCCTCCAAGTTAGGGTTTTGATTCTTTATTATTTGATGTAGATTTGAAGTGGTTTCGAGTTTTTATAGAATTTTTCTTTAAAGGTTTTTTACTTTCCTTACTGTTAATTGATCTTAATGTTTCTCTAAAACTAGGGCTCCACTTCTTCTTGTTTCTGCAAAACTTTTCTAATAAGTGTTTGAATCTGATTATCTTTACTAGTTATACCGACTCTTTCATGCCTATGTTCTAGCCCTTTGTTTGTTCATTTGTCTCACTGTCTGCTTCAATTTTTCCGATTATTGTTTATCTCTGTCAATCAAAATAGATTGATTGATTTCACTTAGGGTTCGAATTATATTTTCCCTGTTAAAATTAGTACCTCCCCGTGATTTTACCTATTTTCCTCATTTATAACTTTTAATTGGTATTACTTGCCTTATTTAGATTAATTAGTCTAATCTATCGGTCTTTAGACTTATTGCTTGCCTTATTTAACTTCAATCATGCCTGCTGACTAATTTCGTATGAGATTCTCCCTAATTTAAGTAATATTTTTTGGATTCTGTCTTATTAATTGATTAGGTTTAGCCCTAACTGACTGGTTAATTGATTTGCATGCTTTATTTATGTGCCGTTAATTTTCCTTGCCTTATTTGTTTATTCTGCTCAATGCTATATAAGCTTCACCCCTTTTCTTTAACACACACACGAACATAGTTCAAAATACACACACAGACATAGAAAAGTACACAAAGTCCTTGCTCTCTTCCTCTATCACAATCTTCTACTCTTTGTTGTTACATTGCCTAGCCGGCTGGAAGCCAAGGCTAGACTTTTGGACCCTGTTTGTCTCACTCTTCTATTCCAAATTCTTAACTGGTATGCCTCCACTTTACTATCATTCAAACCTCTGTATGATTTAACTTGTGTACTTCTTGTTCTCAGCATGTCTACTTTCATGTTATTAAATCAGTATGTTCTTTGCTATCAGCCTGCATATTTTAACTAAACCTATGTGCTTCATGCTAATACGCTTAATCAGCATGCCTACTTACATATGATCAGACCAAGAAGGTTTCTATTTCTAGCATGTCAGCATGTTTGCTTCTATTAACTAGACCTATGTGTTTTCCTGCTTTCAACATGTCTACATATCTGCCTCTATGCCATTAGACCTATGTCTACTTGCCATGTTCTAAATGTTCATCCTTAACAAACTTCTAATTAAGTCATGATCTCTATGCCCTCAACTCTGCTTGCTTTTCTGTGTGATTGTCTAATCCTAGCATGCTGTCCTATGATTAATACATGCATGTATGTTAACCTAGTAATAGCTAAGGGATCAAGACCATGAGAAATCTTGTTAAACTAATTGATCCTATTTATTGTTGATTGATGGGGTTCAGGGTTAAACTCCTTCTATTAAATCTGGACAATATGGGCTTTTGCTTTGTGATATGTTTCTGCTGAGACCCTTTGTTTCAGAATGCTTCTAACTATTTTTTTTACTCCTGAACTATTCCACTCTCAAACTGTTGTACTTCTAGATTGTTTTACTTCTAGATTGTCTACTTCTGAACTGTTTTCTTAAAACTATTTCTAAACTTTCAAGCACTTCCTTCCACTCCTACTCTTAGAATATCTAGGACCTTGCCCCTCCAGTGTGAGCACTGCTTAGGAGCCCATGAGACTCCTCTGAACTCTGACACACTGGGGCTGGCCCTTCCACACTACCCAAAGACTGTTTCTCTTTAAAGAGAGTTTGGGTGTGAGCATTGCCCGGGGTCCCTTAGGCCCTTGGGAACTTTGACGCACCAGGATACTCTCTTGGTTACTATGAGTTGTTGGGGTACTACATATTTGGTTGAAGGCCTGGTTTTCCAGGTTTACTGTTTGGGCATGTTCAGGCTCCCTATAGTTTTAGCAGTTTCGCTTCTGTAATTCATTATTTATGTTTGGTTTGTAATAATAATCTCTTGTAAAATAGATATTAGGGATATTAGTAAAACTGGGAGGGGTTCTTCTATATATTTTGTTGGTAAAAGGTAGATACCATGCATATAGGGTTTAAAATCAGTCATGTATTCTAGATATCATGCCTATAGGTTGTTGCGATGTTTGTTTGCTTATGTGCATTCAGATATTGTGCCCATGAATTTGAAATCAGTCCTACATGGTACCATGCCTATAGGGTTTACAATCAATCCTGCATTCTAAATTCCATGCCTATAGGTTATTGCGATTTTCATTTATTTAGACACCATACCTGTAAGCTCAAAACCAATCTCTGCATAAAAATAAGGTTTTGAAATTAATTTCTGCATTTAGATACCATGTCTATAAGGTTTTAAAACCAATTTCTGCATTTAGATACCATGTCTATAAGTTTAAATCAGTTTCTACACTTAGACAACATGCCTATAGGACCTAATGAACCAAACTGCCTGCTTAAAATTGTTTACTACGGTTCTAATTAACAGTTATATATCATGTTCATAGGACACCTCAGAGCCACGCCTAGGCAAGTCTGTAAGATAATTAAAACCTTGCAAATCGTAAAGTTGTGCTTTGTTTAATCATTTTGAATTGCCCAGATTCAGCAAGACCCCTAAAATCAGTAGGCAAACTGATTAGGTCTCTATTGCCTCGCTTTAACACAATGCTGCATATATTCTGTTTGTCATGCCCACCTAGATATCCTGCTCTAGGATCTTTTGAAATATCTGAAATCTTGTTGTTTGAGACGTGCTATTGTTTGCTTGTGTGAGGAGGTAAAAGTGAGTTTTTAACTGTCCCTTTATGTGAATGTCCTATTTGTTTTACTTGTCGCTTAAATTTTCTCCTTTTAAGCACTTTAGGAGAGTCTATAACTACATTAATTAGAGATCCTAAACACCTCCAGGGCCATAAGGAAAGGACGGGTAATGCACGCATAGATTACATTTAATTAAAATCGCTTATATAACCACTAAATGGAGGGTAATTGGGTAGTAAAAGATATGCTGACATGTAATGCTATGTGTAGCACCCCAACTTGGGGACGATTACCAAGCATTGTACAGAAGTGATCCTATAGGCTAAAAAACTTAGGACCCCTTTACTCCTTGTTTTAAAATGTGATATCCATTGTCTAAATTGCTTTACTTGTTTATAATACTAATTCACCCAATTCGAGTTTGGCCGGGACCTACCATTGTGAACCTCGAGGGGTGCCTAACACCTTCCCCTCAAGGTTATTTCGAGCCCTTACCCAATCTCTGGTAATGCAAATCGGTTTTATGAGTTATTTGTTTTAGGTGCCCTAACGCACCTTAAATCCATTAGGTGGAGACTCTTCAAGTTCCACCAAATTCCCAAAAGAAAATGAGTTATTCCCAATGAATGCAGAAACTCGGACTCTACAAGGAAAAAAGGGGGCGCGACAGCGGCTGCATATGGAATTTTGCGGTCCGTTCTTTCTTCTGCAGACCGCGCTTCTTTAGTTTTATGCCCTTTCTTGCCTTGTGATTCTGAACACTCCTTTTTGAGTCGGATTTCATCATGGGAGACCAAACTTCCAACATTCCTACAATTTGCACACTTTCATTAGTTTCGAGAACATAAGTCAATACATTCGAACTAAAACAAAATCAAAAAGGTGCTAAACTATTAATAAGTAGTCAAAATCCTCACTTATCAGCTCCCCCAAACTTAAGTCTTTGCTTGTCCTCAAGAAAATAAATTAGTTCCCACCTCCTAGAGTTAAGGGTCATTTCCGCGAGTCAAAGGTGCACCAGTCACACATCAGTTGGGACCAATAATTACCCATAATACTCATGCATTATCAACAAGGTGACAAGTCAAATATTCATGCACATATAGTTCTAATGTGACATTTGATCTTCAAGAATTGACTTTACTCATCAAAGAATCTTGTTCTATCATGTAGGTCATGGTGGACTCCAAACTCTTCCTCTTCTGCTTTCCATTTGCCAAGATCACTTAAAAAGATTAGTCTCAATCTTAAGATTCAAGAAAGGTTTACTCGTCTCTCACAAGAGAATGTCACAAGTACGACTTCAAGTACCATAGGCTTGCCCCTTATGTTGATCGCCACTAATGTAAGCTCAATTGGTTTGAAATCAAGTAGGACTTATTTCGGGTTCTAATGAAGGCTTTTGGATTAGGGTAGGGTACTATATGGATATGTGGTTACACTTTTCCTTAAGCACTCCACACTTTAATTTCTCGGCTCACAGTTGCCAATTTTTATAGGCATTTTCTTTTCATCGGGGACTAAAGAGACTTAACATCACTCTTCCTTGTTCATTTCATTCTTTTTTTATCCCTTTTTGATTGCTCATTCTAGGGATCATTATCTCTTTTTGAATCCATCAACACTTCCACTTATTCACGTTTTGCATTTTTCTTTTTGTTCTTTTCTTTTTTTGCCTTATCTTTTCAAAGAGATCATTTTTTTTCTCTTTTTGTACCTTGATACCTTTTTTAAATTTATCGTCTCTCCCCCATACTTATGTTTTAAGCCACTTGTTTCAAAAGAGTGTCAAGGAAAATTTGGGTGTCAAGATAGGGTTACTAAAAACGGGTAAAGGCTTATAACATGGTTATCAAATGAGAAAGGCTAGAGGCTAAAAAGGGTTGACTAGGAATAACAATATTGGTTGGCAATAGAAAGCTCAAACGGGCCAAGGAAAGCCTACAATCACTTCTCAACCCAAGCAAAACTTAGTATTTCGCCTTAAAACATATTCGGAGCAAGTTCTAGACCCTTACCACGGATACTTGGACTAATAACCATTCATCTCACCCCTCACGCAACTAGATTGTAAAAGAGGATAGAGTCGAGAGCCTACAATAACCACATTCAAGTTTAAAGATCGCTAAGGTCTAATTAAACCACTCGATGATTACCAAAGTCAACTCAAGAGTCACAAAGTCACTAACTAGAGCTCTTTATTTCAAAAACCTTGTCTTTAACCATAAGCACGTAGTTAAATATGTTGGTACCAAATGAAGCATGATTAAATCTTAGAGAATTACTTGATTATGTCTTTTTATTCATTATTGCTGCTATTATTACCTAAACACAAAAAGTAGACTCATTCCCTTAAGAAGATTGTCATGTCATCCATCATTGGGATAAGTCATCCGGTTCACACAATAACTACATAAGGAAAGAACTGTGGCGTTAAGAAAACCAAAGGCTTATTATCTACTAAAACATAAAAAGAAGCTACTTAACAACACAAAAACTAATATGGAAAAGATAAAGACACTAATAAGCAAAAACAAAAATAAAGAAGATATATATATATATATATATATATATATATATATATATATATATATATATATATATATATATATATATATATATATATATATATATATATATATATATATATATATATATATATATATATATATATATATATATATATATATATATATATATATATATAGAAGCTAAATAAATACAAATAAGAAAAGAAAGAGTATCATCAAATTATTACAGACCAAATGTATCAAAGTGTACCAATGTGTCAAATAAACTCCACACACCCCACCGAATAAAAGTAAGCATTGTCCCTAATGCTTAGCAAATTAAGAGTAAAAAAGGAGAGGGTGAAGAAAAATCCCTAAGGATCCTTGGACATCTCAGTGTACCCATCAATGTCATCTCCCTCAGTATCAGCCAACTGAATCTCATCATCTTCAAATCTAGGCGTGACTGGGTTGGCGAACATCTCACGCACTACCTTAGTAGTGTCAGCAACAAGGTCTGGCTCGTAAGACTGGTTAGCTGGTGCTACCAGTGTAGATGGTGCTGAAGGATCTGGGGCGGAATGGTTCGGGTCAAGCAGCATGTGAGGCCCCTCGTATTTCCTAATAGTCTGAAGCCGTAAAGCACACCCACAAGTCGCTTAAGTATCGTCTTGCCTTCTACGAGATGTTAAGGACTAGAACAACTTAGATGATAATGATATTAATTGTAGGAGGTGTATTGGATATCGTCTAGGGTCTAAGGATATCCCTATAACTAAGCCAAGTTGGGATCTATGCAATGGGCTAAAGTTTCAAATAAATTTGCACAAGACCCGGCTTCAAACGAATGTAACTCCCTAAATATAAGGATTTAGATTGTGATGTACCTATAAAATTAAAGCCCTTTGAGTCTAGTTTCGAATTCATCAAACTGCTTATCATTTGGATATTCTTATAGAAAGTTATGGCCATTTTATCAGACCTATCCCATATGCGCGGCAACGCACAACAGAGGGGTTTCTGCCTTGTATGCGTGCCCAGCTATGCAGTCACTCGCCCAGATGTGTGGCCACGTATATAGGAGTCCTATAAATATCCCAAAGGTTGGGGACAGAGAGTGGCTAAGTTATTTCTTCAAGACTATGGCTTTCTCTCCACCACCTATCCGGCCAAGGCTTCCAATACACACCTAAGGTGAGTTTTTAAGTGTGTTGTATGATGATTTCACTTCTCAATCACTACTTACAACAAGGTTTTGATTGAATTCCATAGGATTTCTTCAAAATATTAAGAACACCCCAAAAGTTGTCTTTCAAGATATGGTCTACAACGGGTAAACTTTCACCCTTAAACCTACATGCATGGATTGCTAGTGACTATATGAGCAAGAAATAAGTACTATCACTTATGATATGGTGATTGGAAGTCATAAGTGCTTAACCTAGATAATTGGGTATTGTAAAGATTTTGTAATGGGTTAATTAGTAAAATTTGATGGATGTGAGTTCATTGATGATTATAATGGTGCTAAGAAGGTAGTTAGTGGACGAAGGATGTTGTAGTATCTCTTGTTGGTGAAAATGAGGGATTGTTGGATGAAAAAATACCATTACTAGAGGTTGTAGAAAAATATGCACATTAGATGCTTGATAAAAAGTCTAAATGACTTAAAGTATAGAAATCGTGCTAATATTGGTGCAATTGTGTTGCATTGTTGTAGATTGAAGTTGTTTAGTGTGGTGGACCATCGTAGTATTATTAAGGGGAAAATTCAGGTATGTTGGCTAAACTTCTCTCTTAGAATCGAATTCCATGATGTTCCCATAAGTTTCAAGTATGTTTGGCCAGGTTCCTAATTCCCATGTTCTGAGATGTTCCTAATAAATTCGATTATCCCAAGTAAGCGTTGTGTTGAAAGATGCATATACTCAAAATGTGTACCAATTGCCCCTACCTTATTATGATATCTTCGAGAATGTGTTCAAGTTTGGTTTATGTATTAAAATATAATGACTTCAATACGTGTTTCAAATGAAAGTCTATGATTATTAACTTGGAAAGAAAACCCAAAGTGCATAAAATCATATAGCTCATATACAGATCAAATTTCTATTTCAAAATGCCTTTTTGTTGATAAACTATGACAATGTTTGGAAGTTAAAGACGTGAGGGCGAGATATAAAATGTGGTCATCGTGCCAATAATGAAAGTTATACTTATGCCTAATAGTGCCAATGAAATGAAATGTTGTATGAAAGATTATGAAATGGGCCTTGATTTTAAATGCTCTTAATGTTCTATGGTCACCCATGGCAAGTAAAAGGAAATGATAGTATGAACATGAAATGTGGCTGCTTGCCAAAATGAGAATTATGAGGCATTGTATGTTCTAATGGTTTCAATCATAGTATGTATGCTTCTAAATTATAAATGCAAATGACTTCGATGATAAGTCTTCAAGAATCATGAACTTAGCTAATGACCTTAAGATGGCAAGAGAGTATATAACGAGATGAAAGAGAGATGTCTTATGCTAATGATGATAAATCTTATGGAAAAAGAATTTGGCCCATGTGCCATTGAAATCTACTCATTTATCTACCATACATGTGCTAATGTAATGAGTTGTGTTTCTCCATGATGAGAATGAACATGAAGTATTCCAATGATCCGAGAACTTACGACCTTAAATGTAATGTTAATCATGTCGCTTGAGCTTATATATGGTCATGTGCATAATGATGTATTATGAGCCCTATGGACGGTATTTGAACGCATATGTGCATTGTGTATGGTATGGATGAACACTATGGATGGTCTATGAAATGCATAGGTGTATAATATGGATGAATACTATGGACGGTCTATGAAACGCATAGATGTATGATATGGATAAACCCTATAGATGGTCTATGAAACGCATGGGTGTATGCTATGGATGAACCCTATGGACGGTCTATGAAAGGCATAGGTGTATGATATAGATGAACCCTATGGACGGTCTATGAAACGCATAGGTGCATAGTATGGATAGATCCTATGGACGGTTTGTGAAACGCATAGGTCCATGTTAAGAGAGGGATATGGATGGATTGGTGAGATGCATAGGCAGTACAAACAATAAGTGCCACTTTCATTGCCTTTGTTTGTACATGTTGTTACATTAACATTATATTGTGTATCCCCCGCATAGTTCATATGTCTCACTTGATCTCAAAAGAAGTGCAGAATGATTTAAGTATAATAAGTCTTTGCATGTGATTCTATGGGTCATTTTATAGTTTCTTGATGTACTTTATTTGCCTCTTATTTGAGTCACTGTATTTTCATATGTTGTTTTGTCTGCCTTACATACGAGTACTACTCCACATGTACTCACGCCCCTTTTATTAGGGGCATTGCATCTTTTAATGGATATAGGTAGTTCTACAGCAGGCGGTATCGATCAATGATAGCAGTACATCCTCCTCTTAGCAGACTTGGTAAGCCCCACTTCATATTGGGGTTTTATGCATTTTGGCTTCATATGTACATTGTTTTGAGGTATAGCCGGGGGCATATTGCCGACACTTCCATACTACTCTTATGTTGTACTTAGAGGCTCCGTAGACATAGTGTGGGTTGTATCTTGGTTTTGGCAAAAAAAATCAAACTAGAAATGTTGGATTTACGTCACATGCATTTCACTGCTAAACTATGAATGTGTAAAAATAATTTGGAAAATCGTGAACAAATTTATCAATGGGAATGTGATTGGTGTTGATTATGAAATCCTCTCAATGTTTAAATAATGGGATACATCTCTACTCTATTCATAAGCAAGGTCGAGTAGAAAGTATCTAGCAGGCTTGTTTGACCAGGTTATCTTGGTTGAACGCCAGTTGCGCTTCCCGAGGTCGGGGCATGACACATTATATCAAATGGAAGGTCCCGGCTGTAGCAAATTTGGTCACCTCCTTTCGAATCTTGTCCACTGATTTCTTGCTGACCTGGGACTTCCTCATCTTCTTCACTTCCTTTCCCAACTCCTCAATAACTTACTCGTGATGTACCAAGGTGTCCATGATAATCTTTTGGTTCTCCAAAATCTTCTTCGGTGTCTCCTCAATGTCAGAAGGAGCCTGTGATGCCTGTGAAGTGGATTAAGCTTCAACAATACCAGACAAGTCATATAACTTTGCAGTAGCTATCTGCATCCAGTTGTTGAGACTTGCCAAAGCTTGGGAGATTCGCAACGCAGATAGTGGGGCAGTGGGCATGGGCACTGGCCTCGGAGCTATGGTAGGGGATGTGGATGATGGCGGAGGTATAACAGCGACACTAGAAGAAGGCTCAGTAGAGGTGGATGGGAAATCAGCTGCCTCAGACTACCACTGTTAGCTCATCAGACTGGCCTGTGGTGGTAGAAGGCGGGACTTTCTTCTTTGGGTTGCTCGCATCCATCAATGAATACAAATCGAAGGGATTCTTCGCATTCACCTTAGTGTCAAAATCCCCCGACTCTACCTTTGCATCAATAAGGTACTCTTGATAGTGTTGAGGTAAGGGTAAGATGAATTGTCTTGCCACGCTATCAATGAGATGTTTGCCAATATCATGGCACCCACATTGATTGGGTACCCGACCATAATGGAAGCCATAAGAACTGCTAGAAGAATAGAAAGTGAGTCTCGTTCTAGCATGGATCCAATCGGCTACATACAAAGGTTTGTCACCCCTTTGCCTCAAATCTCAAAGTATTCCACTGAATGGGAACCCCAACGGTAATCCATGGTTGTGGTGGTCCTGGTGGTGCCAAAATCTCAGCCAACCAAGGAAGAACTTCCTCATTCATTGCACACTTCTCCAAATACTCCTTTGGATCAACATCCTCGAAGAGTAAGTACATGTTTAGCGTATGCTTATCAAACCTCACCTTGAGGTTTCGCACTTTGGTCACCTTTGTCCCTTTCTTTATATGAGCTACATTGGCATAGAATTCACGGACGAGGTATTCTATTCTATACTCTCTCGGTAAACCACATCCAACCATTTCATTCTATGAATTGCCTCAATATAGCTGGGCTGTACTTCTCCAAATCCTTCTGTTAGATAGTTATGTGTTAATAGTTCTAGTCCTATATGTAGTAGGAGTAGAAGATGTCCTAGTCCCATGTGTAGTCATAGTCATATACGTAGTAGGAGTAAAATATGTATTATATATAGGGCTCATTGTATCATTGTAAACAAATAGATTTTTCTCCCGTGCATTCTCACATGGTATCAAAGCTTCAATGAGAAAATTATCATTATGCGTCATTCCAGCGGCATCCGGAAAGAAAGATCTCATTGTCGTGTAATTTTCTGGCAACTTTGTCTTATTCCTAGGGTTCATCATTGCTACAGTGGCACTTTGCATATACTAGTACCACCATTAGATCCAAAACCTTTGTGCGACCAAACCTCAGAAATCTCAGTTCCATTGGAACAGAAAGTCAGTCACTGTGCGTCTTTCCGGTTGACGACTCAAGATTGAGTTGTGTTATCTCCTTATCGGTAAGTGTTATACGAAAACCAACATTACCATCTTGTTTGGAAAGGTCAGGCGGCAAAACCCCAGTCAATCACTCCGGTAGAAAGTCCCTCACGTGCCTCCACACATAGCCAGAACTAGGGTTCCAGCGAGCTACAATAACTTTTCCGGCATGTGTGAGCCATTCTGACCACTTTTTGACAAAACCTCTTCATGACAACTTACTTGTCCAGTGATTCCGAGCCTACCCATATAAATTACATCAAATTCTGACAACTTTATATTTTTTTGGTGTGAACAATGCACTTTCTAGCATGAACAGTGATTTCCCAATGTGAATAGTAACTTCCTGAAAAGTTTCTATTTACTAGTGGTGTTTTAGAACTTATTTTGCAGTGTAGAATTCGGCTTAGTCTAACTATTTTCAAATTTTCCGGTGACCTTTCGGTCAACTTCTGCTTATCAACAACCACTTGATTTTGTTGCTCAAGGAAAGTCTATTGGCCTTGTATGTCGAATGATCAGCTTGCAGATATTTTTACCAAGTCCCTCACTGGTCCTCGTATTAGTTACATATGTAACAAGCTCGGTATATATGATTTGTATGCGCTGCCTTGAGGGGGAGTGTTAGATAGTTATGTGTAAATAGTCCTAGTACTATATGTAGTAGGAATAGAAGATGTCCTAGTCCCATGTGTAGTAGGAGCAGAATATGTCCTAGTCACATATGTAGTAGGAGTAGAATATGTATTATATATAAGGCCCATTGTATCATTGCTAAAAAATAGATTTTTCTCCCGTGCATTCTCACACCTTCAACAGAAACTGTCGCTCAAGAGTTAGCGACCTCACTGGCCACCACATACAGAATCTGGTAAAGGCGGCCAGGCTAACAAAGCGATCCTCCCAAACCTCTTTCTTCTTCGATCTTTCAAGCCCTATAGATATAGCATCTTCCCATCTACCACCATTGGGGATATCATGTGTAGCCTGTGCCTTAGGGACTGGTGTAGCCGGTGGCTCAGAAGCCTGACTAGCACTCTCCGATCACTCGGAGGTGCTGTGACATAAAGATGTCTCATCCCTGAGTTGGTATCTCCCATACGGCCTCGACTGTGTGGCTGGATGCTCCTCCTGAATAGAGGTTGAGTTGCCCTCTAACACTTCCCTAGACGGGATATAGGAGCTAGAGTCGAAAAGGTCTGCACCTCTCCTTCTACCGCCTGTTGTTTTCTTTCTTATTGTCTTGGGCTGGCCCAGAGGCAAGGCACTTTTACCTCGACCCCGAGAAGATTCACCTCTCCCTTTTGAAGTGTTGCATCGTACTCTTGATCGAACCATTATTTGTATAAACAGAGGAGATTATTAGTTACAATTCATTGTTCAAACACATAAATGAGACATGTAGGTAAGGGGAAAACCATATGACACACTGGAGTTGTACAATTGAGTCATGTCTACAGGATAAGGGTTCTGCAGTCCGCACAATTTGACCTACGACCGCAAATAGGAACTCGTGGTCCGCACATTTCTGTTGTGCAGCCACAGAAGGGAAGTGAGGTCCGCACATTTGTGATTGCGGCCGCACTTTTGAGGTTCAAATTTGTGAACTCTCTAATGGCAGAGAAAAGCCTAATCTGCAGTCGCAACAGGATTTCTGATGTCTGCACAATTTGACTTGGGGCCGCACCTTTGAGTCTCAAAAGTAAAGACTCTCTGATAACAGAGAAAAGCCTAATCTGTGGCCGCAGGAGGAAATCTGCGGCTGCAAGAGGAAATCTGCGGTCTGCACAATTTGACCTGCGGCTGCAGATTCCTGCCTCACAATTCAAGTGGGGTCGCAAAATTCAAACCATTACTAATAGAAAACTTTTTTAGTCTAAGATTTTTCAATTCCTTGCACAAATAGGCATGTTATTTTAAGAGGATGCAATTTCACTAACTAGTCCCCGTAGAGCATGTATCAAGTTAACCCAGTTTGGATCTACCCCACATGGACACACAATAGAACTCTAATAACAGATGGCCTAAAAAGAACTAAAAACCTACAAATTAAACTAACTTAAAAATCAAAATGAAATCAAAGCATACCAGATAGAGTGAATGCACTAAGTGAGTAATCTAGGTAAATGTGCGTATGGACAGTTGAAATCTCCAAGAAAACTTAGCAGGGCAACAATGTTTTTCCAAAGTGGGAAAGAAGTAAATGGAGACCTATTGTTCTATGTATACCATTCAAAATGAGAAGGGATCATAGACGAGTGCGGCCGCACATTTTCATGTACGGTTCGCACTCTTTAACCTGGGTGATCATTCTTAGAAATCAATCTACGATCCGTATATTTTTAAGTGCGACCGCAAATTTCATGTGCGGTCGTAGATCGACCTCCACACTAACAAGTTTAAACTCTAGAGAGTTGGTATTTTTGATGTTTCAAATGTGCGGTCCGCAAGAGAAATCTGTGACCGCAATGCTCATCTACCATGACACACATAAAAATGTGTAGTCTGCACTCTCTTGAGCACTTAGCCATATTTTCGTCCGTAACTCTTGTAAGTCACACTCACTCGTGTAGCACACTTCAAATCAAGTTAGAACAAAAATAACACCTTACTACAAAAGAAAAAGGAAAATAAACATGGGTTGCCTCCCAAGAAGTGCCTGATTTAACATCGCGGCATGACGCAGAATACCCTCAAGTGAAATGAATAACCGCCACAACATGGATATCTCCAACCTTTCCCAAATAGTGCTTCACTCGGTGACCATTGACTCGAAATACTTCATTGTTTTTGTTCTTCAAGTCTAATGCACCAAAAGGTGTCACACCTACAATTTCAAAAGAACCACTCCATTTGGATTTTAGCTTCCTGGGAAACACCATCAACCTTGAGTTAAACAACAATACAAGATTGTCTACCTTGAACTCTTTGTTCCAAATGTATTTGTCACGAAGATATTTCACCTTTTCTTTGTACAAGGACGAACTCGCATAAGCATGGTACCAGAACTCATCCAATTCATTCAAATGTGCAACCCTCAAGTTAGCGGATACATCCCAATCAAGATTAAACTTCTTTAAACCCCACATGGCCTTGTGCTCTAGTTCTACTGGAAGATGACAAGCTTTCTCGAACAGAAACCGGTATGGTGACATTCTGATAGGTGTTTTGTAAGCCGTCTGATAAGCCCATAATGCATCATCAAGCTTCTTGGACCAGTCCGTCCGATTAGCATTCACTGTTTTGGACAAAATACTCTTTATCTCCCGGTTGGAGACTTCCACTTTCCCACTTGTGATGATAGGGCGTCGTAACTTCGTGAGTAACACCATACTTGCTAAGTAAAGTGTCGAAAGCCTTGTTGCAAAAATATGACCCCCCCCATCGCTTATAATTGCACGTAGAGAACGAAACCTTGTGAAAATATTCTTCTTCAAGAAAACCACCACACTTCTCGTTGTATTGTTGGGTAAAGTAACAGCCTCAACCCATTTGGACACATAATCCACCGTGACCAATATGTAGGTATTTCCACAAGAACTCACAAAAGGGCCCATGAAGTCAATACCCCACACATCGAAAATATCAATCTCCAAAATGATTGTGAGAGGCATTTCATTTTTCTTTGAGATTACACCGGCCAGTTGACATTCATCACATCTTTTCACTAACTCACTAGTATCTTTGTAAATAGTAGGCCAATATAAACCGCAACTAAGCAATTTGGCCATCGTTCTTGCTCAACCATGATGGCTACCATATGGAGAATAATGACAAGCCTCAAGAATTTTACCTTGCTCTTTTTTCGGTACACATGTTCAAATCACCCCAATCATACAAATTTGGAAAAGGTATGGTTCATACGGAAAAGGTAGGGTTCATCAAAAAGGGGATATTGATAGGTTACATGTACTTTGGTTATAAGTACTTCACTTTATATTTTGATGATCTAACAAACTTACTATCTAGAACCAGATAATGAACCCGTTACACATTTACAAGACCTCAAGTTCACAAGATTTTAGGTTGGGACTCAGCGTGGAATATGATTCAACTCATCAGAGTGGAAGGAACAGCTGAGGGACCAGTTCCCAAGGAGACTATACGAAATCAACTCTACAGCTAGAAAGTTGTTGCCTATACACGCTATTGTGCAGAACAGTGTTGCAGTCAACTTTCCAGAGAAGACTTCTTACCCACCTTGCCTGCATCATTGGAAGTGATGTCACACATGTATATATGCATTCAAGGGAGGTAAAACAAAGCACTTGAACACTTAGAGATTACACACAAGCTCACTCATGTGACTATTCATCCAACAAGTTTCAAGTGCCTTAAGAACAAAGAACAAAACAACTACGAACCAGTTCCCACATCGAGTTATTGTGTGTCCTTAGTTGAGTTGTAACTTTGTCATAGTTCTTCAAATTGTAATTCCTATCTAGCTTATTCAGAAGCACTCTATAGGAACATATTTGTAAACCTTAAACCTGCGTGTTTAATTCTTGGCTAGAGTTAGTCAAGTTTTAAAGTCTTTATTATAGAGTTATTGAAAAATGGCTTGTAATAGGTGTATTACAAGTTAGTAAGGGATTAAGAGTTTAGTTCCTAGGTTGCATAGGTTGTAATCTGAAAGTTGCTCAGTAGTGAAGTTGAAATCCTATAAGGATAGGTCGTGATTTTTAATCCCGTTGAGCTGGGAATTTTCCACATAAAATTTCTCTTGTCATTTGACTTATGTTCTGTGTATGTGTATTGTCGAACCTGATAGAGAACATGGTTCTCTATAGAAGTTGTTGGACCCATACATTATATCAATTGGTATCAGAGCTGATTTTTTCTATCAGATTAACACCTAGAAAGGATCCTTATGGCTACTCCTCCAAACTTCGAAGAAGGCCAGTCCACATACAGACCTCCTAGGTTCAATGGTCAAGACTCTAGGTGGTGGAAAACTAGGATGCATGACTTCATCATGGCTAAAGGCTATGAGTTATGGGATGTAATATGTGACGGACCTTTTGTCCCTAGAAAGAACCTTGGTGATCCAGCTGTAGCCATTCCCAAGACGAGGAAAGAATTCAATGACGCTGATAGAAAGGTCATAGAAAAGAATTTTTGAGCAAAGAAAATTCTTGTGTATGGTATTGGCCCTGATGAATATAATATGATATCAGCTTGTCAATCAGCAAAAGAGATCTGGGAGGCTCTTCAAACAGCTCGCGAGGGTACAACTCAGGTGAAGCAATCCAAAATTAATATGCCCACAATAGAATATAAGCTCTTCAGAATGAAAGATGATGAATCCATCCAAGATATGCGTACTCGATTCACCTCCATCATCGATGAGCTTCACTCTCTTGGTGAAAGTATTCAAAAAAACAAGCTTGTCAGAAATATTCTTAGTGTTCTACCCAGTTCTTGGGAAATCAAATTAATGTCATTACAGAGTCTAAGGACTTGCAGACAATGACCATGGATGAACTCATTGGAAACTTGAAAACCTATGAAATGAAGAAAAAAGACAATAAAAGAAGAGAGCTCAAGAGAGAGAAGAACCTGGTCCTCAAGACGGACAACAACGACTCAAGTGGTGAAGACGAGGACATGGCTTACTTGACAAAAAGGTTCTAGAAGATGGTTCACAGGAATGGAGGCATTCCAAAAAGAGGTAGCTCTAGCAAGCCCAGAAATTATGACCTTTTGTCATAAATGTGGCAAGCCCGGACACTTCATCAAGGATTGCCTCCTCCTAAAGCAAGATCAGTATAATAACAACTTTGATAAAGCAGCAAAGAGGAACCAGGTTCCTGACAAACGCTTCAAGAGAAAGAATGATACTGACAACGTCGTAAAGCAAGCTCTTGTTGCATGAGGAGACTCCTCCATCGATTATGAAAAAGAAGATGACCGTAGTGGTAGTTCAATGATGGTAGTGGAAAATGAAACAACTGAGTATGATTCAATCTTTGCTCTAATGGCTCAATCTAATGACGATGAAGACGACGACGGCGATGAGGTAAACTTTCCGGATGCTCAGAGAAATCTGAAATCTTACTCTCCTAAAAAACTTATGTCATTAGCAAATGTGCTAATTGATGCTTACCATAGTCTTATCAATGATAAATATGATTTAACTATGGAACTAGGAGAAGCTGAACAAACCAGAGATGACTTAGTAGTCGTTGTAGTTGATTTGAAAGAAATAATAGAGAACCTGAAAAGAAAAAAGAATGCCTTAGAAGAGAAAATTACTAGTATAGAACATGAACGAGATGATTTAATGGTGGTTGTGGTGGACTTAAAAGAAACCATTGAGTGTGCAAGTAAAAAAAGGAAACCTTGACTGAGAGAGTTGCTATCATTGAGCAAGAAAGAGATGACCTAGTAGTGGTGGCAGTAGACTTGAAAGAAACAATTGAGGATTTAAAAACTGCAAATAGGCCTGGAAACTCTGAAAAGGCAAAGGAAGTTGCAAGTGAAGCACACATTAGGGGTGTTTAAAACCAAACCGAAATCGAAAACCGAACCTCAAAAGTGGTGTAATGGCTTATTGATATCGGGTTATTGGTTTAACGGATGGGGAACAAATTAAATTTTTTTATTAATGGCTTATCGGTTTGGGGGCAGATTATTCAATTTTCTTAATGGATAATCCGTTAACCCGTTAAGAATATATATAATCTTATCCATATGTATATTAAATAATAAAAATCCCTTCCACGCTTCTACTTCCAATAATGACTAATGATGTCTGGACCAGTATAATATTACTCTATTAAACTTTAGAAACCCTAACAAATAGATGTCAGATCTCAATTCTTATGAGCAATAACAAGTCACAACTCACAACCTAGCCACCAGCCCTTTCGACCTCGAGGCTCACCTAAGCCTCTCCCTCTCGCCATAACTAGAGCAGGTAGCAACGGATGGTAAGTTTAATATTCATATTCAAGCTTAAAAGCAATGAAAATCTACAGATCTTTAGATTTTCGCAGATTGGAATAGTTAGAAAGATTAACTAGACCTTATGAATAACCTAAACAAAAAGAAGGTTAACATGAAGGTTTTTATTTTTAAAAAGGTAAAATAAATGAAAAATAGTGCAATTTGAAATGAATTCAAGTCTTAGGAATTACTGAAAGCTCACTCCTCCAACTCCCAGTTTACATTTTAAAGTACAATAAGTAGTACTTACTATATTCTTAACCTGCAATCCCTTGACAGATGTAATTGCCATGTTTGGAAGAGCTAAAGCACTGTTTGCTTTTTGTTGGTATGTACAACACTATAATAATGTAACATGAAGGACCAAAATAGTCCTTTGTAATATAGATTGAACTAGGCTTATAAACCGCCCGATAATAGCTAAACCGATATCGATCCGCCCGATATCTTATCGGGTGGCTAGTCGATTAATATATTTAAAAGCCGATAACGGATAAGCTGAACCGTTAAGAGTAAATAACTGCTAGATCCTCCCGATAAGCAATGCTAGCACACATTAAGGTTGAAAATGAGTTAAACTTGGTAAAGACTAGTTTATGTGCTGAACTTGAGAAAAACAAACAGCTTCAGGAAGAACTAGGGATAGTAAAGAATGATCTTGAGAAATCTCTTAAGTAGACCTGGTCCTCGGATGTTATCACTGTTATGTATACCAACTCTGGGGAAAACAGGCAGGGATTGGATTTCAAAGGGAAAAGATTCCCTACAACCCTCATAGCAAGTATGTTACTGTACCTAACAATTGGCTATGTATCCAATGTAGCAACAATGGGCACCTTAAAGAAAATTGCATGGTCAGGGTTCAGTCTCATCAGAGAAATAAAGTCTTTGCTGAGAGAGCAACTACTGCAAGAGGACTTGGTCCGTCAAATAGGAAACGCATCTTGCTTGCTTGGACTAATAGAGCACTTATTCATCTTTTTTCTCTTAACAAGGGACCCAAACTTGTTTGGGTTCCTAAATCTAACACTTGATTTCTGTTTGTAGAGAGCAGTGAAGGAAAGCAACCAATAATGACACATGAACAGTGGTGTAAGCACGTGATTTTTGACCCTCCCCGAGAATTTTCACATTTTTAGCGTGAATATGTGAAATTGAGTCTAGTATAGCTATTTTAACTATTTTTACTTTATTTTGTTGCAAAAAGAAAATTTCAAAAAATATATATATAAATTTTAGTTTATGTATTTCTCATAAACTTGAAAAATACAAAAATTGCACTTTATTTTTATACCTTATATAATTTCGAAAAATACAAAAATAATAATTCTATTAAAGTTTTATAGGCATTTTTAACTTTGAAAAAATACAAAAATATTACCTCATATTTTATCTTAATATTTAAAAACGAAAATTACAAAAAATAGTTTTATTAATATTTTGTAGCTATTTTAAACCTTGAAAAATATTTAAAAAGATATAGTTTTGTTTAAATACTAGTCTTATTTTTTGGTAGTTATTGTGCTTACATAGGACTAGTTAAGCAACGTGTTCCTATTTCTCGGGTCCGGGCAAAAGAATAATATTCGGGTTCAAACTACCCGGTTTTAGGCCTAATTTTCGGACCTAGCCCATAATAAACCGTGTCCAGGACACGTGGGGAACCCCACCATGCGTGGGGGACATATGCCTCGAACCCCACCACGCGTGGGGCTCATTTTCATGGGCATTACATTACAAAAACACGGACAGAATTTGAAAAGAGGGGGGACCAACGAAAAGGGACTTGGGAAATTTTAAAAGAAGGGAAAAGCAACGAACAGGAGGACGGGGGGAATTTTTGAACAGGAGAGGTACTGTATAACTTCTTCTTCAAAAGAAGAAGAAGAAAGAAAACCTACGAAAAAAACCACTGAAAAAATGTTGAAAAAAAGGCACTGTAGCCTCGTCTTCCTCTTTTGAAAGAACGACCAAAACCCTACTGCAGTCACCATCGTCAAACCACCATGGTTACCCAAACCAGTCCATAACCATCGTCGTCAACCCATTGCGAGCTCCCCCCGTCGACCAAACACCACCCCGTGACCCCAACCCAGTCCGTCGACCACCAAGCCTCCCAAACAACCACCCTCCGACACCCCAAACAGCTCCCTCCGTCCCTTCTGTCCCAACGACCAAAACCAACGAAAACCCTCACCCAAACCATCTCCGGCTACTGCGTCATCCAACCACCCCCCGTCGTCAACTGCCCAAACGACCTCTCCAAACGCAGCAACAACCAGCTCCTCGACACCACACGAACGACCCTCCATAGCTGCTCCTTTCCTCATCTCCAACGACCCCTTATGTTGCAGCTTCACGCAACAGTTGCTGCGTCGAAATACAGCAGTTGTTGCTGCGTCGCTGCATTGCTGAGTAGCTCAGTCTTTGCTTCAGTCCGGTGAGGTTGTTTTGTTCGGCGAGGTCCGGCGCGTCGAGTTTGTTCGGTGAGGTCGACGTTGAGGTTTGGTCCATGGCTCTATGCGTTTCTGTTTATTCAGGTTAGTAAGCCTCGATGTATTGGATTAAAGAAATTTTCATTCAATGTTTGAAGTTGCAATATATCAATTGATATGATAATTTTCTGCTTATGTTTCACCGTATGCATTTTAGTTCATTTTTGTGTTATGTTATTATTGATTACTTGATGTCATTTGATTTAGTTGTATTAGTAGTCCCAAGATTAGTATTGTTATTATTTACGTTCAATGTGTTATGTTATTATTGTCTTAGTTTATTTGGACAAAATTAGTATTAGTACCTGTTGTTGCTACGCCCGAAACACTCATTCGCTTAACTTCTTTTAGCAAATCTTGACAAGTTATGAGATTGTAGTTGTGAAGAAGCCGTAAGGTTTAGCATTGTTAAAGGCGTTAAAATGGCATCCTTTAAAAATAAATAAATAATTATAAAAAAAAATAATAATAATAAATAATAAAAAAAAGGAGACGAGCTTTGCTAAATAAAAAGGGACAAATTGCGGGGCCCTCACAAAATATATGTCTTAAATACTTAGATTCCGGGACGGGCCGTTTAGCAAATTTCACGGCCCTACCCAAAAAATAATAATGCGCTAGTTGCTTTAGGCGCGCCTTTAATAATGTTATCTCCCTAAACTCGGGTGCACATTTATGTGACCCAAATCCAAATCTCAACGGAGTCGAAATATGTCTTTAGTTACGGGCGCATTGATTGTGGCGTGGCCCGAGATGCATTTCCATGACGTTGCAAATTCCTTTTAATAATAAATGAGACGAGCCTCGACAAACAAAAAATGTAGAAGCTGCGGGGCCCTCTAAATGCATATATATTAAAAATACTTAGAATTCGGGACATGCCGTTTAGCAAATTTTACGGCCTTCCCCAAAACAACCATACGTTAGTTGCTTTAGGCGCGTCTTAAATAATCTATTTTTCTTAATTCGGGTGCACATTTATGTGACCCAAATCCAAATCTCAACCGAGTCGAGATATATCAATAACCACGGGTGCATTGATGTAACGTGGTTCGAGGTATATTTTCACGACGTTGCAATTCTCGTAAATAATAATTAATAAAGCGGTTAAAAGATAAAATTCGCACATGGTTCATAATTGTATAAAAAAAATCAGATAAATAAGCCGAATATAACAGTTGAGCGACCGTGCTAGAACCACGGAACTCGGGAATGCCTAACACCTTCTCCCGGGTTAACAGAATTCCTTATCCAGATTTCTGGTATGCAGACTATAATATAGAGTCATTATTTTCCTCGATTCGGGATTAAAATTGGTGACTTGAGACACCCTAAATCTCCCAAGTGGCGACTCTGAAATAATTAAACCAATCCCGTTTCGATTGTCCTTTAATTGGAAAAAACTCCCTTGCACCCCCGCGGGTGCGTAAAAAGGAGGTGTGACAGCTCTGGCGACTCTGCTGGGGATTATAAACCCAGAACCACTGGTTCAGGGTTAAGAATTCGAGCTTAGTGTAATTGTTATTATTTGGCTTTATTTATTATCTGATTTTATTACATGTTTTGAGCCTAATGTGCTAAATGCTGCTTTTACTGCTTTGATATTGTTTGAACTGTACATATAAATTGTGCCGAAACCCTTCTCTTCTCTCTTGAGGAGCGCACGCTGGTCGTGGCTTCTTTCTGTTAGTGTCATATGCCAAAATAGAACGAGGATTCGAAGGAGTTGCAAAATCGGATGGCCTTTTGGTTACCGGTACACAGCTCCCATCCTTGGCTCGAGTTGTCTGCTCGGGTAAGCCAGGTCTAGAACAAATACCCAGGTTATGAACTTAGTATAACAAAGCCACATGCCGGATCCCTAGTAGGAACGCTTATTTGCATCATGTGCATCTGACTTAGGGGACTCAACACAGGGGTTGGGTCCGTCTAGGACAAGCAACCTGAAAATAATAGACCATCTTTGGCATCCTATGTGCTACATGTTATATTTATTCAAGGGTGAATGAGTCATTTGGCGGACCAATGATATTTGCGGACAAATGACACTTCTTATCATGCTGATCACGTTAAATAAGAAAGTTGGTCATTTGGTCATTTCCAGCATGATGTTATTTTAATCGAAGCATGGGGAACATTTGTGGAATCCAAGAAGCCTTGGAATTCCCTATGTCCCCCACGCTTGCTTTTGGGAAAGCACATGGGGAACATTTGTGGAATCCAAGAAGTCTTGGAATTCCCATATGTCCCCCACGCTTCATATGTTGGGAAAAGCGCATGGGGAGCATTTGCGGAATCCAAGAAGTCTTGGAAATCATTATGTCTCCCATGCCACATTTTTGAAAGAAATAATAAATATAAAAAAAACAAATTAAAAATAGTTTGCCTTGCCATAAAAATGAAAAAAAGAGTCTTGTTTTGAAATGGGTTTTTATTTATTTGTTTGTTTATGAAAATACCAAAAAAAAAAAAATAGTTTGTTTTTTAAAAAAAAATGGTTTGTTATTAGTTGCAAATATATATATATATATATAAATCCAAAGGTTTTTCATTATCTCCTAAAATGTGTATAAATCTTTATTTTTGTTGCAAAAATGCTTGTCTTGCAAAGTCTAGAAAAGTTCTTCAAAACAAATAATCCAAAAATATTTTCCATTATTAACTTCTTTCTAGTTGTTTCTTTAAAAAATAAAATAAAAAAAAAATATAAAAAATATATAATATATAAAAAAAAAAAATCCGAAAATATTTTGATTCTTCTTTCAAAAATTGAAAAGAAAATTCAAAATTCAAAAAAAAACATTTGAGAAGCATTTCTTTTATCAAAAGCAAAATTCCGAAAAATATTTTCTTCTTCTTCTTTAGAACAAAGAAAAAAAAGAGCAAATGAAAATATATCTTAGAAGTGTTTCTTTTAAAAAGAAAATCAATCAAAAAAAATGCTTCCTTTCTTCTTTTAAAGTAGTTCTTTGGCCCGAACTACGCGGGTTTGATTCTCACCGGATGTGAGATACGTAGGCAACCCCCATCGGGTCCAACCCCACCTTCTCAAAAAAGAAGGGATGTTTTATGTTTTTCGTTAATTTGTTTGTTTGTTATGAGTGAAAAATAATAGTCTATTTGATTGTTGTGAAAAAAAAAGAATAATAATTATATAGAAATGGAAAAGGGTCTTCTCAATAATAGTTTATTTACCCGAACTACGCGGGTTTGATTCTCACCGGATGTGAGATACGTAGGCAACCCTCATCGGGTCCAACCCCACCTTTTGCTAAAATAGCCAAAAATCAAAAATTTTAATCTTGTCATAAATAGGTCGGGTGATGTCCAACCCACCTTTTGCTAAAAAGCCAAAAAAAAACAAATAAATAATAATAAAATAAAAATATATATATGTCAAATTTTAATTTTTGTCATAAAGAAGTCGGGTGACGCTGTTTTATCAAGACATAGCCGAATGTTCCCGAAAGGGACGCCGGAAGGCTGACTTTGCATAAACAACCACCTTTTGGGTCATATTTAAGATTTGGTCCAGTTGACCCACACAGCCTTAAAAATCTTCGTCCCCGAGACGTTGAAAGGTCGTGTTCGCAATATTGACTTTTCTAATTTTGAAAAACGATAAAAAGAGTTATAAATAGGTCAGGTGATGTTGTTTTGTCATAAATAGCCGAATGTTCCCGAAAGGGACGCCGGAAGGCTGACTTGGCATAAACAGCCACATTTGGGTCATTTTGAGATATGGACCCACACAGCCTTCAAAATTTTCGTCCCCGAAGCGCTGAAGGGCCGTGTTCGCAACACCAGGTTTTCATTATAATTTGAAAGAAAAAAAAACAAAGAGTCGACGGTCAGGTGAATGCCGTTTGGATGTTTAGTCAAAAAAAATATGAAAAATAAAATAAGCCGAGCCAGTTTCGGTCGCGTCTTAAACCGTTCTTGCCGAAGTAGCCTTAGAGTATCTGTCAGTTGTCGAAAGGTTATTTTCGTAAAAGAACGGACAAGTTTGTAAAAGTGTCATAAAATAATTCTCTCCGGCCTCAAAATTCATGTGAAATTTGGAAGGGGCCACATTGGAAAAAATAACCATTTGGTTGCATTTGTCGAACAGAGAAAGGGAGTTAGCCTTTTGTTTTTGAGTTTATAAATCTTTTGATTAAAATAGGCGGGTTGTTTGATTTTCAAGTTGGTAGGTCACCTTTAAACCTTTGAAACCCAGTTTGTTTTAATATGAAAAGTGAAAAGAAAAAATGTTCATTATTGTTTATCTTTTATTAGCCCGAACTACGCAAGGTCTAATTCATGCGGGGTCATGATACGTAGGCAATCTCCATAAGATTCGACCACAACAAAAAAAGAAAAATGAAAAAGAGCAAAATGAAAAAAAAAAGAAAAGAGATCGACCACAACAACAAAAAAGAAATGAAAAAAAAAGAAAAGAGAAAGAAAAGAAAAAAAAGAAAAAAAAACATCGAAAAAGAAAAAGAAAAAAGATGTTGTCAATAATGAGGACCGACTTTACTGAGTCCATTCTAACCTGTTTGTTTTGCAAATAAGTTAAGGTGGTTGGTTTGTGGTAAGCCGGACAATGACACCCGGAATCCTTTACTTGCACCTCATGATGCACACTCTGCGGGGATCAGGCCTGATGATAGAAGCATTCCAGTCCTATTGGGAACTTGTTGACTAAGGGTAATGATATTGAAGTTGGCAATGGTCTTGACAATACTAATGCAAAGCTCAGTGGCTAAGATGCCAAGTTTGATAAAGTGGGAGGACGCTCCGTTCCTTGGTTAGCAAGAAAGAAGCTGTTGGTGGCTTATTTTGTTGTCATTCCTGTTCGGATTATTCTTAGGGTTGTAATCCAAGTATTGTTTTGTGTCAAACCTTCCTATCTTTCCATTTTGACATATAAGTTTGTTTAAGTTTTGTCGAGGCTGGGTTAGAATTTTATTCTGGTTGTTTTGTTTGTCTGGTCATTCAAACCATTTCACCGCTAATCTAATGCAAAATCCGGTCCTTTTTATTTCAAGTTTTGTTTAGTCCTTTTATAATTTTTTATTCAATGCCGATTCTAGGGACATGACATGCGCACCCAATTTGGGCCTAGTCTTTAAAGTTAATCATAAAACCCCAGAAAGGCGATCAATCCATTTAAAGAAAATAAGGACGGTTTGAGATTATTCAGAGCTCGAGTCATGTGGAACTGGGGCAAGTTAAGCACAAAGAAAACCGTTAAAAGCAAGATTCGCCAAACTGGCATGAGGGTTGTTCAAGATAATGAGAGTTAGAGTGTCGCCCAACGGTGTTTTAGAAGTGACAAATGAACAAACAGATGTTGAATATAATTGTCAAATCCGGCACCATCGGAAGAGACTATAAATCTATTGTTTAATTGTGTTGTTTGCACTTGGCATGTTTTGAGGACTGGAATGACGAAGGCATTTTGTTTTGCTACCCAAACACTTTATCCTTCGTTACCCCTTTTGAGCCTTTATTTATTTTTCTTTCATACCCCTCGTTCGGAATCAGTAACAACGAAAAAAAGAGAGAAAGAAAGAAAACAACAACGAAAAAGAAAAAAAAAAAAAAAAGAAAAGAAAAGAGAAGAAAAGAAAGAAAAAAAAACAAAAAAAAAACAAAAAAAAAAGAGTCAAATGAAAAGAGGAATTGGGAACTACGTTTGACCTGATTCCTCAAAGAGGATACGTAGGCGCTTCACGGCTCGGTCATAGTTTTGAAAAAAAAATGATGAATAAAAATCAATTAAGATATCCCCAAGCAAGAAACTGGGGCAGATGTTGCGTTTGATGTAAATAAATCTAATTCCGAAGGTTGTAATTAATAACCCAAATTAATGTATTTTTGAGCCTTTTATACCCTTTCCTTCTAACCTATCCAAAACTCACATTACGGTCCAAAGAAAGACCTTCTGACCAGTCTTCAAAAGATGCCAAGTCAGACAAATAAGATTCTTACCGGCGAACATAACATTCTGTTTCCACAATAGAAAGGACTCTAATCTCCAACAAAAAGAGTCATGCCGGCAACACTCCAAATTCCCAGCTGGAAAGTGATACAAATGAGAGAGTCTTATTGGTGAAAACCTTCACAGGCACCATAAGGCGATAAAAGCTGAGAGAAAACCAAAATGAGAGAGACTTGATAGTGAAAACCCTTCGGGCACTACAAGTCGAATAAGATTGAGAATCAGATGGGGAATCGCCAATTGAAGATCTTGAAAGACGATTGACGGTAAAGGATAGGCCCCATATGCATGTCATGGCCATTAGAGTCGGTATCTGCGTTTGATAGGTTTTATTTATAGTTTCTTTTGTAAAAGAGTCATCGTTTCCTTTGTCTTTTATTTTGTTTCTGTTATCTTTCTCCCTTCATAAAATTTTTTTCCCAATAGAGTCTGTCCGGTCAGAACAAGCATGAAATGACTTCAAAATATGCCATCAACTTTCCAAGATGAGATCTGACTAGTATATCCGAATGGTATAGTCAGCAAGGAACAAGCGCGAGGTCAGTGTCAAAAAAGATATCCCCAGCAAAGGGAATTGACAAAAGGATTGACGAGCATCAAGAGGGATATCCTTGCCAAAACCAAGGTTATAAACCTCAAAGACAAGGCCCGTGAACAGAGCAAGGAGAGCAGTGAGCATGATTTGGCGAAATCCATACTAGACTAAAAGGTCGGGAAAATGCCAGTTTCCGAGCTACGCCACAAAAGAAGATGGATATCCCCAGCAGGAAGGGATTATCCCCAGCACATAATATCATCCCCAACAAGTTGTGGAACACAGAGCAAGGGGGGAGAAAGGGAACACCATCCCCAGCAGGAGTATCACAACCAACCACCATGTTTTAAACTAACAAATTTTGTTTGATTTGAAACAGGTAAAGGAAATGGCATTGATGCAGAAGCGCATGCCACAAGGGATATTATCAAACTAGGGCAGAAAATTTTCCTTCCATTTAGAAAATTTTCTGGAAGTCAGGTACCCTCAGCTGATAACATTTTACCACCCAACAGGTAAGTAAATCAAGGGAGGTAGTCTTTGAAGGAAGAAGCTATGCAAAGACAAAAAAAAAAGAATAATAATAAAAAATGGGGAAGGTAGAAAATGAAAATTCATCCCAATCCCCAGCAAGTATTCGAGGCAAGACATTTTTCAAGTCTTAAAGATATTTTGGGTTCATCCGCCCTCAAATAGGATATGTCGGGTTCATCCGCCCTCAAATAGGATATGTCGGGTTCATCCGCCCTCAAATAGGATATGTCGGGTTCATCCGCCCTCAAATAGGATATGTCGGGTTCATCCGCCCTCAAATAGGATATGTCGGGTTCATCCGCCCTCAAATAGGATCTGTTGGGTTAATCCGCCCTCAAATAGGATCTGTTGGGTTAATCCTCCCTCAAATAGGATCTGTTGGGTTCATCCGCCCTCAAATAGGATCTGTCGGGTTCATCCGCCCTCAAATAGGATATGTTGGGTTCATCCGCCCTCAAATAGGATATGTTGGGTTCGTCCGCCCTCAAATAGGACATGTCGGGTTCATCCGCCCTCAAATAGGATCTTATTTTCAAAGTTATTGTTCGACAGGCGCCCACCTGAATAACGAGAGGAATACATTTTGTCTTTTCATTTCTGTTCTAGGTCACCCACCAGTATAATGCGGGAATACATTTCTGTCTTTTCATTTCTGTTCTAGGTCACCCACCAGTATAATGCGGGCATATCATTTTTCATATCTTTACAACCAGGCGCCCACCTGTATAACGAGAGGAATACATTTCAGTCTTTTTTTACTTTCAAGTGTTGAAATTGGGAGCCCGCCCAGATAACAGAGGCATAAATTCAGTCTTTTTATTTTTAAGTGTCGAAGTTGGGAGCCCGCCCAGATAATAGAGGCATGCTTTCAGTCTTTTATTTTAAGTGTTGAAATTGGGAGCCCGCCCAGATAATAGAGGCATACATTCAGTCTTTTATTTTAAGTGTTGAAATTGGGAGCCCGCCCAGATAATAGAGGCATACATTCAGTCTTTTTATTTTTTAAGTGTTGAAATTGGGAGCCCGCCCAGATAACAGAGGCATACATTCAGTTTTTACTTTCAAGTGTTGAAATTGGGAGCCCGCCCATAATAACAGAGGAATACATTCAGTCTTTAATTTTAAGTGTTGAAATTGGGAGCCCGCCCAGATAACAGAGGCATACATTCAGTCTTTTATTTCAAGTGTTGAAATTGGGAGCCCGCCCAGATAATAGAGGCATACATTCCACGTCTTTACCCATAGGAGATGCATTTCCTCCTAAGTTTTAGTTTTACCCATAGGAGATGCATTTCCTCCTAGGTTTGTTCAGTTTTACCCATAGGAGATGCATTTCCTCCTAAGTTCAGTTTTACTATAGGAGACGCACTTCCTAAATTCAAGTTCTACCAATAGGAGACGCACTTCCTAAAAATATTTCACCAGTAGGAGACGCACTTCCTAAGCAAGTTTCACCAGTAGGAGACGCACTTCCTAAGCAAGTTCCACCAGTAGGAGACGCACTTCCTAAGCAAGTTTCACCAGTAGGAGACGCACTTCCTAAGAATAGTTCACCCATAGGAGACGCACTTCCTAAAATTCAGTTTTCACCAATAGGAGACGCACTTCCTAAGTTCAGTTTTACCATAGGAGACGCACTTCCTAAGTTCAGTTTCACCAATAGGAGACGCACTTCCTAAAAATATTTCACCAGTAGGAGACGCACTTCCTAAGCAAGTTTCACCAGTAGGAGACGCACTTCCTAAGCAAGTTCCACCAGTAGGAGACGCACTTCCTAAGCAAGTTTCACCAGTAGGAGACGCACTTCCTAAGCAAGTTTCACCAGTAGGAGACGCACTTCCTAAGCAAGTTTCACCAGTAGGAGACGCACTTCCTAAATCCATTGTACCAGTAGGAGACGCACTTCCTAAAAAGTTTCACCAGTAGGAGACGCACTTCCTAAGTTTATTTCACCCAATAGGAGACGCACTTCCTAAGCAAGTTTCATCAATAGGAGACGCACTTCCTAAGTCAGTTTCACCATAGGAGACGCACTTCCTAAAGCAAGTTTCACCAATAGGAGACGCACTTCCTAAGCAAGTTTCATCAATAGGAGACGCACTTCCTAAGTCAGTTTCACCATAGGAGACGCACTTCCTAAAGTTCAGTTTCATCATAGGAGACGCACTTCCTAAGTTCATTTCACCCATAGGAGACGCACTTCCTAAAGTTCAGTTTCACCATAGGAGACGCACTTCCTAAAGCAAGTTTCACCAATAGGAGACGCACTTCCTAAGCAAGTTTCATCAATAGGAGACGCACTTCCTAAGTTCAGTTTTACCATTAGGAGACGCACTTCCTAAGAATAGGTTCACCAATAGGAGACGCACTTCCTAAGTTCAGTTTCACCAATAGGAGACGCACTTCCTAAGTCCATTGTACCAATAGGAGACGCACTTCCTAACCTAAGTTTCACAAGTAGGAGACGCACTTCTTAAAAAGTTTCACAAGTAGGAGACGCACTTCCTAAAAAGTTTCACAAGTAGGAGACGCACTTCCTAAGTTCAGTTTTACCATTAGGAGATGCACTTCCTAAGTTTAATTCCATGCACAGGAAACGCACTTCCTGAATTAAGTTTTCATTATTAGGAGACACACTTCCTAGTCTGGTTCACTCAGGTTATACTTTTGCTTTAGGGGACGCACTCCCGAGTTTGGCTTTTTAGATTATATTTTAGTTCAGGAGACGCACTTCCGGAATTGAGATTTCACCCCTAGGAGATGCACTTCCTAGTTTGATTCATTTTAAGTTCGACCATAGGAGACACAATTCCTAGTCCAGTTTTTGAAGTTTACCCGTAGGAGACGCACTTCCTAATCGAGATTTTATTCATAGGAGACGCACTTCCTAGTTCTAGTCACTGAAGTTTTCACCCTTAGGAGACGCACTTCCTAGTTTAGCTCATTCCGATTCAACCATAGAAGACACACTTTCTAGTTTGAGTCATTGAGGTTTTATTTTAGCAGACACATTTGCTAGCAAGAGTTTTGGCTTTACTCATAGGAGATGCACATCCTAGCCTAGTCTTTAGTTTACTCTCATCATTGCATCAGTAGTGTAAGTGAGTTACGATTTTGCTAACGACTCACAAACCTTCCCAGTACAAACTGGGTTAGGAAATTTTGTTTGTTTTGTTTGTTTTGATTGTCAGGGACCCGCCTGTAGAACGGAGGTTGTTGCGTGTCGAAGATAGAAGAAGTCAGAAGTCCGCTTGTAGAACGGGGAAACATTTTTCAAGATCAAGCAGTGACCCACTGGAAAGCAGAAGGTTACAACAAAAATCCCCAGCACTCAATCCAAGACAAAAGCAACAAGAAGCTCGCCCCAAGAATGCAAGTCCACAGTCTGGGATGATCAACAGAAGCTGGTCACCAAAAAAACAAAAACAAGAAGAAAAAAGAAAAAAAAGAAAAAGAAAAAAAAATCAGATTACGGAAGCGGAGAACAAATGTGGTCTGCTCAAGAACTAGCACCTACAACTAGCAAGTATCAAGGTTCAGATCCAAAGTCTGCATGAAGCACCATTCAAGACTCAAGACCAAGTTTCAGAAGACTTAAGAGATAGGAATCCTTGTAACAAGTAGCTGATAGGCTTAGTTAGTCTTTTTCAGTTTTCATTTTTGTTGTAATGATAGGACCGCGGACCGGAACCTCAACGGAACGGCACCTCGATCGGCTCTCCACCTCGGTACACTTCACTATCTCTCTCATTCCCGAACTACACGTGGCCTGATTCCTGTATAACCAAGGATATGTAGGCAGCTCAGATACCAGGGCTCGGTCACATTCCCTCCCTTTCCTTAAGTGTAGTCCGTCCAAGTAATGGTCGGGTCAAAAACACGTCTAGTCATTCTTTGTCGGAAAACTCTTCGTGTTTCCAGTCAAAGAGGGGCAGCTGTAAGCACGTGATTTTTGACCCTCCCCGAGAATTTTCACATTTTTAGCGTGAATATGTGAAATTGAGTCTAGTATAGCTATTTTAACTATTTTTACTTTATTTCGTTGCAAAAAGAAAATTTCAAAAAATATATATATAAATTTTAGTTTATGTATTTCTCATAAACTTGAAAAATACAAAAATTGCACTTTATTTTTATACCTTATATAATTTCGAAAAATACAAAAATAATAATTCTATTAAAGTTTTATAGGCATTTTTAACTTTGAAAAAATACAAAAATATTACCTCATATTTTATCTTAATATTTAAAAACGAAAATTACAAAAAATAGTTTTATTAATATTTTGTAGCTATTTTAAACCTTGAAAAATATTTAAAAAGATATAGTTTTGTTTAAATACTAGTCTTATTTTTTGGTAGTTATTGTGCTTACATAGGACTAGTTAAGCAACGTGTTCCTATTTCTCGGGTCCGGACAAAAGAATAATATTCGGGTTCAAACTACCCGGTTTTAGGCCTAATTTTCGGACCTAGCCCATAATAAACCGTGTCCAGGACACGTGGGGAACCCCACCACGCGTGGGGGACATATGCCTCGAACCCCACCACGCGTGGGGCTCATTTTCATGGGCATTACATTACAAAAACACTGACAGAATTTGAAAAGAGGGGGGGACCAACGAAAAGGGACTTGGGAAATTTTAAAAGAAGGAAAAAGCAACGAATAGGAGGACTTGGGAATTTTTGAACAGGAGAGGTACTGTATAACTTCTTCTTCAAAAGAAGAAGAAGAAAGAAAACCTACGAAAAAAACCACTGAAAAAATGTTGAAAAAAAGGCACTGTAGCCTCGTCTTCCTCTTTTGAAAGAACGACCAAAACCCTACTGCAGTCACCATCGTCAAACCACCATGGTTACCCAAACCAGTCCATAACCATCGTCGTCAACCCATTGCGAGCTCCCCCCGTCGACCAAACACCACCCCGTGACCCCAACCCAGTCCGTCGACCACCAAGCCTCCCAAACAACCACCCTCCGACACCCCAAACAGCTCCCTCCGTCCCTTATGTCCCAACGACCAAAACCAACGAAAACCCTCACCCAAACCATATCCGGCTGCTGCGTCATCTAACCACCCCCCCGTCGTCAACTGCCCAAACGACCTCTCCAAACGCAGCAACAACCAGCTCCTCGACACCACACGAACGACCCTCCATAGCTGCTCCTTTCCTCATCTCCAACGACCCCTTATTGCAGCTTCACGCAACAGTTGCTGCGTCGAAATATAGCAGCTGTTGCTGCGTCGCTGCATTGCTGAGTAGCTCAGTCTTTGCTTCAGTCCGGTGAGGTTGTTTTGTTCGTCGAGGTCCGGCGCGTCGAGTTTGTTCGGTGAGGTCGACGTTGAGGTTTGGTCCATGGCTCTATGCGTTTCTGTTTATTCAGGTTAGTAAGCCTCGATGTATTGGATTAAAGAAATTTTCGTTCAATGTTTGAAGTTGCAATATATCAATTGATATGATAATTTTCTGCTTATGTTTCACCGTATGCATTTTAGTTCATTTTTGTGTTATGTTATTATTGATTACTTGATGTCATTTGATTTAGTTGTATTAGTAGTCCCAAGATTAGTATTGTTATTATTTACGTTCAATGTGTTATGTTATTATTGTCTTAGTTTATTTGGACAAAATTAGTATTAGTACCTGTTGTTGCTACGCCCGAAACACTCATTCGCTTAACTTCTTTTAGCAAATCTTGACAAGTTATGAGATTGTAGTTGTGAAGAAGCCGTAAGGTTTAGCATTGTTAAAGGCGTTAAAATGACATCCTTTAAAAATAAATAAATAATTATAAAAATAAATAAAAAAATAAATAATAATAAAAAAAAATAAAAAGAGACGAGCTTTGCTAAATAAAAAGGGACAAATTGCGGGGCCCTCACAAAATATATGTCTTAAATACTTAGATTCCGGGACGGGCCGTTTAGCAAATTTCACGGCCCTACCCAAAAAATAATAATGCGCTAGTTGCTTTAGGCGCGCCTTTAATAATGTTATCTCCCTAAACTCGGGTGCACATTTATGTGACCCAAATCCAAATCTCAACGGAGTCGAAATATGTCTTTAGTTACGGGCGCATTGATTGTGGCGTGGCCCGAGATGCATTTCCATGACGTTGCAAATTCCTTTAATAATAAATGAGACGAGCCTCGACAAACAAAAAATGTAGAAGTTGTGGGGCCCTCTAAATGCATATATATTAAAAATACTTAGAACCACAGAACTAGGGAATGCCTAACACCTTCTCCCGGGTTAACAGAATTCCTTATCCGGATTTCTGGTACGCAGACTATAATATAGAGTCATTATTTTCCTCGATTCGGGATTAAAATTGGTGACTTGGGACACCCTAAATCTCCCAAGTGGCGACTCTGAAATAATTAAACCAATCCCGTTTCGATTGTCCTTTAATTGGAAAAAACTCCCTTGCACCCCCGCGGGTGCGTAAAAAGGAGGTGTGACAAGTGGCTGCTTAAAGGACAGGACTAGAAATACAATCAATCTTCCTTCACTAAAAAGCCCTGCAAGGAGAGAGTAAACCCTTTTTGAAAATGGTTAAAAAAGGAGGTACACTCTAGGAGTTGGAAAATGTGTGCCAAAGGAAATAAGGTGGAGTGCTTGTCCAGGATACTCACAATCTCAAATCATGTGACTGGTGAGGTGTTGTTGTAGCCAAAAGACATAAGAGTACATATGTTGCTGTGATTGAGCTTCTGCAGAGTGGAGACATAAGTTGGTTGGAAGCTATTGAAAACAATACTGAATCATGGGACAAAGTCTGGAGCATTGCACGTTGTCTATCTCTAAACAAACTGGATTTGACGAACCTGGTTTGTAGTCTGATCAAGTTGAGTAACAAGTATCATGAAGTGTGCACTGCCTGTATAAAAGAAAAGCATGTCAGATCTTTATTCAAGCCTAAAAAGGAGCAGACAACACTTCAGAATCAAGGATGAGACCTTTCAAGGAACTGTGGTTTTTGTCAAGAAGATCCAAGTACCAATAGAAACAAATGTGGCTTGCATCAGACTAAATCATGGAACAGGTTTGGATGATGCCATAAGTGGATAAATGCTATGTTGAAATAAGAACGACTCAACCACTTAGCTCAAAGAACAACACCTCAGATAGAGTTGTTGAAAAAGAGAAAATTTAAGCGCGGTCAATATTAATTAATAAAGGGTTTGCAAACATCTTGACCAAAGCTGCTGACTCAAGTAAGGATATCTGGGTATAACTATCATGTTCTCAACAACGGGAAAGGTCAACCTTGAAAAATTTGATGGTATAAGAGATGGAGGAATTCCCCTAACATACTCGTCTCAAAAGAGAGCAGAAATACTGATCAAGGTAGAGAACGCCCATTAAGTCCAGCAAAGAACTAGGTCCTGCGTCTACAACAATAGAAGCTAAAAAACAACTTCTTGGAAAGAGGGTTTCTGCATAGATGACATTACTGAATCACTCGTGTATCTCACTATAAGTAGACTAAACATCGTGGACAGAGTTGAGTTTTGCGCAAGGTTTTAGTCAAATCCACGGTATTCTCATTTGAAGGAAGGTGTAAGTATCTTGATGTATCCTAGAAGAACACAGAACCTGGTTCTCTGCTGTCCTCCAAGTAAATGATAGGAAAAGCTTGCCTGAATTAGGACAGTCTCTGAGTTCCTATCTTGTCTCATAAAGCTTAAGGAAGCAGAATTCAATGCCACTCTCAACAGCTGAAGCAGAATATGTATAATCAACATCATGTTGTGGTCAAGTGCTATGGACCAAGCAACAAATTGGAAGAACTTGAGTCTAACTCAAGAGGGCCAAATACAGTGATTGTTGAAGATCAAGTTGCAGACATTTTCACCAAAAGCCCTGGAAAGAAAGCATTCTAAGAAAGAACGCCTTGCACTAGGGGGTGATTAAACACAACTGAGAAACTGGTTCCTCATTATTGGTTATGAAAGTCATAGTTAGGTAAAAGCTAGCTAAAAGTATTTTCTGGCTAAGTCTAACTCACCTCTATACCGTTACAAGTAGACACGCATGATAACCACAGAAGCAGATATTGCAGTGCATGATGAATAAGGGGATAAATCTCACTTGCCAGACCCATCAAGGAACCTAGTTCTCTAACGTAGGTTAGTGGTTTCTTTATTTTTTCATACACAATTTAAAATGAGCAAAAAATAATGCCACATTATCATCAGCGTGACAATCTCTTTAAAGTCATGTCTCTTTATCCAATACGTCACAACCCAAATGTCACTCCTTTCTCTAAACAATACATCTCCCAAGCAAAAGAGTGCTGGCGTTTTAGAACGGGTCCCTCATCAAAATTAAATCAACATCATAACCGTTTCTCTTATAAACTCAAAATTCCCTATTTGTCTTCTCTTTTCTCAAACCCACAGTCCCTCGAGAATAATCTCATCATGTTTGAAAATCAAGCAACCGTTAGCATGACTGATAACACAGTGATTGAGTCCTCACCAGTGATAAGTTCATCGGTGAATCTCTCTCCAAACCCTAAAGAAGAGTCTCCTCCACACTCCACTCCTTTTCCTACCCTCTCTGAGTCCACTCCTCCTCTAAGTAAGTCTGAATATGTCTATCCTCCTCTAGTCTCACCAATCAAACAGAGTCAACAGGGTGAACAAGGGAACCTCGTTCATGAACCTTCTACTCTATCCATGACTGAGCACTTGAGTGAAGAACATGTGACTAGTCATGAAGAGACTGAAATCTCCTGGACAAGTGATGACTCTGAAGGCATCACTCCTTCGTCTATTGAAATTGCCATGGAGCCATAAGAAAAGGAGGAAATAGAGAATACGTTGTCCATTGCATCAAGAGGGGTCATTATAGAGGAATGTGCAGGACGATCTAAGCCATAGGGGGAAGAAATAGAAGAAGAAGGAGCAATTGTACCATTTGAGCAGCCATCACAGGATGATGCTACTGGGCCCCCAAATGATGAACCTGATCCCTCCATGGAGAATCCATGTTAGGAGTCATCTCCCAGGTCAGTGTTGATCCTGCTCCCTCTCCCCACTTCGATGCTGAGCCTTTGAATATGGTGGTGCCTAAGACAAACCCTGATAGTGAAGAAGACGCAAACAATTTGGTGTATGCTAGTTTCATTAGGGCTAGGACTAAGCCAGTGGTAACTTCAAAACCACCTCCTGAGTGACCTACTACTTGGTTGCAGCAAAAGGAGGCTCTAGAGTTTGCCCTCAATAAAAGTAAAAGTAGTAGTAGAAGGAGAAGGTTGGTCAAGGATGGAAAAGTTGTACAAGCAGAGGATGTTCCTGTAGTAGATGTGGATGATGAAACCAAAGAGGAACCTAGTTCCCTATCCCGCAAGTCTTCAAGGAAGAAGCACACTCTCTCTCAATCTGAAAAGCACACCTCTAAGGGTACTCGGAGTTCTTCCAAGAGTGATGTTGTTGGTTCTAGTAACAAGTTGGCAAAAAGTTCTAGTGACAAGACAGTGAAGAAGCATGGTGACAAGTCTAATGAGGAAGAAGTGGAAAAATCTGGTGAACATAGGCAGAGCAAGTCAGTGGAGAAAGAAAATTCTATTGGCAAGTCAGTGAAAAGAAAGAGGGATGATGATGATGATAAGGAACTTGGATCCATCAAGAAAGGAAAAGTGAGTGAAACTCTGAGGTCTAAGAAAAGGAAGCTGGGGAATTAAAAAGTGTTGTGAGGCCACACATTTGCCTCTGACATTATAGAGAGTGCTTGGATGAGACTATTGGTGGATATTTGTAATGCTCAATAGTTGATCAATCTGTTTACAAGTGAGGCTCCTATAGTGTATGAGGACAAGGTGCGAAGTTTCTACACCAGCCTCTTCACAGTAGATAGTGATCAAATATGTGTGTTGGTAAATGGAGTGGACATAGTGATGGACTCTACCTTATTGAGGTCAATTATGGGTGTTCCTACCGAAGAAGTGTCATCTGCTCAGGGTGCTTGCACACCTAACTTCATAAATGCCATTGTCAAGGACAAGGCAGTACAGTATGGGGAATAGGTGCATAAGAAGGCACTCCTTCCAGTTTATCAACTGCTCTTTGAGATGGTTAACAAAGTATTACTTCCCTGCACTGAAAGAAGGTCTGTTGCATCCAAAGTTGACCTATTGCTTATGGAGACTTTGGATAATTTCTCCTCCATCAATTTGCCTGCCATAATGATTGAGCATATGTAGAAGGTAGAAAACCTCAAAGACAGGAATCCTGGACTGCCTTATGGATTCCTTCTCACAAAGGTCTTTGAGTTTCTCAAAGTACCTCTGGGTTAGGCCAAAGTGGGCACAAAAAGCAATCTTTTTCAAAAAGTACTCTGGAGGAGTGTAAGTGTATTGACAAAGTCAGAGGAGTTGGAAGCCCTTCCACAATCTCTTAACTAAAATGCTCAAAATAGTGCCATAGAGGAGATCCGGAAGTTGAAGGCTAGGAATGCGATTGTTGAGAATCAGCTCAATCAGTTGCAAGAGGTACCTGGTTCCAGTGGTTCTCACAGCGCAGAGGTTGCACGCCTATCAAAAGAGAATGCTGATCTAAGGAAACAAGTGGAGGACCTGAAAGAAAGACTGCTCAATGAGCAACTGTCTGCGAATGCTCGCATGGATCTTGTCCTCAAAACTCTTGTTTCATCTTCCAAGCCCCCTTCCTCCAGTGTCCCTTAAAGAATGTCCCCTCGATGTCCAGTTTCCAGTGTCTATCTTTTTAAGTTGTTGTTGGTGATCTTTTGTTATTTTTGGTATATGTTTTTGTTTGTTCTAAATTGTAGTTGAAAAATAATGACTCTGCTCCCGCCTGTAATAGTCCAATTCTGGTTAATGAAAGTGGTTTCCCTTTTGCTATCTTTGCTGCTGCTCTTTTACATCTGTTTTCTATCATGTTGTGAGCACATAAGTGGCATGAGTAAACTATGCTAAACTTCTTTATGTTGCTAAATTGTTTTGTCCTTTCTATGATGCCAAAAGGGGGAAGACATATAAGATGATTTAATTGAATAAACAAAATACAGATTTGGGGGAACCTTAGGGGGAACTCACAAAAGTTCAGGCAGGGGGAACTCACAAAAGTTCAGGTACTGACAAAGAGGGAATGCATAGTTTCAGGGGTAATTTAAGGTCATTCTGGTTCACAATCCGGTTCCTTTGTGGCTCCTTCTAGGATTTTCAATTATAAGTTTGTCATCATCAAAAGAGGGGAAATTATAGGTTACATGTACTTTGGTTATAAGTACTTCACTTTATATTTTGATGATCTAACAAACTTACTATCCAGAACTAGATAAGGAACCCGTTACACATTTACAAGACCTCAAGTTCACAAGATTCCAGGTTGGGACTCAGCGTGGAATATGATTCAACTCCTCATAGTGGAAGGAATAACTGAGGGACCAGTTCCCTACTAGTTCCCAAGGAGACTGTACGAAGTTAACTCTGTAGCTGGAAAGTTACTGCTTGTACACGTTATTGTGCAGAACAGTGTTGTAGTCAACTTTCCAAAGAGACTTCTTACCCACCTTGCTTGCATCATTGGAAGTGATGTCACACATGTATATATGCATTCAAGGGAGGTAAAACAAAGCACTTGAACACTTAGAGATTACACACAAGCTCACTCACGTGACTATTTAGCCAGCAAGTTTCAAGTGCCTCAAGAACAAAGAACAAAGCAACTACGAATCAGTTCCCACATCGAGTTATTGTGTGTCCTTAGTTGAGTTATAACTTTGTAATAGTTCTTCAAATTGTAATTCCTATCCAGCTTAATCAGAAGCACTCTATAGGAAATTCTTTGTAAACCTTAAACCTGCGTGTTTAAATCTTGGCTAGAGTTAGTCAAGCTTTAAAGTCTTTATAATAGAGTTATTGCAAAGTGGCTTATAATAGGTGTATTACAAGTAAGTGAGGTATTAAGAGTTTAATTCCTAGTGTTTACCGTAAAAATGATAATAACAATTAAATTTATAAATGGGATTATAAAAATACGTGATCTATTTTTATGCTAGTTGTTAGAGCAGTTGATGCTAAGAGTATGAAGTTTGACGGAGAGATACAAGCTAAAATGGGGCAGTAATCAAACTAGGAGACTTGCTGCCCGAGCTTCAGACTGGTCGGTGAAGGAGCCTCGGAGTCGATATCCAGCTCGATCTCGAGGTATCGGGGGTAATTGGGAACGGGATAACAGTTAAGATATGATTAAACAAGGCTCTTTATGGCCAATATCAAGCAATAATTGAAGAACAAATATAAAGGTAATAAATGTTAAGAGTGGCCTCGAGCTAGTAAGGACGAGCAAGTTAGAGAGAAGAATGAGCGAGAGAGAGAGAGCTATTATTGATCTTGGGGAGAATAGTTGGAGCAACATCAGCCCTTTACAAAGTAGGGTGGGTTCCCCTTATATAGGAGGGGAATCTGGTTATAGTACAACATACATTAATTGTAAAGTATGGAGATAGGACGGCTAGACGTGACGCTTCGACGTAGGCTCTAGGTAAGCCGGCTCTGTCAGACTTAGCCATGTGCCTTGGGAACTTCCCCTTCTGCTCTAGCCTCAACCTTTTTCTTCCTTAAGTCGGACCTCGATGAGCCCCGAGGGAGGGGACTCAGTCACAACTCCACATCCTCGGGGTCTCGAGGTATTCTTTCAAAGTGTCTTAATAGTGAGAAATTAAGTCATCTGATTTCGCTGCATACAGATAGTCTCCGCGTTTCCCAGAACGAAGCGATGGGAAATGATTCTAACACCTAACTCTACGAGCTTCTCAAGGTGATGTCATACCAATGATGCAACATGTGGGCGTGAGCTTTTGCGGCAACCGGGGTGTCCCATGGGCTTGTGTATTTAACATCATTCACTGCACTATAGATTCTCGTTCTCCAAGATAAGTGTACCACCGTCGATTAGGTTCTTCAAGAACGTAGTAATTGCGTCCACAGGTCAATCTTCCAAAGCCTCAATGACCGTGTTGTTACCCCTATAAATGGGGGTGCTTTGGCATTATTTTTCTATCCAAGTACCTTTATCTGCTCATTTGCCCATTTCTTCTTATCATCTTCCTCTACCCTTGAGCATTATGTTTGGGGATTGTGGCCTCAAGGTCGTTCCGCAGAGCTCCTGTATACTGTGTTGCGACTTCTTGCTGGAGCTTCCCTTTGTCGAGCACAACCATGTCGTCCTATCGCTACTGTGATTGTTGTTACGTCTACTATTGTTGTTGTCATTGGTCCAAGACGGTGATAGACGGGGAATCAGTTCTCCCCTTTTGTAGACTATCATTCGGACTATGTACCACTGCTCACTCTTCTTCCTAGGCATGGTGTGGCACTTCATCCCTTGGGTTTTTCCCTTCCCAAGGAATAAAATGGCACTATCGGCCGTCAAGGCTAGGGCCCGCCGAATCTTCAACCTTTGGCTTCGGCGGGCTATGTCTCCTTTCTTTGCCTCCTCTGCATCCCCTCTTTTTCCTCTTCTTCATCTTTTCCCTCGGCGAGGCCCTTCCGCGGGGTTGAGCTGGGAACCTAGAGGAGATGACCGCTGAAGGAATTGCCTTCGAGGATGCTTATACCGGAGATGGACCTTCGAGGATGGATCGGGTTCTTGGGTTTCATCACATGTACATCCTTCCATTCCTCCATTTTTGTGTAGAGATATTCTGTAGGCTTTTGTAATTATATGTAAAGACCTTTCGAGGGCTACTGTACATGAATACATATGAATATAAAGATACTTCCTTGATTCCTGTTCTTGATACTTGCCTTATTATTGCATGTTCTTGTGTGCTTCGAGGTTTTCGAATGTTTCCTTTATTGTCGACCGTTGATATTTAACCCGGATGCGAGCATTATTTCCTATCTTCTACTGATTAGCGTGGCTTTATTCCGAGCCCATTATTGTACCTCGGATCAAGCCTGAATTGGTCCGATAGACTCGGGCCGTCGGGCCCTTCGAGTTGCATGGAGATAGTACGCTGAGTTTTGGAGTTTTTGAGAATGGTATCCTGAGCGAAGGTCAGCTTCGGGTACCTAGTGTTCTACTTTAAACTTGATGTAGATAGCCTTTTAAAGCGTAGTGGATAGACTTCTGTTGAGGAGTTGCCTATATTTAGGCGAAGCCTTGAGCCCTTCTCGAGTCTTCATGGGTGGTGCTTTAAGTGCTTCCTTCTCTTTTTTAGAGAGGAAAACCACGAGATCGGGTGCCGCCTCGAGCTCTATGATGGCATTGAAGGCTTTCTGAAGCCTGACTTCTTTTAGATGGAGGTCCTCGAGGTCGGGCATCACCTCAGGGCCGGAGATAATGCAATTGGCTCCTTGAAGCCTAACTTTTTGCTGTCAGAGATTTCGGGGGTCGGGTACCGAGGCCGATAGCCTCCAGGGCTTACTCTGGATAGGCGAATCATTGTTGTTTCCCACATATACGTGGGGTGGCTTTTGCTTCTTTGGAAGATCTCATCATTTTGGACAGTTATCCCTCCGCCTTTGCATCGAGCCCTTCGTTTCTTCAAGCGCAAAAAGTGTTGGTGCACGTCCCTATTTTAGTTTGTCAATTCTACCATAGCCATGGCGGCTACTTCGGGGCCGGCCCGACAGGGAGGGGAGAGTTCTACTCCCAGCGTTCAGGATCCGCGGGAGTTCATTCTAAAGAATGTGTCTTTGATAAGAGAGGAACATCTGGAAATGGTGAGGAGATATTGCGGATGGGGCGATGGGGTAACGCTGCAGGTGCTTGCCCCGGATGAGAGTGTTATGGACTCTGTTAATGGATTCTTGAACGTGTAACTATATCCTTTTGCATTAAGCCCCCTTGAGAGGGTCGTGCTTGATTTCTGCTAGAAGTATCGGGTTACTTTGGCGCAAATACATCCGTCGTTCTGGTGAGTGGTGCTGATGATGAGGTTCTTTACAGAGAAGGTTGGGCTTGAATTCATGCTTAGCCACCTCGTCAGGCTGTACCGACCCTTTCATCAGCGAGGCCTGTTAACTTTGCAGTGTCATTCGTCCACGCACTTTGTTGTCGATGATGAGAAAGATGAGGATTAAGAGTGGGTCAGCCAATTCGTTCGGGTTCAGATGGCTGGCATTATCCCCGTGGAGCTCATGCCTTTTCCCAAGGGATGGAATTACGTGTGTGAGTGGAGTGTCCCGTGCTTCCTTAGATTTGCCTATAGCGAAAACTAGTTGAGTAACTGTGTCTCCTTCCTTTTTGCAGCAACTTCATGGACGCCGGGCAAAGTTCTTGATCTTCCCGGCTGGGTTCGAAGGTTGGCGACCTATTCGACTTGCGATGAACGCAGGTGGCGAGTTGTGTCCTGCGGCAGATGGGAAGTGAAACACCAAGGTATGCGCGTACACTGCTTTCACCTTGGTCTTCATATATTTGAGATGACACTTTCCCCTTTCTACTGGATTTGCCGTCACAGGTATCGGGTGTTCCTCCGAAGAGGGGGAGGAGTCATCAACCTCCGAGCCAAAGGATGATGGTAGTGAAGGTGAATTGCTCTCGTAGTGGGATGGAGCTTTTAGTGGAGCTAAACAAGCATGTGTCTTCGAGGAGAGGACATCGCCCGAGCCTGCTGTTCCTGGAGCATTTGGTTTCAGAACGGTAGTTCCCCCGGGTGAATATGCTTCGACTGAGGTTGGTTCTTCTAGGGCCGAAGGGGCTAGACCAATAGGAGTATGCTACGCCTTCGAGGAAGTCCGCTGGCTTCACTTCATGGTGAATTTCGTCGTAGTCCTTCTGTATTTCGTGCCTTCCTTTCTTTATCGTGTTTTTTCTTTTACAGGTCTTTGATAGGCTCAAGTCTGAGCTGCTTCGTCATGGGGCTAGGCTTCAGAAAGCTCTAAATGAGAGTGAGTCCCTTAGGCTTCTTAGCGAGCAGAAGGAGGTTGAGTTGATGCACTGGCGGCATGAGGCATACCGGAGCTCGAATTACGAGAGCTATTTGATGGAGCAGGTAACCTTTTGTAGTGTGTGCTTCACTCTTTTGACCCTTAAGGTTAACCCTTTTTCCTACCTTAGCTACATAAAAAGAAGGAGGCTTTGGAGTACCTCAGGGGTGAAGTCGACCAAGTCAGGAATGCTTATGGTGAACTGAGGGCTCAGGTGCAGGCCCATACTTTAGAGAAGAGGGGTGCCTTGGCTGAGGTTTCCGCCTTCAAGGCCCAACTCCGCTTGGCTCGTGACAATGCTTCAGTTCAAGCGGATATGATCGCGAAGCTCGAGTCTGATCTCTCGAAGGTCAGGGCTGAGATAATCGATGCTCGGGCTGAAGCAGCATTAAGTCGGACCAAGGCTGATCAGGAGATGGCGATTCATTTGAAGGACGTTGTTGATACCTAAGCCAAGTTGAAGCGGGCCCTCGATCGTGAGAAAAGGATCGAGGAATATGTTCATTGCAGATCCCGCAGAGAGGTACTCAAAGAGATTGGCGCTAGGGGTTTCGTTCTCTTGGAGGAGTTGGCTCGAGCAAGGGCGGACGAGCATGATGCTCGGTCACTTCTTGCTGACATTACGGAGAGCGAATCTGGGGCTGATAGGCTGTAGCCTTCTGGAGTGATGGGTAGATTTTGCCACTTTTCCATTTTGTATTTGATGTTCGCAAAGAATGTTTGTAGATGGAGAGCGCACCTTTTGTGTATGTAAATAAGAGAAAACTTGAAGCTTTACCTCTTTTGTTTCTCTTTCTGCATTGCTTTCGACCAGGCAGGCTGATTTCGGTGTTTGGAAGGAGCCCTGTGGATCCGGAGCTCGCTAGACAGGCCCGGAGGCTCTTATGTGCGACTTTTTACGCAAGTAGGCGTTAGGGCCTTTGTGTCTTGCCCCGCTGTTTAGGTCTAGTCTCTAAGTCAAGCTTTGACTCGAGCTTACCTGACCTTCAATCTACTGCGCTTGTATGGGTGGATGATGATGGTTTGTATTCCTTGCCCTTGAGCATTTGTATTTTAACTATTTTGGGTTCAGTCTCTGAGTCGTGTTACTACTCAAGCTTTAATTGACCCTAAAGTCTTTTCTATGTCTGCATGGGCGGATGACGATGGCTCTTAAGCCTTGGGTCGAAGCGACCTTTTAAATGTGTCCCTGAGGCTTGTTTGGCTGGCGACAATGGCACTTACTCTATGCCCTTAGGCATGTGAAGCTAACTATTTTGGATCCGGTCTCCGAATCGGGTTACGACTCAAGCTCATTTTAATCCTCAAGTTTTCAACTTTCAAGCTAGAGACAGTGGCTCTTACACTGTTAGGTCATTGCGACCTTTTAGTGTGCGGTTCGGAGGCTCGTTTGGCTGGCAATAATGGCTCTTATGCTTTTGCCCGGGGGCATATTGTAGGCTTTGTTTTCCTCTCGTTAAGGTCTTTTTGAAATAATTTTTCCTGACCCCTTGTCGGTTCGGGAAGAACCTCGATTTCAATTTGTTAGCGGCGATGTTCGAGCACCTCGAAAGGTTTTTAGCTCGTAGGCTGAGTAGTTCGAAGCCTTGTGATTTGGAGCTGACATGGTCGAAGCTCGTTTGCCTATTGAAGGATGCCTGTTTTAACCGGTTCTTTTCGAAGTATATTCGAAGTAATTGCCTGCGATTTTATTAGCGACAGTTGGGCGTCCCGGAGTCGCGTTAATTTGGCTGGAGCAGTCGTTTTGACCGTATTCATATGTGTTTGGATGGAGCCAGTTTTGATCCCGAGTGATAGTTTAGGCGTCTACACTGAGGGTATGCCCTTTCGGGATTCTTACAAATGCGACGTATAGCCTAAATTTTGGGATTGAGTTTTATGCCTGTAGTAAGGTCTTACAAAAATTTTCATACATGTTGAGGTCTTACAGTTTGTCAAGCCTGTTGAAGTCTTACAGTTTGTCAAGCCTGTTGAGGTCTTACAGTTTTGTTGTTATGTAAAATAGATCTGGTTATACCGAGTCTGCCCGCTCGGGGTCTTACGGCCTCGGGTTTTCCAGTGTACGGCGATTGACGACAGTCTCCGAGTCATCGAGTTTGCTTGGGATCCAATGACATTATTCGTGAGCTCGGAGTTGCCTTGTTGGGGCCTTATGAGCCCAGAGTTCCGACCATGGGGTCATGGGGTGCCAAATTGTTGACGCTAAGTCTCCGAGTATTTCTGGACGAATTTGGTGGAGGGACCCCTACCGTGAGCATGCTGAAACTTCCTTTTTTGGAGTACGAGATGCTGAAAAATATTCTTTTATTGCTTGGAGTAAATACATATCATTTCGTTATTGTGAGCTCGGCCCACACGGGCGCGGCTCCTTGGACCGTTTGGTCCAGTACATGATTCCCAATTGAAACTTAGTCTGCCATTCATCGGCCCTTCCGAGCGGACGACGCCTTAAAGGGGGGTTCCCTTTATCGTTTGATTGCAAAAGAAGGCTTGTGATCTTGTCAAATCCTCATTAGGTGGTACTTTGCTCTGCTGAGGAACTTGCTGGTGAGACCCTCTCCGGGGCGGAAGTCCAGCCGAGGGGAAAGAGTGCGATGGGCTCCGTCAAGGCCTTGGGATATTCGGGTAGAGTTAGAACTTCCGAACGCCCTGGCCGGGTGTCTGTATACAGGTTAGTGAAAAATAATGAAGGAAGGAGGTAGTTTTTCTTTACCGTGGGATGTGCAGGCGATGTTTTGAGGTTTGATATTCTCCTGCTGTTTCAGGGTGAGGACTCTAGTACAGCCCTCTGCCGTGTTTAACCGGGCTTGGTCGAAGATGTGGTTCGCTTAACCTTTGGCTCTTTTGAGAGCGGAGATACTGGTGCCGGCAATGCGTTATGTGATGCGGACTCTCCCCTTGCTACGTGTCGTTCCTCACATATGGTTTCAATCTCGTCCTTCGTTGGGGGTTTCATTCTTTGGTGAAAAGGGGAAAGTACCATTTTCATGCAGCGTGTCCGCGGCCGTCTCAATAAAGCGTTCGCGCCTTGCGCCTCCTTTGATGATATGGAACTCAGCGTACCGGTCTGGGCCAGTCTTGCCATACTGAGAGAATGGTCTTTCTCCTTGTTGTGGCAATCGCCATTTGGAATTTGCCAAGGATTCGAGATGTGGTCGTTGTTTTGACCTGGCGATTTGAACCGCCTTATCATCCTCGGCCCGACAACATTGATCGAGCTACCTGAACTTATGAGCACATGTTTTATTTAAAATGGATCAAATGAGGAAGAAGGTTACCAATGCGTCAGTGTGAGGCCAATACAAGGTCTCAGTGTCTTTTTTGCTGAATGTGAGGGCGTCCTCGGGAACGTATCCCTGGATCCGCTTTTCCTTGGTGACGAGCATTTTTACTCTCCCTTTTATGGGTCCTTGGAGGGTGCTACCGCTCCTTCACTATCGTGTCTCCTTCACTGTCGTGGCAATACATCGCGACCCATTTGCTTCGCTCTTCCTGGCCGCCTTCCTCACTCGAAGTTGAACTCGAGCCTAATCGCTCAACAGTTCTCGGCGGTGATTTTCATTGAGTAGCATGACTGCTTTCCTCCTGAGCTGGTGGTCATTTTTAACTCCACGATCACGCACGTTATACAATTCACACACCAAGTTGTGATTCCCCTGAGAGGGATTTTGCTGAATTAGTGTGAGCCATTTGATGTCCTTGGTTTCGCTTACGGTGAATACGATGTTTGGTATAGCGATGTTGAAATTGTAGTCTGATGGGCGAGGCACCCTTGCCGGCCATGCATCCCCATTGAATCTGGCTCTTTTAACGATTCCTTGAGGATATTGTCCTCGATCCATTCTTTGATCATTGTGAGGTATATTGCGTCTTAGGGCGTTCCTCCTATATGCGGTGCATGGGCGGTTCCTCCTTTTGTTTGACATTGGTTTCTTTACTGGGAGCCTGCTTGGTTATACTGAGCTCGAGGAGGCTCCCGGATGGTTATCCACGACCCTGATTTGCGACTGATGTTGGGTACGGGCATCCGACCAGATCTTGGCTGGGTACCCGATCAAGTTTTGTTTGAACTGCCATGAAATCATCGGGCTTGGTTTGTTTAGGCTTTGAGTAAAGGCCTGTATCGCCTGGTCATCCGAGACCGGGGGTAATCCCGTTTGTTCTATTAGGGAATGAGGTGCAAATTCGCATAGCATTTCATTCTCCCTTTGTTCGGCCCTGGATGTGTCGGGCTCTCTCGTCCTTGATTCAATGGCATCGGCATGTGCCTTTACGGAGGAATCTGCGGTATGGTAAGTGGGTTTATGAGGTTGGGCGCTAGGTTATGACGCCTCATCATGGTCCTTTTCGAGGGTGTTTCTTTGAACCTCTTCAATAAGACGGACTCGATCTCATCATCTTTTGGGTCGTTACCTTTCTTCGCGCATGCATAAGCAGCGACGTGTTCGTTGGGATCTGAGGTCCCGTTGTACTTAAGGAGTTCTGGCATTCTAAATCTCTTTGAAATGGGTTCCGGGGCATCTTCCTCTGGGAACAGCCGTTGCACGAACTTTCTCGAATCTACACCTTTCAGGACCGGGGGCGAGCCCGAGATTTGGTCGACCCTAGAGTTGTAGGTCTCGACCTTTTCATTGTTGGATGTTATCAATTTCTCACCTGATTCGATCCTTTTAGTGAGGTCCTCTAGCATTTTTACTATGGAGGGGTCGGCTACCGATCTGTTACTGCTTGACCTTTCCGATACCCGTTTGGCTGGGGGATTTGTTTCCAGCGCTGTTGTACTGGGAGTCTTCGGATGGCTTTGTAACTGAGCGATGGCCAACTGTTGTGCCTGCAACATTTCAAAAATAACATGAAGACTAACTCCTATTCTTTCCGGGCTGGGTTTTTTTTGGCTTCCTTTCGGTCACTATGTCGTATGCTCCTATCGATGTGTGAGGTTTCGTCGACCTGCTGCGCATCTAGAGAACCCGTGTCCACTGGAATCGGCCCAGGTGCATCATCGGGATTCTGCGGTGGCGCGCCAATGACTGGAATAGCGACACCGTTTTTACCGTGATTTTTGAGGTAGTTGTTCTCAACCCTATTTACCGAGCCAGACATTTCGACCTGAAATCAAGAGGTCTTGGACAAGAAAAAGTGTGAAAGATAACTTGCGTTTGTGCAATGAAACCAGCAAGAAAATAATCACTATTATTTTTAGCCCCACGGTGGGTGCCAAACTGTTTACCGTGAACATGGTAACAACAATTAAATTTGTAAATGAGATTCTAAAAATATGTGATCTATTTTTATGCTAGTTGTTAGAGCACTTGATGCTAAGAGTATGAAGTTTGATGAAGAGATACAAGCTAAAACGGGGCAGTAATCAAACTAGGAGACTTGCTGCCCGAGCTTCGGACTGGTCAATGAAGGAGCCTCAGAGTCGATATCCAGCTCGATCTCGAGGTATCGGGGGTAATTGGGAATGGGATAACAGTTAAAATATGATTAAATAAGGCTATTTAGGGCCAATATCAAGCAATAAATGAAGAACAGATATGAAGGTAATAATTGCTAAGAGTGGCCTCGAGCTAGTAAGAACGAGCAAGTTAGAGAGAAGAAAGACAGAGAGAGATATTATTGATCCTGAGGAGAATAGTTGGAGCAACAAATTACCAGTTACAAACAAAAACTTCAGCTCTAGAGCTGAAGTTCGATAGATACAAAAAAACTTCAGCTCTAGAGCTGAACTTCAGGACCGACTACTAGAATGCTGAAGTTTTGCGTGATTGCCTTTGCTACTTCAGCCTCGTATGCTAAAGTTATGCGAAAAAGCGGGTACGCTTGCAATTTTTTTGCAAAGGGGGCACAAATTAAAATGTGATACAAAAAGCGGGTATAGATGCGAATGCCCCCTTGCGACCATCATCAAGAAGCTATATTCAAATTTTGAAGCTTTTCTATGTCAACAATAAGTGAGAAAGTTGCCCGTTTATAAATCGCTCTTCTTTCATCGTCGTTAACTTAAATAAATTGTTTGCATTGTTTATTACATACGAACTGTTACACGACGCCTTCCTGAGATTCCTTGGAAGGGCGATGTAAGGCTAAGCAACTGATGTTAGTGCAATTACTGTCCGCCAACTAAAGTCCCCTCCGTACGCTAGACTAGATTGTTAGTGCCGCACGGGAAAACCAATGTCAAGAGCAATTGAGAGAACATGAATGAGGATTGAGAATGAAAGAAAGCTTGATTGCATTAATGAAAGCTATTACAGAAAGACAACGCAATGTCGAGGGGGAGAGACACCAGTACAGAGAATTGTTTGCTTGCTAGAAAGTTTGATTGCTTGATCCCCCTAATAATACTTAAACAAAATAAACCAAAGCTACAAGACTAGACTTGATTAAGCTAGAGAAATATAATGGAAGTACATGGAATAAAACTACTCTATATTTACAATGAAAAAGACTTAGTTTTCTACAAGGCAGAAACAGGTCCGTTGTCAGCAGCATAGTCTGCATGCGCGACGCTGTTGGCATCCGCCTGCGGTTGGGAGCTGGCGAGGGATATCAGTGGGGTGACAGAGGCACATGCGCGCTTGTCACTTGGAGCGGCCAAGACCACAGGGCCGTCCGTGGCGCTAGGCATTGGGAGGCTTGCTAAGACGCCACGGGATGCGCCCAAGGGGTCATGGGGCACGGCTGGAAAGCCGCCCATGACATTCTCCCCCACCTGATTTGGCGACATCCTCGGCGCCTTACTTGCAAGATAATCTTCAATTAGGCTCTTATAGGCTTTGAGGTTTGTTCCCCTCTCCCAAGTGTTCTCCTCTACATCATAGCCTGACATTTCACCAAGAACTCTTGGTGATTTTTCCTTGAGGCATGAATCACTCTATCATCAAGGATAGCTTCAACACACCTTTTCTCGGTTGAATTGGGCCCTCGAATACTAGGTATTGTGAGCTGGCTCCGTGAAGGATCCTCCGTATCTTCCCGAAAAGGTTTCATGAGGCTGACATGGAAGACATGATGAATTTTCCACCAAGCTGGGGTATCCACCCGGTATGCAACTTTCCCAATGCACCTTTCGATGGACAAGGGTCCAATGTATTTTTGCAATAGGCGAGGGTCATGGACCCCCGCGAATAAGTAACACTTTGGAATTTTGACCATCACTTTGTCTCCTACTTGGTATTCAACAAAGAGACGATTCTGATCAGCATGCCTCTTCATCCGCTTTTGAGCCTTGACAAGATAGCTCCGCACTATCTCCAAATTTCGCTTCCACTCTTTTGAGAAGCTAGCAGCTCAAGGAGATTTAGACATATTTGGTGCATTGACTGTGTGTGGGAGTAGCGGTTGCTGTCCGGTAACAATTTCAAAAGCGCTTTTGTTTGTACTAGAGCTCTTTTGTGAATTGAAACACAGTTGAGCAGCATCCAGAAGCTTCACCCAATTCTTCTACGATCCGGTTACAAAGTGACAGAGATATTTCTCCAACATACCAGTGAACCGCTCCGTCTGGCCATCAGATTGCGGATGAAAACTTGAGTTGTGACTCAACTTTGACCCAAGACACTTAAAGAGTTGGGTCCAAAAGTTACTAGTGAAGCGTGAGTCGCGATCACTAACAATGTCTTTGGGCAGGCCCCAATATTTGACGACATGAGAGAAGAAGAGTCGAGCTGTATCTTCTGCTGATATATATATTGTGGGGCAGCAATAAAGGTAGCATATTTGGAAAACTGATCTACCAAAACCAAGATAATTGTTAGATCTCCGACCTTGGGCAATCCGGTGATGAAATCCAGGGAAACACTTTCCCAAGGTCTCTTTGGGACAACTAGTGGTTCCAAGAGTCCCGCTTGTGTTAAGCGGTCCGACTTGTCCTTCTGGCATACTAGACAAGTCTTCACATACTGAGCAACGTCATCGGCCATTTGAGGCCAGTAATATGCATGGCGAAGTAACGCCATGGTGCGTTCCTCACCAGGATGGCCGACCCACAGAGTATCATGACATTCAGCCAGAAGAGTCCTTCGCGGATCTCCTCATTTAGGAACATAAAGTTAGTTCCCTTTCACTTTCAGAAACCATCTTCCATGTAGAACTGGCGAGTCTTGCCCTGTCCTACCAAATCAACCAAATATTGTGCAGCAGGATCCTTGATGAGTAAATCCCGTATCTGGTCCTTGATGGAGGTGGCTACTTCGCTCCCCCTTAGGGTGGCGAGTAGGCACACGGATGCTAGATCAGCTCTCCGACTGAGCGCATCAGCAACATGATTGGTCTTCCCACTTCGGTACTCTAAGTTGAAGTGGAATTCAGCTAAGAGTTCCTGCCACCTGGCCTGTCGACCATTCAACTTCGGCTGGGTCATGAAATGGCTAACAGCTGTATTGTCTATCTTGACCACGAACGGGGTCCCCAACAAATAGTGCCTCCAAAGGCGCAAGCAGTGGACAATAGCCAATAATTCTTTCTTATGGGCGGCATAGCACCGCTCTGCATCTTTCAGCTTCCGACTCTCGTACGCTACATGATGCCCTTCTTGTAGCAAGACTCCACCGAGGGCATAGTCAGATACATCTGTTTGTACTTCAAATGGCTTGGCCAGATCAGGAAGGGCCAAGACGGGGCTACTAGACATAGCCGCTTTCAATACGTTGAAGCCCTCCACTCGCTTGGGTCCCCATTCCCAAGGCATGACCTTCTTGAGGAGTTCTGTCAATGGTACTGCAATGAGGGAGTAGTTTTTCACAAATCGCCGATAGAAATTGCATAGACCAAGGAACGCCCTCAAGGCTTGGATATCCTTAGGCGGCGGCCAATCTGTGATTGCCTGAATCTTCTGCTGGTCCATCTTGATCCGCCCTTCCTCGATGACATGTCCGAGGAAGTCAATTTGCTTTTTAGCAAAGGAGCACTTAGATAGCTTCGCATATAGTTCATGCTCCCGCAATCGAGCTAGGACCTTCCGCAAGTGCATCAGGTGTTCCTCCAATGTTTGGCTATATACCACAATGTCATCCAAGTAGACCACCACGAATTCATCAATGTACTCTCGGAAGACTTGGTTCATCAAAGTGAAAAACATAGTTGGGGCGTTAGTCAAGCCGAATGGCATAACCAGGAAATCGTACGGCCCATATCTTGTCACACAGGTCGTCTTGTGCTCATCACCCTCTGCAATCCAAACTTGCCAATAACCTGTCTTCAGGTCTATTTTGGCGAACACTGTCGCACCACCCAGTCTATCGAACACATTTGCCATTAGCGGAATAGGGTACTTGTTCTTCACAATAATTTTATTTAGAGCCCGATAGTCCACACAGAGTCGTAGATTGCCATCATGTTTCTTTTGGAATAGCACAGGGGACCCGTATAGGGATTTAGAGGGCACAATGATCCCTGTGTCTAGCATTTCCGTCAATTGTCTCTGAAGCTTGGTGAGTTCGGGTTGTGACATTCTGTAAGGCGCCCGGGCGGGTGGCTTCGCACCCGGCACCAGCTCAATTTCATGGTCCATAGTGCGCCTAGGCGGTAGTCGCTTTGGCATGTCTTGTGGCATGACATCTTCAAACTCTAGTAGTAGCTCCTTCACGGGCTCAGGAATGGGACCCGATGAGCGTGCTACATCTTCAATGCAGAGGGTTGCCAGGAACGTAGGTTCATGTATTTTGACCCCCTTCTTCAACTGCAAGGCCGAGATGTTTTCAACGGCCATCTTCATGGGCATGCACGGGATAATGCAGGGCTTGGTCCCGTTTGCTCCCATCATCAGTAACATGTCAGCATATGGTACAGGCATGGTGTTGGTTTGCCTCAGGAATTCCAATCCAACTATCAACTCGAAGTCATCTATGATCACCACACGCATGTTGAATTTTCCTTCGTAAGGGCCAAGCTTCACTGGTACTTTTTTGGCTATCCCACCCACTGGTTGAGGAGGTGAGTTGATAGCTTTGACACTACCTCTGCCCTTTCCTACAACTTGACCAAGGCGCTCCACCTGAGTCGAGGCTAAGTAGTTGTGGGTAGCACCCGTGTCTATCATCGCCCGAATGGGCTTGCCATTTACCTTTATCTCAACGAACATTAAGGTCCTCTCTTGTTTAGGAGGATTCTTCTCATCCGACTTCTTTTTCCCTTTCTTGGTGCTTGGGCAGGAGTCCTTCTTCTTACGATGCCAGCACTGGTTCCCGCTAAGGCCTTAGAAATAGAGCTAACAATTGTATTGAAGGCACCTATTGGCTCGGTCTAGTCTGCATCATCTGTCCCATCATCAAAGGCTTGATGGGCATTCATCTGTGCATGTGGACAATCATTATTCCAATATGGTCCGCCGCAATGACGGCATCCCGAATGAGCCTTTCTCCCCCGGTCATTGTTGTTTGACGAAACACTATTGCTGCCTGAGGAGGGGGCCTTAGATTTGGTTGCACTCCGATCTCCCCCACTTTTACTAGAGCCACCATTGCTAGGTTGGCCCCCTTTAACTCCCGCTCGGACAAGCGGCTGAGGACGATCCTTCCGAGCTTCCACTTGATAGTCCCCAAGGCATTCAACTACTTGGATCGCCTTGGGTAGGGTATCTACCCTTTGTCTTTGCAGTTCCATGCGGGCATAAGGTTTCAACCCTTCTAGGAAGGTGAAGAGCTTGTCTTTGTCCCCCATGTCACGTATGTTTAGCATGAGCGCGAAGAATTCCCGCACATAGTCCCGCACTAACTTGGTCTGGCGGAGCTCCCGTAGCTTTCTCCTTGCATTGTATTCCATATTTTTGGGGAAAAACTGTAGACGTATGACTGCCTTCAGTTCTGCCCATGTCTCGAGAGCATCTTCACCGGCCTTGATGGCTTCGTACTTCACCCGCCACTAGAGTTTAGCATCACCCTGAAGATACATGGCAGCAGTTGCTACCTTCTTAGCTTCTTCTAGGCCTCCAACATCATCAAAGTATTGTTCGATGTCAAAGATGAAGTTTTCCACTTCCTTGGCATTCCTAGCTCCACCGTATGGATTTGGCTTAAGAACTTTTAGTTTTTGTGTCGCGGAAGCGGGGTTCGCAGTGCCCCCGATTTGGTTTCCACCACCTCGAAGCAGGCCCTGTAAAGCAGCATTGACAACATTGAGTTTGTCTGTCAAGTCGTCAATAGTTTGTTGCATGGCTGTCACCCTGTCTGCCTCTTGTGTCTTGTAAGCTAAATCCTCGACACGCTCCTGTTGGAGTCCCTCGAATTTGCCAAAATTTTTGGCTGCCTCTGTGGCTGCCATTTGCCGGTCTCCCTCGGAGTCGCGACAGATGTTTTCTATGTCAACTTCGGCCTGGAGCACCCTACGGTCCAGGTCGTCCAACCTTTGCCCTAGGTTGGTTCTTAGTTCAGGTACCGTATCCACAATGGGCCGTAATCCGTCAACCGTCTGTTCAAGGGCCGCAATGTGCTCCCCATGATTCACCATGGTCAGAAATGGTGGTAATGGAAATGCGTTCCCTCGTCCGATGTCGAGCCTAGGCTCTGATACCAACTGTTACACGGCGCCTTCCTGAGATTCCTTGGAAGGGAGACGTAAGGCTAAGCAACTGATGTCAGTGCAGTTACTGTCCACCAACTGAAGTCCCCTCCGTACGCTAGACTAGATTGTCAGTGCCGTACGGGAAAACCAATGTCAAAAGCAATTGAGAGAACATAAATGAGGATTGAGAATGAAAGAAAGCTTGATTGCATTAATGAAAGCTATTACATAAAGGCAACGAGGTATCGAGGGGGAGACACCAGTACAGAGAATTGTTTGCTTGCTAGAAAGTTTGATTACTTGATCCCCCCTAATAATACTTAAAAAAAATAAACCAAAGTTACAAGACTAGACTTGATTAAGCTAGAGAAACATAATGGAAGTACATGGAATAAAACTACTCTATATTTACAATGAAAAAGACTTAGTTTTCTACAAGGCAGAAACAGGTCCGTTGTCAGCAACATAGTCTTTGGCATTAGGGTCTGCGCGCGGCGTTGTTGGCATCCGCCTGCGGTTGGGCGCTGGCGAGGGATATCGGTGGGACGACAGAGACACATGCGCGCTTGTCACTTGGCGCAGCCAAGATCACGGAGCCGTCCGTGACGCTAGGCATTGGGAGGCTTGCTAGGACGCCACGGGGCGCGTCCAAGGGGTCATGGGCCACGGCTGGAAAGCCGCCCATGACAGAACTTTTGATTGCAGCTCGTGATTACATTGCTGCGAATATTTATGATATTTGGTTGTTTTAATTTAATTAACAACAAACAAACTTTCATTAATTGCATATTTTTTATACAAATATTTTATGTACATTTTAAGTATGCTTTACTCACAAACTTAGTCAAAATATTAATTATTATATTAAAGATTATGATTGTTGTTTAACTTATCTTAAAGTAATTTTTTTTAAAAAATTAATTTTGTGTTAAAAGTATAATGAGACATAAATTATTAAATTGGAATCAATTTTTAATTTATAATCTTGTAAAAATTACATTTTTATTGCGGTAAATAACTTTAAGGGCATTTAAGTTATTTTAAAAGAAAAAAATACTTGTCATCACTTTTTCCCCAAACATTTCAGCTATTTATTATCAGTTTAAGCACTTTTGTTCAAACACATAATTACTTCATTAAACTAATTTCATCACTTAAAAGTGCTTTTAAGTCATTAATACTTATGAGCTACTTTAGATTACCTAAGCCAAACGGCTCTTAATAGGATAAAACTTTTCTCTAACTAAATTAAAAAATAATATAATATAATATAATTACTTTCTTATCAATTCTATTTTTCTTTCTTTATATATAGTTTTTTTTCTTCATATTTTTCACTATTTAAAATATTTGATCAATTAAATTACATATATTCCTCTAATCACCGCCATCCTTGCAAAAGCTTCACTTGCCATACCCTAGAGCCGCCCTTGGTCACCGCCCGTCCAGCAGCTGGAGTTTTAACCCTAAGTTTCGTTTCAGATCATCCTTTCAGCAATGGGCACAACAAATATAAGGGACATTTTGACTTGTTTGAGTCCCTCTTTGGACTTCTTTGCTATCAGTTCTGGTGATGGCCGTATCAAGGTATACTTCTCTAATCATGTTAAAGCAATTTTTACATTTTATTGGAATTTTATTTCACTGAATACCATTTACTTTCAGATATGGGATACAGTGAAGGGTCAGGTACAGACGGAGTTTGCAGATATTGTGTCAACTGAGACAACAGCAAGCTTGTTTACTAAGCCAGGAGGTCATCTTTCTATGGATTATACTTGCATGAAGTGGTTATCATGTGACAGAAAGGTGAAATTCCCTGTCTGAGAAAAGAAAATGTATTACTCCCTCCATTCCAATTTAGTTTGACTCGGCACGGAGTTGAAGAAAAAAAAATACTTGTAAAACTTGTGGTCTTAAAAGCTTAATGGTAAAGGCTTTTAATCTATGTGGCTATAATAGCTTCTCATTTAGGATAAAATGAAAAGTTCAAAGTTAAATTGTTTACAAATATAGAAATATGTCACGACTAATGAAGAAAGCGTGCCACATAAATTGAAACGGAGTGAGTATTTAGTTCTACTCTAACTTCAACTCCTTTATTGAGAGCTATTTTACTTGTTGCTCAGAAAAAAAGGAAGCTTGGAACTTCATTATTGGTTTTAGGTACAGGCAGTGGTGATGTTTTGGCTCTAGATGTATCTGCAGGTCATCTCAAATGGAGATTTACTGATTGCCATCCTGGGTGAGTTCTTTGCGTAACTCATAACTAATATTATCTTGACTTGTGGAAAGAATGGTAAATAGCTTTCTTTTATGTGTTCTTCTGTGTACTATGTGTTGGACATTCAATTCGAGGTGTAGGACACATTATGAAGAAAAGGTAGAGTAGCTTTTAGATTGCAATTTGGCAAGTATAAATATAGAGGCTCAGAATTTGATGTCTAGCACATATGTCCAACTTCGAAGAAGGGGTTTTTGGATGAATTTTTGTTAGTTCCTGCTATTTTGTGATGAAAATATTTTTTCGCCATGTTTTACTCTTGTTTTTTCTGATTGTCATTAGTTGCTCCGTGCTTTTGTATCCTAAATTTGTAAAAGTAAAGCGGAACTCTTTTCGATAAAAGTTACTCTCAAAAGTAGTAATGACCTGTAGATCATGCCACTTGCTGTGGCGGAGCCACCTTAGGTTAAGGAGTTGATACCCCTTCACCGGAAAATTACACTATGTAGCTAGGTCAAAACATTATTTTTATGTATATATGCTATATATTGAATCCCCTTAGCTTCTTTGTGTATTTACCTTTTTATATTGTGGAAAATTCCTGGCTCCGCCACTGGCCACTTGTACTATCTCCATCTTGAAGCTTGTCTCTGCTCTTCTTACATTTATCATTCTCACAGTTCAAAGTTGCATTGCCTTATATTTACGTATGGGATTTTTATTATATAGTAAGATTATGACATGACATATCTCCCCTGCTTTTATTGAAATTCGTATGTCAATGAGCAGCGGTGTCAATGCCATCTCATTCCCTTCACATGGTTCATTCATTTACACGGCTGGTGCTGATGGACTGGTTTGCAAAATTGACTCCATGTCGGGGAACTTATTGCATAAGTTTAAAGCTTCCACTAAAGCAATATCATCTTTATCGGTTTCGTCAGGTTTGTATCTGTAAATGTTCATTGTATTTGATGATGGCTATATTTTAATTATCCCGGTTTTAGTCAATCTGGATGAGTTACTGAATGAGTGGCATCTTTTACCCCTTGTCGTTTTTTAAATACAAAATGGAGTACTCGCAACAATGATACAAGATTCCCTGAGCTAAGAGTTATCAAGATTCTTCTCGTGTCATATTTAGATCACTATATGTTCTGGATACATGTCATTGCTCCATTTGTGTCCTCCTTCTCCCTCTATCTCGTGTTAGCATTCCTGTAGTCGTTTTCTTGTATCAGCCAACATTCTATGCTTAATTTGGTTATGCTGATACTGGTTCCTCTTTTTGGCTTTCTGTCTAGCCAGATGGGAAAATATTAGCAACAGCAACTTCTCAGTTGAAGATTTTCAATTGCTTGGATGACAAAAAGCTCCAGAAGTTTTCAGGCCACCCTGTGAGTGTTATGCATATTTCATTTTATTTTTTATATGCTTCCCTTGTGATGCATTTGCCGATGGATTAAGTGAAGTTAATACAGACTGCAGAATACTTCTGTTACCATCCTTGTGAGTCACCTTATTTCTTTTCTCCTTTTTATATTAGGGGGCTGTTCGGTGTATAGTTTTCTCTGAAGATGGGAGACATGTTCTTTCTTCTGCTGTTGGTGACCGACACGTAGCAGTTTGGAAGTTGGATGGTAGCAAAAGGAAATCAGCGTGCTGCTTGCTTCCAATGGATCACCCTGCTGTCTTTTTGGATAGTTACTGCATTAAATCTGGAGTTGAAAATGATGCAAGTTTAGGTGTTTTGGCCATTTCAGAAATTGGTGTTTGCTACTTTTGGCATGGAAAGAGTTTTGAGGAATTGCACAATTTGAAGCCCACAAAAATATGCGCATCTTTAGATGAGAAAATTCTGAAGAAACATAAAGAAGCCGTGCATAGTATTTTTTCAGCAAAATTGCAATCTATTGGCACATCTGGTTCCGGTCATATGTTTGTTGCATATGGCTTGTTAATAAAACCATCATTTGAAAAAGTTATGGTGCAGCCTGGGGCGGATATCAGATTAAAAAGTTCACTTGACGGGATCCTTCTACCCTTCAGTCAATCTCGCAAATCTAAACAAGCATCTAACACTCAGAGTCAGGGTAACACTCTCTCCTCCTTCCTTTGCACTTGCCTCCCCTGTCTTCTCTAATTTCTATGTCAAAACATAAAACTGTTGAACCCCGTATTTGATAATCAAATTGCGGGGTTAAATAGGTATTCCCTCCCAAATTTTAATGCGTTTTCATTTCTTTCCACGTGGATAATTTCTACATGTTCCTACCTCCCTCAACTTATTCTCCAGATTGTTAGAGAATTTCGACCTCCTAATCTATGGCCCAGTAGGTAGAAGACCCCAATGTATCCTTGTGAATTCTGTCTTTAAATTTTAGTATTTGAAAATGTCTAGGATGAAAGTAGGTCCAATCCAGCACCACGTTCTTGTTTCTAGCCCCTTTTTGTGTTCTCAGCGCCCATCTAATACAATCTTATGCCATATTAATCACAAAAGAAAAATTGTCCAAACGCTTGAGATGACAGCCGTCCTGTGCCATTATGTACTTTTAATGTCTTTCCTCCTTTGTGTAATCCTTAAGCTGCAAGTTGTGTATGATTTTGGCGTTCATTTAATATGCATAAGTATGAGGTGATGCTTGAGATGTTTCAGCATAATTTTCCTGAGACAGAGGTATGGAGTTACACTGATAAATGGTAATTTGCAACACGTTTACCTTTTCGACCATCTATTTCTTCAGGATGGAAGGAAAGTGCTACTTTGTTTTCACTTTTAAAGGTTAAGAATCACAATGATTTGAGACAACCCTTTTTCCTGTTTCATGGTCTGTACCATCATTAAATGCGATGATCAATTTGCATGTTTGATACACGTCTGTCCTAACTTTTTTTTTTTTTGCATTGAACAGTTACTGCTCTTGATTGTGCAAATGCAGAGGGTGCCTTACTTCCTTTGCCTAAGATTCTTGATCAGGTTGGTGTCGAGCATGGAATTAAGCCCACAGTAAGCAAAGGTATCACCTAACATTGCACCAATTTTTGTGTTATCTTGGTTTTTTTGGCACACTTTTTGTGTGTCTGTATTTCGAACTTGTTGTGGTTGCATATCTTGATTTCAAGGCACATTGCCATTCCGTAAGAGGAAGAATCTTATAGCTTAGAACTGCTGATAAAAGTAATGTTGTCAAAGGCGAAGAGGAAGAATCTTATAGATTAGAACTGCTGATAAAAGTAGCGTTGTCAAAGGCACGCTTAAAGCGCGCTTAAGCCCTGAAGTGAGGCTCAAAACATGTTGAGCGCTTCGTCTTGCTTTGTAGTCGCTTTAGTGTCGCATCAAGGCTCTAAGGCATACTTTTCCTTGCCAATGAATGTAATCCTGAAAAGGCGACATTAAACAATTGATCGTTTTATCGTAATTTTTTTTCAATTTCTTTGTCCATATATTTGTTATTCATGCTTATAATTATTAGTCTTGGACTACATATACATATTTTTACTTTTTCTCCAGTTGCACCTTTTTTCATTAAAAGCCATGCTTTCGTTGCACCTTGCGCTTAAAGCCCCAACGGACCTTAGAATTTTTTTGCGCTTTTCGACTTTGGTAACATTACGGGTTACTCCATGCCAGAATTGTTCCTAGGTTGAAGTAAACAACACTCATTTGACATTCTCTGCTGCTGTCAGATCGCTGCTTTATTCGGGTTAATCGTCATATTGAGACTTGTGATCCATGATCTGACTAGTGCTTTTGCACTGAATATTAATTTGTCAACTCAAATGTGCGAGAGGAACTTTCTTCACTTTTCATCAGTGCTTTACTACTACTTCCATTTTAATTTGTTTGTCTTAGTTTGACTTGGCACAAAGTTTAATAAAGAGGAAATTTTTTGAAAATTGTGGTCTTAAATATGCTATAACATTTTGGCTATAAAACTTGACACTTGTGGTCTTAAACAAGCCATAACATTTGTGTGGCTATAGAAGCTTCCCATTAAGGAAATATAGGAATGTGCCAATCTTTTTGAAACAGAGGGAGTACTAGTGAAGAGTAAGTTATGTGACCTCAGATGAGATTTTGTTAGAAGAACTCGGAAGTTTTCGTCGCTAACTATAGTTCTCATCCCGAGTTTTATATGGACTGTTAGAATATTGTCTCAATTAACTTTTTTATGTTTATCCTTTTGTCTCGAGAATAAATTAAATATGTTACCTAAATGTTTACTACTTAACATGGAAGCTTTTGCTTTACTATTTACAGATGTCATTGGTAAACAAGGTGAAGATGAGGTGACAATTTGCATGGAGGACCAGTTAAGATCCATAGGTATAATTAGCAGTGACTATGATCTCTCGCCTAGCTCAATTCTTGATCCTAAGATTTTGAAAGGAATAAGTGTTGATGCTAGTATGCCACCGAAGAAGGTCTGTATCTCTTGGAATACTGAGGATACTTTTGGGTCTGATTTCCTCACTTTTTATGTTACCATACCTTCAATAAAGATGAAATCAGCTGTTTTATCTTTGGAGTCGCCTGATGCTTACAATTTATTGAATGCCTTGGTGGCTGCATGGCAGTCCAGGTGGGCTCTTCAAATCCTTGAAGGATATTGCATGTATTAGCTCCATGTTGTACCTCAAGAGTGGAGATGCACTGCATCCTCCCACTTAAGGGAAAAAAAGTAATGCACTACAAAATTGTACTCTATTTTGAGTTAAGTCCCTAAAATAATGGCCTGGTTCAGTTCTTGGATGTGAAAACTAATTCCACAGATTGTTCTTGGACATTAGTCATTTGAATTTTGAGATAAAATTGAAAGATCTTGAAACTACTTGAAAAATACTACCAACAAATAGCTCTAGGGCTTTGATCTAGTGGTAAGTGGGCAGCGCGTGATGTGTAGGTTAGGCACACCTCACGTGTTCGAACCCGGCGCTGACAAAAGCATGGCGTTTTAGTGGAAACGGGCAGAGGGAGCTGGGTAAAGTGAAGAAGGTTAAGGGCGGGCCCATTATTCACCGACTTTCGACAGCACCTGCCCTCCGGGGATTTCTCGATTAGGATTTGGGAATTCATATTGGAAAAATTTCATCCTCCTGAAACTCTCTAAAATAGATAATTTTTTCTGTACCAAAATCATTAAACATAATGTCGCAGAACTGATCATTGGCCTCAATTCGAGATACATTTGGAAATTCATATCAGAATTTGCCCTCCTTTAACTCCGCAAAAAGGCTAGTTATTGTTTTATTTGGCAGAATGAATCATTGCACCAGTTGGAGAAACCTTTTAGTTATTGATAGCTATATCTTTATGCATATTGTAATTCTTTTTTTCGTTTTGCATGTATTTTCTTTTTTGTAGATCAAGCATCGGAAGACATGTTCTTCCATGGATATACTGTATATTGGTGAACCACAATGAATTTGTTACATCGCAGGAACCACTGACTCCTCTTCTGGATTCCTTGAACAAGGTAGGATATGCTGCCACTGTGCTACTGTTGCTTGGCAATTATGGGATTACTTTGGGAGTGCCAAGTTATTGATGGTTTCATGTTTTCTATTATCTTGTTTCTGATTGATCTTTTTGATTAGCTACATGTATGTTTATGCACTCCTTTTGTGATTGATCTTTTTGATAAATTACTTCCTTTTGTTTTCTCAACTTAATGTGATGAGTGTTATTCTGTTACATATCAAAGGGACAGTTTTCCAGATGGTATGTTATGGAGAAGGAAGGTTTCACAGGTATGCTAAGTTATGGAAAAAGTATGTCAAGGAAAAAGCTAATAACTAATCTTTCATCGGGATGCCGATGACCGTTCCATGCCAAAAATTATAGTATCACACACATTTATACGAAGAATATCGGTTATTGTGTGTAGAGGAGGTTTCCTATGATTAGGAGTGGCAAACAGGCGGGTCGGATATGGTTCGGATCGAAAACGGGTAATGCAAAACAGACAAATTATCCAAGCCGACCCATATTAAATACAGATAAAAAACGAGTTAACCGACGGAATATGGGTAACCATATTGTCCATGACTTCTTGCATATGATCACTTTTGGAAGAATTCTTAGTCTCCCTAACTTGAGGAACTCCCAATTTGAGGTTTTACAAATGTAAAGATTAGACCCATCGGTTATCCATTGGTTATCCGTTTTCTAAATGGATAATATGGTTCTTATCCATATTTGACCCGTTTTTAAAAAGTTCATTATCCAACCCATTTTTAGTGGATAATATGGGTGGTTAACTGTTTTCTTTTAACCATTTTGCCACCCCTACCTATGATCATGGTTGTAGTAAAAGTTGTGATGATGGCAGGATCATAGTGTTCCTCATATATATTACATAATTTGGGATGAGTGTTGGATTGAGGTATAGACGAGGAACAACATGATCGTGGTCAATGAAGTGGGTGCAAACCCTGGTGACCAGGTTCAAATTCCAGTAGAGATACAGACTTGAAATAATATTTGTCGATAGCTTTGGTTTCAAAAATTTGAAATGATCTTTGGAGATTATTCCAAATAACTATTTGTTCATTAAACTGGCTCATTGTTTCAACTTCAAACTTGTAATATGGAACTTGAAGTTTGAAAAACAAGCTTTAGGATTTTTTTTTCAAGTTTTCACCCACAAAACTCCAATTTGTGCTTTCATGTCCAAACAACTTCAATTCCCAAATACCCTTTTCAACATAATTTCAAGTACAACTTTCCTTTTCAAATATCGATCAATTCATGTCCAAACGCCTACTTAGGTGATTTCTTTCGATTTGCGGAAGACTGGATGGGTAAAGTTACTCGCCAATATCTGTACTGGTGGGAGGTTGCAGCTAACTTGTGGTATAGTGAGTCCACAAGCTAGCCTATATATCACTATTATTTTAAGAAAAAGGAAATGCTCACACCCATGTTACCCGTATATTCTAGGTAAACAAAGAGTCCATGTAATACACTGCCTTATGGAGCGCCATTTTTTCTCGATACTGCAGTTTATTTTAGTACGGCAAACCCTGCATATTTGTGCAAGGAACCATATTCCCTCCATTGATTTACGGAGAAAGTGCCTTTTGTAAATCGATTATTTTACCTATATTTTGTTACCTAAGTTGAAGACTCATTCTTGCAGTCCCTTTTTTTTTGTGATAAGTAATTGGAGAGTAGTATTATATCAGAAAACCCAGCATGGAAAAAGTGCTGGTTGGCATGTACAATCCAATTACAAGCTGTGCAGATTACTAATAGAATGTATCATAGCGTCTACGCCATTAATATTGATTCTAGCCATGTTACACAAAAAAAGGAGCTAAGAGATTCATGCTTAAGGTAACTATGTTCCTCCTCTTTGTCTTCAAAAATCTTGCAAGCATCTTAGAGCCCGTTTGGCCATGAAAATTTTTTCACTTTTTTTTCGAAATTTTTTCACTTTTCTTCGAAATCATGTTTGGCCGCAAAATTTCGAATTTTCACTTAGAAGATGAATTTTTGATTTTTTTGATAATTTGAAAAACTACAAAAAGCTGTTTTTCAAAATTTTCAGTCAGATCACCCACAAAAATTCAAAAACAACCCAAAATTATATTCATGTCCAAACACAACTCTAATTTTCAAGTACCATTTTCACTTGAAAAAAATTTCACTTTTTTCCGAAATTTTACAATTCGTATGTCCAAACGCCCACTTAAAAAGCTCCCTCCTTTCTCCACAGGGGTGGTTAGTGGGGACATCTGAAGTGTAATGTAGTGACCCTTGAGTAGCTAAGCTGTGAACTCATTGGGTGGGCAGTGACATTTGTCCTTCCAAACTTGTCAAGTTTGCAACAGAATTCGCTTTGTACAAGACTACAAGAAGATCAGTAGTCATAAACGCTTAATGAAGTTTGATCACCGAACAAGTTTGAAAAGGACCAAAAAATCAAAGGGAAATGGAAGTCATTTTACAATATACTTCATTTGGTGGATAGCTTAATCCGGAATTAGTTGGGGTTGACTACATAAATAATCCATTCCGTTTCATTTGGACCTGTTCTGTCCCAATATTCATTAGTTTGGGTTCTCATTTATTTGGTAACTGAAGTCAAATATCTTATTAAAATCAGTTTTAACATATCTTGAGGTTTATTCAATTTCCTATTCGGCTTTTAGTTTTTTAAATTCCTCTGATGAAGTACTGGCACTAATGTCTGTGAGTAGGCATGCTCATTTCTATGGAGCCACATTGCCACAATAAATAGAGTGCTAACTCCCACCAACATGATATTATGCTTTATAAATTCACATTTTTTTTTGGTCACTTCCCCAAGAATTGGATCTCCAACTGAGCTCTGGCTTCTGGAACAACGGGCGGCCAGATCAACCCCTGTTTTCCAACTATTTTGAAGAATTTGTCACCATAATTAGTTGTCTCTCGGTAGTTAAAGATTTTCTTATTTGTTCATGATGACGAAACATCACTATTGTTAGACTGAAAAACTTTGAAAGGTATTAAGTACTTCATCGTTTGTGTTTCTTCAGCTTACCAGGTCAAAGGTGGCAGCCCTGAGCTCTTTATTGCAGTTATCTGGCCGTTTGCAGCTCGTAATGGCACAGGTTGGTTGCTTCAATTGTAAAAGAAATTTGGCAGTCCAGTACATGTTCTCATACGAACCCTTCTCTGTTCTTACTTTTCAGGTTGAGAAGGCTGATAATAGGAAAAGCCCCGCGCTAACTCTCGAGGGGCAGATGGATGAAAGTGAGGATGATGAGGTAGATGAAGTTATGTATGGCATAGATGAAGAATCTCAAACAAGCAGTGACGGAGATGACTAGGACTTTTTGGTAAGTGATGTTATTTCGTGGAAAGATGAAAGTTGATGGGGCAGGTGCTTTTACAAGGGAATCTCTGGGTTAGTTTTGGTAGGTGTTTGGGCCTTGGGGCCTTGAATGGCAAGTGCAAGGAGATATAATTTAGGTTGCTCTATCTAGTTTGGCATGGGGATAGAGGGATAAATATCTGTACTCTCCTTCTCAGACCCTTCCTGATTGGTATGCTTTAAGTTGATAAATCTGTTATGTGAGGTTCTTCCTAGGTCTGTGCCTTTATCCTTAATTGGTTTTGGTGTTAAAAGTTTGCTTTACTCGCTCCATTCATTGCAATTAAACTAGTAAACTAGGAAGAGAATGAAACAATTGGTGAATTGGGGAACCAAGTAGCTATTTGGTTTGGGAAAAGTTTTTTTTGGGAGGGTAGTTTGATAGAGGGTTAAGCAAGGTAGAGAATGAGTTTTGTTCTTGATCCCCTATTAAGTTTACACAAAATATGAATTCTCTGTTGTATTTGAATTATCTTAATAGTGATGGTGATGCAATCAGACTCATTGTTCAAAGTTGCTTGCTTTGAGGGTTTTGTTCTGTGGTGTGGGTTGTTTGTAGTATTACTATATATCGTTGTCCATGGAACAATGGAATAAGAGTATGACCATCTTTATTGCTGAGCACTTACATAAGGGTTTTCTTCTCTCTCTCTCTCTCTTACACACACACACACACGAAGTGAAACTGGCATTTTATATTGGCCTCACTTTTGAAATTGAAAATAAGCCACATTTAAGATTTGCATTTGTGATATGCTGACTAGATACGAGATCTCTGATTAACATATATGCAACATCTGCCTAAGGAACAATATACAGGGTAAGAAATTATGGATTCAAACATATAAATAAAAAAAAGTCAGAAGAAAATAAAGATTCAAAAGTAAACATTCTCTCTAAATTTTGGATCTAGGATCTTTCCGCATGTGCTTGAGGGACTTTCCGTTTAATCTGTTTTCAATGTATCAATTGCAAACCAGTTAGAACCAATCTAAGTTTTATATGTTTCTTTAAAATACTAGGTGCTCATAGATGCTGAAAATCTTACAGGATTTTATATTGGTGACCGTGTTTTGCTACCATTCTCGTGCCAATGAAATATCGGCCTGGGACATTTTAGTAGCTTTGTGGCGCTAACAGAGAATGGATTTAATATGGCGCTCTGAATCAAGTCGCTACAGGTAGGCAGTTGCTGTCTCAAAGGTTCCTCTTTTCCTCAGCTGAAATTGTTTGGTTGTGATGGGTTAACAACTCTTGAGGGGTGAATCTCTGTTGTAGCGTTTCACTGGAAGTATTGCTGATGGCGAAGAAGTGTGTACCTTATTTTGTGCGACTTGCTTAGTAGCATGCAAGGCAATCGATCTTCCGTTTTCATTGGCTGAGAGTCCTTTTTCTTTTTTGCTTGTTGAGAATATTCATTGTTAACTAGGGGCGAATAGCTTGGACCTTGCTGTATTTATTTGTATTCTTCACGAACTGCGCGGAAAAATGGACTTTATTATTCTTTATCCAGTGTTTCACGTTTATGTGATTTTTGGATGTTCGTTAATTTGAGATATCTTGTGATTAACAATTTTGTGAGGAATTCTGGCTACTTCATCTTCTCTATCATAATAGCGAGTGAATGTTAAAACTCGTGCTTTTGTTGGTCTTTTGGAGTACACAGGATTCATTCATATCAAATCTCAGTTGTCCAGGTGTTGCTGACTGGTTTTTGTATCTTTGGAAAGCTAAATCAGTTAAATCAGTCAATTAACTTTCAATTACAAACTAGTTGGGCTCAACTCCATGCTTTACTGGGGACCAGTTGTTTCAATTGCTTAAGATTTATTTATTTTTCTTTCTGTTTCCCTCTTTCTAAATCCTCATACTTGTGTCTGGAAGTACGTACGGATCTCTTATCAAACCAGAAAAGACCCCTCGTATACAATAGACCTTACGGAGAAGTTTTATTTTGTGTCTTATACAACTTATATAAGTTGTATGGGGTTGTTTTTTGTCCCATAAATTTGTGGACCCCAATCTTACATTTCTGGGTCTACAGAAATCTGGGTCCACAAAACTGTAAGACAAGCAAGTTATCTCATACAACTAGTATAGTTGTATGTATTAGTTGTATGAGACACAATAAAATTTTCCGACCTTATGTAAGTAATGACTAACGGTGTGTTTGTAATGAAAGAAAAATATTTTTTTCGAAAATGAGTGGTTTTATTGCTTAATTTTTTCATATTTGGTTGGTGAGTGAAATTTTTTCGAAATATTCTTTAGTATTTGGTTAGTGTGTAGAAAATAATTTTTTTGAAAAAATATATAATTTTGGCAAACAATATGGGGTGAGGGCGGGAGGGAGGCATGGTTGGGGGAGGGGGGAATAGGGTGGGGACGGTTGAAAAAGAGTTTTGGATAATATTTTTTCTTCTTTTGGTAGGAAAAATATTTTCCTCCAATCGGAGGAAAATAAATTCATGAGGAAAATGTTTTTCAAAATATTTAAGCCAAGAAAAGGAATTAAAAAATTGAAAATGTTAGCATTATATGAAACCTTACCAATAAATGTTATATTTTAAGAAACTCTACCACTAAATGTTTGATTATAAATGCATGGATTTAGGAGGTGAAAAGTACTTTTTTTTTTTTGGAATAATTTATGTAAAATCTTGATTGAGCTTAAAATAATTACTCTTTCCTACCCATTTGAAACTATTTACAATATATATATACCCAATTAAAATTAATTACCCATACCTATCCACCCATCTCAATTTATTTTTTTTCGGCTTAGCTTAGCTTGATTTGTTTGGCTTTCTTTGACTTCGCTTGAATGGGCTTGGCTTTGCTTGGCTTGATTTGGTTTTGGCTTGAATTTGCTTGGCTTGAATTGTTTTGGCTTGAATTAATTTCATTTGGCTGGGTATTAGAAAAAAGGGTAGGGGAAAAGTTAATGGGTAGGGGCGGGTAACTATTTGGAATTTTTTCCTCCTATAGCAAAGGTTAACACCTTATTTATTTTAAATAAATACCGTTTAAAAAAATTATAATCTATAAATGCCTTTTAAGGTTTATAGCAATTAGTTCATGCAATTTTTAATGAACCAGTCATTCTTCAAACGAATTGCAGTCTGCCAAATTTCCGATTGGTTTGTAACCAGCAACAGCCGCCGACAAGATTGATTAATTACCATGAGAATTTTAACAGAGGTAGTGTTGGATTAATGGAAAATAATCTTCCTCTCTTGTTTTCGGCCACGAAAATATTAGAGGAAGATGTTCCTGGATATACATCTGTTGGTTTTGAGAAAGGAGAAGAACTTACTGATGATTCATCTGGATATACATTTGCTGGTTTTGAGAAAGGAGAAGAACTTACTGGATATACATCTGTTGGTTTTGAGAAAGGAGAAGATGTTCCTTAGCTCTTTTAATCCGATTGGTTTCTCATTACCGGCTTCCGGTGAACGATGTATTCGCCGGAAATTAGGGTTTGTTCTTGAACAAAAACGATGAAGTTTGGGGCTGAGCAACTTGATTTTCTGTTAATATATTTCAATGTATTTCATTGTATTCATTATCTTTTTTTCATTGTAATTCAATGTATCTCGTTGTATTCCATGTATTTCATTGTATTCACTGTCTTTTTTTCTCATTGTATTTCAATGTATCCCGCTGTATTCTATGTATTTCATTGTATCACTGTCTCGCTATATGCCATGAATGTATTTATACGTTTTTTTAATTAATATAATTTATGTATTCAGATGTATTATATAATTTCTCTGAAGATTGCTATGTTTTTGGGCTATTTTTCGGTTGAGAATCTTTTTTATAACTGAAAATACAAAATTTGTTTGTTATAATTGAGTTTGTTGATTATATTAGGAGTCTATTATGTTAATTGATTCACTTTTCGTTTTAAAAACAGTGTAATCCCCTATTTCACGCTGTGAATACAGTCGAATACAATAATCTGTCCAGCTGTAATCCCATGTTTCACTCCATGAATACAGTCGAATACACTCGAATACAACAACTGATTAGCTGAACTTTCCCGATTCACGCCTATTTTTGCTACTGTATTCATGAATACAATAACTTAAATACATCAAATACATCTTATAACCACATAAAAGGTATCTATAATCCGTAATATAACAAATGTTATCTATAGATGGCTAATTACTACTAAAAGATAGTGCTTTATGAAAATTTCTCTAAATATTTTCCGCCCTATGTGTATTTGCTAATTTTTTTGGGTCAAAAAAGTACTTCTTGAAAAATTTAAGATGTTTGGTTAAGATGAAAATATACTTTTGAGCAGCAACAGAAGTAGTTTTTCTGCTTTTGGGGAGAAGCTACAGATTCTAACTTCTTAACAGAAGCAGAAGCAAAAAATTAATTGTTCAAGGCAAAAATAACCTTACAATGATTTTATAGTCTCCAAATTAGCCCTCATTAATTTAATATTTTTCTTTTCCTTTTCCTTTTTATTTCTACTATACCTTTCTTCTCTTTATTTATTTTAATCATACTTTTATTCTCTTTCTCCTATTCCTAAGAGTAGATTTTAAATTTATATTGAATTTTTGATATATTTAAATTATCATATAAATAATAAGTAATACCAAATACTCAATGTTATTGCTTTGGAATAACATATTTTATATTGATTGAAAATTTTAATTTATATTTTTACTTTACCTTTTATATTTTAATTGAACTTTTTAATAATAAATATTTAATTTTTTAAATAATATTAATTGCAAACCGAACCTTTACTATCTTTTTTCGTAATTTGATACGTAAAAGTACTTTTTAAAAAGATTGGTCAAACACAATGAGCTTGCAAAAAACACTATTCGAATAACACAAACTGTATTTTGTAAAAGTACTTTTTCAAAAGGCACTTTTGAATAAAAACACTTTTTCAAAATAAACAGTTTTTTGCAGCTTGATCAAACGGGCTCTAAATCCTGAGATTCGAGAATTTCACAGCACAACTAAAACGTAAAAATTTCACGGTTATTCTTTTTTATGTTTGTGACCTTCTAACTTTAGATAAAATTTGTAACCTCAAACTCGAATTGTGCTATTTCAGTCACGTATTCTGAAGTTGTGTTCAAAGTGGATAAGATAGTAAAAAATTTTGAACTTCAAGTACAGCTTAAATAATGGTCCCAAAACTCAAGGAATATGTAAAATAATGTAATTTAAGAATCAAAATATGGCAATAATATTTTTGGTCCCCGAGTTGTTGTTTTGTTCCAATTTTGATCATTGTTTTTTTTTTATTAAGCACATTAGACCATCAATTAACTTAAGCGTGTGATTTTGCTCCTTTAATTTAACATCCGTTAACTAGTTAACGGAGTTTGTGTTTAGAAAAAGTAACAGAGGTGATCTGAATCCTTATTTTGAGCATATAAGCCAATTTTTAAGCTAATGATCTACGTAGCTTCCCCCAATTCGTGTTGTACAATAATAATAGCTTAACATTAGTGTAAGGAGCTTCCAGGATATAATCTGTTAACTATTTGTCATCTGTTAGTTTAAGGGAGAAAAATCACATGCTAATGTGCGTAGACAAATAACATAGGAGTAAAAATCAGAATAAAGCAATAACTCAAGGATCAAAACTGCTAATTTGCCCAAATATAAAATATACCATGTGTTATGATCAACATCGAATTTTTGGGATTCATCTCCTTACTCCCCTCCATTTTCTAGTCTCTCCATTTCTCCAAGTTCCTATTTGGATTTGAGACATTTGTCATGGTTAAAAATTAATGAATGAAATTTAATTGAATTAATTAAAACACTAATCACGATTAAAGTATTTAATTTCTTCTTTTATCCATTATTCCAAATAACATCTTTTGTCTCTTTTAACGGTGAACTTCCTATAATTCTACTACTCTTTTCCCTCTATTTTTGCTTATTACTGCTCTTATTCTTTGCTTTTTGAGATGTTACTTTATAAAACATAACGTGTTGCTTTATTCAAGTTGTTGTGTGGTGGTATTTAAGATTATCTAATATTTCTTTTTCTTTTTCTTTTTGTTTTTTGTAGTAATTTTCTTTTCTTGAGTTAATTTTTCTTTTCACTTCTAAAAAATCTTCTTGTATTCTCATTGAAAATGAGAAATAGATTGTACTGGTTGCTAGATATTGAAATATTGAATCTTTTTTTCATTATTCTGAATATACAAAATAAGAGAGAAATGGCAACTCAAGTTGAGCCTCAAAATGGCTTTGTACCGTTCTTTAGTTTTCATTGTCAAATGTTGGAATTTACTTCTACAATATTTATTTCTTTATTAATTTTTGTAATGAGAATGTAAGAATATTTTGTAGAAGTAAAAAAATGATTAACTCATGGAAAGAAAATTCCTACAAGAAAGAGAGAAGGAATGTTAGATAATGTGTAGCTATAATTATGGGATTGTAAAAGATATTATTTGGGAATGAATAAAGAAGGAATTAAATACTTTACCTATGGTTAGGGCTTTAATTTATTCAATTAAATCTCATCCATTAATTTTTAACCATGACAAGCAGTGGCGGACTCAAGATTTTGTGCAAACGGATTCAGTCAAATCTAGTAGTATAAGTGGTGTTGCGTATGACAAGTAGGGTTTGATCCTTTTATATTATCCTTTTTTGTTCTTAATACAATCTCAAAACGAAGTCATTTAAAAGTTGGTACTCTATAATTTTGACAAACCTAAAAATATTTTATGAAGGTTAAAAAGGATTATCTATCTCTATTTTAAGAAATTTGTCTATCTAGTTTAAAAAAATTAACATAAAAAATTCTAATTTAAAAAATATTTATTAACTCTAAGATATTTAAATAATTTTAGAGTTTTCCTTGTTATTAATAAGAAGTTATTATATGTATGTAAAGAGAACAGTCAAAGATTGAAGGGAAAGATGATGTTTAATTTGAAACAAATTAAGATTGTCTTACGTTGCAAAGTCCAAGTACGGATTAAAAGAATTAGTTGGAAAACGCTCCACTGTGAGCTGTTTGTGTTAAAGCAGGTTCAAACTATAGTTTATACTGTAATTTTCCTCTTTTAAATATAATTTATCAATAAACACGGTATCATTTTTTGATGAAGCGGGTTCAATTAAACCCTTCTGACACTAGGTGGGTCCACTCCTGATGACAAGCGTCTCAAATCTAAGTAGGAACTTGGAGAAATGAAGAGACTAGGAAATGGAGGGAAATTGAATCCGAATTTTTGAATTAAAAATTTGAAGGAAAAAGAGAGATGGAAGAAAAAGGTCAAAGTATCTCACAACCAAACTCGTAATGGATGTTTATACTAATCCATACCAACTTACCATGATTAAATGCTATAACAGGGTGAGAATATTTTATATTACTAAAGTCATGGTTAACTGTAAGAATTTTGTCTAAACAAATGTTGTTAGCATCTATTTTTTAATTAACAATTTGATATAAATAATCGGTGCGGTTATGTTTTAAGTATTTACACTACAACATTGAAAAGACAATGCATCTAAGGAACAATTTTTTTTTTTTGGTCATAAAGGAACAAATTTGTAATTGCACCGTACTATATATAATATGATATTTGCAATATTAATGAGGGGAACATTTTAAACTTTTAATAGATTTTAAGAATTTTGTGCATTAACTGTATAAAAAGTATTTACACAATTATGTAACATATTAAATAAATACAAGTAAATTTATATAATAAATATTAATTGATAATCTAATCAAATAAAAATGATAAGTAAAACAACTATAGATTAAACTACAGTAATAAAACAAAATATCTTTCACTTCAGCTATATGTGACTTCATTAAATCCTTCTTATAGTATCAAATATTTGTAGAGTTTTCCATGAGACAGAGTCTATCAGAAATAACCTCTCTACTTTCAAAAGATAAGGTTAGGGCTGTGCATAATTTGGTAAATACCAAATTATCGTACCGAAACCGAAAATTTTGATATTTGGTATTCGATATTTTGGTATTCTGTATGGTATTTGTAACGACTTGGCCGGTCGTTTTAAAAATTAATGCTCTGATCCCCTATTAACTGCTTTTTCCGTATTTGTTTCTGCTATTGTGAGTTGCCGGGAGGATCCGTTTTGGGTTCTAGAGTGTTTTGGGACACTTAGTCCCTAAATGAGAGTTTAAGCTTTAGAATTTGGACAGTAGTCGGAGCAGTGTGCAAACGGCCTCGGAATGGAATTTTGTTGGTTCCGTTAGCTCTGTTGAGTGATTTCGGGCTTAGGGGCGAGTTCAAATTGTGTTTTGGAGGTCCGTAGCTTATTTAGGATTGAAATGCTGAAAGTTGAATTTTTGAAGTTTCCGGTTCGATGGTGAGATTTTGATATAGGGATCGAAATGGAATTCCGGAAAGTTTAGTAGGTCCATGGTGTCATTTGGGACGTGTGTGCAAAATTTCAAGTTATTCGGGCGAGGTATGATAGACTTTTTGATCGAAATCGGAATTTGGAAGTTTTGGAACCCTTAGGCTTGAGTCCGAGGGTGTTTTGATGATTCGATGTTGTTTTAAGTGTTTCAAAGATTGGTACAAGTTTGAATAGTGGTATATGACTTGCTCGTACTTTTGGTTGAGGTCCCGGGGGCCTCGGAATAATTCCGGATGGTTGACGGGAAGTTGGGAGTGTGCAACTGAAGCTGCTGAATTACTGTCATAACCGCACCTGCGGATTGGGTACCGCATGTGCGGAACCGCATAAGCGTCTGGTCAGCCGCAGATGCGGCCAGATGAGGGAAAGTCAGAAGTTGCAGGTGTAGGTGCTTTATTGCACCTGCGGGACCGCAGGAGCGGGTATATGGCCGCAGGTGCGGTCCCAGTGCATTAAGTGAAAGCCGCATATGCGGTTGGTTAGATCGCAAAAGCGGAAAAAGGGCCGCAGGTGCAGAATTCCTGGGCAAGAACCTATATAAGGTTTCCTTCGCGATTTTCAGCTTTATTTCACCATTTTCAAGTCGGATTGGGAGCTTTTTGGGAGATTTTGAAGAGGGAATTCAAGGAAACTTCGTGGAGGTAAGATCTTTGGAACCAAAACTCATTTCTATGGTGATGTTCTACTGATTAGACAAGAAATTTATGGAACTAGTGGTTAAAAAATTGAGGGTTTAGGTTTTGAAATTGGAGACTTTGATGTAGGGATTTGAGGGGTCGTTTGTGGTCGGATTTTGATATATTTGGTATGTATGAACTCGTGAGAGTGTAAGGATTCTAATTTTGTGAACTTTATCCGATTATGAGATGTGGGCCCGGGGAACTTTTTGGGCAATTTTCTTAATTTCGTGTGTTAGCTTTGAATTAATTAGTTGAATTAGTTACTTGAAGTTATATTTACATTATGCAATTAATTTGAATAGATCTGGGCCACTTGGAGTCGGGTACTCGTGGCAAGAACGTGATTTCGAGTTGATTGAGCCGGTTCAAGGTAAGTGGCTTGCCTAACCTTGTATGGGGGAACTCCCCTTAGGATTTGGTATTGTTGCTATATAAGTGCCGTGTGCGTGAGGTGACGAGTGTGTACACGTGCTAATTGTTGAAAATTCCGTTTTCATTAAGCTAATACCATATTTTTTTGTAGTTTAGCAAATACTTGTACTTGAAGCCTCTTGTTTAGATTATGAAAAACATACCTATGTGACTTAATTGCCTACTTGTACTATGTGCAACATGTTAGAGTAGAAATTCCTGTCTAATTCTTGAATAGAACTGTATACTTTTTCTGAGATGGTTGTGTATTTACTTTGGGACTACGGGACAATATCCCGGGAGACCCCCCTGCTTGTTTAATTTGGGACTACGGATCGGTATTCCGGTAGATCCCCCTGCACATTTATGATTGGGACTACGAGACAGCACCCGATAGATTCTTCGTACTGGATATTTACTTTGGGACTACAGATTGGTATTTCGGGAATTTTCCTTGCACATTTATGATTTGGACTATGGGACGATATCCCGGGAGATGCTCTAGACATTTACGTTTGCGACTACGGGACGATATCTCGGGAGATTCCCTGTTGCTATTTCTATGTACTGAGTTAGATTCCTTATGTGATTTTATTCGTTATAGACTGTTAGCACTTTAATTATATTGTCGTATTCTATACTGCTTTACCTTGTTTTTCATCTATAATCAGCAGGGCCCTGACCTTCCTCGTCACTACTCGACCGAGGTTAGGCTTGGCACTTACTGAGTACCGCTGTGGTGTACTCATGCCCTTTCCTGCACATGTTTTTCGTCTGCAGATCCAGGTTCTTCGGCTCAGCCATACCATCAGTGAGTCGAGGCGATCTTCAGAGACTTCGAGGTATATCTGCCGCGTCCGCAGACCGATGAGTCCCTCTCTATTCTCCCCTCTAGCTTTAGCTCTCCTGTATTTACTTTTGTTTAGACATTCTAGAGTTAGAACACTTGTAGTTATTCAGCAGCTTGTGATTTCATGAGATTCCGGGTTTTGGGAGTTGTTTCAGTTTGAGAGTTTGTATTGTATATGCCGAACAACATCTTAAACGTTTTATTTATGTTTTTTCCGCAGTTTTTGGCTCGTTTTATCTTTCGTTTCCTTTTTCCGCAAATTATTAGGCTTACTTAGTCGTAGAGATTAGGCCGTCACGATAGTTCACGGATTGCGAACTCGGGTCGTGACAGTATTTGGTTTAATTTAAAAAAAAATTTGGTATTAGGTATGATATTTGATATTTTAAAATGAAATACCGAAATACGGATATCGTACTGAAATATATATATTATATCACACAATACACATATTATTAATTATAACATAAATATAAAAAATCTAAAATTTTACTTTTCTTTATTCTCTAAGTTCATCAATTAATTCTAAGCAAGTAACAAGACATTTCTAATGAACAAATTTATTCCTTTATGTAAAGTTTTCTCTCTCTAGGTTGATATTTGCTGGTTTTGGACAAAACTTTTGTCAACAAACGTTTTTAGTTTTGTACTTTTGAGTACTTTAATTAAGAATATTACAGTCTAGCTATGACTCTGTGCATTAATTAATATTCAAACCGAATAAACTGAACTTATCGAACCGAATAAACTGAAACCGAAGGAGAAAAACCAAACCATACCGAATTTAATTAAGTACGATGTTGGTATATCATTTTAAGAAACCGAATACCGAATCGAAATATCTAAATACCGTACCGTACCGACTGACAAACACCCTTAAATAAGGGTAAGATATGCATATACAGTCAAATCTCTCTATAACAACCTCGTTTGTTCCGAATATTTTTGGATGTTATAGCAAAGTGTTATTATAGAAGACATATATTATAACATAACATAAAACTTGATTCCGGAAATACTTGGCTTTTGTAGTGAAGTGTTGTCATATAGGGATCCAGTTATAAAAAAATCTAACTGTATTCTACCGTATTCAGACCTTACTTTGTGGGATTACATAGGATTTATTTTTATTATTATCATTGTTGTATATATTTGTAGAGTTCTCGTCAAAGATTGACTGGGAGGAAAATTAACTGCTTGTGGTGCTATCCCTGCAAACCTCATGAATATATACTAGCTAGTCAGTCTGTTGGTCAAAACAAAAACCTTTATCTTTCCTGAATTCAATTAATAGTTCATTTCTCAAAGAGTCCAACGCAAAACCCAAAATTCAAAAGGATCAATCATAAATATCTACCTCCAAAATTGAGTCCGAAACCCAATTGTGGTTATTTTGGACTCAAAATACATAAATATGTGAAAAATGTGATATTTTTATGTATAATGCCATAATACTTGGCGCTATACAGTAACGTTAATTGTGCCGTTACTGTATAGCGTCAAGTATTGTAGCGCTATACTGAAAAAACTGACACGCCCAGGTATAGCGCCACGATACCTGGCGCTATACATAAGTGTTATATATAGCGCCTGGTATTTTGGCGCTATACTCCTTTTTCCTAGCCCCACCAACAATTCTCGACTTCAATAATTCAAAAGCGTATAGTGCCAAATTTTTGGGCGCTATATATATGTATATAAAAATTTTCCGGCTAGCCATTTCCTATATAAAGAAGTTAGGATTGTATAGAAATTCATTAAATTTTTTTTAACTCTTGTTGAAACGTTTATTGTTGTTAAATTCTCCAACATTTTTTCATTATGTCTGAAGAGCGTAGAATAAGAGTTTCATTATATTGAGGGGGGTGAGGGTGTGATGGAGAATAACTCCGTAGGCTACAGTTTACCTGCTCAGTGTCATGTTAAATTGCCACTTACAATAGAGTACGATAAATTGATATCGTTGTTATGCAAAAAAATGAGTGTGAGGAAACGTTCAGTGATACTTAAAGTAACCGAAAGATATCCGTATTCCATCACTCCGCAAGGGGTTGCTTTTTACTCGGAGTTTAACATCGACGATGATGAAACTTTGAGTGATTGTCTGAGGACTCCAGACGAATGTCGGGAATTTCTTGTAATCACAATGTTGGAGATGTACGTGAAGGTCGAAGACGTTCTAAAAAACGAGGTTGTGCGTAGTAGAGATAACTCCCAGTCATCGGGCGGTTATTCTGGAGCAGTTTTTGCCGGACAGGTTCCGGATGAAAGAGTTTTCCTTGATTTAAACTTATCACCGCCGGCGAATGAGCAGCGAGAAAATAATTTATACCATGCTTTCCATAATTCACAAGACGAGTGGTAAACTTCAATTTTCGTTTTTGTTAATTATGTATATTTTTGGCGTATTGAATTTGTATTAACGCTCATATATTTAATAGGGGGTATCGGCCGGATATAAATTTTACAAGTGGCCCATCCGGTAGTCATTACCTAATTGAAAACGTCCATAATGGATTTTCATCAAATTAATACTTGTAAGTGAAGTGATATAGCCATATGGAAAGCATTTATTAATTCAGTAGCTTATATTTTTGTTAGTTGTGCAGTGAAAACGAGCAAGTTGAACCACTCGTACTCACTCAATTGACCGAAAATAACGTATTACATCGGGATCTGGCAGATGCACAGAGTGAGGAACATAACAGTGATTACGATAACAATGCCGATGAATCCGGAGACGAGACACTCTTTTTCGTGAGGATGGTGATGAGCAGGATGAGGAGGAAGGGCCTGATTTGAAGAGAGACCTCCCTAGACGAAGAGTGTACGAGTCCGAAGTGCCGTTTCATTCAAGAGAGATTCCTTACATTGATAACTTACCAACCGTGCCGGATGTGGAAGCTCTCACAAGGGATTTTGATGAAATCCGGACAGCAATGTGGGATGAGTCTAGACCAACGGTGCTTGCAAAGGGGATGTTTTTTCCTGATAAAGCGCGCTTAAGCAGGGCTTGTAAAATGCACAACGTAAAAGAGTGTCGTGAGATGCAGGTATGGGAGTCAAGTCCGATGGTATACAAGGTTGTTTGCCACAGGTGGTTTTGGCCATGTAATTGGATGTTGCGTGCGACCAAGAAGAATACAGGTATGTGGAAAGTGGGTAAATACATTCCCACCCACACATGTGAAATAGACATATTCAACGGGAATCACTTCAACTTGGATATTGACTTGATTTCTCTTGTACTTATTCCGCACCCCGAAGCGTCCATAAGGTATACAATCAAAGAGTGCATTACATCAATCCACCAGGAATATGGCCATACGATTACGAAAAGAAAGGCATTTCTCGGGCGCAAACGAGCGTTTGAAATTGTCTACGGTAATTGGGATAAGTCATTTGCATCTCTGCCAAAGTACATGGCCGCACTGCAGCACTTTAACCTCGGGGCAATTGTTGAATAGAAGCTTGAGCAGAGTCCGGGAACACAAGAATACATATTTAATTACGTGTTCTGGGCATTTAAGCCAGCAATTGATGGTTTTTCGCATTGCCGGCCTGTAATATCCATAGACGGAACTCATGTCTGTGGAAAGTACGATAGCAAGCTATTGATAGCCGTGGCAGTGGATGCTAATGGACATATATTTCCTCTAGCTTTTGCTGTTTGTGCCAATGAAAGCATAGAGATGTGGACGCTGTTTTTGAACCACCTGAAAGAGCACGTTGTCAAACAGCGTTTAGGTATTTGTATAATATCTGATCAGCATGGTGGTATATTATGTTCTGTGGAGAACTTGCCTGCATGGCAAGAACCTTATGCATACCACTGTTACTGTGTGAGGCAATTTAAGGCCAATTTTCAGAAGGCACATCCCAACAAGGATCTACATGATTTGATGTGGATGGTAGCAATAAACCACCAACAACATAAATTCCGGAGGCATATGGATTCTATCAGGCAAGAAGATGAGGCATCCTATCGTTGGTTAATGCGACATGACCCTAAAAAGTGGACGTTGCATGCGGATGGTGGCAAACGATAGGAAATTCTTACTAAAAACGTGTCAGAGTCCTTCAACGGGTTATTAAAGTCGACAAGAGGATTATCCGTCACAACCATGGTGCGGATGTCGTTCAAGCAGATGGCGGAGATGTTTGTTGAACGGTCTGCAGCTGCAACGGAATTGATGGAGAGGGGTGTTGAATTTATGCCAATGCCTATGAAGAGATTTGAGAAATACAGACGGCGAGCACATTGACATTCATTTTTGCAGTATGATAACGAAAGAGGTATTTTTGAAGTTCGCACCACTATCCATAATAATCGGGGTAATAATGTACATACCCTAAATGAATTTGCAAAGTTATGCTCCTATGGAAAATGGTCCATCTACCACATGCCTTGATCACATGCCATCAAGTGTTTTCAACGTATTGGTTATGCGGAGACCAACTATGTTGATCAACAATATAGTGTTTCCAAGTACCTAAACACATATAGTGGTCAGTTGCAGCTAGTGGGTGCTGAGCATTATTGGCCTCCGGAACCATTTAAAATGGTGTGTAACAAGTCCTATTTGCATAAAAGACAGGTGCAGAAGAGAACGCGTATACGAAACCAAATGGATGTTAGTGATACCGTTTATGCGCGCAAATGTGATATATGCTCGCAAACAGGACACGACCATCGTAAATGTCCTTCAGCTGGTTTGGGTGAAAAAACTAATCAAGCTCGTGGTGGGTGTTCTTCTAGTGTACCTAACTACCCATGAGTTGATGTTGTAATAATTAGTTATTATGTCTATGTTGCAAGATTTATGAAATAAAATTATGCTTGCTAATTATGATTTGTACTTTCCCATTTTACCTATTTAAATAATAATTTAATAAAATTATTTGTATATTTATTATGTGTTTGTTGTCTTGTCGAACTGAAAAAGCTCACCAGTTGACATAAAGTTGTCTTGTCAACATCATGATATTTAACACGCAAAATATAGTGCCATTAGATAGTACGTTATGTGTGTGTTGCCTTGTCGAACTGAAAAAGCTGACCAGTTGACATAAAGTTGTCTTGTCAACATCATGATATTTAACACGCAAAATATAGCGCCATTATATAGTACGTTATGTGTGTGTTTTCTCGCTTATAAATAACGGGCTCATTGTAGTTATTTTGTGTGCTCAAAATTTACTAAAAGCAAATATTTTACTAAAAGTAAGGTTTTTTTTTACTAAAAGCAAATATTTCACAAATGGCTCAACCTCTTCGTCCACCAAAGTGAAACTGTGGAAAAGCATACTTGATGCAAAATTGTTGGGATGGTGGTGAAGTTGGACGCCGCTACTGGCACTGTATGAACCAGTTTTACAAGGTTCCCGGCGAACCTATTTGTGATTTTGAGGAATGGGTTGATGAACCATGTTATCAGGAATGTTACAGAGAACAGCTGCAATTTCTTCATAATATGTGTTTAAGACAACGAAAACATGAAAAAAAAGCAATAGAATTATTGCAGACTTGAGGGCGAAACTGAAGGAGGTGGGAGAAGAAAAATGAAAAACACAATGGAATTGTGAAGCACAAAAGGAACGTAAAAAAAAATATAAACTGGAACTTGCGGAGGTGAAAGCGAACTGAAAGAGGTAGAAGAAGAAAAAGAACAACTGGAAGAACAATTTAAGTGGTTGGAGCAGAGAATAAATAACAACCGGGGCTAAACATTGGCATGTATATGTTTAGTGTGTTTTTTATATTTCATGTATTTTTATTATGTTGGTCTGCTATGTTTGTGTTTGTGCTTGTGTTTGTGCTGTAGTAATGTTTTCCTTGTTTATTGTACTAAATTTTATTTTAATTGAAGTAGAAGTTAAGTGTAAATGCTTGTGTTGTACTAAATTTTATTTTAATTGAAGTGGAAGTTAAGTTTAAGTGCTTGTGTTGTTCTAAATTTTATTTTATGAAACTATCAAACGAATGAAGAACTTAAAAAAGTAATGGGCATATTCGATTAAATATTGTTGTTAATGTATACAAAAATATTGTTTACACCATGTCAATGTGTCCCACATCTGGTGTGTCTCAATGCAGCCGCTGGCCTGAGGCGCATCCCCTCCCGTCCGGGTACGCTATCAGGATCATCATCATCAAGTCATCTCCTTATAGCCGGATGCGGCGCAGGATGACATGTATCGGTGGTGCTGTCAGCTCCAGTAGAAGGCTACATAATAATATGAAACTTAGTATAGAAAACTACATAACAATTCACAACAATTTATATTGTCTTACCATTATCGTGTCTAGATCGTGAATGTAGTTATCTGTCACTGCATCGCATGAAGACTTAAAAAGGAAATTAATAAAGTTAAAGAGAATAAATAATTTACAGTTAAAACAAATTCAAATTCAATACTAATAAACTCATACCTGCGCGTGTGATGTGGAGCCATAACTCAGTCGGCGCCCACTATAGAAATCTCGGGTCGGTCGATCCTCAACAGTGGTAGACGGGCCTGAGAAGTATCTACCCCAATCCACTCATTGAATATCCGAGCCCGTGATCAATAATTGACCCGATGGGGTTACCTGCGATGGCACTAGAGTGCGATAAATTCCAAGGCTGTAAGATGGCATGTCCGTCTCATGCATGCCACCTGCCATATCAGCAGCAACATCATCAGCATGAGCCTCAATTCCCCCTTGCTGGGGACCACCTCCTCTCCGCCCACGACCACGTCGTCCGACACCACCAGCTCGTCGGGCACCACCAGCTCGTGGGATACCACAACCTCGATGGTACTATGTTGGGTCCATATAATCAGCCTCGTGTGCCAAACGCTGATCCGATTGGGCTCGCTGCAGTGTCTGGGCAGCCACATCCATGAATCGACGACTATACTCCTGCATGGCCATAGGATCGTGGACATAACTCTGCATCTGCTGCCCCATATGATAGACGGTATGCAATCCAATCGCCTGCACAAAGTAAAAAATATAAACTACATATTTGGCACTAAATTACAGGTATATAACTAATAATAACAGAAAACATACCAGGACCTTGTGTCTCCCGGCGTATGAGACGTACCGACCGTGTGCCTGATGAACTGGGTTCCCGATAAAAAGTCGGAAAACAGTGCGGTACCATGCCATATAACGTTGAATAGGAAAGTGTTGCGGAGGTGGGGTCAAGTCCCCTCGCCTGTCCCAAGTACCCAACTTCTCGTTAAGCCATGCCATAAATGTGTCGTCTGCCCTGGACCGATCATCCCTCTCATAATGTAAAGCATGCCATGCAGGCGGAGTCGGTATATGCTGCGGCAGGCCAAACTGACGAAATACCCGCTCGGAGGCATGATGCTCGACAATATCAAGGCATATGAGTGGGACAGAAGCCCTCCAAATATGTCGGCCGAACGTGCAATACGCTGGCAGGGTACCTATCACCTCATCACTGTACGACGTCGAGATGAACTATCAAATAAGAATACAAACTGTTAGTATGCGCAACACTAAGTTAATCTATAATAGGTAAGTTTAGTTAGATATTCACCTGTGCATCCTCCAGCAGATCCAACACATTCCTGTAGAGGGGGAGATTATGATGGGCATCATACTCTCGTGCAAGAGTACGATGCATAACCCACCTACAGGCTAGAGGGAGTTGTGGAATTTCTACATTAGCCGGTAGCTATGGTAGAGGTGGTTGAAACTGCAGAAATCGCTCCAAGACCCAAACCTAACATACAAAGTTGACGTAAAGTATAAGATTAACTATAAACTAGGTAGAATTGTAACTAATGGAAATATTATTTGAATATGTTGTGACCTGTAGAAGTGGCAGAAAGCCACTAACATCTCTTTGTGTGTCGATGCAAGCCCGACACATCTGCCTGTACAGATATGAGATGACAACACCACCCCAGTTGTAGATGGCTGTATCCTCGAACCGGGCAATATGATGCAGAAAACGGAGGCTCACTAGGTTCCCCGAAGTGTTCGGGAACAAGACCCCCCAAATAGAAGGAGCAACAACAACCTCGTATATCGCTGTACATCCACCTCCGCTGACTCGTCGGTGATAGTATGGTGGATCTGCACCAGGTGGTCTCTAATGGGGACCAACTGTATACGACTGGACCCAGACGCTACCTCCTCGTCCTCCGGCATGAAACCCGTGAGCATGTGCAACATATCCCAATATGCCTGCCGTGAATAATATCTCATGGTCGCAGGCAGTAAAACTGGCAAGCCATCAGCGGACAGGCCATATAAAATCTCAGCGTCCTGGAGTGTGATGGTGGCCTCGCCGATGGGCAAATGGAAAGTGTGCGTCTCCGGTCGCCACCGCTCAATCAAGGCCGTGATCAAAGCATAGTCGAGCTGTATCCGGTCAATCCTAATAATCCTATATAATCCCATCTCCTCCAGGTAATGGACCACGCGGGGATGTAGAACGCGGGGAGGACTCAAAAACTCCCACAATAGATCCACTCTCCTAGCCCGGAAAGTCTACGTAAGCAACTGTCCGTCCCATATATACTCGGATCTATGCTGGGGCTGTAGGGCTAATAGATCCGACGTCCGAGGGCCGGGATGTATAGTCGCGTCCATGTCGTCAACTATAAATTCATATTTTTTAATAACTTAATTGTACAAATTATATATATATATATGGGTTCCGGGCTCGATATTTTGAGGACCAATGACACCAAACTATCGTTAATAATTATGTGTTTTTATTATAATTTAAATTCATATTTTTAATAACTTAATTGTACAAATTATATATATATATATATATATATATATATATATATATATATATATATATATATATAACTTAATTGTACAAATTATATATATATGGGTTCAGGGCTCGATATTTTGAGGACCAGTGACACCAAACTATCATTAATAATTATGTATTTTTATTATAATTTAAATTCATATTTTTAATAACTTAATTGTATAAATTATATATATATACCTATAGGTTCCGGGCTCGATATTTTGAGGCCCAATGACACCAAACTATCATTAATAGTTATGTGTTTTTTTATTATTTAAATTCATATTTTTAATAACTTAATTGTATAAATTATATATATATATATATACCTATAGGTCCGGGCTCGATATTTTGAGGTTCCGGGCTCGATATTTGGAAACCCAATGGCACCAAACTATCATTAATAATTATGTGTTTTTTTATTATTTAAATTCATATTTTTAATAACTTAATTTTATAAATTATATATATATATATATACCTATAGGTTCCGGGCTCGATATTTTGAGGCCCAATGGCACCAAACTATCATTAATAATTATGTGTCTTTTTATAGTTTAAATTTATATTTTTAATAACTCAATTATACAAATTACTAATTATGTGTGTTGATACAATTATTAACTTAATTGTATAAAGTTTGCATTTTCAACAACCAGTATAAGATACTTAAACAAAAGGAATTCTAAGCTAAAATACTACACATTACTACACTACAAGGCTCTAAATTTTACTACGCTAAAAGGGTCTACGTTTTACTACGCTAAAAGGGTCTACGTTTTACTATGCTAAAAAGGTCTAGATTTTACTACGCTAAAAAATAATCTAAACTAAACATAAACAACAAATAAATTTAATTGCAAATAAAACACAAAACGGCATGAAAACACACACATATAAATCAGGATATTAACATACAAATTTATTTTACAAATTTATATATTTTTTAGAAAATACTAATATTAAATCCGGATAAATTTAACATGCTAGTTTCAAAAAAAAAAAACACAAACCGAAATAGAACACATACAAATCAAATAATATGCATTATCATAAATAATTCAACTTAAAATAAATCGAAATACCTCGATTTAGAATTTTCGGAAAGCAAAAAGATTGAAATTTTGACTTCGGAAGTGTGAATTAACAATAACACGAAGCTCTACTCGAATGTGGGACCTACGTTCTTCAAGTTTTATGTGACGGGGGGACCTTGCATTTTTTTTAAATGGAGGGCAGCAGCGGGTATGGGGGGGGGGGGACCAAGAAGAGAAGAGGAGGGTTAAATAATGAAGGAAGAAACGATGAAGAAGACGAATAGAATTTTAAAAAAGGGGTATAGCACCAGTTATTGTGGCGCTATACCTGCGCCGTGTCAACTTTTGCAGTATAGCGCCACAATACCTGGCGCTTGTGGTGCTATACATTAACGGTGTCGTTACCGTTAATGTATAGCGCCAGGTATTGTGGCACTATACATAAAAATATAATTTTTTTACCACCTATTTGTGTACTTTGAATCCAAAAGAACCACATTTTGGTTCCGGACTCCAAAAAATATAGGTTACACGTCATAACAACACCCCCCACCCCCACCCAAAAAAAAAAACCCTCCTTTTCCACATAACTCTAGTCCTTCTCTCAGCCATAGTATATATAGTAAATAATCATTGTCGTCCTGGAATATCATTATCTCTTCTATTAATTGGGAAAGTATTTTCTTTTCCAACATCCCAAAAAACACCTTCACACGTAAGCAAAGAAACTTAAATGTTTGGCGATTTGGTCAAAGATAATAGCTATAGCCTATACGCTGAACATTGAACAAAACGACAAAAAAAGAAAGCTAAAAACCCCGTCATGGTTATTCTACTATATAAATCTTTGAGGCCTGAAATACTCTAGATTTCCCCCTTGAAAAACCCAAGATTCCAAGCTAACCTATTTTTCTTGAATTTTTCCTTTTAAAATAAAACAGTACCATGAAAAGGATTTTAATGCACGCTCTCCTGAAAAAGTAAGAGAGAAGGGGGGAAAAGGGTGCAGAGTCTGTAGACTATAGCCAAAAGCAGAAAACGAAAGTTAAAAAAAGAAAAACAAAAGGAAATAAAACAGTTTAAAAACTTTGGGTTTGTCCCAATGGCAGGCAGACAGCAGCAAAAGATAGGTAAAATTTACAACTGCATGGAAAGATGCTAATTATACAGATTCAGGCTACTCCAAATCCAGATACTTTTGCAGGTGTACATTTGCATAAGATGTAGGTACATGTACATATACATGTGCGTACGTATGTGTCTATATCTTTTGGTGGATTACATCCACATTTCCTTGCACTTGCTAGTATATTTCATTGACAAAATACATAAGTTAGTCTTGGAACTTATGATCAAATCACGGGGTAGCTCAACCGTATTTGTGGCCTAAAGCCAACATTGATGAGAGCTAAAATTTTGTTTTGAAGAAAAAACCCTCATATATATACTTATTTAAAGTCCATTTTTCATATGAAAAATTATTAGTAACTTTTTATAATCGATTTATCCTAATAATCCTTTTTGGTAGTGTATTAAAATTTTTTTCAAGTTTTGAACAATCAAATTTATAATTTTTAGTTGACATATTGAAATTTTAATAAATGATTAAAAAAATATTAATATATAACTACGAAGTGAAAATAATAAAATTAACAAATATGAGATGAAATAATGCTTGTAAGTTTGTTTATAGAATCTGATTCAAGAAAATGATCACTTGATTCTAAAATATCTTTTTGCTGCTTCAGTAACTCCTGACAGTGCTTGAAACGTGATGAAAAAAGCATAATTAAATGTCATGGCCGGAGGGCGAGGACGAGGCCGTGGAAGGGGACGCGGTGGAAGGACAAAGAAAGTTCCCCTAGTTACCTTTGGAAGTTTTGTTAGAGCGTGCATGCAACCAGAATCTACAAATGAGGAAACTGTGCTAATTACGCTAATTCATCTAAGTGAATTGAGAAACCCTAACGAGACTGGGTCGCCTTCGAAACCAGTTGGAACTGCTAAGAAACTTCAATTGAGCCTAAATTTGGTAAGTTAGAAACGGAATGAGGTTGAAGAAGAAGCAATTGCATACGTCCACTCAGTGGATGAGGAGGTGATACAAGAATCCAATGGAACCGTACTGAATGCTATAGTACAACAACCAACACAACAATGGGTGAATCTATTTGTTAAGAACAGAACAATGGAGAATGGTATGGCTCTTTCCTATATCGCACCTCAATTAGTTAATGGCAAAATAGTGATTCAGCTGGAAAAGGAGGAAGTGGAACGAGAAACTGAAAAATGGAGAGGAGTCCTAATTGCCTATGTAATTGGGGATTGCCCAGGATATAATTCTATGTTGCGTTATATTGATCAGAAATGGAATAACATTGCAAGTCCATATTTGTTCATGTATGATGAAGGATACTATATCATCAAATTCCAAACCACAGATGACATGCATGAAATCCTGTATACTGGCCCTTATACTATCAATAATCGACCTATCATTTTGAAGCCTTGGACAACAAATTATGATTTTGATAAGAAGTTCCCAACTGAAATTCTATTGTGGGTGAAATTCCCAAAGATACCAATGAATTGCTAGGGGAATAAACTCCCTGAGTAGGATTGCTAGTGCTATAGGTATTCTATGTATGTAGATGAATGCACAACTAAGCAGACACAAGTTTCTTTTGCACGAATGCTAGTAGAGGTCAATGTGACAAAACCCCTGTCAGATGAAGTAGAAGTTATGGATCCAAATGGGATAATTTTTCAGCAAGTAGTGACATATGATTGGAAGCCATTGTTCTGCAACAAGTGCCAAGTAATTGGCCATGTTTGTCCAAAGGAGCAGAGAAAAAATGAAGCACAACAAGTGGATCAGGCAAAAAGGCAAGGAGGACTAAAGAAAACCATCTAGATATGGGTAACCAAAGAACAAGCAATAGAGCAACAAAGAAACTCCAATAAAGATGCCGAACAAAATATAGAGCAAGAGGTGCCCAGACTCAAAAAAACAAGTGACAAGCATACAAAAGGTAATAAACAAATACAGAAGGAAAATGCAGTGATACAGAAGCAACAGTCCATCACCATGCCATCTTCAAATGGGGTAAGAAATGAGGATATTACGCCTAACAAAGGGAAAACAGTAAACAATGTATCAGAACTAAACTTGCAGGATTTTCCTATCTTAAGTTCAGTATCAACTAAGAATGGTTTTGAAGTGTTAAATAGAGGCTATGATGGATCACACTCAGCACCTCCTGACAAAGGAGGTGTGATTAATATTACTTTATAAATTGGCTTTTCTGGAATGTAAGGGGTACAAATAAGAGGTATAAGCAGAAGAAACTGAGGAAGTATCTAAGGGCCAAACACATTACTCTAGCAGGCTTGAGTGACACTAAAGTGAAAAAACATAAAGCTCATACTGTTACAAAAGTTGTGGCTCCAAATTGGGGATTTCAAAATAACTATCTTAGTGCTAATAATGGCAGAATTTGGTCACTTTGCGATAATAGCATATACATTGTTGATAAACTGAGAGAGGAGGTATACCTACTACATTGCCAAATTACTATAAAAGCAATTGGTATGCCATGTGTACTAACTGTCATTTTTGGGTATAACACATGTGAACTAAGGAGGAACTTATTGGATGCACTGAAGGAACTGGCACAAGGTATAAATATGCCATGGTTGATCGGTGATTTTAATGCAGTATTATACCCACAGGACAAAAATTTTAGAAATCCTGTCCAATATGCAGAAATAAGAGACTTTACTGAGTGTATACACAACCTGTTACTAAATAAAGTTAACTGAAAAGGTGAATACTACACATGGACAAACAAACAACAGAGCAATGATAGAACATGTAGCAGGCTAGATAAGGCTTTTGGTATTCATGAATGGATGATGCAATGGGGCCATGTAGTGATGGAGTATGATGTACCTCTAATCTCAGACCATGCCCCAATGCTATTTTCTCTGGAAGCAAACCAAAATAAAGTCAATGTCCCTTTTAGATTTTTTATACCTGGGCGGAACATGACAACTTTCTGGCCATAGTTGAAAAAGTTTGGCAACAAAGATTCACTAATTGGAAGATGAGGAACATATGGATGAAACTGAAAGCCCTTAAACCATTACTCAGGCAACTAAATAATGAGGATTTTAAATCCATCTCACAAAGAGTAGAAAAAGCAAGGAGTGACTTAGTGGCAATCCAAAAACAGCTAAATTGTCACTGGTATGATAACCTTATGGAACAGGAAAGAGCTACTTTGCACAATTTGGAGAAATGGTCTTTGATTGAAGAAAGTATCATGAAACAGAAATCAACGGTCAAATGGATTTAATTGGGAGATTCAAACACTAAATACTTCTCCGATGTGGTCAAGGAAAGAAATAAAAAACAACACATCAGAGAGATCACCTCCTTAGATGGAGTGAAACTTACTAAACCAAAAGACATTCAGGAGGAGATTGTGAAGTTCTACAAGTCATTGATGGGGTCATAAGCTCAGAGACTACCAGCAATTAACAAACTCAACATGAAGAGAGGACCAACTCTAACTCAACAATATAGGCTTGATCTAATTACAGCAGTAACTGAAGAAGAAATTCAGAAAGGACTGGACTCCATAGGTGAGGATAAGGCACCAGGAATTGATGGATATAATGCCCCTTTTTTCAAAAAAACATGGGCCGTCATCAAAGAAGAAGTGATAGGAGCAGTACATGAATTCATCAGTATAGGGAAAATGTACAAAGCTATCAACTGTACAGCTAACTCTGCTGCCAAAGAGTGATAATCCTACAATAGTTAAGGAATACAGACGAATAGCCTGTTGCACAATCCTATATAAATTGATCTCTAAGGTCATAGAAGCAAGAATCCAGAAGGTCATTGCATCTATTATCAGTGAAGCACAAACAAGCTTTATACCTGGGAGAAAGATTGGGGATAATATCATCTTATCACATTACTGGTGAAGGCTTACACAATAAAACATGTATCTCCAAGATGGATGATTAAGATAGATTTGAAAAAAGCTTATGATTCAGTGGAGTAGATATACTTGGAGCAGATCATGGTGGAACTGGAATTTCCTGCACAATTCATCACATGGGTCCTAGAGTGTATGCAAACAGTCAATTATACTATATTGATTAATGGTGAACCATCAGAACCTTTTAATGCCGTTAAAGAACTCAGACAAGGAGATCCCATGTCTCCTTTCCTCTTTGCCATTACAATGGAATACTTGAGTAGGAGCCTGAAAGGAATGACAGATGTGGCAGAATTTCATTACCATCTGAGATATTCAAAGTTAGCAATCACACACTTATGTTTTGCAGATGGTCTTTGTCACACCTCCTTTTTCCGCCCCCGCGAAGGTACAAGGGAGTTTTTTCCGATTAAAGGACAATCGAAACGGGATTTATTTATTTATTTCAGAGTCGCCACTTGGGAGATTTAGGGTGTCCCAAGTCACCAATTTTAATCCCGAATCGAGGAAAAGAATGACTCTGTATTATAGTCTGCGCACCAGAAATCCGGATAAGGAATTCTGTTAACCCGGGAGAAGGTGTTAGGCATTCCCGAGTTCCGTGGTTCTAGCACGGTCGCTCAACTGTTGTAATGGCTAAAATATCTGATTTTAATACATGTTCAAAAAAAACTATAGTGCAATTTTAACTTTTAACCGCTTTTATTGTTATTATTATATTTTAAAGAGTGTGAACATCGTTTAAAAACATGTCTTTTGATTGCGTTACATAAAATGCATCCACGATCCGGAACATATTTTTATTCAATGTTTTGGGATTTGGATTTGGGTCGCATAAATGCGTACCCGTGTTTAAGAATGTATTATTATTATATCGCGCCTATAGCGATTAGCGCTTTATTACTTTGGGGAAGGCCGTGAAATTTGCTAAATAGCCCATCCCGAAGTTTAAGTAATCAATTGAATTTTTATCGAGGCCCCCGCAATTTGTGTGTTTTATTTAGCGAGGCTCGTCTCATTTATTTTAAATGGACAAATCTTAAAGCGACTACATTTTGCTATTTAAAATTAGTCTCTAAAATGAATAAAGAAAATCCTAATTAATTACATTATTTATTTATTTATTATTATTATTAAGAAAACATGACATGCTAATTGATTGATTAATACAAATATTGATGAAAAAGGAATTTTATTCTTAATTTCGAAATTATAAATAAAATAAAAGCTCAACAACTAATATCCAAAAGAATCAAATATAGCTAGATTAAAACTCAGCATTGTTAAAAAAAAATAAATTATCGAGATTAATTATTCACAGCCATTTGAAACTTGATTTAACCATAATTACTAAAGCTTATTAGAAAGTTTGTTAGACTTAAACGTTCTTCTAGTCTTGCTTGAACTCAAGTCATGCCTTAATGCCTAATTTACGAAGTTTTAATTTAAATTCACGTCTTAGCTAAATTTGGCTAGTTATTCATGATTAACCTACTGTTGATAATCTTGAAACCTTCATAACTAGTGAATTAACCTGTTTTGTTGAACTGATTCATTAAAGACTAACTTAAGTTATTTTTTTTTATTCCAGTTATTATTTAGTAATACATGGAATAGCTTAAATATAATCAACAAAAGGAAACAAAGAAAAACGAAATTAAAACTTCAGAATTTCATTCTTTATATGTATTCATGCTTCATATTTCGGATTACAATAACCAGCTTTTCAGTTGTGTACCTGATATTGGAAGCAAAAAAAAAAATGAAGATGAGAATCAGCAACAGTAATAACAGTATAGCACAGCAGCAACAACCCAGCAACAGTACCAACCCAGGAAAAGAGTTTGCAAACCAGTAGAGCAGTAATCCCAAAAACAAAAGCTTCAAGCTTTGATAAAACAACAATTAATTCTGATTTCAAACAATGAAAGAAAGCAGAATATTTTTTTTTAGTTTTTTTTTTGAAAGTTTAAATATTTTTCGGAATTTTCTCTCTTAAATGTTCAGCCTTTTTTTTCTTCTCTTATTTTCAGATTCGTTTCTCTCTCGTTCTTATTATCTGTCTGTGTATTTTCTTCTCCTCTTTTGATTTCAAGACTTCACATATATAACTCATCCCATAAACCTTTCAATTAATTAAAATCAATATTTTTTCTCTACCCAACCCATTATCTTCCCACTCATCCCCATTACATTAAATAAACATATCACACCACCCCATTTCATTTTATCCCCCATGCCTAACATAAAATAATGCAAGATTCCCCCTTTAAATTAAATCTTGTCCCCCCTTTATATTAAATAACCATATCACAACCCACCCCATTTTATTTTGTCCCCCATGCTTCAAATAAACAATTACAAAATTTACAATTCCTAAACTACCCCTCACGACCTTACTGAAATTACCAAACTACCCCTGAACGTACTACAAATTACCAAACTACCCATCAGCTATAACACATCAATTAATCAAACTTAACCAAAATATAGACAATATGATCAATTTCTAACAATGTTCTAACAACAATATGAACACGGATGAACATCATAACAACAATATCACATGAACACGATTTTAACAACATTTCAACAACAAATCACATGAACACAAATTGAACAACAAAGAACAACTAAAATTTGATTGAACAATATTTTAGCAACAAACAATCCTATTTTCGGATTCAACAACAACAACAAACAAAGTATGAAGATTTCTAAATTCAATCATATTGAACTTAAAATCAATTCAAACAACATTACAACAAACAATTCTTATATTAAACTTTAAACAAGATTATGAGAACAATTCAAGAAATAATCATAAATGGTAAACAAGAAATCAAACTATACAAAATTCGGATTCAAGATCATCCAAACAAAGTATGAACATGAATGAATCTATTTTAACACAACAAACATGACGGATTAAACGATTAAATCAATATATTCCTTTAACACAACTAAATTCTTTTTAGACAAATAACAAGATCGACGAATAAACAATTATGAACTTAAGCTTGAACTTAACAATATTAACAATTTATAACAATACATAAACTCATGAAACAAATTGAAGAAATAGTTAATTAAATTTCAATTTGAATCTAACAAACATCAAACTAACAAATATTCACTTAAACAATAATACAAACATGAAATGAATATGAAAACAACTAATTAAACTTCTATTTTGAAATCTAAAAATTAATTTAACAAACAACATGAACATGAACAAAACCAAAAATCAAATATCTAACCATAGACATGAACAAAACAAACATTCGTCGATTTTAGATTCGAAAAAATATCAAAACAAAATACGGACAAAGTAAAATTCAAAAAACTACTAACCGGATTGAAACGACGAATAACGACCAAACAAACAACGAACTTGACGATGAACTCACGACGTACAGGATCTTGACTCGACCAAAAACCCTCGACCAAACGAAGAAGACGGAGGGAAAGGAGCAGCATCCCGCAGCTGGCCATGGCAGCATCAAGCTTGCTCGTCCATGGCAGAAACGTGAGCAGCGGTGACGAGCAGCTCGACGTGAAGATGGAGGGGAAGAAGCAGCGTCGCGACAGCATCAACATCGCGGCAGCAACAGCGGCGACCATGGCAGCAGTTGTCCGACGACGGGGACGACGGGGAGAAGAAGCAACATCGGCAGAACAGCGATGGGGAGGTTGACGATGAAGCAGCTGTCCGTCGAGGGGTGTTTGGACGTAAGGTTTGAGCTGGTCGACGAGCAAAACGCAGCAACAATGTTGCTCGTCAATGGCGGACGGTGGAGGGGTCTAGTTTTCCGGCGCTTGGACTGATCATTTGGAGGATGGTTGCCGAGCAACCATGGTTGGGAGGGAGGTGAGCTTGAGGAAGAAGAAGAAGATAGGAGAGGGGGGGGGGGATGGTTTAGACTTTTAGGGTTTTTGTCTTATTTTTGTTTTGTTTTGTTTTGTAAAATGTAAGACAAAGGGGTTTGGGTCTTTTGGGTTATGGACTGGGTCGACCCAGTTCGAAATGGACTGGGTCGTAGCGAAGATTGAGCCATTTTTTGGGCCTGTGGCTTGAAATCGAAGAAGAGGCCCAATTCCGACTTTCTTTATATTTTCGCTCTCTTTTCTTCCTTTATTTTTCTAAAACTAAATTATAAAAATACTTAAACTATTATTAAGAACTAGATTAAGTTATAAAAGCTCAAATTAACTCTCAATAACAATTAACACACAATTAAGTATTAATTAAGCATAAAATTGTATATTTGGACATTAAATGCTAAAAATGCAAACGATGCCTATTTTTGTAATTTTTAATTTTTGTAAAACAAATTCAATTACTAACAATTGTAGAATTAAATCCTACATGCAAAATGCGACATATTTTTGTATTTTTTATTAATTTAGCAAATAAACATGCACAGACAAATGCAAATAATTATTCAAAATATCACAAAATATCACAAAATTACACACCAAAGAAAAATCATTTTATTTTTGGATTTTTTGGGAGTAATTCTCATATTGGGCAAAAATCACGTGCTTACAGCTGCCCCTCTTTGCCCGGAGACACGAAGGGTTTTCGTGCAAAGATAAAGCGAGCGATTTTTGCCCATCCGAGTACTCCGTTGAAGCATTTTTTGAAAAAGATTTGACCGAACCTTTGCTTCAAAGGTTTCCTACATATCCTGGGCTAAACAGGAATCAAGTCAATGTAGTTCGGGAAATTTTGGTAGCTGGGACTACCGTGGGACTGCATTGTCACTGTTGTTGCATGCTATTACTACTGCTTACCGATCTCCTTGTTACACCGTTCTTAAAAGAAAACAAGAAGCTAGGCTAGAGTACAATTTGTTTTTTGTTGCCTTGCTTCCTTGTCTGCTTGCATTTCTTCCGGTGCTTTTCTTCTTTTGACACATGTACTTGAGTTTGTACTGTGACCTCTTGTTGCAACCTTCTGTTTCCCGGTGCCGGGGAATTTTATTGTTTCCTGCTGGGGATTCCTATTGTAACCCTCTATTTTATTGTCCTCTGACTTGATCTTGAAATGTATGCCTCTGTTATCTGGGCGGGCTCCCAACTTCAATACTTGAAAATTAAAGACTTGAAATGTATGCCTCTGTTATCTGGGCTCCCAAGCTCAATGCTTGAAATGTAAAGACTGCAATGTATGTCTCTGTTGTCTGGGCGGGCTCCCAACTTCGACGCTTGAAATATAAAGACTGAAATGTATGCCTCTGTTATCTGGGCGGGCTCCCAACTTCAATGCTTGAAATGTAAAGACTGAATGTATGCCTCTGTTCTATGGGCGGGCTCCCAACTTCAACAACTGAAATGTAAAGACTGAAATGTATGCCTCTGTTATCTGGGCGGGCTCCCCACATCAACAACAACTTTTAATAATAAGCGCCATTCCTCTCTTCAGGCGGGCTCCTGACTTCAAATACACAACTTTTAAAATAAACGCCTTTCCTCTCTTCAGGCGGGCTCCTGACTTCAACAACAACTTTGAAAATAAATCGCCATTCCTCTCTTCAGGCGGGCTCCTGACTTCAACCAATACATCACCATTCCTTTCTTTAGGTTGGCAAGATTTCAACAACTTTTAAAAACGCCTTTCCTCTCTTCAGGCGGGCTCCTGACTTCAACCAATAAATCACCATTCTGTTATTCAGGGGGCTCCTGACTTCAACCAATACTTGAACTGTGTATCTCCGTTCTTCAGGCGGACTCCTGACATCAGACTTGAAAAGTATGTCTCTGTTCTCCAGGCGGACTCCTGATTGCTAAATTTAAAATTGAATGTCTCTATTCTCCAGGCGGACTCCTGACTTCAAACCATACATCGCCATTCCTTTCTTTAGGTTGGCAAGATTTCAACAACTTTTTAAAATGCCTTTCCTCTCTTCAGGCGGGCTCCTGACTTCAACAACAACTTTGAAAATAAATCGCCATTCCTCTCTTCAGGCGGGCTCCTGACTTCAACCAATACATCGTCATTCCTTTCTTTAGGTTGGCAAGATTTCAACAACTCTTAAAAACGCCTTTCCTCTCTTCAGGCGGGCTCCTGACTTCAACCAATAAATCACCATTCTGTTATTCAGGGGGGCTCCTGACTTCAACCAATACTTGAACTGTGTGTCTCCGTTCTTCAGGCGGACTCCTGACATCAGACTTGAAAAGTATGTCTCTGTTCTCCAGGCGGACTCCTGATTGCTAAATTTAAAATTGAATGTCTCTATTCTCCAGGCGGACTCCTGACTTTTGAAATTTAAACTGTATGGGCGGGCTCCTGACGTCAAACTTGAAAAGTATGTCTCTGTTCTCCAGGCGGACTCCTGATTGCTAAATTTAAAATTGAATGTCTCTATTCTCCAGGCGGACTCCTGATTTTTGAAATTTAAACTGTATGGGCGGGCTCCTGACGTCAAACTTGAAAAGTATGTCTCTGTTCTCCAGGCGGACTCCTGATTGCTAAATTTAAAATTGAATGTCTCCATTCTCCAGGCGGACTCCTGATTGCTAAATTTAAAATTGAATGTCGCTATTCTCCAGGCGGACTCCTAACTTCAACAACAACTTTAAAAATAAACTGCCTTTCCTCTCTTCAGGCGAGCTCCTGACGTCAAACTTGAAAAGTATGTCTCTGTTCTCCAGGCGGACTCCTGATTTCAACAACAACTTAGAAAATAATCGCCATTCCTCTCTTCAGGCGGGCTCCTGACTTCAAACCATACATCGCCATTCCTTTCTTTAGGTTGGCAAGATTTCAACAACTTTTTAAAGCGCCTTTCCTCTCTTCAGGCGGGCTCCTAACTTCAACAACAACTTTGAAAATAATCGCCATTCCTCTCTTTAGGCGGGCTCCTGACTTCAACCAATACATCGACATTCCTTTCTTTAGGTTGGCAAGATTTCAACAACTTTTAAAAACGCCTTTCCTCTCTTCAGGCGGGCTCCTGACTTCAACAACAACTTTGAAAATAATCGCCATTCCTCTCTTCAGGCGTCAAAGTAAACTTAGGAGGAAATACGTCTCCTATGGGTAAAACTAAACTTAGGAGGAAATGCCTCTCCTATGAGTCAAAGTAAACTTAGGAGGAAATGCGTCTCCTATGGGTAAAACTAAACTTAGGAGGAAATGCCTCTCCTATGGGTGAAACTAAACTTAGGAGGAAATGCCTCTCCTATGGGTGAAACTAAACTAAGGAGGAAATGCGTCTCCTATGGGTAAAAGTAAACGTAGGAGGAAATGCATCTCCTATGGGTGAAACTATACTTAGGAGGAAATGCCTCTCCCATGGGTAAAAACTAAACTTAGGAGGAAATGCCTCTCCTATGGGTGAAACTAAACTTAGGAGGAAATGCCTCTCCTATGGGTGAAACTAAACTTAGGAGGAAATGCCTCTCCTATGGGTAAAACTAAACTTAGGAGGAAATGCGTCTCCTATTAATGAAATCTTCACTTAGGAAGTGCGTCTCCTATGCGTGAACCATTTCCTTCTTCCTGAATTATTTACTTACCTGTGTTGTCTTCCCTCGAAATTGCTGGGGATTATTTTGTTGGGGATGACTTTTCCTTTTCTTCCTTACCCACTCTGGGTTGTCCGACCCTCTTGAAACTTGGTCGAGGATGCTTCTACATCTCGATGATCCACTAGGGATAACACTGCTGTGGATAACTCTGCTGAGTAAATATGTTATCTTACTCCTTCCAAAATTACTTCCTTTTGAGTATGATGTTTCATTCCTCTGCAAACTACTTCCCCCTTTTTCTTTTTTTTTTTCGTTTTTTTTATTTCTGCTGGGGATAAAAGTGTTATCTTCTCGGGATAACGTTGTTGAGGATAACGCTGCTGGGGAATTTTATCCCTTCAAGTCGATGATTCATTCTTTTGGAAGCTGCTCGGGATGATAATGGCTTTTTGCTTTTCTGAGCACAAGTGTCATCCCTTTATTCTGTCTGCTGGGGAATACTTCCTCCATTTAAACTTATTATGTTGGGGCAACACTGGTTCAAACACCACTTCCCTTGAGACTGGTGCTATCTTTATTCTTCCTCGAATGGGTACCTGACTTCCAGAAAATTTTCCAAATGAAAGGAAAATTTTCTGCCCCAGTTTGATAGTCTCCCTTATGGCATGCATTTCTGTCATCAATGCCATTTCCTTTACCTGTTTCAAATCAAACAAATTTTTTTAGTTTAAAACGTGGTGGTTGGTTGTGATACTCCTACTGGGATGACTTTTCCTTTTCTCCTTCCTTGCTCTGCGCTCCACAACTTGTTGGGGATGATATTATTTGCTGGGGATAATCCCTTTTTGCTGGGGATATCCCTCTTCTTTTGTGGCATAGCTCGGAAGCTGGCATTTCCCCGACCTTTTAGTCTAGTATGAATTTCCCCAAATCATGCTCACTGCTCTCCTTGCTTTGTTCAACGGGCCTTGGCCTTGAGGTTTATAACCTTTGATTTCGGCAAGGGTATCCCTTTTGACACTTGTCAATCCTTTTGTCAATTCCCTTTTGCTGGGGATATCTTTTTTGACACTGGCCTCGTGTTTGTTCCTCGCTGACTATACCACTTGGATGTACTAGTCAGATCTTATCTTGCATAATTGGAAAGCTGATGGCATATTTTGAAGTCAATTCACACTTGTTTTGACCAGACATACTATATTGGGGAGTTTTTCTATGAAAGGAAAAAGATAAAAAGGGAACAGAATAAAAGACAAATGAAAAAGATGACTCTGTAACAAAAGAAACTATAAATAAAAACCTATCAAACGCAGACACCGACTCTAATGGTCATGGCATGCATTTGTGGCCTATCTTCCGTCGTCAATCGTCTTTCAAGACCTTCAATTGGAAATTCCCCATCTGATTCTCAATCTTATTCGACTTGTAGTGCCCGAAGGGTTTTCACTATCAAGTCTCTCTCATTTTGGTTTTTCTCTCAGCTTTCATTGCCTTATGGTGTCCGTGAAGATTTTCACCGATAAGACTCTCTCATTTGTGTCACTTTCCAGCTGGGGATTTGGAGTGTTGCTGGTATGACTCTCTCTGCTGGAGATTAGAGTCCTTTCTGCTGTGGAACAGAATGTTATGTTCGCCGGTAAGACTCTCATTTGTCTGACTTGGCATCTTTTGCAGACTGGTCAGAAGGTCTTTCTTTGGACCGTAATGTGGGTTTTTGGACAGGCTAGAAAGAAAGGGTATTAAAGGCTAAAAAACAAATCAAATTTGGGGTTCAAAATTACAACCTTCGAAATCATATTTGTTTACAACAAGCGCAACCCTTGACCCAGTTTCTTGCTTGGGGATTATTTACTTATTTTTTATTATTTTTATTACACCATGTACACTATGACCATTGTGGCCATTAAGCACCCTATGACCGAGCCGTGAAGCGCCTACGTATCCTCTTTGAGGAATCAGGTCAAACGTAGTTCCCAATTCCTCTTTTTTCATTTGACTTTTTTTTTGTTATCATTTTTCTTTTCTTTTCTTTTTCGTTTTGTTGTTTTCTTTTCTTTTTTTTTCTTTCTTTTTTTCTTCTTCATGTTTTCATGCCATGCTCGCGTTTTCTAGTCGTTTTTACTGATTCCGAACGAGGGGTATGAAAGAAAAATAATTAAGGCTCAAAAGGGGTAATGAAGGATAAAGTGTTTACGTAGCAGAACAAAATGCCTTCGTCATTCCAGTCTTCAAAACATGCCGAATGCAAACAACACAACAAACAATAGATTTATAGTCTCTTCCGACGGTGCTGGGCTTGACAATTATGTTAAACAATTGCTTTTCCCTTTGTTATTTCTAAAACATCGTTGGGCGACACTCTCATTATCATGAATGACCCTCACGCCAATTTGGAGAATCTTGATTTTAACGGTTTTCTTTGTGTTTAACTTGCCCCAGTTCCACATGACTCAGGCTTCAAATAATCCCAAACCGTTCTTATTTCCTTTAAATGGTCTGATCGCCTTTCCAGGGTTTTACGATTAACTTTTAAGGTTAGGCCCAAACTATGTGCGCATGTCATGTCACTAGAATCGGCACTGAACAAAAATGATAAAAGGACCAAACAAAGAGATGACCGGAAATAAAGAAAGACCGGATTTTGTATTAGACTACCGGTGAAATGGTTTAAATAACAAAACAAACAAAACAATCCAGAACAAAATCCTAAAACAAACTGGACAAGACAATATCCGACTTATAACCCTAATAATCCGAACAACATAAATGTCAACAAAATAAGCCACCACAAGCTTCTCTCTTGTTAACCAAGGAACAGAGCGTCCTTCCACTTTATCAAGACTGGCATCTTAGCCATTGAGCTTTACATCGATACTACCAAGACCATTACCAGCTTCAATATCATCAACATCCGTTGGCAAGTTCTCGAGGGGGCTGGAGTGCACCATGTCACTGTTATTAATCACAACCCGCCCTTCTTGGATCATTTTCTCTACTTCCCTTCTCCAACTATGACAACTCTCAATATTGTGCCCTATGACATTGGAGTGGTAGGCGCATCGCGCTGCCGGATCAAAGCTCCTTGCAAGTGGATTTGGAGTACATGAGGGGAGTGGCTCAATCGAGCCAGCATGCTTTAGCCTTTCAAAGAGACTTGCATAAGATACTCCGATAGGGGTGAGAGCCTTTCCTCGTTTCAGCAACCTTTCGTTCCTAAATGCTTGATTGGGCCGGAAACCTGATCCGGGGGGTTTCTGGTAGGCTTGTGAGGGTGGATAGGCCTTCTGTGGAGCTGGGTATTTGGAAAGTAAAGCCCGTCTTTGGGAATCTCGTGGAGAGAAGTAGCATTGGGGAGGGGAGTAGCGTGGACGAGTGATGGAGCTACTCGGGTAGCTAGGAAAGCTGTCATAAGTGGGCTGGGATGGAGAGTATGGGGGATGGGTAATGCCAGAGTTTGAAAAGCTTGGCGGTGGTGGGGGTGGTGCTTTCCCAGTTATCCATGCCTGATACATGTCTGCCACATGTTGTCTCAGCATTTTCACTTCTTCTACCAACCCGTTGTTCTGTTCGACCAATTGTTGTCGGTCATCAGTACCGACCCACCCTGTTCTGAGGTTCTGTGTCATTTGCTTTGCAGGGAGGAGTTACCACAACCAACCACTTTTCTATATATGAACACAGCAAAGGGAAGCCATCACGTTAGTGTCAGGGCATTTGACAGATAATCATATATTAGAGATGCAATGCACCTAAGCAGTTAAACCGTTCTATCAGAGATGCGATGCACTTGCGCTTTCCTTTATTTTTCTTTCTTCCCTTTTTTTTCTTTTTCAGTGGTGGTCGAATCTTATGGAGATTGCCTACGTATCATGACCCCGCATGAATCAGACCTTGCGTAGTTCGGACCAAATGAAAGGTAACAACAATGAGACACATTTTTTTTTATCAATTTTCATAATAAAATAAACTGGGTTTCAAAGGTTGAAAGATGACCAACAAACTCAAAAATCAAACAACCCATATATTCTAGCCAAAAGATTTATAACCTCAAAACAAAAAGGCCAGCTTCCTTTCCCCGTTTGACAAATGCAACCAAACGGCTATTTTTGCAAATGTGCCCCCTTCCAAATCTCACATGAATTTTGAGGCCAGGGAGGATTATTTTGACACTTTACAAACTTGTCCGTTTTTTTAGGAAAATAACCTTTTGACGATTGAAAGATACTCTAAGGCTATTTCGGCAAGAACGGTTTTAAGACGCGGCCGAAGTTGGCTCGACTTTATTTTGACCAAAAATTCAAATGGTATTCACCTAACCGCTGACTCTTTGTTGTTTTTTTTTTAAAATTACAATAAAAACCAGGTGTTGTAAACACGACCCTTCAACACCTCGGGGACGAAGATTTTTAAGGCTGTGTGGGTCAACTAGACCAAAAATCCTAAACATGACCCAAAAGGTGGCTGTTTATGCAAAGTCAGCCTTCCGGCGTCCCTTTCGGGAACATTCAGCTATGTCTTGATAAAACAGCGTCACCCGACTTCTTTATGACAAAATTAAAATTTGACATGTTTTTATTGGCTATTTTTAGCAAAAGGGGAGGTTGGACACCACTAGACTTATTTATGACAAAATAAAAAATTTTGACACGTTTTTTATTTATTTTTTTGGTTTTTGACTATTTTAGCAAAAAAGGGGGTTGGACCCGATGAGGGTTGCCTACGTATCTCACATCCGGTGAGAATCAAACCCGCGTAGTTCGGACCAATGAAAGGTAACAACAATGAAACATTTTTTTTTGAATTATCCATTTGTTTTTTTTCTTATTCTAAAGAAAAAAAGAAAATATTTTTGGAATTTTACTTTTGATAAAAGATTTTTCATAAATGATAAAAAGTGCAAAGATTTTTTTTTTGAATTTTTCATTTTTTTTAAATTTGTTTTTTTAGATAAAAATGTAACAAAACATAACCGGGCCCTATTTGCTTTATCATTGATCCACCAAATGACCCTTTTACCCTTGAAGGAATGCAACATGTAGCACATAGGATGCATCAAGATGGTCTTTTTCATTTCAGGTTGCTAGCCCTAGACAGACCCAACCCCTGTGTTGAGTCCCCTAAGTCAAATACAACATGATGCAAATAATCGTTCCTACTAGGGATCCAGCATGAAGTCATGTTATTTTATGTTCAAAACTTGAGTCGATGTTCTAGACTGTGTACCCGAGCGGACAACTCTAGTCGAGGAGGGGGCAACTTACCGGGAACCAAAAGGCCATCCGGCTTCGTAACTTGTCCGACCTCTTTCTTATTTTAGGGTATGACACTAACAGAATAGAGAGTCTCAACCAGTAAGCACATCCCCGGAGGTGAAGAGAGAAGGGTGTCGGCACAATTTATATACAGTTCAGATAATATAAAAGCGGTAACATTTAGCACATTTAGCATAAAACATGTAGGAAAATCAGATACAATTAAATACAACAATTTATCTAAGCTCGAATTCTGAACCCTGAACCAGAGATTCTGGGTTCGATTCCCCAGCAGAGTCGCCAGAACTGTCACACCTCCTTTTTACATACCCCGCGAGGGTACAAGGGAGTTTTTTCCGATTAAAAGACAATCGAAACGGGATTTATTTATTTATTTCAGAGTCGCCACTTGGGAGATTTAGGGTGTCCCAAGTCACCAATTTTAATCCCGAATCGAGGAAAAGAATGACTCTGTATTACAGTCTGCGCACCAGAAATCCGGATAAGGAATTCTGTTAACCCGGGAGAAGGTGTTAGGCATTCCCGAGTTCCGTGGTTCTAGCACGGTCGCTCAACTGTTGTAATGGCTAAAATATCTGATTTTAATACATGTTCAAAAAAAACTATAGTGCAATTTTAACTTTTAACCGCTTTTATTGTTATTATTATATTTTAAAGAGTGTGAACATCGTTTAAAAACATGTCTTTTGATTGCGTTACATAAAATGCATCCACGATCCGGAACATATTTTTATTCAATGTTTTGGGATTTGGATTTGGGTCGCATAAATGCGTACCCGTGTTTAAGAATGTATTATTATTATATCGCGCCTATAGCGATTAGCGCTTTATTACTTTGGGGAAGGCCGTGAAATTTGCTAAATGGCCCATCCCGAAGTTTAAGTAATCAATTGAATTTTTATCGAGGCCCCCGCAATTTGTGTGTTTTATTTAGCGAGGCTCGTCTCATTTATTTTAAATGGACAAATCTTAAAGCGACTACATTTTGCTATTTAAAATTAGTCTCTAAAATGAATAAAGAAAATCCTAATTAATTACATTTTTATGTATTTATTATTATTATTAAGAAAACATGACATGCTAATTGCTTGATTAATAATATTGATGAAAAAGGAATTTTATTCTTAATTTCGAAATTATAAATAAAATAAAAGCTCAACAACTAATATCCAAAAGAATCAAATATAGCTAGATTAAAACTCAGCATTGTTAAAAAAAAATAAATTATCGAGATTAATTATTCACAGCCATTTGAAACTTGATTTAACCATAATTACTAAAGCTTATTAGAAAGTTTGTTAGACTTAAACGTTCTTCTAGTCTTGCTTGAACTCAAGTCATGCCTTAATGCCTAATTTACGAAGTTTTAATTTAAATTCACGTCTTAGCTAAATTTGGCTAGTTATTCATGATTAACCTACTGTTGATAATCTTGAAACCTTCATAACTAGTGAATTAACCTGTTTTGCCGAACTGATTCATTAAAGACTAACTTAAGTTATTTTTTTTATTCCAGTTATTATTTAGTAATACATGGAATAGCTTAAATATAATCAACAAAAGGAAACAAAGAAAAACGAAATTAAAACTTCAGAATTTCATTCTTCATATGTATTCATGCTTCATATTTCGGATTACAATAACCAGCTTTTCAGTTGTGTACCTGATATTGGAAGCAAAAAAAATGAAGATGAGAATCAGCAACAGTAATAACAGTATAGCACAACAGCAACAACCCAGCAACAGTACCAACCCAGGAAAAGAGTTTGCAAACCAGTAGAGCAGTAATCCCAAAAACAAAAGCTTCAAGCTTTGATAAAACAACAATTAATTCTGATTTCAAACAATGAAAGAAAGCAAAATATTTTTTTTTAGTTTTTTTTTGAAAGTTTAAATATTTTTCGGAATTTTCTCTCTTAAATGTTCAGCCTTTTTTTTCTTCTCTTATTTTCAGATTCGTTTCTCTCTCGTTCTTATTATCTGTCTGTGTATTTTCTTCTCCTCTTTTGATTTCAAGACTTCACATATATAACTCATCCCATAAACCTTTCAATTAATTAAAATCAATATTTTTTCTCTACCCAACCCATTATCTTCCCACTCATCCCCATTACATTAAATAAACATATCACACCACCCCATTTCATTTTATCCCCCATGCCTAACATAAAATAATGCAAGATTCCCCCTTTAAATTAAATCTTGTCCCCCCTTTATATTAAATAACCATATCACAACCCACCCCATTTTATTTTGTCCCCCATGCTTCAAATAAACAATTACAAAATTTACAATTCCTAAACTACCCCTCACGACCTTACTGAAATTACCAAACTACCCCTGAACGTACTACAAATTACCAAACTACCCATCAGCTATAACACATCAATTAATCAAACTTAACCAAAATATAGACAATATGATCAATTTCTAACAATGTTCTAACAACAATATGAACACGGATGAACATCATAACAACAATATCACATGAACACGATTTTAACAACATTTCAACAACAAATCACATGAACACAAATTGAACAACAAAGAACAACTAAAATTTGATTGAACAATATTTTAGCAACAAACAATCCTATTTTCGGATTCAACAACAACAACAAACAAAGTATGAAGATTTCTAAATTCAATCATATTGAACTTAAAATCAATTCAAACAACATTACAACAAACAATTCTTATATTAAACTTTAAACAAGATTATGAGAACAATTCAAGAAATAATCATAAATGGTAAACAAGAAATCAAACTATACAAAATTCGGATTCAAGATCATCCAAACAAAGTATGAACATGAATGAATCTATTTTAACACAACAAACATGACGGATTAAACGATTAAATCAATATATTCCTTTAACACAACTAAATTCTTTTTAGACAAATAACAAGATCGACGAATAAACAATTATGAACTTAAGCTTGAACTTAACAATATTAACAATTTATAACAATACATAAACTCATGAAACAAATTGAAGAAATAGTTAATTAAATTTCAATTTGAATCTAACAAACATCAAACTAACAAATATTCACTTAAACAATAATACAAACATGAAATGAATATGAAAACAACTAATTAAACTTCTATTTTGAAATCTAAAAATTAATTTAACAAACAACATGAACATGAACAAAACCAAAAATCAAATATCTAACCATAGACATGAACAAAACAAACATTCGCCGATTTTAGATTCGAAAAAATATCAAAACAAAATACGGACAAAGTAAAATTCAAAAAACTACTAACCGGATTGAAACGACGAATAACGACCAAACAAACAACGAACTTGACGATGAACTCACGACGTACAGGATCTTGACTCGACCAAAAACCCTCGACCAAACGAAGAAGACGGAGGGAAAGGAGCATCATCCCGCAGCTGGCCATGGCAGCATCAAGCTTGCTCGTCCATGGCAGAAACGTGAGCAGCGGTGACGAGCAGCTCGACGTGAAGATGGAGGGGAAGAAGCAGCGTCGCGGCAACATCTACATCGCGGCAGCAACAGCGGCGACCATGGCAGCAGCTGTCCGACGACGGGGACGACGGGGAGAAGAAGCAACATCGGCAGAACAGCGATGGGGAGGTTGACGATGAAGAAGTTGTCCGTCGAGGGGTGTTTGGACGTAAGGTTTGAGCTGGTCGACGAGCAAAACGCAGCAACAACGTTGCTCGTCAATGGCGGACGGTGGAGGGGTCTGGTTTTCCGGCGCTTGGACTGATCATTTGGAGGATGGTTGCCGGGCAACCATGGTTGGGAGGGAGGTGAGCTTGAGGAAGAAGAAGAAGATAGGAGAGGGGGGGGGGATGGTTTAGACTTTTAGTGTTTTTGTCTTATTTTTGTTTTGTTTTGTTTTGTAAAATGTAAGACAAAGGAGTTTGGGTCTTTTGGGTTATGGACTGGGTCGACCCAGTTCGAAATGGACTAGGTCATAGGGAAGATTGGGCCATTTTTTGGGCCTGTGGCTTGAAATCGAAGAAGAGGCCCAATTTCGACTTTCTTTATATTTTCGCTCTCTTTTCTTCTTTTATTTTTCTAAAACTAAATTATAAAAATACTTAAACTATTATTAAGAACTAAATTAAGTTATAAAAGCGCAAATTAACTCCCAATAACAATTAACGCATAATTAAGTATTAATTAAGCATAAAATTGTATATTTGGACATTAAATGCTAAAAATGCAAACGATGCCTATTTTTGTAATTTTTAATTTTTGTAAAACAAATTCAATTACTAACAATTGTAGAATTAAATCCTACATGCAAAATGCGACATATTTTTGTATTTTTTATTAATTTAGCAAATAAACATGCACAGACAAATGCAAATAATTATTCAAAATATCACAAAATATCACAAAATTACACACCAAAGAAAAATCATTTTATTTTTGGATTTTTTTGGGAGTAATTCTCATATTGGGCAAAAATCACCAACCACACGTGAAAGTGATAATACATGAAGTGAAGTTGCTCAAGGTCTCAAAATGCCAAATGAAATGCTAAATCTCAAAACGACCAGTCGGATCATTATATTCTCCCCCACTTAAAAATGCATTCATCCTCGAACGTGCCAGGAACCGTCCCAGAGTTGCCCAAATTCACTGTTTAACACCTCAAGCACTTACCCATGCCACCATAATCCATATGAGCACATTAGCTCAACCCAGACTGAAGATCCTTTCCTACTACCTTAGCCCACACTCCTTAGAACCAAATTCGAACATTCGAAATTATTCACAAGATCTGTTTCTAGCATATGTACACAACATAAAACTCCATAGGTTGTACCAAACATACACATACAACCAATCCGTAACCACATGACGCACCACATATTTCATATGCATATAGTAATATCTTCTTTCCAATATACTACAACAAAGACACATACAAGCCATGATCCAATCCTTTCAATACTACAACAAAGAAAGATATGTGTAGAAACTCATAACCCCCCATCAAATCAATAATTCATGGAGTATTTCTGCTCGAGATGAACACTTGTCGTATTTTGAACTTATTAGTAACATCTTCCTCCAATATACATTATACAAATTCGATTGCACTGATTCCAAATCCAACAACCTCATGTCACCAAGTAAAAGTTGCTCAGTCAAGAAGCCACATATTGAATATGACCAATAAGGAAAAGCAAACCCGAGTAAAGAACTATTCAACCTGCGTAACGACTAAAACAACCAAACAAATACTAGGTACCTATCTCAAAAATAAGAAACAGAACACACAAGATACGTTCAAGGAACCGCACCCAGCATCTCACTATTGCGGCTATAACCAAATCCATATATGATACAGTTGAGGCGCGCAACCCAATCCAAACATCATACCTGTGGTGGTGTACCACCCGATCCACAAATAACAATTAGCAATGGAATACCCATAGAGCCAAAATTCTCATACCCGCTAAACACACGTATATTAACCATAAGCACGCCAAGTTCATAAACATAACACTAGGAGACGGATAGCTCCTTGCGCTACGAAAGCCAAGCACAACTAAGAGCCATTTCGCTCATATAACACCACAAGCCACACAGGATTACAATACATGTGTTTATAATCAGGTTGTCTCACAACCCATATGGTATAATAGAGTGATACATGAATATACGACAATAGGAATAACATCCACCATGCCCCAAGACTCATCCATAAGCAATGCTTTGCTGAATTAGCATATCGAATATGGTGTAGAATATACATTCACATTAGGCCTACCAATGGGCATCAAAGATGATTCAGACCATCCCAAAATAGGTCAATAACTTTCCAAATATCCACAATGACCATGTCCATGACACATATGATCAAGTGTCAAATCAAGAATGAACTTCCACAATCCGCAACTAAAGTTACAGAGCGCCTCTCAGACCTAAACTCCCTAATTATTGACAGTACCAGAGTCTTCATATCTGATTCAAATCTCTACCACTTAAATGACTGATACGCACTCCTACATAATCATCCCATGGGAGGTACCCCCACAACCTTCCGCACCAAGAAATAAAATATGAACATCAATGACCACCGACCATACTATCATTGTCATGCAAATCAAGAATTCGCAAATCAATACACAATGCCGCTCCACATAACACCATTCTTAGGCGATACTTAGATAGCACCAGCATACTCTGAACATTTGAAATCCTTCCCCACTCCTCCGAGCTCGTGACATTCTTGTCAAAACTGAACCGTAACCTTGATCCTTCAATTCAAATTCCACACCGCTCACTTTACCTATCATGTTATTACACGAGAGTACAAGAATTTTGTCATACCTCCTGAACCACTAGTAGAATAAATATGTATGTGATGATATGACAGGTCATCTAGAGTTTTAGAACCTAATTCTATGTTTCGAAACCTCCAATAGCTTCTTTAAGCCTTCTTCGATTTATGTGCGCAATTTGGATGTTTTTCCGAAAAGATTTTATGTTAAAACTGATAAAATGTGAAAATTTTGCTTTAAAATTCCATTTGAGGTGACTTCGATCAACATTTTGAGCAAATAGATCCGGATCCGTGTTTTAACGGTCCCGGTGGATTCGTATCATGATTTAGGACTTGAGCGTATGCCCAGAATCAAATTCGAAAGTCCCTATCTCGAGTTATCATGTTTTATTGAAATTTGAAAGTTTAAAGGCTTAATGAATTTAAAGGTTTGACCAATATTTGAATTTATTGATATCGAGTTTGTATTTTAGTTTCGAAACCCGATATAGGTTTACTACTATATTTATGACTTGTCTGTCAAATTTGGTGACAAATGAAATTGGTTTAACGTGATTCGAATGTCTGGTTGTTAAAATAGAAGTTTAAAAGTTTTCTTGAAAATTTTATTTTATTTGGTGTCCGATTCATATTTCTAGGTATTATTTTGGCGATTTAATTGTGCGAGCAAGTTCGTACGATACTTTTAGACTTTTGTGCATGTTTGGTTTGGAGCCCAGAGGGCTCGGGTGAGTTTCGGATAGGCTACGAAGTGTTTTTGAACTTAAATGGACTGCTGTGCATCAAGTCTATAGATCTCGCATTTGCGATGACTTGATTGCAAATGCGAAGTCACGCTCGTATTTGCGAAGAGGGAGGGGGCTAGGTCAGTTTTGCTTTTGAGAATAGAAGCCCGCAAATGTGATGGTGGCAGGGTTCGCATTTGCGAGAAAATAATCACATTTGCGACTGGAATTAGACCTAGGCAGACTCGCAATTGCGAGTCAAAAGTTTGCTTTTGCGAGGGCCTTGACTCGCATTTGTGACATGTGCATCGCATTTGCGAAGATAACAGGCTCAGAGGTTTTTCGCATTTGCGAGGAATTGATTGCAATTTGTGATCATTACAATTGCAGACTTTGTGTCTCAATTGCGATAAATGCAGCTGGGTAAAAGAAGGAAAAAGCGGGATTTTGTTCATTCTTCAAATTTTCAAAACTAGAAAACCCTAGAGGTGATTTTTTCAAGAACTTTTCTTCCCTAATCCATTGGTAAGTGATTGTAACCTATTTTCTTTCAATATTTCATTAAATTTCATAAGATTTCAACCTAAAATCTATTGTTTTTATGGTGAAAATTGGGGGGTTTGGGTAGAATTAGAGATTTTTGTAAAATTGGGATTTAGACCTCAAATTGAGGTCGGATTTTAAAATAAATTACATTACCGGGCTCGGGGTGAATGGATAATCGGATTTTGGTTCGAGTTTAGGGTTTGGACCAAGTGGGCTCGGGAGTTGACGTTTTTAATAATGGCCTAAATTGAATCTTTTTCAATCGTGGGTGATTCCTAAGGCTTATTCTGAGTCATTTGGTTGGTAATTTGCTAGATATTGTTGGTTCGGAGGCTTGTTTGAAAGGCAAAGCTATGGTTGAGCTTTGAGTGATCATTGAAGCGAAGTAAGTGTTGAGTTTAACCTTGACTTGAGGGAATTAGGAACCCTCGGATTATGTGATATATGAATTTCATGTGTTGCGGTGTATATGAAAGGTGACGAGTGCTTATACACCACCGAATTACTTATTTCTCCTGATTTCTTTGTTCTTCCTTCATTATCTCCTTCCTTGCCTTAACTGTTATGTTCCATAAATGCTTTCTATGCTTTAATTGCTACTTGTTAATCATTGTTTCCCCTATTAAAATGTAAAGACCTCTTCATGTTTTTGTGACTCGCTACTATTTGCCCTAATTGACGTATCTGTACCTTCTAATTGTTATTTGTTGGAATGTCTCGCCGTGTAGTATTTCATACGTGGATTTCCAAGTTGGTGAAAGGTTTACTTTCTGTCTCAGCTTTATATTCATCAGTTATGGTGGTCCTTATGATTTGAATTATTAATTTGACTGTGCTCATTGAGTATTTGGTACTGACATAGTGGGATTGGGTTGCATGCCGCAACAGGTGAAATAAGGGTGGATTAATATGGTGGAATAAGGATGAATTTTTACCAACACTGTGGGATCGGGTTGCACACCGCAACAGGTGAAATAAGGGTGGATTGATAAGGTAAAATAAGGGTGAAATGTGATACTGATATTGTTATATGGTGGGATCGAGTTGTGCGCCGCAACATTTATTTATTTTGATTGTTGATATTGTTATGGTATAATAAGGGAGGATTATGTTGAACGGTGGGATCGGGTTGCATGCCGCAACAACCTATGTGTTTCTATTTCCTTGAGTTGTATTGGTTTTCGATATCTTCATTTGAACTATGAGGAGTGGTAATTCTGAATGTCACTGGCTTATTTCTTGAGACTGTAGCTATTATTTCAGTTGACTGTCTTATTACATTTTGTATCTCTTTTTCTGTCTTTATTATATATTGCATACATGTTGTAGTGTAAGTGAGCTGCCTTAGCCTCGTCATACTTCGTCGAGGTTAGGCTCGACATTTATAAAGTACATGGGGTCGGTTGTACTCGTACTACACTCTGCATTTCTTGTGCAGATTTTGGAGTCGGCTCCAGCGGTGGGTATTAGAATGCTCGGATTGGACTGCTTGTGGAGACTTTAGGTATTGCTGCTCAGTGCCCGCAGCTCCTGGAGTCCCCTTCCCTTTCTATTTGAATGTGTACTTTCTTTTCAGACAACTTTAAATTATTTTAGACCCTTGTTTGTACTATTCTAGTAGCTCGTGCACTTGTGACACCAGGTCAAGGAATATATTAAATGTTTGGCTGTTTTAGCTTCCACATTATTTACTTTGGATTATTGCAGTAGTTTCAGTTCATTCTCATTAAGTAATATTAAACTGTTAAAAATAGATAAAAAATTTCTAACATTGGCTTGCCTAGCAAGTGAAATGTTAGGTGCATCACGATCCCGACGGTAGGAATTTCGGGTCGTGACAACCTCATTGGCTATAAACCTTCAGTTAAATCATTTCAGGAGGAAAATCGCAACAAGAAACCAACTTCCTATAACCGCAAAAAAAACACAAACCTCACGTTGTGGTCTAAACTGCCATAATTCTTTTGGGACCCCTTTACACATAACAAAACCATCAGAATTAAATTCCTCCAAACCAATCAAATTACAAAGACCTCCATGCCCACAAGCATAGCCACGAAAAACCTGAACATCCTTACCACACTGAAGGAACCGATCATTTCCTTAACCATTTTGACAAAAAATACTACTAAACTGACTCAACTTCCCAGTCCTCTCTGGACTTAACTTCAAAATTAATACCTCTCCTTTCTAGCACACAATGGACCTTAATCGATACTTATCTCGAGTGACCCTAATCACGAGACCACATAGTCTTAGTATCCATAAGTCATTTTATACCCTTGCATGCACTCAATAGTACTTCCAACTACTACATCCATTCTAATGAGACCCTTTTTCAAACCCAAAACTATTTCTTCCATCTTTCTAACATTGTACTGCAGAACCGATGATAACATAAAAATATTCCAAATACCCTTCACACTTTGTTGCAAAACCCAATCCCTAACCACATAACGAATCCAAAAATCCTTAGGCACCACACCTTAAATCTCGAACCCACTAGAATCATTATTGAGAGTTGCCCGCTCTAAGATGGTCACGAATATAAAACTAAATACCTGGTGCTCCGTTAGCACACGAACACTGCAAAAGAAGCATTCAAACGAATCTGTTCCCGTGCACATCACATTCTCGAAGAAATATCAAATCAGAGTCATTCCACAACCTTCACATAAATCGATAAAGCAAAAATATAGAACACATCCATCAAATTCCCTGCTTGAATTACCCCTGATTTCCTCCTCCCCAACTCATAACTAAATCACCAACGTATTGATAACCAGAAAAAGAAAAGACACGACCACATAACCCTCTCATCGATGGTAGGATTCCCCACTTGACTTCAATCCAAAACGGCAAAATCCAAGGACCAAAAATGACTTCACCTTTTGGCTACCATGATCTCACATAGTTATTTAGCAAAATTTCTCACAAGCTCTTCTTGTACTAATCATAACACACCGCGAATTACAAGCCCCAAAATGCATTCTCATCCTCCTAATAGTCGCACCATCTTCTTCACGCAAACCAAGCCCACATCATAGTACATGTCTCCTATCGGATAGAAAGCAGAACTCTTTATATAACTTCATCATAAATCATGCAACCCCTAACCTACTAACAGGAGATAGCCCACCTATGTAATTCTACATCGACATCTCCCAATGACATTTCCATAGTTACATCCATTATGAAATTAATTAATCTCCCTAGGTCCACACTCATCTGCCAGCCGTAAGAATCCATTCATCCATTAACATCAACTGAAGGTCCAACAATATGTTTATAACTCGAAGCCATATTACATCCCAAAACGGTAATCAAGCATTCATGTTACTTTACATCCCAAGCAAACTCTTTCTGTCGTATCCAAACATCCTAAGCACAGAAGCCACCATCTCAAACGAATTACACAAACTTAGTCCTTTGTTCACCATGACCCAAATCGCACCAAGCTTTCTCAAAGCATGTGGCTATCCTACGACAAAATCCATATGATATGCTAACATTCCCACTCAGGGTTAACCATCTTCTGAAGCGAACTACTCGACCTCTGCTGCTCATACATGACATGCTAACAATTCAACCACTGCGAGACACCTCCCACCATGTCCTTCATCATTCACTGCTAAAAACACTACCTCAAATCATTATCTATCTTTGTACCAACCGAACTAATAAATTGCCAACAACTCTAAGCCTCCTTAAAGATCATCTTCCTTGTGCCATCAATACTAGAGACACCAATCCGGCCCTGAAGTCACAATACACCATCATCTCCAATGACTGTTTCTTAGGTACCATTTCATAACACCGTGCCCCAGTGGAAAAAAATGAAAACCATCATACCGATAAGCCTTAATGCATGCAAACAAGGACGACAAAACCACAATATCAACAAGAATTCAACCAAGTTCGAAAATGCTCAATCTTACAACTCCACCAACCAATGCCTGAATATCCATAGTCTAATTGCCTCTCCTCCACAGGAATTAAATATCGAACCTCCCAATTGTGAACAAAAAAAAATCCTCTTTCAGAGTCATTCACTATCGCGATATATAGGTAAGCACTCTACCATTTACACCAACACTATTTAATAACAACACATGAACGACATAATATACCGTGTATAGCTCTGAACCCATGGACAACACCAACACTGGACTAAAATGACTGAACATCCCACCATGAAATGATAATAATAGTCTGCCTATATACGCAGGGAAAAATATCCTGCACCATATCCGTAGCATCTCCACAACTCATCGATGCCCAACTGATACTGAAAGCTCGACATCGCTTAAGAATGAGTAGGAAGGAAATAAAAACATAAGCTTCAATGAAATTAAACCACATGACGAGTAATCAAGAAAGGTAAATCCTCCTAATAGTCCTGTAGCCTCTCAATGATAAGTGCAGATGTCTTCTGAATCGATACGCAAGACTCTACTAGACTTGCTCATGACTCGTGAGACCTAAGTGAACCTAGTGCCCTGATACCAAACCATCACGACCCAAATTCTACTATAGGCTGTGATGGCGCCCAACGTCGTCGTTTGGCAAGCCAGTCATGAAATAAACAAACTATTAGATAATCTACATGCATCTCGAAATAAATAATGAAATAAATAACTAAAGTCGTTCGTTTTCATAAAAAGTACTGATGATATTAATTTAATTTATCGGACGTGGTTAGAATATAGACCTAGGATAGAATCTAAATCTCCAAAACCCGGTGTCACAAGTGCATGAGTATCTACTAAGAATATACTAACAATACAACATATGTCTGGAATATAAACTAGACAAGATATAATAAATGAATAAGAGGAGGGGTCAGTTTGATGTGGATCATAACATGGATGCTGCTTACCACAAAGTCTCCTCATCAACTGCGCCTATGCTCCAAGATGACCACCAAATGTACATATCTCAGTACCTGCACAATCAGTGCAGAAGTGTAGCATGTGTACGTATATCAATACGTACCTAGTAAGTATCTAGCCTAACCCTGAATAAGTAGTGATGAGGGATCGACATCGAAAGTTACTAGTGGTCCAATAAATCAGATATAGTAAAAGTAAACAGATAAGAGGCATTATAGGTAAAAAAGTTGGAACAGAGATAAGTACATAATGAAATCCTCAACTGAAGAGTAAACACGAAGTCCTCAAATACTAGATACTTCCTCAAATGGAATAAATAATGGCCATCCCTGAATAAACGGTCACATCTCTAGTTATGAAAATTGACGGGCACAGTGACTTCTTATCAAGTATTATGCATGATTTTGCCAAGGAAAGTGTCCCGACCCCATAAGAGTTATTGTACGAGTTCCTACTGTGGCATATGGCTCGATCCTTGTTGAGGTCATTCAGCCGATCCTATAATTGTGTACACTACCGAGGGTCGATCGGCATGAACCATAGATTCATCTTATAATACTGTCGAGGCAAACAGGCCAACCCCATAAAATTAATGGCACAAGTTCCTGCCGTGGCATATGGCCTGGTCCTTATTGAGGTCGTTCAGCCCGATCCCATAATTGTGTACTCTGCCAAGGGTCGACCGACATGAACCATAGATTCATCTTATAATACTACCGAGGTGAACAGTCCGATCCCATATGCATCTTATGATACTGCTGAGACATTCATCCCGATTCCATATGAATAGTGATGAATTGACGGGTCACTAGCCCCACTCACGAATATATGTGTGAGTTATGGAATTCAAGAAACTTTCGGACAAATTCGTACAATAAGGGAGAAATCCGTAAAAGGAATGTATCTCTACTGCTAATCAAGTGGCTCTCCAAATATCTAAGATCGAAATACGATACTTTATGCAAGTCTAGTTTCAGGTTAAATATAATAATTAAGGCATATAAATAGGAAAGTATAACTTAAATAATACCATTAAAGTATGGTGTGAGTCTAAATCTACCCAAATCTAATCAGTAATTCTAGCATATGCGCGGACACTCGTCACCTCATACATGCGTAGCCTCCGCAACATTTAGCACCTAACAATTATACCGGGTAAATTCCCCCTCTCAAAGTTATATAAAGACTTACCTCGCTTTGAAATCCGATAATTGGATCCAACGCCTCAAACCTATGCCAAATGATCCAAAACTAATCAAACAATCTGCAAACCAATCAAAATATACTCAAATACTCGTAATTTAATAATTTATAACAATTCCTAACTCCACTCAAAAAGTCAACAAAGTCAACTTCCAACCCACATGCCCGAGTTCCGAAAATTCTCAAAGACAATTATTACCCATAGCACTACAAAGTCAAATATATAATTTATTTTTAATTCCATGTCCAATTTCGTGGTCAAAATCCAAAATTATCATTTCTAGGCTTTCTTCCAAAATCACACAAATTCTATGAAATTTCATGTTTAAATCCACATAAAATTCATGTATTTAACTCAAAATATGTGGAAGTTACATACCTTGCCATAGATGATGAAATTCTCCCCCCCCCCCCCCCAAAAAAAAAATTCCAATCCAACTGAGAAGTGAAGGAAATGGGCCTAACCCCCGAAATAAAAACACTTTCTGTTAGGCCTTCCTTTCTCGCGTTCGTAGACCACTGGTCGTGTTCACGATCAACCCATTGCGTTTGCGATGTCCAATGTGCCCCTAGCCCAGAACTCCTCCTTCTCATTTGCGGTCGCCTTTTCGCATTCGCGAAGGGCAAACCTGCCATCCCCCATATCTTCGCGTTCACAACTCCCTATCACGTTCACATAAGGTACCCCGGTCCTTCTCCGCGTTCGCGACTACTATGTGCCATTCACAAAGAATAATTTCCCCATAGCCCACAAATCCTTATTCACAGGCGCGTGCATCCTTTCGTGTTCGTGAAGAATAACATCGGACAGTAGTACCATCACCAGCAGCAAATTACCCAAACTTCATCTGAAACCATCCCGAAACACCTCAAAGGCTCCCGGGACCCCGTCCAATCACACAAAAAAGTCCCAATAACCAAACTTATCCAAAAGCTCGAAATACCATAAATAATATCAAAACTATGAATCGATGATCAAAATTCTTCCTTTAACTTTCAAAGTTCAAACTTCGCCAAACGCGTCTGAATCACACTTAAACATTCTGGAACATCACAAAATTTTATGTATAAGTCACAAACCACAACACGAACCTATTTCAAGGCTTGGAATCCTAAAGGGACATAGATAACACCAAATTCCACTTCAAATGAAACTTAAAAAATTCAAGAACTTTCAAAATGCCAACTTTCCACAATAAGCACTGAAATATTTCTGGTCCACCTGAAACTCGATCCGAATATACATCCAAATCCAAAATCATCATACGAACTTATTGCAGCCTTCAAATCCCGATTTCAAGGTTGTTTACTCAAAAGTCAAATCTTGGTCAACTTTTCCAACTTAAAACTTCTGAATTGAGAATTATTCCAAATCAACTCTGATCTTCTCGAAAGTCAAAACCAATCACATGTGAAAGTCATAATACATGAAGTCAAGTTGATAAAGGTCTCAAACTGCCGAACGATATGCTAGAGCTCAAAACGACTAATCAGGTCATTATATAATCAGGTACTTGCTTGTAAACACAAACCTTTATGAATAAAAGCTTTTATAGATGTCAAAAAAAATACCGATCCTAGCAGCGATTCTGGCGCTCCTACTGGATTTGGTGGGGGTTCTAAAAATGTCCGACAACAGTTTTACCCTACTGCTGTTACTATACTAGGTCCCTGTAACAAAGAAAGAGATAGTGAAAATTTAACAAAAATGGTCGTTATTTTTGGCTTATCTTTTACTTTTCCTTCTCACCCTCCTTTTGTGCATTATATAAAAGAAACTTATAATCCTGCTTTTCAAGGTTTTTCTAAGACCGCCGTTAGAAATAATATTTTAAAATTTCAAAGTGACTATCTTTACGTTGTATATTTTACCACTTTGATTGTAAAATGTCTATCACACTGATATAGGTTGTAGTCTTAAGGGTAATGATAATTTAACTATTATATGTCATTGGGTTGATCATCACTGGAACATACAAAAATATATTATTGGTTATAAATTTGTTGATTCAAAACACATTAAAGCGTATATTGCAACTATTGTTCCAGAAATACTTAAATTTTATGGTTTTATTGATAAACTTTTAAATATCACATTAGATAGTGCTTCTGCTAATACCACTGCAGCAAATAGCTTAAAACCTAGAATTTTCTCAATTAATGAAGAAATTTTCCATGTTAGATATACATGTCATATTTTTAACTTTATTATAAAAGATGGTATAAATTTATTTTGGTTGAATACATGACTGGATCCTTAAACTTGGCCTTTTTTGCCAATTTATTTTCTTATTCTTGTGCTAAAATACAATATGCTTGTGCCTATATTTTTCATACTAATAAAGCACAAAGAATTCGTGAACTTAAATATCGATGCACATATGCTGACTTTCCATGGAGAAATATTTTAAAAGATGTTTGTTCTAGGTGAAATTTCGCTTATGAAACGCTAAAAGCTACTTATGTGTATCGGTTGCCCAAATAAATTTGTCACGACCCCGGTTCGCGCTCTATGAACTGCCGTGACGGCACCTAGTCTCTACGACTAGGTAAGCCTAACAAATGCGGAAAAATAACAAAACTTGTGGAAGAAATAATTAAAAGCCAAAATAACCAAATGAAACAGTATTTAAAATGTCGCTCGGCATATACAATACCACTTCTCGAAAACTAACAACATTTTCCAAAACCCGGAATCTCATGAAACTACAAGCCTTGGAATGTCTACCAGTGTCTAATTCCAGAATATCTAACAAGGAAAAGAAAATACAAAAGGGCTAATACAATAGGGAGAGTAAAAAGGGACTCCTCGGTCTGCGGACGCGGCAAATATACCTCGAAGTCTCTGGAACAGTCGCCTCGCCTCAAGGGTGATAGGACTGAGTCAAAGTACCTGGATCTGCACATGAAAAACATGTGCAGAAAGGGCATGAGTACACCACAGTGGTACTCAGTAAGTGCCAAGCCTAACCTCGGTCGGGTAGTGACGAGGAAGGTCAGGGCCCTACTGAGGTTAAATAAAATATAAAGTTCGACAGTGTAGAACAGATCAGTATAAATAAGTACAGCCGTAAAAGTAACACAAGATAAAAAAGGGCAACAACAACTATTACAGAGGCAAAGTAAACAATCGGGGATCTCCCAGGATACCGTCATGTAGTCACAATTATACATATCCAATGTATCTCCCGGGATCCCATTCCGGAGTCCAACTCATAGTGCATGGGGATCTACCGGAATCCCGTTTCGTAGTCCCAAATGTAAATACCCAGTAGTGGGGGAATCTACCGGGTGTAGTCCCGTAGTTCCATATAACTGTGTAGGGGGGTCTACCGGAATCCCACATCTGTAGTCCCAAATAAACAGACAAGGGGGAACTACCATAATCCCACATCCGTAGTCCCAAATAAATAGACAAGGGAGAGATACCGGAATCCCACATCCGTAGTCCTAAATATAATTACACAGCAGCATCAGGAAAATATTCAGAAATGTCAATTTCATATCAAGGCAAACAAGTAATTCTAGCCTAGCATGTTGCACGGAATTCAGGTAAAGCAGTTTGAGCAAATAAGACAACTAAAATACTTAGACATGCTTTCCTAAGCTAACAACAGACTTTAAATGCAAGTAATATAAACAGGAAAAGAAACATACTAGTAATTACTTAATGAAAACCAGATTTTTAACAATTAGCACAAGTACGCACGTGTCACCTCACGTACAAGGCATTTCATTTAACAGTAATACCAAATCCTAAGGGGAAGGTCACCCACACAAGGTTAGGCAAGCCACTTACCTCGAACCAGCTCAAATCAATCCGAAACCACGCTCTTGCCACGAGTACTCGACTCCAAATGTCCTAAATTTATTCAATTCAATTGCATAATGTAAATAACACTTCAAGTAACTGATTCTACAAAGAAATCCTAAGCTAATATGCAAAATTAGGTAAAATGACCAAAATAACCCTTGGGCCCACATCTCGAAATCGGGTAAAATTTATATTTCCAGAATTCTCACACTTTCACTAGTTCAGTCATACCAAAAATACAAAAATCGGACATCAAATGGTCCCTCAAATTATCACTCAAAGGTCTCTAATTAGTCAAGCCCTAACCCCCAAATTACTACTGATTTTCGTTAATTTTTCATGCATAAATTGATAAAAATAATTCCAATAACGAGTTTAGGGACCAAAGATCTTACCCCCAATGAACTCCTCTGAAAATCCCTCTTGAAAAGTGCTCCCCAAGCCTCTTCCTGTTTGAAAAGAGGTGAAAAATGGCTAAATTTCGCGAAGGCAAGAATTTATATGTTTCTACCCGGTTATTCCCACGTCTACGGTCCCTGCTGGCTTCTATCTTTTCCGCTTCTGCGATTTCTCTGCCGCTTCTGTGGCTCCGCACCTGCGGAACCCAACCGCATGTGCGGTTATGACAGATATCAGCAGCTTCAGCTGCTACAAACCACTTCCAATTCTTCCGACAACCATCCGAAATCATCCCGAGGCTCCCGGGACCTCAACCAAAAGCACAAACAAGTCTAATACCACTGTCCAAAATTATACCAATCCTTAGAACACCTAAAACAATATCGAAACAACGAATCAACCACGGATTCAAGCCTAAGAACTCCAAAACTCTAAAAATACGCTATCGATCAAAAAGTCTATCAAACCTCGTCCGAATGACCTGAAATTTTGCACACGTGTCACATTCAACACTACGGAGCTACTCAAACTTTCAGAATTCCATTCCGTCAGATCAAAGTCTCACTATCGAACCGGAAACTTCAAAAAAAAATTAACTTTCGGCATTCCAAGTCTAAATTAGCTACGGACCTCCAAAACACGATCCGATCACGCCCCTAAGCCCGAAATCACCCAACGGAGCTAACAGAACCATCGTATTTTCATTTTGTGGCCGTCTTCATGATGTTTCGAGTACGGTCAAATTTCCAACACTTAAGCTCTCATTTAGGGACTAAGTGTCCCAAAACTCTCTGAAACACAAATCTGAATATCCCGGCAATCAAAATAGCAGAAATAAATATGGGGAAAGCAGTTAATAGGGGATAGGGGCGTAAATTCTTAAGATGACCGGTCGGGTCGTCACAAAATTGGTATTTAATGCACATAATGCAAACCATGTTGATCAAATTGTTCAGTCTAATTGGGATGACATTTGTGAGCTTACTAAATTTTTAGAAAATTTTTATTATGCTACAAAAATAATTTTCTGGCATATATTATCCTACTGTTACCCAAATATTATGGTATATTTGTATAATTTCTATTGTATTTTCTAAGTATAAAGAAACATAGACTATGCACAGCCGGTAATGAAATAAAATTTAAAAATGTAAAAAGTATTTTTTTCTTATTCCCCAAGTTTATTTAATTTCCACTATACTTCAACATCATTAAAATTAAGACGTACAAAGGGACTTGTTCTTAAATTATGTGAATTTAAAAATAAAAGCAAATGAAATGCCAAGTTTTGAAGATTGCCAAGCTAGCATATATTTTTTATGCTAAAATGATATTTGATAAGTATAAAATTATGGCAACTTCAGATAGTGTAAATACTCCTACTACTTCTAAGACTAGAGTAGAAGATGGTGTGGGAATTTATGGAGGAATTAAAAGTTTTCATTCCACTACTGGTGATGAACTTTATACTGATCCTATCATGGATTGGAATCTATTAAAGATGAAGAAGGGCGGTAGAGGGGACGTGGCAAGGTATTTCCAACACTTTCAAGAATGGCCCGAGATATTTTGTTTATTCAAGTATTATCAATAGCTCCGGAGAGTGCTTTTAGCGCGGCAAGTTTTTAAATCGGAGATCATAGACATTCATTAGCGGAGGACTACCTAGAGATTTTCGTCTTATTTAGAGATTGCATTAATTCAGAAAGAAGAAATCTTGGTTTTGTAAAATTAACCACCAGGGAAGAAGAAGAATACATTGATATACTTTGCACTATGAGTGATGCCGGCATCGAACTCGTGGAACATCAAGCGACCATTGTCAATTCCACATGAATGTCCCACATATATTATAGTAAAGTTACAACTAAGCTATATAGGAGCTTACAGATATTAATATAATAATTTATAATTAGCTATTAAGAGGCTTAGTTCGAACAGAACCTTTCCTAAAAGGTGGCTGTGTAGATTATGTGCTCTTCATAGACTTATATTTATGTGTGAAATTTGAAATTTCTATTGAATAAAAAAAGACTTTAACCTTGAACTTTTTTATGAATTGTCTTACTTAATCACTTTATAGATTGAGATTATATTAATTAAATTACATATCTACAACAATTACTAAAATATCTAGGTACAACTTTTTTATTTTAATATTTTATAACTCTTACTTAGTTTTTTTTTTTATAATTTATTAAGTTTTTAGTTCATTAAAAAGGTAAAAAAGTAATCATTGCAAACTTTAAAAAAATAGTCATTGCCAACTTTAAAAAAAATAGTTGTTGCTAACTATAAAAACATAAAATAGTCGTCGTCAACTTTAGTGCTTAATTATTTAAATTTTAAAAAAATTAAAAAAAAAACTCACTTAGAGCCCACGTCACGTTCCGTTCGTTACTGACGACATGGGCCTAGCGAATCGTCCAGTTTACCCCATTCTGAATAAGGGTCCGATCTCTTCTGTCTCGTTCCATCCCGTCCCGTCCTATTGAGGTAGTTGGGACAATGAAGGTAATTGTTTACCGATGAACTTGAGAGGGGTCGGTTTGTAGACCACTTAAATACGCCATAGATATTTTAAGTGGTGAAGTTACCTTGCCATTGAAATTCAGCTCTTTATCTCTTTGAAAAAGTAGTTGGGACACGGCTTCAAATTGGACAAGAGTGAGATCTTTTTGAGGAAAGCAGAGGCTTACGAAATTGTCTGTATTTAAGGGGTATAGAAAGTCATATCATGGGAAGACAATAGTCAATATGTATATACGGCCCGGCATTCGGACAGAGTACTCACTGGTAACGTCTTGTCAATTCCGTTTCATGAATGACACCTGGCTTTTCACACGTATATATTATCTACTAATATTACTCTCTTCACTTTTTTTTGCTTCGAAGTTCTAATTTTTTACATAAATAATTAGAAAGATTCAAGTTTTCTCATCATTGGTTTATTAAATAAAAAATACGTAGAAGAAAGTATATTACTCTCGACGTTTCCTTTTGTAGGAGTAAGGTTTTTGAACGAGCGACTTTCAAGGAAGAAAGGTTTTTTCTTAGAAATTTATAATCTAAACATACCATGTCCCTTCGGGGACATTCGATTAAAAACATATATATATTATAATATCTGTGATTATAAAATTATATCGTTGTTGACTAAAATAAAATTTTATTGTAAGTAGTGTGAGCATGTGATTTTTGCTCAATATGAATTACTCCTATAAATCCAAGAAAATAGATTTTTTCAAATTATTTGCCATTTTATATGAATTTTGCAGGATTTTATTAGTTGTTTACATTTTTGTGCACATTTAATTTTTATTAAAATCATAAAAAATGCCAAAAATACCATGAATTGCATTTAGGTTTTGTTTTTATATTTTAGGATTAATTAGTTAATTATTTATTTTATTAAAAAATAAAAATCACAAAAATAGCTCATTTTACATTTTTTGCTTTTTAATTTTTAAATTATTAATTTTTCTCTTTTAATTTAGGATCAAGTAATTTTTATAATTTTTTATAATTAGATAATTGGTTAGTTTTACAATTTAGACTAATTTAGTATTTTAATTAAAAAGAAAAAAGAAAAACAAGAAAGAAAGAAAAAGGAAATAAAAGGGGTAATTGAAAGAAGGGGTTTTAATTGAATTTGGGTTGTTTCAATACCCAAAATTAACCCCAAACCATTCCCAAACCCAGACCCAAAATTGCCTTACTCGGTCCACCCCCTTTCGTAGCCAAAACGACACCGTATCACTTAGTTTTGATCTCAGTCGTTGATCACTTTGGATCTAACGGCTGGAAACTAATTAGTCCTTTACCATATAACTGTCCTAAACAGACCCCCCTAACCCCCAAAAGCCCCCTCACTTCGTCTCTCTCTTACCTTCTCTGAACCTCCGCCCTAAACTGTCTACGGCGGCAGTGACACCCCAAACCCTACCAAAATTACACCCTATGATCCCCTTTTCCTACCCTTTCCAAATCTCCAAGTCATCGCCTCCAAATCCCGACCAAAAGCTTCAAATTTTAGATCTAAATTCGGAATTCCAAAACCATAAGTCACCCAAATGCAACCAAATTCACACCATGCAATCCCCCTTCCTCTTCTCCCCAAATATACCCATGGTTCCCCTCGAATCACCCCCAGTCTTGTCGAATTTTAAATTCAAGATTCCGAAAAAAACCCTAAACTTTTCTTTCTTTTTTTCTTGATCAGTGTTTGGTCAAATGAACCCAAAACATCCATTAGTCGACTGTTCTTGTTAAGAACAGCTGATTAATGGTAGTTCAAGTTCATTTCTGCCTTATGAAGTTTGGTCGAGTTCATAATAGGATCCAATTTGTAACCTAACCTAGATAATTTCCTTTTCTGTTTATTTTACCTTGTTCTAATTGTTTTGTTTTTATCTTAAAAATTGCTTCCTTTAGCCGCATGTTTTAGAATTTTAATTTTAGATTTTCTTTTCTTTATTCACAATTGTTTAGTTGATTATTTGTTTCTGTTTAGTAAATTAATTGAAGAATGCCCGAATTCATTATTCAATTGCATGAGTTAGGATAATTAGATTTCACTGATCTTTTATGTTAGGTCCAGATTTTGTTTAAAGTCCTTTTAGTCTACCTTTGCAATTCTGTTTTCGTTTAATTATAGATGCATTAGTCGTGTGAAGTCAATATTGTTTAGTTTCAATTAGATTAATGACTTTTAGGTCATTCTAAGGTTAAAAATAACATTGTTATCCTTCTGTCTGCCCTCTTAATTGGGATTCTGATCTTTTAAATGGCTTTTTTCATGAATTTGTACATCATTAGGATATAGAGAGACCTAAGTAAATTAAAAGGAACTTAGGATAATTTTTCGGAAAATATCTTGGAAGAGAAGTTTCTAGAAAGTGTACAGTTGTCCTAACTGTTGTAAAAATGCTGAAAATAGGATAAAAGGGACAGCTGTACCAGGCTGTGAAAAAAGGACAGTACTATTTTCAGCTATAGGATAAGGAATATTCCTAAGAATACCTATCCTAGGCAGCTTATGTATAGATACAATTCCTCAAAAAACAAATCAGATTTGGAACTCTAAGAAATACACTCTAACAAATTCAGTTGTCTTACTTTTCCTTTGATTTTAGCAAACTTGAAGAACTTCTTTGAGGATTTCTGGGTTTTTCATAAATCAAAAAATTGGTTTGAAGCTGAAAATTTCTCTTCTGGGATCTATTTGGTTGATGTTCATTGTTGTGTTTGTTTAAAGCTTGGTTGAGATCCAGATCTGGTTATTTGGCCTCTCATTTTGGTCTTCTGTTGTTCTTCTTTTCTTTTCTGCACTTAAGTATGTTTCTTTTATCTTCTGTAATCACTTGTTTGGAATAGTTGAATGTAAAGCTTTTGGTTTTTTAAATGCCTTTTCCCATTTTCAGTTTATTTGTTCTTTATCTCCATGATTCCTTTAAATGTGTTAATGTATTACTTCACTAGCATGTTTGACTACTTTTACTTAGCCTAGTTCTTGTGTGAATAAATGCAAAAATCAACTTTAAAGAGCAGTAAGTAGTTTGTACTTAGTGATTTAATAAGGTCCAGAAGGCTACTTGGTTGGTTTGATCACAAGTTGTTCAAACCTATCTAATGAGTAGGCCAACAATGAAGCTAGTTCATGTTGATTCTGCAGCTGTATTGCAGCAAGGCAGTGTACCAGAAGTATATGTTTTTCTCTTTAAATTTTAGTCAGAATTGTAAAGGTTATTTCCATGCTCACATTATTATTTTATGTAATAAACCCCTTTGAGTTTTTTGTTTTAGCATTAGTTTCTCCTATTCAATGTATTAAGGCCTTTTTTTAGTTTTTTTTAATAATTGAATTGGATGGATATCTCGTTTGTAAAAAGGGGTATGTTAAGTGTAATGTGTGTATTGGGCCTGGTAAACACTCAGGCCCATATCTGTGGGTTTCAACTATATATTGAGCCTTTGAGTTCCGATGGTAGAACTCATGTAGCAGGTTGTTGGGCCTGGGCTTTAAGCCCAATAAGTTTAAATCAGTTATAAGGTTCCACCTGGGAATTATAGTATAAATATAAGCCTTTTTTCTTTTCTACAAATCAGAATAGTATAATCAATCTTCAAAGCTTGAATTGCATCTTGATATTTTGGGTTCTGAATTTTTCATTTCAAAAGTGAAATGGATTACAATTGTTGCAATCATGCATTATGTGAGTTTGAGCTCAAAACATAAAGGTAGTTAGGCCTAGCCAGTTAATAGCCATAACTGGGCCCGCCTAATAAGTCCAAATATGGGCCAGACTTGGCTTAAAATCGGATATAGCGAGGATCCTTGGGTTCCTCATTTCTGGGCTAAAATCCCAAGCCCAAAGTATTTTCAGACATTGATCGATTCCTAACCAAATAACCTATTAGGCTACTATTGGCCCAGCTCCCCTTTAGTTAGAGGCCCAATACATATACCCCAAAGCATGTACATAATCAATAGCTTTACATTAAGTCCAAAATAGTTGTAAGTAAGAACATCCTTCTATTACTTTAATTATGCAATTTTTCTAAAAATTGAGGTGTGCCATATATCTTTGAATCCGTTATGGCCCTCATATTAGTATTACAACTTAGATATTAATTAATTATAAACACTCGTAGTTTGCCTTAGGCTCGACTTAGACTATTATGGTAATTATGTATATGTTTGTGTCACATAATTACGAATTTCATTTTTAAAAATAAATCGAGGGATGCGTTCGCGCAACTTCAACCAAATTTTTTTAATAAATAACAAAGCATTGTAAGCACGTGATTTTTGCCCTATATGAGAATTACTCCCAAAAAAATTCAAAATAAAATGATTTTCCTTGGTGTGCAATTTTGAAAATTTTTGTGACATTTTTGGATAATTATTTGTATTTGTCTGTGCATGTTTATTTGTTAAATTAATAAAAAATACAAAAATATGTCGCATTTTGCATGTAGGATTTAATTCTACAATTGTTAGTAATTAAGTTTGTTTTACAAAAATTAAAAATTACAAAAATAGGCATCTTTTGCATTTTTAGCATTTAATGTCCAAATATACAATTTTATGCTTAATTATTACTTAATTGTGCGTTAATTGTTATTGGGAGTTAATTTGCGCTGTTATAACTTAATTTAGTTCTTAATAATAATTTAAGGATTTTTAGAATTTAGTTTTAGAAAAATAAAAGAAGAAAAGAGAGCAAAAATACAAAAAATCGGAATTGGGCCACTTCTTCAATTGTAATCCACAAGCCCAAATATGCCCAACCTTCCCGTACGACCCGGTCCATCTCCACACGGGTCGACCCGATCCATACCCAAATACCCAACACCCCCTATCTTACGTTTGACAAAAAACAAAACAAAAAAAGAGACAAGAAAACCCTAGACTAAACCATCCGCCCCTCTCTTTCTCTCTTCCCCTTCACCATCTTCAAGCTCCACCATCACCTCCCATGGCTGCCTCTTCTTCTTCGTTCCTAGCTCCACCATGAACGACCAACAACCATGGTTGTTGTTCCTTCGTCTTCACCAGTCCGTCGAAAACCAGTCCAAAAACGAGCTCCACCAAGCAACCAAACAGTCCGCCATTGCTACTGCTTCATCCCCTCGTCCCAGCTGCCCCCTCGATGAGTTTCTGCTTCAGCTTCACCTGCTGCATGACGAGCAGCTGCTCCACGACGCTGCTGCAGCTACTGCTTCATCGTCTACACGACCCACCCCGCTGCCTTCTGCTTCATCATCACCAAGGTCGCCGCTGCTTCGTCTTCGACTGTGAACAACCCAAACGACCATTCAGCTTCACCTGTTGCTCGACATCTATGGTTGCCACCGCTGCGTCCACCGCTCCATCCCCAACTGCTACTGTTTCTTCTTCGCTACATCCAGTCGTCGACGACGAACAGCCCGTCGACCTCCAGCAGACCCAGACGGCTCACCTCCCATGATTGGCCCGTCGAGCTCGAACCTGAGCTAACATGGCTGCTGCCGTGTCTTTGCTTCACCACTGTCTGTCGACCTCCCATGTTGGTCTGTATTGAAACCTCGTCGCCTGCTACTTCAGTTGCTTAGGATCGTCTCTGTCATTTGTTCGAGTTTTGGTTGGGGTCGTCAAAACAGTCCATACGAGTTCGTCGTTGGTCAGTCTTTGTTCGTCGTTTAAATCCGGTTAGTGGGTTTTTGAGTTTTATTTTTGTCCGTAATTTGTTTGATATTTTTCGGATCCGAAATCATTAAATGTTTGATTCTTGTTCTTGATTTTTATTTAGTTGTTTTATTTTTCTTGTTTATTTTTAGGTAGGAATTGTTAGTAATTATAATGGTTTTAGTTTTAAGTTGAAGTTCAATGAATTTTGTTTTCAGTTTGTTTTATTAATTTAAGAGGATTTAAGTTTAATATAGAAGAGTGTTGTTTTAATCATTTGGATTCGTCATGTTTGTTGTTTAATACATGTTTATTCTTTGTTTGAAGTTCATCCAGTAATTTAATTTGAGTTTGTTTTGGTTTTTGATTTGTTGATTTAGTTTGAATCATGTATTGTGTTGTTAATATTGTTGTTTCCTTGCTCATCCATTTTTGGTCTAAGTTAACCAGGATTGGTTCCCAATATGGTTAATTCATTCACATTAATTTGATGTTGTTCATCTGTGTTCATATGAGTCGTCGTTGAATTTGTTGAGAAATTGGTCATATTGGCTATATTTTGGTTGAGATTGATTAGGTGAATTGGTTATAGCTGATGGGGTAGTTTGGTAAATTGCAGTACGTTCAGGGGTAAAATGGTAATTGCAATAAGGTCGGAGGGGTAGTTTGGTAATTGAACATTTTGAATAATTCTTTATGTTAAGCATGGGGGACAACAATATTCCCCTCCACTACATTATGTCTTGTCCCTCATTATATTAAACGACAAGACATAATGTAGTGGGGGGAATATTGTAATTATTTATGTTAGGCATGGGGGACAAGACATAATGGGTTGGGAATAATTCTTTAGTTTAATATAGTGGGGGACAAGACACAAAATAGTGGGGAATAATTCATTTGTTTAAGAAAGTGGGAAACAAAGCATGTTTTGAGGGGAATATTTCGGGTTGGGGATTCAAGACAAGAGTCTTGTTATATATAAGGTCATTTGACACATTAAAATGACAGACTTTTTATACTTAAGAGCTAAACTGAAAAAAACGGGGAGTTTAAAAAAGAAAAGAGTTTTAGGACTTGAACTGAGAAAAGACTTTTACACTTGTAAAGACTAAGACTTAGAGGAGAGAGACTCGAACTTGAAAGAATCTTGAGAAATCAGAATTTGAGAGTAAAAGAGAGAGACAATTTGAACTTTCACTCGAATAATTTTCGTTTGCCTTTCCTCGAGTGTTATTCAAAGTCAGTAAACTACTGCATCTTATATCCATCTCTCTTCTGCTTTGACTGCGATTGCACTTTGGTATTGCTGAGTTTTCAATCTGTTACTGGGTTATTCTACTGGTTGTTACTGGTTTTGCGGTGTTGCTGAATCTGTTGGTGTTGTGTTATTACTGCTGCTGACTCCTCCTTTTGTTCTTGTACTACCATTTCCAGGTACACATTTGTACACTCTCGGCTTCAAGCAAAATGAAATATTAATCAGGCTTTGTTCCTGTTGAATTCCTCCTGTTTAGATTTGTGTTTGAATATAATTTTCCTTTCTTTGTATAAAAATGTAGTTGACTGATTAATGAGTAATGAGGTTGCATAACTTCTTCATCTAATAATGTTAGTTTAAATTAATCAAAGAACAGGTAATCTGTTTTGATATTATTGTGCGTAAATCTCATGTTCCAGTGATATTAAATAATAGAATATAGAACGGAAGCAATCTCTCTTTGTACAAACTCGATTGCAATTTTCCATTTGCATTAGCCGTAAACTAATAACTAATAAGTTCGACTTTTTCAGTATGTAATTAATTGAGGGATTCCCTTTTATTTTTAGAGACGAACTTAATAGAAGAAATATAGTCACCATAGGTTTATCCTTTTAAATAAAATGAGACGAGCCTCGCCAAATAAAATACACAGATTGCGGGGCCCTCACAAAAATATATGTGTTAATTACTTAGAATTCGGGAGGGCCGTTTAGCGAATTTCACGACCTTCCCAAAATAATAACGCGATAGTCTCTTTAGGCGCGTGTTTAATAGTTTACTTTCTTAAGCTTGGGTGTGCATTTCATGCAACCCAAATCCAAATCCCAAAACATCAAATAAAATGTGTTCCGGATTGTGGGTGCATTTCATGTGACACAGTCCAAAGACGTGTTTTAAGCGATGTTCACATTATTTTAAAAATAATAATAATAAAGTGGTAAAAAGTTAAAACTTGCACATAAGTTCATATTTGTATAAAAATCAGATAATCAAGCCGAATATGACAGTTGAGCGACCGTGCTAGAACCACGGAATTCGGGAATGCCTAACACCTTCTCCTGGGTTAACAAAATTCCTTATCCGGATTTCTGGTGCGCAGACTGTAATATGGAGTCATTCTTTTCCTCAATTCGGGATTAAATTGGTGACTTGGGACACCCTAAATCTCCCAAGTGGCGACTCTGAAATAAATAAACAAATCCCGTTTCGATTGTCCTTTAATTGGAAAAAACTCCTACGCCCCTCGCGGGGGCGGAAAAAGGAGGTGTGACAAGCATTATTAATTGTGGACGCGTTCACGTGACATAATTTTGACGCGCCAAAGGAAATGAGTATACGTACGCGTAACTCAATTCTTTCATTACGAATAATCAAGCAACTAAAAGCGGTTAAAAAGATAAATACACATAGGTCCTAAAATGAATAATTAAACAAATTAATCCAAGTATAAATCGCTAAGTGACCGTGCTAGAACCACGGAACCCGGGAATGCCTAACACCTTCTCCCGGGTTAACAGAATTTCTTATCTAGAATTTCTGGTTCACAGACTTTTAAATAAAGTCGATTTCCTCGATTTGGAATTTAAAATAAACTGGTGACTTGGGACACAATAATTATTCCAAGTGGCAACTCTGAAAAATAAATAAAATAATCTCATTTCGAATAATGTCACTTTAATTGGAAAAAATTTCCTTATACTCCCCTTCGGGTGGTAAATAAGGAGGTGTGACAACTCTGGCGACTCCGCTGGGGATCGAACCCAGAATCTCTGGTTTAGGGTTCAAGAATTTGAGCTTATTAATGTGATTTTTATTTGGCTTTATTGTTGATATTATTGTATTTTGTGTACCTAATATGCTAAATGCTGATTTTTACCGCTTTGATATTGTTTGAATTGTATATTAAACTGTTACAAACCCTCTTCTCTCTGAGTTTTCTAAAAACGGTGCACACGTTCTCGTGGCCCACTTTTCTGTTAGAAGTTATACCAAATAGAACGAGGTTGGGCCAGCAACAAGGCCAGGCAAACTTTCGTGCTCCCGGTACATTGCCTCCTCTTTGGCTCAAGTTTGTTCCCTCGGGAAAGCCAGGTCTAGTACACAACTCCAGGTTTTAAACCTAGAATAACGCAACCTCATGCCGGATCCCTATTAGGAACGTTTGTTTACATCATGTGCATTTAACCTTAGGGACTCAACACAGGGGTTGGGTCCGTCTAGGACAGGTGTACCCAAAACAACCGACCATCCTAATGCATCCTACGTGCTATATGAATATTTATTTATTTCGGCTTGCATGTTGACCGACTAGGAAAAGAAAATCAAAGAGAAAAACCAAAAGTGAGGTAGGATAGAGAATTCACCCGATTTTGAAAATCTCGGTATTTGAAATGTCTCGAAACTCTGTCAAATTTTTTGAAAAAAGGGGAAAATGAAAAAGGAAAATGTATTTCAAAAAAAAAATAAAAAAAAAAAAATAAGTCAAATATCATGTTTTTCCTTTCCAATTATGTCAAAATTGACCGAACTACGCATGTCTGATTCTCATCGGATGTGGGATACGTATGCAACCCACATAATGTTCGCCCTCATTTTTTTTACAAAAATAATCAAGTAAAGTGTAGTTTAGGAATTTGGTCAAAAGAATAAGCCGACCCAGCTTCGGTTGTGTCTTAAGTCGCTCTTGTCGGGATAGCCTTAGATTATTTTTCAATTGTCGAAAGGCTATTTTCGTGAAGAACGGGAAAGTCTGCTAGTAAGGTGTCTTTTTCCATAAAATACCTTCCCCTGGCCTCAAAATTTATTTGGAATTGTGAAGGGGCCACGTTTACAAAAACGACCATTTTTGCTAAAGTAGCATAATGGGATCATTGTCCGTTGATTTTCTTTTAGAAATTAAAACTTATTTTGCGAAAAAAAAAGAAGTCCACCAGAGTCAACCCCTAACCTTGACCCTCCACAAGTACAAATGAATACTGTCCAGAACCCGTCACAATTGGTCATAGAACAGGCTCAGCTGTAGCTTCGCATGTGGTGGAATGATTTAGATAAAAATGGTCAGGATTGGGTAAAAAAGCAGTTGGGTGCCCTTATAGACATCATGAAAATCGAACCCCTGGAGGATCTAATCAAAACTTTGGTAACCTTTTGGGATCCTGTCCACAACGTGTTCCCTTTTTCGGATTTCGAGCTCACCTCTACTCTGGAGGAAATGGACGGATATATTGACTTTGGCCAGGACTTGAGGAAACAACAACTTATATTCCCGAGGGCTCCCTCTATGCACAAAATCTTTGATCTTCTAAATATAAGTAAGCAAATGAAGAAAGCCCACGTAAACAAAGGATGTTGTTCTTTCTACTTTTTGTACTTCAGGTTCGGGCACTCATCTAGGTTTGAAACGCATGAAAAGGGATTAAACAAGCCACCATTCATACTTTGCAAGAAGATTTGAGAAACATCGTATTCAATAATGATATACACACGCAAGAGGCTGAAGGTGAAAGAAGAAGGTTGGCCCAAGAAAATGAAGCTCTCCGAGCCCAAGTTCGGAAGATGAGAATAGTAGCTGAGAACCCGGGCAGAAGAAGAAAAGATGAAAAGATCATTTACAGCCTTACGCAGAAAGTACGTGACTATGAGGATGATTTATAAAAGACTGAGGCTAAGCTAGCAAAGGCCCAAACAAAGTTAGCCAGAAATGCAGAAGAACGGGCAGCTTTCGTTCAACAGTTGAACGTAAGATATGATAGAGGGGTCATGGACTGGAAAAAGGAGCTTAATAGCCTTGAGGGTGAAATGACTAAACAAGACAATAGCTTCAAAGCCGTGAGCGAACATTGCTATGCTTTGATGGCACAGCTAGATGAAGACCTACAGCATTTGCAAAAGCAGAATCATACGGCCACCCAGGTTTTGGAGGCTAGATCTTAGCAAATTGGGTGGTTGTTACAAGAAAAGGACATCATGAGGGAAAGGGTTAGAAGAATCGCTGACTACATTGTGATGAAGTGCAACGAATGCGAGGACATGACCAGGTCTATGTTCTTCACCACAGTAATGATCTTTGTTCGCCAGATAATGGAAGACCTCTATCGCCTCCAGGAAGACATGGCACGTAGGCTAGCGGCAAGACCAACTGGTGTCTCTCGGGTAGGATTTGAGGCGCTTTTGTATTCCTGAGTGTTTTTCTTTTCTCTTTTTGAGTCTGTATTTTCATTCCTAGTTTATGTTTCGAGTCTATTTTAGTTTTTCAATTCTTAGGTATGATGGAGTCGTTTGTAATAGAGAAGATTAGGGGGTTCTATTTTTAATGAAAATTTGAAGAAAAACCAAAAATGTTTATTTATTTTTTGCATTTATCCTTTGAACTACGCGATGATCTAATTCACGCAGCATCATGATATGTAGGCAATCCCCATCAGATCCGGTCATAATTTTAAATAACTCGAATAAAAGAGGAAACAAGAAAAAGAGAGAAAACAAGAAAGGAGAGAAAACAAGAATAGGAGAGAAAATAATGAGAGAGTGCAAAGAAAAGAGAGCAAATAATAAAAGCGCCAAAAGAAAAGAAAGATGCAAAGGATTGGGAGATAGACCAAAGCCGGAATGAGACATGCAATCGTTGCGAAACATGTAGAAATACATTTAACTGTTTAGGTGCATTGTATTCCCCAACGCGTGATACCCTATGTGTTAATTGTCTCAAGCTAACCGGTTTATTGTGTCTGCTGTTGAGATTAGGTTTTGTTCTTTAAGGTGGTTGGTTTTGTGGTAACCTGGCTTCGCGCCCATACTTTACAAGGTCCAAAGGAAGTGTCGAAATGACGTCAAAAATTTAGCTACCAACGATCACCCCCTAAGATGATAGCCTGTTGTCGGTGATCCCGACGTCAGAGTCGGCAGCTGCTGAAGAGAACAGGGCACTGCGCCTCCGCATGTTGGAAATGTGGGAGGCTTGGTCTAATGGTAGAGAGCCGCCTAGTGCAATACCTGGTTTCCCTGAATTGATTCCCAGAACAAGTAGGACCTCCACCATCCCCATAAATGACCCGACCACCCCATTCGGATACCTCACTATCTCAGCCCATTTCACCGGAACACCTTCTAAGGTTCTCCCCCAGGCTCTGGTTTCGGGAGTGTCTTCTAACATATTCACCGCACCACCAACTTCAGCTACGATATAGCTAACCTTGCCCAGGCCAAGTTTTGAGCCATCATCCTTTACTTTCCAAACACCGCCCTTTCCATCGGACACGACTCATTTCACCACCAATTCTTACCCTCAACAACCTCGGTATGAGTTTACCGCAGGACAAGAGAGATCTACAAAGAATCCTAAGCAAGAGGAAATCACTCGAAAAATGAGAAGCATGGAACAAAGCCTCAAGAATAGACAAGGTTTAAGTGGCCAGAAGAGCGTATCCTACATTGATTTATGTATGTTCCCGCATGTTCATCTGCCCATGGGTTTTAAGACTCCCAAGTTCGAAAAGTATGACGGACACGGGGACCCCATAGCCTACCTTAAGAGGTATTACAATCAATTAAGAGGGGCATGTGGAAGAGAAGAATTTCTAATGGCTTATTTCGGAGAAAGTCTAGTCGGCATATCATCCGAGTGGTATATGGATCAAGACATATCTCGCTGGCACATATGGGATGATTTGGCTCGAGATTTTGGCAGGCAGTTCCAGTACAAATAGACATAGCTCCAGACAAAAATTCTCTATCTAATATCAAAAAGAAGTCTTCAGAGAGCTTCCGAGAATATTGTTTACCGTGAAAATGGTAATAACAACTAAATTTGTAAATGGGACTCTAAAAATACGTGATTATTTTTATGCTAGTTGTTAAAGTGGTGGATGCTAGGTATGTGAAGTTTAATCGACGAAATACAAGCTAAAACGGGGCAGTAATCAAACCGAGGGTCTTGCTACCCGGGCCTCAGACTGATCGATGAAAGGCCCTCGAGGTCGATGCCCGGTGTTGATACCCAATTTTTCCCTATATATTTTAAATATGAAAAATAACTTCAAAATAGCATATATATATATATATGCATATATAAGCATGTCCAAGTGTTTCATTATTTTTCCATAATTTTTAAAAGTTTAAATTGATTTATTTTCTCCTTTTTATCCATAAAATCCCAATAATTATTTTCAAAATTATTATTTTGACAATTCATCTATTGAATTTTTATATTTATACCAAAATATGGCTAAAGTAATTTTTACATATTTCTACAGTTTTATTCAGTATTTTTTAAGCTAAATTGCATATAATTGCAATATTAGCCCTTTTTAAGGTTTAATTAGGTTTTATATTCATAAAATTGGATCCTGTATTTTAGATTGTTATTTATGTGTGATAAATCATTTTAGACTTTTAAATTAGTTTTCAGAAACTATTTTTATAAATTAAAAAGGGAAAAAGTGGCTATTTAACTCGTAGCCACATTTGACTTTCAAATCTAACCCCAAATCAAAACCCAATTCCCCGGCCCAATTTTTAAATTAAACCCGACCCTAGCCCTTTTAAACCCTACCCAAACCTGGATCCCTACCTACCCCTTTTAATCTAGGCCGTTGATCATTCAGATCAACAGCCACTATTCCACATACCTAAAATAAACTCAAACGACCCCCTTAACCTAATTCATTTTCATCAAACCGCCGCCCTTGAATCCCCCTTCCTCTCCATTTCTCTCTGCAACCCCCACCTAAACCCTAGTCGCCACCACCCAAATCAACCCTAATCCTCTTCGATTCTCACCCAATCCATGGACTCTCATGGCTGTTTGAGACGTGTACCGGTCTCCTATGTCTCTTGGTCGCCTATTTTCATGATTTTATGGAAATATATCAAAGAGATCTACTCCAGTCTTTGCTCAACCTCTATCTATGGTCTTTTCTCGGCCATCCATAGTTGTTCAAGTCAGATCCATGGATTTTACGGCTAGATCGGTAACTTTTCGAAGTCTTTCTCATTTTTTTGGGTTCTCCAAAACCCTAACTTTAAAGGCTTTCCTATTTTATTTCAGATCTATCTTAGATCTGTGTATGTTATGAACCTCTTAAGTGCTTTCCTTAAAGGTTTTCCGATTTTTTCAAAGCGACTCTTCCTTTTCAACGATTAGGGTTTTCTTAACCTCTTTTAAAAGATCTCTTCTCCGATTTTCAGTATTTTTTTATGATTTTACTATGTTTAAATGATTTGTTTATGCTTTTATTCTACCTGGTTCATCGTGTAAAACCCGAAGTATCTTTAGTTTTATCCGAAGTTCTGAATCTGTCTTTTTATATGTATGTCTGTTTCGATTGAGTTCTTCATAGTTGAATCCTTTCCTTTGTTTGTCTTGACCAATTCTGAGGTCCTACTGTTTTTGTTAAAATCCTAATTCTTAAAATTTTCCTCACTTGTTACTGTGAGCTTTTGAAGACTTCCTTCACTTATTTCGGCGTGTTGGGTCTCCCCTACCTGTTGCTATGTGTTAGATTATTTCCTTCATTTTTGGTTCTATGTGACTACTTGACTTTGTTGACTACCATGCTTCGAGTAGGTTCTCTTATTACTAAATCCTTAGCCAACTCGTCTTACTGCTATATATTTATCTAGTTGCTTATTTTGCCAATATGTTTGGCCTTGCATATCTGATACTCCTGCTCATTTTTTTCTATTTATATGTCGAAGTGCAGAATCATGACCCCTTCCTGATTGATCTTAATTTTATTAAGTTACGGTTTAATTGCAAGGTTTTTTTATAAACCCCTAGCTTTACTCGTTCTGTTTAAATTGATTGATTCTCTTCCTTTGCTGTGATGTTTTACCCCTGTTGAATCCTTTCCCAAAATTAAGTATATTTTGTACTTAGACCCAATTATTTACTCTATACTTTTACTATCCCCTATATGGAAAGAATCAATCTTTTTAAAACTGATTTCTTTCCTTAATTATCCCTACTGGTATATGTTAAACAGTAATTCCTTGATTAAAGTAAAGTACTTGTATTAATGGGACTCTGATTGTGATTATTTCCATATTTGTGTTAAACCCTTACTTTTTACCTTATTTTCTACTCGTTTTCAAAGCTATAAATACCCTACCCTATCTTCTCTAAACACACGAACAACTAAGTTTAGAACACACACACACATTCAAACTCTCTTTTCTTTCCCTACTACTTGTGCTACTGCTTGTCTAGCCGTCTGAAAGCCAAGGCTAGATTGTGGAACTCTACTAGCTTTATTTTCTGCACTTTGCTTCATTAACTGGTATGTCCTAGTTTAATTTTTAAGCTTCAACAATAACATGCTTGTTTATTATTCAGTCTCTCTTATTCTTGGTCCACTTCTGCTTGTGGTTCTGTTGTGAAATCTGCATCTAAGTTACATTACCAGCATGTTATAATGTCTCCTTTCTCCTTTAGATTAATGCACTCCCCTATGTGAGTTTCAAGGCATACTTTGTCAGTCGCTTATTATGTACTTGCCATCATGTGAATCCCAAGACCATATCCCTTTAATGTGTTTATGTTCTTTCTAACCAGTTGGTGATTATGCCAGTACTAGCATTTGTTGTGCATGTCCAGATAGTCCTAAGGCCCTCGATGGGGGTATGTGTTTACAGTAAGAAATCCTCTATGTCCCCAACCCCTCTACTCCCCTGTTTGTAACTGCTGAAGCATGTACTCCTCTCTGAATTTATTCTGTGTGTATTATTGTTACTCCTAGTCCCTTCCCTTTTCGAAAATTATTTTTATTAGGCAATCCTTCTGCTGTTTTACATACTCACTTCAAACATGTTGTTTCTAAAAATTATTTTCCAACTCAACTCCTGTGAGTCTATGTCCAACACTCTCACATGCACTCTTAGGTCATTAGGTTTTGTCCCTCTTGTGTGAGCCTTGCTTTGGGACCTTTGAGCTCACTCTGAATCTGGACACATAAGGGGTGGCTCTTCCACACTGCACTTATTTTGGGTTATGTAATCTGGGTGTGAGCACTGCCCGGGATCCCTTGAGGTCCTTAGGGAACTCTGACACACCCACGTATGAGAATGGCTTTGGAACAGTATTGACATTTGAAGTGGTTTATTACATAACTTAGAGAGGAAGTCAGGATCAGGCTTCTTATGGTTGTAACTTCTTATTTTTGTATTTTTGTTTTCTCTTATGTAATTCAATCACATAGTTTGTAATAATTTGCAAACAATCATGGGGTTGGCTAGTGAAAAAGGATGAGGAAATATGTATGCTATAGTTAAAGGGTAGAAAACATGTTATTAGGTTTATATTTCAAGTTGTGAAATAGAAATCAGGTTTAGGATTCATATAATGCATTAGAAATCATGTTCTTAGAATTCATGCTTCCTGCTTCAGCATCTAATTCATTAATCCATGCTTCGTGTCCAACACTTAGAAATCCTGCTTCTAGGACGAATAAATAAAAACTGTTACTCATGAAGTCGTTTCTTAATAATTCTGCAATTCTTTCGTATATTTAGAAATCATGCCTTAGGAACTCTGTCTTCTGCATGTGCATATTAGATATCATGTTCTAGGATCTTGTTTGCATTTTGTTTAAAAATGCCTAGATAATTACTGATTCATGTAAGAGGTAGTAAGGTGATAGTTTTCACATTGCGAAGTCTCTGAATAACTAGTAATAATCTCTGCAATTAGAACAACATGTTTTAGTTAATAGTAAGTTCCAAACTGTCTTAGCAATTCTAAATAACTACTGAATACTGCTTACGCCTAGGCAGGCCTTAGGTAATTACTTAAATAAAACTGGAACTGCCTTTGTTTAATTATCAACTGTTACAACCAGCAGGCAGGCCTGATTCGGACTTCGTTTTTGAGTTATATAATGAATCTAGTTTTGACTTAAACACCCTGGTTAGGACTTTAAATTCAGACCTTAACTATGTATAAGTCATGCTGTCTATGTGCACTGTTTGCGGAGGCATAACTGAGCCTTCTATCTACTTATATGTTTCCCCCCTAATTGTAGTCTTATATGTTTTGTATGTCGCTTTAGTATTTTTACCTTTAAACCTGAGGATCTGCCTAGAAACTCCTTCTTATAGGAATAGGAGTCCTAAAATTCCTTCAGGACTGATAGGAAGGGACGGGTAACAGCATGCAATAGAGGTCGAGACCAACCCTCGCTTTAATTACCTTAACGGGGCGGGAAAGGGTAGATATGGATATGATTACCGGTGCGTTAATACCACATGTATCCCCTCTTCTGAGGAGTGTTATATCGGGTATTGCATTGACGTGATCCATATTACAAACAAACCTAGGACACCCCTTTTATTTTGTAAGTAAGCTTAGATTATAACTCTTTTTTAAAAATAAAACCTTGCTTTCATTGATCGTTTTCAAACACTTGTGTGTTTAACTTAAATCCTCTATTATTTCAGACCTACTTGTCTACTTGCTAATTGCACAAATTCACAAAAACTGTCTAGCCGGAAACCACACTAGTGGATCCTGAGGGGTGCCTAACACCTTCCCCTTAGGATAATTTCAAGCCCTTACCCTATCTCTGGTTATCAAACATAGTTGTAGTTGAACCTATAGGTGCCCTAACACACCTTAAAATCGTTAGGTGGCGAATCTTCAAATACCTAATTCCCAAAAGGAAATGAGTCATCACACCCCATGAATGTCGAAACCCGGACTCTTCTCCGCAGAAGGAAAAAGGGGGCGCGACAGCATGACGACTCTGCTGGGGATTTTTAAGCTTTTACCATTTCAGATTGTTTTTGTGAATTTGTACCCCTCTCTTATGTGCAATTAGTTGTTTAATTTCTTTAAGCGTTTAATTTCTTCTTCAAAAGCGAAACTGACATATCTTCCTCGTTTCCTTCCTTTATTGTTGCTTTAAATTATGAAACTGCTGTATTTATCGCTTTCTTAACGTGCAAATACATGTCAACATGCTTTTAATTATTGCATAATCATGCTCAACATCATACTCCACTCGTGCCAAACAAATACTATAGCAACGCTTGATGAGTGGTTGCGCTTTTCCTATATCATTACCCCCTAAATTTGGGAAGACATATTTGCGGTAAAATCTAGTCGATCAGCGGTGCAGTCGGCAGTTCCGTGCCTTCCCCCCTTGAGTTGTCTGCTCAAGGGTACTAGTCTAAAACCCCATAAAACCTTACACTGTTAAAATGCGTATGCATCATGCTCAAACCTAGTCAGCTCAGTTATGTTCTCCACATAATGATCCTTTAAGATAGCCTTGTCCAAAGTCCACCGGGTTTCCCTAGACCCAAAAGGGCGTCATCACATTCTGTGCATTTATTTGGTGAACTAAATGCTTCATGTTAATTGTTGATATTAATAGTCGAGTTTGGTGGGGGTAAGGGCCTAACCTTGTTTGACTTGCAGAAATATGAGGCACGAGGTCCCCAACTTCGGTATGGTTAGCACACCCTCACTCTTACTAGACTGGTGGAGGAGTCTTCCATCAAATGACCAAATCAATGAGTGGAAAGAGACGGCCGCCAAAGCTAGCAAAAAGTTAGAATATCTAGAATACAGTCTGCTGGAATTGGAAGGAAAAGTGAGGAAGAGAGTCACCAACTGCCAGAACGCTGAGGGAAACGAAGGAGAACACCTGGCAAAAGCATTTTTACCGGTGAACCTACGCGAGCTAGAGGATTTGATCAACAATAGTATTCAACCTGGGGAAGGTCCTTCTGGGGCCAAGTAGATAGGAGTTTATCTTTTCGCTTTATAAATGTAATAAGGCCAATGGCCATTAGTGACTTTTATTCCTTGCTTATTTAGTGTCGATTTGGGATTCGTCTATTTTTATCAATAAAATGAGGCATTTTAGCATTTTAAGTTCTCCAAATCAATTTGTCTCTAGGCCTACCTCGGGCACAAAGAGGTTCCCAAATTAGGACACGATTTACATTCCCGCACTATGTGTTTAAATATTGCAATACTTTTTATAATCCTCACTAACTTGATTACCTTTTGTTTTTATTTTTGTTTTTATTATTCCCTTCCCCAAAGGTTAGTTCATGCATTCTGTCATCGTCATCTTATTTCACAAGATCCAAGGGCCATCCACCCACTCCTCCTCTTAGTCCTGTCAAAAGCAAAAACAAAGGCAAGATGGAAGATTTGAACAACATCAGGAAGGCGAATACGGCTAAATGGGTAGAGGCCACTGATGGCCAAGTTACTCGGGTTCCTAATGAGAATGTGTCACAACTTGAATAGAAACTGCTGAAATTCCAAGAAGAGATCGATCAGGTTCGGAATCTGGAAAGCCTGTCATTTTCCCTCAGCACCCCAGATATCAACTTCCCTAACACTCAAAACCCTACACCTCCACAAAATATCCCAAAGAAACAGAATCATTCCGCTCCTCGCCATCACACTGTTCCACCAAAGCCCCAATGCAACACCTGTCATACCCCAAACAACACTCCACTACTCATCCCAGAACCCCAAAACACCAAAAAAGACCATTTCCATTCCCACACACCAGGCCACCACAACACTCCAATCTACGTGGAGACCATGCCACACTCCACCCAACATATCTCAGGCACACCTGAGTCTGATGAAAAGGATCTACTTATCAGGAACCTGGCTGAGAAACTTAAGAAATTGACTAGCCAGATTCAGGGCGTTGAGGGAAGCAAAGAAATTGAAGGGTTGAACTATGAGGATCTTTGCATACAGCCTGATGTCAAACTACTCAAGGGGTACAAACCTCCTAAGTTTGAAATGTTTGATGGTACGAGTGATCCAAGGGTCCATCTGAGGACATATTGTGACAAGCTAGTTGGAGTAGGGAAGGATGAAGGAATCTGCATGAAGCAGTTCATGAGGAGTTTGAAAGGACATGCATTATCTTGGTAGATCAGCCAAGATCCCAAAAAGTGGTCAACATGGGTAGGCATGGCATCTGACTTTATGAATAGATTCAGTTTTAATACAGAGAACGCACCAGACGTGTTCTATATACAAAATTTAAAGAAGAAGCCCACAGAGACGTTTCGCGAGTATGCTACTCGCTGGAGGTCCGAAGCCGCTAAGGTCAGACTTGTCTTAGAAGAGGAACAGATGGACAAGTTCTTTGTCCGAGCTTAGGACCCATAGTAATATGATTGGTTGATGATGATTGAGAACCACAAGTTCTCCGACATTATCAAACTGGGTGAAAGAATTGAAGAAGGTATCAAAAGCGGTATGGTCACAAACTTCGAGGCCTTGCAAGCTACAAATAAGGCCTTACAGTCCGATGGTGTGTCCAAGAAGAGGGATGTAGGGGTCGTGATGGTTGCACAAAGGACAAAGTCTCCCCTCAAATACCAAACTTACCCAACACCTCCACTCACATACCAGCCAACTCCAAATTGCCAAGCACTCTCACCCTCGTACCAAGCTCCACCACCAACTTATCAGTCACCTCCACCTCCTACATATCAACTTACTTCACCCAAATACTCCCAACCCGCTCATGTCTACCAAACCTATAACGCTCAACCATCCCACTATCAATCACCTCTTGCACGCTAAAACTTCCCTATAGCTCGACCTAATTTTGATCGCAGACTTCCAAAACAATATACATCCATCGCTGAACCCATCGACCAGTTGTATGAGAGACTCAAAGCTGCTGGTTATGTCACCCCCATCCCTGCTGCAACCCCTGAGAACCCTTCTCAGTGGGTTAACCCAAACAAATCTTGTGCATACCACTCCGGCATGAAAGAGCACACCATCGATGAGTGTCGTTCCTTGAAAGATAAGATCCAGTCTTTGATTGACAACAAGATCATTGTGGCAAAAGAGCCCGCTCTAAATGTCCGCAACAAACCTTTTCCGGACCATAAGGGTGGAGGTTTCCATATGATTAAAATTGAAGATGACTAGGATCCCTAGGGATCAATCGGGTTGATCACAGAAGGTGATGAACCAAAGAAACCAACGATTACTCTCAATCCAATCATAGCCTAGATCCAACCATCTGAGAACGCTGAGGTGAATATGTTTGTACCACTTGAGATTGAAGCAGCACCATCCGCAAAGATACCGACACCAATTGAGGTTGAATTCGTGTCTCCATCAAATGCACCCGCACCATTTGAGGTTGTAGTTTTGCCACCCAAGGCACATGTTCCATTCGGAGTAAGGATAGCCGCGCCAATCCCGGTGGCGATGTCAACCATGATACCATTCTATACAAATGTTGTACCCTGGGACTATACAGCCGAGGCAAGAAGGAAAGGCAAGGTCAGGTTTGAAGAAACTATCGCTGCACAGGGTATGACAAGAACTGGTAGAGTCTATACCCCTAAACACCTAGTTGAATCAAACAAGCAGGCCTCCAATCGGCCGCCCCTCATTGAGACTGGTCCAGATGACTTTTGGAGGAAGATACAGGCCAAGGAATATTCGGTCATCGACCAGTTAAACAAGACGCCAGCCCAAATATCCATTCTCTCTTTTCTGCAAAACTCTAAGGCACACAAGAACGCTCTGTTAAAGGTGCTAAGTGAGGCATACGTACCAAGTAACATCACTGGCGGGGAAATGGCTAACATGGTAGGATAAGTGCTGGAAAGCCATAAGATCACCTTTCATGAGGACGAGCTGCCACCTGAAGGGTTGGGTCACAACAAAGCACTGCACATCACTGTGCAATACGAAGATTATTTCATCACCAGAATCTTGATCGATGGAGGTTCCAGTCTTAAAATTTGCCCGCTGGTAACACTCAAGAAGTTGGGTAAAAGGCTGCATGAGAAAAAAGACGGAGCAATCAATGTGAAATCCTTCGACGGTTCTCAGAGGTCCACCATTGGTGAGATTATTCTATGCTTCCAGATGAGACCAACATGGTTCGAGGTCAATTTCCAGGTGATAAACGTGCCAACATTTTACAACTTGCTACTGGGACGTCCATGGATTTATGATGCTGGGGCCGTAGCATCAATGTTGTATCAGGCAATAAAGTTCGAATGGAATCACCAGGAAGTGATCATTCATGGTGACGGTAGCAACCTATATACAATCGCCAGACCATTCTGGCAATCGAGGGAAGAAGGAAACTAGGTGGAGAAACTTACCACCACACTGAAAGGTTCAATGCTATCAACAAAGACAAATGGTGGGATAGCAAAATTGAGAGTATACTGAATTGGAGTGGGTACGAACCTGGCAAAGGGCTCGGCAAGAACCTCCAAAGAATCTCTAAGCCCATAAAACTCAATAAACATGGCACTACTTTCGGTCTGGGATATGATTACACATGGGAAGAATTCAATAACTGGTCGCCACCATGGCACGGTCCTTACTATCCACTGGAGCAGCCAATACCGCATCTGGAGCAGACTTTCCAACAGGCTGACGTTATTTATAGGTCAGGTGAAGAAGAAGTGCTTGCAGCAATGAAGAACTTGTTCCTAGAAGACAGTGATATGGACTGTTGTGTTATTCTCGATGAGGAGGGGGAGGAAGACCCTTCCATACTGGCTGTAAGCAGAGGGGCATATCTCAAGAATTGGACTATCAGAACAACCAAAGACTGACATGCCTCGGGGTAGCAAGTCTAAAACAAGCATTATTCACTGTTTTATTTCCTAAATGATTTTCTTTTCGCATTTTCTAATTCTCGCAATAAGAGCTTCAGAATAGTTATTCGATTTATCAAAAGCATGTTTGATTTTCCTTATGATTTAATATTTATTGATATCTCTCCTTACTTTACCAATACAGCATTACTATTACTTATCTTGATGAACCATCGACTGTGACATGCAATGAGACAACGCAACAAACGGACATTGATTCAGAGAAAGATGATATACCTGACAAGATTGTCAAAGAAGTTGAGAACTTTGAGAACAACCCTAAGTCCAACCTGGACAAGACCGAAATTGTCAACCTGTGAGATGCAGAAAACGTCAAGGAAACATGAATCAGTGTTCACCTATCGCCATCAGAAAAGAAAGAATACACAAAATTTCTAAAGGAATATGAGGACATATTCGCCTGGTCGTATAATAACATGACTGGTCTGAGTACGTCTATTGTGGCTCACAAACTGCCAACTGATCCAATATGTCCACCGATAAAGCAAAAGCTCAAAAAGTTCAAACCTAATATGAGTCCGAAAATGAATAAAGAAGTCACCAAGCAGGTCAAAAGCCAAGGTTCTCACGGTAGTAGAATACCCGACATGGTAAGCCAACATTGTGCCAGTGCCAAAGAAGGATGGGAAGGTCAGAGTCTGTGTCGACTACCAAGATCTCAACTGGGCCAGTCTGAAAGACGACGTCCCTTTGCCGAATATACACATCCTAATTGACAATTGCGCCAAGCATGAGCTGTAGTCATTTGTAGATTGCTTCGCTGGTTATCATCAGATCTGGATGGATAAAGAAGATGCTGAGAAAACGGCATTCATTATGATGTGGGGAATGTACTGTTACAAGATGATGTCGTTCGGCCTGAAGAATGCAAGGGCCACCTACATGAAGGCCATGACTACAATTTTCCATGATATGATACACAAGGAGATAGAGGTATATGTAGATGATGTTATCATCAAATCTAAGAAGGCCACTGACCATATGGAAGATCTGAGGAAGTTCTTCAATAAACTGCGGAGGTACAACCTGAAACTAAACCCTACAAGTGCGCATTTAGGGTTCCTGCTGGGAAATTGCTTGGGTTTATTGTGAATCGCCGAGGAATATAACTGGATCCATCAAAAGTCCAATCCATTCAAGAACTACCACCGCCAAATAACAAGAAGGATGTGATGAGTTTCTTGGGAAGGCTCAACTACATCAGCCGATTCATAGCACAGTCTATAGTTATCTGTGAGCCAATCTTTAAGATGTTGAAGAAGGACGCCACTACCAAATGGACTGACAACTGCCAAAAGGCCTTCGATAAAATCAAGGAGTATCTATCAACACCACCAGTCTTAATCCCACCCGAGCCAGGTAGACCCTTACTACTCTACCTTGCAGTGTTGGATGGAGCCTTCGGCTGCGTTTTGGGGTAGCATGATGAAACATGGAGAAAGGAACAAGCCATTTATTATCTCAGTAAGAAGTTCACCCCGTACGAGGCCTGGTATTCTCTATTGGAACGCACCTGTTATGCTTTGACTTGGGTAGCTCAGAAGCTGAGACATTACTTCTGTGCCTATACTACATATCTCATATCAAGGATGAATCTTTTGAAGTACATCTTTCAGAAGCCCATGCCCACCAGCAAGCTAGCCAAGTGGTAGATCCTATTGAGTGAGTTCGACATTGTCTATATAACTTATAAAGCAGTCAAGGGACAAGCACTGGCAGACCACCTCGCTGAGAATCCCGTGGATGGAGAATACGAACCCTTGAAAACTTATTTTCCTGATGAAGAGGTATCATTCATAGGAGAAGACATTGCAGAATCCTATGACGGTTGGAGAATGTTCTTCGATGGAGCAGCAAACTTCAAAGGAGTTGGCATAGGAGCAGTCCTAGTATCAGAGACCGGTCAGCATTATCCGGTGTCTGCCAAATTCAGGTTCCCGTGCACCAACAATATGGCCGAGTATGAAGCCTGCATCCTAGGGCTCAAAATAGCCATTGACATGAACATTTAAGAGCTGCTAGTAATTGGGGATTCAGACTTACTTATACACCAGGTACGAGAAGAATGGACAACCAAGAACTCCAAGATACTCCTGTATCTGCATCATGTACAGGAATTGAGAAAGAGGTTCACGAAGATGGAATTCCAGCATATTCCCAGAGTCCAGAATGAGTTCGCCAATGCATTGGCTACCCTATCATCTATGATACAACATCCAGACAAGAATTTCATCGATCACATTCCAGTAAAGATCCATGATCAGCCAGCTTACTGTGCCCATGTTGAAGAGGAAGCAGACGAAAAACCTTGGTTCCATGATATCAAGGAATATTTAGCAAAAGGAGAGTACCTGGAACTTGCAAATCCTACTCATAAACGCACACTTCGGAGATTGTCCAACAACTTCTTTCACAGTGGAGGAATCCTGTATAGGAGGACTCCTGATTTGGGACTATTAAGATGTGTTGACGCCAAGGAAGCATCCAAGCTACTAAAGGAGATTCATGATGGGACCCGCGGTCCACAAATAAACAGTTTTGTCTTAGAAAAGAAGATACTCCGGGCTGGTTACTTTTGGATGACTATGGAAACAGACTCCATCCAGTATGTCCAGAAATGCCACCGCTATCAGATACATGCAGACATGATAAAGGTACCTCCAAACGAGCTTAATGCAACAAGTTCACCTTGGTCGTTTGTCGCCTGGGAATGGATGTTATTGGACCAATCGAGCCTGCCGCTTCCAACGGACACAGGTTTATCCTAGTAGCCATAGACTATTTCACCAAATGGGTCGAAGCCGCATCTTACAGAGCAGTAACTAAGAAAGTCGTGGCAGACTTTGTTCGCGACCGCATTGTTTGTCGATTCGGAATTCCAGAGTCAATCATTACTGATAATGGCTCCAACCTCAACAGCGATTTGATGAAAGCTATATGTGAAACTTTCAAGATCAGACACAAGAATTCCACAGCCTACAGGCCTCAAATGAATGGAGATGTAGAAGCCGCAAATAAGAATATCAAGAAAATATTAAGGAAAATGATAGAAAAGCATAAACAGTGGCACGAGAAGTTATCATTTGCTCTATTGGGGTATCACACAACAGTCCGCACATCAACCAGGGCAACCCCCTACATGCTGGTTTACGGTACAGAGGTTGTCATTCCCGCTGAGGTGGAAATTCCTTCCCTAAGGATCACACAAGAAGTTGAGCTCGACGACGCAGAGTGGGTAAAGAGTCCTTATGAGAAACTATCCCTTATAAACGAAAAGAGAATGAATGCAGTTTGTCATGGATAACTCTATCAGAATAGAATGTCCAGAGCCTTCAACAAGAGAGTCAAGCCAAGACAGTTCACACTGGGGCAGCTGGTGTTAAAGAAAAATTTTCTGCATCAGGATGAAGCCAAATGGAAATTCTCTCCCAACTGGCAGGGTCCATACATGGTATACCGAATTTTGACAGGAGGAGCCCTCATACTTGCAGAAATGGACGGAGAAGTCTGGCCAAAGCCGATCAATTCGGATTCAGTCAAGTGCTACTATGTGTAATCTTTATGCTTTTCTTACGCCTGACCTGATTCCCGTTTAAGAGGGGATACATAGGCAGTCCTATGTGTTCGGTCACAATTCAATAAAAAATTCATTTCCCTCGCAATTGGAAATTGGGGCAGAATTTTGAGGAGGACCCTCAAAATTCCGAAGTAATTTCAGCTGATCGCAGCACGAGCAACAGTCAAAAATGTCAACCCATCAAACTGGGGCAGAATTTTGAGGAGGGCCCTCAAAATTCTGTAGTAGGAAAGATTGCAATGACCTGATCCACGTCACAGTCACCGGTTCATCTAAAAGCTATTTTAACTATACATTTATGTCATACTTTTACAAAATCATGCATGTTTATTATTGAAACTGCTTTGTTTAGTAACGCTATCCCAATGATACAAACGGTATCACCTGATCAAAGCCGCACGAGTCAAGCAAAGCCAGTGGGACACGAACTAACCTTCCCCCTTACAAAACTCACGATTTTTCTTTGGAAGCAGGCACTAGGATAGTGAAATCATTAAACATACTATATGCCATGGAAACAAACATTGTTCAAGAATACGACTCTCTGAATCGTTGCACTTGCCAACATTTTCTATCAGCACACACAAGTAATGCTTCGTAGTCACAATGCTCCTAGTAATCACAATGCCGCAATCTGCTATCAGCTAAGAAAACTCTACTATCATTCGTTATTTTATTTTCTTGCATAAGGCTACTATTTTGCCTTCCGAGACTAAACACTGTCTCCATCTGCATTTTTGCATAGGCTACCATTCTGCCTTCCGAGACTAAACGTTGTCTCCATCTGCATTCGCATTACATAAGGCTACTATTCTGCCTTCCAATTTGCATAAGGCTACCATTCTGCCTTCTGAGGTTAAGTTCTACGTCCATCTGCATCTGCATTGTATAAGGTTACTATTCTGCCTTCCAATTTGTATAAGGCTACCATTCCGCCTTCCGAGGTTAAGCTCTACCTCCATCTGCATCTGCATTGCATAAGTCTACTATTTTGCCTTCCAATTTGCATAAGGCTACCATTCTGCCTTCCGAGGTTAAGCTCTACCCCCATCTGCATCTACATTGCATAAGGCTACCATTCTGCCTTCTGAGGGTAAGCTTTGCCTCCAATTTTCTTCGAAACTAAGCACTATTTATTTCGCTTTTCTAACGGGCTAAGCTCTGCCCTTCAATTCGCAATACTAAGCTCTGTCTTGTCTGCATCATACTACTGCATTTTTCATGGGCTGAAATATCGCCAACTCATCCGAAAACATTATCGTTCGGAGGCACCATCTTCATAGCCCGAGAATACCATGTCATGGCCTGAGGATCTCTTTCAATCTTTTGCATATCATTATTCAAAGGCATCATGGTTCGGAGACACCATCCTCATAGCCCGAGAACATCATTTCATGGCCTGCGAATCCCTTATCATACACTACATGGCCCAGGACATCATGGTCTAAGGACGTCATCCTAACTGTCCAAAGACAACATTCATGGTCCAACGGGAATTTGTATCATGTTTAAATTTATGCATAATACGCGCTTGCATTGTTTCTAATTTCAAGAAAACCAGCGAGCAAAGGCCAACCCGGCAGGATCGGTTCCGCTCCAGTTCCCTCAGCCATATCAAACTTAACGATTCCTGTAGACCTATCGCTCACCCGGCCCTAAATATTGCATTTGTCCTCGAAATATCTTCATCGGCATACTCCGCAGGTGAATCCTGAACTACATACGGCCTGATTCCTGTAAAACCAGGGATATGTAGGCATCTCAAAAGCCAGGGTACAACCTAAACCTCTTCAAGCCATTTCGCTCGGTCAAAATTGATCATCATATCTTTACCCGACAACTCTTTCATCCTTCCCGAGTAAAGAGGAGTAGTTGTTGATACCCAATTTTTCCCTATATATTTTTAATATGCAAAATAACTTCAAAATAGCATATATATATATATATATATATATATATACATATATAAGCATGTCCAAGTGTTTCATTATTTTTCCATAATTTTTAAAAGTTTAAATTGATTTATTTTCTCCTTTTTTATCCATAAAATCCAATTAATTATTTCCAAAATTATTATTTTGACAATTAATCTATTGGATTTTTATATTTATGCCAAAATATGGCTAAGGTAATTTTTACATATTTCTACAGTTTTATTCAGTATTCTTTAAGCTAAATTGCATATAATTGCAATATTAGCCCTTTTAAGGTTTAATTAGGTTTTATATTCATAAAATTGGATCCTGTATTTTAAATTATTATTTATGTGTAATAAATTATTTTAACCTTTTAAATTAGCTTTTTGAAACTATTTTACTATTTTTATAAATTAAAAAAGGAAAAAGTGACTATTTAACTCGTAGCCACATTTGACTTTAAAATCTAACCCCAAATCAAAACCCAATTCCCCGACCCAATTTTTTAATTAAAATCGACCCTAACCCTTTTAAACCCTACCCAAACCCGGATCCCTACCTACCCCTTTTAATCTAGGTCGTTGATCATTCAGATCAACGGCCACCATTCTACCTGCCTAAAATAAACTCATATGACCCCCTTAACCTAATTCATTTTCATCAAACCGCCGCCCTTGAATCCCCCTTCCTCTCCAATTCTCTCTGCAACCTCCACCTAACCCCTAGCCGTCGTCACCCAAATCAACCCTAATCCCCTTCGATTCTCACTCAATCCATGGACTCTCATGGCTGTTTGAGACGTATACCGGCCTCCTATGTCTTCTGGTCGCCTATTTTTGTGATTTTATGGAAAGATCTCAAAAAGATCTACTCTAGTATTTGCTCGACCTCTATCTATGGTCTTTTTCCGGCCATCCATGTATGTTCAAGTCAAATCCATGGCTTTTCCGGCTAGATCGGTAACTTTTCGAAGTCTTTCTCATTTTTCTGTGTTCTCTGAAACCCTAACATTAAAGGCGTTCCGATTTTCTTTCAGATATATCTTAGATCTGTGTATGTTATGAACCTCTTAAGTTCTTTTCTTAAAGGTTTTCCGATTTTTTTCAAAGCGACTCTTCATTTTCAACAATTAGGGTTTTGTTAACCTCTTTTAAAAGATCATTTCTCCGATTTTCAGTGTTGTTTTATGATTTTACTATGTTTGAATGATTTGTTTATGCTTTTTTTCTACCTGGTTCATCGTGTTAAAACCCTAAGTATCTTTGGTTTTATCCGGGGTTCTGAAACTGTCTTTTTGTATCTATGCCTGTTTCGATTGAGTTCTTCATGGTTGAATCCTTCCCTTTGTTTGTGTTGACCGATTCAGAGGTCCTACTGTTTTTGTTAAAACCCTAATTCTTAAATTTTTCATCACTTATTACTGTGAGCTTTTGAAGACTTCCTTCACTTATTTCGGTGTGTTGGGTCTCCCCTACCTGTTGCTATGTGTTAGACTGCTTCCTTCATTTTTAGTTCTACGTGACTACTTGACTTTGTTGACTACCATGCTTCAAGTAGGTTCTCTTATTACTGAATCCTTAGCCTACTCGTGTTACTGCTATATGTTTATCTAGTTGCTTCTTTTGCCAATATGTTTGGCCTTGCATGTCTGATACTCCTGCTCATTCTTTTCTATTTATATGTCGAAGTATATAATCATGACCCCTTCCTAATTGATCTTGATTTCCTTAGGTTACGGTTTGATTGCAAGGTTTTCTTATAAACCCCTAGCTTTACTCGTTCTGTTTAAATTGATTGATTCCCTTCCTTTGCTGTGATGTTTTACCCCTGCTGAATCCTTTCCAAAAATTAAGTATACTTTGTACTTAGACCCAATTATTTACTCTATACTTTTACTATCCCCTATATGGTAAGAATCAATCTTTCTCAAACTAATTTCTTTCCTTAATTATCCCTGCTGGTATCCGTTAAATAGTAATTACTTGATTAAATGGAAGTACTTGTATTAATGGGATTTTGATTATGATTATTTCTATATTTGTGTTAAACCCTTACTGTTACCTTATTTTCTACTCGTTTTTAAAGCTATAAATACCCTACCATCTCTTCTCTAAACACACGAACAACTAAGTTCAGAACACACACACACACACACACACATTCAAACTATCTTTTATTTCCCTACTGTTTGTGCTATTGCTTGTCTAGCCGTCTGAAAGCCAAAGCTAGACTGTGGAACTCTACTCGCTTTATTTTCTGTACTTTGCTTCATTAACTGGTATGTCCTAGTTTAATTTTAAGTTTCAACAACAACATGCTTCTTTATTTTTCAGTCTTTCTCATTCTTGGTCCACTTCTGTTTGTGGTTCTGTTGTGAAACTTGCATCTAAGTTACATTACCAGCATGTTATAATGTCTCCCCTTCCCCTGTAGATTAATGCACTCCCCCATGTGTGTTTCAAGGCATACTTTGTCAGTCGCTTATTATGTACTTGTCATCTTGTGAATCCCAAGTTCATATCCCTTTAATATGTTTATGTTCTTTCTGACCAGTTGGTGATTATGCCAGTACCAGCATTTGTTGTGCATGTCCAACTAGTCCTAAGACCCTCAATGGGGCTATGTGTTTACAATCAGAAATCCTCTATGTCCCCAACCCCTCTACTCCCATGTTTGTAACTGCTGAAGCATGTACTCCTCTCTGAATTTGTTTTGTGTGTATTATTGTTACTCCTAGTCCGTTCCCTTTTCGAAAACTGTTTTTATTAGGCAATCCTTTTGTTGTTTTACAAACTCACTTCAAACATGTTGTTTCTCAAAACTATTTTCCAACTCAACTCCTGTGAGTCTATGTCCAGCACTCTCATATGCACTCTTAGGTCATTAGGTTTTGCCCCTCTTATATGAGCCTTTCTTTGGGACCCTTGAGCTCCCTTTGAACCTGGACACATAAGGGCTGGCTCTTCCACACTGCACTTAATCTGGGTTATGCAATCTGGGTGTGAGCACTGCCCGGGATCCCTTGAGGTCCTTAGGGAACTCTAACACACCCAAGTATGAGAATGGCTTTGGAACAGTATTGACATTTGAAGTGGTTTATTACATAACTCGGAGAGGAAGTCAGGATCAGGCTTCCTATGATTGTAACTTCTTATTTTTGTATTTATTTTCTCTTATGTAATTCAATCACATGGTTTGTAATAATTTGTAAATAATTATGGAGTCGGCTAGTGAAAAGGGATGGGGAAATATGCATGCTATAGTTAAAGGGTAGAAAACATGTTATTAGGTTTATATTCCAAGTTGTGCAATAGAAATCAATCATACAATGCATTAGAAATCATGTTCTTAGGATTCATACTTCCTGCTATAGCATCTCATTCATTAATCCATGCTTCGTGTCCAACACGTAGAAATCATGCTTCTAGGACGAATAAATAAAAATTGTTACTCAAGAAGTCGTTTCTTAATAATTGTGCAATTCTTTTGTATATTTAGAAGTCATGCCTTAGGAACTCTGTCTTCTGCATGTGCATATTAGATATCATGTTCTAGGATCTTGTTTGCATTTTGTTTAAAAATGCCTAGATAATTACTGATTCATGTAAGAGGTAGTAAGGTGATAGTTTTCACATTGCGAAGTCTCTGAATAACTAGTAATAATCTCTGCAATTAGAACAACATGTTTTAGTTAATAGTAAGTTCCAAACTGTCTTAGCAATTCTAAATAACTACTGAATACTGCTTACGCCTAGGCAGGCCTTAGGTAATTACTTAAATAAAACTGGAACTGCCTTTGTTTAATTATCAACTGTTACAACCAGCAGGCAGCCCTGATTCGGACTTCTTTTCTGAGTTATATAATGAATCTGATTCTGACTTAAACACCCTGCTTAGGACTTTAAATTCAGATCTTAACAGTGTATAAGTCATGTTGTCTATGTGCACTATTTGCAGTGGCATAACTGAGCCTTCTATCTGCTTATATGTTTCCCCCTAATTGCAGTCTTATATGTTTTGTATGTCACTTTAGTATTTTTACCTTTAAACTTGAGGGTCTGCCTAGAACCTCCTTCTTATAGGAATAGGAGTCCTAAAATTCCTCCGGGACTGATAGGAAGGGACGAGTAACATCATGCAATAGAGGTCGAGACCAACCCTCGCTTTAGTTACCTTAACGGGGTGGGAAATGGTAGATATTGATATGATGATCGGTGCACTAATACCACGTGTATCTCCTCTTATGAGGAGTGTCATACCGGGTATTGCATTGACGTGATCCATATTACAAACAAACCGAGGACACTCCTTTTATTTTTGTAAGTACGCTTAGATTATAACTCTTTTTTTTAAAAAAAAAACTTGCTTTCATTGATCGTTTTCAAACACTTATGTGTTTAACTTAAATCCCTTATTATTTGAGCCCTACTTGTCTACTTGCTAATTGCACAAATTCACAAAAACTATCTGGTCGGGAACCACACTAGTGGATCCTGAGGGGTGCATAACACATTCCCCTTAGGATAATTTCAATCTCTTACCCTATCTCTAGTTATCAAACATAGTTGTAGTTGAACCTTATTGGTGCCTTAACGCACCTTAAAATCGTTAGGTGGAGACTCTTCAAATACCTAATTCCCAAAAGGAAATGAGTCATTACACCCCATGAATGTCGAAACCCGGACTCCTCTCCGCGGAAGGAAAAAGGGGGCGCGACACCTGGGCTCGAGCTCGAGCTATCGCGGATAACTGGGAAGGGAATAAAATATAGGATACAATTAAAGAAGGCTCTTTATGGCCAATACCAAGCAATAAATAAAGAACAAATACGAAGGCAATAAATGGAAGAAGTAGTTTCGAGCGTGTATATTTAGATAGAAAGAAGAGAAATTTGTTATTGATCTTGTGTAGAGTAGTTGGGGTAACAACCACCCTTTAAAAAGTGGTGATGATTCCCTTTATATAGGAGGGGAATCCTATTATAGTACAATGTGCATTAATTGTAAAAGCATGGATATGGGACAGCTAGACGCGATACCTCGATACAGGCTTTGGGTAGGCCGGCTCTATCAGACTTAGCCATGTGCCTTGAAAATTCCCCATTTTTATCTAGCCTCAATCTTCGTCTTCTTTGAGTCGGGCCTCGACGAGCCCCGAGGGAAGGAACTCGGCCGCAACTCCGCATCCTCGGGGTCTCGAGACATTCTTCTGAAGTGACTTGATAGCAAGAAATTATGCCCTCTTGAGCCTGAAGGAAGATAGTGATTAACTCGTGGTCATCCATGGGTGGCTTAACTCTAGCCGCTTGCTGTCACACCTCATTTTTCCACCCGAGAGGGGATATAAGGGAGTTTTTCCAATTTAAGTGACATTATTCGAAATGGGATTATTTTATTTATTTTTAGAGTTGCCACTTGGAATATTTATTATGGTGTCCCAAGTCATCGATTTATTTAAAATCCCAAATCAAGGAAATTTTCGACTTTATTTAAAAGTTTGCAAACCTGAAATTCTAAGTAAGGAATTTTGTTAACATGGGAGAAGGTGTTAGGCATTCTCAGATTCCGTGGTTCTAGCACGGTCACTTAAGCTATTAATAATTGGCCTATTATCTGATTTACTACATGTTTTAAACCTACTGTGCATTTTAACTTTTATAAACCGCTTTTAATTAATTTATGGAATTATTATGGAATAAGTTACGATTGTCGTACACTTGTTTGTTTGATACACATTGCGAATCATGTCACGGGAACCGTACCCGAGATCTACAATACGCTTAAATTATTAAAGATTAAATTATGGTTGGGTCACATAAATGTACCCCCGGATTTTACTAATAAAGAGTCACGACTACGTCACGGGAACCGTACCCGTAGCTATGACAATTATTTAATTAATGCGCCTAAAGCAAACTACGAAAGTTCAAGGAAATTTCTATACTAAATTTATATTTATGTGAGGGCCATAGATTATAGGATTTTTATTTGTGTATGGCACTCCCCAAATTATTTTCTAAAGGAATTAGCTCTTGATCTAATTTTGTGAGGGTCATGTATTATAGGTTTTGTTTGGGCACGGCACACCTCAAATTATTTTAAAAGGTTGCACTTAAAGCAAACTACGGATGTTCGAATTATTTTCTAACTATCCTTGAGATTTGTTGTAAAGTCAAGAGCTATGGAATCAATTTATCACCCAGGCTTCACTTCCAAGATTATAAGCAAACTGGGCAGATTTATCTATACTAAAAGATTCCCTGCTACAGGCATAGTGAGTTAATTACTGTATAATTGAAAAAATAGGAAGAAATTCGAATGTCCTCACTACATTGGAATCTCTAACACGCTGACACACATATACACATAACGACAAAGAATAATAAATAAAAAGAGATCAGTCTTTACATTCATATGTGACTAACCTTCACACATTCATTCTGCTAATTAAGGACTAAACATTAGTCATTAAATTTTACATGATTGACAGTGAATAAACAAACATCAGAAATACACACAAACAATACACGTACATACACAACCTACAAGAAATAAGCATGAATCTCTAATCAGTTGCACAGAAATTTCATGAGACACCACAGATAAAGCCTTAGCTCTCTATATAAAATCTTTGCATTTCCTCCAAATAATCTCAAAGTAGGCAAGTAAGCAGCTAGCTCTTCTCACAAATATATATATATCTTCACATAAAGTGGCATCTAGAGGAAGTGGCTTTTGGAAAAGATATGTATCATTCCATAACTACTCCTCCACCGATATCACCTTTTAGCATAAAGACTCCAACTCCACTCACTATTCCAGATCCCGTCTATGAAACAGGGAGAATTTGGGCAGTAAACAACAAAGAAGAGAAAAGTCCCCTTGCAGATGGAATAGATAATAGTGTAATCAAAATTCTAACTTTACTAGTAAATAAATAAGGAAAGGAACTTCCATAAACGAAGAACTATCATATAAGACCAGATTGAACTGCATCATGAGCTGGGACAGAAATAAAGAAATACAATAAAACAATTGCACGAGCGCTTTTGAAGAATGGGAGAGATAGCTAATAAAGGAACTAAAAGAAAAGGAGAAGAAGTGATTAACCAACCTAAAACCACGCACATCAATAAAAACACACATATACAAATACACATTCTGCTATATTTTGATAAGAGAAGTAAAACAATTTAAACCCCTCACCTAGATTCATTAATTTTAAAATCTAATTTGAACTTATAAGGCTTCGTCTCAACTTTCAGTAAATCTCCACAATAACATTAGCAAACCATATGAATGATTAAAGGTAATGAGTGTGTGTGTATGTGTAGCCGTGAATTTTAGAAGCACGAAATGACACAACAAGCCAAGAACATTTTTTAATCTTTCATTGTTAAGTTCAAATGATCATTCAAGCGAGTTTAAACATATCCTGCTGGATAAACAAACAATGTCATTTCATCACAACCTTTAATACATCAATAAAACAAACAACATGAGGAGGTAGATGTTTACCTTGAAAACAAAACAAGAGAAGGAATAAGACCAAATAAAGGTCAAGCAAACCAAGAAGAAAGCAGCAGCTTCTGACGGCAAAACCAACAAAATCAGCACCTCTAAAGCTCAATCAACTTTGATATCCCCAGAATTATAAACCGAAATTTCTCTTTTTCTTATCCGAAACTTTCTTCAAAAATATGTTCTCTCAGAATCTGTATCAATTTTTTTTGTTTTTTTTGTATTAACCAACTCGAACAAAAGAAATCAGAAGAAAACAAAAATCTCGAATCTGAACAAAAGAAATCAGAAGAAAACGACAAAAAAACTGAAAAATCTCACAAAAGGAACTCAAGAACTCTAGAAAGTTTTTACTCCACTAATTTTTCTAAAAATTTTTCCTTTGATATTTTCTTACCCCTTAAACAAGAAAACTCACCTTATATATAACCCTTAAAAATCTCGAAGCTTCTGCCCAAAAATTCGAAAAATCTCCTTGTTTGTGAGCGATTTTAGGGACAAATGGAAAGCATGGATTGATTTCCATCCATCCACGACTCCAATTCATCCAGCAAAACACTCAATAGTACAATTATCGTGCAAATTCGGAAGGCATATTCTTTTTCTCTGACAGAAATCCATTGGAATAAAGTGACGTGGAGAGAAGGGACCCATTTGAGTGAACTCGCCTGCGTTTTAGGCGAGTTAAGGTTTGAATCGGCGAAGAAGATGAACAGTACAAGGGGCCATCGTTTCTGTATTTCCTAGGTTTAGGGTTTGAATTGGGGGGGAAATATTAGGATGTTATATATTAAGCGAAATGGGCGGGTCAAACAGGCGGGTTTTGGGTCAGATTTTTTTTTTGGGCTGGGGCGGGAAGAGCGGTATTTGGGCTGGGGGGATTAAGACAAGGAATTTTTACATTCCTATGCTACATAGGAAACCTTATTACCCTCAATGTTTAAGGTTTGACTTAATTACACTTAGTATACCAAATTACCAATTCTATACCATAATTAATTAAGGGTATAATTAATTGTACATTATTTACTCATTAATTAAAGGAATCTGTACGTTTCTCTCTCCTAACCCCTCAGTCCCACCCACGTTTTACCCATACTCATGTTTTTTTTTACCATTTTCCATCTTCTGAAACTAAATTCTCCATCTAAATTCACAGAAAAGAATAGTATTCACAAACGTGAAGGCGAAATGTGCACTACGAATGTGAAACAAAAGCAACAGAAGCATATGACCAACAAGCTTCGCGCAACAACATCATGATATTTCAGAAATAAAAGATAAGCGGACATGAATTTTGACCAGTTTATGATTTTTAGAAGCCTTAGTAGAACTACTTTGCTTTCCACACAGCCATTAAAAAGCTTTGAAGCTTTGAATTCAAATTTGAATTTTCAAAAATCATTATTTGTTTTGATTGGGTGTTGTTGTAAATAATTGGGAATATGTTTTGGAGTTTATACCTATATTTTGAGGGGTTTTGGTGAAGATTTAAACTTGGTTTTGGCTGAATTTCAGATTGAAACTCGAAGAAGAAAAAGAAGAAGAAGACATATTGCAGAAATTGTAGATAAATTGTAGATAAATTGTAGTTACAGTTGGATTGATCAGAATTTCAACTAAATACATCTTCGCCGCCGTTGACGGCTTCCGACGAGGAAACTCCTCTGTTCTCTACTTCTCCATTCTCCATTTCTTATTTTTACTTCTGTTTTACTTTTTCTATTTCTAATTTGAGTTTCTTGATTTCGCACACTTTATACACACATTTGATACATCAAAAATATGAAGTAGTTGCAGTTGGATTGATTAGAATTAAAAATAAATAAAAGAGATTTTTACATCCTATGCCACATATATTTCAAATTTTATGGAAGTCTGATTTTACGGTAATATCTATAAAATTCCTACATTTATCTACAAATAAACTACACATCAGTTTTATGATGTATAAAGTAATATTATTTTCATAATTATCTACAAAATTACTACATTTATACTACAATTAAACTACAATCTATGTTGAAAAAATGTTGACTACAAAATTTTTCTCTTCATCTACAAAAATTCTACAAATATACTACAAATCAGTTTAAGTATGTATAAAATAGTATTATTTGTAAGGGTATCTACATAATTACTACATTTTTACTACAATTAAACTACAATATATGTTTAAAATCTATAAATTATCTACAAAATATCTACAAACTGGGTACATTGAATTTTTAATATCCTAATTCCCATTCAATTGTAGCATAATTGGGATTTTTGACATAATTGCATTTTTCCAGAAGATTTGTAGAAGTTTTCATCATTTTTTTATTTGTGAAAAACAGAAAATAAAGCATCTACAAACAAAAAATAAAGCATCTACAATCAGAATACAAATAATCTACAATTTGTGCAATATGTTTTCTTCTTCTTCTTCGAGTTTCAATCTGAAATTCAGTCAAAACCAAGTCTAATCTTCACCAAAATCCCTCAAAATTGAGATATAAACTCCAAACCATATTCCCAATTATTTTCAACAACACCCAATCCAAACAAATAATGATTTTTTGAAAACCCAAATTTGAATTCAAAGCTTTCAAGCTTTTTAATGGCTATCAATGGTAGATTTGTAGCGATTTTGATTTAATGACGAACTGAGATTTTGATTTGTAGCGATTATGAGAAAAAAAACGGAACAGAATTTGATTATAAATTGAAGATAATTGATTTCCGTGATATGATTTGATCTCCTTTCCGTTTCAAAACATGAATTTAATGTAGAATCAATCAATCCCAAGATTCTTTCTTGATTTTTCGCGCGTTATTAAGGGAAGATTCTGCCCTATTAATTCCTAATAAACGAATGGTACATAAATTGTAGGAAAAATGTGGACTAGGCGGGTAATTTAGATACTATGCACATATTTGGTAATAAAGTTTCATATATGGTATAGGAAGGAAAAAATACCTTAAGACAAATTAAAGTGCAGCCCAAATGTTAGACCCCTTCAAATTCGTTTTTTCTCTATGTCTTTTATTATTTTTTTAATCTCTTTTTTAATTAAAGAAAAATCCTAAATTAATCTAAAAAGTGGAATTAAACTAGTTGCCTAATTACAAAAATTATAAAAATTAACTAATCCTTAAATTAAAAGTGAAAAAATCAATAATCTCAAAATAAGAGGAAAAAAATGTCAAAATGGGCCATTTTTGTGATTTTTATTTAAATAATGAAAATAATTAATTAATCCTAAAAATGTAAAAACAAACCTAAATGTAATGCATGATATTTTTTGGCATTTTTTCATGAATTTTAGTAAAATTAAACGTGCACAGAAATGCAAACAATTAATAAAAATCTACAAAACAATTCCTAAAAATGGCAAATAATTAAGAAAAAAATCTATTTTCTTGGGATTTTATAGGAGTAGTTCGTATAGGGCAAAAATCACATGCTCACAGTTGCGTTCGTGTTTTCGAGCAAAGATAAAATGAGCAATTACGAGGTATTTTTGTCCATTTGAAACTCCATGACAAGCATCTTTTGAAAGAGTTTGACCGAACCTTGTTTCGGAGGTTGCATGCATATCCTTAGTTATAAAGAAATCAAGTCAGTGTAGTTCTGGAAGTTTTGGTAGGTGGGGCTACCGGGAAACTATGATTTCACTATTGTTGTTGTTGTTGTTGTTGTTTCTGCTTGTTGAGATCCTTATTACACCGAAATGAAAGATAAAAAGTTAAACTAGTTAAACTTATCATCTACAAGTTACAAGATTCCTATCTATAAACCTTCTAAAGCTTGATCTTGAGTCTTGGGTGGTTCTTCCTGCAGACTCTGATCTGAATCTTGATACTCGTTAGCTGCAATCGTTGGTTCATTCTTCTTTATCTTTTCGTATCAAGGTGGGACAAGCGAAGCTTGTGACTTCAATCAAATTTTGAGTAGCCCGCATCTTTTCTCCGCTTCTGCACCTTGAGTTCAACTTTTTTTTCTTATTTCTTCTTTTCTTTTATTGGGTTGAGACTTCTTCTTTTGGTCATCTCAAACCTTGTGCCTCAGGGTGAAAACCTGTTTAGGCACCAAAGCAAACAAACGAACAAAATTTTTCTGCCCCAGTTTTCACTAGGAAAATTTCGTGAGTTATTGTAACAAAATCTAAACTATTTCTTTATTGAAAGCAATAAAATCAGTATTGTGTATCCTTGGTAATGAGAGATTAGGGAGTGGAACCCTATATCTATAATGAAATCAACTAGGGATTGGGGGCCCTAAATTAGAAAGGCTGCCAGGTTATGCTAGAAAAATGGTCGGGTTATGCCGGAAAAGAAAAAGGTCCTCGGGTTATGCTGGGGAGGTCCACGGGCTACGCCGGGAAAGTTATTGGGTTATGCCGGAAAAGAAAAAGGTCTTTGGGTTATGCCGGAAAGGTCCACGGGTTATGTGCCAGGAAAATCATCGGGTTATGCCGGAGAATAAAAAGGTCTTCGGGTTATGTCGGGGAAGTCATCGGGTTATGTTGGGGGGGTCCATGGGTTATGTTGGGAAAGTCATCGGGTTATGCCGAAAAGAAAAAGGTCCTCAGGTTATGTCGGGGAGGTCCACGGGTTATGCTGGGAAAGCCATCGGGTTATGCCAAAAAAGAAAAAGGTCTTTGGGTTATGCCGGGAAGGTCCACAGGTTATGCTATAAAAGGTCATCGGGTTATGCCGGAAAAGAAAAAAGGTCCTCGGGTTATGCCGGGGAGGTCCACGGGTTAGGCAGAAAGTCATTGAGTTATGCCAGAAAAGAAAAAGGTCTTCGGGTTATGCCGGCGTGGTCCACGGGTTATGCCAGGAAAGTCATCGAGTTATGCCAGAAAAGAAAAAGGTCTTCGGATTATGCCGGGGAGGTCCACGGGTTATGCCGGGAAAGTCATCGGGTTATGCCGAAAAAGGTCCTCGGGTTATGCCGGGGAGTTCCACGAGTTATGCCGGAAAAGGTCCTCGGGTTATGCCGGGGAGGTCCACGGGTTATACCGGGAAAGTCATCGGGTTATGCCGGAAGAAGGTCCTCGGATTATGCCGGGAAAGAGAAGATCCTCGGGTTATGCCGGGGATTAACTAGGGAATGGAACCCTATAATGGAAAAGACTACTAGGTTATGCTGGGAGTGACTAGGAAATGGGACCCTATCTTAGAAGAACGTAGCTAGAGATTGGGGACCATAGGCTACCATGATTTTTGGAATTTTTCTTCTTCTTGTTTTTATTTCACTTTTAATACTATTCAAGAGAATGCATGAAGAGTTTGAAAAGGACTTTACTTTTTGGGTTGACTTCTGCTGCAGGACCATTCTTGATCTCTGCGCATCTTGCATATATTGAACCTGCTTCTTGCGAGGCTATCTTAGATTGAACCTATTTTCAAATCAAAGAACAATTTATCAGTTTGAAATGGTGGTTGGTTTTGTGGCCTTGATTGTTTTGATTAATTGATCTCGGCCCAACTCTTTTGCTGAAACCCTTTACTGCTTGCTGGCTTTCTGGAGACCGATTTCTCTTCTAAAAGCGGATATCTTGAGTTTTCCTAGAATTTCACATGACGGTTAACCCTTGAGGCTTGGTTTTTCATTTCACTTCGCCTTTATGGGCACTTGACTTTGAATTCTTTCCTTTTCAAGAATTTTCAACTCTGAAGCATCGGCCATCATGGCCAATCGAGGCCGACTTGATGCACCTGCTGAGGCTGAGTGCCTTTTCCTGAACTTTGCTTTTGCTAAGTAGAACCCTATAAAATCAATCTTACCATCTTTTCTTTATATTAGTTTCGGAGGAGGATTAAATCGAAAGGGATTCAAAGAAAAGTGAAGAAAGTACAGGAAAATGAATTTAAGAGAAGTGTCCCTTTCGGGGGAGGAAAGAAGGACTTATCTGGAGTGCATGCAGATTTCAATAGACATGACATACTTTTTGGACTGGATACCCGATCTGTGCAACCACCCAATCTCGCAAAAACCCTTCATAATCCGTATCTCAAAACCGAGAAACCTTGCCAGGACTCTTGTCAACCGATTGTTGTAAGGAATTTCCTTTTTCGATCAATGGCGCCCTTTGCGGGTTTTCGCCAATGGACCTCTCTCATTTCTCTTCTTACCGTCTCCTTATAGTGCTCTTTGCGAGTTTTCACTAACAAGACTCTCATTTTCAGTTCTCTACTCACCATCGTTTTACGGTGCCTGTGTGGGTTTTCACCAATAAGACTCTCTCATTTCATTTCTCTCGACTTGTTGCATCAGATCCAAGCAACCGCATTCTATGATCCTTGAACATTCTCGCCGATTGATCGGAAGGACTTGAACAGGGTGTGGGGTAAAAAGAATTTGGATCGAATTACAACTTTGGAACCATTCAGGCGGGATCATCGCCGAACCATTATAACATCTGCCTCAGTTTCATTTTGGGGGGATTTGAATTTTTGTTTTGGTATGACTGAACCCCAGAGAGAGGCTGCCTACGTATCCTTTCGGAATCAAGTCGAACGTAGTTCAGGGAACTTTGTTTTTTGATTTTCTTTTGTTTTGTTTTCTCTTTCTTTTTCCTTTCCTTCTTTCTCTCTTTTTTTCATTTTCTTTGTCTTTTCTTCCCCCTTTCCTCTCTCTCTTTTTTTTCTCCTTTTTTTTCTTCTCTTTTTTAATTTTTCATTTTTTAACTTTCTTGTTTTTTCTTTTATAACACTTTCAGGTTTCAAAGAGGGTAATCAAAGAAGAGTAACCGGCTCAAAGGATTTGCAAAGGGTTGATAGTATTTGGGTAGCGAGAATGAAAGCCTTCGTCATCCCAACCGTAGAATATTAATACTATATGGAGGACCAAACATAGTACCTTTTGGCTGTATTTGCATTGACAGTTGTTATAGGGACATTTCATTCGATGTGTCCCAAGTACAACGCACTCTTTTGGCAGTACTCTTGTTGCAATGTACGGATCTTTCCAAACTGAAGCCAATTTTTCTTTAGTTGTTCCAACTCTTTGTTTTATTTCCTTAAACTTATCTTCATTGCAATCTAATTCTTGATTCATTATTTCGAAGTCTGACAACGTTTTAGGATCTGGGCATGAAGTCCGCAAGCATGTCATGTTTTTGAAATCTGCATTTAACAGAACTAAAAAGAGTATAAGAAAAAATGACAAGATATAGAAAAGAGACATTCCTGCACAATGAAATATTAATTTCATTTGATTTTTGATTTTTTTTTAATTTTTGAAGATAGAAGGGTTTACATCGGAAAGTAAGACAATAAAGTAAAACATACGGATCATACCCTGAGATAATCCGAACACAGAAAGGACAGCAAGACTGGCTACTAAAACTCCCATCTGATGGGAAACTTTCATGCTTGGCGACCATTTTTTGGCTTTTCTTCTGTCACGGCAATGGCTGCAATGGGCTTCAGTGCCGGATCAAATTCCTTATCTTCACAAATCATTCCGACTATTGGCCCGCTGTTGTGGGCAGGCAACGGATTGTTCATCACATCAGGAGTTTCTTCATCCTGGAAAACAAATCTTTCAACTTCAATCAAATCTTCAACTGCCCTTTTGAGGGTCCAACAGTCTTCTGTACTGTGTCTTGCTGCTCCAGAGTGGTATTCACATCTAGCATCAGCTCGGTGCGAGGGGGACTCGGGATTTGGCCGGTTCGATGTCACTGGCTGCAATAGATTTAGCCTGATTAGCTTTTGGAACAAGCTTGAATATGATTCACCAATAGGGGTGAACTAATTATTTTTGAAAGGCTCTCTTGGGCGAGGATTGTATTGGGGATCATTTGGTTGAGGATTATATGGATCTTGGTAAGGATGGAAATTTCTGGGAGGTGGAGCTCGATTTTTTGGATAATGTTGTGGCCGCGGGTAAGGTTGTGCATTCATCACCGCATAGGGAGGCGGTGCCACGGCATAAGCAGCATTTTGAAGTGGATAATAGTGTGATGGGAGCGATGTCCCCATTATATCGGAACTGGCCAACAAAATCTCGAGTCATATCGTCCCATACATGCCAATGAGTAATTTCTTGATCCGTATACCACTCAGAAGCAATTCCGAAGAGGCTTTCCCCAAAATAGGCCATTAGCAGCTCCTCTTTTCCACCAACACCCCTCAGCTAGTTACAATATCGTTTCAGATGAGCGACCGGGTCTCCTCGCCCGTCGTACTTTTCAAATTTTTGCATCTTGAAGCCAGCTAGCAAGTGGCCATGGGGAAACATACAGAGGTCAGAGTATGAGACACTCTTTTGGCCACTCAGACCTTGCATGTTTTTCAGGATTTATTCCAGGCTCTTCATTTTCTGAGCCATTTCCTCTTGCTCGGGATTTTTAACAACCTTTTCTTGCTCCACCGAGAGATCATATTACGGAGGTTGAGTGAAAGAGTACGGGCTCACTTATGTTATTTCTGGTTGAAGCTGTGGACCCTGAAAGAAGAACATTGGAGGCGGTGCCCTTGAAGCCGGTTCCTAGGAGCGAACCACATAAGGCATGCCAGGATCATTGGAGGGTATTGCAGGGTTCCCGCATGGGATGAGCGGGTTGGGAACAGGGGCGTTGGTAACCTCACCTGACCTGAGAATCAATTCAGGGAACCCAAGGATTGCACTTGGCGGTTCCCTACCATTAGACCAGGTGTCCCACATTTCCAATATGCGGAGATGCAACATCTTATTCTCTTCAGCAGGTGCTGATTCTAGCTGCAGAATAGCCAATGTCGGGCTATCCTCAGGACCGATGATTGATAGATTACTTGCGGAGGCCGTCTGTGCCTTTGGATCTTGTGAAGGAGGGGAGGCTAGAGTACCAACAAAACCAACCACCAAAATTTGGCTAGTTTGCACACCCAACAACCTTATTAGTTTTGAGACATTTAACATATAGGAAATCGCACGTTGGAATGCAATGCACCTAACAGTTAAACGTTTCTACCATGTGTTTGAACGGTTGCATGTTTCATCTCGGCCTTAACTAACTCTTTCAGTATGTACCCCTTTCTTTTAATCACTCTTGATTTTTTTTCATTTCATTTTGTCGCTCTTTTTTTTTTTGGCATTCTCTTTTTCTCTTTTGTTTGTCACTCTTTTATTGCTTGTCGCTCTCTCTCTTTTTTTCTTTTTTTTCACTCTCTTCTTTCTTTTTCACTCAATTTTTTTCAGTTTATTTTATCACTCAACTAATTTTATGGCTATGATCGACTCCGCTGGGAATTTCCTACGTATCATGGCGCCGCATTAATCAGATCTTGCGTAGCTATGGAAGATCAAAAATGGAGTAAATAAACTAGCTTATTTTTTGGGTGGAATTTTTGAAAGAAATGCTTTAAAAGAAGAAAGAAAATATTATTTTTTTTTGATTTTTTTATTTTGATTTTTGTTTTGTTTTTGAAGAAAGACTTCTAAAAATTCATTTGCTTTTGATTGCAACTTTGGGAATTTTAAAAGTAAAAGGAAAATATTTTTGTTTGAACTTTCATTCGTTTTCTCTTTTTCTAAAGAAGAAAAAAAATATTTTTGGCTTTTGGATGTTGCCTCTTAATTTTCGAAAGAGGGACATTTAAGAAAATGTTTTGGATTTCTGAGTTTTTTTATTATTTACAAAAGTACTTCTAAAGAAAAGGAAAAATATTTTTGGACTTCAATTTTGAGATAAATTTTATTTTAACATTTACGAACGAAATACTTTCAAAGAAGTAAAAGAATATTTTCTTTTTTTTGTTTTTATTTTTTTATTTTTTGGTAAAATACTTCAAAATAAAGGAAACCCGTATTTTGAATTTTGATTTTTCTTTTTATTTCTTTTTCCGTATGAAAGACTTCAGAAAGAAGGAAACTACTTTTTTTGTTTTTCTAAGTTTTATAAACCTTTTTTTTGAATTTTCTAAGGAAAGATTTCTAAAGAAGGAACTAAAGGAAAATATTTTTGGATTTTTAAAAATTAGGGTCGGAACCGATGAGGTTTGCCTATGTATCTCACATCCGGTGAGAATCAGACCCGCATAGTTTGGTCAGTTTTGACGGAACAAGGGAAACATGGCACTTGAAATTTTGGCTCATTTTGAAATGACCTTTTTTTTCTTTTTTCCTTTTTTCAGAATTTCGGCAGAGTTTCGGAATTTTCAAATGCCTACCTCTCACTCTTGTTTTTGATTTTTGATTTTTTTCTTTGATTTTCTTTCCCTATTCTAGAAGTCGATCAATATGCAAGCCGAAACAGACAGATACGCAAGTATCATGTAAGATGCATCAGCATGGTCTTTTAACTTAGGTACACCTGTCCTAGACGGACTCAATCCCTGTATTGAGTCCCCAAAGTCAAATGCACGTGATGCAAACAAGCGTTCTTACTAAGGATACCGCATGAGGCTATGTTATTCTAGGTTTAAAACCTGGGTGTATTGTTCTAGACCTGGCTTACCCGAGCGGACAGCTCGAGCCGGGGGGGGGGGGGGGGCAGCGTACCGGGAATACAGAAGCTTCACCGGCTTTGCAACTTGTCCGAACCTCGTTCTGAAATTGGGTGACTCTAACAAAAAAGAAATCATACGAAGTGCACACTTCCCAGATGATTTAGAAGACTCAGAGAGAAAAAGGGTTTCGTAACAGTTTATATACCGTTCACTCAATATCAAAGCGGTAAAAAGCGACATTTAGCATATTAGGCTCAAACACGTAAAATCAGATAATAAATAAAAGTCAACTATAATAGTTATTCTAAGCTCGAATTCTGAACCCTGAACCAGAAGTTCTGGGTTCATGTCCCCAGCAGAGTCGACAGAACTGTCACACCTCCTTTTTCCACCCGAGAGGGGATATAAAGGAGTTTTTCCAATTTAAGTGACATTATCCGAAATGAGATTATTTTATTTATTTTTAGAGTCGCCACTTGGAATATTTATTATGGTGTCCCAAGTCACCGGTTTATTTAAAATCCCAAATCGAGGAAATTTTCAACTTTATTTAAAAGTCTGCGAACCAAAAATTCTAAGTAAGGAATTCTGTTAACCCAGGAGAAGGTGATAGGTATTCCCGGATTTCGTGGTTCTAGCACGGTCACTTAAACTATTAATAATTGGTCTATTATCTTATTTACTACATGTTTTAAATCTATTGTACATTTTAGCTTTTATAAACCGCTTTTAATTAATTTATGGAATTATTATGGAACAAGTTACGTTTGTCTTACACTTGTTTGTTTGATACACATTGCGAATCATGTCACGGGAACCATACCCACAATCTACAACACGCTTAAATTATTAAAGATTAAATTGTGGCTGGGTCTCATAAATGTACCCCCGGATTTTAGTAATAAAGCGTCACGACTACGTCACAAGAACCGCACCCGTAGCTATAACAATTATTTAATTAACGCGCCTAAAGCAAACTACGAAAATTCAAGGCAATTTCTATACTAAATTTGTATTTATGTGAGGGCCATAGATTATAGGATTTTATTTGTATATGGCACACTCCAAAATATTTTCTAAAGGAATTAGCTCTTGATCTAATTTTGTGAGGTCCATGTATTATAGGTTTTGTTTGGGCACGGCACACCTCAAATTATTTTAAAAGGTTGCCCTTAAAGCAAATTACGGATGTTCGAATTATTTTCTAACTATCCTTGAGATTTGTCGTAAAGTCGAGAGCTATGGAATCAATTTATCACTTAGGCTTCACTTCCAAGATTATAAGCAAACCGGGCAGATTTATCTATACTAAAAAATTCTGTGCTACAAGCATAGTGAGTTAATTGCTGTATAATTGACAAAATAGGAAGAAATTCGAATGTCCTCACTACATTGGAATCTCTAACACACTGACACACATATACATATAACGGCAAAGAATAATAAATAAAAGAGATCAGTCTTTACATTCATATGTGACTAACCTTCACACATTCATTCTGCTAATTAAGGACTAAACATTAGTCTTTAAATTTTACATGATTGACAGTGAATAAATAAACATCATAAATACACACAAACAATACACGTACACACACAACATACAAGAAATAAGCATGAATCTCCGATCAGTTGCACAGAAATTTCATGAGACACCACAGATAAAGCCTTAGCTCTCTATATAAAATCTTTGCATTTCCTCCAAATAATCACAAAGTAGGCAAGTAAGCAACTAGCTCTTCTCACAAACATATATATATATCTTCATATAAAGTGACATCTAGAGGAAGTGGCTTTTGGCAAAGATCTGTATCGTTTCATAACTACTCCTCCACCTATATCACCTTCCAACCTAAAGACTCCAACTCTCCTCACTATTCCAGATCCCGTCTATGAAACAGGAAGAATTTGGGCAGTGAATAACAGAGAAGAGAAAAGTCCCCTTGCAGGTGGGAATAGACAATAGTGTAATCAAAATTCTAACTTTACTAGTAAACAAATAAGGAAAGGAACTTCCATAAACGAAGAACTATCATATAAGACCAGATTGAACTGCATCATGAGGTGGGACAGAAATAAAAAATGCAACAGAACAATTACATGAGAACTTTTGAAGATATTATATATGAAGAAGCTCTAATGGGAGAGATAGTTGATAAAGGAACAAAAAGAAAAGGAGAAGAAGTGATTAACCAATCTAAAACCACGCACATCAATAAACACACACACATACAAATACACATTCTGCTATATCTTGATAAGGGAAGTAAAACAATTTAAACCCCTCACCTAGATTCATCAGTTTTAAAATCTAATTTGAACTTATAAGGCTTCGTTTCAACTTTTAGTAAATCTACACAATAACATTAGCAAACCATATGAATGATTAAATGTAATGAGTTTGTGTGTGTAACCGTGAGTTTTAGAAGCACGAAACGACACAACAAGCCAAGAACATTTTTTAATCTTCATTGTTAAGTTCAAATGACCATTCAAGCAAGTTTAAGCATATCCTGTCGGATAAACAAACAATGTCATTTCATCACAACCTTTAATACATCAATAAAACAAACAATAGGAGGAGGTAGATGTTTACCTTGAAAACAGAACAAGAGAAGGAATAAGACCAAATAAAGGTCAAGCAAACCAAGAAGAAAGCAGCCGCTTCTGACAGCAAAACCAACAAAATCAGCACCTCTAAAGCTCAATCAACTTTATATCCTTAGAATTATAAACTGAAATTTCTCTTTTTCTTATCCGAATCTTTCTTCAAAAATTTGTTCTCTCAGAATCTGTAGCGATTTTTTTTTTGTTTTTTTTTTTGTATTAACCAACTCGAACAAAAGAAATCATAAGAAAACAAAAATCTCGAATCTGAACAAAAGAAATCAGAAGAAAACGACTAAAAAATTAAAGAATCTCACAAAAGGAACTCAAGAACCCTAGAAAATTTTTACTCCACTAATTCTTCTGAAAAATTTTCCTTTGATTTTTTCTTACCCCTTAAACAAGAAAACTCACCTTATATTTAACCCTCAAAAATCTCGAAGCTTCTACCCAAAAATCCGAAAAATCCCCTCGTTTGTGAGCGATTTTAGGGACAAATGGAAGGAATGGATTGATTTTCATCATCCATGGCTCCCATTCATCCAGCAAAACGCTCAATAGTACAGAAATCGTGCAAATTCGGAGGGCATATTCTTTTCTCTGATTGAAATCTGTTGGAATAAAGTGACGTGGAGAGAAGGGACCCATTTGAGTGAACTCGCGTGAGTTTCAAGCGAGTTGAGGTTTGAATCGACGAAGAAGATGAACAGAACAAGGGGGCGCCGTTTCTATATTTCCTAGGTTTAGGGTTTAAATTGGGGGAAAATATTAGGATGTTATATATTAAGTGAAATGGGCAGGTCAAATAGGGAGGTTTTGGGTCAGGGTTTTTTTTGGGGGGCTGGGGCGGTAAGAGGGATATTTGGGCTGGGGGGATTAAGACAAATTAAAGTTCAGCCCAAATGTTAGACCCCTTCAAATTCGTTTTTTCTCTCTTTCTTTTATTTTTATTTTTAAATCTCTTTTTTAACTAAAGAAAAATCCTAAATTGATCTAAAAAGTGGAATTAAACTATTTGCCTAATTACAAAAATTATAAAAATCAATTAATCCTAAATTAAAAGTGAAAAAATCAATAATCTCAAAATAAGGGAAAGAAAATGTCAAAATGGCCATTTTTGTGATTTTTATTTTAATAAAGCAAATAATGAATTAATTAATCCTAAAAATATAAAAACAAACCTAAATGCAATGCATGATATTTTTGGCATTTTTTCATGATTTTTTAATAAAATTAAACATGCATAGAAATGCAAACAATTAATAAAAATCTACAAAATATTCCTAAAAATGGCAAATAATTAAGAAAAATCTATTTTCTTGGATTTTATAGGAGTAGTTCGTGTAGGTCAAAAATCACATGCTCACACTTGCTCTCTCCATTTAATGGTATTTTTCCTGAAACTTTCAGTTAGTTTCTTTTTTAGGTTTGAAAGGGAATTGCGGTCTGGAGCGATGTCGATGTTATATTGGAACTGTTTGACAAAAGCCCGGGTCATGTCATCCCAAACATACCAGCAAGATGTGTCTTGATCAATAAACCATTCAGAGGCTACCCCCGTAAGACTTTCCTCAAAATAAGTCATCAGTAATTCTTCATTTCCTCTCGCACCTCTTAGTTGATTGCAATACCTTTTCAGGTGGACTATGGGGTCTCCGTGTCCATCATACTTTTCAAATTTAGGAATCTTGAAACTAGGTGGCAAACGAACATCGGGGAACATACATAGATCCTTGAAGGCAATACTCTTCTGACCTGCCAAACCTTGCATGTTTTTCAACTGTTGTTCTAAGCTTTTCACTCTCTGAGTCATTTCTTCCTGTGCCATCTTTCGGGCAGACTTCTCAATGTTTGCAGGGAGATCAAACAAGTACGAGTGGTACTCAGGAAAGTGGTAATGCTCTTGCTGGGTAGCAAATTGTGGCTCATGACAAGGCTGTCCTTGGCCATTGGCCCATGCTTGACACATTTTGGTCATTTGCTATTTTAGTATTCTATTTTCCTCAAACACAGTAGACTCTTGTCAAACCCTCTGACCCTGAGTCTCTTGAGCACTTGTAGCAGCTTCGATGTCAGTTATCATTTTTCTTTGGATCTTGTGTTGTCCGCTTACCACAAACTGACCACCTCAAACTTTCTTCACAATTCAAAACAAAAGACACATTAGAATGGACTCAGTCATTCCTTATTATTATCATCATTTTTTCTTCATTTTTCATTTTTTTTTTCATTTTTTAATTTTTTTTCTTTTTAATGGTTGATCGAACCTAATGTGAGTTGCCTGCGTATCATGTGGGAACATGAATCAGATCTTGCGTAGTTCGGGAAGATTATTAATAAAGTAAATAAACTAACTCGTTTTTTTGAATTTTGGACTTTTTCAAAAGAAAAACATATAAAGAAGAAAGAAAATATTTTTTGATTTAGATTTTTTTGTTTTTATTTTTATTTTGAATTTCAAAAGAAAAACTACTAAAGAAGAAAAGAAATATTTTCGATTTTTGGGCTTTTATTTTGAATTTATGAAAGAAAGACTTCTAAAGAAAAAAGAAATTATTTTTGAATCTTGAATTTTCTTTTCAATTTTTCGAAAGGTGAATGAAAATATTTTTAAACTTTTAGAAGAAATTAAAAAAAATATTTTTTGATTTTTTTTTTTTAAACTTGGGGTCTCAAAGAAAGACTTTTCTAAAGAAAAGGGAAGTAAAGAAAAATATTTTTGGATTTTTTGAAAATTGGGGTCTCAAAGAAAAACTTTTCTAAAAAGGAGGTAAAGAAAAATATTTTTGGTTTTTTTTTTGAAAATGGTGGGCCAAACCCGATGAGATTTGCCTACGTATCTCACTTGCTGGCCCAGCCTCGTTCAATTTGGTATAACTTCTAACAGAAAAGTGGGCCACGCGAACGTGTGCACCATTTTTTAGAAGACTCGGAAGGGAGGCGTAAGAAGACAGTTTAATACAGTCCAAATAATAATAAAGCGGTAAATAAGCGGCAATTAGCACATTAAGTCCACAAATACAATAATATCAACAAACAATAAAGCCAAGCATAGATTATATTAACAAGCTCGAATTCGAAACCAGAGAGGTTCGATCCTCAACAGAGTCGCCAGAGCTATCACACCTCCTTTTTCTATCCCGAGAAGGGAGTATAAGGGAGTTTTTCCAATTGAAGTCACAATAATCGAAACGGGGTTATTTATTCAGATTCAGAGTCGCTACTTGGGATAATTTATGATGTCCCAAGTCACCGGTTTAAAATCCCCAATCGAGGAAAGTTGACTCTTATTTAAGGTCTGCGAACACAGAAATCCGGGTAAGAAATTCTGTTAACCCGGGAGAAGGTGTTAGGCATTCCCGAGTTCTGTGGTTTTAGAACGGTCACTTTAATCATACCTGGCTTAATTTAATTGCTTAATTATGTATTTTAGAACCTACGTACATTTTACCTTTTACCTCTTTTAAATTACTCGAACATTCGTAATTGAGGAATTATTTTGAAATGAGTCACGCGTACGTGTACTAATTTTGTTCGGCGCGTCAAGAATCATGTCACGCGTACGTGTACACAATTAATCACGCTTTGTTAATATTAAGAAAGTTTGGCCGAAGTTGCGCGAACGCATACCTCGATTTATTTTTGAAAATCATAATTATGTCACACGAACGTGTACACAATCACGATGATAAATTTAAACGCGTCTAAAGTATATTAATCGTATTCATAATTCTTCATAAACTTTGAGACTATTGCGATGTCAAGAGTTTAAGGAATAATACCATTGTGAAACAAAATATAATTTACCCATTTTGACTTGATATATATGCAAAGCCAATAACATGATGCTGAAAAATTAGCCAAACTAGTTATTAATCCTCTCAATTAAAACATCAAGGTCATTTCCATTAACGAACTTACTAACAGTACCATTTTTACTTCATGAGTAAGTTTAATAGTATCTTCTTTGTTTTCCCATATATCAAACAAATAACAATTTTTACCAAAATAAATTCAAAAAGAAAATAAATCAACAAAAAAGGCCTTCTGCTTAACTCAATAAATGGCAAGATCACATAGTAACAAACAATTCATAACCTAGCAAAGTTCAAGATTCAAATCAATTTATTGTACAATCTTATCTAACTCAAAAGCTCCAATTTCATCATTATTCATCTAACTCAAAAGCAGCTAACCAAATAGCATGAAAATAATGGCTTAACTAATCAAGACAACAACCAAACAACATGCTAATATATGATAATAATAACAATAATAGCGAATTCCCTAACTTCCTCAAATACTAACAAAACAAAATTGAACTTATAAATAGACTCAGTTCGAATTACGGATTCAACACTCGCATAGATATATAAACTTGATGAAATAATCATTCAAACAAAGTCCATGAATCAAACTAGGAAGACACGATACATGTGTAAAAGAAACGGACCTTTATTGCCGAATCCAAATTTTAAAGCTTTACAACTCAAAAGACGGACCAAACACCAGCGACCACGATCGAAAACCAGTGACGGCGAACTCGACGACTCAACCTTGGAGCTGCAATTTTTCTGTGCAAAAGGGGACTATTTGGTGTGGATTTTCAGTCAAGTTTTGGCTGGTTTTCGAGCTATTTCACAGCTTGTTTCGCTGCTTCTTTTGGCTAGATTTTTTAGCAGATTCGCAGCTGATTTTGCTGCTATCTAACACTGGATTTTGGGTGGTGTTTTGAAGCTCTATTTGCTGTGTTTTCCAGTTGATTTCAGCATCTTTTAGCTTGTGCTTGGGGACTGTTTTAGGATCTGTTTGAAGGCTGGTTTTTGGCTGATTTCATTGAGAAACAGAGCTGCCCTTGGAGGTCGTTGTTGGACTGTATTGGGGTGATTTCAAGTTGGAATTTGGATTGGTTTAGGGTGGCATTTTTTTGAGGCGTATACATGTCAAATTTTTAGTTGTTTAATAGGTGGTTATGGTGTTGGACAATGGAGGATAACTAGCGAATTTTGGGATGTGGAAATGGAGGAAAAATGGGTGAGCTACAGCTTTAAGACAAGAACGATAAAGTTGAGTTTCCTTCCTATTGTTGCTATCGTTTTTTTAATTGTGTGATGAGGGTGTAGATATATAGGTGTAAGTATAGGGATTAATTGGTGAAAGAGATAAGGATTGGGAGTGTGATTGTCTAGGGTATGTATTATTTGTAGGAAATTGCTAGGAAAGTGCATGTGAATTAGATGATAAGAGAGAATCTTTTGCCATGAGACAATTTTCCATTGGCTCTTTTTTTATTTTCTTGATAATTACTAAAAAATCTACTCCTACTAAATAAGCAAATAAAAAGCAAGGTAAAATTACTACACTCAATATTTATTTCTCAAAACCTATCGTTTAAAATTAAGCTAAACTAAATAAAATCTTTCTTTTTTTTTGGAAACTTTCTTTCTTTGTAAAACAAAGATAAAACTTATACTAAAATATGACTTTCCTTTTTTGTGTGATTTTAATTTTCTTAAATAAAACCTACTAAAAATGAAATAAAGTTTAAAATATGTAGATTAAACTTAAAATTATTTACATACTAAAAGTGTTGAAAAATCTCAAGTATGGTCAAAAATTAGGTGCTCACAGCTATTGTCGATGTTGAAAAGAAGCCCAAAGCGATAGCAAAGCAAGCTAATGACGAGAAGAAAAGCAATCTCATTCCTCAAAGCGTAGAAAAGGTCGTGGAAGCCAAGACCGGGGCATTGCCTCCTAAAGATGTCATTCTATATGTTCCCAGGGCACCCAGGAAAGAACAATTTGTGTTGAGTCCCCCCAAAAGGTTTGAGCAAAACAAGGTCATGCTGACGGTACCGAAAATGTACGTACCAAAGGGGATTTATATGGCGCGGGGGCCGGTAATTTCACCCAGGCTGACTGAGCATGTGGTTATCAGCCGCGTACCACATAAGCCCATGAAGGATCCTACTGTTGTCCCCTGGAACTACAACAAAGCGGTAGTGACGTACAAAGGAAAAGAAATCATGGGGGAAGTGAATGAAACAAACCCGTTTGAGAAGTACCTCAACCTGGAAGAAGTGAACAATACCAAATAGAAGTGTTTTCCGCTTAAAAAGCCAGTTAGTGCCGAAGAGGCAGAGGAATTCTTTCGAAAGATGAAAACTATGGACTACGAAGTAATTGACCAACTCCGGAAGTCTCCTTCCCAGGTATCGCTTTTGTCTTTACTCATAAGCTCGAGTGAACATCAGAAAGTGCTGATAAAACCCCTTAATGAGGCATATGTTCCGGCTGAGACCACTGTTGAGCAATTGGAAAGAATGGCGGAACGATTCTTTGAAGTCAACCAGATTTCATTTAGTAGAAATGACTTCCCCCTGGAAGGGGCTGCCCACAACAAAGCTCTTCATTTGACAGTTAAATGTGAGGGGTACTACGTGAAAAGAGTCATGTTGGATGGCGGATCTGGGGTTAACATCTGCCCTGTCTCAACTTTATAAAGAATGGAAATTGGGACTGAGAGAATCCGGCCCAACAATATTTGCGTGCGCGCATTTGAAGGCATCAAGAGAGACACAATAGGGGAGATTGATTTGATCTTAACTATCAGCCCTGTGGATTTTGAAGTGACATTTAAGGTCTTGGATATGGACACTTCTTATAATTTTCTCCTAGGAAGGCCTTGAATCCATGCAGCAGGGGCCGTACCTTCTACTCTATACTAAATGGTTAAGTTTGAACTCGAAGATCAGGAAATTGTGGTCCATGTAGAAGATGAGCAATCAATTTATAGGGACCCGTCAGTCCCTTGTCTGGAGGCTAAAGAAGGTTGCGAGCACATAGTCTACCAAGCTTTGGGGATTGTGGTCGCAGACCAATATGAGGAAGGAACCTCGTGTCCTCAACCCCTTTTGTCCAATGCATCAATCATTGTTGCCAGTGAGATAATCAGGCATGGCTACAAGCCCGGGAAAGGGCTCAGGGCATCTTTGCAAGGCATTACGGAGCCCATCACCTTGACTGCCTGTAAGAACTTCTTTGGTGTCGGTTTCCAAGCTACAGAATCCGATGTGAAATGGGCTAAAGAACGTAAGAACGACGGGTGGGTTCTACCTCAGCCGGTCCCACATCTCGCTAGAACTTTTGTTAAACCAAGGTACATAGAGGAAGAAGATTAGTCCTTCACAGCCAAAGAAATTGAGGATATATGTGGGGCGATGAGGCAAATGGTATATGAGGGCTCACATGGTCCAGCCGGGTGAAGGCTTGAGCACTGCTGAGGTGCAGTATATGGGGCCCAATGCCAAGCTTCAAAATTGGAAGGCTACTTCGTTCCCAGTCAGGCGGGAATCCCGGTAGTTCAGTCTTGCCATCTTTTCTGCATTCCGAGTTATTTCAGGGTGTAACTTGAATGTCTTTAGTTTATTGTCTTTAAAATTCCAATGTAAACCCTTCTATCTTCAAATTCAATGAAATGAAATCAATATTTCGTCGTCTATAAATCTCTTTCTTTAGTCTTTTTGATTTTGTTATTTTTCTTATTTCTTCTTTCAGTTCTAATAATGTAGACTGAAGTAACATGACATGCTTGCGGACTTCATGCCCAGATCCTAACACGCTGTCTAATTGTGAAATAATGAATCAAGAACCAGAATACGATGAAGATGAGGCTTTTAGGGAAATAAACCGGGAATTGGAACAATTTGAGAATAAGCCTAAGCCAAACGTAAATGAAACTGAGCCAGTTAATTTGGGTGGTTCAGAAGAGGTCTAGAAAACCATGATAAGTATTCACACTGATGAAAGAACTAGGGATACATTAATCCAACTCTTGTTAGAATTCAAAGATGTGTTTGCTTGGTCATATGATGATATGTCAGGAATGAGTGTTGATCTAATGGTGCACAAATTGCCAACTTGCCCCGATCATCCCCCTGTCCAACAAAAACAAAGGAAGTTCAAAACTGACATCAGTGACAAGATCAAAGAAGAGGTCACCAAATAGTTAAAAACGGGTGTGATCCGAGTGGTCCGATACACCACGTGGTTGCCTAATGTGGTCCCAGTTCCAAAGAAAGATGGGAAAACCCGAGTGTGTGTTGACTATCGGGATCTGAACAAAGCAAGCCCCAAAGACAACTTCTCTTTTGCCAAATATTCTCATTCTTGTTGACAATTGCGCCAAAAATGAGATACAGTCTTTCGTGGATTGGTATGCTAGATATCATCAGGTCTTGATGGATGAAGAAGATGCAGAAAAGATAGCCTTCACCACGCCTTGGGGTACCTATTGTTACAGGTTCATGCCTTTTGGTTTGAAGAACGCCGGGGCAACTTACATGAGAGCTATGACTGCCATCTTTCACGACATGATACACCAAGAAATCGAGGTTTATGTGGGCGATGTGATCATTAAATCAAGATGACCATGTGCGGGATCTGAGAAAGTTCTTTAAGCGTCTCTGTAAGTATGACTTGAAGTTAAATCCAGCCAAGTGCGCATGTGGAGTACCATCCGGGAAACTTTTGGGGTTTGTATTTAGTCAAAGGGCATCGAGTTAGATCCAACAAAGATAAAGTCTATTTGGGATTTGCCTCCTCCGAGAACCAAGAAAGAGGTTATGAGTCTGTTAGGAAGGTTGAACTACATCAGCAGATTCATTGCTCAGTTGACTTCCACATGTGAACCCATATTTAAGCTGTTGGATAAAGATGCGGTGATTAGATGGACAGATGAGTGTTAGGAATCAAAGAATATCTGTCGAATCCGCCAGTCTTGGTCACACCCGAACCTCGGAGGCCTTTATTTTTGTATTTGACAGTCTTGGAGAATTCCTTTGGATGTGTTCTCGGGCAACGTGATGTGACCAGAAAGAAAGAACAGGCCATATACTATTTGAGCAAGAAGTTCACTAGTTATGAAGCCAAATATACTTTGTTGGAAAGAACTTGTTGTGCCCTGACTTGGGTCGCTCAGAAGCTTAGGCATTACTTGTTGGCTTATACCACCTACCTCATAACTAGGTTGGATCCTTTGAAGTACATATTCCAAAAGCCGATGCCTACTGGGAGGTTAGCAAAATGGCAAATCCTGCTCATCGAGTTTGACATAGTATATGTCACCCGCACGACAATGAAAGCTCAAGCTTTAGCGGATCACATAGCTGAAAATCTTTTCGATAATGAATATCAGCCTTTGAGTACTTACTTTTCGGACGAGGAAGTAAGTTCAGTTAAGGTAATTTCATAAGACACCCATGCTTGGAAAATGTTCTTCGATGGAGCTGTGAATGCAAAAGGTGTCGAGATTGGGGCAATTTTGATCTCGCCTACTAGTCAGCACTATCCGGCCACACCCCGGCTTCGGTTTTTTTGCACAAACAACACTGCCGAGTATGAAGCCTGCATTATGGGCATGAACATGGCAATCGACCAAGATGTAGAAGAATTGTTAATCATGGGAGATTCGGACTTGATTATCCGACAAGCTCAGGGTGAATGGGAAACCTGAGATGTTAAGCTTATTCCATACAAGCAACATGTGGAAGATCTTAGCAAGCGATTCAAGTCCATCGAGTTTTGGTACATTCCTCGGTTTCAAAATGAGTTAGCTGATGCACTAGCTACTTTGGCCTCGATGCTACTATATCCAGGAAATGTCCACATTGATCCACTAGAAATCCAAATTCGAGAAAGACATGGTTATTACAGTGCAGTTGAAATAGAGCCTGATGTTTAGCCATGGTATCATGATATCAAAAGGTTCTTGAAAATAAAGGAATATCCCGAGCAAGCTAGTAGAGACCAAAAGAGAACCATTAGAAGGCTCGCTAGTGGTTTCTTCTTGAGCGGAGAGGTCTTGTACAAAAGGACTCCAGATATGTGTGGATGACCAAGAGGCCGGAAGAATCACGAATAAAGTGCACGTAGGAGTGTGTGGGCCCCATATGAATGGATACGTACTTGCAAAGAAAATCCTTTGAGTAGGTTATTACTAGATGACTATGGAAAAGGATTGCTTCAGTTTTGTCCGAAAGTGTCAGCAGTGTCAGGTACACAGTGACCTGATTCATGCACCGCCTTTAGAATACATACTATGTCAGCACATCGGTCGTTCGTCGCTTGGGGTATGGATGTCATTGGGCCAATCGAGCCAAAGGCTTCAAATGGGCACAGATTCATACTAGTTGTCATTGACTGCTTCACAAAGTGAGTCGAAGCAGTCACTCTCAAAACGGTCACTAAGAAAGCAGTGGTGGATTTTGTGCATTCCAACATTATCTGTCATTTTGGTATTCCTAAAACTATCATTACAGACAATGCTACAAACTTAAACAATCATTTGATGAGGGAGATATGCGAATAATTTAAGATCACGCATCGGAATTCTACCCCTTATCGGCCCAAAGCCAATGGTGCTGTTGAATCAGCAAATAAGAACATCAAGAAGATTCTTAGAAAAATGATTCAAAGTTCTAGACAATGGCATGAAAAGTTATCGTTTGCATTGTTGGGATATCGCACAACTGTGCGCACATCAGTTGGAGCAATACCCTATCTATTGGTTTATGGCACTGAAGTCGTGATACCCGCAGAAGTTGAAATTTCATCTCTTCGAGTCATCGTTGAAGCTGAGGTTGAAGATAGTCAGTGGGTCAAAACCCATTTAGAACAGTTGACTTTGATTGATGAAAAGTGGACTGCCGCAGTTTTCCACGGGCAGTTGTATCAACAAAGAATGGCCCATGCCTACAACAAGAAAGTACGGCCTAGGAACTTTGAAGTGGG